>NC_059383.1:29627966-30893800 GCF_019703515.2 Myxocyprinus asiaticus | reverse complement strand
GCAAAAACATAACAAAAGTAATCTTAAAGGGATTGTTCACCCAAAATTGAAAATTCTGTCATCTTCTCCTCATGTTGTTTCCAAACCTGTATGACTTTTCTTATGACTCATTTGAGTTATTTTGCAGAATGTCCTGGCAGCTCTTTTCCATATAATGAAAGTGAATGGGTATGGATGCTGTTGAGCTCTAAAATGACAACAAAGCACCCGAAAAAGTATTATAAATGTAGTGCAATTGACTCGTGTGCTATATTCCAAATCTTCTGAAGCTATACAGTAGCTTTTTGTGAGAATTAGACAGAAGTTTGAGTTGTTTTCACTGAAAATGTTTCACTCTGTTGTACCTCTTAAATCTAATTCGTGTTCACATACATTCAAATATGATACGTCCAGACAAGTTGCCCCAGGTCATTGGTTCTTGAATGCCTCGAGACCAGTAACGTCAAAACCGGTGTGACACATCATATTTGAATTTTCGCAAACATGAATGAAATTGAGTTTCAGTGAATGAGAACACCACATTTATGGTACTTAAATCATTTTTGGAGCTCGACAGACCAGTTCCCATTCACTTTCACTTCATAGACAAGAGCAACACGGATATTCTGCTAAAATCCTCCTTTTGCATTCCACAGAAGAAAGAAAAATCATACAGGTTTGGAACAACAGTCAGAAAATAATGACAGAATGTTCATGTTTGGCTGCACTATTCCTTTAAACACATCAATGCTTTTATCCATCACTAAATGGCTGACAGAAGTGTTGGAATATCCTCAGAGGCCTCTTAAGCTGCTGTTTGTTTCCACTGTAGAAAAAGACAGCCCAAACAGCAGGCCGCAGAAACGTCTCAGCAGAGATGTCTTTCCAGCACTTCGGCACCGGCTGCCACTACAATCTACCATGTGAAACGAATTGCTGCGAAATAAATGGCAAACTAAAAGTGTGTTACGTGATCATTCACTCCTGTTATCCTCTTCACCTTCCATTACTGCAAAAAATGGCTTTAATTAACACTGGCCCTTTAATGCGTCCCCTGAGTCAACTCTACTAACTGTGTGTGGAGAAAAAACGCATAAAGAAAAGACTCATCTCTCCCCTCCACCTTGTTTTTCTCTCTCCATCCATTAGTCACATCCAACTTGTATGAAAGGAACAACAACAAAAGGAGACAAACATGGCAGCCAAAACTGGAATAAACTGGACGTAGAGGACACGGCAATGTCACATATGAAGAAAGGACCGTCACTGGGTCTTGACCCTCATGCTTCAGTCAGTCCATTAGCCTTGTGAATAATGAAGTGTTTGGATGCACAGAAACATCAAGCCTGGCTTATATGTCCGGAGTTAATCCGGTTACACTGTTAGTCATGACCATGAAGCAGCCTGGTTAAAACATTAAGATCTAGCTACATTTACATTAGGCACCAAAAGTCTGATACCACATTAGAAATCTGGGATTCACAATCTCTAGGTAATAGAAAGAAAGAAAGAAAGAAAGAAAGAAAGAAATATATACACTAATAAAACACTTGAATAATCATATTAAGATATACTGGTGGTGGCTGAGGAGAGTCCCCTGTTCTCTATTTAAAAGTGCTTTGAGTGTAGTGTCAGAAAAGCGATTTAAGTGTAAAATTCATTCAAATATGTAAATAATAGTGTTGTTTATCTTCATCAAAGCAAGTAATATTTCCGTTTCAAATGTTTAATCGTATAACATAACATCAAAATGAAAATAGTATGTTATGACTCCAGCACCAGTCATGATCACACACAGGCGATGTCCAGGTAAGCTCAAATTGGGAGATTCATCCGCCAGAAGAGCAGTGCCAGAACACGACTGACGTAATGTATTCTTCCGCAAATTGCTTGCAATTTTAACTTTCAACCACAGATGTCTCTTGAGAGCACACAGTTACGTAGTGCAACTTTAAGATTCTTTAATATTTCTAGGGGCCTATTTTCACTTGGACACTTCATGCTTTTTCACTGATCGGATAGCTATACGTTCATGAAAAGACCAGGTGCAAAAGCCCTCCAAAATGCATTCAAGACAAATTGCAATCCGATAGCTCAGACCACTTCAGGATGTGGTTTGAGATGCATTACATTCGTAAATTTTACTCCACCCAAACAGCGCTATGTCAGCATAGGGAAACACGAAATACAACAGCTTCTAGCGATTATTTGGAGAGGGCTCACGTTGCGCAGTAAATTATAACAAATTAAGACACGGATGCACGTTGTAGGAAAGACAGAACTTTTTTTCTTTTATTTATTTGACGCAGATGTATTTCTGCCGAAACGCATACCCAAAAGTAAGAGCTTATAACTCTAAAAAAAAAATAAAAAAAAATAAATACAAATAGCAAAGAACATCAATTGCATGGTATACATTTTTAGAAAACCTTTCAAAATGTAATGAAATATATTTGGATCCTGCTCAGAGACTCTTATGCTACAATACTGCTAACAAAACACAAAATATGAGCAATAAAAAATACACTTTTCAGTTATTATTCAGTTTGACATTATACCTTTTAGACAGGAAGTGGATGGATGGTCAAAAAATTTACTTCGTTCTCCAACATGTCATCTATACCATGAAAAAATAAATTTGTTGATAGGACAAAGCAATCCAAAGTTATTGCACATGGAAACATGCTTCTCAAGGTGGACTTTTATTTACCAAAGTGTCCAAAACAATTCTCCAAACCATAATTAATGTGTTTTATTGAACATTAAAACATAATAACTGAAAACTATGAATGCAAAAAAATAAAAAATAAAAAAATAAAATAAAAAAATAAAATACTTAAACTAGTCCAAAATGATACATTTCAGCGCACTTTGGCTTCTTTTTCCTTAACTTATTCAATCACTCCAAAAATGTGCGTCGAGTTCCCTCTTGTGCGCAGTCTATGTATGTGCACTCTGGTTCTATTATTGACCCCACGCTGAACACGTAACACGTGGATTGCCCAAATATGGAATCTGACACCCTCTTGAGATCCAGTGAGAATGATCTGACACATCTATGATGTGAAGTTTTGTGTTACAGTGAGATGCTCCCAGAGAACACCGTTGCTATAGTGATCGCCATCAGCTAACCAGGGTAGCTCTCAGGACACTCTTTGAGTTAAACCTATGGATTTAAAAATCGTATGACGTCAAGTGAAGGCTTGTTTGATTCAGGATCGCCAGCTGTAAGTTGTGATATATCATTTTCTTTACGATGTGTATTGTTCATGAAGCACTAAACCAAAAATGTGACGGAAAGGCTGTTTATCTTTTTTGATGAATTAATGTGGATTTCACATGCTAATACTTACTGTGGTTTGGTCTCTGAATGAAACAGATTTGCTTGTTATATTCTACTAATCATGATCTTTCCAAAGATATATAACACATGGTTCTGTGATCTCTTTTACTGTTTTTTTTTTATATGATTGTTGTGATCGCAAATTTGCGAATTTGTTTAAATGGATTAGTTCTAATTTATCAACAAATTTAAAAGCCCAGTACCGGGTCGCTCCAGGTTTAAGAGGTTAAAGTCTTAAAGTGGACAGCACTTTAAACAACGGATTTAAGACAAAGGGCCAGAGACAGGGTGGATAAATGCAAAAACCTTTATTAACATTATAAGCAAACCTCAAGGAAATTAGTAAAGTAAAAAAAAAAAAAAATGAATGGCTTGACCCCTCAACTCATTTTTAGCGACACACAGTGGACATTTTACATTATCACGTAATATTATTTTGCAAATATGTCACCATAGTTACAATTTCCATGAGATCAGGCTGGTTCATCTATGTTACATTCATGTGCAAACCCTGAGTGGTTTTAAAAACCCTAAACTCTTAATTGCCCAGTTACAGTGCTAGGCGAAGAGCTGGTATTTTTTGAAAAAAGTCAGTTTGTTCTCTTCTAGCAGGCCCCTAATGACATGAAGCACATTCGTGATGGAGTGAATCTGTGGCCTTGGGGGAGGCTCAGGAAGCGTCATAACCTTATTACAGGCCCCAGTGCTCAGGCAAACAGGAGAGGATGAGAGCAAATTAAAAGGATTGGCTGACCATGTAAGTCTGCAAAGCAATGGCCCATTGCTAAGCTAAGGAACCAAACTGGAGCAGAATATGTGAGCGGTGTGGCATGGGGAGTGGAGTTGCATGATTTTGCCTGGAGCGAAGAGCAATTGTTTTGAAAGTCAGAGTGTCTGTGTTCTCTTTTGGTCCAAGATCGCTACATTACCGCTTCATCGTGTGAATAATACGTTAAAAGTTCATAATATCACGTCAGCAAAAAATTCACCATGTTTTAAAGGTGATGTATGTAATTTTGTTTATGTTAAAATACAATCTCCAATCCCTACTTAATTTGCAGAGACAACTATAAGTAAACTATCCATATGCTGATTTCCCCGAAAAAGTGGCTGTGGCTCTGTGGTGCTATCAAAACAATGCTCTGTTTGTTTGAGCATCCCGAGCAGCCCGACCCAGCAACATTGGCTCAACCAATAACATGAGTTTGGGGTGGGATTATTTGTTTTGTCTCACCAATGGAAAACAGGGGGGCGTGTTCAGGCAATCTGTTTGAAAACAGTCGTTATTTTTGGATGACATGAAGGTGAAGGTCAATTGTTTTGGGGTGAACCATTTATTTAAACATATTTACACTCTAATATCACTATACTTTTAATCTCCAATCTAATGAGAATTAAAACATGCTGCCATTAGAGAGGGCTATACACACAAACATACACTGAATTGGGCAAGCATATGTTCAATTACAGCCAGATCAGCCAGAATCAGGGACGGACGTGTTCCCCCAGCTGTGCTCCTCAGAGCTGTTTTCATTTGGAGCTCAGTTTGTCTGAACACTTAAAAACAGCCACAGAAAAGAAGCTCATGATGTCTAAGAATTTGGATAGGCAACTCCAATCTTTAGAAGGAAATGTTATAAATGTATGCATTCAAAGGAAAAAGCACTTGGTCTGGAATGAAATAAAGAGGCAAAACAAAAAGGTGGCAGCTATACGGTGGCGAGGACAAAAGTTCAACACTGAGACTGAGAAAACACTTTGAGAAAAAGTCACCAAATAAACCCTCAGTCAACAAGACAAGTATACCTCATTATTTGCACTGGCAAGGCAGCTGCGTCCTCTTCCTGCACAGCCATTTACAGAAGCAATCTACACTAAGGCATGAGCAACTGTTTCCTCAAGCTCAAAAATCTGACCGGCAAAATCTGGTCAAGATATGGACAAGCAGAGGCAGACTGGCTTGACATTGAGCACAACCCCCTCCCTAAACAACTTTTCTCCAGGGCCATTTTTGTTCCCAGTCCTGCTGACGAATGTAAATTAAGATCACTTGCTTACATTTTTGATAGCCTGTGTGCACTTTTTAGACCAAATAATCTGATAACAACCATTTACTCCTACATGAATATACTTTATTTGTTCTCTGAAGCACTTTGAGCTTTTTTTTTACTACAGTACAATATGAACACAGAAATTTGCCATGCTGCTTCCAAATGTTTATGTACCCTAAAATTGACCCAATTCTGCTGAATTACTGACAAGTGCCATCCCCTATCAGACATTTTTGCATCAATTCAAACGTGTTTACCCGCTCTTCCTGTGGCACTACTTATAGCGCACTGCAAAACCAATCTCCAAAGCATGGGTTCTGGTCCCATGAAAACAAGTAATCGCATTTACATAAACAATGATGAGTGCGATTTGAAAGTTGCATTTTCACTCTAAAATTACATTTTTACTCCACTGATGATTATGTTTAGGGTTGGAGTTTGGGTTAGGCTGCATAGGTAATAACATATGCATTCCTGTTGACTGTATTACATTATTTACAACTGAAACTACAACTTACTTTTGGAGCCACCTTGTGGACATTTCACTCAGAAACTAGAGCTCGTATGAGCCCATATCAACAACACTTCCAGCTTCTGCCACTGGGGGCAGTGGTTCAAATTTGAGTAGCACAGACCGATTTCAGCAGTAGAACTTTCAGCCTTCTGTCAACGAATTCGCAGTGTGATCAGTCTGGGAGGTAAGTTTTGTTTATTTAAAACTCAATAGAGCATTAACCTTGAAAACCTCATCGGTTTTTCATATCACATTTGCTTTTTATGGCACAATCGGTCAGGTTTAGGTTTAAGCTAGGAGGTAGGTTTTGTTGATTTCAAACTCGATAGAGCATTAAAGGTGATGTAAGCAATTTTTTTCATGGAAAAGTATGCAAAAAAATGTTCCTACTCCCTTAAAGATATTGATGAAATAAGTGTCCTGAGATATCTCACCGGTCTCTGTGACAGCTGTAGACTTTGTAAAGAGCAAGGCCAAACATATGACTCACTCCATCTTCCTGTCAAGCATTTTCATCTTCCTTAACAACAAATGTACACAACAGGTGAATAATACCTGGGAAAATGACATTCACCAAACACTACAAAGCCCAGTCTTTCCACAGAAGTGGAAGATTATTATTCTATATACACTCTTCTATCAGTTTAATTGCCTAAGAAAATCTTAGGAAAATAAATAATCCTGTCTGCTTAGGGCCATTTCCTGTGTGATCCAAAAGATAAATGCATTACTAGGAGTCGGTGATGAGGCCATTCAGTACAAGTTTGCAAAACAGTTAGCGAACAAAATGGCTACCATTTTGCTTTATGGGTGATTACAACGAATATTGCAGGTGAGCTGCATATTTCATAGTACAGTACTTGATGATTCCAGCCAAAATATGCTCGTTTGCAGAATGAATAAAAATGGTTGTTTTTATAACGAACACACATAAGTCTTAAAGTGTAAAACATTGTTAAAAAATCCTCCCCCTGGGTATAATTTCCCAGTTTCCTCTGAATGTGAAAGAACAGAGGCAGCAGAGAGGTTATTTTAAACCCTTGTGCATTCAGGGAGCCTAAATCTTTTTTGAGTTTCCATTTCCATTCCACCTCAATGACCCTCTGCGGTCTCAGGTCAATGATGCATTGACTGCACTGAGAGGCCCCTGAGCCCTACATTTGAGAAAACAAATTTAAGCATAATGTCAAAAATTATTCTCTGAAATGGGCAGATCATTATTTATTTATCAGGATGATAAAGGCAGTCGGAGGAATTTGAGTGGAATAGGCGTCTTGGCAGTTAATGGATACCTCTCCGCCATTCTCAGCTAAAGGGAGAGCAACATGCTCATCAACATGCTGATGGGATGAGGAATTAGAAGCTGTTTGATACAAGTTTGATTGCACTTAGAGACATGGCTGTGGGGAGAGCCGCATACGATGGCTTAGCTTGGCTTAGCTTTTTAATGTGCCATCAATTCTCAGTGGTACCGCTCCAAACCTCACTTGAGAAAATTACTATTATTATTTAATAATTTATACAATAAATTCTTAATTATTGTGCACTGTTTTAGGGTAACTAGATGAGATATTCTTCAACAAATTTATAGCTAATGATAAAGTAATTAGCTTTTCAATTGACCCCGTAAATTGTGTTGACATTCCATCTAGGTTTAATTTGACGGCTGTTAAACAAAAAAAAGAAGAAGAAAAAAAAATAGTGGTCATACATATATACATATATATATATATATATATATATATATATATATATATATATATATATATATATATATGTCGAGGAGGAGGGCGTGGTTGGGCTGTGCACGGCCGGTGCTGAATCAGCTGATCAGCGGGAGAGCGAGATAAAGGGGAGCATGTGCATGTGTGTCTGTGTTCATTTAAGTTTTTTGTTGTTTTAAGTTATTTATATCATTGGGGGCCTGGGTAGCTCAGCGAGTATTGACACTGACTCCCACCCCTGGAGTCGCGAGTTCGAATCCAGGGTGTGCTGAGTGACTCCTGCCAGGTCTCCTAAGCAACCAAATTGGCCCGGTTGCTAGGGAGGGTAGAGTCACATGGGATAACCTCCTCGTGGTCGCAATTAGGGGTTCTTGCTCTCAACGGGGCGCGTGGAAAGTTGTGCGTGGATCGCAGAGAGTAGCATGAGCCTCCCGTGCTGTGAGTCTCCGCGGTGTCATGCACAGCGAGCCAAGTGATAAAATGCACGGATTGACTGTCTCAGAAGCGGAGGCAACTGAGACTTGTCCTCCGCCACCCGGATTGAGGTGAGTAACCACGCCACCATGAGGATCTACTAAGTAGTGGGCATTGGGCATTCCAAAATGGGAGAAATAAAAAACGCATTTATATCATTAAAGTTTATGCTGACTGTTCAGCCGGTTCCCGCCTCCTCCTTGCCCACCTTTACCTGTTACAATATATATATATAGTGCATTCAGAAAGTATTCAGACCCCTTAATCTTTTCATATTTTGTTATGTTGCAGCCTCATGATAAAATGCTTTAAATTATAAAAAAAAAAAATTCACATCAATCTACACTCCATACCCCATAATGACAAAGTAAAAAACAGATTTTTAATAACTTTGCAAATTTATTAAAAAGAAGAAAAAATCACATTGAAATATCACATTGAATATAAATATCGATATCGAACAATATGAAAAAAATACTGTGATAATATTTTTGACCAGATCGCTCAGCCCTAGGTACAACTGAAAATTATTTTCAGTGGTTAATAAAAGCATTCAACCCAGAATATTCCTTTAATTATGAATCATCCAAAAGAAACAGTCGTTTCTCCACTCTATATTAATCGCTAAATGCAAAACTACAATCAGTAATTGTACTTGGAAAAATTCCATTCCATTCCACAGTGAAAATCCAGCATGTTGATTGGACGGCAATATTTCACCTGATCCTTCTTATCTGCAGTGACGTGCACAGACCTTAGCAGGGACTGGGGTGAAAGGATAAAAAAGGGCACTGTTTTTTTTAATGAGCAGTAATTCTAAATAATTAACTAATTTCTTTGCTTTTTGAGTATTTAACCATTTTGTTGTATATGCAGTATATACTGTACATAATTTTTTTTTAAATTTACTCTTTCACAAATAATAGCCTATTCTGTTATATTTCTCACAAAAAGCATCATGGTAATACACTTGTTTATTTATTTATTTTCAGACATGTTCTGTGATAACCCCATGTTTATGACATGTGTTATAGTAAAACAATGGAATTTTTTTTAGTACCTAGGAGTACCATGACAGTATCATGAAATATGAACATGATCAATCATTCAGTACCATGGCATTACCCTGGTAACGTGGTGCACGGTGCGAAGGCGCGATGAGAAAGTGTGCGCGCAAGGCAATCGACTGTGTTCCGCGAATGCTACAGCGTCCTTGAATAACATATAACATGCGAGTAAGGGCAGCCGGTGGAGTTTCTGGTGCCCCCCTAGGGAGTAGGTGCCCTACCCAGACTGTGTAATATGTATATAGGGAGCTGCGGTACTGTGGTAGCCTAATGGTATTTTTCTGAAAGTGATTAGTCTAATGGCATATTAGTTTCAACAAAACCAAACTGGCTTTGGTTGAACCTGGCAGCTCATTCAGTTTATGTCAATATTCTATAAAAGACTAATTTAATTGATATCACTGAATGCAACGCAACCGCTCCCATTATAATTAAGAATTCTGTCTACACTAGTGGTACGCGATGTCGGAAATGCGGTAGCAATCGAGTATTATTCTTTTAATGAACTTACAACACAATACATTGAGTGGACTTTTTATCTGACCTGTTACTCGTCTGAGGTAACGGCACTTCGATGTTCCGGGGCGAATTCAAAATGGCATTTTTTCCTTCCTGCGGGAGGGGATGCCACTCGAAATCTCGTTCAAAACGAAAGTGAGAATGAATCTTTTCTCGGAGGGCCCTACCACAAGACTGTTATTGAAGGGTGCATTCATACAGTAATGCCATATTCCCTTCAGAGTACCCACTTCAAGGGCTCTGCAGATCGGAGTGAGTATAGGGCATAGTGAGGATCATTTGCGATTGGAATCTGCCCCCGATCTGCTGTAGCACGCATTCTTAAAGGCACCACCACTTAATTTTCTTTAATACACCCATGATTTACAAAGAAATCTCATAATAACAGATTATTACTGTTATTTTGAGATTATGATGAGATTTAAATTTAGTTTTATTTTACTATCTTAATTATTAAAATTTCTCCCCTTTTTCTGGACAACCAAAAGGGCTTGTGCCCTGCTGCCTCCATTCTGTGCATGTCAGTGCTTATCTGGGTTAACCACATTCCAAGTTTTATGCTGTTTCTCAGTGTATGCGATCATGCACTACTGGCCGTTTCACAATCGAACAGGCATGTATCACCGGCAGGTGTCAATTCTCAGTGTGATTCCAGCACAAATTGCCCCTGGATGCTGATCCGTGGAGAGTGAATTGAAGTTTGTATGGGGAAGATAAGGAAGTAGTTTTCTTTTGATTGTTACTGATAATGGTGGTGTGTTGTAGGTAGACAGAACAGATCCTCAATCATCACAGCAGACGTGAGTTTTAATGGCTCAAAGCTACAGTAAATGAGGTAGAAAAACACCAGATTCTGCTTGGAAGGCTGTGTTCATTCACACTGCTACCAGCTGCACAGCTTCTCTCCAGCTGCTAGACTCTAACACAGATCACTCTTTTTAACAAACACACGCTATCATCAACACGAATGCCATTAACATTTATCATCTCTCTCATGCACATAAACACATTTGCACATGCTCATTCACTCTAATGTCATGTCAACCATGCCAAACACATTTTACCAATTATCTGTCAATCATTCTTTGAACCATATTCTACACAAGTATGTGGATGTAAAAGTTTCTAGTTATCCAAGCTCAATTTTCACATGTCGTTTCATTTCAAAATGTGTCCGAATGCAATTCATAGTGCAACGCAAGCATGTGTCTCGTACTTGGAACTTTAGCGGGCATTAGTGTAAATTGTCTTCAACTATGGCCTGTTTTATCTACTGTCATAGCAAAGCAACATTTTGAAGAGAATCATGCTGAGGAAGTTAGTTAAACTGTTAATATAATTATAGCTAGCTACCTGAATAATAAAACAACTGGCACGGCCACTGGAAGGACATTTAACTCTATTGCTCCCTTACTTCAACATAATATACAACAGTGTGTAGGAGCAACGTTGTTACTCTATGAACATGTGCTAACCGGACAGCTTTCGCTGTTGCACACTGTCACCATGTTTATATCACTCCCACTGAACGCGTTTACATGTGCATCCTCTTGCAAACGTCTATGGTGGAGAATAGGATGACAGATGCCGCGACTGGGGCACCACTTGGGAGTTGGGGGCACCCCTTCAGCCAGGGGCTCGATAAGCCTGTGCATTAATGCGGGCCTGGGCACACTTGTTCAGAGTTTTCCTGGCCTTACTTTTAAATAAAAACATTATTTATTTCCCATGTATATACTTAAATTATACATCCTTTAATGTCTAAGCTTTATATAATTTTACAGTAAACTAACATAAAACTAATATTGTTTAAAATGCAAAAGAATTTATCCTGTATGAAAATCTTATGTATGGTCATTTGTGCTCATAAAACCTTACATCTGTGGCTTAATGCATATAACATTTCTTCCTGTACCGTGTATGATTTCATTTGTTCCTATTTTTTTCTGACACACATACAAACACATACATAGGCACATCTTAGAGCAGCTTTTCTCTGTACCTTAGTCTTCTTAATCTCTGTGAGTGTCTATTCTCTGGAGCAACTGGACCTGAAAGAACTCATCATCTCTGGCCAAAGGCACATAATGCAGTGGGTCAAAGTTGCCAGGTAATTAACACACACACACACACACACACGCGCACACACTTTTGCTCACACACACAGATGGGTGTGGTTTGGTTACCACAACCAAACATTCATGATTGGGAGGGACTAGTAAGGTCACAAAATATCGATACATTGATTATTGATTGGCACGTTTTTTTCTCGATATGTTTATGAGGTATCAATATATTAACATTAGTCATCTTTTAAATTAGGAGCCTAACTTGTGTGCTTTCCAATTCACTGTCAGAATGATTGACCATTTAATGTAGTGTGGTGTAATAGCTTTGGGAGACCACAAGGAGGTGATATAACATTTACTGTACTTAATACAGAAGCCGATCACACATCAGATGAGAAGTGCTGCTGGTAGGACAAGGCACAGGTTTCACACACAGGACTCATTGCGGTACAGGTGGCAGCCCAAAGTTGTGAATCTAGTCACAATACACATTAAAAGTTATGAAGTTTTTGTACTTCTTCAAGAATGAACAAAGTAACTTCATTTTGAGTTTGCATTTTAGTGTATGAAACTGGTGTAACTGCGCAAACTGAATGATTACAAATGGCAACATTTATTAAGCAATTTCTCTGTATGTAGCCTTGAATAGGTATCATTCAAGCACTCAAACAACAAAAAGACATACTTGTAACTGAAAATACATTGTTTAGGCTATATGAATGTAGCACAGTGTGGGACAAAAGTTGTAAGGAGCGGTGCGAGCGTGAGACAAATGTTGCGAGGCACGGTGCAAAGTGAAAGTGCGAGCGTGAGGCGATCGTCTGTGTTCTGCGACTGCAGACTACAGTTCCTTTAATAACATATAATGTGTGAGTAAGGGCAGCCGGTGGAGTATCTGGTGGCCCCCTAGGGAGTTCGTGCCCTACGCAGACTGCGTATTATGTATACACTACCGTTCAAAAGTTTAGGGTCATTTACTCATACTTTATTTATTTATTTTTTTCACATTTTAGAATAATAGTTAAGTCATCACAACTATGGAATAATAGAAATGGAAATATGGGAATTATGTTGTGACTTAAAAAATCCAAAATAAATCAAAACTGTTTTATATTTTAGCATCTTCAAAGTAGTCACCCTTTGCCTAGAATTTGCAGAAATGTACTCTTGACATTTTCTCAACCAACTTCTTGAGGTATCACCCTGGGATGCTTTTTAAACAGTATTTAAAGAGTTCCCATCTATGTGTTGGGCACTTAGTGGCTGCTTTATTATTTGGTCCAAGTCATCCATTTTTTAAACGTTTTTTTTTTTTTTTTTTAAATAGAATTTTAGTTTTGTAATGAAATAAATTAATATGTTGGCACAATTATATTTTTGTCTACAAAACTAATTTCAAACATTTAAGCATACGCCTTCAAATCAAAAGGTTTTTAAGATCATGAGAAACATTTTTGTCAAGTGTTTCAAAACTTTTGAACGGTACTGTACATATACATGTATATATACACACAGTATATATACACAGTATATATACACTGATCAGCCACAACATTAAAATCGCCTGCCTAATATTGTGTATGTCTCCCTCGTGCCACCAAAACAGCGCCGACCCTCATCTCAGAATAGCATTCTGAGATGCTATTTTTCTCACCACAATTGTAGAGCAGTTATCTGAGTTACCGTAAACTTTGTCAGTTCGAACCAGTCTGGCCATTCTCGATTGAACTCTCTCATCAACAAGGCATTTCCGTCCACAGAACTGCCGCTCACTGGATGTTTTTTTGTTTTTGGCACCATTCAGAGTAAATTCTAGAGAGTGTTGTGTGTGAAAATCCCAGGAGATCAGCAGTTACAGAAATACTCAAACCAGCCCATCTGGCATCAACAATCATGCCACAGTCCAAATCACTGAGATTTTTCCCCCATTCTGATTGTTGATGTGAAAATTAACTGAAGCTCCTGACCCGTATCTGCATGATTCTGTGTACTGCACTGCTGCCACACGATTGGCTGATTAAATAATTACATGGATGATTGTTTATGCCAGACGAGCCGGTTTGAGTATTTCTGTAACTGCTGATCTCCTGGGATTTTCACACACAACAGTCTGTGGTACCGAAACTGATATTGAGAACCGTGAAATTACACTGGTATATATATATATATGTACTGTATATATATATATATATATATATATATATATATATATATATATATTTATAAATACGGTACAAAAAATACAAAAATGAAGTACAAAAAATGAAATACGGAAATGAAATACGGTAGAAGCTAATATTCAAATGAAAATTAAAACAGGGCACTAACCTACCTGTACCAACAGAACATTAGCCTACCCATATGCTTCAACATACATCACCTTAATACATGCTTATTTCATTCACAGCATTTTATGCATTTAACAAATGCTTAAATCACTCAAAGTATTTTTCTTATTTTTAACCAGACTTTAAGGACATGTATAATAGTATAAACAATAAAATTCTCATTAAACATGTTCACTTAATTGGAAAATACTCTGGACTATAAATAATTAAATGAGATATGATTAATTCTAAATTTATGTGCCCAGTCCTTGCATGTGCACAAAACATGGTCAAACTCCACACATGCAATCCATATGCATCCTTCAAAAATGATCCATACAAAACACTCAATTTTAACAAAACTCATATTTAAAGCAATTTATAATGTAAAATTTGATATTTACCCAAGGATTCTCAACCGATGAACAAAACCGGGAGCTATCTTGCACAATTTATGTTCTCTTGTCTCTAAAACGAGAGAGTGCCGAAAAGCAGATGTTGCAAAACTCTGGTTCTAAAAGGGGCCACATCCAATTGGAAAAATTCAAAAAATTATATTGGAAAAACCAATACAGTACATGCCTCTGGCATGTACTGTATCTGAGGAAAGCTATACTTATTTTGTACCTTCAGGTGATGGGTGTGAATTTTAAATTCTGAAAATGTTAAACCTTTGCACACTAGGCTGATCTTGGCCTTGCTCTGCTGTCACTAATCCAATTTTTTTGACAATTATTAGATTGCACAGAGCTGTCTGAGATCTGCTGCATAGGATCATTTAAGATGATGCCACTCCAAATTCTTTAAACAATATCACATATTTTCCCTTCAGGCATAAATGTAGCATTACGATACCAAACAGGCCGACAGCCTTACAGCCAGTAAACAAAGGCTAAGCATCTCTCTGTCACCACAGAAATGAATACATAGATGCTGCATTCAGCTGATCTGGATATATCAACAAGGAGAACTGTTTAAATGAGGAGATGGAGGAGATGCCTCAGGGCTACTTTGTGTGGAACCAGTTAATAATATGTTAAATTTACTGCCTGGCTGCTAATCTACTAAGTGTTTGCCATTACTACATATTCATTTTACTTTCTTTGAAATAATCTGCACTGCTAATTCGAATTCACCAAGACCAGGAATGTGTGTTAAAATAAATGGTAAATTTTGATTTCACGTTTACTTTAATGTCAAAATATTACTCTCTGTCCCCAGAAAACACCATGGACTGAATAATAATTCAGGTTATGGGTACCATTAGCCTTCAATTCACTGTCTATGATGAAAGGTAGCTGGAGGGAGACGCTTTTTGTTTTAATGTTATAGTTGAAACCACTGAGCTGTCTTTAAAAGCAGTATAAAATCCCCGAAAGCCACCACAAAAAATAAAAACCCAGAAACAAGAGAGTACATTTGAGAAAGATGAGTTTAAGAGATAAAACTTGAGCAGACTGTGTCACAAATTAAACCTCTATGCGAGTGGTTTAATTTATTTACATAAGAGCATGCGGTGGATGGAAGGCTCTAATTAACTTTTCTGGAACAGCGATAAGACAAAAGTAGACACAGGGACTGAACAGGATGAAAATCATATCCAACAGCATAAAGGAGCAGTCACATAGGCTATGCTCACCAAGTCAGTGTTTGGGATTGTCAACAGTATTAACTTATAGGTGTAATTTAATGCAACAGCTAACAGTAGAGGCTCAAAAACTGTACGAATAATAACCAAAATATGTCACCTGTAACACCTGTAAGTAAAAAACAAAGATTCGCCTAACACCAGGAATACTTACCACAACTGACTTTATTTAGAACTCTAAAACAAGACTAACAGTATTCTGCTGCTGTGTGAATGTAGCCATAGACAGTGGCTCAAAGCAACTGACACAGGTGGCAGACAGAGAATTGCACACAATCCACCATGTTTCAGTAAAAACAAGGCAAATGGAGGAAAAATGAGTTTCAGTCATTCTCACATTTGGACGAATCAATGTAGCCCGAGCCGTGACAGCCAGCACACTGATTTCCATGAATTGCTTCTTCAGACTTTCAGAAAACCCCTTTCTATGTTCCTAGCTGTGCGCTGATGTCACATCATGTTGCATGTGTTTGACTGTCTTGATTTGTGAAAGGAGGGAAAATTAGCTTACTGTAGGTTACTGTTTAATGGCTTGGGAAATAGGTATGAAAGTAAAGTCAGGTTTAAAATTGAAGCATTCGTTTGGGGTCTGCTGGGGTAAGAACTGCACAGCCATAGCACTACATCTCATTCGTTTGTGTGAACGTGTAGTATATGTTTATGTCTGCTCTGGCTGGCAGAAGACAGTAACTACAGACTCACAATTTTCACATTTCATATTTTGGGGATTTGTCACAGTAAGAGTGCATGCGCATGTGTATTTGTGTGTTTGAATGTGTGAGTGAGTGATAGTGGCGAAACATAAACCACACTGGAAACAGCCCATTCTTTGTCACCATAGAAACAAGAAGGAAACATGACAATGACTCCATCAGGCTTATTGGAGCACAGCAGCAGAGGGACGGAGAGGAAACGGGGGGATGAGAAAGAGGGCACGATAGATGAATCATATGCTGACTTTCATTTTGAAAATGGCACATAAAAATATGGCACTTTTTCTAAGGCAATAATGATGCACCTCTTTGGCAGGATTATTATTAGTACACAAGTGTACAAGGTTCTTTAACAGAGAGAGAGACAAAGAGAGAGAGAGAGAGAGAGGAATGTTTCAGTACAAGTTAAGCTCACTGGACAGCATTTGTAGCATAATGTTGATAACCACAAAAACATATTTTTGTCTCATTCCCTGGTTTATTTAAAAAAGCAAATATTACAGTTACAGTGAGGCACTTACAATGGTAGTGAATGGGCCAGCCCATAAACATTCAAATACCATTTATTTTCAAAAGTATAGCTACAAGACATATACATTACATATGTTAACATTATTTTAGTGTGATAAAATCTCTGTTCTACATGATTTATTGCTGCCTTCTTGACGTTTGCCAATATTCAGTAATAAGGTATACCGTGATAATTAACATGCACAATATTGTTATCGTGAGCACTTCAAAATACAATGAAAATTTCTAGATAACCTATTAACAAATTGTTTAGATTTTTCTGAATGCACTGTAGCATTTTCATCAATAAATCAAAATTCCCAACACTCTAACTCTTACAGTAATAGGAAGACATACAAAATTACAAGGAAACTCTAAAATTAATGTCTCCCTCAAAATTTTACTATTGTTGTTACTTGTTCATTTGCAATGAAAATAAACCGTAATAAATTAGATAAAGGCAAAACAGAAGCATTGGACTCAGACTTTTGAAAGCCACCATGTCTCTTTGAATCTTATATGGTTTGATCTTGCAAAGTTACTTTCTTTGTGATCTTTTAATTTAAAAGTACAAAACAAGTTACTAAATCTGGTCATTAAGAACAACAATAAAGTTTATTTATCTTTCAACCCATTTTGTAATTCAATTCAATACCATGATAATACCATATACTATGATGAATGCATCAGCAATTATTGTAATATGAAAATATGATACCATCACATTCTTACTGCCTACTGCCCACTTCCGAAGTAGTAATTACGTGGATGTCGCGTTCAAGTCCTTTGTTGTCGGAAAGAACAGGAAACTTGGAGGACAGCAGGTTCATTCCTTCGTATTTCTTGGGAACTATTATTTCCCCAAGAAATAATGATATATATTACTCAGGCAGCTGACAATAATGGTATTTTGGGCAAATCCATTCTATTTTCTTGGTGGTTGCTGAACTACGTAAATATATATGACCAAAACGGCAAGTGCTAAAAATAGCTGTATTTAGAAAAATTAATAAAACCTATCACTCACTACAGAAACCATACACTGCTCCGCAATGTTGAACGTTTACATCTCCTCCCAACTCGGAAACTCGGGTATCAAAATTATCTCAGAGTTTCCCAGTCGTAATTTTTACTTGAGGGGTCCTTTGTGTGCAGCTTGAACAAAAGAAGGAAACTCGTATTTACGATAATTCCGATTGCATGTGTTGTAAAGTTGAAGTCAGAATAAGTGCGATTAAATCACTTACTGGGTTTACCAGCGTTACATCGTCATGGTGTTAAAGTTGTAATATATGATATGACTTTACACAGATAAGGTTTGTACGTAATATTGCCACAGTAAAATTAGGTTAACGTGTTGAGATCACATGCCCAGCTAAATATTACAGATTTGATCTCAATTACACCCTTAATATTGGACACTTGCATTCACAGAATAAATGAATCATGGTTGACTGCGATAAAACGTATTTCTAAACAGCATTGGTAACAGAAAACATTTACGCCACTAAATGTCATCCAAGACAACCACCATATTGGCAAGCGCAACATAAACAAAACATTATTTAGTGCACTTTTAAGGGCTTTTCAGACCTGTAGCTCATTTGATTTATTCCGAAACAGGGGCTTAAATTGTTTCAATGTTGCATTTTCTTCTTGGTTCGGTTCGCTTTTACATGGCAACATTTCAAAACGGACCAAAACTGTGAGAATAAAAGTCACATGTGAGCATGCCATCCCCTTATTTGTCACCATGTTTGTGCGCTGTTCTGGGATTTAGCACATTCATTAATATACCATTTTAAATGATATACCAAATATACCAAAATATAGATATACCAAAATGCTATATGCACGTTTTGATTATGAATTACAGTGATGAGATGACCTACAGATTTCTTCTCCAAAGATCCATCAGGTAGTATGTTCATGATTTTAATAGGGATATTGTTTGGTTCATTGGTCCATTGGGTCAAGTTGCATTCTCACCACAAGCGAACCGCTCGAGGGTTAGTCTGCAAAGAGTCCAAGACCATCAAGACGATTGTTTTTGTGAGGATCCAAGTGCGATTGCCTAGTTCATATATGCCTAAATGAACCGAACTAAGGGACAAAATGTACCAAGTTCTGAAGCATATGATCCAAATGAGATAGGTGTGAGAATGCCTTTGAACATCATTAAAATGCATTAAAATTGAACTAAGGGTAATTCACTCTTATTGGTCGCTGAAAGCACCATCGAATTAGCCAAAAAATGTTTTAATGTACACACAAACAACAGAGGATATGCAGAAATATACAGTACATGTTGGCCATTCCAATTTTTGGTTCTGTGGCTAATGAATCTGTGTGGGTGTGCTTATCACAACTATAAAACTAAACTATGGGAAGAACTGCACGTACAACGGAAATGACCTGAAATCCTTTGACAAACATATAGCAAACAGTTTCTGATACGTTTTATCATGTATTATAGGATGTGTGCTACATTAAGCCCAGCATCAATGGGACATAGATCCCTAAAATTGTGCTTTGAACGAACAGGTAAACTCGAAGACCCTTGAACGGAGATACAAGGACAAAGCCAATGGGACTAGGACTGCCACAGAGCATCATGGGGGTTTTATTTAGATCCAAGCTGGCGCTAACATTTAAATGTCAGGTGAGGAGATGGAAGGACTTGTTGGCATAAAAGCCAGAGGCTAAACAACAAACAGAAAAAAAAAAGAGCAAGAGAGAGAGGGAGCAGGCAGAGAGGACTGTTCATGCAGCAACACCAGTCTGCTCTCACCATCCATATTAAAGATTTTCTGAAAAGGCAGTAGGCCTTTAATATCTAGGTCTTTTTTCTCGAACAATTGAAATAGTCTAAAAAAATCTACTAATAAAGCAGCTTATGATTTAGTCATACACCTGGGATGTAAATAAAAAAAAAGGCTTACCCATTGGTGTCTCTGCATATTAAGCTGGGGTTGGAGAAATTTCTTTAACATATGTAATTTTATACTTTTTCCTATTCCTATTTACCGTGCAGAGACAACGGAAAGTTTGATTGAGTAGTCTGCCCTGACAACAGTATATTATGTTATAGTTTTGATATTCATCTTTGAGCTAAGCAAAAACATTCACCTTTCATAAAGTACTGCAGCAGTAGCATCATACAGGGATGATATCACATAGTAATATCATAGTACTCTGATAAACAGCCTATTTTGGTTCTGAATGATTATCATATTCTTAAATGGCTACCATGGTATTTAAATGGTACTCCAAGATACTTCATACTAGAGGTCGACCGATACTGGATTTTGCAGATACCGATAAATAAGGGAGTGGAAAAGGCCATTAACCAATTAATCGGCAGTTTTTAAAATTGATTTCTAGAATTTATAGAATGTTAAAAAAATTATTTCCTTACTATGACGGGCATAAACATTGAGGCTACAAGAGTACAAAATGAATAAAATCCCAGCAGTTTATTGTGCAACCAAAATCCCAATAATAAACAGAAAAAAAAAAGATTTGGTGCATAACGTGGGACTTTTAACTATAAAAAATACTTATTTTGAAAAGATGAATACTTGGCTCTGTTACAATCCTCTATATGTAAGTATTTACCAAATTAAGCTTTTTATTGCCTTCATTCACTAGATTAAAAATACTGGCAACTATCGGCATAGATTTTTGCCAATAACTGATAGTTCCAAAAAGCAACTATCGGCACCGATTAATCGGTAAATGTGATATATCAGTGTACCTCTACTTAAGACACCATGATCTTACAAAGGTGCATGTCTAAAACAACCATGTTATTACCATGGTACTTTCTTGTAAGTTTACCAATGCCACAAATTCAATCCGAGGCACCATGACACAACCTTCAAGGCCGTAATCGTCATGTCTCGCAGCAGAATCATCACAAGTAGATATTTATCAGGCCTTCAGTTTTCCTCCCTTTTGCTCTTCTACACACAGCATGAAGGAACAGTGGTAAATCAATTGCCATGGCGACTAAAAGGCCTCCCGGTGCTCCGAGCCCTGTCTTTAAAAAAATGCATGATAATGAGAGCAGTTCATCATATGAGTCACTCTCAGTAAAGAATGAATCAGAGCGTATTTTGTTTAAAGGGCTGGTTAACTAGAATTACTGTTAATGCGTGATGTTTGGGTTGTCATTCATTGTTATGGGACACATTGAGAGTACCAGAATATAATTTCAGGGCTAAACTATTAGGATGTCCTTGGGACAGTGAAACAATTTCAGGCCAGTTGCCACCATATCGTACAAGTGATGCTTTGTCACTACCTCTTGCATTTGTTGATCAAGTACGTGTTTTTATGCCTTGAATTTAGCTGATTTAAATGTGTCACCAAATAAGTGTTGAAACTGCAAGAATGAATTGTTATAGTATTAGAAGTACTGGTTCCAACGGGTCAAAAATCAAATACAAACTATATTCCATAATTTTCCAACAAAAGTGCATTTCTTAACTTTATAAAAATTATAACAGTATAATTTCTACCTATTATTTCTATTTTACAAAGAAAAAAAAAAGAAAAATCATAATTTATTCACCCTCATGTCAAATCATACCCCTATTACTTTCATTCTTCCATGAAATACAAGAGGAGAAATTTTGAGGAATGTTGACAATGCACTTTTTTGGGTACCCTGTAATTTTGGGTACACAGAATTATCCTTTTAACGTTTACTGAAACGTCAGAATACAGAAAAATCCTTATTGTTGAGCTCTGAATATATTCAAGACAGCAAAATGAATGTATGATAGTACATCTTATAGTACAGTCTTGCAGATCATTAGATTAAGTAGTTAAAAGTTTACAGTTTAAACATTCAGGTCACGATCATCAAAAAAAGAAAAAACTGTTCGGAGACTGCTTTTTTTTTTTCTTCTTCTTCTTTTCTTTTAAATTAAGGGAAAAGGACAAAAACAAGTTTCCGCCCGAACGAGAAAGACCAGAAAAGAAGTACTTCCATTCTCACCTTCAGATGAGAGGGTCTCCCCTGAGACCACCCCTGTGAGCTTCATCAAATGGTACATCTCAAGTCTGTTCACCAGAGACTCTCCGCAGGACACAATGTCAGCCAAGCCTTGCATAAATTACTGTTATTACACGAGTGAACGGGGGAGCGTACTTACAGTGAGACTAATGTCATGTAGGCGAGTAATGAGCCATGACCTACAACAACTGATTTGCCTATTAGCCTAACTATTAGCATGCTGTGTCACTGCCGGCATAATATAATTAGTAAACATGATACACATTGACATTTGTCTAAATAATGTAGCGTTCAAACTTTTAGCGATTTGCAATGACAAAACAACTGGAAGTCATTCATTTTCAATAAGAGTTGGTGATTTTGGGATGACACTATCAAGACATGAACAGAGTTCAAATTTGTGCGAATGAGTGACCATGCAATGTGGTGGCTACCAATTGGAGTCGGGACAGTGGAGCTAACATGTTGTCACTTGATATAGCCTCAGCCCTTAACTTATTTTTTAAATAGCCTATAGCCTATAGTTTATGTCACAGCCATTCAAGGAATAGTTCACCCAAAAATAAAAATTCTCTCATCATTTACTCACCCTCTGATATCCCAGGTGTATGACTTTCTTTCTTTAGCAGAACACATTTGAAGAAAAATAGAAAAATATCTCAGTTCAGTAGGTCCTTAAAATGCAAGTGGATGGTGATCAGACCTTTGAAGCTCCAAAAATCACAGACAGTCAGCATTATCATTCATATGACTCCAGCAGTTAAATTAATGTCTTCTAAAGTGATACGATCACTTTTGGAGCGAAAAAGATCAATATTTAAGTACTTTTGGACTATAAACCATCTCTGAGAGTGATGACAGAATATTCATTTTTGGGTGAACTAACCCTTTAACCATGATTTGCTACTTGCTAGTCGGTTGCAGGTGGCACTAGGAGGAGGGACATTCTCAATCTAGAGAACATTTGATTGGACAAAAATCTGCGTAGTGCAAGATGAGTCATAAATATTTTGGGTCCATTTTCCTGGAAGAAAAAAAATACATTTTACATGCGTATATTAGAGGTCGACCATTAGTGAATTTTGCAGATACCAATATCTAAGATGGTAGAAAAGGCTGATAACGATTAATCGGCCGATAGTTTTCTAAAATCTATTTATTGAATGTTAAAACACTTTCTTAGTCTTTCCTTACTTTGAAAGATGTGGGCTCTGATGCAAAACCTAGTGAGCGTCCTTCGGAGGCAGCATTTTAAGACATCATTGGTGCACTCCGGATGCAAAGGCTGTTCCAAAACGTAGATATCTTAATTATGCTGCCTCTGAAGATATCTCAGCCAAACTATAAGGTAGCATTAGATGTATCCTTCCCCGGGTAGGCAATCCCAGAATGTTCTGTGATGAGCTAGGTGTAAAAATAAATCCAAGATGGCGGAAGAAGCGAGAGAAATGTAGATTATAAATATATGTATAATCCATTCAATACTGAAACTTATCGATAAATAAAAGTTTATAAGGACAAAAAACTGAATATTTTACCCAAAATGTGTGTGTGCTGTGCGTATTTAAGCTCATTAAAGGATTACATTGTTTCTCTCGTGTCACCTGTATTGAAATCAGTTGCGAGTTGAGTGTCCCGTGCTTTGCACGTGAGGAGCACTATTTGAATGATGCACGGAGCTGCCGCCTATGTAGAGTATTCCAAACTGCTCTCTTATGAGGCATCATTTCAGTAAGGATGCTGCCATAGGAGACAGCTGCCTATGTAGGCAGGAGACAGCAAGGCAGCTCACTTTGTTTTGGAACAGACCCTTAGTCTACAAGAGTCCAAAATAAAGTCAAAATTATTAGAATAAAGTCATAGCACTATGAGATTAAAGTCGTAATGTTTTGAGAATAAAGTCAAAATTCCGAGAATAAAGTCATAGCATTATGAGATTAAAGTCATAATATTTTGAGAAACAAGTCAAAATTACGAGAATAAAGTCATACCATAATGAGATTAAAGTTGGAATATTTTGAGAATATTTTGAGAATTGTTGCTAAATCCTAAACTAAAGTATGATTTAACTAAATCATCCACATCCATTTCTTGCATTGATTAAACTGCTGGCTCGGCGTTCTATCGTTGTGATAATGACGCGCTGTTTCTCGTAATTTCGGCTTTATTCTCAAAATATTCCGACTTTAATCTTAAAATGCTACAATTATATTCTCGTAATTTTCACTTTATTCTCAAAATATTACAATTTTAATCTCGTAGTGCTACAATTTATTTCTCGCAATTTTGACTTTATTCTCAAAATATTATGATTTTATTCTCGAAATCTTAGATTCATTTTTTTCTCCCCATGGCACCATTCCACCGTAATAATAGTGCAACCAAAATCTCAGTTATACCCAGAAAAAAAATAAGATTTGGAGCATAACTCATGACTATGAACAAGTCCGAAATACACATACTTACACCGATCAGCCACAACATTAAAACCACATGCCTAATATTGTGTAGGTCCCCCTCGTGCCACCAAAACAGCGCCAACCCACATCTCAGAGTAGCATTCTGAGATTATATCCTTCTCAACACAATTTTACAGAGCGGTTATCTGAGTTACCGTAGACTTTGTCAGTTCGACCCAGTCTGGCCATTCTCTGTTGACCTCACTCATCTTTAAGGCGTTTCCATCCACAGAAATGCCGGTCACTAGATGTTTTTTGTTTTTTGCACCATTCTGAGTAAACTCTAAAGACAGTTGTGCGTGAAAATCACAGGAGATCAGCAGTTACTCAACCAGATACTCAAACCAGCCCGTCTGGCACCAGCAATCATGCCACGGTCCACTTTTTTTCTGCATTATGATGGTTGATGTGAACATTAACTGAAGTTCCTGACCTGTATCTGCATGATTTTATGCACTGCACTGCTGCCACACGATTGGCTGATTAGATAATCGCATGGGTGTTTGTTGGTGCCAGACGGGCTGGTTTAAATATTTCTGTAACTGCTGATCTCCTGGGATTTTCACACACAACACTCTCTAGAATTTACTCCGAATGGTGCCAAAAACAAAAAACATCCAGTGAGCGGCAGTTCTGTGGACGGAAATGCCTTGTTGATGAGAGAGGTCAACAGAGTATGGCCAGACTGGTTCGAACTGACAAAGTCTACGGTAACTCAGATAACTGCTCTTTACAATTGTGGTGAGAAGAATATAATCTCAGAATGCTATTCTGAGATGCGAGTTGGCGCTGTTTTGGCGGCACGAGGGGGACCTACACAATATTAGGCAGGTGGTTTTAATGTTGTGGCTGATCGGAGTATTTTGGAACTCTAATTTTGAAATGACGGAGGCTTGGCTCCATTACAATGCTCTATATTTAAGTATGGACCCTTTTTACAGACCAATGATGACACTTTTCTGCCTTATTTATCGGTGTAAATCTTGCAGACTTTTTTATATTTGCAATTTTCCAATTATTTAGTGCAAATTAATAACATTGTACTTTGTATTATATTACCCTGAAATTAGTTTTAAAAATGAGTTACCACAGCTGCAATGAGGCTTCTAATACAGCTGCTGAGAGAGTATCAGACAATTTGACATCTTCTCTCTTCTGACAGACGTAATCCACCGCTCTCTATTTTTTCTTCATTTGAAAAGTTGTGGAAATGTAATAGCAGCATTTTTCTTTTGACGTTGGAGCAAATGGATATGCAAAAATTATATTTGCCGTGGTCACCCATTCATCGCTATTGAGGTTCACCCCACAGTCCTGTACTTCCACGTTCCAGTGAAGTTAGAGATGCAATGTATGTGCTGACGGGGCACGTTTCAGTATAGTCAAATGTTTCTTCTCATGCCCTCATTTGAATTTAGAACACTTGATTTATCTAATCAAAATAACTGAATTTGCATTTAAGTGAGAATAAATATGGAAGAATATTGTCAGTCAATGGTTGTTTTTATTTCACCTCTAGAGGCCACTGTAATACTGTAGAACAATAGTTGTTCTTACTGTAGAATCCAGTGCCAGACACAGAGGAATAAAAAAGCAAATATCGGCACCAAATATGAATCTGTAAATCCAATATATCTCTAGCATATATATATGATAAAAGTTAACTTTGTCAACTTTCAGGAGTACACTAGCATACAGATGACATCAAAGCTACTAGAAAATGGACTACAAGCCAGAAGACTCCAATTATGATTTCATGGGATTAAGATGATAAAAGTCCTAATGAAAAAAAAAAAAACAACTTCTTGACTGAGTAGTTTATGAAAGACATCTTAGAAGTATTTAAAAACAAACTATCACAAACTTATCTCTCTCTCTCTCTCTCTCTCTCTCTCTCTCTCTCTCTGCAAAAAAAAAAAAAAAAAAAGGGACAGTTAATAAGGACAAACTCAGCATGAACCCTCATGTTAATCTGCCAAAGTGTGTCTTTACTTTACCAACAAACAGACAAACATGTCTGAACCCTAATGACACCCAAGCTACTAATAAAGGACCAGAGCCACAAATAAAATGTGTTTTTTCCTCTCTCACTGCCTCCAGGGCCTGCAGCCAGCCTCGAAATTACACTAAAGTGCTTTGTGACAGTGTGCATTGTTGTGAGCACACAGAAGATAAAATGTTATGGAATTAAACAATTTTAAGACATTACACCACGTCTCTAAATCAGCCGTGATGTTTTTATCCAATCTCAATGTAATTCATTGTCTGCACAGCTTTAAATGATAACATACCATAGTAAAAGAAAAAACGAGCATGTCAGTAGAGCTTTGAATTCACTTAAATGAGTGATTCTGTATAGACTAACCTTCGTAAGTCGTGAAATTAGAGTGGCTCTAAATCAAAATAATGTACAGAATCTGTAAGAGCCAATTCAACATGCATTTCAATTGTGTTACTGATTTTATTATTTTTTTACTTTTAATGTAACATAATAGGCAATTACATTTGTTATTTTTTCCTTTGTGAAATGCAATATTTATTCAGTAATATGCAATATTATTTATGAAAATTGTATAATGTATATAGTTTTAGATTACATAGGTCACATCCACACTAATACGGTTTCAATTGGAAACTTCATTTTGCGCCTCCTCACGAGCGTTGTTTAAAGTTTTTGATGGAGGAAAATGCAGTTTCAGTGTGTACGAGAGAGATAAACCTAGCAAAATGCATGTGTTTTCAACCCAAAAACGTATTAGTTTCGACACTGCCTTTATCTTATTCTAAAGTTGATTTGTAATCCAAAGAGACTGGTTTAATTCTGAATACCAAAGGCAGGAAAATGAGAAACAGTTTTCTTACTGTGCATTTATATGAATTAAAGAGCTTTTAAAAACTAAATAATAGGAACTGGAGCCGTACTTATTCGCTATTAGGTAGTATACAAGTAAGTTTGTTCACAGACTTTTGGCATTGCATATTGGATGGATAAGGGACATCTTCCCCAAAATAGTAACAAAGGCAAAGAACATTTGGACCTTGTCACAATATTATCTATTCCTCAGCCTGTCAGCACACTAGATTACAGACTGCCAGAGTGGTGAAAAGATGCCCTTTCCCAGGTGGGAATAACTAGTCATTGTGTGCTTTTGGGGTGGGGGTGGGTCGGATCAATAGAAGCCACTTCTCTGGATCAATAAAGAGTATATTGTAGTGCAAAAGTCCCAAAATCGGGAGCCTGGGTAGCTCAGCGAGTAAAGATGCTGACTACCACCCCTGGAGACGTGAGTTCAAATCCAGGGTGTGCTGAGTGACTCCAGCCAGGTCTCCTAAGCAACCAAATTGGCCCGGTTGCTAGGGAGGGTAGAGTCACATGGGGCAACCTCCTCTTGGTCGTTATAATGTGGTTCTCGCTCTCGGTGGGGCACTTGGTGAGTTGTGCGTGGATGCCACGGAGAATAGCGTGAAGCCTCCACATGCGCTATGTCTCTGCGGTAACGCTCTCAACAAGCCATGTGATAAGATGTGCGGGTTGACGGTCTCAGACACAGAGGCAACAGAGATTTGTTCTCTGCCACCCAGATTGAGGCGAGTCACTACACCACCACGAGGACTTAGAGCACATTGGGGACTGGGCATTCCAAATTGGGGAGAAAAGGGGAGAAAAATCATAGACGAAGAAAAACAAAAGAAGTCCCAAAATCACACAAGAAAACAGGACATGGGCTCCGATTCACTCCAATTATAGTGATTTTGTACACACTCGGTATGCCCCCTTAAGGCCTTTTATTGCACTCTTTGTTAAAAGTTAATCAATTTCCTGTCTATCTCTAAACCTATTTACTTCTTTATGCCTTATTATCTTCTCCTTTAGTAAAGAAAGAGCATGTTTGAAATGCAATGCGTGGTTTGACATTCTGCCTTCTCTGTCAATCTCCAAACTTTGGTCTGTTTATCTAATTATGAAAGAAGGATAAACAACAATAAGCCATGAGCCACAACAGCAGGCAGAAAAGAACCCAGGCAAGCTTTTGCAGGCAGACAGAGGCAGATTGTTTTCCTGCTTGTGTGTTGACTGAGAGACAGATAAGCAGAGAGTGGCAGAGTGGTTTGTTTGAAGCTTCACACAAACAGAGTTCAGAGAGAGAATATATAAGGCTTGTGAAGCTTGTTTCCCCACTCTCTCCTGTATTCCCCTTTTTAAGCAACAGAGAAACCCATCCAGTTGACCAGTATAACTCTCCAGACAATCTACAATGACATGGATTACTACAAATCTTCACATGCCCCTGTTCAAACCACAAGTCACTAATACGGGTCTTAGGAATGATTCTCAATTCACAGTTTGGGAAGGAATACTAGTGCACTACTTAACAGAATAGTTCACCCAAAAACTCTTATTATTTACTCACCTATATGCAATCCCAGGTGTGTATGGCTTTCTTTCTTTTGCAGAACACAAACAAAGATTTTTAGAAGAATATTTCAGCTCTGTAGGTCCTCATAATGCAAGTGAATGGTGGCCAGAATTTTGAAGCTTCGAAACTCACGTGCAAAAAGGTTAATCTTTAGAAATGATATGATACATAAGCAGATCAATAATGATCCTTTTAAAGTCCTTTTTTAACTATCAATTCCCCTCCATGCCCAGTAGGTGGCAAGGTGCAGGAATAATGCAAATGACTAAAAAACAATAGAAGAAGAAGAATGTGAAAGTGAAATTGGAGATTGATAGTATAAAAGGGCTTAAATATTGATCTGTTTCTCACCCACACTTATCATATCACTTCTGAAGACATGGATTTAACCACTGGAGTCTTATGGATTACTTTTATGCTGACTTTATGTGCATTTGAAGCTTCAAAATTTTGGCACCCATTCACTTGCATTGTGAGGACCTACAGAGCTGAGATATTCTTCTAAAAATCAGCAGAAGAAAGAAAGTCATACACATCTGTAAGGGAAGTAGGGTGAGTAAATGAGAGAATTTTCATTTTTCTGTGAACTATTCCATTAATGCATACTGTGCAGTATATACTGAATACTGCCTTCTATTTAAATATATACATTTATGTTAAACAGTACATATTATGCAACAATATACATTTTTTAAATAATTGTTGTCTCATGACCTCTTTACATGTTTAATCTCAGAAATAAAAACTGGTATTTTGCATTTTTGGGAGGTCAGGTGTTGCATTGGAAAGTTAATAGTTAATAGTTTTGTCTGTTGAAGAGCTGACCATATGCTGTCCAGATATGATTAGATGTCAAGCTACCATAAAAATCTCTGCAGACCAGATGACGATAATTATGCAATCGATAAAAACAACAAGAATGGTGAATTACTGTTGGCCCATTATGATTGAGGTAATAAATGCTCAAAAGCACTTGTTGTTTTTTGCAGAGCATCACTGAATCGAGTAGACAAACTTGTGTTTGATGTATGAGGCGTCACCCATCTTACGGGACTCTCCTTTAAGTGTACTTCAAAAGGTCTGTTTTACCGACATAGAGACATACAGGGGGGCAGGGAGGTTCATGTCAAGTGCACAGAGAAGCTGAAAGGTGACCCCCTCCCTCAGGGAGAGAGATACACAGCAGGGCTCTGTTAAGGAGCTGACGCAAATGTCACAATTTCTTCTACAAAGCACTGCCCTCTCTCTTTCTCTCATGCGCATTTATGCACACAAACACAATGATACACAACAGGATCCTCAGCTCCAAGATGGCCGACATGACAAAAACAATAGAACCTGTGCAATGTGTCAGAAATAATGTCACGGTAGTGTAGAACTGCTGTTGCCATCTGAAAATACGCTGCCCATTACAGGGATAGTTCACTCAATAATTTTAATTCTGTCATCATTTACTCACCCTTATGTTGTTCCAAACCTACAGTATATGACTTTCTTCCATAGAACACAAAAGGAGATGTAAGGCAGCATGTTAGTCTCAGTCACCAGTTTGTGCCAGCTGTTGCTTGCTCAGTTGTTATGCAGTGACGTAGGCGACTGTTGACCCTCTCTGTTTACATAGTGGATATTAATCTTCACTTTGACTTGAGCAGGTGCTGACCAGCTGAGGATTTGAATCTCAATCTGCTCTGATTTTAACAGCACAACCTAAGTAAATAGGCAAGTCATTATTATAATTTTTTTTTTAGATATTGTATATTTCATCGGACTGGAAAATATAGATTTCTTTGATGCATCACAATCTTCATTTGAACGATAATGATTCTTAAATCCCAAGATCGATCTTTTACTCTATGTGCAACCCTGTACACTACAATGAGAGGAAACCATTCGTATTAGCAAACAAATTTTTGTCTATATGACTAAAATATGTCTATGATTAGCCACTGGCTGGTAATGTTCAGATTTTACTAACCAGTGATCATGTAGTATAGTGGGGAAAAGTTCAGCGGTGAGATCCTTTCACTGTGTGTTGAGAGTAAAAGTTTGGTTTGAGTCGTACTGTGTGTGTGTGTGTGTCCAACCACAAGATCCATGCAATCCATTTGTAATTTTATAATGTCTCTTTTAATACCCTTTCTATTCTTTACAGTCAGTTATTGATAAAAAAAAAAAAAAAAAAAAAAAACAGACGCTCTTTACAGAACAGCCGTTTTCTTTTTTTTTTTTAAAGAGACTGTACCAGCTTTTAGCGCGTGTTCAACAAATCAATGTACATACTTGTAAATAGAAAAAAAAAATTATGCATGTAAACAATAATCATGTAACAAAATATAATAGAAGCAATATAATATCATATTCGTTGATGGAATACATTGATTTGTTCTTTTAAAAAGATAAAATGTGACCAAAATTATAAAAAAAAACTCCCTGTATAATTAACATCATTATTTGGGAGAAAATGTCTTTCAAATGTAAGCAAAGTAGACATTGTAACTGAAATATACCCATATGAATCTATATCGAATTGAAAACGGAATGGAATTGAGAGCTTGTGAATCGGGTAATCTGTATCAATACCAAGCCTTAATATTTCATAAGATTTTTGATTAAAATATAATTTATGCAATCACTGAGAATAGTTATGGAGGGCCAAATGAATCATAATTTAATCTTTAACTTAATATTTAAATATTCAAATAAATAATTTAAAATGTAACAAAATTGCAAAAAAAAAAAAAAAAAAAGAGCACTGTCATTGAGTGACATGCTGTAACCCTGAAAATGAAAAGACACAAGCTCGTGCTTAAATGAAATATCAACCCAAAGACAATGCTAAAATGAAAAGGGATGCAAACAAGTGCTAAAATGAAATACAAGGGACTTTTATTGGTTTATTTAGTGATTTAATGATTACTTTAATGATTTTATAGTTGTTGTTTTTTTTTTTGTTTTTTTTTATTTATGTATTTAATGATTTATTCAAATACTTCTTTAATATTTTATTTTATTTTGCTGCTGATTATTTATATAAAAAAATATTTGCCTTTTTCACAACAAATTTGCAGTCATTTTAGTTCATTTAGGAGCAGATACTATTATGATGTTATATCATTTTAAACGGCTATCCAGTATTTACTTTAAAATATTGTGCTAGTGATGCAATAAGTAATGAGGCTATGTTCATATTAGCATACTACTCTACCGCTCCAACTAATTCTGTAGGATATAGTATAGTATGTAAAAATGCACAGTCATCTACTATTTGCTAAATGTGCAGTGTAGAGCAGCAATTCTAAAAATCCTGTCAATATTTATTCACCCTATGTTTCAAACCTGTATGAAGTTCTTCACAGAACACAGAATATTATGGACTTACAGCCTCAGTCACCATTTACTTTCATTGCATGTTTTGTTTTTGTTTTGTTTTTTCTCCATAAAATGTGATTGTCATCATGCCTAACATCTTCTTTTGTTACTCCCCAGCATGCCTCCCCCAAACCCCGGACCATAAAGGTGATTAAATGATGACAAAACTTTCAGTTTTTGGTGACCTATACTTTAAGACATTTTTCACATTCTGAAAATAATATAAAGTGGACAGACACTGAATGAATTACCACCCAAACCTCTGCACTCATGACTAGAATGGAGAATGAGTGACAAAGCACTGCTGTTCTGGAGAACATAAGGGCAGGCGTGCCATCTGGCCAGTATTATAAATGATATAAATGAGAAAGTTGGATGGAGGCTGTGTTTAAATGATTGTGCTTGATTGGCTTTGCTCCTATATGAGATGGAATACACACTTTAGATTTTGAACTCGCTATACTGTCCTTTTACTCAATCAAAAAAGTGTGGGTGGGTGAAGAATGAAGACTGGGGTTTCACAAAAGATCAACAGGCCTGCACAAAAGGACACCAATAAACTGAGATGTGACAGATGATATTAACTAGAGACCCGTATGACTTTCTCTCTTTCATGGAGCACAAAAAGAAAAGCATATTAATCTCAGTCACCATTCACTTTCATTGCACCTTTTTTCCATACAATGAAAGTGAATGGTGACTGAGGCTGAACATTCTGCCCAACATCTTTTGTGTTCCATGGAAGAAAGTGATTATAAACTAATTTTCAATTTTAGGTGAACTATCCCTTTAAAGCAAAAAGAGAGCAACACTGCTTATTTAGTGTGGCCGAAATCCCTTCTGCACCCTGCTGTGGAGAGGCAAAGAAAAGGAACATGCACCGCACCTGCGGTCACCCGCCATATGAAATGCCAGTCAAAATTGCTTTTTTCGTGGCCTGACAGCCTTGTGCTTTCAAAAGGAAATATGTCGAGGGGCATCACAGGATGACAAAATTGTACTGTACTTTTCTTTTCGCTAAATGTTACTATGCTTTGCTTTTACAATGTGGAACTTTACAATGTGCTCTTTTCACTGAGTGTCATAACAGTCACGCTATCTGGATTCACAGCTGGAAACATACAGCAGGCTCGAGCTTATGCATCAGGCAAGAGAGAGATATGAAGCCTAGTGAGGATAAAAGAATACAATAGGAGAGAAGTAGAGTCAGAGAGAGACAAAAAAAAAAAGAGAAAGAGAGAGAAACATTCCCTGAGGGCTCCAGCTGATGGAGAAACGGCTGGTACCGTCCCGCAACAGTTTGAAAATCCACACTCTGCATCACTGATCTCATATACAACACACAGAGAGGAAGTCAAACACAGCATTAAGTGTCACGCACACACACACACACACACACACACACACACACACACACAAGCATTTTAAAGGAACAGTTCACCGAAAAATAAAAACTCTTGTCATTATTTTATCATCCTCCAACATGAGGAGGATAAGTAAATAATTAATGGTTTTTGTTTTTTTACTGGCTCTTCCATTCTTCCAGCACTCTCCTACCCTCACTGCTGATGCTTCGACTCTTTTTGCTTGCATGTGGTCTTTCATTGGCGTTTTCTTCACTTCGATTTTCTCCCCTAATTTCAAATTTGTCCCTTTTAATCTATTGTTTTGCCACTTGTTGACTGCTCAATTTCTGATGAAGCGCGGTGCGTGCACGTGCCGTAATTGTGTAGGTTAAGTACGTGCTCACATAGGCATGTGTGAAAAAGCATGTCTGAAAATAAAACTGGAAATGGTTTTATGTGATGAGGAAATGTTATAAATTCTTTTTTTATTTGTTTGATAATGAAAAAATTTTAATTCAAAAAAATACTAACAAAAAAAGAATGTTGAAACAATGTTATTTAAAAGTTGATGGCACGACGCAGGACACACTTCCATGCGCGACAGGCCACAGGTTGAGAACCGATGCTTAATGCGGTTATTTTTTCTGTGGAGCACAAAAGGAGAATTTCTGTACAATTGTCACAAAGCTTTTTTTTCTTTTCCATACAATGATTTATTGACAGTTCATTGGGGGGGAAAAATGGTTCATATCACCCATGTGCTATATTGCTTTGTATAACCACAGACCAAAGTAATTATTCACGGAAAATGTTGCCCTCCGCTGTTGCTCTCAAATCTCATTCCCTGTTCCATATATTTGCATTGGCGAGTCGCATTCGGTTATTAGATACGTGAAAAACAATGAATACTCGATTCCGATTGGTCAATCGTGCCATCCAGCGGTCTGATATTTCTGAATAATGACCGCATTTCCGGAGATAGTGATATTTCACTGGTCACCCGGGAATTGCAGGTCCTCTTTCCTACTTCCAGTCACACTGCGATCTCTACAAGTAAGCCAATAAAATAATCTGAACTCAATTTCATGTCCATTTATTTACTTTTTTGGCAAGTCGTTGTGTAATAAGCAAGATAATGAGCAGTCAGACTGCAATATAAACACCAAAAATACATCAAACCGGAGGTGGAGTTTAGCTATCTCTGGAGACTCTGCAGTCTCTTTCTTCTAACAAAATAACAATGTCAAACAAAATACATTTTTCATGTCCATTTATTTATTTATTTGGTAAGTAGCTGTTCAATAATTGGGATAAACTACAGTCAGCCGGTCATTATTGCAAAATAGCCTAAACCATGACAAGGTGGTCAGGAGTCCTATGCGGAGCAGACTGTACATTATCCCTTACATAATTATTTAAATTTCTACCTGTTCCACACATAAAGCTATCGGATGGTTTCACAACAATTGTAATATACAACACAAGTCACATGAACAACTTCTATGTTGTTTGTTGTCCATTTTGGAGCTTGACAGATGTGGTCACTATGAACTGTCACTGTATGTCACTGTACATTTTTTTTTTTTTCATAAAATGTGATTGTCATCATGCCTAACATCTTCTTTTGTTACTCCCCAGCATGCCTCCCCCAAACCCCGGACCATAAAGGTGATTAAATGATGACAAAACTTTCAGTTTTTGGTGACCTATACTTTAAGACATTTTTCACATTCTGAAAATAATATAAAGTGGACAGACACTGAATGAATTACCACCCAAACCTCTGCACTCATGACTAGAATGGAGAATGAGTGACAAAGCACTGCTGTTCTGGAGAACATAAGGGCAGGCATGCCATCTGGCCAGTATTATAAATGATATAAATGAGAAAGTTGGATGGAGGCTGTGTTTAAATGATTGTGCTTGATTGGCTTTCCTCCTATATGAGATGGAATACACACTTTAGATTTTGAACTCGCTATACTGTCCTTTTACTCAATCAAAAAAGTGTGGGTGGGTGAAGAATGAAGACTGGGGTTTCACAAAAGATCAACAGGCCTGCACAAAAGGACACACCAATAAACTGAGATGTGACAGATGATATTAACTAGAGACCCGTATGACTTTCTCTCTTTCATGGAGCACAAAAAGAAAAGCATATTAGTCTCAGTCACCATTCACTTTCATTGCACCTTTTTTCCATACAATGAAAGTGAATGGTGACTGAGGCTGAACATTCTGCCCAACATCTTTTGTGTTCCATGGAAGAAAGTGATTATAAACTAATTTTCAATTTTAGGTGAACTATCCCTTTAAAGCAAAAAGAGAGCAATACTGCTTATTTAGTGTGGCCGAAATCCCTTCTGCACCCTGCTGTGGAGAGGCAAAGAAAAGGAACATGCACCGCACCTGCGGTCACCCGCCATATGAAAAGCCAGTCAAAATTGCTTTTTCGTGGCCTGACAGCCTTGTGCTTTCAAAAGGAAATATGTCGAGGGGCATCACAGGATGACAAAATTGTACTGTACTTTTCTTTTCGCTAAATGTTACTATGCTTCGCTTTTACAATGTGGAACTTTACAATGTGCTCTTTTCACTGAGTGTCATAACAGTCACGCTATCTGGATTCACAGCTGGAAACATACAGCAGGCTCGAGCTTATGCATCAGGCAAGAGAGAGATATGAAGCCTAGCGAGGATAAAATAATACAATAGGAGAGAAGTAGAGTCAGAGAGAGACAAAAAAAAAAAAAAGAGAAAGAGAGAGAAACATTCCCTGAGGGCTCCAGCTGATACAGAGAAACGGCTGGTACCGTCCTGCAACAGTTTGAAAATCCACACTCTGCATCACTGATCTCATATACAACACACGGAGAGGAAGTCAAACACAGCATTAAGTGTCATGCACACACACACACACACACACACACACACACACACAAGCATTTTAAAGGAACAGTTCAGTTCAAAATTCTTGTCATTATTAATAATTAATGGTTTTTGTTTTTTTACTGGCTCTTCCATTCTTCCAGCACTCTCCTACCCTCACTGCTGATGTTTCGACTCTTTATGCTTGCATGTGGTCTTTCATTGGCGTTTTCTTCACTTCGATTTTCTCCCCTAATATCAAATTTGTCCCTTTTAATCTATTGTTTTGCCACTTGTTGACTGCTCAATTTCTGATGAAGCGTGGTGTGTGCACGTGCCGTAATTGTGTAGGTTAAGTACGTGCTCACATAGGCATGTGTGAAAAAGCATGTCTGAAAATAAAACTAGAAATGGTTTTACATGATGAGGAAATGTTATAAATTCTTTTTTATTTGTTTGATAATGAAACATTTTTAATTCATAAAAATACTAATAAAAAAAGAATGCTGAAACAGTGTTATTTAAAAGTTGATGGCACGACGCAGGACGCACTTCCATGCGCGAGATCTCTACAAGTAAGCCAATAAAATAATCTGAACTCAATTTCATGTCCATTTATTTACTTTTTTGGCAAGTCGTTGTGTAATAAGCAAGATAATGAGCAGTCAGACTGCAATATAAACACCAAAAATACATCAAACCGGAGGTGGAGTTTAGCTATCTCTGGAGACTCTGCAGTCTCTTTCGTCTAACAAAATAACAATTTCAAAACCTGCTGTTGTTTGTCTGCACAGAGAGAGAGACATTGGCACGCATTCAAATGGTACTCCATTATGAATCTCTTTGACTTTGGTACAAACAAAGCGAGACCAGCCAGGTCCCTTCCACTTTGAAGCCACTCATTGTCTCGCTGTACCAAAAACACATGAAAGACACCAGAACTGAACATCACTCTTTGAAGTCAGTGCTTCGTGTTCCAACATAAACAACCCTAAAACAGGGCTGTTGAATGGCGACCTGAAACCCTGAATATTCAGAGTGGAATGAAGAACCAAACACTGACCAAGCACAGATGATGCCAACAACGCATGTGAAACGCTCAGCACCAGCCAAAGAGAGACCATTGACGTCAACATAGACAGATGTGAGACGGACAGAGATAACATGGAAACATCTCTACCAGGCCCTGGAGCTCTAAACTATGCTAATTAAAGAAGAAGCACAATAAGCGTTAAGGCAAAGATAGCTAATAGCTCTAGTGTGACTCAAGCCTTGAGTGCTGTCAGGGCGATTAATGGCATTCTTAAATGACTTCCATAAAGACATCACCGCAGTGTTAAAGGTCAGATCAGCTCAATCGTGGCTTTGGTTGTTACTTACTGGCTAAACGTTTAGATGCATGTAACCACAGAAGAGGAAGGTGGGCTAGTAACCATGGTAACAAGCTAAGGCAAAGCATCCTCTGTGGATGACCAGGTTTTTGAACTGAACTGGAGAGGACCTCTTTTGACCTGAGGGTTCGTTATTCAAATAACCTTTTGATGACCAATAAGATTTTCAGCCTTAGGAGCAACATTCCATTTCAAGACTTGTTAACCAGAAACATATGAAACATAGTACATTAGAGCACTAATATATGCCAATAGATAGCAGAGGTCTATTTTATTTACATTTTATTAAGGAATAACATGCTTAACGTGTGTTCTTGTGCAGGATGCGAATTACACATTGACTTTGGAAATGCAGGCAACATTATAAAATATGATACATAGGCCTATATTAAAATCTACATTATTTTTCAGGTTTTTCCCATTGGCTGCAACTTATGAACGAAGGAAAAACAAAAACAATTGAAATTGGTAAAATTATGCAGAAAACAATTTTTATATACTGTTTTGGTGCAAAAATATTAATAATAATAATTGTAAGACAGGAAAAAAAAAACCATGTCACCTTGTTCTCCCCTTTATGAAAACATTAAAACCACTAATTTTTGTACTGTTTTGTGCCTACATCTCTATGCTCTTTGCATATTTTCACACAATATACAGATTTATATTCGACACACTGTTTGTCTCGTGCATCCACAAGTGACTGACTGACTTTTGGCAAGTTTCTAAAAACTTTAAACTGTTTAGATGCTGTAGATCTACCACTCCGCTGGCGTTTCATGCCATTGTAACATTGTGGGTGATCTTGTTGAGCTTCGATGATTAATAAATTCCACCAGACAAAGAGTGCAAATGACACTGAGTGAACCAGAGGTCGGGAGGGAGGGAGGGAGCTGCGCTGCTGCTCCGATCTTGGTCAGCTCCGATTTCCAGAGTAAACATTTTGATGTCAAATTGAATATATGCATTACTACAGCGTTCAAATGAAACCCCCCATGATGCGCCAAGTAGCTTTCCAGGGGGTCTCCTGTTGCATCCAGGGCGTCTGAGACTCCCTGTAACTTGCACCATGTTCTAGTGTTAATGTGGCTGTAACAAACCTCAACAATCAAGGGGGTAATAGAGTTACTTTTAAAAGTCTGTCCCATTAAACTGTATGTATTATTATTCAGGTAAATTGCTATAAATATATTGACTTTAACTAACTTGCACAGCAGTATTCTCCTGAAACTGTTGCCCCACCAAGACAGTAATTGACATGAAAGAGAAAACTCACTGTAGAAGTGGACAGTTCACACTAATGTCCACTATATCACCCCTTGTGCTAATGTTGAGAATGCAACATTGCGCTTTTGTTATGAATTGCAGTTCATTCCTGAACGCAACATCGCACAGAATCGCACTTGCATAGCTAGAAGCGTCTGCGTTCACATACTTGCATTGAGTACCAGTATATTTCAGCCTTAATATGTTTTTGGTTGAAAAACGCATTGATTTTGCGGTGGTTATGCCTCTCATCCACATTGGATCGGCATTTTCCTCCACCGAAAATGAAAACTTTTGAAAACCCACTCTAGTATCACATACTTCAGAAAATGATGACGTTAGGAAACGTGAAACTGGTTTTTCAACCGAAAATGTATTAGTGAGCGACGTGTAGCCTGAATAAGTGCAAACTCTGAACTGTATTTTCTCAGTGCCGCAAAAGCCAACAGTTAAAAAGTGAAGCAAGAGAGATTGAAACAGATCCGATTGTACATATGTACAATGATGTGAAAAAGTATTTCCTGATTTCTTCTATTTTTGTGTATTTTTCATTCTAAATTGTTGTAATCTTCAAACAAGATACTGTATTACATAAAACAAAGGCAACCTGAGTAAACACAAAATACATATAAAAATAAATAAAATTATATATATATATATATATAATTTTTTTTTTTTTTTTTTTAAGCAAAAAAGTTATTCAACACCTATATCACCCATGTGAAAAACTAACTGCCCCCTTAAACTTAATAGCTGGTTATGCCACCTTTAGCAGAAACAACTGCAACCAAATGCTTCCGACAACTGGAGATCAGTCTTTCACAACACTGTGGTGGAATTTAGGCCCATTCTTCTTTGCAGAACTGCTTTAGTTCAGCCCCATTGGAGGGTTTTTGAGCATGATCTGCCTGTTTAAGGTCCTGCCACAGCATCTCAATCTGGTTCAAGTCAGGACTTTGACTAGGCCACTCTAAAACTTTAATTTTGCTTATTTTGACCATTCAGAGGTGGACTTACTCCTATGCTTTGGATCATTGTCTTGCTGCATAATCCCGTTGTGCTTGAGCTTCAACTCACAGACTGATGACCGGACGTTCTCCTTTAGGATTTTCAGTTAGAGAGCAGAATTCATGTTTCCTCCAATTATTGCAAGTCCCCCTGGCCCTGAAGCAGGAAAGCATCCCCACACCATCACACGACCACCACCATGCTTGACCATAGTTATTATGTTCTTTTTGTGGAATTCTGTGTTTGAGTTACACCAGATGTAACAGGACCCCTGTCTTCCAAACAGTTCCACTTTCAACTCATCAGTCCACAGAACATTCTCCCAAAAGTTTTGAGGATCATCAAGGTGTGTTTTGGCAAAATTCAGACGAGCCTTAATGTTCTTCTGGGTTAGCAGTGGTTTTCGCCTCACCAGTTTTCCATGGATGCCATTTTTGGCCAGTGTCTTTCTGATAGTTGAGTCATGAACCGTGACCTTTATTGATGCGAGAGAGGCCTGCCGTTCCTTGGATGTTGTCCTTGGCTTTTTTGTTGCTTCCTGGATGAGACGTCACTGTGCTCTTGGAGGAATTTTGGAAGGTCGGCCACTTCTGGGAAGGTTCATTACAGTGCCAAATCTTCTCCATTTGGAGATAATGGCTCTCACTGTGGTTCTTTGGAGTCCCAGAGCCTTTAAAATAGCTTTATAACCCTTCCCAGATTGATGTATTTCAATCACCTTTTTCCTCATCATTTCTGTAATTTCTTTAGACCTTGGCATAGTGTGCTACTTGGTGAGACCTTTTAGCCAACTTTATGCTGCTGAAAAAAGTTATATTTAGGTGTTGATTTGATTGAACAGGGCTGGGTGTGTCTAGTCCAGCTAAACCCCATTATGAATGCAGTTTCATAGCTTTGGGGATTTAGTAAGGCAAATTTAGGGGGCAAATACTTTTTCATCCAGGCCCAGTTGGTATTGGATATCTTTTTTGCTTCAATAAATTAAAAACATTAAAAACTGTATTTTGTGTCTACTCAGACTGCCTTTGTTTTAAGTCAGATTTTGTTAGAATTTTTGAAACAATTTAGTATGAGATATTCACAAAAACAGAAGAAATCAGGATGGGGGCAAATAATTTTTCAAAGCACTGTACAGTATCGCAAGGTTTTTGGCGAGACCCGGCCCTAATATTTGGGCTTTTTGCCACTGTTATTGACAGAGACACTAGAGAAAATTAGTAGGGACAGAGTGAGGGGGAAGAAATCGGAACTTGTCAAAAGCCAGATTGGAACATGTGTCAGCAACATGGGCATCACAACTCAACATGCCTGCAGCATGTGCACCAACCACTAGGCCACTGCTCTAACAAAAGCCAATTAAGTTATCTAATAATAGCCAAATAAGAAATCATAACATATATAGCAAGAGAACAGCATTTAGCAAGAACATATATTAAATTCTACAAGATTTTAATGACACCCGGAGACAAAGAGATGCTCAACAAAAACACCATAAAATGAATTACTAGAGTAGAACAACTACTCCCACCCATATTTGATCATCAGAATGTCCAGTCTATGGCAAAAGTAAAAAATCATTTTTTTTTTTTTTAAATATAGGTATAGTGATTCTATGAGACCAGGTTGAAAGTGTTATATGGACCCTGGACATGTTCGTCTGGAAAGTCAACCAGAATTTGTGGTTGCTTAAATGACCATAGACTTCAATCCTCATTATAAATGCTCTACTGTTATTCCTTTTTTAAAAGACCACTCCATCTTTCTCTCCCTCACCTCCCTGCCCTGTTCGCTTTGTTTCTGCTGGACTCCGTACTATTGATCTGAACATCAGAGGGGGGAGATTTATTATCCTATTAGACACTTTTGGTGTCTGATAGCTTTAGATTAAAGGTCTGCTGCTGCCCAGAGCAACACAGTACACCGGCCTATTCATTAAACAACTGAATATTGAGTTAGGTCAAAGTTTGGCCAGCTTGGCTAAAATGTACTAAGAAACAGAGGGAAGACATAGGGACCAGAACATCACTGAGACTTCAGGGTGGCTCTTTTGACTTGGGTCAGTAAGCAATACCTTAGCAACCACCCAGATCGCCCAAGCAACAAAGTGCTATGAATCAAAGTTCCACCTTACAGTTAAAAGAGCCAGTCATCTCTTTGACAGAAACATCTCCTGGCACCACTCACATCTTCTTCAGAAAATGTAAAAGTCTTTACTTTAGGTTTGCTTGATGGTGATGGTGATCTCCTGTTTATGTTCTTCCCCTTTCGCCACACTGGCTTCATTTCCAATTAAGCTTAGCCCTGAAAATGTCTTTAGTTTTGAAGCTGCCCTTACAATGACGCCCTCTCTGTCACCTCTACTGTGCCTCACGTCTCTGTGTGTCGCCCATTAAAATTCAGCCTCACGATGACAACAGTGATTCCACCAGGAGCTAAATAATCATTTAGGATGAATATGAGAAGACAGGGCAACACACACTACTGAGATTTCACCTTCAGCAAAGATATCTTTCAATTAACAAGAACCTTCACAGCACGTAGAAAGATGATGAGAGGAATAAAGCTGGACAGAAAAAAAGATTAAAAGAAAATGGCAAATAAAAAGTAAGATGGGATTGGTGGGTTCTTGGGAGGGCATGAGTGCATCTCATGTCTGAGACATTATGAAACATCAAAAGCACTTATTGGATCTGATTAGTTTCCTGGCCCACTTTTAAGCTACAGTTATCAAGAGTTCACCTTAGTTCAAAAATGAAAATTCATCATTTATTAATTTCCCCTTATGCTGTTTTTTTTTTCTTTTTTTTTTTTTCTCCCAATTTGGAATGGCCAATGCGCCCCTAAGTCCCCGTGGCCGCGCAGTGACCCGCCCCAGTCTGAGCGGCGGAGGACGAATCCCAGCTGCCTCCACGTCTGAGACAGTCAACCCGCGCATCTTATCACGTGGATTGTTGGGCGCGTTGCCACGGAGACATAGCGCGTTTGGAGGATTCACGCCATCCACCGCGGCAACCACGCTCAACTCACCACGCGTCCCACCGAGAACGAACCACATTATAGCGATCACGAGGAGGTTACCCCATGTGACTCTACCCTCCCTAGTAACCGGGCCAATTTGGTTGCTTAGGAGACCTGGCTGGAATCACTCAGCACACCCCCCTTATGTTGTTTTAACCCAATATGACTTTCTGTTCGAAGGAAATATTTTCAATGCAATGTTTCTATACTTTTAAAGTAGTCCAAGCAACACCTCCATCATTTTCCAAGTCTTCTAAAGGCACATGATTTACCCTAAGGCATACCCAAAATTTAAGTCATTTTCAGTGAAAATCTTGACGTTCATTGTGTGTTCATAAGTACATAAGAAAGGCGTATTGACTGTAAACAGTGCTGAATTGCATGGACTACTTTAATGATACTTTTGGGTCCTTTTTTAAGTTTGAAGTTATTCCTAATCACTGTATCGAAACATTTTTATACAATGTTTTCCTTTTGTGTTGCGCAAAAGAAAGAAAGTTACAGATTTGGAAAGAAATGAGGGTGAGTGAATTATGACCAAATTCTCACATAATTTTACTTCATCTGTTGAACACAAAAATGAGATGTTATAGGAATATTCCGGGTTCAATACAAGTTACACTCAACCGACAGCATTTGTGGCATAATGTTGATTACCACAAAAAAAAAACAAAAAAAAAATTTTTACTTGCCCCTCCTTTTCTTTAAAAAAAGGGAAAAATCTGGTTTACAGTGAGGCACTTACAATGAAAGTATTTCAAATGTATAGCCACAAGATGTAAACATTATGTGTGTTAACATGATTTTAAAGTGATAAAATCACTAGCCATACTTTTTTATGTAAAGGTATAGCCAATTTTACAACTTCGTTGTCATGACAACAAATGTCAACAAACCCTAAAACTCTAAAAACGACTGTAAAAATTATGTTTTAAACAACTTTAAAGCTCAAATAATACCTTAGTTTTGACAGAAGAATTAATTTAAGATTTCTGTAAATATATATCTTTTATAAAATTATAAGCTTAAAATTTCTGCCTTTAAACCCTCCAAAAATTGGCTCAATTCACTTCCATTGTGAGCTTGATTTTTGCTTTTTTTTAAAGAAAAGGAGGAACGAGTCAAAATTAATTTTTGTGATAATCAACATTATGCCACAAATGCTGTCAATTGAGCTTAACTTGTGGTGAACCTGGAATATTCTTTTAAACAGATTGTTAGGGACTGAAAGCCTCAGTCACCATTCACTTTCAATTAATATTCACTTTTAACAATGAAAGTGAATGGTAACTCCTTTTTGGGTGAACTACTCTTTAAGCCAATGTAAAACAGCATGACAGCAGGTAGTGACAATTGTCATCTAGAGGACAAGTGGGCATCAGACAAGGAAGATCACGGTGAAAGGAAGAGAACAGAGATTAAGGAACAGAACATGCCATTGTCTCAAGGCCAAACAGGTTGCCTAAGGACAACATGGGGCCAACTGCTGTTGTCGAGGTAAAAATAGACGATGGTAACAACAGAGCACTGTCTGACAGTGTGAAAACCACTGCCCCCAATGCATGGTGTGGGGGGGTGGAGACTGTATTTAGATGTGATAACATTTGCCCACCTAGCCCACCTATGCAGTTGGCATGAGCAGTGAGTCTACTCAAACTTAAAGGGATATCAAAAATACAAATTCTGTCAGCATTTACTCAATCTCATACTGTTTTAATCCACACCTGCATGACTTTCTTCTGCGGAACACAATATGCAGTATGTTAGTCTCAGTCACCAATGACTTGCATTGCATCTTTTTTTCCATACAATAAAAGTCATTGGTGACTGAGGCTATCATTCTGCCTAACATCTTTTTTCGTGTTCTGCAGAATAATATTAATTAAAAAAAAAAAAAATTTAATTAAAAAAAAAAAAAATACAAATATATATATAATAATAATAATAATAATAATTATATATATATATATATATATATATATATATATATATATATATATATATATATATATTTCTTTCTTTTTTCTTTTTTTGGGTGAACTGTCCCTTTAAGCAGCACGCCAGCATCCCAAGCCTCCTGATCAGAGAGCATTCACAAACTGTCCCAAAGCTCTGTTTCAAGTCATGAAGTTAAGTTGTTTATTGTAATTAGCAGGCTTAATAGGTGATATCAAATAACAGAAGTCTATTTTAAAGCTGGTAGAATCCAATATCTTGCAAAATCTGAAAACTCTCAACTTTCCTCAGAGTACAGGATCAGCCATAGGGCAATGTTTACAGTAATATAGAAGGGAATCAGACTAGAACACTTTGTAACAGGCACTTTTGCAAAAATAAAACCGATCCCTTACTTTTCAGACTCCCCAGCTTGCGGGCTGTGGACTTACCCTGTCAGAACGACCACAAAGTCCATTACGTTCCAGCCGTTGCGTAGGTAGGAGCCTTTGTGAAAAACGAAGCCCAGGGCAATGATCTTAATGCTGGCCTCGAAACAGAATATTCCGATAAAGTAGGGCTCTGTGTCGTCCTGCAAGAAGAGAGAGCAAATAAGAAGGATAACTCTTTTTTTTTTTTTTTGAAAGAAGAGAGCGTCTAATGAAGCATGGCAGGAGAAAGAGAGAAAGCAAAAGAAAGAATATGGGTTGAATCTTTTTCTATGGCTCATATAGAAAAGGTCAAGATGTATGGACTTGCTTTGTGATGAGGAGGGCGGAAACATGACCAGGCTGTAGGTACAACTCCATTTTATTTTAAAATGTGTCTTTTGTGCATGTTCTGCTACAACTATCACTGTAAGTGATAAAATCACTTACAAACCTTGTCCATGCAAAATGACAATATATCCAATTTTTCAACTCCTGTCATGACTAATGTAATGCCTGGTAATTTTCACACAATATGCTTAAATATACCAGAAAAGGACCATTTATATGGAGAAAAATCCACTTACAGGAATTACATTGATAACAGCGGTCTTACCTCTACATGGATGCCATATAAACCCCACATGTTTATTTTATGAGCAACAGGTGATAAGAAAGGCTTATAGCATCATGGGAGATTAAATACATCCCTTGCACTCTCAGTTCGAGCTTTTGCCCCTTGGGAGGCATCTACGTGATGTAAGGTGCCTTACAAATCGATATAAATTTACCTTTGTGCCTGTGGCTATTTAACTATGTAATGGGTGATATCAAAGTTTCTTATCATTATTATTGTATTTTTATGTATTTATTTATTTATTCTCGATGTGTGATCTGGTATGCTGTATTCTTGTTTAGTTATTGTGTTGTTGTGTGAACCCCCGCAGGGATTAATAAAGTTCTAATAATAATAATAATAGACCACTTTACAGCTAAAAAAACCCATGTTTAATAAATACACAAGCTGAGACTTCCATTACAAGAGCATTTTTTTTTTTTTTTGCTTTTAAAATAATTCTCTGTGATGCCTCAGATGCTGTCGATAGAGCTTATGTTCAACATCATAGGTTTAAATTCTTCTCAAAATTTCCTCTCCCAACCAAGTGAAACTGGAAGAAATATGCCAAGTATTAGTTATGGAATCTGTTAGAAGAATGTACTTTATGTCTAAAACCTCTTCTAAAGAGATTCAGTCCTGGCTGCAGCATGTCGCATTGCTTTTGAACTCATTCCCATTAATGTCACCAGAGCCCTACGGCTGTACAGGCACTTAAACCAGACTAACCTCTCCATTGCTCTGCTTTCAGAAATCCCTCCCTCTTTATGAGTGCAATTATCAACTCCGCTTCTTACGAGCCTCTTTTTGATGGAAAACTTTTCCTAGCAATATATGGCAGTCTTCGGAAAACAACAGCATGGTGCTGTTTTATGATTATAGCTTGGTGCAGCATGGGTGCAACACGGAATAAAGTAGAAAGTGAGGCACAATTAATTTACAGACAGTATAAACCTTTATACTGTCTGTAAATTAATTGTGCCTTTGGCAATCAATTATATTACCTTCCATTTGCAAATCAAAAATTATAATTAAACAAACAAACAAACATAAAATGGATTTGTGTGGAATACTCCTTAAGGTGTCTAGGGCTAAATTATGCTCTATTGGTGTACATTTTATTTTAATAATACTCTAATTATCTTCGTGGGGATAGACAGCACCTGTCATGTTTTTCTTTCTGAAATCACTTGGCAAAAATATGCTCGTTGGAGCAGATGTGAGGCTGTGCATAACGGATGATTTATGAGAGCTGGGAAATGAGTGAGTGCGGCTGCAGACAGCATATTTCAATCTATTATGTATAGATCCAAAGAGTTTATGAATAATGAACATCCTGTCAGTAGTGTTAGATTATCAGGGGAACGGTTTAGCTTGACAACAGGTAGGAAACTGGTTGTGTCGCAGTGTTAACCAAACCGATTGTTGATGGGTTTGACAGGTTGCATTTGTCCTGGGGCAACCTGGGGCTGAGAGGCCTGCCACAGGGAACAATGAAGATCGCAATAACTCTCCAGTTAAGAATTGCCTCGATCTGAGATCAAACCTGCAGTCTATGTGTTGCAACCCAAGTCCTTGAAGGTTTCAAAACAGTTCACCCCCCAAAAAAATTCTGTCATAACAGCTCTCAAATCTAATTTGCATGTGCTCATTTTCAAAGGTTTGACATCAATGGCATTAAACGCCAGAAATGACAGAATTTTCATTTTTGGATGAACTATTCCTTCAATCATCAGGCCTATTTTGAAGCCTTTTGTGTGTTCATATTTACATTCAAAGTTGGTTTGGTGCAATCTCACTGCTAACTAGAAGCAGTATTGGGTGGCTGTATATGAGAGGATGTCATTGACCTTATCTGCTCAAGTTGTCTTCCCTCTCTGTGATCACAGTGCTCCTCGAGGAAGCCTGGAAATCCAACATCACGGCCTGCATATTCATCCTCACAAAGAGACTATTATTGCCTTAATCTGCCAGCCAGTCCAGTGCTGGCTTTAATTGCGCAACAGCATGCTTTGAAGCAGCAATGTTGTATCGTTTGACACACCAGACACAATTCGACTGCCGATGTGAGTGGGGAATATGAACAAGGGAGAAGATCAAAGCTCTGCTCTGCAGGGGTTAAGGTCAGATCATGGAGAAGCAGTAGTTATGCACACATTCGTCAATGGTTCCCAGCAGGCTGGGTTTTAATGAGACAAGAGACATGGCTCCTGTGTGGAGTGCTTGGGTGGTCCTCTATGGACCTAGATTGGTGCTCTGAGAGCAGAATTACAGCCTCTGCTCTGGCAGGCTCACTGGTCACCCACGCCACCAGTGCAAGACCACTAAAATGATCAATCAATATACTCCATCGGGGATGTCGGGTGTGTGGGTGGAAAGAAAAGGCAAGCCAAATACACACTGATCTCTCACACTCTGTCTCTATGCTTTTCACTGAAAGCATTGCATTGCTTTTTTTCCTCTCTTAAAGGGACAGAGTTTTCATTTTGGGGTGAACAATCCCTTTAAGAGTTTACAGGCAGAAGTCATATTCAAGGGGAACAGGAAAACAAAGATGAAAGAACATAAAACAGAGAATCAGAGCTGTTGATACTTACCAGACGTTCAGACATTGGGGTCTTGTCCATGGCTGGGAGATGCTGCTCGAGGGCCAGTACGATGCAGTTGGCAATGATTGTGGCGAGGATCAGGTACTCGAATGGAGTGGACAAGTCAAGGAAAAACATCAGTATAATGAAAAAGCTGTTAATACTATGACAAATCATCTGATGTGCACTGGACAGGAACAGTGTTGATATTGAAGGGATATTTCACCCAAAAATGAAACTTCTCTCATCATTTACTCACCCTCATGCCATCCCAGATATGTATGACTTACTTTCTTCTGCTGAACACAAAAAAGATTTTTAGAAGAATATCTCAGCTCTGTACGACCATTCATTGCAACTGAATGGTGGCCAGAACTTTGAAGCTCCAAAAAGAACATAAAGGCAGCATGAAATTAATCCATACAACTCCAGTTGTTTAATCCATGGCTTCTGAAGAGATATGATAGGTGCGGGTGAGAAACAGAACAATATTTAAGTCCTTTTTTTACTATCAATTGTAAAAATTAAAAATAAAAAAAAGAAAGAAAAAGAAAAAGACTTAAATATTGGTTCATTTCTCACCCACACCTATCATATCACTTCTGAAGATATGGATTAAACCACTGGAGCCATATGGAAATACTTTTATGCTGCCTTTATGTGCTTTTGGTGTTTCAAAATGTTGGTACCAATTCACTTGCATTGTGAGGATCTACAGAGCTGAAATATTCTTCTAAAAATCTCTGTGTTCAGTAGAACAAAGAAAGTCATACACATCTGGGATGGCATGAGGGTAAATAAATGATAAGACAATTTAAATTTTTGGGTGACCTATCCCTTTAAAGCTTTAAAACTGAAATGTGTAATTTCCATGCCACCAGTGCCACCAGCGGAACTGCAAAAGTATTGATTTCAAACATGTTTCCCAAACATTCCCACCATCTGATATTGGTCAGCCAAACATTGTCCAACCCCAATCTCACACCATTGGTTGATCCAGTTTGGCTATGTCGGGCTGGTTAGGATGCTCAAACAAACATAGCAATGTCCAAATAGCACCTTTAATGCTCATAATGTTGTTTTTAGTATCTGTACTTAAGTAAACACAATCATAATGTTTAAGGAATGGCTTACGAGCATGCTGAGAGGTATTTGCTTGTAAATTTCCACAAACATCACACCAAGGACAAAAGGGTTGTTTCATTTAAACCCTAAATCATTAAACCATCACTACAAATATAAGACCAACACTAACAGAAGCCAACTCATATACCTTACAAACAACTGACATGCAACATCCCTTTGTGTCCTTGGCATCCCTAGACGACCATTTTCAAATCCAATAATAATGCTAGCAGAGCCTGAATTAATCCATCCCACCTCCCTTCATGTTGGAAATTACATAAAAAGGTCTGGATATGAAAAATGAGGGAATCGTGCTTTCAAGATCTCTGATGAGGTGCTGCGATAGCAGAGATCACGATTCCCCATGAGGTTGGCAATATGGATTATAATCTCAGTGCAGTTCTATTTGTGCTCCCAACATTATTGCATCTACGAAATGTTTGCACAAGCCCATAGGTGTTGTCATTATTAAAATCTTTGATATCTTAAGACCTTTTAAAATGAAATACTGAAAGGATGGTGGGGCTGCTGACATCTTTATGGGTGGTCAGGCATTGGAATTCATTTTAGAACAGGATCCTTTTTTCCGATCCATTTTCCATGTTTGCTCCCTGCGGCTTTAGTCTTTATGGAATTGCTATTCATGAAGGAAAGGAAAGGTCCAATGGTCACTTCAATCTCATTCTTGTTACCCCCCTTGGGGGACTCTACATGGCCTAATGCAGTGGAAACCAAAGGAAAAATCCTGCATTTTTAACACATCCATAAAGATAAATTGAATGTGCAACAAATAGGATGTATATAACAAAATAAAGGGAGAATATCTGATAGCACTGTGCGTTATGTAATTATTGTAAATGTTGGATGGCTGAAAAATTTGTGGCGAGATTTCAGGACCCTGGAGAGCGCTCCAGTTCTTCATAACCACAGTGCTATTCAAACTGAAAGAACTTGGGTTCTTACCTCTTTTATATACTAAACAACGACTCTAGTTTCATGAAATCCATCGAAATAAATATTACAAAAGGATAGTTCATTTTTTAAATCGTGCCTGGATGAGCCGCGTTTGAAACCGTTGTAAAACAGCGATATGAGCACACTTTATGAACACAGCCAAGTTGCTTGTCAATGTTAGCGGAATAGAGTTAGGCCAAATAATTATATTAGTTGGCGGAAGAATTGTTTATTCAATTTTTAATTATTATCAATAATTAAAACTGTTTCATGAACATTGGTGTATTTTATCACATTGATGTTGCCGTCGTTTAATAAAAGCAATGAGGCACTCAAGGCCGTGCGTTACAGTGATTTTACCGCGGGTAAAGGGGGTTTTAGGCACTTGGCGTAGCATCAGACCGAACGCGTTCTTGTGATAAATAAAGCGCAACGCAACGCAACGCATACGCAGATGTCTTGAGACGTTTATAAAAGTTGACATTCTTTTAAACCTGTCAAGGCGTCTTAAAAAAGCGGCGCTCCTGCACGAGACGCTGAAATGCAAAAAAAAATAAAAATAAAAATAAAAAAAATAAAAACGCAAAATGGCCAAATACGTCGGTATATCGAATAAAACGATTAGAAAACAGCGTTCGGTGTGAACGGCCCCTTGCCTGTGGAGAAATCGATCTCCACACACATTTTTAGAAATGTATCTTTCCATTTACACGTAAAATGGTCCTGAAAAATTTTCAACACTAGCGTGGACAATTCGTTCCAATTAAAAAAATAAATAAATAAAATAAAATAAAAATTTGTGGTGGACGTGACATTCCGTGCAAAGAGTAGCTAATCACAACTGAAACACGAGTGGTTTAAACCAATTGTTCGGCGTCTCAGTGCAAATATTTACTTGAACTGCCAAACAACTGAGTGAGTGCACGACTTTCGTACGCTCCAATTAGAAAATAAAAACGACGCGTCAGCCAACACCCTGAGACGACCACCGGCTGCCAAATGCCATAAAGTGCGCGCACACATGGGAAGACAAAAGATGTCTTAGTGCCAATCACAATTACAGCACGCAATCACAATTACAGCACGCAATCACAATTACAGCACGCATGTAAGCACACCAGTTCATTTGGCTGCTGTCAAATTTAAAACTGTGCATGAATTTGCTCCTAAAAATGAATGACACTCAATGATGTAGAAAAAAAAAAGGTGATGCCAAAGGCATCTATACATGCGTTTTGCGTAAATCTGAAATATTAAGGATATGGCCATTCGGTTATTCTCTTGGCGTATTTTCTTATGACATTGTCCTCGCTGAAGATGAACAAGGACCGGTTGACAGTAAAACAATTCTGTTTGGTCTGCTTAGGATTGTATAAAGCCATTGTCCTGGCTCTCTGAGCCATCGACTGTTTGTACATTCTTTGCCCGGCAGGAGGACCTCCTGCCCGGGCTCCCCCTCTCCCGGCGCCCGCTGGACCTCCATAGCGGGTTGGCAGATCGTCTCCAAAGCGAGCCATCCTAGACATGCAGATATCCAACAGGTAAAATCCAAACTGGCATTAAACAGTAGACGCAGAGTGAACATTACAGTAAAGACCTCTGTTACCACTCGGAGTCCCCATTAGTGTATGTCTCTGTCAAGTAAAATAAGAACAAAAAGTCTCTCCTTTTTATCCAGCTCCCTGTGCGCCTTCGCCTCACTCCATTGCTCTGACAATGGCATAAAACTATAAACCTGTCATATGAATGGAATCCACGTAAAGCGAATTTCAAACAATGGATAATGTTTAACCATCCAATTCATGCCACATCCATCTATCACAACCTGATCCACGCTGACAGGTCACGAAACCAAAACGCACGCCATCACTTGCCCGTCATACTAGACGAAAAAATAAATTGACAATGAAAGACATGTCAAAAGCGCGAAGAAACCAGTCAAAATGTATCCCGTATTCATGCATACACGTGTTATTTTTTCTGGAATTGTGGTTTTTGCTTGCAAAACACAATTCCACCTCCTTCCACTTGGAAACGCGCACGTTACGAATGGTGCCAAATGAGAGTACGCTGGTGCGCGAGGTTCCTCACACGTGACTCAAACGGCCCTATAGGCAGGACCACCTGCTGGAGAAAACGTGGGGGAGGAGGGAGTCTTAATTGATCATCACTAAATGTTATTCATAACCTTAAAACTGCTTATGTCTCATTGTTTAATTTCCAAATGCATTTTGGAGACTTAAAGGAATATTCCGGGATCAATACAAGTTAAGCTCAATTGACTGCATTTGTGTCATAATGCTGATGGAAAAAAAAAAAAAAAAAAAAAAAAAATATATATATATATATATATATATATATATATATATATATATATATATATATATATATATATATATATATATCTTTTAAAAAAAAGCAAACAATCAATCTGGCACCAACAATCATGCCACTGTCCAAATCACTGAGATCAAATTTTTTCCCCATTCTGATTGTTGATGTGAACATTAACTGACGCTCCTGACCCGTATCTGAATGATTTTATGCACCTCTCTGTACAATTGTGGTGAGAAGAATAGCATCTGCAGGTTGGCGCTGTTTTGGCGGCACGAGGGGGACCTACACAATATTAGGCAGATGGTTTTAATGTTGTGACTGATCGGTGTATATAAGCCAATTATAGTCACTACAGACTAATCCAAAATAACTGTACATATTGTGGAAAACATTTGAATTAAAACAAATAAAATAATAATACTTACCTAACTCTAACCCAACCTTAATTATTATTATTATTATTGGGCTCACCCAAAAATGAAATTATTCTCATTTACTCAGCCTCTTTAAGTCCCTCAAGTCCTTTTTTACTATAAATCTCCACCTTTGACCAGCCCCGACCAGTAGGTGGTGATATGCAAAAAGAATGTGAATAGCCAGAAAACAAAAGAAGAAAGTGGAAGTCAAAGTGGTTTATAGTTAAAAAGGAAATTAATCCATACAACTCCAGTTGTTTAATCCATGGCTTCTGAAGAGATATGATAGGTGCAGGTGAGAAACAGAACAATATTTAAGTCCTTTTTTTACTATTAATTGTAACAATAAAAAATAAAAAAAAGAAAGAAAAAGAAAAAGACTTAAATATTGGTTCATTTCTCACCCACACCTATCATATCACTTCTGAAGATATGGATTTAACCACTGGAGTCATGTGGATTACTTTTATGCTGCCTTTGTTCTTCTTTGTGCTTCTGGTCACCATTTACTTGCATTGTATGGACCTACAGAGCTGAAATATTCTTCTAAAAATCTTTGTTTGTGTTCTGCAGAAGAAAGAAAGTCATACATATCTGGGATGGCATGAGGGTGAGTAAATGATGAAATCATTTTTATTTTTGGGTGGACTATGCCTTTAACTTCATTATGAATCTTTTCTTTTTTTAGGACTTCCCCAGATTACCCAAAAGGGAACTTTCTTCAGATTTAGCTAGCAGTTGACTGTCCAACATATTCTTTTGTTTTTTTATTAAGGTAATTTTTTTTGTACCGTAACCCTGCAGAAACGCCCCTTTTTGCATGTTTTAGATTTCATTTTAGCTTAAAAAGATAATATTTAGTCCTTTTATTATTCCTCATGGGGACATTTGGTCCCCACAAAGATAGCTAAACCAGACCCACCCTCCACGAAGGCCATCTTCCCTTCTCCAAGGCAGCAAAGATTCTCAAAAAATAATAATAAATAAATAAATAATAATTTATCCAGTATGGCCAGATGTAAAGCTCATGGCATTAAAATCAGTAAGTATGAAGGTTTTTCTGTGTGTATGCAGCCAGTGCAGACCTAGAGGCATAACATTCTCATGAGTGACTCCAGGCTGTTTAACAAATCTCTGGATGTGTGGCAATTTTGTACCCCATGCCAGAGCTTCATCCTACAACTCTCTGGGGCATTGCAGTGGAAAGGAGTTAAAGACACACTGCCAAATTACAAATCCTAATATTTTATGAGGGAAACCAGTTTTAACGGAGTTGGAGCCAGATGTGCATTTCTGATCTCGAGACAGTTCTTAGATATCTTTGCAAATTATATAAACTTATGTCTTTCAGGAATCCTTTGCTATTGACAGGAAAATGCTATCAGCATTACAGCTAATATGCACTTGGATCTTAATTGGTGCCAACCTCTCTGTGTAGATTTTTGTTTTTCCCCTGTCTGGAACCTTAAGCCCCCTAGTGACTAATATAATGAATTACAACTTGTCAAATTCCACTTAGTTGCTGGAAAATTAATCTTAGTTAATTCACCAGTGTTTACCAAAATATTAAATTTAGATATCACAATCAAGAAATTAAATAGACTACCTTACAAACATCTTTTATTGCTTCTGGCTCACCTGTCCTCCCATGGTGTGACCCTGTCATGACACATTTCATGGGCATTGATGATATCTGTATCCTTCAGGTCACTGGGCCTCTCCAGCTCAATAACAGTGTCGTATTTGATGTGTTCTAGAGTGTTCCGGCCATCTCTTGGAGCCTGGTTTCCCCCATACAGACTGTTTTTACTTGATAGTTCAGTAAAAGCTGCTTCTCTGTTCCTCTGCTTGTCAGGTAGTTCAGGACATTGAGCCCAGGAACTAAACTCTGCCCCCAGAGTCAACATCCGCCATGTTCTAAATGTGGCCAATCTGACTGCTTTATTATTGAAATAAGATGAGAGATGATAAACAGATTAACTGAAATAAATGTTTAAATTATAGTGAGATTAAAGGAGTGAGACAGGTGCATGTTTGAAATGGGCCAAAGATAATGACTTCCTGTGATGTTTTAAAGTACGCGTGTAATGAATACAAGAGAGAATCAAATAAAACCTGTTCATGTCTGGATCATTCTTCACCCCAAAATTAAAAAAAAAAGAAGAAGAGAGAAATAAAAACCCATTCTTAAAGAAAATAATGCCTTTTTTGGACCATTAAGAATTTTTGCATTGTGACTTTTTTTTTAATGACAATGAAGCATATTCCCCCATATATATATATATATATATATATATATATATATATATATATATATATATATATATATGTGTGTGTGCGTGTGTGTGTGTGTGTGTGTGTGCACTACACATTTTTTTAAAAAATATTTAAATAAAAGTGTATATTCTAAAACTATATAATATTAAAAAAAGATATGTTCAATAACATAATACAAATAAAGTGTTTATACATTATGGTAGTATTTGTTGTACTGCTTTTAATGTGTAAAAAAAATACAAATATTAATAAAGTACAGTCAAAAAAAAATTATTACAGTAATGGGAATTGCCAATTTTTTTGAATAATGATAATAATAAAAAAGCACAGATGCATTACAGTAATGAGAATTTGTAATTTCAGAGTCATTTTAGAGTAATAATAACTTATTTTATGAAAATAATGTCAAAATGCAAAATATTCTAATGGTCCAAAATTTTGCATTGTTTTCTTTACGCAAAATATAATCTTATTTCCATTTTGGGGTTAAATGTGACCTGGACATGTTTTACTGAGATTCACCCACATACAGTACATATTCCATCTTAGCAAATCACGTCACCAAAGTTATTTACACCATCACCCATTATTACGAAAGTGCAAAGCATTGTGATACAGATGGTTAACAATAATTTTCATCAAACAAACTCATTCAAACCCAATGCATCTCCTACCATAGATCACAGCAGACTTTATCTCCTCCCAGTCAGAGTTATACTGTGTTGACCTCATCATTGCTTATTGGTTAATCTTGTAAAGCTCTATGAATTTTCAGGATCCAATTTCTCAGCTCTAATGTAGTGCATTCACAAACCGCAATCCTCATGATTGTACTAACCACTATAATAGTGAGGCATACTCAAGTCTTAAAGTTAGTCTCTGTGGAATGCGGAAAGGCGGTTTCCTGTCTCGTTAGTTAAAAGCCTTTATCACCAGCTCACATTTCATTGGATCAATTACAGTGCTACTTTCTCTCAGTAATCAGGAAGAGAACAATTATTCAGTTTATAAATCTAAAAAAAAACTCCTTGATAAACAACCAAAAATCCTTCCTGCTTTGCATGGAAAAACCCTTTTTGGTCTTGTGTGTGGACACACTGCTTAAAGGGATAGTTCACCCAAAAATGAAAATTCAATCATCATTTACTCTCCATGTTGTTACAAACCCAAATGACTTCCTTTCTTCCATAAAATACAAAAGATGTTAGGCAGAATATCAGTCTCAGTCACCATTCACTTCCATTGTATGGAAACAGGATGCAACAGAAGTGAATGGTGGCTGAGGCTAACATTCCACCTAACATCTCCTTTTGTATTCTATGTAAGAAAGTCAGAGTAAATGATGGCTGAATGTTTATTTTTGGGTGAACTATCCCTTTAAAAGTGAAACACCGAGTCACAAAACATTAAAGATCCAGTGACATATATTATATAATGTTTCAGGTTCCCAAAATTGGAATTTAGCTTTGCATAATATTACTGCATTATAATGACAGATATTTTAATTTTTTATTAGTACTAACTTTATTGGAAAAAAACCCAAAACTTGTGCATTGTGTTCTGCATGTTCAGAAATATGTTACAGGTTTTTTTTTTTTTTTTAATCCCCATTTTGCAGTGTTTTATGTCTAAATGTCTGGATTATCACTAAGGACACGACTACACTATCAACATTTAAAAAGACAGTAATAGCTTCACCATCCACATGAACTTATGAAACAAAATCGATATAGGCTAAATATGTCAACTACAGTTAGAAAACCAAAGGTAAATGTAAAAATACAAATGAAAAAAAAAAAAATGAAACACTTGCTTCTTTATCGTATTTTACAGCTTATATTCTGTATTATATAGTGAGTAATAAAAAAATAAAACAAAAAACTTTTTTCAGCACCATTTGCATTTTCCTATACCTCACTTCATCCACCAGAGCTAAACATTCTGGTCCTATTCCTAAAGCACGTGCCTAAAAAGCATGCTAATGGGTTCCGTCATTCTAACAGAATGTACATACAGAAATGTTCAAACTATTTTACCGTTTTCAGTTGCAGTGACTGGGTGCCCGTAATATGCATAAAAGAATAGACATGTCAATTCAGGCCTGTTTCATGCACAAAAATAACCCATAGGGCTGGTTTTTAGACACTTATTTAGCCTCGTCCTGGATTAATTGGTACTTTCAATGGCGATTCGCCATTAAAAAGCATTTTTAGTCAAGACTTTACCGGGCTCTTGGGAAAACAGGTAGAAAATGTGCGGGTTAGACTCTTCACGTTGGGCCTCTTCGTCTATTTTGGTAGCACTGACTTGATGCCTTGCATCAGACCTCATGTCCAACTGAGAGAAGCTACACACAGAAGAGAGCTCATATATGAGACTACAGTTCATTTGACATTAATACGGCCCACTCCTGAGCCCAAAACAGATTGCAATGGGAAAAGTCTGTATCAAGTAACACAAGGTCAGTCTTTCAATATCATAAAATGATTTGCTGCATATTCTGTAAATCTATAAAACTAAAAACTGAAGTGTTAAATTATCTTTTTTTTTTTTTAAAAGATGTGCGTGGACTGCTTGTTGACAAGAATAAGGTAGTATTCAATGGTAACATACCAGACATATACATAATCCCTTAACTGGTCCAAACATTATCTTATACTCAAGAGAACAGAAATCTATTAAGAAATAATTTTTATTACACTGGACGAAGTATAGCGATATCATGAGTGGTGGAGCTGAAAATTAAGGAAAAACATACAAAAGTTAGGACCGAATACCTCTAACGCCAGTCCAACTGTGCACCTCTCACCTATAGTACAAATGAACACATTAGTGGATTCACTGTATATTTTTAGCCCCTAAACTGAAGTGTCAACCAATTAGGTTGTCAAACCACAAGACTACGCTACAAACATGGCACTGTGGATGTAGCATCAAGTGGCCCAGGTGGGCAGATGGTCCAGGAGGTTTGCCGGTGCTGGTGATAAAGAGGTGACAGGCAGATAGAGGTTGAAAACCAGATGTTTTATGGCAGAGACATGGCCGTTGGGAGTTTAGCTGGGGCTGGATGGGGTGGAGGAGCTGGTATCGGGCAGGGTGCTGGGCTGCTGGTGACCCGGCGTGCTGTCCGCCTGTCTCTGGGCAATGGCTGCTGCAGAGTGCTTACATTTGGAGGACCCACACTGGCAGCTGAACTGCTTCCCCTTTACGTCCCAAAAGTGATCGCCATAATCAAACCTGGGGAGAGGATAACATTTGCAAATGAGTACTAATACATAAAGAGGTTTAATGTAAGAAATTTCATTCATATACGGTGTTTCTTTAGCTTCGCAATTTTAGCACTGTGGTCTTCTAGAAAGTAAAGTCTTGTTAAAAGCAGGGACTAAAAACGGTTCAAAGAAAGAAAACCGAAAATGAACAAAACATTTTGCAGAACGTAATCGAAAATGGGAACTAAGTCATTTTAATTTGTTCTGGAGTCAAAGCACTCTCAGAGCGGTATAACGTGTATATGTGAACAACCCGATTGGTCTCAGACCCCCCTAAAAGGACCCAAAAGCAAACCGTACTCAGACTACCTCAGGAGGTAGTCTGAGTACAGTTCGTTTGTGGGTCCTTTTGTGGTTTGATTGATTTGTGCGAAGAGGTGCCAGTCCGCTTTGTATTTTATGGCACAAGTATCTTGTGGCTTGCCATACATAGCTGCATTACATATTTCATATTCCAGTCACAATTTACTGTCCACATATGGGAATTTTAAGTGAATATAGATATACCATGATTACCATGACGTGTTTTGTGTCTCATATTCCGTTCTTGTTGTATTATTTGAGCACCTAAAATGAACGGACCGGCCACATTCAGAGCAGAGCAGCGCGTTAAGATGAACCGTTTTAAAGTGCCTACGGAGGTCTACGGAGGTTCGTGAAGTGAGGGTATTTATATTTTCACTTTAATTTTATTTGCGCAATGGCAAATGTTCTTGGCTCATACACACAATGTAAATGACACGCAGGAGGAGATGCTTGCTTGCTCCATTACTCTCGAGATGATAAAGAAACATATTTTCAAATGCACATAGAATTACAAATGTTTTCCTTCATGCGAAATAAGAGCTTGCAGCTTTTATCGGAGAGCCTTAACATAACGTGAGAGAGTGAAGAATTTAGGACAGAAATACAGTATACATTATTACTATTGCATAATGTAATATAATTGGCGATGTTGTCTGGGTTTCATAAATGATATAACATATCAAATATTACTTTTTATGTAATTCTATCCCTGTGCAATATTTAAATTAAATATTTTTAAAGCCTTAAAAGTAATCATATAGCTCCATATTATTATATGATTTCAAGTTAAATATCAATAAATGACTGCTTAAGGTGTATCTGTAATAAGCATTCGTTCACCTTAAGAAGTATGACAATTTGTATGACAGTTATCGTAAAAGTCGCAATTATTTCTGAAAAATTATTGTCAGCCAAATTTTATAATCGTGACAGCCCTAGCTGCAATGGGGTCTGAGTTCTTAAGGAGATGTGGAGTGAACAACAAGGGGTCTGAGACCATATTAATGCGAAGAGGTCCAAAAAAGAAACTGGGTCCTCTTTTAAGTCCACTTACATTGTAAACATCAAAAGCGTTGAGGTCATTTGTGGCTGGTTCCCTTTCTGATTCACTTTAATCGAACTGGGTTTGGTTCACTTAAAACGTGCTATATGTGAAACCACCCTTAAATCGCCCAAAGTGATTGGTAGACAGGGAAGTGCTATTTCTGAGCAAATTCCTCATAGACAGACAGATAGATAAAACAGACAGACAGACAGACAGAGAGACAAATAGATAGATTTTTTTCAGTTGATGAATATTTCTTCATCCTGTGTTGATGCATTGAAACAAGCGTGCGTCCCGTCTACTGTATCAACTACACCGGTGAGCCCCGCAATGGCTGTGAATGATGCCTTTTTTCTCTGCAGTGAGTGTGCATCCACAAGAAAACATACACTATGAACTGTCGGACGATGTGTGGTCGGGAGAGGGCATATATAGTTTCATAGATGATTTGCAGATGGATGACAGAAATTCCCAATTCACCCACACTACACAGTTTCATTTTGCCTGTGGCCAAAGAGTGCAAAGTTGTCAATTTATCTCCAGTGTAATTGGGTTGTTTCGGTTCGTTGGAGAGTTAACTGGATCTCTAAGTAACTTTTCAATAATGAAAACACCGCGATTTAGACGATACCTTTTTTAAAGGTCAATGTCAATAGTATAATGTTTATAATATTATGATGTTATATTATTAAAATACATCCACTTAATTGCGATCCAGGCGATACCTTTTTAAAAGGTTTATGTCATAAAAATAGTGAGTCACTTAGGAGGACTTCTAAGCTGTCCTGGGTTTAGGATCTACTTTTAGCGTTAAAATGTTTCATGAGGGGGCCTGGGTAGCTCAGCGAGTATTGACAAAGACTACCACCCCTGGAGTCGCGAGTTTGAATCCAGGGCGTGCTGAGTGACTCCAGCCAGGTCTCCTAAGCAACCAAATTGGCCTGGTTGCTAGGGAGGGTAGAGTCACATGGAGTAACCTCCTCGTGGTCACTATAACGTGTGGTTCTCGCTCTCGGTGGGGCGCATGGTGAATTGTGCATGGATGCTGCGGAGAATAGCCTGGGCCTTCACATGCCCTACGTCTCCGCGGTAACACGCTCAACAAGCCACGTGATAAGATGCGTGGATTGACGGTCTCAGACGCGGAGGCAACTGAGATTCGTCCTCCGCCACCCGGATTGAGGCGAGTCACTACACCACCAGGACTTAGAGCGCATTGGGAATTGGGCATTCCAAATTGGGGAGAAAAGAAAAAAAAAATGCTTCATGAATTACTCTTAGATGAAAATTTTACGAGTTATAAAATTAGGAGTAGCACGCCCTAAAATTTTCACTTTAGGAGCTACTTTTAACCTTACGATTTTTTATGAATATGGGCCCAGGTCCAGGTTTCTCTTGAAAAATCTAGCAACATTGCAATTGGTATTTCACCCACCCCTTAGCACTGAGTACTGTCATTTAAAAAAAGAACGTTATTAACCATTGTATTATTTCATTCTAACCGGTTACCATTTGGAAAAGAGGCTGCAGAACTTCCGAACCGGAACGAAAAAACATTATGTTTTTGTTCCCTGGTTAAAAGATTTTTCACACTCTCACCAATTTCTTTAATTTGTCTCTGACAATGGCCAGATGTGTATGTACATGCATCACAGTCGATTTATGCAATTTTTGTCCATTTTTCTGATCATGAAAAGTCATGAAAATTCTCACCACAGTGACATTTTCACCACATCTTACATTCTTTTTGGTGTTTAATGGAATTCCGTGGTGGAAATGATGGTGATGGAAATGACATTTTTGAAATAAAATGGCCTACTGTTTTGTATTGCTACAGCTAATATTTGAGGTATTCTTAATACAGACAATTACATATTATTATTTTTATTTTGTTTTGTGCAATTTGGAACAATTTGTTTGTTTTTGCTTACAAGTGATATTAACCTTTAACTTTTTTCTTCAAACATCACTTGTCAAATTTTTATTTTATGCATGCTCTTCAGTGACACTTTTGTTGACTCTGCTAAAAGGAACATTATCTTTTGAAAAAAAAAAAAAAAAAAAAAATTATATATATATATGGAATGATGCCACAACTGTGGAACACAATTTTTCAAAAATTGGTAGAAATAATTTTCACACAAATATTGAAATAGTTTATGTTTATATTGCCCTTTGATTTTCATAGTTTTAAACATGTAGTAATTTCTATTTTTATAATGGATTTTCATAGTTTAATACTGAAAGTCTGGGACTAGGCTAAAACGGTAAAATCTATGAATAAAAAGGCATTTGAAAAGTATCAAAAATAAATAATGAAGGTCTGGTGAAAAGTTTCAATTCAGCTTTAATGAGACCTTCATATAACAAAAAGAAAAAAGGAGAAATCTGTTCTTCTTAATAAAAATTAACCCCTGGGACATGAAATTGCCAGAAGTAGAAGAAACACCCATAAATAGAAAAGGAAAAACACTTGGGAAAAAAAAATCTACCAACACATGTCCCCATGATTTCAAATGAAGTGATAATTTCTCCTCAGTTTTAACAAGAAAATGAACAAAAACGACACAAGTGTTTGAATCAGACCCAAGTTCGTCTCCGGCGGTGATGTTCTTGCTGGCGAAGAACGCGATGTGAGGAAACCTGAGGTCCTGGTGAGAGGTGAACACTCGGCAGGCAAACAGATTGGGCTCACAGTGATGGTTTATGAAGCGGCTGATGTTACCGTAGAATCGGGCATCAACACAGTACATATCACCCACCTGCAACAGATGTGAAAGACAGTTACTTAAAGAGACAGTTCACCCAAAATGAAAATTCTCTGATCATTTAGTCACCCTCGTGTTGTTCCAAACTTGTATGAAGAAGGCAAAAAAAGCAGAATACATGTACTCATAGGATAGCTAATTAAAACATTCCTCTGTTCTGAGATGGGGAACTAAAGAGAAATAATTCCAATACATCCAGATTTTGTTTATGGGAGGAAGGAGTGCAGATAGTCTGCTATTTAAGGGAGCAGACAGGGGTGGTAATGGATTTTAAGGATGCCTATACCTTGCTGTCCAGACTGAAAAGATAGGAGTCATTCTCTCTGACATCTGCCTCGGTGTCAGAGATGATCTCACCCACGTATCTGGTGAAAGGAGATAAGATATTAGTGCGCAAACTCGGTATGCACACACTCATATCCATACTGACACACCTAAAAAAACATCTGCAGTAACGCCACACAGGAATCAGGTGCATATAATACAGACTACAATAACTTGTAGGAACATCAAAGGGTTGAAGTTAAGAGACTCACTCGCAAACAAAAGTTCCTTGCGGGATATCTTGTAACGTCTTGACACCCCATCCCATCTTCTTTGTCCTGAACAGCTGCAGTCTTATCCTAAGATGTCATTTAGCAGGAAACAGTTAATTTTATATCATATGTTACAGTTAAACATCACCATATGTGAATACGGAGATATTGGCCAGTGGCCACGCCGTTAAAATTTCATATCGATCATCCGCATTGACATAACACATTTGCTTTGGGACCACATTTTCAGACATGAAGGTTGAAAACGGTTTAACCAACCAACTTTTGATAAAAGTAATTTTTTGGATTTGACTATCCAGAATGTAAGTGGATGTGAGGTACCTCAGTCCGTTCTGTACTACACGGTTCTTGCAGGTTCTCCAGCAGGAGCAGGCATGGTTACACTCAAAGATAAGAGGCGGTTCCTCACTGCAGAACTCAGGCAACAGGCGGTTCTCCTGAAGACACAAACAAAACATTTAATCTCTCACACTGATAAGTATACCCGAACTTTTAACTTGACTTTTATATTTTCTGAAAAAAATCATTGGTATGACTTGGGTCCCTCCTTTCATGCAGGTCTATGGGAATTCATTTTTTTTTTTTGCCCGTTTATTGTATGTTAAAGAAATAGTTCACCCAGAAATGAAAATTCTCTCATCATTTACTCAACCTTATGCCATCCCAGATGTGTACGAGTTTCTTTCGTATGCTGAAAGCAAATGGAGATTTCAAAGAGTTTCTCAGCTCTTTTGGTCCATACAATGCAAGTGAATGGGTGCCAACATTTTGAAGCTCCAATAATCACATAAGTCAGCATAAAAGTAATCCATAAGACTCCAGTAGTTAAATCAATATATTCAGAAGTGATATGATAGGTGTGGGTGAGAAACAGATCAATATTGAAGTCCTTTTTACTGTAAATTCTCCTCCCTGCTCAGTCAATCTCCACTTGAACATTTACTTTCACATTCATCTTCTGGTGTTTTTGGTGATTCACATTCTTCATGCATTGCCCCTACTGGGCAGGGAGAATAATTTCTAGCGAAAAAGGACTTATAGGGATAGTTCACCCAAAAATTAAAATTCTCTCATTATTTACTCACCCTCATGATATCCCAGATGTGTAGGACTTTATTTCTTCACCAGGACACATTTGAAGAAAAATAGAAAAATATCTCTGCTCAGTAGGTCCTTAAAATGCAATGATGAGAAAACTTTCATTTTTGGGTGAACTATCCCTTTAAATATTGATCTGTTTCTCACCCACACTTATCATATCACTTCTGAAGATATGGATTAAAACACTGTCAAGATTTTGGCTCACTTACATTGTATGGACCTACAGAGCTGAAATATTCTTCTAAAAATCTGCATTTGTGTTCAGCAAAAGAAAGAAAGTCATACACATCTGGGATGGCATAAGGGTGAGAAAATTATGAGAGAATTTTCATTTTTGGGTGAACTATCACTTTAGCTAAAAATTGTTGTTCTGATTGCTTAAAAGAGTAACGGCACACCTGTCCGAAACAGTCGCATGTTTTGAGATACAATTCATGTCCATTACACAGATAGGAGATAACTTGCATGGTAAAAAAGTTCCACAATTATGACCAGACTATAGCAAACTGACTTGTACTTAGCTAGTTCAACCTCTAGGTGGAGATGTCTGCAAAGTCAAACAACATCAACAGACACAGGAATTGTAATTCATGGAACTGTGTGTTTTTTAATTATTCTCATTCTCCAAGTGTCTTAATTTATAGATACAACATCACAAATGAATGACATACAAAAAATAAATTTCAGTTTAACAGAATACTCAAAAATCGGACTTACTTGATCATACCAGCAACGTAAGCTGAGTTGGCCACACATGCAGCTAGCTGAAGAGCAGTCGTCCTTACAAACACAGTACTGTGAAGTGGAGGAACACCATTAGAGACTGTCTTTATTCTGAGCTTTATCATCCATGCAGTGCTCTGTCTTAGCCAAGTGACCAACTCTTCATTTTCTAGAGTGCCAAGACGAGTAATTCTTGTCCTTACATTAATAAACACTGTAGAGAATAGAAGAGTGCTGTGATAAAAATGATAAAAAGAGAGGCTTAACCTTGTTTACCTGCAAGTGAGTTATGTTTTTGTCGATGTTCATTGGGGAAGTCACACAGCTATCAGGGACATATTTGTAGTTGTCAGGACAGGGTTCGCTGTCCACCGCGTTCACGCACGGGACGGGGACTTTCTCGTAGCCTCTGGCAATGTCCCTAAACACAGTTATAAAGTGAATTATGGGCCCATTTAAGTCTAAATTGTTGAGGAGATAAGGATGTCTATACTGTGAGCTGGAGAATACTGAGATAAGGATGAAGCAGTTATACCTGTTGAGGAGCTTCTCTGCAGGGGCCGTCGGGTTGCTGTTAGCTTCTCTCTGCTTCTTGCTAGCTTGCAGAGCGCTCCAAACCTTCGAGTTCTGGCTGCAGCACTGCATGGGCATCTCTCCCTCTTTATTCTTCTGGGTTGCGTCAGCCCCCCGTGACAGAAACAAACTACATGAGAAGCAAGAGAGACATCCTTCAGGTCTATTCCATGTTCTCCCCAAAGAACATGGTTCCCACTCTTTTTGATCAATGAGTTTCCATGGCTTTTCCATGACCTTCATAAATCTATTAAGAGTGCTTTCACACTTGGTTCAATTGCTTGAACCGAACCAGAGTTAATTTCCTCCGCCATCCCCTGCTGGTGTCTGTTCACATTATATTTTTTGGGTCCGAACCACGGTCAGATTACGTCGTCAACGTGTATCAATTAGCACAGTAATTAGGCAACAACTCAAGAAGCCATCAGCTTTGCTGTGTTATTAGTATTCATCTCTGTAGATTTACCACCAAAACTTCACATGCACAAAACAACAATTATGTTTGTCTGCCACGGATGCATTGAGTGTGCAATGATGTGATGAATGTTAAGGTTTGTCTGCTGCGAGCCCGCGGATGCATTGCAAGAGATGTGAAGAATGTAAGCTGCTCTCTGAAGGTGATTTATTTGGACACAAGCTGGTATGAGAAATTAATTAAACCAGAATAATTGTGATCGGAAGCCTGCAAAGACGCAAATTATCCGCCATCAACAGCGGTTCCCGTCCCCACTAAAAATGTAGCTTTAAGCTAATTAGCATCTACACAAACACCTGATTAAGACATCAGATATGGATATAATCCTGCAGTACAGTTATCCTCTAGGAAGAAGGCTCATCAGACTTCCCTAAGTTGTAAAATGAGCCTGGGGAGGTCTGGCTCACTAATTATGGACGTGTGTGATTGAAGGCTAATTTGCAAATAAATCCATGTGGATCAATCCAATCCAAAGGAGGTTTACTCACTTGACACATTCGAGCCGGTTCTCTCGCGATGCTATGTGCAACGGCGAGTCTCCGTGCATATTGACTGCGTTGAGGTCACACTTGGCAGCCATCAGGATCTGGGCTATCTCAACACAGCCGGAGAACGCCGCCCAGTGCAGACAGATATTTTCCTCCTAGAAAGGATTACAGTTGCAACAGGTTGAAAGCACTGCATTTCAAGCAGTCGTAATTCATAACACAGGTGATGTGTGTCATTTCTTCAATGCTGAACTGTTTCTTCTGCCCCAATTTAGAAAACTCTACCAACCAATTAAAGAATACCTGATGTTCTTACATGAAGATTCCAGATCTAGATACAAAACTGACCCTCAATCTTGTCACCAAGAATCCTGAACACAATGGCATCCAAAATACTGACCTTGTCTCTGATGTTGATGTCAGCCCCTTTGGAGAGCAAGAGCTTCACTTGGTCTACATGCTTATACTCTGTGGCCCAAATCATGGCTGTCCAACCTCCATCATCCTGGGACAGGAAACACAACTACATTAGAACTCTCTCAACTTCTAGCTGCAGGACTGCTGCTTCTGAAATATAATAGTAGAGGTCTGTAGACTTTGCACAGGACAGATTTTTCCATCCTGTTCCAGCAAGTTTCTATCCTGCACCCAAACGCTCCAGCTGAATTTTACTCCGTGTTCACCGCTCTCTGCCCGCAGTTATTTTCTTCCCGATCGCTCCCATTCCCGCAACCCCGCATTTGTTTTCCACATAGGGTAAAAGCCATACAAATGGACAAGTGTACACAAATAACATTTTATTTTTCTGTTATTGCTATTATCAGATAATGCGTGACTTGATGCCCATCTGACTTGCCTGAGGTTGGTTTCTTAACATTTAAATTGCCCATTTTCCAGTCCCAGTTTCACATCCTTTGATGGCACAGTGTGTCCATGCTTTGCTCTGCCATTCTTGTAAAGTGCCGTTGACTATAGCCTAATATAAATATTGGATCATTTGATGCACGTGTTGTGTGCGCATTTTTATGATGAATTTTCTGTTTATTGTTATAAAAAATACATTAATTGTAAATAAAACAATTGTTTGTATTTTTTTGAGTTAATAATATAAAAATAGATATCCACATCTGATTTTTTGGGCTCATCTCCGACCGCCCGCTCCAGCACACAACTCACAATGTGCAAAATGATTACAGAGTCTAGAGCTGTCACAGAGACCAGTGTGATATCTCAGGACACTTATTTCATTAATATCTTTCAGGGAGTAGTAAAAAAAAAAAATTCATACCTTTCCATGAAAAAAAAATTGCTTGCAGCACCTTTAGGACAACCGTTTTTAATTGTTGGTGATCTTTGTTATGCCAACAAAACTCCAACAATTATTGACTTTTACTAATGCCAGTGTCAAAATAAATTACCCAGACAAAAAGCCCAATTTTGCGTTGAAAAACGAAATTCCAAAGACAGAGAAATAAGTATGTCTGGAGTATGTGATCTGGGTTTTTATTGAGACAAAGGAGGTACAGTATCGTTAGATTACTAGATTAGATTTAAGTATTGGGGCAGTAATCTTTTAAAACAGGACAAGTTGCTAAGATATATTTGGCAAAGTTTAACTAATGATTAGTTGAAACAAGATTAATTGAAATCCCATGGACTCCAGTCCCAGTTTCCCAAGACATAAGCTAAAGGCAACAGAAAGTTCTTTACCTGAAAATTAACATCTATAAGGCCTGTAGACAGCAGATGTTGTACAATGTCAAAATGCCCAGCCTTAGCAGCAAGATGAAGACATGTTGAGCCTTCAACATCCTGGAAAGTAAAGGAAACACAATGTGAACAGTAGTTCTGGAGGTCTCACAGGAAATGAAAGTTGCACATCACATTCAAACAGAATAAGTGTTTCTCCAAAAGCATTTGATTACACCATTTTTTTTTAACTAAACAGATTGGCTTATGAACCCTTTACATGTGCTAACCTTATGAGAGACAATGGCTCCAGCCCGCAGCAGGTAGCGCACTGTGTCCAGGTGGTTGTTCTCACAGGCCTCCATCAGGGGCGTCCGCTGGTCCTCATCACACATGTCAAGGTTTGCGCCAGCCTATGGAACAAGATGACTAATTTATAGACAAGCACCACAGAAAACTTACATTTAAAGGGTCATAAATTAGTGCCAAATATCAGTAACAGTCTGTACTTTTTAGTTGTTCAAATTTGAACATGCAATGGATGCCAACATTTTCAATGAAAATAACTTAAATTTCAGGTTGTTTCTCAACAAATTCTTTGCAACTGGAAGTCCATCGCGTGAAATTCATAATTGCGTGGATTCTCATTGAGATGACTGTATTTTGCCCATGGAACTTTGGTATGTGTGACTGCGCCTTAAGCCACATGGACTACTTTTATAATAGTTTTGGTTCCTTTTCAAAGTTTAAAGTGAGGCACTTTTCACTGCCATTGTATTGAAAATACAGTCCGCTGTATTCATTAAAACATCTCCTAAATAAATATAAATGTAAAGTCATACAGGTTTGGAACGACACGAGGGTGAGTACATTGACAGAATTTTAGTTTTTTTAAATCAATTCACCAGCATTAGCAGTTAGCACACACCTGTACCAGCATGTGACAGACCTCCTGATGACCAGCCTCGGCTGCTACATGGAGTGGTGTGCGTTTATTCTGACTCTCCATCTTAAAGTTGGGGTCAATCCCATCCACTGACAAAAGAGAAAAAGTTTCCAGCACAAAGCAGACAACCATGACACAAACAAAACAAAAAGTTGATTAGGAGTCTCTTACCCAACATCAGTAAAACCTTCTGCAGCTCCCCTTGTTTGGCAGAAATGTACAGTTGTTTTGGGTGGAACCGAAGCTTCTTGGGTCTTTGAGAAAAACCATTGGAAATGAATCAGTAGGAGTGATTAAAACAGGTAAAAATGTTTTCATTAAATGGAACCCATGTCAGTATGGACAATATTGTGCAATCAAAAGGTCATGATAGTTTGTTTTCTTACTTCTCTGCATCTAGAGCCAGCAGGACACTTTCCAGAGTCTCTTTAGGTGGTCCTGGTGGAGTTACAGTACCAGTTCCTGCTCCTGCTGTCCTTGCTTTGGAGTCAACAGGGGACACAGATGTGTCCTGTGATTCTGCAGGTTTGGGCAAGGTGCTGTCGGCTTTGCCCTCCCCAATCACTGAGAGACGAGTGGACCTGTATATACAAAGTAATTTTAAATACTAAATATTAATTGCAAAGAGGAAGTATATCCTAAGACAGGATAATGAACAGGACATTCAACGCTTGGCACATACCCTCCAGTAGTGGTGTCTGCTTTGCCCTCTGAGGTGCTGGGGGTGCAGGGGCCTTGGGTGAGAGGCACAGTTGAGGTTGTATCAGCCTTGGCAATGGTGACCTCCTTGGCCTTGCTGACCTCCTCTCCACAGTGTGGACAAAAGTTCTGACCATTCAGAACCGAGGCACAGGCCCGATGAAAACGGTGGGAGATATTCACCTCTGGCTGACATTCCATGAAGGTACCCTACATGATGGCGAAAGGAAATACTGATAAGGTTTTAGTGCCTTGTCCCTGGACCTTTAATTTCCAGACATGACCACTGACTTGATCATGCTCTCATTGAATCAAATTCAAAGACCTAAAACCTGCTCTTTGGTAAAGCCAAAGACTCACGGCTCTGCAAAAGAAGCCACAGCCTGGGCAGCACTGATGTTTGACCATGCCTGTGCGATGGTCCTCACACAGAACCAGCAGTTGGACAATGTTTGAAGGCCTCATCATCTCGTGCTTTAGAACTGCGCTCTGACATCGGCTCAGCTACCCCCAGAACAACAAAGAACCAATCAGAATAGAGATCAGAACCTAGGCTTTAAGAAAGAACTAAAAACTTACATTGTAACATGAAACACGATGTTGCAAAACTTGAAGATGCCACATGCCGAAGTATGGAGCAGTTAGATGAATCCTAGGACCTTCTGTATGGACACCTAACCTCATTTTATGTCCAAAACTTGCACCCAAACCATATTCAAATGGTATAGTGAAACAAAGTCAGCATTGCTGCAAAAATACACTGTCATATTGTTCAGTACAACCATCTCACCTGGCCGTCAATGCTTTCAGTTGCCATGCACTTCCTGTCCGCCAGGGTGAGGATCTCTCTGCTCTTGGGTGTCTCCATTCGGCAGCTACAAAGGGGTAGTTCTTGCACCATGTCAGCGTCTGTGCTCTCCGCTGGTCCTGAATCAGCCAAGCAACACTACCCATAAGAGTCTAATAATTATGAACCGACACCAGATAGACATGCATTTAAACCCAATGGGCTCCTGAAAGACCATTAGTTTGGATGCACAGTTAGTAGGTGGCCAATTACTTCAAAGTCAGGTCCATTTAATTGAAAAACAGTTTGAGAAATAGTGAGAAGGTGGCATTAAATGCTTCTGTTAGGGATCACACTACAACAGATGTTTGACCACCAGGGGGCACCACATTGGTTAAGAGTTTCGATCAGTGATGACTCATTGTAGACAACATGGCAGCCAAGTCCACCATGTTAGCTTGACAATAATCATCCTCTGAACTTTAAACAAAATTCCTCTTTCTCAAGAGGCTGAGCTTGAAACCAATCAGATGGACATGTCTGGGATACAAAAATGTGAATTGTAATCAGTGTGAGAGGAAGCAACCATTTTCAAATGGTAGAAAATGCCTTGAAGACATGAACCCCACTGCTTCTGGTGCATTTAACTAGAAGCAGAAGCAGTATTTTGAAACAAATGTAGGCAAAATGCTTGCCACTGTCTACAAGAACTTTCATTGCTTTTCCCAAGTTAAATAACACAAATATCTTTGTTAGGTCACCTGTGCTCTGAGATGTCAGTAAGGCTTCCTGTGCCGCCAGATTGAGGGAGTCTAGTGGGACCTCTTTATACTCTTTCCTGTGCTCAGCAGTGGCTGATGGTGAGCACTGGCTTTCTGATTGAGACTGGGACACCATTCCTGAAATTATGATAGGGCAGACGTACAGAATGTTTTAAGTAATGACCAGCTGAGTTGTTGCTTTACAGCACATATTTCAGGTTTAATGAAAGGACGTATTCTCAAACCCTCTTGACCAAAGGAATAACAGCAATATAAAAGTTTTATCATCAGGACAAGCTTTCTGAGATATTTCCCTAATATATGCCCATGAGTGCTAAAGTTACCCATTGTCTAATTTATTAGAATTTTTGAAAACTGTCATTTTTGTACCAGAGAGTGCTTCTGTCTTGGCTTTTAATTTCCTCTTGCGTTTCCTGGATGGTCTGAGCCAAGCATTGTCTCCCTTGACTTTCTTCTTCCATTTCTTCTTCAAGCTAGACTCTGAACTCTGAGGAGGACAAAACTAACTTAGGAACCATCCTCAGGCCTTTAAAACTGCATATTTGAAGTGTTGACAAATCAGGCTTGATGAACTAATTGGTTGCCTGTGAATGATTCTTGGTTACATTGTGTTTTCTGATATTCAGTGATATTAGAGAATGTTTGGGAACTCACCAAGTCTGATTCGTCCCCTTCCTCTTCACCCTCACCATCTGGTGACTCCTCAGACTCCTGTTCTTCAATAAGAGGCTTGCGATTTAAAAATAAAATGAATAAAATGTATATTTGGGGAATGCAATGGCTGGCTAAGCTACTCTTTTGCAATGTAGAAATTTAAAAAAAGTTCCCTCCAGGAATTAGATTGGACAGGAATTACAGCATGAAGGACAAGATTGGCTGAGTATATTCTCACCTGAGAAACTGAAGCTATCCTGGTTTCCTCCTGAGAAGATTTGGCTCCACCCTCTGTGGGCTGTTCTTCATCATCCTCTGTGTCTTCTCCTTCCTCTGACTCCTCTTCATCAGACTCATTCTCCATTCTCTCTCCATTCATGTGTACTGCTTCCTTTGGCTGCTGTGAAGCAAAGGAATAAAAAGACTGGCATCAAAGGGCAACAGGTCTTGAACTTGGAACTCAGAGGTACTGGAATGGTTTAAAGGTCTAGAATCAATGCAGTTCAAAGCATAAAGAAAAGATTATTCATGGTCAATTTCTTTCTCTTTAGGTCATGGGTGACTCTTTCAAAAAGTATGTTCTTGATTTAGGCTTTGAGCTCGACCTGATGGTTTGGTGGAGACTGGGAGATTTGCTGAAACATCTCCAGAACTGTGCGTTGTTTCAAGACTTTGTTTTTCTTCTTGGGCACAAGACTGTATGTCCCCATCTTCCTCTTTTTCTTTCTTGACATGAATGCTACTGAAAAAGAGAGAGAGATCTGGATTTAGATGCCAATTTATAGAGAGAGCAAAGTTCTGGCATATAAAGCCTGTTATAAGCACTTCTTTTTCTCTGTAAAAGCAAAGTAACAATCTAAAGTTGTAACGTGCCTGTTGGATTTTCTACATTTCAATCTGAATGAGAGAAACTTTGAAGTTTGCAACAAAGTCAGTTAAAACTGCATTCCCAAACAGGCCTGTCAATGTTTGTCAGCTACTTATAATGCATTTCAAAAACTCCAATAGCAATCATAAATTTGGGAACCTGTGATGTGTAAAGAGATTTCAGTGCCTGGGAATCCAATATATAAAACTTAAACATCTTAAAAGGAAAAAAAATAAAAGCTGTCTGCTCTTACACCCTTTTTTTTTTCTTTTCTTTTCTTTTTTTTTTTTACATCTTTTGCCAATAAGTTTGGAGACAGGCACAGATTAATTGGTAAAACCGATATATCGGTCTACCTCTACTTAATTGTAGTATAGACATTTAGTACAGATATATCTTTGTATTTATGTATATAATGTCAATATGCCACACCAAAGCTATTTTGGGGACCTTGTTGAGTGCATAAGAAGCGGAAAATTATCTGTAACCTGTTTGTGGCTTGGCTGTTGTTGTGGTCAGTACAGTTGTGGCATCAGTTTGGCTTTGAGGTAGGTGATTCTGAATTGGAGATGGTTGAGGCGGCTCTGCCTCTGGTCCAGCCACGCTGTCATCTTTCACCACAACTGGCTCCTTATTTTCCCTATTTAAAAACTGGAAGCAGCACAAAAAAAAAAAAAATTAAAAAAAAAAAAGCAATTCATGAGAAGGCTCAAAATAAGACCAGAAATATGTTTTTTTTTTTTATTTTAGGCTCATGCAAAGGTATTGATCTCCAATGTTGAATACACAGGCATAACTAACTGGGCAGCTGTTGTAATTTAGACTTCTCAGGACACCTGACACATTATCTTTAAGAATTTTTCATTCATTACCTTTAGGATTGGGCTTGAGGCTGGCCATGACATAGTCTTGCGTGCACGATGTATCGTTACAGGCGGGGGCGTGTTTGATGCTATGCTGTTTTTAGTCTCCGTTTCCACTCGTCTCTCTGTTGGGCTCGGTCCTGACCTTACGTCTGTGTTCGGCGAGCCTTTATCTGACGATTGCAACGAAGAAGCTGTAGATGGTGAGTTTTTAGTCCCAGGCCCCAATGTGGAACCCCCCATAGGGGACCAGTTAGTCCTGTGTGGGGCAGCTGGTGTGTCTTCCTTCTGTTTGCTTAGAATATATCCATTGCTGCCAACTGTGGAGCCGTGTGGTGGCTCAGTCTCTAATAGTCCATTCTCCATGGCTGAGGCTGGTGACCCTTGTGTGGAGAGGTTCTGTTCAGTTCTATTTGTATCTGTATTTTCATGGGTCCCATTCAGCTTTGTGGCCTCTCTGGGAGGGTCTGCTCGCCCTTCAGGGTGATCTTCATCACCTCCTAAGAAATAAATTACAGATAAAATCGACTTTATTTCATAAACATAACAGTAAACTAGGGCAAGGTGGTATGCTGGTATATAATACAGTACAACAGTACGGTGTGTCAAACAGTAAAGATTATGCTATAACGTTTAACAGTATATTCTTTTTTTTTAAATTATTATTGCAAATATACACCGATCAGCCACAACATTAAAACCACCTGCCTAATATTGTGTAGGTCCCCCCCATGCTGCTAAAACAGCACCAACCTGCATCTCAGAATAGCATTCTGTGTTGCTATTCTTCTCAACACAATTGTACAGAGCGGTTCCTGAGTTACCGTAAACTTTGTCAGTTCGAACCAGTCTGGCCATACTCTGTTGGCCCCTCTTATCATCAAGGCATTTCCGTCCACAGAACTGCCCCTCACTGGATGTTTTTTGTTTTTTTGTTGTGCCCGTCTGGCGCCAACAATCATCCATGTGATTATCTAATCAGCCAATCATGTGGCAGCAGCGCAGTGCATAAAATCATGCAGATACGGGTCAGGAGCCTCAGTTAATGTTCACATCAATCATCAGAATGGGGGAAAAATGTGATCTCAGTGATTTGGACTGTGGCATGTTTGTTGATGCCAGACGGGCTGGTTTAAATATTTCTGTAACTGCGGATCTCCTGGGATTTTCCCACACAACAGTCTCTAGAATTTACCCTGAATGGTGCCAAAAACAAAAAACATCTAGAGAGGGGCAGTTCTGTGGATGGAAATGCATTGTTGATAAGAGAGGTCAACAGAGAATGGCCAGACTGGTTCGAACTGAGAAAGTCTATGGTAACTCAGATAACTGCTCTGTACAATTGTGGTGAGAAGAATAGCATCACAGAATGCTATTCTGAGATGTGGGTTAGCGCTGTTTTGGCGGCACGAGGGGAACCTACACAATATTAGGCAGGTGGTTTTAATGTTGTTGCTGATCGGTGTATACTCCTTCCCTCTCTCTCCCTTCCTTTCAATTAGTCTGTTGTTATCTGCTTTAGGTGCATAAGAATGTGTGGTATGTAGGTGAATGTATAAGATGTGGGTGTGTATAAATAAATGAAATTTATAACAATAGTATTATCAATTCTAAATAATATATAAAAATAAATATAATCCACCCCCCCCCCCACTCCCTTCTTCCAAGCTTTTTCAAGTATGGTACAAAAAATGCATCTATAAGCAATACAACCAGACAAACAAAAACAATAACAGAACACAGAAAAATGAAAGAGAGGAGAAGAGCAATAGTTTACAAATTTCAAAAAGTGAATATGATCTAGCAGAATAAGCAACATAAGCTGACACACTGTATTTCAATTGATATAAGGGACCACAGCATTGATGTAGTCATGGGTTTATTATGACATGTGAGGAGGAGGAATCAGTTCTCTAAGTATTGAACAAATGGGGACCAGGTCTGTGTGAAGGATTCACTGTCATCATGTATGGATGTAGTCAATTTTTCAAGATTGGAGCGGATTGATAAAAAATTGAGCCAGTGATTAACTGAAACTTTTGTTCTGTCTTTCCAGTTGAGTAAAATGTGTTTTTTAGCAACAGTCAATGAGATTAATAAGAATGGACTGAGTTGTTTAGAAATCTTTAATGTGGACATATCTCCAAGTAAAGCTATTATGGGACACACTGGGAAGTTGAGGTCAAGAATCTCTGACAGCCTGCTCATGACCTCCGACCAAAAGTGGTGTACATATGGACAAAGCCAGAGTGCATGAAAATAATCATCAGTAGAACTTGGACAATGTGGACAGATGTTAATTTGTGTGTAACCCATGCAGCATAGTTTGTACATTGTGATGTGTGTTCTATGGATAATCTTGTATTGGATCATTTTAATTTTGGTACTGCAGGACATGGAATATATGTTATATATTGCAAACTGCTTGCAAGTTGATATCATGGTCCGTACCAATGTTAGCAATCAATTGTTGGATTGGAGCTACTATGTTTTTGTCTCTGGATATAAATAATTTATATATTTGTGACAGTAGTTTCTTTGGTTTTAAGGATACTAGGGCTTGATAGATGGGAGAATTACAGTTTTTCAAAGTTCCAGAGCCGACTGATTTTTTTCTTCTTTTAAACTTCTTTTAATTGTATGTATTGGAAATAAGCTTGATTGGGTATGTTGTGTTTAGACTGAATAAGGTCAAAGGTCATGAACAAGCCATCATTGTATAAATGGCCCAGGCTGGTTGGTTATACCTCTCCGACTCCATGTTGAGAAATGAATGGTTTTATTGTTGATTAAAAACATTGGGTTGTGCCATATTTGTGTGTGGTTTGATGGTTCCAAATTGTAATGTAATGTGTTGTGTCTTCCACCAAGCATTCAAGATGGTATTAATGGTAATGTTGTTTTTATAAATAGGCAGAGTTTTTATAGATTTGTCTATTAATGGAAGATGCTTTATATCTAAATGTTGAACCAGATCATTTTCGATAGCTAGCCAGGGCAGGTTTGAGGTATGAATCCAGTGATAGGCATAAATTAGCTGTTGAGAAAGAAAGTAGATTTATAAATTTGGGGCTCCTAATCCTCCAAATTGTTTGGGCTTTTGGAGAGTGAGTAATTTTATTCTGTGTTTTTTATTCTTCCAAAAAAACTTAGATATTACACTATTTAGAGAGGAGAACCAGCCCGGGGGTGGGGTGACCAGGATCATTGAAAAAAGGTAATTGATTTTTGGGAGTATATTCATTTTTATAGATGACATACGGACAATTAGAGATATGGGTAATTGTAATCTTTCCAAGGTATTTTGAATTTCTTGCAATAGGGGGGCATGGTTGAGCTTAAAAAGATCTTAGGTCAGGTGAAAAATAGACTTCGAGGTATTTTATAGATTTTGTTATCCGTTTAAAAGGGTAAGTCTGGACCTCAGCATCCCAGTTCAATTTGGTGAATCTCGGATTTCGTGCAGTTGACAGAATAGTCTGATACCCTGCTAATATCACTAACAAAATTATAGACAGACTGGAGTGATGAAAATGATGTGATGTATAATAGAATATCATCAGCATATAGACTGATTTTATGATGATGTGTTTTAACGGTATATTCAATGCACAATAAAAAACATTTTAAAAATCAGACAGCAGAAAATTATATTGCCCTACATATGCAAAATACAGTAACTACGGCAACACTTAATATGAGAAAAATAGTTTTTTGATTGTCCAGCCATATGTGGATTATAAAATTTTCAACTGATGTGGGATTCAATGGATGTGCATGTACCGCTATTTCACAGTGGCCTCAAACATGGCTCATCTAATTTTTATAATGTTTTATTGTTTTGAGTCTTTATTTTAACTCAAGTGTTACACAATGTGAAGTTGCGTCTGTCTCAACTTTTGGTCTTACCCCTTAACCCTTCACTGAACAACACGAGAAGCTAAAAAAATGAATGTTTTCTGACTCAGATGTATTAAAATAACATGCCATATGTATATATTTAGCATTTACCCTCATCTTGATCACTTCGAGACTCTTTCGTGCCCTCAGACTTCATGGATTCCCTCTGGCCCGAACTCCCATTGGCCAAACTGGAGGGCTGAAAAAAACAAGAACACAACAATTATGTCATTAGGTTTCCATTCCTTAGAGTGTTATGCAAACTATGAATTTTAGAGAATTAAAATAACTCATTCTGGAGGAAGACAATGGAGAATGCATGAAGATAAGTCCAAGCAAGAATAACCTGTCTACAACAATTAAAGACTGTAATGCGAATGAAAGGGAGTCAAATTAGAGCGCTGAATATTCTTTTGGATCAAAATCAAAGATCCACTGTTTCTCAAAAGAACTGACAATCATTACGGCCAATGGCATCTTGACAATCCATTTTAAAAACACCTAGATTTGTCTGACAGGGACAAGATTGTTGCCAATGATGGGAAACAAAACATGGAGTCATCCCTTGGGAATGTGAAAGAATTAACCACAGCCCAAAAGGTTCAGTCAAAACAGCATCTGAATAACAAGGCCTTTGAATGGCTGGTGAGAGAGCTTTGAGCTGTCACTCTTTCTTGAGACAAGGTAATATTATAGACATATAAGTGGTCTACTACACACTATCTATTGTTAATTTTCACCTAAAAAGCCCTCACAAGGAAAACATACCAGCCGTCCCTTTTGCTGTACCATCCTGAAATTAACCGAAACATAAGCATTGGTAACGTAGTGAATACCAAAATAGAATAAACAGGTAGATCGAATACAGTAATGCCTAAACTAATCATACTGTTGCTTTTCCTTCCTAATTTTCCCTTTTATGTTGAGTTTCCCTCTCTTTTTCTTTGTCTGTCTTTTGGTTGAATCTGCTACTTTCTGTCTTGACTAGTGGTCCATTACAAGTACACCGTCCCACCTGTTCTCTCCCCTGGGATGATTCAGAGCCTGTAGAAGCCCGTGTGGAGCTTTTCTCCTGCTAAGGTAAGTAAAGCACAACAAACCAATGGCAAGAAATCCTTGTTTCAGCAAGGAGTTTCTTTTGCAAAAAGAAATGAGAAACTTTAAGCAAAGAAGTCTCTGCCCATGCTTGCACAATCCTACAAAACAGGTCACAGTGGACAAGACAAAACCAACAGTGTAACCACACATTTACATCAATGAAGGAGCATGTTTGCACGCACATTCTAACACAATTATTCTAAATAAGTCGACAATGTGTGTGGTCATGTAGCCTTCAACGGTGTTCCTTTAAAGGGGTAACATCATAAACAGTTCAGGCACAATGACAAAGGAAGATTTTTGCCCATTACCCTGGTTTAATTTGTATGAAAACACCTTTACCGGGATTCTTACCGGGTCTTCAAATGTGTGCAAGTGTTGTACGCATGAATGTTTGCATTTTTTGTACGTCAAAAGTAGAGAATAACTCAATGATTACAAATCTCATGCAAACTTCTTGCGTTGTCAGATTTTTTGAATAAGCTGATTTTCGATAGTTATCAGCAAATTGGTGTGCATGTAAACACACTCAATTTCCATGACATTTCCAGTGCGATTACAGGATTAGGATTTTTATTTTTTTAGAAACTGCAGTCACACAGTGCAATTTCTAGAGATATTTTAATATTTTAAAGCTGAGCGTTCTTAGAAATCGTCCAAGTTTTCCAAGTCCGTGGCAACCCTGCACAGCCAAACAAACCTTTAAAACCTACAATATCATGCTGATATCAGCAGATGCACCTAATCTTTGAGATCAAGTGAGACCACAAGCAAACAAAACTCTAGAAAGAGCCTTCGATGCTCAAATCTCTCTTTCCCAAATGGAATGTGAAGGGAAAGAGAGTGACAGTGAACAGTCCTAATCCAGCTCCGAGATTCACTGTAGCCCCTACAGACAGACAAGAGTAGATCAAGCTCACTTTGGCCTGAGAAGTGTAGCCTGAGATCATGCATAATCCTTTGAGTTACTCAACTTACTACCACATCCATCGAAACCCAGGTAGCCAAGAGAAACCTCCATGCAAACTACAACCAAGCCAGGTGATTGCAACATCAAGCATTCCTGCTTGACCCCAAACCCTCATCAAAGCAATGCACATTTAGAATAAATACTGATAGAAAGCAAACAGTAAGGCATGAGGTGATGAGATACTGTAGATCTGTTGATTTTTTCCTCTAGGAAGCAAAGACAGATGTCTTCAAGCTATGCAACTGAAGTGGTACATCAAGTCATAGCAAAAGACTCTCTCACTCACATGCCAGCCTTAGAACTACTGGAGTGATTCTCTGCAGCCAGGCTCTAAAGAGGTAGGTCAGAAGGTGTAGTAATTACAAGCAAATCCAAGCTTTCTTCCCCTACAGTTCGTTCCCTCCCCCACCAAGTCTCGATCCCCAGACCTCATCTGATTGGCAGATGCACCGGCTGCCTTCCGCTGAATGCTCAGAAAATGTCTGCCACTCGTTGGAGCTACTCTTGCAACAAAGGAGGTTGCCTGTCTTTCATTTTCTCTCTCTCACCACCAGGGGAGCCACTTCATAATAAGAGTCCCCCCTTTCCCTGACCAAACCTGGCAAGATCTGCCCCACCGAAACCACAAAGACCTTATCACAGCTTATCAAATTAGCCCTTGTGGTTTAACTCTGAGGTCTACTACTGACCTTCATTAAGGAAGTTCTGTCTACCAGAGATAGAACTGAATTCACTCAGTGCAAGGTTAGTCAGACCTTGGTGATTACCAAACATCTTTTAGTTGCATGCACTTGATTTGTAATGATTTTCTTATAAAATGATTTGATCTAAAAACAAAGATCATAAGCAATCCCTGGTTTGCCAAACCAGTTAGTGCTTGTCTTGAGCTCTTCGGCAATTAGATCATAGTTTTATTGATGTTAGAGAAAAACCTTGAGAATGGAGAGGAACTGACGCAAAAGATTTTCTGACATTTGTGTTTATACAAGACACAAAATGTCTACATTTTTAATTCTAAACTCTTCTGGTTAGGAAGACGGGGAAGTTAATTATGAAAAAATGGTGATGTCAGTTTTGTTTTTATTATTATTATTATCATTATTTTATCTAAACAAATCATAAGCAAACCCCAGTTTGCCAACCAGTTTGCTTGCCTGAAGTTCATCAGAAATTAGTTTAGATCATTGTTTTCCTGATTTTAGAGAAATGTTCTTGAGAAATGGAGAGAGGAACTGAAAAACCTCAAAAGATATATGCTGTCTAAAAAAAAAAAAAAAAAAATGGTATGGTCCCACAAAACAAGCTCAAAATGTCATGGTAAACACTTCTAGTTATGAAGGCAGAACAGTCGGAAAAAAAAAAATTGTAATGGCTGTTTAAAATCTCACAATGGTTACTTCTACTAATTGTCCATTAAACATGCACCCAACACAATATTGTCTGATGGTCAAAGTAGAGAGTAGAGAGCAGAAAAATCCGAAGACATTCAGTATAGTTTAAAGGACATTAATTAATGCTGTCAAGTAGCTTCAGACTTTCAGATAAAGAACTAATAGGAGGCACAGAATTTTTTTGCCGCTTCCAAGGCCAAACAGACTTTAGGAAGCCAGTCCAGTGTTTGGTGTAGTAGTCAAACACATATATAAATGCAAGAATACGAATGAATATGAACACAAACTCTAATTTCAAGCATCTAGCACCATCTCCGTGTTGCACAAGGTGAACACACACATTTGCAATTCCTTGACCCAATATCCACAGTTTGCACAACCTGATCTATTGCCATATCCAGCATGAGTGTCTGCAAGGCTTTCAATGCTGAAAGTACACAATTGCACAGGACAAAGTCCTTGGCAAAGGCATAAGAAATCTCCATTTAAAACAATCTCCAGTGATCATTTTTCTACTAAAACACCTTCCAAGCAGGCCAGCTGAGATGGATCTTGGATATTACAAAGCGATATCAACTCCCATGTTCCTCTCATTGAGAGAAAAGTATTTGACTGCGGATGGCCTGGCCCTCCCCCTACAGGCCAAACAGGGAGCATGCTCAGTACAGGGAAGAGGTGGGCCTCCTGCTCCTTTCCACCATGTTCTAACAAGACTGATACAATGAGCCAAGTAGAGAATCTTTTCGACTGGGTAAGGGGGCACTTGGTTGGGATTTGGGTGGATTGGTGAAAAGAGACAAACATCTATCTGCACCAATCTACTCTTTTAAGAATAGACTTAAGTAATGAAATACACTATAATAACTACATGAAATAACTTTTATGGTTATATGTGCACACACATTGATATACATGAAATTAGATGGCCCTTCATTAGTATAATAAACATGCATTCTTGGTCAGTGTATGGAGCACATTAATTTAGCTATTCAAAGTTGTTTTTGCTTTTGTATAATAAATAAATACCTGCCACAATACAGAAGCCTAAAGAAGCTTGCCATTTTATCAAAAGCTGAGAGGGATATAGTTTTCCACTAATATCCTATTTCCACGGAGACCACAAATGTGCAATTACTTTTTAAACACTACATTTATAAACAAATCTTTCCGTTCTCTGGAATCGGCTAAGAATTAACCAGCAACTCAGCAGCAGTTATAAGACACCACTGATAATCTCAAATATAGATTCAGAGGTACATAACAATAGGGGTTTGTGTCATATGGATTGGCAGCAGAGATCAAAGAGCAGTCAAAGGCAAATTCCAAAACAACAAACCCCCATAAGGTATTTGTGTACAGCTAGGGTGCACCTAACTTTCCTAATAACAGATGAATTTGTGTTTTTAGCTTCTAAACACATTGCACGGCGAGATCATAATGTAACGGTAATGTAATTAGGATACGTGAAATATGAGCGTGCTGGACATGATTCAAATCTTCATATTTCAATATCTGATTACATGTGCAGGAAACCATTAGCGCAGAACTGTGTGTCAGATGTAGCCGTGACACATGCATGAATGGCAATCAATGAAGAAACCAAAATACAAGCTTTAGCACAGGGCAATGTGACCAATAACAGCCCTGCCTCCAATCCAACTAAATAAATAAGCAAAACAAACAATGACATAGGCCTAAGCCCAATACATGAAAAAAACACAGCAATTCAAAACAATTCAAAGATGATATAAAGCAAAATCACATTAAAAGTATGTCTCGCACCAAACATTATTCTTAGTCATCATCCAAATTTGGAGAAATTTAAATGCCAGGTCAAACCATAGAAAGTATGTGAAGCAGGACCAAGAAAAGAAACAAAGAAAAAAAAATCACAGGCCACATTTTTTAGTGATCTACGCAGGTCTAGAAGCAGTAAAGATAAACCAACAAACTGTGTAATTAGCCTTAGTAAAGAACCTGTTTCTTGTTAAAGCCTCTCTTCAACTGGATAGTTTCAAAAAGCTTTGAATGAGAACTCTTGGGAACTAATCAAAACACGTGCTTCGTTTCCATTTTCAGGATTTGTAGTTTCATCCAGCCTCCTGTCACTGGCATCCTAGAATATCTCAACAGGCCTACACCTGCAGACTTGTATGGTTCTGAACACTATGGCTATGTTCAGGATAGCAAACTAGCATACTACTATTTCTGCAGCTGCAACAATAGTATGCAGATTTTCTGTTTGTAAAGAAACCAAGATGACCTTCAACATTAGCCCAGAAATGTGCAAGAAATACTGTATCCCACAATGCATAGTTATTCTGTAGCTGCATCTAAAATTGCATACTGTATGTATGTACTAAATTTGATTTAAGGAAGCACTTCTTGGCTGGTAAAACAGTGCGCTCTTTTGGTATGTCTGCGAGTAGTATGAATAGATTTTGAACATACTTCATCTGGGAACGTGGGCACTCTCCCGTGACCCAAATATATGACATAATAACAACAACTGCAAAAATCCAGCATTTTGAACGTGATATCTCTTCAGCTCCCGTGGCATTATGGGATAGTAAGGTGACTAGTCCATCCACACCTCAGAATCTCTCCGGAAATAATAGGACATCAGAGTATTTCTTGCTTACAGTTTTATGAATACTGAGGATTCTGACATACTACTCCATTGGCATACTATATAGTAGGGATGTATTGATATTAGGACGCAGTGTATTTTTTTATGTTAAAATATAGTGCACAATATTTGCACACACTGGATAAGCCAGTAAGAATGCTGGTAAAGGTGTTAACATGCAACATGTAATCAGGTAATGGGCAAAAATAGTGTGCTAATTAGTTTATTAAACCATTTATGACCTTAACCCTAACCCTTTACATGACTTACATGCTGTCGACTTAAGCATAATTGGTGCCAGACTGCATATGTAAACGCATTCAACGTAGCTCACTAACGTCCACATAATTCATACTATTTTTCACATACTATTTTTTTAATTAGTAGGCAGTACAGTAAATACTGCACAGTATGCAAGTTTTTTTTTTGGATTTTTTGGGAAAATCAGAATATCCACATTATCAGAGGAGAGGGCAGATCTGTTAGCACTGACAATGTCCCCTGCTGGACAATAATAGCGCGTGCTTGTTTATACACATCGATCAGCCACAACATTAAAACCAACTGCCTAATGTTCTGTAGGTCCCTCTCATGATGTCAAAACAGCACCAACTTCACCACAATTGTACAGAGTGGTTATCTGAGTTACATAGACTTTGTCAGTTCAAACCTGGCCATTCTGGCCATTCTCTGTTGACCGCTCTCATCAACAAGGCGTTTCCGTCCACAGAACTGACACTCACTGGATATTTTTTATTTTTGGCACCATTCTGAGTAAATTCTAGAGACTGTTTTGCATGAAAATCCCAGGAGATCAGCAGTTACAGAATACTTAAACCAGTCCATCTGGCACCAACAATAATGCCGTGGTCCAAATTACTTAGATCACATTTTTCCCCATTCTAATGGTTGATGTGAACATTAACTGAAGCTCCAGACCCGTATCTGCACGATTTTATGCACTGCTGCCATATGATTGGCTGATTAGATAGTCGCATGGATGATTGTTGGTGCCAGATGGGCTGGTTTGAGTATTTGTGTAACTGCTAATCTCCTGGGATTTTTACGCACAACAGTCTCTAGACTTTACTCAGAATGGTGCCAAAAACAAAAAAAAAACATCCAGTGAGCGGCAGTTCTGTGGACGGAAATGCCTTGTTGATGAGAGAGGTCTGATCGGTGTAGAGCGAGCACTACAGAATTGCTGAAATGTGTTCTTGTAGGAACTTTATAAAGGGTTCAAGCACATTAAGCAGATGTTTAAATCCTGTGTTCTCGACGAATGCTGATCCATATTATATATCGCATCTAATTGCGTCCAGCAAGAGACGTGGAAATAAACACGGAGACAGCACATGAAAGTGAAAGACGCCGGGGCAGCACACACGTTGATGAAAGAACTGTCCACATACATTTTACATGCCTTTATCTTATCAGCAGTTTCTCGTGTACCATGTAGCGCTCTGGTCTGTTAAGTTTTGATTCCGTGCGGCCCTGTGTTGCTCCACAATCTTTTTTAATTTTAGTTCTACGTGGTTTGTGTTGTTCGTTATATGTTGTTTTAATATTGGTTTCACGCAAGCTAAGATGTGTAATCATTCGTGTGACTGCTTGTACCGTACCGAAGGCCCTGTATCCTTTCGGTTCGGCATGGATACATGTTCCGTTGCAGCCCTAGTATGCAGTAAGTTGAATGCTAGTATTCCACTCCAAACATGGTCTAGTATTGAGACATTTGCTAAGTCACCTCTCTTTATAGAGACCTCTAAGATTCTTCCAATCAAGGGCCATCAAGAAAATTAATCGTAATGATTTAATAAGTATTAAAAAAAGGTCTAGAAGAATAGGTTGGAAAATGAGACCATACAAAATGAGATGTGAGCATTTAAAAATGCACCACCATTGTTTGCTGTCCAGAATTCAGAGACCACTCATCTTCCCTAGTCTTAGGTTTCTCAAAAAGCCAGTGACAAGCGCAAGAAACAATCATCCAACCACTGACACTAATAATCCTCTGGATTCTTACAAAGACGAGGCCACTTTCGACATTCATGCCTCATGATTTTCAATTTTGACTCAGTCCTCTTTGAAGGAAGGAACAGCAAATGTTGAGGGCTTCAACTCAAACAGATGAATGCTCTTGTTTTAGCTGAGAGGGCTTGATCTCAGGCTGTTGACTACAGCATTGGCTCAAAGCTTAAGATGCAGACTGGGTGCCCTTTTTCGGTAATTTTTAAAAGCATTCCTCGCCTCAGAACATCAGCAGAGCAAGTGGCCCTCAATGGGCTGAACGTGAATGGCAAGATGAGAAAGTGATGACAAAAATATCAAGACGATGAGCCTTGAATGAAGTATATTCAGAACCAGCATGAAAATGAGAAAAGGTTCTCCCTATAAACGATGCTCCGCCATCGGTATCATACCTGCTTTCAAACGATGGCCTCCGTTGAGGAAGAAAGAGCTTCAAGCTGACTGCTCCTCTTTTCTCTTTTCCTCCGGCATGCAAGCATTCAACCGGCTTGTTGATAATGTGACCTAGAGGCTCCCTCTGTTGGTTGATCTTGCCAAACCTCACACTGAGCATGCTCAGTCAGTTAAAATTTCTTTTTTTTTCCTTCCTTAGAGCAGGGCACCATGAATTCAGGCTGCCATTTCATTGCTGCGAAAAAGGAAGGTATGGGGAAGCTCTAGGAACTTGAGGCTCTGCTTTCTACCACAGGAACCAGGAGCAAGGCTGTGTGCCATCCTTAGTCTTTTCTAGTCTCTGGGGGTCTTTGTCTCCATTGAGCCCCTTAGTAGGGCAGGGCTGTCACCAGAGACACAAGGCCCAGAGAAGCCAGGGGCAATCCAGTTTCTTTGATCAAAACATTTCCTAATATTGGTGCCAGAAATAGACTGACAAATCCAATATGTCGAAAAGAAGCTATTTGATATATTTATATACAATTACAGATTTTTAATCCAACATTACAGTTGGATGCAGAAATCTACATGATCCTTAAAACATTCCGGGTTCAATACAAGTTAAGCTCAATCGATAGCATTTATGACACAATGCAGATTACTACAAAAAAAAGTATTTTGACTCGTATTCTTTTCTTTAAAATAAAAAGAAGCAAAGAATCAAGGTTACAGTGAGTCACTTATAATGGAAATGATTGGCAGCAATTTTTGTAGGGTTAAAAGGCAGAAATGTGATGCTTATCATTTTTAAAACGTAGTTACATTAATCCTTCTGTTAAAACTAGTGTATTATTTGAGCTGTAAAGTTGTTTAAGTTGTAATTTTTACAGTCATTTTAGGAAATTAAGGGGTTTACGGCGTTATGTTGTCATGGCAATGAAGAAAAGGTTAGTAAGCAATTTTTACCACAACTAAATCATGTTAACATACATATTGTTTATGTCTTGTAGCTATACTTTTGAAACAGTGAGTATTTTAACGTTTACGGATTGGTCCCATTCACTTCCATTGTGTGTCTCACTGTAACCCAGATTTTTGCTTTTTTTAAAGAAAAGGAGGTACAAGTCTAAATTAATTTTTGAGGTAATAAACTTTATTCCACAAATGCAGTAGATTAAGCTTAACTTGTATAGAACCTGGAATATTCCTTTAAAGGAAGTAGGAAATGGAAGAAACAAGTGCAAGCACAAGCTAATAAAAAGATTGACAATTGTATACAATCTTCAAGAATCAGCTTCAATTTCCCTGTATTCAAAATTTTAATCCTTGTAAAGCTCATGACATTCAACAAGGGCTGTGGCACTTGCAAAATCAAATCACATTCTTAAAAGTAAAATGACTGCTTATGAAAAGTTACTTGAGAAATGGCAATATTCCCCAGTAGTTATTACCCAACCCAATAGTTTCAAGAGCACAATCTGGCATCTGTAGCAATGTAATAAAAACACACTAGCCTGAGACTAAACTATAGAAATTATGGTCATAACATTTAGCTCTTTCTAATAAAAATGTAATTTAGTCTATTTGAATATGTAGGATAAGGCTGGATTAGGTTGAGTCTCCATCAAAAAGTATAGGGAGCAGTGTCTATTTTCCCATAATACTGTAGTAAACCTAATATTTCCCCCTAATACTGTAATATTTCTCTTACAGATTGCAAAAACATAAAAAGAAAAGAAAAAACAACTTGAATAACCTTATATTTTAGAACATTAATCCATATTTCCATTCTACAGAGCAATACAAAGCTGGAGGGCTAAATCAATTCATATGATCCACTCTCCAGCCTTAGATTTGCTCTCAGAATACACTCAACGGTACTGATATTGAGGACAAAATCCTTGGATATATTCCATAGCTCTAATGACATTAGTATACACACGTCTTTCAACTTCACTCCATGGTCTTCAAATTCTTCCACAACCCTAATAGATTTTTTCCTCGACTTATTGTTGACTGGTTATGATAAAATTCCATCCGAAGACTTTAAACACTGAGAAGAATCATTTTAATGCCATGAAAGAGATCTTAACACGTAAGATATAGAATACTTTTTGGTTTTGAACCATTTTTCAAATGACTCATTGAGGCCTTGTCTTATAACCTTGGCAGGGTCAAGGGTTTGTCATACTGCCAAAGAAACTGCACTGTTGACACTGCATGGAGCTACACTAGAAACTGGTGTAGTATGCGTAGGAGTTTCTTGCATTTTACCAGCAGGGAAAATGACACTGCTGAGAGTCAGAGAAAATGATTTTCTAGAAGCCATGCTCAGCAGATTGAAAGCCTACAAATACCGACCTAGATTTAATTCAGAGAGGAGGAAAAACTGGTATTTTGTTTTATACATTCCAGTTTGGAAATTGGTAAGACCTTCTCTGCTTTCCTGTCTCAGAGAAGGCGAGATAGAAACAAAGCGAAAAGAGAGAGAGGGTGAAAGAGGAGCAAAAAGAGGAGGAACAATGAGAAAAGAGAGGATTAGAGAAAGAGAGAGAGAGGTAGATCCGAAAGAGTTTGGTTATTCACAATCCCCACTGGATGGCCTATCCGTTCTCTGTAGGTCTGTTTAAACATCTTAGTTTTTATCATTCCATTAAGAAGCTACAAAAGAAATAGCCATACACTAACACACACACACACGTAGAATCACGTTTTAAGAAAATGAATCCAGATGGCTCCAGGCATGCAAAGGAGATTCCTACAAATGCAGATTGTTATCCAAGCATTCACCTCAATGGAATCTACAACACAACCCCATGTGTTCAGTTCCAACTAGAAGAACAGCAGTCTATGTATAAGAGCTGATTATAGCCAGCCGATGTCACAGAAAAGCATCAAGCCTGCATAATCTGCTCTGCTGGGCTGCTCAAAGACACACAAGTTCTTATTTCCTGCCACTGAACACCACTGCAAACAATTACTTATTAATACATGACCCTGCCTAAGACTTAAGAGGAATTTGCTCTTGACACTTAAACACTGAGGCCATTTCATTTGCGAAGTGAAGAGATCCAGAGCTAAAGGTTTATTCTAGTAGCTGACAGTCAGTTCTTTTGAATGCACTTTAAAAGATCGACTTCAGTCGAACTACAACAATAACTCATATTTTTAAAATGACATGCATTCATTTTAAAACGCTTTAATCCAACTGAAATTGTACAGGTCCAATTTTTGTGAATTCTGACTCAAAAACCTAGACAATACAACCTAGACAAAGGTACACCACTTTGGATTTTAAGGTTTTAGCCACACCCAGAATCCCGAGAAGAAAAAAAAACAGTAATACTAATAATAATCCAGGAATATGCCTCTGTCTGGCAGATTTGGGGTGACCACAGAGCGTGCGGTGCATGTAATTTGCAGCTCCTGTCCAGTTTCCAGCAGGCCTTCTTTTAAAATCCTGGGACTTAATCAGTATGCCATTAAGATGATATGGTGAATCAGATCATCTCCTATATGACAGAACAAAAAACCTTGTATATTTCCAAGTTGCAAAACAGCAAACAAAGAGCAAAGTGTCCACTTCTTTTAGAATACCTACAAGTGGAACCAAAGGAACCAGCCATATTTCTGGCAATGCTTGTTCTCTGGCCACAAAAGCAAAAATGGAGATGGAAATAATCCTGCTTTATCAGAGGGTAAACCCCCCCAACAAACATGGTTGTACCTGACTTAAGCAGTGGTCTTCATTTATGGGGGAGGAGAAAACAAATTTACATTCTCCAACGAACAGCAATCTTCCCACACATGCACCGTCCCTGCACACAGGTCACATGACCAGCTCTCTGTAAAAAGCTCTGACATGGCCCACACTGAGCATGCTCAGATGGAGCTCTACTGATCTTCACGAAGAAGGAAGAGCAGAAAAAACAACACTGCAGCCATTTCATGGAACGGGCTCTGGCTATAATCAATGGCCTCTTTTGGTCTCTTTTAAATCTTTTCCTGTTGCATAACCTCTCAGCTTATGATTTTTCAAAGGTTTCTGACTGGAATGAGAAGCAATGCATACACATTTTCTCGGCCAATATTTCAGAGGGTTTTGAAATGTCAAAGCTGTGCATTTTCGCAAAGCAAAAAATACAATAGACCAATTTCAATCCATATGTGTTGGCTTGTCTATTTGAATATTAGAATTCAACTCCTTGAAATGAATTCTGTGCCAGGGCTTTTCCAATAAGTTTCTTAAAAAATAAAATTAATAAATAAATAAATAAAAATCAATAACTGAAAATGTAAAACAAATGGGTGGTATGTGACTATATGTCTATCACAAAAGGCTACCCACATTTGACATATTTAGTGTCTAATATGTACTGGATCTGCATTGTTTAATGTCAAAAGAATTTTAGAAATCAGGGATGCTTATAATGTCAAGAATTGGTAGATGGGTTATTATGGAGGTATTTACGCTTGGTCACTTCATGCGTTTTTACTGATCGGATTGCCATCCGATTGAATAGGCATATTCCATTTACACCTGGCCAATTAAATGTGTCTCCACAAAACGGATATAAATCCGATCTTTAATTCCCACGCTATATGCATTTAAAACAGTGTTCACTTCCGTAATAATGCTAATGCCTGACAGCGAATTTAAAGGTCGCGATTTATTATTTGATTCCAAGTGACTGTGCCCAATGCGCGGGTATCTGTCTGTGTGCGCACGCTTGTCATAGTGATGTGTCGTGCGTGTCAGCGGCGCTTATTGTCAGTGTTAAGTTTCAGTTTCATCAGCGATCTGCATCAAATAAATAAAGAAAAAGTTCTGTCTCTCCTACAATGTGCATCCATTTCCGTTTTTATTTTTTAGTGCAACACGAGCTCTATGCATATACTCTGTAGCAGTTATGTTTCACATTTTCCCTTAGATGGCATAGCACTGTTAGGAGGGAATGCACACTTTTCATGATCGGATAGCAATATGATCAGTAAAAAATGAATAAAGTGAACAAGTGTAAATACCCCCATGAACATTTTGGCATTTAACAGTCACAAAATGGAACCAGTTAGATCATGGTCACTTCTATAACAAGGCAAAATGTAGTGGCCTTTGATTTCTGAAGAATAAGACATGGGGTAAACAAAGAATGTACAGATTCTACAGCACAAATAAGAGGATATAATGGCTGAAACCAGTATACATTTTCAAATATTGTTCTATCGTGGTTGTGACAAACTCCATTATGTGGCAAGTAATGGTTAATACAATCTAGAGATAGGCCGATATATCGGTTTTACCGATGAATGTCTGCCGATAGTTGCTTTATGGAACTACCAGTCATCTGCAAAAGTCGACGGCGATAGTCGCATTTTTTTTTACTACCCCGTGTTCATGTGTGACCGGAACTAGAGAATTCTACAATATAACAGCGGCATATAAAGGTGAAATAAAAATAATCACTGACACCTTGTAGGGATTTACTATATCTAAATATGCCATCACTGACCATGTTAATACATTTTTTTCCTCACTTTAATCCATATTTTGTTATTTTGATTAGATAGGCCTATATACAAAACCCTTCATCTGGTGAATACATTGGCTATAAAAAGCTTAATCTGGTAAATAGCTACTACTATAACTATAAAAACTATAAAGCATTCTAATGGAGCAAAGTCTTTGTTATTTCAAAATAAGAGTCCCTGGTGTGTTTTGGGCGTTTTTATACTTTAAAGTCCTGCATTTTGCATCAAATCTTCATTTTTTCTGGTTCTTCAGAGATTTTGGTTGAACAATAAACTGCATCTGGGATTTTAATCATTCTGGACTCTTGTAGCATCTAGCCAATATCTGTGCCCATCATAGTACGAAAAAACTAAGATTCTATAAGTTCTTTAAATCGATTTTCAAATTTATCAGCCGATTAATCGGTTATCCACCTTTTCCAGCACACTTGTTATCGGTATCGGCAAAATCCAGTATCGTCGACCCCGATTACAATCACATAACAATTAGAGAAAAATTTAAAACAAGCTTGTAAGAAAAAAGGTGCACCCTCCAAAGTGTGGAACTGACCCTCTACTGAAGCGCCATTCCTTTAGTTATATCTGTAAGTTGCAAGTATTGTCAGTACAATTTTGGAGTCAGTGTATGAGGCCGCATCTCTCAGCAGGAGCATTAACAGTCCCAGCAGTTCAATTCACTGGAGAGTTAATGGCCCTGCCATACCAACTTTCGGAAAACACCATACATGTTAGATTAAATGGTAGAAGTTGGTGAAGCAGGCTTTCTTGGCCTTGCCCTTGTAGTGACCAATGAACTCCAAATGAACCTTAATTCAGGCTGAAGAACTGACAAGCAAATTATCATAGCCAATGAAAGAATTCAATTGCAAACACAAGGGCACACAAACCGGATCACCACAGGCCATTCACAGACTAATGCATATTGTACACTAAAATGGCAAGGAATGTTGGAATCCGCAATTGGCTGGCCACTATGCAACTTGCAGGAATTCAAGTTTTTAATATGTCCGCTGGGAAAAAGTTTTATTTACAACCAAATGATTTACCAAAGTTTGCAAGGTTCATGGCATTGAATTTTTGAAAAAATATATTAGAACTTATTGAAATTTGACAAATTCCTCAAAAAGCATATATTCTGCTACTTTTTAGAGTTAACTCTAAACTCTTAACTCTCGGCATGTTTGGATGAATGGAAAGTCAACGCTTATTTTCCACTGGACTGATTTCTCTGGGGCATTATTTGAATGAGCTACCACTTTGTTGCATGCCAGTCTATTGTATCATTGTTTTTAGATGTATTGCATCATAAAGAAACAGACCCATGTGTAGCTCTTGGCCAGACAAATGTAGGGCCAGCAACGTTAGTTTGCACCAAACAGAGCACATTCCATTCAGGCCAATGAGTTCAACTTCAGTCTCCACCAACCACAAAACTGTCATAAGGCATGACTGATTGTTAGCCTTTTCCAGAAATGGCTTCCTTTTAGCCACAGTTACAAAGAGGATGAATCTGTGGAGTTCAAAAGAAATTGTTGAAGTATGGACAGATTCTTCAATTTAAGCCAAAGAGCTTTGATCCTGAGCCTCTTCCTGAGAACTTCTATGGCTGCTAATTTGGAAGGACAGCCTGATCTTAGTGGTGTCGGTGTTTTCCATTTGGTTACAATAAATGGTTGCCTAATAAACATTGTGCCTTGGAAGGTTCAAAGCTTTGCCAATATCCATATAACACTCCACAACTTTTCTTCCTTCCTAACAACTTCTCAACGCATCTCTAAGTTTCATAGGCAACTCCTTTGTCTTCATGACAGCAAGACTGATCTGATCTGCCATCTTAGTTTTGAGGTCTAACCAAATCAGTGACATTTACTGTGCAATCAAGCAAGTGAAGATAAGTAATTAATTGACTACGTTTTCTTTAGTCAATCATTGGTAATTGGTAATAGTAGTTAATAAAAAAATTGGTTGCTGTCATCAATGTTCTGGGAACTCCAATCAAACACCACCCAACACTGCACAGTGATGCCTATCTAGATAAAACATCCACATATGTTGCTATAATATGATGATATTCAGTTCAGATTTTAATAATCAGCTGGAACAAAAAGCAGTGTGAACAGATGCAATATAAGCAAAGACTTTTTTTAGCTAGTTTTTAAAGCAGCTATATACCAACGATGCACACTGGCGAGGACTGTCCACACGACGAGAAAATCTGGGCCGCACGCAGACAGTCCACGCAGAATGTGCTGATGATGAAATTTATGTCACGCATACTGCGTACGGAGCGATCAGCAAAGAGGAAAACCGAAGTATACTTTGGCCTTTAGAAACAGGCAAACAACATACCATGAGATGACAAGCAGAAAGATGACTTGTAAAATAGAGAATTAATTTAAAAAAAACATCATACAATAAAATGTATTCATAGACTAGAGTCTGTGATGATCTGCAGTCATATGTTTCTTAGCACGAAAGCAGGGGACCTCTCATGAGGTTTCAGTATAACCATTCAAGCTTTTTAGCTGCAACCCTTTACATAAAGTTTTTCTTTTTTGCAATATTTAGGCCTACATTAGATTGTCACAAAATCCCCTCATAGTTCTCACCATACCCATCTTGATTTTGTCCCAAAGTCATCAGACAAAGCAGAAAATGTGCACTAACTAGATTACTTACACAAGACAGGAAACATCTAGACAAAACATCATTCTTGAATCAGTCACTGGATGGAGTCATTAAATTAGGAACAATGTAACAGCTAAATTACGGTAGCTTAAATTATGCCACATCCCATGTTGGTTGAGAGAATGCTCATAGTGCGCAGAGCACTATACAGGTAAAGTGTGCCTGTTAAAGTTAAAATATAAGATTGTAAAATATAAGATTGGACTTTTTTCAGTACATATTTCCATACTTCTATTTGCGTTATTTCATAGTTTTAAGGACTTCACTATTATACTTAAATGTGGAAAATAGTAATAATAAAGAATGAGTAGGTGTGTCAAAACTTCTGACAGGTAGTGTTAGGTTTGCGCAGTATACCAGTACTAACGGAATATTGCGATACCAAAAAATTTAAAATGGTACGATATCATCTTGTTGTTAATTTCGGTACCATATTAAAGTATGCTGCCATTAGCAAAATGTAATGTAATGTGAGAGTTTTGGGATGAAATCAAAGACCATTTAAAAATAATAATAAAAAAAGCCTCTATATGGCCAAGTGTGATCATTAAACAGCAGAAGGATGTCATTTTATGAAATAATATACAAGTCACATGCGCTTCGCACCACAGTATGAATAAGAGGCGCCTCTCTGCCCAATCATCTCCTTCACACACACACAGGCACAAACACACACACACAAACGCAATACACACTACTAATGCTTGATTTTCATGCAGTGTGTCTAATAGTATCCATCTGCAGAGCAGTGTTTAGTGTATAAACGGCTGTGAACTCTCAAATGAACTCTTTCTCTGCTGCAGCTCGCGAGTCGCGGGAAGCTTGATATAACGAACCCTTCACAAACAGATAGAACTTCAAAGAGCTTTCAAAATAAAAGTCCAGCTGAAATGAGAGCTCTGTTCAATTGACTGCATAAAATCGAAGACATTACGACAGAAAAATATTACTACTGTATGAAAGAGTAATATTCAAAGCAGTCGCAATAATACTCATAATAACACTAATATAATATTAAATGGTTATATTATTAGTATTATTATCTGTAAGCAATATCACATAAGCAAGTGTACTGAATATCAGCATGTTGTGATTCAGCCATGGCAGCCTTTTGCCTCAGGTAATTAGATTGTTTTCATTTAATGTTTTCATTAATACTGTAAAGCTCTGTTGTGCATCTTTTTTTCTTTTTTACCAAAAATAATATATACACTGGCAGCCAAAAGTTTGGAATAATGTACAGATTTTGCTCTTATGGAAAGAAATTGGTACTTTTATTCACCAAAGTGGCATTCAATTGATCACAATGTATAGTCAGGACATTAATAACTTGAAAAATTACTATTACAATTTGAAATAAATGTTCAGAACTTCTTAAAGTACTTCAAAGAGTTCTCTTCAAAAATTCCTCCACGTGGGGCCTAACCTGGAGTCGCAAGTTCGAATCCAGGGTGTGCCGAGTCACGTTGGGTTAACCTCCTCATGGTCGCTATAATATGGTTCTCACTCTCGACGGGGCGTGTAGTGAGTTGTGCTTGAATGCCGCGGAGAATGGCGTGAAGCCTCCACAGGCGCTAGGTCTCTGCGGTAATGCGCTCAACAAGCCACGTGATAAATTGAACGGATTGACTGGTTTTTTTTTTTAATCCTCCACGTGTAGCAATGACAGCTTTGCAGATCCTTGGCATTCTAGCTGTCAGTTTGTCCAGATACTCAGGTGACATTTCACCCCATGCTTCCTGTCTTCCACTTCTCACGCATCTTACAGTCTAGCTGATACCACAAAAGCTCAATGGGGTTAAGATCCATAACACTCTTTTCCAATTATCTGTTGTCCTCTCTGTTTCTTTGCCCACTCCAACCTTTTCTTTTTCTGTTTCAAAAGTGGCTTTTTTTTTGCAATTCTTCCCATAAGGCCTGCACCCCTGAGTCTTCTCTTTACTGTTGTACATGAAACTGGAGTTGAGCGGGTAGAATTCAATGAAGCTGTCAGCTGATGACATGTGAGGCATCTATTTCTCAAACTAGAGACTTTGATGTACTTATTCTCTTGTCTAGTTGTACATCTGGGCCTTCCACATCGCTTTCTGTCCTTGTTAGAGCCAGTTGTCCTTTGTCTTTGAAGACTGTAGTGTACACCTTTGTATGAAATCTTTAGTTTTTTGGCAATTTCAAGCATTGTATAGCCTTCACTCCTCAAAACAATGATTGACTGATGAGTTTCTAGAGAAAGCTGTTATTTTTGCCATTTCTGACCTAATATTGACATGCCAGTCTACTGCATACTTTGGCAACTCAAAAACAAAGACAATGTTAAGCTTCATTTAATGAACCAAATAGCTTTCAACTGTGTTTGATATAATGGCAAGTGATTTTCTAGTACTAAATTAGCAATTTAGCATGATTACTCAAGGATAAGGTGTTGGAGTGATGGCTGCTGGAAATGAGGCCTGTCTAGATTTGATCAAAAACCTTTTTCATATAGTGATGGTGCTGTTTTTTACATCAGTAATGTCCTGACTACACTTTGTGATCAGCTGAATGCCACTTTGGTGAATTAAAGTACCAATTTCCTTCCGAAACAGCAAAATCTGTACATTATTCCAAACTTTTGGCCACCAGTGTATATATTGTTGAAAAGTATTATTTTTACATTTGATTAAAAGCTGTACAGTATGTATTTGATTAAACACAATTTGATCATTACATTTAATTAAAACATTTAACATGGAATCCAGAAAAATGTAAACAGAAAAGGCATAATAAGACTTTATTGCAGTTCTTTTAATTAAATTTTTAGAAGTAATTTTCTATGTAATTTCATCAAAAATCTGAGGGTTTTTTATTTGTTGCTTAAGTATCGAGTTAGTATCGATACCAAGATACCAGGGCTGGTATCGTACCGAAGCCAACATTTTGGTATCGGAGCAACCCTAATGTAGTGTATGTTGGGAGTCTGGAAGTTCCACATCCAAGCATGGCTTGATTTTGCACTCATTGGTATATATTTAACACAATGACACTACAAGGATCATCATTTTGATGAGCAGCCAATAGGTTTGATGTGTCACATAGAACCATTCTCCACCTGTACACAGCCAGTGCTGTCATTCACTTTCATGCACTTTTCCTCATACCTGCCTGTGTTGTAGTGAAAACCAATCACAGGGCACCCCCTGTCGGTGATACAGTGCAGGTTCTTTCCTATGGATAAATATGGCACGTTTGATTTCTTCATAGTGTTCCATATAGTAGGCATCATTAAAAAGCCTTGAAAATCACTAACGATATGCCGGTTTGCTCTGCCCCAACCAATACTGCAATGCATTTAATTCTATACGATACATCCAATATTTCAGTCACACACACACAAACACCACAGCATTCCTAATTCCTAACCGAAGCAGGAACACGAACTATTCCAGGAGCTGAGAATGACTTCACAGGCTGGCATAACACACTGGTACAGCAAAATGGACAAAGAGGGTCTGAAATCATCACGCTAACAGTGCAAATAACTTCATATTTATCGCACAACACTAATGCTGACAACAACTAGCTCTTGCCCATAGCTTCCTTCATGTAAAACCCTGCAAACTACTGAAATTGCTGAAATATTCTTAAACATCAGGGGATGGCAGCTGAGTGTTTTTGGAATAAGCGTTTGTGGACAAAGATGCATAATCGCTTAACGACGTGCATTGCCGCTGTATTTACAATAGCTATACAGCGGCAGCATCTGAAGCCGGATAGTACCGTGGCCCTGGAACCAGCATAAGACCAATCACCTTGTCGTACACAAACAGCACAGGCAAACTTATTCAGCTTTCCGGGTTCCAGGGGTGCCCACTGCAGGGGGAGGCCGCCACATTATTTTCCCTCACAAAGCTTCACGCGCTCAAAAAGCAGCGAGTTTTTATACTGAAACGGACCGTCAGGCGGGCTCTTTGAAAAAGCCGTGATTAAACGAGCCCGAGGACAGTCGTTCAAATCTTTGACCGGCTGCTCAGGATGGTCTGTCAGTCAGTCATTGAGTCAAACTGTTCCAAACAGCCGAATTACTATGATAAACCATTTACAACGTGAAAACGTTTCTCGGCTCTTACCTCAGTTTTCATTGAAGCCATGGCTCCTCAGCCCGAGACTCCGCCCCTTACGCGTTACGTCACTGATTCACTTTCTTTCAAGTTATTTGGTGGTGTAAAAATTGGCACTCAGCTTATATCTGTTTAGTTAACAAAAAATAATATAAGTGAAATGAGAAGTGCACTTTTTGTGGTTTTTGGTATAGTTTATAATTAATGACGAATTATGATCATCCATTAACATTCTCCATGCATGATCTCATTTCAGACACCCAGTCATCCATTTTTTCTTAGGCCTTCACAGTGTGTGGACCAGGCATTCAGAGTCAGACTACACACTGATGTCCATGTCCTTGCATGGCACTGTGATAATGATGGATTGGGGCTCAGTTTCTATGGCAACAGGAAAGAGGCAGCAGGCAAAGCTAGGAGTAGCCAGTCACCTTGATCTTTTACCCCCACTGCACTTTGCTTCTGTTGCCATCCAACAAACTGTGAAAATCATATTGAAAACCAGAACATCTAAACTAAGATATAAAGCTCTGTAGCTGATCTCAATTATGTTCATTTAAGTATGTTTATTTAGAACCAGTTTCCTATGTGCTATACACCAAATTGTTTGATAACCATACTAATATACATTTCTTTCACTATTTACAATAAAAAATACTGTGTTGAGTGAACATGACTATTTCTCCACTGTTATCTTCATGTTTTCTCCATTGTTTACATGTAATAAAGAAAAAATGAACTCAAAATGAAACAGCATTTGCAACCCAATTTACTTCCATAATGTAACATTTTAATTAATTTTTAATTACTTTTTTCTGGGTGAAACTGGATATTCAATGAGAAAACAATGTAGGGCAGGACTTTTAATAAATGAGTACATAAGTATTTTTAAATGGAGAAATTTAAATGAGTAACATCTTAGTAACAGACCAAAAAAAAAGAAAAAAAAAGAGAGAGAATTTTAAGCGATTTTATTACTTTGCTGTACAAGTTTGATACTGTCCTGTCTTTACAAATAACATTTATCCACAATCGTGCTACATTGTTTTAAAACCTGCTGAAACTGCAGAGGGAGACGGTACCACACAAATGACAAAATGAACTTCATAAAGCTGTTGAACCTTTGGTGAAGAGAAAGAGACAGAACATATAAAACAGTTGCACATTCAAATCAAACAAGAAAAGTGTTTGTCCAAGCTGCAACTTCAGCATAAACAGAGATGGAGGACTTATTTATGTCTTTCCCTTTCATTTTATTTCATTGTTATATATTAGATGAGCCCGAAAGGGGTGATCACCTGTAGGGTCTAAATAACGATCTACCATCCTTTACGACCTGATTCATTGACATTTTTTTTTCTTTTCCAATTGATAAAATATTTGTATTTATATTTCATAGCATCTTTTTCTATACAATATAAGTGAATGGTGGTTGAGGCTGTCAGTCACTAACATTCTCCCTAAAATTTCTATTTGTGATCAACGGAGGAAAGTACATTATATGGGTTTGAAACAATTGTTGGTCAAATAAATTACATTTTTAAACTATCCCTTTAAGCCAACAGAAACGGTCTCAAGGGAGAAAAATTAAAAACAGTAAACATGCTGCATTATCTCGAAAAGTACAACAGTTTTCGTCTTTGCTACAATTACAAGGAGACCAGTGATTTCTCATATTCACATTTAAGGCAATATGTAGTTGAGAATACAGATCAGGTGTATTTTTGCTGATCTGTGATGATCTTAATTGTTAAAAAAGTGTGAGTTTGAATTTTCAACTGAGATTACAACACAGTGCTGCTCACAGTGCAGAGAAAATCTGACTCGAAATTTAAATTCAGCTGCACTGTTAAAAGTCACAGTGGCCTGCTGTTATGTAATCAGCAATGTTTGATTTGATTCTTCAAATCTTCAAGAATTATTATGCTCTATAAGCACTTTAAATGGTACATAATTCTATATAATATAAAAATATATATTCTTGTCACTTAAAAGAGGGGATGGAGTGAAACCATGATTTAGTCTGTACTGAATCTTTTAATTTTGCTTGATACAAAATCAGAATATGGAATGTCTTTCATCTGTTCTGTAGCTGATTTTCAAATTTCAAGAGAACCCGTGAGCTTCTTTCTTTGATGCTCACTTAATCAAGTACTAAGCTAACAACAACTTTTTATTTTGTTTTTGGGAGGATGGGGGTGGAGAAATCCCCCCAGAAATTAACAAACACACATACACACATAAAGTCTATAAAAGTGCCTTTTTGTGCTTCCAAATTCTTCAAAACAGTTCAAGGTTTGGAACAAGTAATAAGGAAAAAATGTGTGACATATTAAAAGGACCATTGTGTACAAAACTGTACACAACAATCCTAGTACAGCCTAAGGCCTCACTGGAAAGCCATAATAAATCTCCACTCATTGTGGGCTAAAATGAGAAATATGAAATCATATGACCAACCAATTCAAATACAAACATACGTGCATGTATATTTTGCATTCGATTTCAAATGATGCATATAAGAAATTTCTTTTCACTTTCAGAAAAAGTGCTGCACGAAGGTCAAAAACACATCTGGTTTGTCCAACATCAAACATATTACCTAACATTCTTATATCACAAACAGTTTGAACCAGTCACAGTCTGAATCTGTGCCCATGAACTAGCTAGAATCCCTATAAAATAATTCTAAGGAGAAATGATGAACCCCCAGAAAAGTATAGTATGATTATTCTGTTTGTTTTTTTACGTAATACAAGGTAACAAAAATACCTACATAATTTTTCAAAACAGTGACGCTTTAAGATGGGAGTAAGGAGTCTGAAGTGTCCTCCAAATATCTCTTGACAGCCAGTCAAAACAGAGAAAGTGTAAGTTTTCAAAATTATATGCAATGAAGTGCATTCAAAATGACTTGCAATTTGTTGTTCCCTTAAGCATCCAAGACATAGTGGCTACCATTTGGCCAAGTTAGAAATGTGTCCATGATGGCTGATTACATTGATATTCCAAAGCTGTCTCCACAAAGGGTCCATGTCTGCTTGGTGATGAGTTGGACTGTATAAAGTCTAATGAAAAATTCTACTTCCAACATCAACTATGATCAATACATAAAACTTGTTCTTTCCAGAGCAACGTTCTCTGCGGCCCAGTGTCTTTGTCAAGAGCCGTTCCTGCTGGCATAAGCATGGAGTTCCTTAAGATTCCCATATCAGCACAAGGAAAGATTTATTTTTTTAATGAGTCTTGTCAGTCAGGCAAGAAACTATGGGTTGTAGGTTTTTTCAGATTTTACTGAGCTTCATATAAGGCCAGCTTTGGATGAATGAAAAATAAGTATACTCAGTGTAACTTACAAGGTTCAGATGCAGGTATTTCTTTCATAAATACACACGAGCATATCTAGTGATTGCTCAAGAGTGCTACGTCTTCTTAGGCACTGAATAAAATCTCTCCTTTTTCAGTTCCATGGTTGACATGATCATTTGAGGTGATCAACTTAGAAACAGGGTGAGATATAGAAATTATCCTTTTAAGTATTAAAGATATTTGGCCCATGGAAGGGAATAGTCAGATTTAGGGTCTGGCGGCAATGTCTATACCGTCCAACAGTGGGCACTCAAGGAATTGCATGGAAAAATTAATGAGACCTCTGATTGGTCTACCTTGTGCTACTGTTGAAGCTGGAATTGTTGCTACTGCAGCTTTCCTCATAAGTGGGAGGCGGCTCTGAAAATTAGAGAGACAAACATAAAAAAGAAATTATATAATATTCAGTGCTAGGTGGATTACTTGTGTATTGTAATCAGGTACTGATTACAATTTACATGGCAAAAAATGCAATCAGTAATGTAATCTCATAGATTACATTTTTGGGGTAATCTAATCCAATTACTTTTGAATTAATTTTGGATTAATTTCAACCTAATTCTGCATGGTTTAATTGTTTGAGTGGTGCTTATATCCACAAATTCTGAAAAATTATTGCATATGTAAAACTATGCAGGAAGTTTTCATATTTTCATGTTTTCCCCTATGATGCTGATAGAGGTCTAGGTCCTCCAGCAATGATACACCCATATATGTTAGAGTTTAAGAGGCATTTCTTACTGGAGTTTCTAAAATTATGGAAAAGTTCCCAGGGCACGTTAACACAAATGTGGTCATGCAATTTTGCCATTTTACAAATGCCATCCATGTGTGGTAAGAGATCAGACCAGTTATATTTGTGAATCAGCATCACAAAAACTTCCTAAAGTTATCACTACACCAAAAGTGCATTTATACATTTGTGAAGCCGACTACAAAACGATTTAAGAAACTAAAAGTAACTTTACGGCGCTGATCCAATTGAATATGAAATGATGTGTTTTTGTGCATTTTGATGCATTTGATGAACAAAACCCTTTGAAAGACATTGCAACATATGGTTATATTACACACACAGTGATCATTCAAATCAGAATTGGAAAAATGTGTTTGAGTTGGTTAGATTTGCGAAGTAAAAAAAAAAAAAAAAAAAAAAAAAACATTCAAACATACATCCAAACGCTTCTTTAGATTTTACGTAGAATCCTTCGCAGTTGGCAGGATATTAATTTCTGGAAGGCAGAGTTTACATTGCACAGTGATATTTTTGCCCTGTGTCTCCGTAAAAATTAAATTATCCCTATAGATCCAGAGGTTAAATGCTAAGGTAGACCGCTTCATCTTCACCTGGCTGGCTAGTAGTGAGTAACAGTTCTAAATGTGCAATACACACAAACCTCCCCCTCCCCCTCTCTTCCGAAAACACTCAAAAGACTTAATGAATGTATTTCAGTGGTGTGCTGATTTAGAATGGAAAATGTAAAAGACTGAAAAAAGAGAATGATTGGGATGATCAATAAATTATTAACAATTTACTGCCATTGCCTTGTAAATGTGTAATCATGTAATCTATAAAAAAGTAACTGTATTCCCATTATAAGTATTTTAAAATGTAATTTAATCCAATTACAAGTACATGATTTTTTGTAATCTGATTACATAATCCAGATTACATGCAATCCGTTACTACCCAGCACTGATAATGTTTTCATTAAAGATTAAGTGTTTTCTAACAGGTTTCCCAAACCTGTCCCTGTCTTCCATTAATCAAACAGATAGTCCAACCCAAACTGATGTAATTGTTTCTCATTTTCATTAACAAATTGATCTAACAAACTTTGATGGGACACTAATTTTAGACTACACTGTAAAAATGTTCTACAGTAAATGCTACAGTAAAAAAAATTAATTACAGTGAAACATATATTTATTGAACAAGACAATACATGTAATTTTATGGCAAAGTACTGTTTTAAAAATTTAATAAGTAAAAAGCATGATTTATTTAATAGTTAACAGTCAAAATATGATTAACAAGACAATACATGTACTTTTATGTACATTATAGTTATGTACATTATAGTTATGTACATTGGGGTGTTTTATGTTACATGTTATGTTGTTTCATTAATGTTTATTGCATAATTTTAGTATCATATGTTACCCTGATGGTATTTTGTGTTTGTTTGAATGACACTGCACTGTCAATACATAATTATTGAATATAATAAATTGTAATAATAAAAATGCAATTTACAAACTGTAATAATAAACAGTAATAATAAATATTTAATTTATTATTACATATTTAAGAGTCATCCTTGATGAAATTTAAGTCATCTTATGACCCTATGTTTAACAGTACATTTAAAAGAGCAAATCCGATTTTTAATTCTGTAAAATATACAGGCACCAAAATGGCATCCTGTAATTCCTGAAACATGGTCACTGTATTATTTATGATGAATTTCTGGCACCATAAATTTAATTTCAATATTTTTTGAATATTATTTGTACAGTGTAGATCACCCACCATGTGGATATTCCCAGGTACTATATTCAGGTGGCAGGATCAGAGGACAGGAAGTGGGTACCGGGGTTGCGTTACCCTCTGTAAAGAAAGGTATGGTGGCTCCTGTGGACACACAGAACAAAGTTGCAGTGCTGTCTGAGGACTGGGCGAGCTGTTGGCTCTGCTGTGGTACTGGACCAGAAGCGTGACCGAATGCACTGGGAGACATGGAGAGAGTCATGCCAGACGGGTCTTGCTGAGAATGACTTTTGGTGGGGATCTCCTCGTTGGCTACTCCTCCGGCCCCCAGATCACCCTCCATCTCCTCCTCAGCAGGAGGGGCACTGGGGATCACAGATGCAGGGCTGAGTCTCGGCCTGGCAGGCATTGGAGCACCGTGAGCGATGGGGTGTGGGGGTAGAATGGCAGTGTTTATGGCAATGTTCCCAATGTAGATGGGTAACGTGACCACAACCTCGGGAGATTTTAGTGAAACCTGTGAGAAGGGAGACCGACATACAGAGTATCTGAACACAGTACATGCATGAAAAGACACTGATTGAAAGTCTCTTTAGATAAACCTTCAATTGAAATACTTAAATTGGGGTATTCAAACGAACCTTAATCCATTTTGGCCAGGGTGGGAAATTAACTTTTTTTTTTGTATTTCCCTTTGTCCCTGGCCTTAAAAGTGGGATTGGATCTTTTGGTCTATTTTTTTATCAAAGGGAAATACATGTTTTCTAATTAGACCACCACAGTGGCTAATCGATAAGGCAAAATTACCCACCAGTTACCAAAAAATAACACTGACTGGACTGGTGGAGGGTGTTATTTTCCCCCCTGATTGAAAAGTGACATTTGAAAGCAACATTTTAGTGATAACCACTCTGATCTCATGAAAATTACTTGTGTGGCAACATTTTTGCAAAATGACATCACATGGTTCATTAGACGTATCGTGGCAATTCGGAGGTGAATGCGTGACACTAACAGAGAGTTAAATTTTTTAATTAAAATTAAAATTCTCTCCTCATAACTCACCCTCATGCCATTCCAGATGTGTCTGACTTTCTTTCACCTGCTGAACACAAATGCAGATTTTTAGATGAACATTCAGTCCTGTAGGGCCATAAAATGTAAATAAATGGGTGCCAAAATTTTGAAGCTCCAAAATCCACATAAGGGCAACATAAAAGTACTCCAGACAACTCTGGTGGTTAAAGCCATGTCTTCTGAAGCAATATGATAGGTGTGGGTGAGAAACAGATCAATATTTATACTTTAACCTTCTGTTTTTGGTGATTCACATTCTTTGTGCATATCGCCCCCTACTGGGCAGAGAGGAGATTTTATGTTAAAAAATTACTTAATGTATCAGTTTCTCACCCACACCTATTATGTCAGAACACATGGATTTAACTACTGGAGTCAGATAGATTACTTTTATGCTCCCTTTGTGTGGATTTTGGAGCTTCAAAGTTTTGGCACCCATTCACTTGCATTGTATTGACCTACAGAGCCGAGATATTCATCTAAAAATCTTAATTTGTGTTCTGCAGAAGAAAGAAAGTCATACACATCTGCGATGCCAGGAGGGTGAGTAAATCATGAGAGAATTTTAATTTTTGGGTGAACTATGCCTTTAAATGTTCTCCCAAACAGATGAGATTAAGGTTAATGCTCAATCTAGTTTTAAATAAAATAAAAAAAAAAAAATAAAAAAAAAAAAACACCTCCCTATCCTAAACTTAAACCTAACCAATAATGTCAGAAAAGCATATGTGACATGAAAAACGCAATTGCTAAATTCAAGTCAAATAATTTTGATTTGCTTAGCACTTTTCTTTTTATTTGTACATAAAATTATGTTATAACAGAAAATAAAGCTGTAATGTCTTAGTCATATTTGTGCTATATGATAAAAATGTGATTGTAGATTGTGCTTTAATAAGTAAATAATATTTGTTTTTAGACCCCCAAGTGAGCAAGCCAAAGGTGACTGCGGCAAGGAATAAAAAAACTCCATAAGATGTTTGTTACTGGAGAAAAACAACCCTGGGAGAATCAAGGCTCACTTTGGGGGCCAGTACCCTTCTGGCTAAACAGCATGATATAATGCCAATATTAGTTATTTATGTGTAGAACAAGTCATGGTTTAAATTAGTAAACTTATTCAATGTTAGGGACCACTTACAAAATGCTGCTGCATGAACTGTAAAATTAGTGACAAAGCCTTTGAAGTCCATCCTGTATTAACTATGGAAATGCACATAGATACAGTTTCCTTTGTTATTTGAATGATGAAGGCTTTAGTTGGCAGCTATTTCATTGTCTATATATTCCATTTTAAAAGAGCGTAGTTCATCCTTTGACCAAGACAATACAGGGAACGGTCAGTGAGGGGCATCGCAGTCCGGCTGGAAGCTTATGGCAGGTAAGTTTGGTGAAGTCCATCCTGAGTCCAAGGTTCAGGCAGTGGCACATGAAGTATCCCATGTCTTGGAGTTGGCATCAGTTCATCCTCTGTGAAGTCCATCATAGTAGACTGACGTGAAGTCTAGCTGGCACAGGCTGCAGTTAGTCGTCATCACTCAGTGACATGTAGCACTGGGATTCGGACATCAGGCAGAACGGGTGCTGGATCTGGCAGGCTCTGGTAACCTCAGGAAGCAACCATGTCATTTTGTGGTGCTTCCATGACACTTTCAGCTCATATGTCTACTTGCGTGCTGTTCTTTTGTAATGCAAACATTAAAATGTATCGCTTAAGTCATGCACTATAGTAAAAGTGTTTTGATGTCTGTTTTGAAGATAGCATTGTGTGACAAACAGGATGAAAAGTGTTTATGAACAGATGATCTGCCATTGTACTCCTAATTTGTATGAAACTGAATAAAAGTAGCTGTTGTAGTTCCTCTAGTGTTTATTTTACCAGGAAATTGCTGTGATACGTAAAACGATCCACGTGAAAAAAATAACGTGATTCTATGAGATCAGGTTGGTAAAAACATAGGAGGCTATCCTCTTAAGAGATAACAGCTTTTTTACTCAACACCTTTGATTACTTTCTGAAGAAATCAAAACAATTATGAACTTCAACAATGTTGTTAATCAGCATATATTTTTATTCCAGCAAGTTTTAAAAAAGAAAGTTCCTAAGTTTCATTTGGTCCCAAAATAGTGTCCCAATACCTGGATAAAATACTCTGTGCCTATGAGGCTGCAGCCAGTGAGGCCTGACTGCGGAAGAGGAGGGACGATGATCTGTTCTCTCCACTCTGCATGTTTGCCCGCCTTCACCCCGGCACCCTCGACCTCCGCTATGGGCCGTAGGTCAAACACTGGCCGCTTTGTCTTATACGTCACTCTCTGCACAGGGAAGTAAGGAGAAAGATGTTTATTCACCAGATACATTTTTCACTTTCAATAATTTTGAGAAAACTAGAGTAAACTAGTAGAGGTCCTTCTTTTATTGTCTACTCACCTGTATGAGGCTAGCCAACACACAGCCAGTGTCTTTACCAGACTTGTTGTGGATCTCAGCAGACAGCTTGATGACCTGACCAGGAGTGTATCCTCTCAGATCACTGCAAGCTCTCAGCATGAGCGTGCCTGTTTTTACCAGGAAGTAGTTAAACTTTTTTGTTGTCACAGCACAGCTGGGTTGCTGGGGAAAGAAGGGAGGATATTAGGAATTGTAATTGTTAGTAATGGCACCAAGTTGTGGAAGGATATTTTGGTACCATAATGGAAAATACATAATCAACTAGTTGGTTTTTTTCACAGAAGTTAAGTCGTCCTCAGCCAAGTTGATTATAATTAACTGTTGAAATGTGTCCTGTCTCCAGGAACTTTTGCAAAGGACTATATTTTCATGTCAAAATCAGAATTATGTATTGCCACTGAAAAATAAGTATAATTCATAAAAGATTCACCAATGTACAAGATTTGTAAAGTTTACATTTATGCATTTTGGTAGTAAAAGCAACTTTTAGTGCATTCAAGGTATGCATTTTTATCAGTCCATGCATTCCCTGGGAATCGAACCCATGACCTTGGCGTTGCTGGCACGATCATTTAACAGCAATAAATTATAGTGGATTCTCACCTCTATATCTGGCAACTCATTGAGGTTGAGTACATTGAGCAGGTAGAAGGGTCGCTGTGTCTTGTAGTCCTTTGAGAAACGTGGCGTGTCAATAAAAGCCCTAATTTTGTACAGAATTTTCCCAAACGGGCCTTCAAACGAGGTTGGAACAGATACTAAAGAGGATATAAATTGAGAAGAGTAAGTTATTTTGGAAGTGGTCAAAAGCTTTCCTGTACAAGAAGCAATAATAATAATAATAATAATAATAATAATAACAACAACAACAACAACAACAACAACTATGTATTTTGCATAATATGAATATTGTTCAAGGACCAGAATGTCTGATATCATGGCATTAGGCCTCACAATTAATCAAATTAGTCAATATAATATATACAGAGTTCTGCTATTATATTACAATTAAAAGTATCTGCTGCAAAATTCAAACAAAATGATTACATTTTTATCACTTATACTGTATCTCTCTCAGCACCTATCATTATTTGCATGGGAATAGTGGACAGCAAAATCCCTATTTTGCACAGCTGTTTATGCAATCTACCAGCAAGGGGCGCAGCTGCAAACTGCAGGAGTGCAATAATTAAGCAGTCAGGAATGTTACTGTCACATCTTTCTTAATAGCACATGATGAGGCATGTGTTTATGCTGGAAGAGGTGGGGTAGCAACAAAAAATGCTTTATACAGATGCTGTCAGATGAAAGTTAAAATTAAACTCTTCTTACAGCCTCTCATCACACTTCAAAAACACTCAGCATAGTTTAACCTCACACCTGAGTGCACTCCGCTTAACCACTCTGATGTCTAAAGTGCAAAGTGTCCTCAGTTAATGGCTAACATTAAGTTTGTCACAGTGAAAATGGTATTTAAATGCTACTTTTAGAATGAAAGAGAATCACCTGGAATGAGAAACTGAAAGGGAAAGCTGTGCTCACCAGATGGCAGAGTACCTGCAGTGGCAGAGAGAAAAATGTAATTTGTCTATTCATTTACATTAAAACCTACGTGCTTAGCAGGCATTTTCTTGCTGTTTAACATTTTATTCTGGACCTTTTCATAGTATAGAAAAAGGACCAGAAATGATGGGGAGAGGAGAGGGAAACAAGTGCGGGAAATATTGCCAGTCACACTCGAACCCGATTGGCCTATATGAGAACCACGGCTCAATGTGTCTCAATGTTCCAAAGAAAAAATTCTGAACTTTGCAAACCTTTCAAACTTGCCACCTTTTGTTTGTTCTGTTAACAATCATTGAGTGAATTGATTTGGTTGTTACAACACCACCATAAAAGAGTTATATCTATAAACTGGTGTGGTTGAAGAAATCTTGTTACAATGACTAACCAGGGCTGTAAACACCAAAAAACTGATAGTCAAACAATTTGGGTTTTTCAATGGTTGATTCTTGCATTATTCTATTTTCCCCTATTCTATTTGTAATATCTAAAAGCCCATTATACCTACAGTAATTTATGGATATTGATATATATTAACCAGCCCTGATATATTTCTAAAACAAGCCTTGAATGTTTGTGACAAGTGAAATTAATGTGTTTGACCAGTTGGGTGTGAAGAGACATGACAGACTCGTGTCTACAACACATCAGCCAGATTGTGCAAACGCTTCAATATGTATCTTCAAATAGTTAACAGAGTTCCAGAGATAGAGATCTCAATGTCATCAGCAGAGGAGGTCACATGGGGTAATGTTTTACCGCTGGAGATCTTTCATAAAGTGCATGCTGTCAAACTGAATAGGAGGAGGTGGAGATGATCCGTATCGCTAATATGATCTACTTAACTTGGCCTGAACAGCTGTGGGCACTAAATAGTTTTAGAACAGAGCGAATAGAAATGGGGGAACTAAATGGACAGGAATGGGTGCAAATTAGAGTCAGAAATGACCAGGACTCCAAAAAGTGACAAAATTATTTACAACAACATTTGTATTGAATGATTTTGTATAGTAAAGATTTTTTTTTTTTTTTAAATAACAGCCATAATTGTTAGATTGATAATTTATTTAATTTATTATATATATATATGTGAATATTTTTCAATATATATAAATATGCATTTAATAATATATAAAATATATAATCTTATATAATATATAAAGTATACTAAAATTATTTATACATACAGTATGTGTGTGTGTGTGTGTATATTTAATAAATAAATGTATTAAATATATTATTATTTATATACAGTATGACATGATTTATGATAATATATTTTGGTAATAATATATAATAATTTATGTAATTGTGTGTGTGTGATAGTGTATATATATATAATAATATTATATATATGTATATATGTATATATATATATATATATATATATATATATATATATATATATATACACACACATACACACACACAGTTTAAATAGCAAAATAAATGTATCAAAATTATAATCAAAATTATATTATACATATTTTATTATATAGATAATATATAATATTACCAAAATATAATACACAATTATTGTAAATATATACTTAAATTATAACAATGCAAAAATATTTCATATATTATCCTCCTTTACCCCAGGTGGAAAATACAGCCCCTAAAAAAAAAATAATAATAAAAATAAATAAATAAATAAATAAATAATAATATATATATATATATATATATATATATATATATATATATATATATATATATATATATATATATATATATATATATATATATTCTGTTCTGACACTGGTGCAAATGTAAACTCTTTGAATAGGTGGTCACAGTCCATTCAGAACATTCAACGTTGGCAGCATCAGCCCAACTGCTGATATACCACATTACTGTTCAACCACTCATTCTCTCCATTTCATTGCTTGGGAATCAAAGTGTTAACAACTTTAAAGGCTGTGTTAAACTGTGTGTACATAATAGATGCAATGAAGCAGATCATACAAAGAAAGAACTCTATTACATTTCCCAGAACTGCACCTTGCCAGTGCGGCAGTTCTCACATGCCCTTATTAGAACACTATGAAACGTCTTTAACTATTATATTTTTTACTTTAACACGCAGTGACCTCACACAGTACAACACCCAATTTTCAATATCTGGAGTATTAGAAGCATCTAAATCTACCTCCACCACACTGTGCATCAGGATTGCTGAGCTATGAAGAGTGGAACTCGAACTCTTAATGGGTAGACAGCATTAGCTTTTGGCAGTGAGCAGAGAGAGTAGTTCAGCGTCTGTTGCCCTGTGGACTAGGATGAGAATGGTTACCCAGCACATTCGTGCCTCTGCTGATTCAGATGGTCGGGCCGCTGAAAGGTTCTTCGGGAAAAGGGTCATAAGACAAGCCTGAGTACATGAACAAGCACTCTGACAGGACAAGATCAGCCAGGACAAATTTGCCATGAGCTCACACTTCACCTCAAGGCAGAACATAATGACTCTGTGTGACTTGAACAAGGGGGTAAGAGAGAGAGAGCGAGACAGTGATACTGTAGAGAGAAGGGGAGAGAAGATTCTTGCGAAAAAGTTAAAATTCTTTCAATTCTGCCTCTCTTTAGAGGGATACCTGTCAACAGCATTCATAGAACATTGCAGAACTTTGGCTAAATGAAATTGTGGATTAAAATTTGTGAGATTTGAATGATTATTACAAAATGGCACTAACAGTAGAATCATATTTCCCCCTGAACTTAAATTCTGAGAATACAATTACTTGTAGGAGAGATTCCAGTAATTAATAATTACTGAATAATATTTTCTCAAAGTTATGCATGTAAATTTTGCACCACATGCATAAAAAACTGCATTTTATACTTAACTGATGAACACTAAGGCAACATGCCATTATTTTTGTTATGTTAATACTTATATTTAAATATTTAAATAAAGGAGTCTATTGCATATTAGCTATTATTACGGTGGTTTTGAAAATAGTATTGAGAATTCTATGCACACACACAACTTTTTACCACATTCATAATTTTGGACTATTCAGTTAAATAAATGAGAGGTTTCCTGTTTGAAGGGAAAACTCAAATCTTACCTACTTAAAAGGTTGTGTGATATCTGATACATTCAGATAGACAGGAAGAAAACGAACAGAGAGACACGTACTCAGAACAGGAAATCTCTCAGACACAAACAGCTGACCGAGCAATATGAATTAAAGAAGGAGCACAACAAAGCCATTCACTTCAAAGTGAGCAAGGTTTTTGTTTTAGAGTACAGCCATTGAAAGCCATGTAAAAGAGTATTTTGACTTTTATAATAACTGAAAAACAGAACTTAGCTGAAAGGGATAGTTCACCCAAAACAGTCGTCGGTCATCATTTACTCATCCTTGTGTTGCTCCAAACCCATATGACATTCTTTCTTCCGTGGAACACAAAAGGAGATTGACCGTTCACTTATTTGGAATGGAACAAATGCAATTAAAGTGAATGGTGATTTTTTGCCTAAAATCTTCTTTTGTGTTCAACAGATGGGTGAGTAAATGATGATAGAAATTTATTTTTGGATGAACTATCCCTCATTCCAACCCCTGAACTTTTGTATCCATGGATCGACAGAAACTGGACAGGTTGTTCGAAGAAGAGTTGTGCCCACACCTCTTTAGTATTCCTCAATCTTTCTCTTATAAATTGTGTAACACAAAAAAAATGGCAAAAATTGCAACAATAAATATATATTTTTTTTTATTTAATTTTTTTTACTTAATGGCTTTATATATATATATATATATATATATATATATATATATATATATATATATATATATATATATATACACACACACACACACACACACACACACACACACACACACACACACAGTGCATTCAGAAAGTATTCAGACCCCTTGTTATGTTGCAGCCTTATGCTAAAATGCTTTAAATTATATATTTTTTTCACATCAATCTACACTCCATACCCTATAATGACAAAACAAAAACCTGATTTTTGATAAATTTATTAAAAAGGAAAACTGAAATATCACATAGACACAAGTATTCAGACCCTTAACTCAGTACTAAGTTGAAGCACCTTTGGCAGCGATTACAGCCACAGGATTTGGGGATTTTCTGCCATTCTTCTCTGCAGATCCTCTCAAGCTGTGTCAGGATTGATGGGGACTGTCGGTGGACAGCCATTTTCAGGTCTCTCCAGAGAATTTCGATTGGGTTCAAGTCCAGTCTCTGGCTATGCCACTCAAGGACATTCACAGAGTTGCCCCTAAGCCATTGTTGCATTGTCTTGGCTGTGTGATTAGGGTCATTGTCCTGTTGGAAGGTGAACCTGCAGCCCAGTCTAAGGTTCTGAGCACTCTGGACCAGGTTTTCATTAAGGATATCTCTGTATATTGCTGCATTCAGGTTGCCTTCAACCCTGACCAGTTCCCCAGTCCCTGCCGCTGAAAAACACCCCCACAGCATGATTCTACAACCACCATGCTTCACTGTTGGTATGGTATTGCTAAGGTGATGAGCGGTGCCTGGTTTCCTCCAGACAAGGCACCTGGAACTGAGGCCAAAAGTTCAATCTTCATTTCATCAGACCAGAGAATTTTGTTTCTCACAGTCCAAGAGTCCTTTAGGTGCTTTTTTGCAAATTCCAAGCGGGCTTTCATGTGTATTGCACTGAGGAGAGGCTTCCATCTGGCCACTCTGCTATAAAGCCCAGAACGGTGGAGTGTTGCATTGATGATTGTCCTTCTGCAAGTTTCTCCCATTTCCACACATGATCTCTGGAGCTCAACTAGAGTGACCATCGGTTTCTTGGTCACCTCTCTTACCAAGGCCCTTCTCCCTCGATTACTCAGTTTGGCCGGGCGGCCAGTTCTAGGAAGAGTCCTGCTTGTTCCAAACTTCTTCCATTTAAGAATTATGGAGGTCACTGTGCTCTTGGGAACCTTCAATGCAGCCAAATTTGATTTTGATCCCCAGATCTGTGCCTCGACACAATCCTGTCTCTGAGCTCTACAGGCAGTTCCTTTAACTTCATAGCTTGGTTTTTGCTCTGATATGCATTTTCAGCTGTGAGACCTTATACAGAGAGGTGTGTGCCTTTCCAAATCATGTCCAATCAAATGAATTTGCCACAGGTGGATTCCAATCAAAGTGTAGAAATATCTCAAAGATTTCTCAGAGAAATGGGATGCACCTGAGCTAAATTTCAAGTGTCATAGCGAAGGGTCTGAATACTAATGTCAGTGTGATATTTCTTTTTTTTCTTTTAATAAATTTGCAAACTTACCAAAAATCTGTTTTTTGCTTTGTCATTATGGGGTATGGAGTGTAGATTGATGTGAAAAAATTATAATAAATTAAAGCATTTTAGCATAAAGCGTGGAAAAAAATTAAGGGGTCTGAATACTTTCTGAATGCACTATATATATATATAAAATTTATATTTGGCATATTTTTGGCATATTTTCCATTTGTGATAGATACAGTATATGTGCTAGGTGAAGTGCAAAGAGTGTTGGGTGAAATTCCCATGGATTTAAGTGTTAAGGAAAGCTGAAATTGAGTGAGCTGATGAATAGATGTTGACCTTCTCACCTTTGTCGGCCACAGACAGTGTGCTGCTCAAGTATCGCTCCTCCAACATCCATGATGCATCATTCAGCTTGGAGGAGATGCCACAAGACCCCACGCAGTTCACTTTGATGGCTACAAAAGAGTCAGAGACACAACAATTACATTTCAACTTCTTTAAAATCCAGAGCACTTCTTAGAATTCTTCTCTTTTTCTTTGTATTTCCTAAAATGATGTGATGGGTATTCTATAAAATGTATGTAATGTGCAAAAAAATAAAAATATTTTTTCACAAGGAAGTTTTATTTCTGATGAAACAAAAACAAAGAGGCAATCTATATTTATCTTTCTGACACACCTCATCATACCTGTTTGACTTCCAATAAAACTGCTTGCCATGTTGGAAAACCACCATCCAAACATACAGTAGGTTTTCTATTAAACACGCCACCAGTCAAGAAAAGATGCGGCATAAGCACAGGTCTGATAAACATAATAAAGGTAACTTGAGAATGACTGGTTATCATTTTTTCCATAATAAACAGACCTGATCTCATATTCTTGATGGTTGAGATTAAAACAATACGTTGAATTCAAATTGTTTTCTACGAACAACCTGTCCAATTTTTATCGATCCATGGAACAGAAATTCCGTACGCATTAAATGTTCACTCAGACAGAAAAGCTGCCCTTTTGTCTGGTGCATCTAACAGAAATAGATATACTTTAGCAACATGTTTGACAACATTTGGGTGGGGTCTGAAGCGTAAATTTAATCAAAATACTGCTAAAATGCGTGTCATTGTAGTGTCACTAAAAGCGTACCGGTTCCAGAACATTTACACACTTAAAGGTATATTCCAGGTTCAAGACAAGTTAAGCTCAATCAACAGCATTTGTGGCATAATGTTGATTACCACAAAAATTTATTTTGACTTGCAGTCACATTTCTGCCTTTAAAACCTCAAAAAATTGGCTCCATTAACTTTCATTGTAACTACCTCACTGTAACCTCGATTTTTGCTTTTTTTAAGAAAAGGAGGGATGGGCTGAAATTAATTTTTTGTGGTAAACAACATTATTTCCACAAATGCTGTTGACTGAGCTTAACTTGTTTTGAACCCAGAACATTCCTTTAATATGTGAGCAGGCTTTTGAGCAGCCTCAAGTCAAGATTAAAGCTCAGAGTCAGACAAACACGAATAACTTGTGTGACAATTTACATGACCATTTCAAGCTGTTTGCTTAAATCTGAATTTGAGTGAAAAGAGAAAAAAAAACTAACTCAGCCATGTGACCACATGCTGATCTGCTTATGTAATGGACCAGTGGTGGGTAAAGCCCAAAGAACCTCAATTGGATTGACCCAAAACAGCAGGGCAAAGCAAACTCCATCATTACGGTTTCACTCTCTGGATGACATAAAATTCAGTGCTCTCACACAAACATTTAAACAACCTGTACAAAACTATGGCTGGGTGGTATAGCTAAAAAATATTAGCTAGATATTTTAATCCGATATTGATGTATTGACAATATTCAATGTATGTTTTTATATTTATGCATTTGTTCTAAAACCGCTTAAAAGGGTGATCACAAAATTAGTCTTATTAGTCTAGGGATAGCAAAAATTAGTCTATGGTCTTCCTGGAGAACTAAAAACTGTATTAAAATCATTGCAATATTCAAGATGTCACTTAAATTTTATATTGTACTTGTATGATTGTAAACCTGTGGTATATTACCTACACCTACACTCAAAAACACAGGGCCATGACATGCTTTTGCAGTACACCTGCAGTCTATGTGCATCAAATTTCCTTTTTGCATTTAAAAAGCAATAGAATTACACTGGTGAGAGAGACCGAGAGAGAGAGAAGGCAGAACGTGATGCAGGAAATTAAAAAAAAAAAATCAACAGATGTCAGTGACACTTTTTAGTATGCAAGACAAAGAGCTCAGCAACCCAGAATGATAAACTGCTTAGGGGCGAGAAAGGCCCCGGTACACCCATCATGGAAATGGAGGGCCATTTTTGGACATGTTATAAGAATCCTGTCTGTATGAAAACCTTTTAGATGAAAAGCAGAGAGTACAGGGCATCACTTTCACTGAAAAAGACAAGTCAGTTTCAATTTTCAGTTTTTTTGAGCAGGTGTATCACACAAGCAGGGATTTTCAAGCTTGTTATGTGGCCATACACAAAGCTTTGGTGGCAGATGGCAGCATATCGCTGTATCAGGCAAGTGCCCTCCTTGGCACACTGGCATGAGAGCCCTTCCATCTCAAGCACAAGAAAAACAATGAAATCCAAAGTAGGTACATTTCTTAAGGTTTGAGACTATTCACAAACAAATAAATAGGCATTAAACTACTGGTGCCATCTGCTCTGTGTCATGTGCAGGAAATTTATGCTGACCATATTACACCACTATATCTATACTAAAAATGTAGTGGTACCTAAAACTGTTGGTCTGATTCTGATTGGACAATCTCACATTTTGTTGTCAGATATTTGTGTATAATGACCACTAAACTGTACATTTGACTGTACCAATTTCCTACATGTATGTGTGCTAGTTTCATATCTTTTGTACCACTCCACGTTCTCTTTCTTCTCAAATAATAAAATGATGTCAACTCAAATCAATATTTCATGTCCATTTATTTATTTTATAAGTAGCTGTGCAATAATTAAGGGATAATGTACAGTCAGCCGGTTGTTAACGCAAAATAAACCCTGACAGGGTGATCAGGACCACAATGCGAAGCGGAGAGGTCTTGTATCACCCTGCATGGGTTTATTTTGCAAAAGCAATCGGATGACTGTACATTATACCACTTATTACACAGCTACTAACCAAATAAATAAATACATAAACATAAAATATTAATTTGAAATTCATTTGAAATTATTTTATTAGCTTACTTGTAGAGATCGCACAGTGATCTGAGAAGCAGGAAAGATGACTCGTAATACCAGGATGACCGGTCTGATATGTCTAAATCCCCAGATGTGCGGTTGTTACTCGGACATATCAGTCCGCTAGATGGTGCCATTGGTCAATCAGAATCCAGTATTCCAGAGACTAATCACATAATCACATAATTATCCACTTCAGAGTAAAACAAAACCCTGATCCGCGGTTTATTTTGCAATATACTGTAACAGGCTTACTGCACATTATATTGTACATTATTAAAGTGTTAATATATAATGCCTTAGAATAGAGATCTGTCTAGTGAGAATATTTAAGTCTATCTTTACAGTTCATAATGTTTTGCTGTTTTTGTTGTTGTTGTAACAAATGGGATTTTAAGCTCACAGGGACCAAATAAATGGGTCACTAGCCTTAAAAAAACTTGGGGAGGGAGTTATTGACGGTATAGAGCAAGGATTTGCTTGCTTACACAATATGACATGAGATACCATATTAGCCATGATTGAAACACTCAGCTACTGAGGGAAAAAAAAAAAAAAAAATCAAAGAGAGGATGTAGAGACTGGTTGTTGTAGCACTACAGGTAAAAGTCATCACTTCTCTTTCGAAGTGTACGGTAAACAGTCACACTGACAGTAAAATAAAAACAAAGCTTGTGCAATATGGTGAAGCTTGCTGGCTCCATTGTGGGCCTCGCCACTCAATACAGACAAAAGAGCAAAATGGAAATGAAGCTTTCATGAAATTGATTTAAGCCACACAGATAGTGAGTGATTATAAAGTGAAATTGCAGTATGTGTGTGCTGTTAACATCCCTGCTGTATATTTTGTCTTCCATGTCAGGCAGTGATTCTGGACATTCTGGATAGAACTGAGCAGCCCTGTGGTTCAATTGACATTTCACAAGCACTCTGTCAGCGACATAATGCTAATTTTACCATCAGGGAGGACAGTTCTCCACCCTCTCCCAAAGCATCAGTGGTGTGAAAGTTTGTCAAAGAATTGTTGTGGAGAATCTAAGTCAATATGTCTTCCCAAACTTAAGAACTGCTAAGACTAACTGAGTTTTGTTAAAACCGCTTAAAATTACAGTTTTTGTAGTCGTTAGTCCATGTCTATTAGTTTTGAAGCATCTAAATGCTAGTGTATTCCTAGAAATTAAAAAAAATGTACTTTTAGCAGACATACACATTTAAAATTTACTAGAGATTGACCGGTTTTACAGACTTTATTTTGATCTCACTTTACCAATAAATGATCTAGCTGTATTGGTTGTAAAATAGAATCAATATTGGTTGGCTATTATTGGTTTGAAAAAATTAATGAACTCTGATATGTCCCAACTAAACTTCCTGTTGCAATAGAAAACATGTCAACACAGGAAAGAAAACTGCACTTTTCAGGTCTTTAGAGTGCAGGACTGCGAGTGTATGTTTTAAAGCTCTATACTGTGCGCTGGGATCTGATTCCACAGAGGGGACACTGGAATTGGTCCAGGCCTCTTGGCTGCCTACATGGTACATCACATGTGTCAGAGAAACACCGCAGTGGGCGTCCAGAGCGTCTTCTGTGATTATCACAACCCTTCCACATGGGAAGACTGCGTGGGCTGGACCTGCTTCCTAACACATACAGCGTAAGCAACACTGTTGCCAGATAACTGTGAGAAACTGCACTCCCATCTATTATCAATGAGTTGACATCTAAGATTGCATTTACACCTTGCATTTAAATGTGTCTGATCAGGTAGAGATCCAATGACAGTTACCTGTGCAAAATGAAAAATGCTACTTACATATTACATCAGAGACTGCAGTAACTGAAAATTCACAATCTCTCAGCAAATTTCAAAAACATTCATGGATAATGAATTCACTTCGACAGTTCAGGGTTTTTCCTGCATTGAAAAAAATTTGGTGGTCGCCAAGGCGAAGTTTCGGGCCACCGAAGCAAATTTAATGATATTCATCTCACGTTCTGCGATATGTGAGCAGTAAATATGCTTCTCATCTGAAATGGCAATGTAAATGGAAAGTGCTTTTTCAATCGGATAGCAATACAATCAAGAAAAACACTTGAAGTGACCAAGTATAGATACCACCTTCCACCTTCTTTGAATGTGGTCAGAATCCTTCCCTGACAAACTTTGAATGTGGTTTCAGTAATCCAATCACAACGATTCTTGGATGCATTTACACCTGGCATTTAATGTGTTCTAATGCTATCTGATTGCAATCCGATCACCAAAACTGCATTTTTATGCCAGGTGTAAATGGGGCCCAAGAGTACAACATAATAGACTGATTTGTAAATAAAACCAACAGTGGTCCATTACATCCTGTTCTAAACACAAACCTGATACTGTTAAGATTCTATTAAATCTTTAACAAAAGGATTTCTCTTAAAATTCTTAGGTCTAACAGAAAGGTTTATTATCTACTGTATTTGCAATTACAATAGAGGTCTAATAGAGTTTTTAACTGCCCCATCTTTAACAATGCTCATTCAATAACAGTTCCTTTAAAGCTAAAATCATGTATTGACTGGTTCACAAGCAATCCATGCTGATATTAGTCGAAAACACATGCAATCCACACTGAAATGTTCTGAAAATGCAAACGTAATACAATCCATGGTGATGTTGGGTGCTTCAACAGGCCAAAGCAGAGACGTCGGTCTTCACATCTCACATCTTCCGTGTTACACACAGAACAACATGTGTTTCTCCCAGTCAGTGGCAGCAGCAAAATGAGACGTGTTTTAAAAGTTGTGTTTGTACCGCTCTTAAAACATGCCGCACAACGCCGGAAACGCATCAAAACAATTAAAGACTTCCATCTAGTGCATGTTTACAAAAGACTAACAAATAAAAGTACAGATGGGTGCAAAAATGGTCCAGGATGCCTTCAAAACAGCAAGAAACAGTTCAGCTGTTCTAACATGATAAAGAAGTCTTTTAAAAGCTGCACGAGAAGCATGATAACGGTCAAAGCCGTTCTTCTAGTGCATATTTATGTAGAAAAACATTTAAATCCAGATAGGTACATGAAGGTGTCCTTTATAAGTCCCCTTAAAAGTGTAGATTAATCTCCCATGACAGGCCCTCTCTCCTCTTCACCTGTGACTGACTGAGCGCCAGTGGGCGGGGCCAAGGGTGCAATGATGAAAAATAGGCATTGCTGTCTTGCTGAAGAGGCAGTCATTTATTTGGTCCTTGTGACGTCACAAGTTCCACAACTTCAAAACAAGCCGTTTCAACAGCCTGGTTTAAATAAATGCTCTTTTTCTATTAAGGAGGAAGTTTTCAGTTCTGAAACTTCCAGTATGTTTTTATACTACAATAACCTCTTATATGTCAAAAGATCAGGGAAAGTTTGATTCCTCATGTCATGACCCCTTTAAAGAACACCTAAAAGCTGTTGCTACAAGGCAACCTTAGGGGATTCTTTGTTGAACGGTTGCTATGTTTTCCTATTTTAACATAAAACACTGATTAACCATACATTAAAACTGAAAATGTAATCAGAATGCATAAGAAGTTCTGAAGAAAATGTGAGTGGCAATTGCCAATGCAAAACCATGCCAAACACAAAGGTGTCCCCCCCTGGTTTCAATGATATTCTGGGCCCTATGGTTTTGGTAGCTCCATCAACACAAGTCTATGAGGCAAAATTCTAAATGTATATTTAGACAGATGATAATTTCCTAGGAACCCCAAAAATCTTCTCAGTAACTGTCAGCCTTGCAATTAATCAGCTCTGAACTCTGAACCATGGTGATGCAACGAGTCAGCACACATTAAGGGCTGACTGCACTGGCATAGAAATGGACAGCTGAGTTTGGGGAGAGACTGATATTTCCTTGTTTACTGGTATGCTGGATACAGTTCAGCTGGTATGGAGATATACAAAAGAGCTATAGTGTTTGTCAGGTTTTTCTCTTTACAATGCAAACAGAAGACATTCTTGATCCCTAGGTCAAACACATAAAGGAGGACTGTGGTAAAGCTGAGACTGCGGTAAATTTTCCACTTGTGAAGAGTAGCCTATTATTAATGAGATAAAGTAAATTAAAGAATTGGTAGAGAGATGAATATTCCTTTAAAAGACACCATGAAACCACTTGAGGAGTTTTCTGTCCTGTGTTGATACATTAGAAGAATACGTTTGGGCGAGAAATATTGAAGGGATTTTCCCTTTGTTTTAAAATAGCCAATTTACTTTAGTTACATCACAGCCATGAACCATGATTTGCTACTTGCTAGTCGGTCGCAGGTGGTTTTAGGAGGAGGGATATTGTCATTCTAGAGCGCATTGGATTGGACAAAATCTTTGTAGTGCAAGGTGAGTCATCAATATTTTTTGGTCCATTTTCCCTGAAGAGAAGACTGTAAATTTGTAAAAAAAATATATAATATATATATATATATATATATATATATATATATATATATATATATATATATATATATTATTTAAATTTTTTTTTTATTTCACAGGATTGTAGGGGCATATAAGAGAATGACATTTTTTGTCACACAGGACCACTGTTTTACATACTACAAAAACATACAAATAGACAACAGTTTGTATATTTATATATGCAAAACAGTGCAAGAGGTAACAATAAAGTGCAAATATAACATTTAAAATGTGCAAAAAGGATGGATACTCATGAGCATTGAAACTTGTAAATCCAAGTGAACCTGGGTAGCAGCTGCATGATCAATTCTAATTTCAATTTAATGGGGTCTTTAAAGTGCTTTCATTAGCAGAGAGACAGCACAATGTTTCTATGACTTAGATACAATGCAACCTTTCAAAAGACTGTTTGAGTTCAGACTTGGTTATTATTTTGTTTCAACCCAAGTTTAGCAGCAAAGTGTAAACAATGACCTACTTTTTCTCACTCGAGAAATTGTGCCATAGACACTGACTACAACAACTGCATGCCAACACTGTCACGGTCCTGTCACTCTGTCAGTCTGGGTTTTTGCCTGACAGGGCCATGGCATTATCGTCCAATGTCTGTCTTGTGTTTTTCGGTCGGTCTTGTTTCATGTCGGGAGCACGGTGTCTAGATCCTGACTTCCTGTCTGGTTTGGTTTCGGTCTGTATCAGGATCCGGACACTCGTGCTCCATGTCTGTCTGTTATTGACCTGGGTGCATTTCGCTTATGTCATCTTGGCAGCATGCACTCGCATCAATAGTTTGTTTGGCCCGCATCACGAGCTGTCTTCGTGTTGTGCTGAGGTTCTGTCACTTCGGTCTAAGGCGTCGAGTGCGTGTTTTTGGCCGAACTCTCGCACAGTTGTCCTGTCTTGTATTTGTCGCCTGTTGCATGCATCACACAGGGTTGGGGAGTAACGGGATTACGTATTTAAAATACAAAATATGAGTAACTTTATTCCACTACAGTTACAATTTAAATTGTTGGTAATCAGAATAGTTACATTCAAAAAATATTTTGATTATTGAAGAGAATATTTTGCATTTTATTGTCATTTGTTTCATTTAATATTAAGACTATTCAGTTGTAAAACAATTATACATATACATTATGCAATCTAAGGTGCACTTGAACAGCAGTGAAACACTTATGATTTGTTTCATTCATACGTTCAAACTGTTGTGAGTGAAACATGACGTCATTGAGGAACTTTCCCTTGATAGTTTAAAAGAGGAGCTACCTAATGTTTCTACAGCTTAAAAAAAAAAAAAAAACGTTAGAAACGCTTTGACAGATGAAACATAAATCCAGTAAATACACAATTACATGCCTTGTCCACATTTTTTATGCAGATAGGGTATTTTTACAGGAAATGCCAACTAATGTAGCCTTTAACATCACATAGAAAGCAACAAATAATATACTGTATTTTCTGCCTCATTCTAGGAACAGAATCCACATACGATCTGAAAAAGAATCTCGTTGTGTACACTCTGTGAGGTTTTGAAGTTTGAAGCAGCAAAAATAGTTAATCTTGTGTAAATTGTCATGTGAACATTTAACTTTATGCTTAGATAAAATGCTATTTCTTGCCTTTACATGCATCTCTTACCAGACTCGATTATATTTTATAATGTATTCTATGAGACGTAAATTCATGTTGGAGCAAAACGTTTTTTTTTTCTCAAGTAAGAATTTTGATATTATCAGAATCAGAATCAGCTTTACTGCCAAGTATGCTTACACATACAAGGAATTTATCTTGGTGATAGAAGCTTCCAGTGCACAACAATATAAAACAGCAACAAGACAAAGATAATAATAAAAATTAATTAAAAATTGAATTAAAAAAAATAAAATAATTTAATAGAAAATAAAGTATACATAGAATACACAATAAGACAATATATATATTAGAGCAAATATGTACTGCAAAAATTGTATTCTTAATGAGAATTTAAATATTCTTTGGCTGTAAAAATAAACCTAAAAATCCTTAAAACATTATATATTTACTTGAGTAGCAAAACTGCTTAAGATATTTAGGCTTTTTTTTTTTTTTTTTTTTTTTTCAGAGAATGTATTTTCATAGTGAAGTAAATTTTCTTTATTTACTAGTTTAAGTAAAAAATTAAATAAAAAATAAAAAAGTGAAAAAAATAGTAATCCAAAGTATTTAGATTACGTTACTGATTGTAGATCGAGTAATCTAATGGAATATGTTACAAATTATATTTTACAGCATGTATTCTGTAATCTGTAGTGGAATGCTTTTTAAAAGTAACCCTCCCAACCCTGGCATTGCGTGGCGTTTGCCTCACGATGTACTCTCAGGTTTCGTTTAATGTGAGAATGCATGGCATCGCTTTGTTTGGCATTGCTATGCATTCTCTCGTCTTGTTTGTTGGTTGGCTTGAGCACATATTGCCTTATTGTCTTGGTGATATGCACTCATGCCATTCTGGTGTATTGTTGTCTTGTGAGAGCACGTTTGTTTGTGCCAGTGCCAGTTTGTCTTGTGTTTCCAGTCGGTCTGTTTGTTGGTCGGTTCATGTTGGTCCTGTCTTTGATTCTCTCCACTCGGTCCGGTCGGTCCTGTTTCTCTCATCCCTACCTCTGCCCCAGCCTGGATTACCTTTTTCCTCTATGGGGTAGTTTATGTTTGTGTTGGTTTTTGCCTTTGTTTTTTGTATTAATAAATTCCTTTATTTTTAAACTCTGCGCTTGGGTCCTGAGCCTCATCATTCTCTGCATTCCTGACAAACACAATGGACAACTTTGTGAAACTCTGTGTCAATTGAAATGACAAAGTGTCAACACAGATGTGGGTGTTTAATTATTTGGACATAATAATACTATTATCATGATACTATCATGATTTTAAAACCATCATGATTTTAATTACAGAATTTGACATGAAAATCTTCATGGACTTCCACATCCAAGCAACTAAAATCATGACAGTACCTCTTTAAGACATAGTTCACCCAGTTCACTTTCATCTTCAATAAAAAAATTTTCCATGCACTAATTTTCTCCATACTTTCTTCCGTGGAACACAAAAGGAAATGATATCCAAAATGTTAGCCAAACAACAAAAAAGCACTTTAACAAATATGAAATTTAAAATGGCTTGTGTTCCACCGAGGGAAAATCGTATGGTTAGCATGAGGGTTAATAAATAATATTAATGACAGAACTTTCATTTTTGGGTGAACTACACCTTTAAAAGGAACAATCCCTTCAAGTATAACTTTAATAATACTACACAGTTTACCTTTGCAAAAATCAATTCAACATACTGAATATTGAAGCGTCTCTCTAAAGTAAAAAAGTCAACATAAGAGACTCCTCATCCTTGATGTTCCAGACTCTGAAGTAACTCAACTCCCATGTCCTCATTAAAACTTCAAGACCAGTTAGAACCACTTGCTCTCACTCTTCACTCTCACCTCACTCCTGGCTCTATCACGACTTCTTATATGAGCTTATTACACCATGTAGTATAATGGCACCATAGATCAACAGAGCTCATTTCGTGGCCCACGAGCCTATAATACTGCCATTCACAGTACTGATCAATAAAGGTCAGACATACAGCTGCAATGTGAAGAAATAAGACTGAAAGCAGTATTGTTTACCCACAGTTTTCCCGACCAACCACTGGGCAGCGCTATTATGATTATGATTGCCCCAGGACTTTTTTCTGACTCCGGTCTCCATAAGAGCCAATGTAAAAACTACTGAAACAAGCAATCCAGACAGTCAGCACCAAGCATTTAAAATTAGTTTAGTCTCAACTTGTGCAGTTGTTGGCTATCAACTTGAAGTTAATGATATCAACATAACTAAACTTGGGCCATCGCTTCATGACATTTTTTTTCCTTAAACATCTCCGTATTCAGGAAAAAGGTGGATAGCACGAGTTCTCAACCCTGCTCCTGAAAGGCCACTTTTCTGCAGAGTTTTCCTCTCCTAGCTAAAAAATATTAAACGTTCAAGTGTGTAATTTCAGTGCCACTAATGGAACTAAGCAGAATCCCAGAAATAATTTTAGTTCTTCTGAACAGGTTTATATATATATATATATATATATATATATATATATATATATATATATATATATATATATATATATATATCACACACACACACACACACACACACACACACACACACATATACAGGTACATATATACTATGTGTATATAACAAAGATTTACATTCCAAACAATTAATTTAAATTATATTTGAATGTACATCATAAAAAAATAGATAAAAGACTGGATTGAAATTATTTATCTATCTATCCAGTGTGTTTATGTATAAGGAGCTTATCCAAGCCACATTACGCAACATGCTGTGGACATTCAGCCCATGTTATGCTCACACACTACCTCATCTCACTGTCCCCAAACGTTCCCACCAATTACTGCACAGGATCAGTCTGTCCCATGATCCTCTGCTCAATCATGTGCCGTACATCTCAGTGAGCTTTACTTACCTTACCAAAACAAAAGCCAACTGTCAGCCAGTGTAAAAATTCACTTTGAGTTGGTTCTCTCAGAATCAGACAAAAAAAGTCTTCATTAGTTTCTTAGTTTACTCTCAATGAAGCATCACCACACATTCAGTGAGAGGTTCCATCTCTGTTAGGATGTTGCCTTAGAAGGAAGTTGCCTGTGTAGGCAGTAGGCAGCTCACTAGGGATGGGACGATATGGTTATCTCACGATTCGGTTTGATATACGATATGAGGTTCACGATTCGATATTATCTTGATTCAATATGATAACACTTAAATGACAAAGTGTGGCAGAAATACTTTTATTTTTTTTTAAATACTTGCGCAAAATACACATTATATTTTCTCATCAAAATAAAGTTCTTTATACACAATTTAAATGCTCAAAGTTTAAATAATATTTTCTCATATACCTTTCACTATAAGAAAAATTCACAAACTAATAAGCCTTCAAAAATAGTGGACTGCACTGTTTTTAATCAAAATACCCCTCTTTAGGCTATATTAACGTAAACACAGCTGTTAATGAATTAAGAGAGTGTAAACAGACGGGATTAAATCTGAGCTGTCTTGACGAGATATTAAAGCAAACACAGCCATTAATGTATAAGCAGATGGGCACGTGGTGAGTTGTGCGTGGATTAGGGATGTGCGCTACAACTAATTTGACTGTCGTTTAAACTGAAGTTTTGTAACTGACTAGTCTAAAGAGAAACCAACCTTCAGAAAACAGTCAAAAAAATAATTTATGCGACCCATTTAAAATAATCTATTCCAAATACGAAGCTAAATTCCACTGAAAAGGGGCATTTATATGCGACATGCTCGCCTTGAATTATGATCATTGTACATTAAATATAGAACATGACACACATTCACTGAATCAACATTAGCGAATATTTAACAGACATATTTATTAAACAATTGAATGAATAATGCAGGATCAATGGAACACACCTAAAAGCCTGTTCTAAACGGAAATCACCAAGTAAAAGTTGCTTAACATATTAAAATATTTTTTTTATTATTATCTATGTCTTGTTGCTGTTATTGTATTGTTGTACACTGGAAGCTCCTGTCACCAAGACAAATTCCTTGTATGTGTAAGCATACTTGGCAATAAAGCTCATTCTGATTCTTAAAACAGTCAGGACATTGTTGAAAATAATTAACAGGCAAGCCAAATCTACAAGAGAAAAAAAATGCGCTGAAAAGTCACAGGTATTTCACACCGTGCAGTCGTGCATTAACCACTGATCTAATATGACAGCTGTTTGGTAAAGAACGTCAACCAATAACAGTTACGATTAAAAAAAGAAAAAAAAAAAAAAAAAAAGTAGCTATAGGATAGAAGGCCTGTGATGTAGCCTACAATAAAATAACCCTAATGTACTCTAAACATGACGTGCACACAGAATCAAAGATAGTTTAACCCGCTAAGCAGTCGGCGCCTCGTTGAAAATAGCCTTCTTTATCAGCAGATGAAAAAAAAAATGTGCATACCTAGTCTAAAACAGTTATTTTCTAGGCTACTTACTCAAAAGCATAAAAAAAAATTTTATGAGTAAAATTAACATTTCGACATGGTCTGGTGAAAGACGGGACTTGACTCACCTGAGGCGTCTATCCAGCACTTGAAAAAGCCTGCACAGCGGAAAAATAACATACACGCATGCAAAGATGTAAAGAAGACTCAAATGTGAAAACATCCATAGGGACTTTCAAACATTTGGAAAGCCGATTCCCGCACCACCAAATTGATTTCATTACTACTTGGCTGAGTTTGCTTGTGTAGCGAGAGGACATTTTCCTGCGCGCGCCGCGAGTGCTTGAGGTGAAATTAAACTTTTTTTAAATAATATTTGCATTATTAATTCTATTTAAAATATGTAACATTAATATGACAGTAATTTAAGTGCAGCCTCTGTAAAAATATAAAGCCAAACATAAATGTGTAAAAATTATTATCAGTTTAATGGGGGGAAATATTAACCGACTAGTAATTCCAGTGTCGACTAGCAGCATCAGAGCCGTTTAGTCAACTAGTCGACTAGTCTCGCACATCCCTAGCGTGGATGCCGCGGAGAACAGCATGAAGCCTCAACACGTGCTACTTCTCTGTAGTAATGCGCTCAACAAGTAATGTGATGAGCGGAATGATGGTCTCAGACACGGAGGCAACTGAGATTCGTTCTCCGCCACCCCGATTGAAGCGAGTCACTAGGCCACCATGAGGACTTAGAGCGCATTGGGAATTGGGCATTCCAAATTGGGGAGAAAAAAGGAGAACTTTTTTTTTTTTTTAAATCTGTGAGATGTCTAAATATATATAAGCTGCATGCTGTCTGTTATAGGCATTTAGGCATTCTTAATCAAATCAGTATTAATGTATATCTAATAATCACACATTCAATGCATTCAATTATTTTTTATGTTTTTATATTATATATTTTTAAATGTTTAATTGTTACTGTTGCTGAAAAACTTAAAGCAATGTTTACTCTGTTCGCTGTTTAATTACTGGCTCTTGAATAATTCATTTAAAAGCTTGAAGCAATTTTTTTTTTTTTACAAGAGACACTGAAGGCCTCATTGTTTTAATTTGTAAAATAACAGTGTTTTATTGCGATTTTGCCTACCAGTGTAAAACTAAGTTAACACAGAACTGTTAATGAAGCTTTTTCTGCTCGTTTTGCTTTTACTTAGTATGTAAGAAGCAGGTTAAATAGTTTCATTTATTTTTTTATGCACTTTAACGGAATTATTATTTAATTAATTATTTTAAATATATATATATATATATATATATATATATATATATTTCTCAATAATAATTATGTGCTGTTTGTTTTATAATGTATTCATTGCTCCCTCTTGTGAACTTATGACATTTTAAATGTACATATTTGATTTAAAACTTTATTGCAATTTTGCATAGACTGAAGCAGAGAATTTTTTTTCAGAACCTCTAGTAAGTTACATGTTACTTTGTTTAGTAACCCTTTAGGGCTGTCAAATTAAAATTCGAATTTCGAATATTCATAGAATTTAAGAAATAAATGCACATTCGAATGCTAAAACTGTGTATTAGAATTTTGGATTTGTGCCAAGCACTGACGATGACTTCAGATCGATCAAATTCTTGCGCTAAAAAAGCCTAGACACAGCACAAAAAATACAGTTTAACAGAAACCAGGTGTCTCAAGATGCTTTTTACATTTCTTTTTATATAGACACAGCATCTAAAAAAACAGCGCTCCTGCACGAGACACTGAATAAACAAAAACAAAAGACGTTCGTCTAGTGCGTGTTTACATAGAAAAACAATTGGATGGTTGCAAAAATGTTTGGTGTGAACAGCCCCTTACAGTTGGTGGAGGTACTTGGCCGTTGCGTCTTGCTCTCTTAATAAGCATTTCTCAGATTAAGCAATTCGTTTTTTTAAACGCTTTGTCAGGAAAGGAGTTCAACTTGGAAACATGTGTCTGTCTCGAGTTCCTCGCGTTCTGTTCCATTCTGTTGTGTTCCGTCTGTTTGAACAGCCCCTTACCTGGGCTCATATTCTGAGCCGCTTCACCACCGAGTTCAGCCAAATACCCCTGCTATCTGGGAATATTGCTAACCTACATACACTGTAATGAATAAAAAACAATGTGGTATTTAGCTGTTATTATGAAGTTTGAGTTGAGGGTAGTATACTGTGGTATCAGTAAGTGTAACTCCATGTGAACTGTCTATTGACAGTTTTTCATTTTTCTTTTGACTTAACATTTGAAAATATGGACCGGCTGAAATTTTTTATTTAAATTTTTTTTTAATGCACATTAGTTGAAAATTTGACAGCCCTAGTACCCTTATTTCCAGGTTTTGTAAATCACTAAATAAGCATCTTTTTTTTTCAGAATCATGAGAGAATCATGATTTGAAAAATCTTGATTTTCAATATATCCAGAATCGTGCAGCTCTAATATATAATAATGATATGAGCTGTCAATGTTTGAAAAAATTTGTACAATTTACAAGTAATAACATTAAAGGTGCACTCAGTAACTTTTGTGTCTGTGTCGTCTTGGACTTACACTGATACTTAGTGGCTTGGATGTAATCAGTAGTTTTCAGATTCAGATGCCATTGTAGAAATTTAATATTTACAGTCAGCCATGATAACTTTAATAAGTTAAATAGTCCAATAACAGGACGGTTACTGAGATTAAGCGAGTAGTATTTGGCTGGTCATGTGATTCTAACATGGCAGCCCCCATGTGCGGACCCTCTCCATGTAGAATAAAACAGCTTTTATAAGGTTACTGATAGGACTGGAGTCTTCATTGTAATGTGAGTGGTCATGATTTCCAACATATATTGCAAAATTACAATTCATGTCCTTTGGAGTTAAACTTTTTTTAATGAGGAAAAAATTACCGAGTGCACTTTTAAGTTTACATTAATTTGTATAACCAGCATGGTACTGTCACTTTAAGAGATTAATGCGCATCTCACAAACTCGCACAGGTGTTGCAGTTCATTAACAAGAGAGAAGCCTCTAGTTTTTTAAGTGCATCCATGCTATTTGTTGTTAAAATTAATATTTCTTTTTACTTTTTTATCTGACAGTAAAGAACAGAAAGGATACTGTAATACACATTATTCAATGAAAGTGGAGTGCGGGATCTCATCTTTGATGGATGCATATTACATCGAAGAAATGGTCCGTTTTATTCTCAAGCACTTTTCAACAAAAGGCGATTCCAGTACATACATTTTTAAAAGCTAAATTCAGGCACTTTAAGCACTTCAAGAACCTTGTGTGAACTGTGAACTCAATAAACAGTGTAGAAAAACAGTGCAGTGGGGTAAAATCAAGCGATGAGAGATTATGATGTTTGACGGGTCATTTCATTTAAGATCACATGGACAGAAAAACAATGTTTCAAATCGAGAAATATTGAGTTTTGCCTCGATATGGTTCGTCATTTTTTTGGTTCGCGATATATCGAATTTCGATATATTGTCCAATCCCTACAGCTCACTAGGTTTCGGAACAAAGAGCTACTGAACAAAAGAGGGAGGGACAGATAAATGGCAAAGCAATCAGTAATCCAGATTTTTATTACTTGGCATGAAGCATAACGTGAAGTTCAGGACACGTGAATCAGTATCTGCTAGCTGTGTTTCTGTGAAAATGAAACTATGCAGAGAAGGGAGGCATTTTCAAACATAGCCTCCCTTTTCTGCAATGTTTCTTTTTAACAGAAATACACCTATCAATGTATTTCTGCCAGTTTAAGCGAACCCAAGGCTTTGAGTCCTCTAGGCCAAAGACATCATCAGCCACTCATTCAATGACAGAGATGTTTAGTTCAGTGATATGATTCCACCTAATTTTATGCATCATTTCCCATAATTTAGGCTGTCAAAAAAGAAAAGTGTTATATATAAAAATGAAATTTCAATATTTTTGAAATATTCAACAATTATAAAGCAAGAACAAAAATGTAAGGCAACAGCAATATACCTATCCATTACAAAACAGTACTGTGGCTGTAGGATGGCATCATATGGTAATACCATGGTGCTTTGATATACACCATAGTATTGAATGATTACTCTATACTGTCTGTTTTGATAGAAATAAATAGGCTTATCAATTTTTAAAAGGGAGGAGAAAACACTTCTCATATCTTTCGTAGTAAAAGACAAGGCATACAATCAAATTCTACAGTATTTTGGTGTCACTAGGTATAAGTTAGCAAACTGAGGCAGATGCCAACATGGATAGTTTGCATGACACACTTTCATTCTCCAAAAGCATAATATTAATACATTTCAATATCTGACCAAGGACATTTTTGTTGATGATTTTTGGTTGGTATCCAATATAAAATCTGCATCCTGACACACAACTGATTTAAAGGAATAGATCACCCAAAAATGAAAATTCTTATCATTTACTCACCCTCATGCCATCTCAGATGTGTATTACTTTCTTCTGCAAAACACAAAGATTTTTAAAAGAACATTTCAGCTCTGTTGATCTCACAATGCAATTGAATGGTGACCAGAACTTTGAAGGCCCAAAAGGCAGTATAAAAGCAAATCCAGAAGATCCAGTGGTTAAATCCATATCCTCTGAACTGATATGATAGTTGTGGGTGAGAAACAGATCAGTATTTAAGTCCTTTTTTAACTGTAAATCTATAGTTTCAATTTCACATCCACAATCTGGTGTGGAAGTTACTTTAACATTCAGCCACCTACTGGTTGGGGCTGGTCAAAGGTGGACATTGATAATAAAAAAGGATTTAAATATTGATTTATTTCTTGCCCACACCTATCATATTGCTTCAGAAGATATGGATTTAACCACTGGAGTCATATGGATTACTTTTAAGCCTCCTTAATGTCATTTTTGGACCTTCTGAGCTCTGGTCACCATTCACTTGCATTGTATGGACCAACAGAGCTGAGATATACTTCTAAAATCTTCATTTGTGTTCTGCAGAAGAAAGTAAGTCATACACATCTGGGATGAAATGAGGGTGAGTAAATGATGAGAGAATTTTAATTTTTGAGTGAACTAACCCTTTAAAGGGTCAATTCTGCCTAGGAGCCAGTCTTGCGTGATAACTGAATCATCTCACCCACGCTTGTTCCAAGTAGACATACAGTACAAAGAGAGGAAGTACACCTCTTCCTTTGAGGTTTTAATGAACTGGAGCTACAATGACTAATAGGTATTGTGTCAGCAACCTGCCTGACAATGTCTGTAACATGCATTAAACATCTGTCAATTATATTTGTGGTATATTATACAGTCACTGGAACCTTGTTTTGTCTAAGGAACACATGATTTCATCAGGAAAGGGCATTTCAGTATTCTCCAGTATTTGGCCATGGAGTGCTCTTCAATTTTTCTCACAGATAACTGAAAAACTTGTGTTCTGTGTTTGCAGAAAGAGGAGACAATGGGCAGCATGATGGAATATCTGTAATTAAATTCTCACTGACAATGACAAATAACTTCAAGGCTGGGAGGACAGGTAACATTCCTTAATAATACCTGTTTGCACATGGTGAGTTGAGATGTTCAAGATAGGCTGGAACTATAGCAGGTGTTCAGAGCTACTACAAGGTTGTGCATATAAATGAGGAGAGTTAGTAGTAACTGTAGCTCTAGACTATTATTATTGATATCCATCTCCCAGCAGCAGACAATCAGATTTTAGAAGCTTTATCCTCACTTTAATTTCAATAATCTTTTCACCTTATAAAAGTGTCCTATGACTACTTAACATGAAATCAAATAAACAGACAATTTTGCAGTGTGACAAAACGACTTGGGGCCAAAGAGATTAGCACACAGTTCTGGTAGTTTTCACAGAGACAGCATGTCTCAGCATGTTAAAATAAAGTAAAGCAGATGTTTCGAATACGGATGTATTACTGAAATGACATCAGACAAACCACAGTTCTCTAACTTCAGTGTCATCTCAACTAAAATTTCCTTGTCCTTGACAAAAAACTTTCACTAGTTATCAATCATTCATTACAAACCCGTAAGACAGAAAAACAATGGAAAAATCCTCAAAGAAATATTCTGGGTAAATTATAAATTAAGCTCTATTGACAGCACACAGACAATTATCACAAAAAATATTTTTACTCGTTCATCTTAGTTTAAAAAAATAAAAAAATAAAAAAAGGGTGGACTGAAATGTACTTACAATGGAAGTCTATGGAGCAAGTGTTTTATGGTTGTCCCATAGATACTGTAAATGCATTTTTTTTGTCTGTAATTAACTTTAATATTGTCAGAATATTTAACCTGAAATATTCCTTTACTTAAAACCTGAATGTTATTTTTATTTTTTTTACAAAGTGATTGAACTGTATTATATTTACTCTGGGTTATGTGAAAAGGATTTAATTAACTGATCACTTAAAACCCACAAACACATGATAAACTTCACAGTTTACTTTTTGCACTTTTTTCATTTGCTCTCACCTGATTCAGACATACTGCTCTATGTATTCACAGAAATAATTAAACTGCGTCCATGCACCGCCCTCTCAAGACTATCTCAAGCTCCTGCAAAATCAATCTAGCTGGCTCTGGTTCGGAGGGTAAAAGCGTCTTTGTCCTCTGAGGGAGTGTGAATGGGAGAGGGCACCAACACACAAAGGACATTGGGGTAAGGAAACCCAATACTTCTCCTGGGACCAGAACTTCTGAATGCAGGTGGCATAGCAACCGCATTCCGACCAGATAGTCTTGTAACAGCCATAAACCTGCTGCCAGGGAAATGCTAACCTCTCCTCCTCTAAATTTAGCACACTTATTACAATACACACTCAAATGACAATAAACAAATCAATGACGAAATTCCAAAATTCCAAAGCCCACCACATAGGTATTTGATTACCATGTAGACGAGGGCTCTGGAGGTCACGCCTGATTGGACCGCTGGATCCAGATCAAGAATATTTGAGGACACTCTTAACACTGTCTGTGAGGAATGAGTTACATTGCAGCCTCAAAGCCCTCTTTCAACCAAGGCCATTAATCAGGCCCTCATCCGACACGCACAGTGAATCATGATCTGGTCTCTCTTTTACAGTCATCTGAGTCAAGGACTTTAAGATGAACAGAGCAGAACAAAGAAAGGCCATCCAGGTTAAGCATGACATTTCCGCAAGGCTTTACTGTAAAAGGATCGGACAACATTGTTTTCACTGTCCTGGGGGCAGGGGCGTAGGTTTGGATTTAACATGCATATGGATGTTTTATAGTCAAAGCAACACTAAAAACATATTGTAGAAGCACACCTTTTTTTCACCTACAGCGTGAGATTGATTCCTCAAGGCCAAAAACTGATCAGTTGTTCTTGTTTAGAAAGACGGTTTAATTATTTAAAAAGATTCCCAGGACCAGATTCACAAACATCTTTACAAAAATTACAAGAGTTCAATAAATTGTAAGAAGTTCATGAGAAGGTACCTAGCTACAAACTTAAAGTTTTTTTTTTTTTTGGGGAATACATAATATTTATAACTTTTTTTCTTAAGTTAGCTAATAAAAAGATAATATTAGTAGGAAGAATTTTATTTTTAAGAACATTTTGTGAATCTGGCTCCAAGTTCTTTTAAGGTGCACGAGTCATTTGCGGTGGTTTGTGCCAGAGTGAAAGCATCAAACATGAAGACATAACTCACGCAGCACAGTCGAATATTAAACAGTAATTGTTAATTTACTTTATATTTAGGGAAATAAAATGCTTTCATTTTTACAAACGAATACATGACATGGAAACATACAATACTTATATAACATTCAGCCTCAACTGCAATCGCTAGAAATATTGAATCATTCAGTAGTCTCTTAACTTTGGTAGGGACTTTACCTTCCATACCCAAACCTACGACATGCTCATCTCTGGGACCTCTTCTGAGCTTTGATATCCATTATATGAAGAGGAACACGGAAAATTTAACTGTGAGATACGAAATCTGAGATGGTGAAATATAAACAGTAGGAACTTGGACAAAAAAGGGGACGTTGACATATCTGTAGCTTTTGTTCTCACATGTGATCATTTACTCAAAATATTCCCGTTATGGAAAATGAGGATTCGTCGGTTCCCTTTGAGACTAATAAGACAATGCAGACGCTCTAAAATTTCAGATTTATTCAGCGACTTTGAGGCCAGATGTACTGCATGCCCTACATTAGTCATTACTGCTTCCGAGTGATCTGAAAGAGTACACTTAAAAACAATCATTAGAGGAGTTGAGAGTGTCATTAGCTGCAAACATAAAAGAGTGTACATTTTTTCCAACATCTTCTGTCCTTAGCTGTGCTTCAAACACTACAGCTGCATTCCTCATTCAGCGAGACAGTGTGGACAAATGTGTCTTATCTCAAGCCAGAAATAGGCATCTTCACTCTTCCTTGCCCTGGAAGCCTTTAGAGAGAGAGAAAGAGACGGGAAGAGATAAAGATGGATATAAAGAGGAGAGAGAGCATTTCTTTGTGCCTGGGGAGCTGTGATAAAATGCCCCACCAAGTGTAGCTGGCATGGTAGGACTGCAGGGAGGCATCAAGAAGTCAAAGCAAGGTTAAAGGTACCAACATGGGTGCCGTTGGCATCAGTGGGACAACAATCCAGACATCTTACTATAACAAACACTGAAAGGTCTTTATTAGAAGCATATCTCTAGGGTCCAGTTTACAGACAATAGACAAGCTTTGACTCATATACCCATTTTCCATCCAAATGTTCTGGTGTAAAGTAATTTAATTCAGCATCTTTGTCTTTAAAAAAAATTTACCAAACAACGTTCAGGGGACTTTCTTTATGAAGGCCAAAACAAGATACTTTCAAAAAGACACCACATTCCTGTCCATGATTACATCAAGATTGCAGTGTACAAAGTGTTAATCAAAAGGTAGTTCTATTTTAAAAACCATGCCCCAACTCTAGACACATTAGGGGTTGGAAGCCCTACAAGGAACTAGTTTCACTGTGACTCAGTGCATTTGCTATTTACAGCTGGAAGAAGCGGGTGTGGAGCTCTAGGCAGCTTGTTAACTGCAAGGGTTCTCTATATCTGCAGGGACATGCTGTAACGTCAGTTTATGGCCTTGACTGAACACAGTTTCCGATCACTAAAGTGCAAACAAGTGGGATTCAAAGGATCAAAATCTAAATGAGTCAACAAAGGGCTTGGTTGAACAACAGTCAAAAAACAAATTTTGAAAGTTAAATTGAAGCTGGCTGTATAGCCAGGATGAATTACAAGATTGTATATTCAATCAAATATTCATAAATATTGTGACTTTGGCAAGCATGGCATGTTCCTGTGTCAGCATATTTTGATAGGTCTGGAAGAACATTCTTGTTAAAGAACCATTGTCATTACCTTACCCCTAACACTTACCTTTACCCTAACCATGAGCTACCCCTAAAAAAAAAAAAATTTTTTTATTTTTTTTAATTAATGGTTTACAAGTCCAAACTCCAACCCTAACCTTAAACTGAATAACGACTATTTCATACAAAAAGCTATCGAATAGCTCAGGGGCTGTTCTCGGGTCAGAGGATATTCAGGGCTTAGCCCAGACCTCTGTGGATGCGTATGGGACCATCCTTTGATGAAATATCGGAATATATTACACTTTATAATAAAAGTTTTAATGTTACATCTGTATGGTGTCATATATATAGCAAATCTTTAAATATTACTGAAACTAAAACTAAAAGGTCTAAACTATCATTGTACATGTACTTTAAAACGTGATTTAAACTAACCCTATTTTGTCCCCTTCAACTTTCCGTAGTTCAACGCACAGTGTGTACAATCAGACTGATCTTACAGTGAATTCAGAAACATTAGGTTGAATTTTCTTTGGATAAAAATCAGTCCGTGCATACCGAAATTCGAAACTCTGCCCCCAGTGTTCAAAGCAGTAAGTGTTGTTGTGCATATGGGCACATGCGAGTAATGACTAACTCTAACCCCTTGCACCACCCATTCTTATGCACTACATTCATGGTGCTTTTTTGTCCTTTTTGGACCTTGACAGCCTTTATACAAATTTTCCTTTAACTTTAGCTGAACTTCAGGCAAAATTTGTGCACTTGCCCATCAACATAATTTCATGTGGGGCTAAATAGGCCACAGGTTATACAAGATACTGGTGTGGAGCTTTCTAGCATTTGTTACTTTTGTTTGTTTGTCATGTTTTTTTGTCACTCTTTCCCAATCAATTTCACCAGGGATGAACTGCTGAATATTCGGCAGAGCATACCTGATCATTTTTTGCCGGTGTTTGATTATTTGGACGTTTTTATTAGACATCTTAGTTGGAGGTGCAGCGGTGCTCTATAAGCGATCCAAAAGATGCACGTGAGGGAAATGAGCCAGCGCGCTTGTGAAGCTTTATCAACACGGTTTTAGGACTCCGCTGCTGAGTATTCATCTGCTGAATGTCTGCAGATGCCTAAAAAGCAACACCATGTACAAGACACCTCCCCCTCGCTCTGTAGAGAGTTAACTAATGGCTGATGAACTGAATGTTTTACTACAGGTTTGAAAAGCCCAGTCTCACACCCCTCCCCTGATCTGATCTGATCTTCACTTCACACGCACACCAACACCTCCTGGAACCTCCCTCCTGCTACTCAATCTGCACTTATGATCTGTGAGGAGGATGTGTGCCGGATCTTTTGGAAACAAAAGACTTAGAAAGCTTCAGGCCCAGATGTTGTTTCACCTGCCTGTCAGAAAGTCTGCGCTGACCAACTGGCCCCCATCTTCACACAGATCTTCAATAGATCACTGGAGCAGTGTGAAGTTCCCTTCTGCTTCAAAAACTCCACCTTCATTCTGGTTCCCAAAAAACCCAAAATCACAGGACTTAATGACTACAGACCTGTTGCTCTCATGTCTGTGGTCTTGAAGTCATTTGAGATACTGGTTTTGGCCTAACTGAAGGACATCACTGGACCCCTGCTGGACCCACTTCAGTTTGCTTACCGAGCAAACAGGTCTGTGGATGATGCTGTCAATATGGGACTGCATTATTTCCTGCAACACCTCGACAGACCTCAGACTTTTGCAAGGATCTGGACATCACTTCAGCCTTCAATACCATCATGCCTGATCTTCTCTCAACCAAACTGACCCAGTTCTCCGTGTCCATCCCAATCTGTCGATGGATCACCAGCTTTCTGACAGATAGGCAGCAGCTAGTGAGACTGGGGAAACTCACATCCGTGACCCTCACTATTAGCACTGGTGCTCCTCAGGGATGTGTTCTCTCCCCACTGCTCTTCTCCCTGTACACAAATGACTGCACTGCAAAAGACCCCACTGTCAAGCTCCTGAAGTTCGCAGATGACACCACGGTCATCTGTTTCATCTGCGACAGTGATGAGTCTGCATACAGACGTGAAATTGATCAGCTGGCTGTCTAGTGCGGTCACGACAACCTTGAGATGAACACGCCCAAAACAGTGGGGATGATAGTGGACTTCAGGAGAAATCCCCCCACCATCCTGAACAGCACTGTAGCAGCAGTGGAGTCATTCAGGTTTCTGGGCTCTACCATCTCTCAGAAACTGAAGTGGGACACCCACATAGACTCCATTGTGAAGAAGGCTCAGCAGAGGTTGTACTTCCTTCGCCAGCTGAGGAAGTTCAACCTGCCACAGGAGCTGCTGACACAGTTCTACTCGGCAGTCATTGAGTCTGTCCTGTGTACATCTATAACTGTCTGGTTTGGTTCAGCCACCAAATCAGACAGAAGGAAACTACAATGGACAGTCAGGACTGCTGAGAGGATTACTGGTGCCCCCCTGCCCACCCTCCAAAGACCTGTACGTCTCCAGAGTGAGGAAATGTGCAGGTAGAATCACTCCAGACCCCACACACCCTGCCCACTCCCTCTTTGAACTGTTGCCCTCTGGCCGGCACTACAGAGCACTGAGCGCCAGGACATCCAAGCACAAGAACAGTTTTTACCCTCAGGCCATCTTCCTCAACAACTAAACTGCCTCAGGACAACCCTATAGTATAATAATGTAAATATTTCATGTACATATGTAAATTCACATATTTAATTCAATAATTGTACACACCCCTACCTTGCACATACGCCATTCTGTTATATGTCCTATTATTTGTACGTCTATTTATACTCTTATCTTGTTTTATATTCTTTCTCTCACTGTAATGTTCTGTGTGCACTTGTTTCTCCTATCACCAAAAAAAAATTCCTTGTGTACGTGAGAACACTTGGCAATAAAGCTCATTCTGATTCTGATTATGCCGTTTGTCTGTGGAAGGTTCTATGGTGCTTTTATGCTCAATAACTGACCTGTGAATGCTCTAAACTCATCCTTGAAACTGTGGAACACTATTAAGGTGTTATATTGACTGAATACTCATCTACCTTCCTCCAAAATAAACTCTGCTCCATTAATATTTCATTACATTTGAGGTCTGCGATTCCTGTTATGAGAGGGACAAACAGCCTCAGGTTAACCTTATGTTAGTCTTTATTGGTGTGCCAGATATTTTTACACAAACAAGGGCGTAGATGCCACATTGCAAGTAAAAGTGGTGGATGTATCTTTATGATGAGGGGATAAAGAGCGAGTCTATTCCAAAAGAGTAAGCCAGTGTGGCACTTTGAATGGCATCATGTTGATATCGGCTTCAGTAACAGTGGTGTTGCCTTACACAACCCATGTCCAGTGCTAATGAATAGAGGGGCTTGACAATGTGAGTGTCTCTTGAGATGCAGACAGTCGAAATGCCACAGAGCATTACAAACAAGCTTATCACAGTCAAATTCATTTGATACAGAGCTGGATGTATCAAAGCACATGAAATGAACATGCTATCATACTCCTATAACAATATTTGTGTTATTCTTACAAGGAAACATTTCTTTGCAGGTTTAGGAATACATTATTAAATAGATTATGAATTTCATCTGGAGAGGTTGTTCAAGATCCCAGGAAATAGTTTGACAAACAATTATTATTTTTTTTTTTGGATTGATGCATTTCCTACTGAAACAGGAAGTTGGGGCAGGACATATTTAAGGGCTTACAACCAACAGCTTTGAGTTTACGTCACCATGATATGCTACTTGTCACTGCAAGTCAGTGGCTTTTGATAACAGAAGTAAAGGACATTCTAATTCTAGAGAGCATTTTATTAGATAATTTATACGCACCTGTGGGCAATAAACTAATCACATTGGAATAAGTGTGCAAATGTAGGTGTAATACAAGCGTTACAATGCGTTTTTCAATGATGCATTAGAGTAAAAGTTTCAATATCATAACATTGAAGTGTGTGAGTAACAGTGCGAAAAAAACATGTTTATAAAGTCATATTCAGCTATTGTACTCATGATTTGTGTGCAAGTGAATAAAATGCACAGTAGTTGTAGTCAATTTCAACAGGAAACTGTGGCAAAACATAGAACGTGGCACGTAAAAGTCAGTTTGCAAAAATGTTGTAATAGTAACATTCATTCTATGAGACTAGGTTGAGTTTTTTTGTGTGTGTCCAGTTTGAAGTGTGCAAGTGAACTATTATATCTGAAACACAACACAAGATTTTCTTTCCAAAATGCTCCATGGTGCAAAATGATCTACAGATATTAATATACACTGCAACACTAGACTGTTTAGTTTTACACTACACTATTACTGTAGAGAGTTTCTAACCATTTGAGATAAAAGTAATCATGTCTTCTTTGGAATTTCTGTAACTGACTGATTAAAAACAAACTAAAGCCCCTTTTTAAAGTTAAGAGGGATTAAACATGTCTTCTGCCAAAGCTGAGACTGTCTGGACATCTTCATTCAGTAGACCGACATAGCTGGGTAACTCTACACTGAATAACGGGTGTGATGTAAATAAGAGACTTTCTTTCAACAAAACCGTGTCACTGCACTGAAAGGGACAATGACTGTGGAGAAACACACACTTTAATATTCATGTCACGCTTTTCATTGCCGTCTAATAAATTCTGTAATCCGGAGTGAAAAAAAAAAAAATGTAATTGTCTCTCACGCCCATCCGCTCCATGACAGGACTCTTTATCAAAGCGCCCAGACTTAGAAAAAGACTGATAAGATAGTCAAAGCATGAGTCAGCATGTTGCTTCTGAGGGTTCCAGTAGGATCACCCACATTATGCCGACACACTGACAAGCGCCATCTCCAGTCAGACATTTTTGCATCGGCTCCAACACGTTTACCTTCCCTTGTGGCATGACTGGAAGTGCGTTGCATCAGCAATGTGGGAGACCTCATTGAAACCAGGAAGTAATTGCATTTCCATAGTCAGGGTCACAAGCGTGATTCGGACGTTGCATTTTTCCCTCTAACATTAAATTTTTACTCCACTAATAGTAAGGTTTAGGTTTGAGGTTTGGGTTGGGGGGTACAATTATTAAAATACGCATTCTTCACTATATTACAGCTTTACAGCGGAAAACAACTCGCTTCACAACTCATTTTTGGTGCCCCTCAATGGACATTACACCCGGTAAATGGACGCTTACCACTTTGACCACAGGGGGCAGTGTTTCAAATTTCAGTAAGCACAGACTGATTTTAGATAAAGAAAAGTCAACCTACTTTTTACAATTTCACTGTGAGATCAGTCAGGAACTGGTGGAAATGTAAGTCATTATTCACTGAAAATCATGTTTGGCAGCCATTGTCACCATTCACTTTCATTTTAAGGAAAGAAATACCTGCTTTTGTGTTCCAAAGGAAGAAAGTCATACGGTTTAGAAAGACTTTAGGGTGAGTAAACGATGGCAGAATTTGTATTTTTAAGTGAACTATTCCTAAGGTATAGCTAAACAAGAGTGAGCTTAATCTAAACTGACAGCAATGTTAACCTAAAATAATGTTAGTAAGCACATCAGGCACAGCACTTACAAGCAGATTAACAACAGGGGAGGAAATTGATTCTGCTTGATTCTTCTTTTTTACACTTTTGTGCTGTCTGGGGCCTGTGGTCAGCCAGTCAAGAATGATTGCTGCTACCATGCACTTATTCACGGTCAAAAGAGAAATGACTCCCTGCCATCTATCACACACCGATGGCAAGTTTTAACAATAGCAGAGAGAACATATTTTGTGATGGATACTTGGACTTGCCACTTCCGAGCATTTCCAGACACTTCAACAGTAAGGCATCTAAATTCAGGCCAATGAACGAAGACATCCTGTTGTCCTACAGTACATGAAGTGTAGGCACTACAAGGTTTGTTGTGGAAGTGGTTGAAATTTTTGTAATGACAGATGAAACAAATATGATAAAAAGTGCCCTACTGGCTGTTCTTATATGTGAATTAAAGACTGTTCTTTTAGGCTGTTTTAATAAGCTCTCCCACAAATGAAAATTATTTTATCATTTACACGCCCTTATGTCATTGCAAACCTGTATGATTTATTTCATTAGAACACAAAAGGAGATATTTTGCAGAATGTCTACTCTAGCACCAAGAACGTCAAGAAAGTGGATATTCTGCAAATATATATGTCCCTCTGTCCCACAAACTAAGTAATTTGCGTTTGAAATGACAAAGACTAGTAAATATTGACAGAATTATATTTTTTGGCTGAACTATCCCTTTAAAAGAGACAATAATGTATAAGCTACCCTGCCAGCAGTTTTGTTTTGCTAATGCACAATGTCTGCTGGAGGGAATGCCACAAAGACGCATTAGAGGAGCTTTTTCCACATTAATTCAAGGTGAATGGCACCCCAAGCCAATCCACAAATACTAACAGGGGAAATGCGGGAAGACTTAATGAATTAAAGTGCCAGCAGAGAATGAATAATCACACCGGCGACATGAACTCATCCTCCCCTAGAACAGTGACATCACCACCGGTCACGCATTCCACTGATAAGCATTACAGCAGGCGAAAGCTGCGTGCCAACCCACGGCACGTTAAGGTCACAAATGTGCTGTCAAATGCAAAGAGACCTTTCTCATTACTGACCGGAACAACAGAGAGGCACAGAAACATGACCACAGAACATCAATCATTTTTCATTAAAGTGTCACAATAAGGGTGGGGTCCTCGTGCTGGGTAGCAGTGCCTCACCATCGTTAGTCTAATTTGTAAATGCAAACCATAAGACAATAGAAATGCAATGAGGCTTTTAGAATAGTCTCTTTCTTTCTCAAGTTTGTCAGTATGTCTCACTCAACCACACACCAAAAACAGATAGTTCAGTCAAAACACTTACAATGCATTTTTTGTGTCCATTCACACAGTCTGAAAAGTACATTGTCTAACCTACTTTCTTATCTCTTTCCCCAATGACGTGTGTTTAGGCCACTTTATTAAAACCTGATTGGATTTCTTTCACACACAGCGACAGTGTCTTGTTTTGCGATGTACATCAGTATGGACAAAGCATTGGCCTAAACTAGTTTAACTTTTTTCAGCACATTCTAAAAACTGTAAAGGGGTCGTTCACACAGGACGCGTATTTGCATTCGGTCTCTGCTGTTTTAATTAATAAGAACTATAAATTCTCCTCCCTGCTCAGGTGATGATATGCACGAAGAATGCGATTCACCAAAAACAAAAAAAGAACTCTTAATAGAGAAGAGCGCTTAGAGTGCTGATTGGAGAAAAAAAAAAAAAAAAGATATTGATTTGTTTCTCACCCACACCTATTATATCACTTCTGAAGACATAGATTAAACCACTGGAGTCGTATGGATTACTTTTATGCTGCCTTTATATGCTTTTTGAGCTTCAAAGTTTTGGACCCTGTTGACTTGCATTGAATGAACCAACAGAGCAGGGATATTGTTCTAAATATCTTGGGATATCTTACATACACATCTGGGATGGCATGAAGGTGACTAAATTATGTGAGAATTTTAATATTTGGGTGAACTATTCTTTTAATTGTTTGTTTTGGGCCGCTGTGTAACGCCTAGCATCATACTGAGCATAGCGTTTTAAAGGAATGATTCAGGTTCTACAAGTTAAGCTCAATTGATACTAAAATCATGTTAACATGTATAGCTTAATATTTAAAAACAGTGGTCATTTTATTTGATTGGAAATTCTGTTTGGAACGACCCTACAGCTTGGCTACCATTATTATTACTCCCAACAAAGTGCCCTGCGAAGGCATAGTTTTTGCTTTCAAAGTGGCCACAAATCCCCAAGACTACATTACTCTGTTCAAATGAGCGGAGTTTCTTTTGGAATGCTCATGCTATTTTTCTGACTGTAAGACCTGTACAAATTTCTAACTTAAAAGTGTTTAAAACTATTTTAAACTTTCAGACAAGGTTTTGTCAAACCATGATTATAGTTTGTCTCGACAAACATTACGTATTTAGTTTAATCAATACTTTTCTCTATTTCTCTCAATTATTTCTCTGTAATGTAGAACAGTGTTAGCAATGTTACTTATAACATTCTTTCTCAGCCCTGGAACTCAAACCATTTTCTGATGCCCCCCAAAAAATATATACTTAAGTAATTAAATTAATATCATAAGCGTGCAACAACTAGTCGACTAATGGCTTAAACTAACGACAACTAGTCGACTAGGAAGATCTTTGGTCGGGGGCAGCCCTAGTTGTATCACATTTTAAACACACATTTTCGACACGATTTTTCTATTAAATAATATACAAAAAAAGCTAGCACATGTTGCTTCATTTCAGTAAACACTCAATTCGAAATATCAGTAGCAATATAAACTTTATTGTTACTTTTACCAAAATCAGAAAAGATTTCACATCAAAAACGATAAGTGTATCACAACACGAAGGCAGAAATTTTGGAAATGAAATTACAAGGTCTTCTACTTCCAGAAGAGCAAAGGAACTTTCACCAGTAGGCAGCAGACATCTAGTGCATTGATTTTAGTGTATATGTTAATTAGAAACAGGCCCTATAAGACGTCTTGGGGTGCTCACAGTCACAGGGCCCTAGTGAAGAGGCCTTGTCTAGGCTTTGGGGCCCACATATTTAAGCATATATAAACATTTGTTTTTTTGTTTTTTTTAAGTTGATGGGCCGTGAGACCTTGCAGCATAATGTGTTTATGGACTGGCCCTCTTCACTTCCACTGGAAATGCCCCACTGGAAAAAAATCTGCCCTACTTTATATATATATATATATATAGGCCTATTTATTAGGTATGTACATCTAATATATAAATATACTGTGTAAGTAGTTCAACTTTGAAAAACATTTCTCAAAACCGTTCCATTGCATCTTTCTAGATGTTTTGGACACAAGAAGGCATGCTGATTCTTGGAGGATGTTTTAAGTTAGTTGGTAATCATGACAAACATCAGAATGCTTGACGGACACTACAACTTTTTAAAAGCACACAATAGACCTTATTCACGCTAGCACCATGTTTGATTTATTTATTTATTTTCTCCCCAATCTGGAATGCCCAATTTTCAATGTGCTCTAAGTCCTCCTGGTGGTGTAGTGATTCAATCCTGGTGGAGGAGGACGAATCTCAGTTGCCTCCGCGTCTGAGACCGTCAACACGCGCATCTTATCACGTGGCATGTTGAGCGCTACCACGGAGACCTAACGCTTGTGGTGGCTTCACACTATTCTCCGCGGCATCAATGCACAACTCACCACGCGCCCCACCGAGAGCGAGAACCACATTATAGCGACCACGAGGAGGTTAACCCAACGTGACTCTACCCACCCTAGATGGCGCTAGCATGAATAAGGTCTAAATACAACGTTCTTTGACGAACCAGGGTAGGGTTGCACCAGCTGTGCGTAAGGTCTCATGTAAGTTGGGAGTAAAGTTCACACTAAGGGCTTAGTAACTACTAGTTAGTTTGTAACTAAGTCGGTGCCTAAATTGGTTGCACCATCCGTTCTTTTTTTTTTCTCCCAATTTGGAATGCCCAATTCCCAATGTGCTTTTAAGACCTCGTGGTCGCGTAGTGATTCGCCTCAGTCCGGGTGACGGAGGACGAATCCCAGTTGCCTTCGCATCTGAGACCGTCAACCCGCGCATCTTATCACGTGGCTTGTTGAGCGCGTTGCCACGGAGACATAGCTCACCACGCGCCCCACCAAGAACGAACCACATTATAGCGACCTTGAGGCGTTTACCCCATGTGACTCTACCCTCCCTAGCAACCGGGCCAATTTGGTTGCTTGTGAGACCTGGCTGGAGTCACTCAGCATGCCCTGGGTTTCGAACTAGCGAACTCCAGGGGTGGTAGACAGCGTATTTTACCACTGAGCTACCCAGGCCCCGCTCCACCCGTTCTTAATGCAAGACTTAACTAGTAGGTCGTAAGCTCTCTGTGAAGTATTGCATAGTCGCATAATATGATGTTTACTTGTATTGATCCAATAAACAACCTTCAAAGTGTCGAAAATCAGTTTGATCTTGTTACGGTTGATGTTCAAACCTTGTTTGCTCACATAACTGTCAGCTGTAGTAAAGTATATCCCCATTAAAATACGATACATAATAAAAGTAGATTTGATAAATAGTATATTTGCCCTGTGTAAATAATATATAGGAACTGTATCTAAAATAAATAAAGGGTGATAAATAAATACTAATACAACAGGCTGGAAAAATGGACATTTATTAATTTTAATATCCTATATATATTTTGAATGTGTTGAAACTTGAACCCGGCCTATGCACCCTGAAAACTGCACCGTTAGATCGGTTTCATGCTGAAGAGCCACTTAAAAGTACGTTTTTTTCTCTCACGTAAATGTAAACGAGTGTAAATGTCAACATCACACTGCATGTCAAAATGATTGATGCCTGTCACGCAAAATAACTTATACCAGTTACGAATTATAAATACCTCGGTATAGTGCTTGACCACAAGCTTAAAATGGGACATGTGGACCGATTATATAAGAAGACACAACAGAGAATGTATTTCCTAAAGAAATTACTCTCCTTTAATGTCCACAACAGAATGCTTTTGATGTTTTATGGTGCTTTTATTGAAAGTGTTATGACATTCTGTATTATTTGTTGGTATGGTAATGCTACCGAGGTACAGAAGAAATCAGTAAGGAAAGTGGTAACAATGGCAAGTAAATTGTTAGGGATTATGTTACCGAGTATAGAAAGTATTTATAAAGAGAGAGTGTTAAATAAGGCAGATAATATTGTGAGTGACAAGAGGCATCCTTTGGCCTCGGCTTTTGAATTGTTGCCATCTGACCGACAGTATTGTGTTCCCCGTTGTATGAAAAACATATCAAAATTATCTTTTATTCCTCAAGCAATTACATTTTAATAGTTGTTAACTGACGACCAGTTGGTCTGGTCATTCATTCATTCATTCTTCCTTTTTATATTTTTTTATATACTGTGTATGTTGTTTATATATGCCAATCGTGATTTCTGATGTCTGTGTGATTATGCTGCAAACCCATTTTCCCTATGGGGACAAATAAACTAACTAACTAACTAACTAAATTGTGACTTTGTGCCCATTTACACCACAACTAGGCTAAGGGGCCGTTTACATGACTTTTTATGCATTTTGGCTGTTCATTTACACGACAACAGTGTTTTGGGGCCTGAAAATGCAAACTTTTTAAAACGGGTTTCAGGGTACGTTTACACGACAACGATGTACTAAAAACTTTTTAAAAAAAGTTTTTGAAAAGTTTTGCGTACAGACGACAACGTTGTCAAAACGATCCCCGTTCACACGGATCCGCGAAAATGACTAAAAAGGCTGTATTATGCATGCCAGGCCAGTAGTTGGCGATGTCACTTTGTAAAGAAACACTATGCGCCTGCGCACATAAGCATTCTTCCACAGAGCGGTGAATACAAACAATGAAGATGGCGATCACTGGTCGTAGTAGTGATGCAGTAAATCTAAACTTTGCTGGAGAAGCGTCAATAAACTCAAAATCTTGAGCAGCACAAACACAGTCCTGTAGTCCGCCATTGTAGTTTTGAATATCTCGAGCGTTGTTTTGAAGTACTCGCGCGCATGCCTATAGATTGAACATGTAACACACGTGCGCATGACGGAATCGTTTTCAAAAACTTGCACTTTGAAACCCGTTTTCAAAAGTTTGTGTTTTCAGGCCCCAAAACTCCGTTGTCGTGTAAACGAACAGCCAAATGCATAAAAAGTTTTCCGTTTTTAGTTGAAAACGTTGTCGTGTAAACGGCCCCAAAGTGCAAGTTTTTGAAAACGATGCCGTTATCGTCTCCGTGTAAACGTACAAAAATTATGAGGTCATGTGCACGCGTATTACATGTTCAGTCTATTGGCATGAACTTTGAGAACTTCGTCCTTACCTCCAGGGCGAACAGACCAACATGAGATTACCAATTGGAGTCCTTAAAAAGGTGGCGTGCTTTATAGTCCAGGGTCACTTTTAATAATAAAGCAACCTCATCGTCCGTCCACACAAAATTGCTCGATGCTTTCGCCATCTTCATTGTTTGTATTCACCGCTCTGTGGAAGAATGCTTATGTGCGCAGGCGCGGAGTGTTTCTTTACAAAGTGACATCGCCAACTACTGGCCTGGCATGCATAATACAGCTTTTTTAGTCGTTTTCGCGGATCGTTGTCGTCTAAAACTTTCCCGTTTTTAGTACATCGTTGTCGTGTAAACGTACCCTTAGGATACAGCCAAAACGCATAAAAAGTTTTCCGTTTTTAGTAGAAAACGTTGTCGTGTAAACGGCCCCTTAAGATGTAACTTACGTATAGCGGGTGCAAACAGAAGCGGCTTGGATTGATTGGGCAACTGGAACAGAAACAAGAAGCACATGAGGAACAGGATGTTTATTGACATTCATGCCCAGACGTCGAAGTATTGTGGTTTACAACGTAACACTGACCTGTTATAATGCGTCTTTTTTTTTTTTTTTTTTTTTTTTTTGGTAATTGAAGCAATAGTGCCTTCAATTTAAAAAACCGCGGCGTTGAATGCTGAATGTCAACATTCAACGCAGTCATGTGGGGACGTATCCATCGTGCGCAAAACACGTTGATATCCATTGCACTAAGATCACCATTTGACATTAACGGGGAGAAACCCTGCGGCTTAAACAGCCGTGCTACACTCCATGCAAATATTTCCCCCTATTGTAGCCTAACCTTATGTAACAGTCGATATAAAAGACTATAGAGAGCAGCTTACCTTTAAACTGTAAGGAGTGGCTTGTTTTAATTCTCACAGTTCCTGATACGGATTCGCCTGGATTGTAGACCACTTTGTTATTGGTGAAAGTAATCTCGAATTCCTGAAGCTTCCCCATGTCTGTCAAAAGCACCACTCACGCGCTCCACGGTGGATGAGGTCGTCGCTACGAAGTAACGGGCAGAATCCAGCCAGTTTCATGTGCCACCTGCGGCTCGCATCTCTCCACCCATCCACGAGCGCTGACGTCATCCGGGTAGGCGCTTCTAGGTCGTTTTAAATTATCATATTAATATGAAATAATGTACTACTGAATGTTGGCATTGGATTTTAATTTTAAACTATCAAGAATAAATGCAAAAAAAAAAAAAAAAAAAAAAAACATTTTTAAAACAAATCTTAGAGTCTTAGAATTGCAGGAGTTCGTGAAAGTTTGTAATTACAGTTTTTCTGAATTGCTAAAACACTGAACCCCATGCTCTGAACCATATGCTCAGTGGCCTAAACCCATTTGTCGAATCAATCACCCTTTTTTGCAAAACTCTAAACACATTCGCTCTCACTAACACATTTCACACTGTGAGCACTGGTGTTGCAAAACGGTAAACACGGGCAGCAAAAGTTAAACACAACTACAACACAGTTGTCATCGTTTACACACAACAACTCAAAATTGTGCACACTTGTTTCTAATGATGTGAAAACGTGATGCTGAGGCAGAATGAATATCTCATTGACTTACAATGTGTTTTTCATTTAGAGTGTTAGTGGACTACTGCATTTTTACAGTATGCAAGTGCTGAATATACAGACATTCAATACTGTATTAATTGCAGTACTTGCAGTATACAATATATTCACTATAGCACTGTAAATTGTGATTACTGTACTTTTTTTGACAGTAATTGCAAAATGCACTTACTATATACAATAAAAAAAATGTAAAAACAATTCTGTAACTATGCCCTGGATGCTGTGTTCTCCATTTTCTGATGTAGTGTCTAATGAATGCGCTGTAGTGTTTATATATTGACTTGCTGTGTGTATGATCTGAAAGTATTGTTTGATTTTGAGCACAGATTAAATGGTTTTGAGGTGATTGTTTGATTTTGCCAGAAGAGTGAGGGGTTTTGTGAATGTTGTTTGAAGATTTCCATTTACCATTTGGTTTTGTGTTTAAAGTTGTGAGAAAATGGGTGAAGGTTTTAAGAAATGTGTTTTAGCAATTCAGAAAAACTGTAACACTTACCATGTCTTAAACCGCTATTGAAAATGCTTCTGTGTTGCATTATTCAAATGTTTAATTTATTTGATTTTTCTTCTAAATATTATTATCAGAATTACATTTCTAGATAAAAGTTGAACTGGAAAAAAATAAATAAAATATAACAATTTCTTTTGGATATTTGTGATGTCTTCTGCCTTACTGAGAGCAAACACTGATCAGGCTTGGACTCCATAGTTTGTGCAAAACCTGATGATCCATGTTATCCCAGCATAATCTGAGAAAGTCCGAAGATCATCTTGTGTGCTTTAATGGAAGAATGGAAATCCTGCCTTTTGTAAAAAAAAAATTGGTAACATGGTCAGTCACAAATTTGCATTTGTCTGTGACCACGAAATAGAACAGAATCTTAGATATTTCTTCAGTTATGGGGCCTCGTTTTACATCATAAGCATTTCTGTGTTTTAGAATGTTCAAAATTCCAAACATTTCTGTTTATTTCCCATATTTTCAACATGGTTTTACTCTTTTGGACCTCACTGTACATTATTTCATGCAATTATAGCAAAACATATTTTGTCAAATATATGAGCAAACTGCAGAAATGAAAGTCCATATCTTTCTGGAGCAGTGTCAGAAATATATATATATACGTATATTTATGTTGCAAAATTTGCCCTCTAATTGATTTTTTTTTTTTTTTTTTTTACATTTATTAGGACATATGTTTATAATAGCCATATAAAATATGGTCCCCAGGAGGACCACGGAGATCCCATGAGGGGAACAGGCGTGGCCTAGGAGGATTCAGCCTCCGGGCGCCTCTCAGGAACCTGATGATCAGATCGTGCTTCCCTAAGGACTTCCACTGTATGCTATGGTGGCCATATACACCTTCAAGGTTGAGGGGGACAACCGTTCCTCCAGCCTCTCCTGCAGGAAGGAATGCACTGACCCGACTGCGCATCTCTGAGGGTCTTCAGCTCGGGAAGAACACTAATTCGCAAACCGACGCCACTTCAGGGTATAAAGTTGCCTCGTGGAGGGAGCTCTGGCCTGAGTGATCATGTCTACCACTGCTGGTGGTAGGCCACTTAGGTCTTCCGCGTCCTGTCCAAGGGCCAGACATGGAGGTTCCAGAGGTCTGGGCGCAGGTGCCAGATGGTGCCCCGTCACTGAGAAAGAAGGTCATTCCTCAGGGGAATTCGCCAGGGAGGGGCTGTCGCGAGGAGCGTGAGGTCTGAGAACCAAGTCTGGGTGGGCCAATACGGGGCCACGAGGGTGACCTGCTCCTCGTCCTCCCTGACCTTGCACAAGGTCTGTGCAAGTAGGCTCACTGGGGGGAATGCATACTTGTGCACCCCCCGGGGCCAGCTGTGTGCCAGCATGTCTGGGCCGAGGGGGGCCCCTGTCGGAGAATACCAGAGCGGGCAGTGGGAGTTTTCTCGGGAGGCAAATAGGTCTACTTGTGCTTTGCTGAACCGACTCCAAATCAGCTGCACCACCGGGGGTGGAGTCTCCACTCTCCCCTGAGCATCACCTGCCACGACAGCGCATCCGCTGTGGCGTTGAGGTTGCCCGGGATGTGAGTGGCCCGCAGCGACCTCAGTCGCATTGGCTTATAGAGATCAGTAAATTCTTGGAGCAATAAAGCATCTACTAGCCCATAGTTGTCATTTTATGTTATTGTTATTTTTATTCCAGCAGATATCACCAGGTACCCCCAATGCATGACACATTTTGATGTTTTGACAATCTTTCAATTTACTGATTTTTAAAAAAAAAAACATTTATACAAATGAAGATAACATAAAATGTGCTTAGTTTATATGAACATGAATGGAGTAATTGAATAATTTAGATATAAATAATGACCATAAAATCCCAAAGGAAATGCATCACTTTAGTGTTTTTACTTTAGTGAAGATAATTTATTATATTTCTTTAAAAAACAAATTGGGGTTTCACATTACGGAACAGGGTTTCTCTGTTGAAAAGTATACATGGTTTAAAGGCAGAATTGTGAAGCTTATAATTTTATAAAAGCACTTACATTAATTCTTCTGTAAAAACTTTTGTATTATTTGAACTGTAAAGTTGCTCAAATCATTGTTTTTGCAGGATTACAGGGTTTACGGCTTTAGTTCCTCATGACAATGAAGTCAAAATATTTTTATTTTTTTTGTTAATCAACATTATGCCACCAATGCTGTCAATCGAGCTTAACTTGTATTAAAGCCAGAATATTCCTTTAAAAATGTGTTCTAATCACTCTGACTTTTAAATGCTACAAATGATAGCACCGCTTAGGATTGTGCGTTTGATTATTCCCTTGACTCGCTTGGCTGTAAAACTGTGTGTAATTCAATGTAACATAAAACTATATGTAGCGTTTTGTAAAGCTACACTGCTACTTGTTGGAAATTGTAGCTTGTGTGTGTGCATGACTCATTGCATACTCAATTCTTCCTTCCTCTCTCTGGTGTGCACAGTGCTCACACTGGTGTGGCAACCGGCTCCATTCCAATCTCCTTTCATGGGTTTTGAATCCAGAGTGGCCACCACCCTACAATCTTCACACACCCTGTTTAGCAGGAAACAGGCCATCCACAGGTGATCTCCCATCTCACATGGCCCCACCTGGAACTCCCACTGCAGAGAAGGCAAACTATCCAGACTGGGGATCCAAAACATGGAGATACCAACAAGATAACTACAACTTAATGGCAGTTACCTGAGAGGACATGACCTCTGCATTAGTGCCAAGGATTCTGATGCCAGCATACAGACAGGCTTTATAATGGCACTCCACAATGTCTCTGCCAAAGGCCCTGTCAGCACCAACACTGCAGTAATATGGACAGGACCAAAGAGAGACACAGAAATCCATCTGTGATTCAGAAAAAAGAACAATCTTTCATAAATATTTTTCATAGAGTTGCAAAGGTCTAAAAAATAATAAATAAAAAAAAAAAAGCCATGAAAAAGCTTTTAATACATCAGCTAAAAAAGACCCTACTAATACCTAGACTGAGGACCTAACGCCGGGTTCACACATCCTCCGGGAGCAGGGCGTGAGCAGCGCATTTTCATTTTGGTGCCCATATTAACAGATGACACAGTTTACACTGCAAGCATGAGTCGTGAGGTGACGCGTCCCAGACAATATTTTTGCCGCGCAGCTCACGCTGAGCTCAGCGACTTTGGGTGCAGTGCAACACTAAAATAATCAGGAGATTACTGAAAAGACACAAAAGCACATCTAAATTATTCAAACCAAACCTATAGTACACTACAATTTATACGTCTGCATGCAAGTAAACTCAATAAAATAACTTAATAAAGGAAAAATTTAATAAACTGCCAGACCATTTGCCATTCTGTGTATACAGGTGAACAGTATAGACAACATTAACCAATCACAACCAAGTGTGCTGATAATGATGAAGTGCACGTGACTGTCCCCTGTTGTCCTTGAACCAGCAAAAACCTCAGCTTATGACCTTTATTAAAGAAAAAAATTGGCATAGGACCCCATAGACAACATTATTTTCTGTACAGAGGCACTGCTGTTTCTCGTGGAAGAGACGCGGCCAATGTGAACGTCCTACGCGACCGCCTCATTCACACCCTGCTCATGGAAGAGGTGTGAACTCGGCGTTAAAATCGCACAGTACCAGTTTATTAGGGTCCAAAAGGAAGGGGTCCCTAAACATGCAGACAGGAGCCAGTAGGATCTTAATGATGATTCTGGTATATCTACCCTCAAAACAATAAAAATTAAAAAAATATCAGGGAACCATAATAACAACTACCAACTCCAAATTCAAAGCATAATAAAATCTCTGTTTAGAGAATCTACATAATATTGTCCTACAGTACATTAAAGATGCTCAATACACTAGAAAACTGAGGTATTGCTGGCGCAGGACCTTGCTAAGACTTGAGCTGTCAGATAAATAGGACATACTGGACCAGATCATAACTCTGAAGAAACAAAACAACAATAAAGCTAAGTTAATATGATGTTATGTCTAGTGACTTTGTTTGAAAGACTGTGCTTCTCCATATCCTCAGCTACAACTGGTGTGACAACAAAATAGAACATCTTCAGTACTGTTTGTTGCCACCTGTAGGAGGCCTCATTCTATTTGCCACCACTGGGTTGCTATTGTCATCAGAACTGTGTGGTTGTTCCAGCTGCTGCTGCTGCTGTTATTGGTGTTACTGTTGTTGTTTGTTTTTTGCTTGTTTGATGGTTGTGTGTTTTTTATGTTAACCACTCCTCCTGTGTACGAAGAAGACCAATGAATGCTGAAATTGATCAATAGATGCTTAAAACAATCTATTTCTACATTGAATGCCATGAATGGTGACTGAGACAACATAAATTTTTGTGGCAACCATCTTGGATGTAAACTCAGCAAAAAAAACAAAAAAACAAACATCCCTTTTTCAGGACACTGTATTTTAAAGAAAATTTTGTAACAATCCAAATAACTTTACAGATCTTTATTGTAAAGGGTTTAAACAATGTTTTCCATGCTTGTTCAATGAACTATAAACAATTAATGAACTTGCACCTGTGGAACGGTTGTTAAGACACAAACAGCTTACAGATGGTAGGCAATTAAGGTCACAGTTATAAAAACTTAGGACACTAAAGAGACCTTTCTACTGACTCTGAAAAACATCAAAAGAAAAATGCCCAGGGTCCCTGCTCATCTGCATGAACGTGCCTTAGGCTTGCTGCATGGAGGCATGAGGATTGCAGATGTGGCCAGGGCAATAAATTGCAATGTCCGTACTGTGAGACGCCTAAGACAGCGCTACAGGGAGGCAGGCAGGACAGCTGATCATCCTCGCAGTGGCAGACCACGTGTAACAACACCTGCACAGGATCGGTACATCCAAATATCACACCTACGGGACAAGTACAGGATGGCAACAACAATTACCCGAGTTACGCCAGGAATGCACAATCCCTCCATCAGTGCTCAGACTGTCCGCAGTAAGCTGAGAGAGGCTGGACTGAGGGCTTGTAGGCCTGTTGTAAGGCAGGTCCTTACCAGACATCACCGGCAACAACGTCGCCTATGGGCACAAACCTACCTTCGCTGGACCAGACAGGACTGGCAAAAAATGCTCTTCATTGACGAGTCACGGTTTTGTCTCACCAGGGGTGATGGTCGGACTCACGTTTATCATTGAAGGAATGAGCGTTACACCGAGGCCTGTACTCTGGTGCGGGATTAATTTGGAGGTGGAGGGTCCGTCATGGTCTGGGGCGGTGTGTCACAGCATCATCGGACTGAGCTTGTTGTCATTGCAGGCAGTCTGAACGCTGTGCATTACAGGGAAGACATCCTCCTCCCTCATGTGGTACTCTTCCTGCAGGCTCATCCTGACATGACCCTCCAGCATGACAATGCCACCAGCCATACTGCTCATTCTGTGCATGATTTCCTGCAAAACAGGAATGTCAGTGTTCTGCCATGGCCAGCAAAGAGCCCGGATCTCAATCCCATTGAGCACGTCTGGGACCTGTTGGATTGGAGGGTGAGGGCTAGGGCCATTCCCCCCAGAAATGTCTGGGAACTTGCAAGTGCCTTGGTGGAAGAGTGGGGTAACATCTCACAGCAAGAACTGGCAAATCTGGTGCAGTCCATGAGGAGGAGATGCAATGCAGTACTTAATGCAGCTGGTGGCCACACCAGATACTGACTGTTACTTTTGACCCCCCCTTTGTTCAGGGACACATTATTCCATTTATGTTAGTCACATGTCTGTGAAACTTGTTCAGTTTATGTCTTAGTTGTTGAATCTTGTTATGTTCATACAAATATTTACACGTTTCATAAAGTCACCCAACAGCAATGTGAAAGACTGGTAGAGAGCATGCCAAGATGCATGAAAGCTGTGATTGGAAATCAGGGTTATTCCACCAAATAATGATTTCTGAACTCATCCGAAGTTACAACATTAGTTTTGTGTTGTTTAAAAATTTATTTGAACTTGTTTTCTTTGCATTATTCGAGGTCTGAAAACACAGCATCATTTTTTATTTTGACCAGTTGTCATTTTCTGCAAATAAATGCTCTAAATGACAATATTTTTATTTGGAATTTGGGAGAAATGTTGTCAGTACTTTATAGGATAAAATAAAAATCACTCAATACTCAAACACACACATATAAATAGTGATAACTGATAATTTTGCAGTTGTCTCTCAATTTTTTCCAGAGTTGTATGTATGTATGTGTGTGTATATATATATATATATATATATATATATATATATATATATATATACACATACATACATACAGTGGCAGCCAAAAGTTTGGAATAATGTACAGATTTAGCTGTTTCAGAAGGAAATTGGTGCTTTAATTCACCAAAGTGTCATTCAACTGATCACAAAGTATAGTCAGGACATTACTGATGTAAAAAAAAACAGCACCATCACTAACTGAAAAAAGTCATTTTTGATCAAATCTAGACAGGCCCACTTCCACCAGCCATCCCTCCAACACCTTATCCTTGAGTAATCATGCTAAATTGCTAATTTGAAATTCACTTGCCATTATATCAAACACAGCTGAAAGCTATTTGGTTCATTAAATGAAGCTTAACATTGTGTTTGTGTTTGTTTTTGAGTTGCCACAGTATGTAATAGACTGGCATGTCTTAAGGTCAATATTAGGTCAAAAATGGCAAAAAAAGAAACAGATTTCTCTAGAAACTCTTCAGTCAATCACTGTTTTGAAGAATGAAGGCTATACAATGCTTGAAATGGCCTAAAAACGGAAGATTTCATACAAAGGTGTACACTACAGTCTTCAAAGACAAAGGACAACTGGCTCTAACAAGGACAGAAAGAGATGTGGAAGGCCAGATGTACAACTAAACAAGAGGATAAGTACATCAGATTCTCTAGTTTGAGAAATAGACGCCTCACATGTCCTCAGCTGACAGCTTCATTGAATTCTACCCGCTCAACACCAGTTTCATGTACAACAGTAAAGAGAAGACTCAGGGGTGCAGGCCTTATGGGAAGAATTGCAAAGAAAAAGCCACTTTTGAAACAGAAAAACAAAAAGAAAAGTTAGAGTGGGCAAAGAAACACAGACATTGGACAACAGATAATTGGAAAAGAGTGTTATGGATCTTAACCCCATTGAGCTTTTGTGGGATCAGCTAGACTGTAAGGTGCGTGAGAAGTGCCCAACAAGACAGGAAGCATGGGGTGAAATGTCACCTGAGTATCTGGACAAACTGACAGCTAGAATGTCAAGGATCTGCAAAGCTGTCATTGCTGCACGTGGAGGATTGTTTTGATAAGAACACTTTGAAGTAGTTTAAGAAGTTCTGAACCTTTTTTTCAAATTGTAATAGTAATTTTTTACGTTATTAATGTCCTGACTAAACATTGTGATCAGTTGAATGCCACTTTGGTGAATAAAAGTAGCAATTTCTGTCCATAAGAGCAAAATCTGTACATTATTCCAAGCCTTTGGCCGCCAGTGTATATACATATTGTTAGAAAAAGTGTGCCAAAAGAGTATAGGGTCTTTAGTGACCCTATGTAACATATGTAATAGTGTTGCCATATATATTTCCACTTCTATAAATCGTATTTTTATGATTATTTCATATCTAAGTTTACTATCATAGAATATCTATTTCTTTGTTAATTACAAGACAAATGAGTGCCATATTTGTACAAAATACTACTATATCATGTCGATTTTCTGCGCAATGATGGTAAATTTTCAGTATCTCATTTGCGAGTACACATTATACATGTTGTTTGTTACTCAAGGTGGCATTTTTGTCTCATTGATTTACTTGATTTACATTTGATGTTGCTATATGATGAAGAAGCAACATGGAAGTAAACTACAGCAAGTACATCACATGAACAGTATGATATGGCTATTGGCATTTGGGTGTACTATTGAAATTCTGTAAGTTGTGCATCTATTTAGAGTCAATTAATGCTCGAGAAAATACATATGGGTAACTTTTGCGTTGGCTTCTGTGTTAAGTGCAGCTTAATAAGCATTTGACAGTCAGCTGAGTCTCATAAAATTTTAGCATCAAAGTAATGAATCCCATTCTATCATTTGTTGCATCATGTCTTTGATATATGAAAAATAAAACTTTTTTTTTTAATTGTCTGAACCATTTGTGATATACTGTACGCACCGGGTCTCTAAAGACCCGAAGTCTGTAATAATGTTTGGCAAACCGCCCATGCATTTTAGGGTTAACAGAGTAACAAGGTTTATTCAACTTTAGACAGGATCCACAAAGTCAGGTAGATATCTGTTATAAAAAGTTTGAAGTATTTGATACTAAAAACCCTTGTACTGTTTAAATCTGCATGAAATAAGAGTCAAAAAGCTAAATCTCATCAGTGTAATGAACCAGTAAAAAAACGTTCCTGTTCAACCTATGTTTTTACTGCTTAAAGACATGGAAAATGTATTGTAACTTCTTTTTGTAATTAACATTTTTTATTGATTCAAAGAGAAAACACAACAGAGAAAAACACAACATATACACACCGAATCAACATTTAACTTTTAACACTCATTAACATCCCTCCCCAAACACCAACCCCACCCTACCCCAAAGAACACCCCTGTGGTCACATAAAATACACACACACACAAACAATACAATATTATTGTTAAATAAAAAATTATATATATATATATATATACATAATTAAACTAAACATCTCCCTCCTCATCCCTTCCCCTAGAGTCCTCCAAAACTGCCAAATACCTACCCCACTTCCTGAAAAATAAGTCCTCCAGCCCCAGCCTTCCATCTATAATCTTCTCATAAGCCGCCACCCTCCCCATCTCCGCACACCACTCCGGAAATGGTGGCACTCCGTCTGACTTCCATCCCCTTAAAATAATTTGTCTACCGATCATCACGCCAGTAAGAATCCAATTTTTTATCCAATATATTTGTCGCCCGAATTTATAACTTCCCCATCGCCCAAAATGCAAAGTCTGGGGCAAAGTAAAATTTGAGTGCCCAGAATGTCATGCAAATTATTCTGAATCTTTAACCAAAAATCTTGGATCTTAACACATCCCCAAAAAACATGGGCTGTGTCTCCAACTTCTGATTGGCATCGCCAGCAGGTGGGTGTGTCTTTAAGACCAAGCCTATATAATCTAGAGGGGGTCCAACAAAATCTTTGTAAAATCTTAAATTGCATAAGGCGAACCCTTGCATCTCTAGATGCAGACTTGACATTTTTCAGAATCTTAGTCCACACTCCATCCTCCAATACCAAATTCAAATCTTTCTCCCATAATTTCTTAATAGAAGTTAAAGCTCCATCCCCCATACTCCGAATTAACAGGGAGCAGTACACTGATGCCTCATGACCTTTTCCAAAAGCCGCAATCACCTCTCCCAAAGTATCTGCCTCCTTAGGGGGGTGTGTGCTACGCCCAAAAATAGTACAAAGCAGGTGGCGCAATTGTAAATACCTATAAAACTGAGGTCTGGGGATCCCAAAATGTTGGACCAAGTTTTCAAACGATCTCAACACTCCACTTATAGGTAACCGAGTGTAGCAACCCCCCTCACAATCCACTCTGGCCAGCAGAAAGGGGACTTGCCAATACATAATCTTGGGTTCTGCCATATGCTTGAGGCAACATTTAAATAAGTGTCCAATTTAAACAATCTGGACACTTTAGTCCATACCGAGTGTAAATGCGAAATAACGGGGTGTAATTTAACTCTTCCAATTAGTTTGATAGAGATGCTTTGTAATGGCGAAATAGGGGCAAGAACTGCCTGTTCAATAACAAACCAGGGAGGGGCTCTCTCAGGTGGAAGTGACCAATGAGCCAAATGTCTGAGACTGAACGCATAGTAATAAAACAAAATCTTGGGTGGGCCTAGCCCACCTTTGTCAATCGGCCTATGTAACTTATTAAAATGCAATCTGGGACGTTTACCATTCCAAATGAAGGACTTCGCTATGCTATCGAATTGCTTGAAATAAGAGAGGGGGACATCTACAGGTAGGGACTGTAGCAGGTAGATACATTTTGGAATACAATTCATTTTAATAACATTAACCTTTCCAATCATCGATACGTATTGTAACTTCAACACAAACATGGAAAAACACATGGTGATTCTTTATTTTTATACTATTTAGGATTGCCAAAGGCTGTCAACCAAACCATTCATTTTTCAAGTGTAGATAACTGAGATTCTAATGGTTGAAAGAACATGTAATTATGAATTGCTAATATCTATATAATATAGATATATTATATAGGTTTTCAAATTAAGATTGTAATATTATGTGTAGTGTATGTTTTACAGAGAATGCAAACCTCAAAAAATGGGGTAATGTAATAAATATAATTCTATGCCCTCAACCTGGCATACTAAAACCATTGCTATTTATAATTTAGAAATTATTATTCCAATTCATGGACATCTTCCTCTTCCAGCATGCAGGTGCGAGCGATTGCGCAGGTCACGGAATATGGGTCACAGTTGGCAGCAGGACGGCGATCCTCAAAGTAACCGCATTTGTCCTGACCCACCTGGAGGGGAATACGGATGCTGGCCCCCCGGTTGGCAACACCTGCGGAGAAATCATGGATGCTGGAGGTCTCATGAAGACCTGTGAGGCGGCGCTTGTTATCCTCACCACCTTGTGGGTCGTAAACACGAATATGCTCTGCATGCCGCTTTCTCAGTTTCTCGATGGCTTTCTCGATATGTCTAATGTAGAGGGAAGGATTATGGGGGTCAGATGGGCACAAAGCACAATAATAATCTCTCTCTCACTTCTGTGTTGCTCTTTAACATTTTAATTAGGGCTGTCAATCGATTAAAATGTTTAACCAAATTAATTACATGATAGGCAGATTACTTTATCAAATTAATCGTTATTAATTGCATATAGGCTATCAATATTTGTCGAGAAATTCCCCAAATAAAAATTATTCAAAAATATAATGAATAAATAATTATAAAAAATATTTCAATAATTATAAATATAATAATTAATACAAATAAAATACATTACATTATTGTGGCAGATGAATACAGCATTGATTAGGCAATACAAAAAACTTGCTTTAGAAGGCAATATATTGTTTTTTTTTTTCCATATCATTGAACATAATCCGATCATTGGCCTACAGTTCACAGCAATCCATTTTGCAATTAAATTTGTCAATCAGTCCAGGTAGACTTATTATAAGGGCGTTTCTAAGGACGCATCTATATACACATGCGTCCTACGCATGCTTTTGGAATGTCGTCTGACTTTGGTTACGTTGCGTCATAAACACAGAGTTTTAGGACGATGTGTCAAGTTAAATTTAGTTTGAAATTTAGAACAGGTACCTCAAGACACCTGGATTTTGAGTTGCACTCTGTCCAGCAGTATTTGAACACAAGAACGCATTTTAATCTTGTACTGTCTGCTGTCAGTAGGTGTGGTTTTTTGCCTGCACAGCTTATTTGCGCTTACTGCCCCCTGCTGAAAACATGAATGTGGTACTTCAAGCTTGAATTGCTCCAATGGTAGGAAAATTCCTTATTACGGTCTGGGGGAATAATTAATTGTGTTTTTAATGTGTCTATTTTATACTGTATATACAGTATAATTAATCACACTGAATAACCGTGTTAAATCAACAGCCCTAATTTTGATGCTTAATACATACTTCTGTCCATGTAGTGTAGCTAAAATGTCTTAAGTTTCTCTAATCTCACTGATTTATGTGTGTGCATGGCTCATCAGTACATACTCAATTCCTCCTTTCGCTCTGGTGTGCACAGTGCTCACATTGGTGTGGCAACCAGTTCCATTCCAATCTCCTTTCATGGGTTTTGGATCCAGACTGGCCACCACCCCAAAATCTTCACACACCCTGTTTAGCAGGAAACGGGCCATCCACAGGTGATCTCCCATCTCAATACCTTCACATGGCCCCACCTGGAACTCCCACTGCAGAGAGGGCAAACTATCCATACTGGGCATACAGAACATGGAGATACCAACAAGATAACTACAACTTAATGGCAGTTACCTGAGAGGGCATGACCTCTGCGTTAGTGCCACAGATTTTGATGCCAGCGTACAGACAGGCTTTATAATGGCACTCCACAATGTCTCTGCCAAAAGCCCTGTCAGCACCAACACTGCAGTAATATGGACCTGACAGAAGAGAGACATAGAATTCAGAAAGGAATTGAACAGTTCCAGATGTCAGGAAAATAAAATAAAAATACAGCTGGTTTAATTCTGGTTTAAGAGTTAGAAAGAGAGTGGAAAATCATTATGAACTGTTTTTGTTGAATAAAAAACACATTGACAAACATTATAAATGGACAAAAAAAAGTGGTAAATAAAGATTAAAAAAAAATGATGAGGTAACACTTTACAATAAGGTTCCATTTGTTAACATTAGTTAACAACATTAGTTAACATTGAACAATACTTATTAAGCATTTATTAATCTTAGTTAATGTTACTTTCAGCATATACTAATACATATTTAAAATCAAAGATTGTATTAGTTAACATTAGTTAATGCACTATTAACTAACAATGAACAATTGTATTTTTATTTACTAACATTAACAAAGATTAATAAATGACGTAACAAATATATTGTTAATTGTTTGTTCATGTTACCTAATGCATTTACTAATGTTAACAAATTGAACCTTATTGTAAAGTGTTACCATGTATGATATGACCAATTTAAACCCTAAAGCAACACATTTTTGTTCCACACAGTAGGATCAAGTAGGAACTTTCTGTTAATGTACCAAAACACTGATTTAAAATCAATGTATTTCTCTCTGCATGTAGCCTACCAATAAGTCCACTCATGATAACATTGACATTCTCTTTAACCTTGTGGCTTGGGGTAGCCAAGTCTGGGCCAGCCGAAAGGGTGTCCATCCACTCCAAAAAGAGTATACTCTTGTTCCATGCCAAACCAAGGGTGGAGCTCTTTGACCTTCTCCATGATCTTGTTACAGCAGTTACGATGGTTTGATTCTAGGAGGACAAAATACAAGGCTTGAGATCATCAGTAGTTTTGCTGCTATAAAATCATTACAGCCACTTTCTCTGTTTGGTTTTGTTCAGCATCATGGCACTCAAAGTTCAACCTACACAATGTTTTCAATGCGCTAAATAAATGTGATCACCATAAAACCACACTGGCATACATTAAAGCAAAGGTCAACTATATCATGAAGGTAGATTTTAACCGAAAGATAATTTGTGTCATCGAACGGTCTGATAATTCTGAATAATGACCGCACATCCGGGGATAAAGTCAAATTTAATTTTTTACTTTTCGGATCACTCTGCAAATCCTTACAAGTAAGCTAATAAAATAATTTAAACCCAAATCAATATTTTATGTCCATTCATTTATTTATTTGGGAAATAGTCTTGTAATAAATGGGATAATGAGCAGTCAAACGGTCTCCTCACATAATAACCTTCAACTCCAATCATTATTCCATGTTAATTTAATAAATTATTTCCTAAGAAGCTGTGTAATAAGTGCTGTCGGCGTCCTGATCACCCTGTCTGGGTTTATTTTGTGATAATGACTGGCTGACTGAGGATTGACCCTTACTTATAGTATTTCATCTTATAGTATTTCATTTATAAAAAAAAAAGGTATTCTTCTTAGATCAGTGCAAATAAAATTAAAGCTCCAATTGGCATAACTTATTCCATACAGTATGACAACATGCTTCGCTGTAGGTCAACATTTGTTCAATTAACCATATCTTTTTTTCCCATAAAAATAATGGTAGAAATGTTCTGTAACTTTTTTGTAATAGAGACTTTTAGGTGTGTGTCTATACTGAAAATTACTTTAAAAAACAAATCTACTCTGATGAATGGATTAAAAATTTTTTTTTGACAAGCCCCTTCCATTAATATTCTGCACCAAGAGTAATATGTTGTATTTTCCTTTCTTTAATAGCTTCTTAAACCATTTCCATTCATGTTCACATTTACATTACATACATACATTTATGCATTTGGCAAAGGCTTTTATCCAAAGTGACTTACAATGCGTTTAAGGTACATTTTATCTTTATGTGTGTTCCCTGTGTTTTAAACCCATGACCAGCTATTGTTAGTGCAATGCTCTACCAGTTGAACTACAGAATCAAATATCTGTTATACAGTACCTGCAGGTTCTCGGGTGTGCTTGAGCACCTCACACAGGACTAGTTTGTTAGGGTCCAAAAGGAAGGGGTCCCTGAACATGCTGACTGGAATCAGAAGCATGTCGCTGTTGGATCCTATAGCCTGCCCTGTGCTGGAACCATCGAAGTTCCATTCTGGCAGATCTGCCAAAGAACAGGCAAAACCAGCATAAGCAACATGTTGGAGATACTGTATTTCAGCTAAAGGAAATGAAATGGTCAACTCAAGCTTAAACTATACCAGCGATACTCTTTGGTTCAGAATCCATGGTTCGAGTCTTATTACGCAGACCCTCTCCTGAGCCATCAATCCAGATATAAGTGATCTGACAGAAGCCTCCCTGAGGCAGATTGAGGTATTGCTGGCGCAGGGCCTTGTTGAGACCAGAACTGTCAGATACGCAAGACATACTGGACCAGTTTACGGTAAACAATGAATCTGGGAAGAAAAAACAAAAAAGATTAAAACAAAACTATGATGTGTTCTTCTGATAGCTTATCTTTGAAAAAATCATTGGATGGTTTTTACTCCTTGATTATGGTCTTTAATAAATAAACATTTCAAAAATATGCATGAAATTTGAGCATGCTGTTTTACAAAACAATTAAATAAAAGTCAAATTATAGTGGTGCCAAAGTTACAACCTGTGGTTAAGTTCACTGACTTTTTCAACCACTTTTAAATTTACAGAAATTACTAAATTTTTATTATCAATATTTTATAAATCTCTGAAACCTCTTAAAATTGAGATGAGATTATTATCGTAAGTTAAATGGATTGTTATGACATAATGATAAAACACTTTTTGCAGTGTAATTTTACAAGGAATTACAAGCTTAGATCTGATATTCAAAGATTTAATGCTGTTGGTCAACCAATTTTTTATTTATATGCAAATTTGCATTTCTGAATGAGAGGTACAGTATTGTTGTGCATTCCTGAAACAGAAAGTGAAAATAATGTTCTAGTCTAAAGTGACAAGACAACCGCCAGAGAAAACACTGTTTAGAAAACTCATTGTTAGAGAAAACACTGAGTGCACACAATAAAAACAAAAAATGGACATGTACTGATAACAGGAAGACAAACCAGTTTATAAACTGGTTTGTCTTCCTGTTATCAGTACATGTCCATTTTTTATTGTTAATATATATATATATATATATATATATATATATATATATATATATATATATATATATATATATTAAACTATTCTAAGAATTATAGTGTATTGATATAGTGATAGCATTAAAGTATTAATTGTCATGCTGTAATTAATATATGTGTGTTCAGTAATGTGCCATAAAAGTATAAATCAATTAATACAAGGAATACTTACTCAGAGAAGTTTATATGATGTTGTAATTGGCTCCACTTCATATGAAGGCTGAAATCTGTTTGCTGAATCAGTCAAGATAAAGGCAGCCTGTAATCAAGCTTATATGGCATGCATGTGACGTAAGATATACCTGATGAATGATGTCCAACCCTAAATGCACCCTTGGATGACAAAGCAGTCATTACATCCACATACAAGTCATATACAGTTGAATTCAGAAGTTTACATACACTTAGGTTTAAGTCATTAAAACTAATTTTTTAACCACTCCACAGATTTCATATTAGCAAAATATATTTTGGCATGACAAAAGTAATTTTTCCAACAATTGTTTACAGACAGATTGTTTCACTTTTCATTGACTTTAACACAATTCCAGTGGGTCAGATGTTTACACTCACTAAGTTAACTGTGCCTTTAAGCAGCTTGGAAAATTACAGAAAATGATGTCAAAGCCTTTAGGCAATTAGCCAATTAGCTTCTGATAGGCTGATTAGAGTCAATTGGAGGAGTACCTGTGGATGTATTTTAAGGCCTACCTTCAAACTCAGTGTCCAATGCTTGACATCATGGGAAAATCAAAATAAATCAGCCAAGACCTCAGAAAAAAAAATTGTGGACCTCCACAAGTCTGGTTCATCCTTGGGAGCAATTTCCAAATGCCTGAAGGTACCACGTTTGTCTGTACAAACAACAGTACACAAGTATAAACACCATGGGACCACGCAGCCATCATACCGCTCAGGAAGGAGATGCATTCTGTCTCCTAGAGATGAACGTAGTTTGGTGTGAAAAGTGAAAATCAATCCCAGAACAGCAAAGAACCTTGTGAAGATGCTAGAGGAAACAGGTAGACAAGTATCTATATCCACAGTAAAACGAGTCCTATATCAACATAACCTGAAAGGCTGTTCCGCAAGGAAGAAGCCACTGCTCCAAAATCTCCATAAATAAGCCAGACTAAAGTTTGCAAGTGCACATGGGGACAAAGATCTTACTTTCTGGAGAGATTTCCTCTGGTCTGATGAAACAAAAATGTAACGTTTTGGCCATAATGACCATCGTTATGTTAGGAAAAAGGGTGAGGCTTGCCAGCCGAGGAACACCATCCCAACTGTGAAGCATGGGGGTGGCAGCATCATGTTGTGGGGGTGCTTTGCTGCAGGAGGGACAGGTACATTTCACAAAATAGATGGCATCATGAGGAAGGAAAATTATGTGGATATATAGAAGCAACATCTCAAGACATCATCCATTAGGTTAAAGCTCGGTTGCAAATGGGTCTTCCAAATGGACAATGACCCCAAGCATACCTCCAAAGTTGTGGCAAAATGGCTTAAGGACAACAAAGTGTGGCCATCACAAAGCCCAAACCTCAATCCGATAGAAAATTTGTGGGCAGAACAGAAAAAGCGTGTGCGAGCAAGGAGGCCTACAAACCTTACTCAGTTACACCAGTTCTGTCTGGAGGAATGGGACAAAATTCCAGCAACTTATTGTGAGAAGCTTGTGGAAGGCTACCCAAAATGTTTGACTAAAGTTAAACAATTTAAAGGCAATGCTACCAAATACTAACAAATTGTATGTAAACTTCTGACCCACTGAGAATGTGATGAAAGAAATAAAAGCTGAAATAAATCATTCTCTCTACTATTATTCTGACATTTCACATTCTTAAAATAAAGCAGTGATCCTAACTGACCTAAGACAGGGAATGTTTTCTACAATTTAATGTCAGGAACTGTGAAAAACTGAGTTTAAATGTGTTTGGCTAAGGTGTGTGTAAACATCTGACTTCAACTGCACATCCAATTCGACTGTTCACCTAAACACTCTGCATTGTTGTGGCAATTTTGTACGATTGGTTTGTTTGGCACAACTGTTCTAAGAACAGAAGTGCAATCAGAAAGAAAAATAAAATTAAAGCCATGCAACATACAACAGGAAATGTTTGGCAGAATGCTAGCCTGTCTCCACTCACTTTCATTGCATCTTTTTTTTTTCTCTCCATAAAATGGATGTGAATAGTGTCTGAGGCTAACATTCTGCCCAACATTATTTTCTGTTCTGTGAAAAAAAGTTTGGAACAACATGAAGGAGAGTAAATGATGACAGAATTTTCATTTTTGGGTGAATTATCCATTTATTATGCTGATTTTGAATATGGTCAGTCTTTTCGATGACAAATAAATCCTTCTCACCTCAGTTCCCATACTCACAAGAGTACACACTATGGTTAATGTGAGGATTTTGTTTTCCACTGTAAAGAGAAACATCAGCACAAAGAAGGCGCAGAGGACCAGAATTTTTACAGTCCAATTCACATCTGATGAGCCAAGTCTTCTGTTGAAGGACTTCTGTTGGAGACCTGCTGAACTGGGCATAACAACTCAGTAAATTACCTGATTACTAAAGCTGATTAATATACTGGCCACTGCAAAAATCCAATGAACAAACATGGTCTTAATTCCTTAAATAGAAATTGCATGTTTGCATCTTACTTGACACATCACCACTTACTATAAAGAGAGATAGCAATGATGCAAAGAAAAAACATGCAGTGCCATATAACCTGTTCTTCCAATCTGTCTTCATTGCTGTGGCATTGTTACCAACCTTTCCTGGAACAGAATAAAGGAAAATATGATCAACAAGAAATGCAACATAATTTTTTTAAATGTAATAAGTTCTACTAACCCATCTGCACTGCTGTCAAATCTTGTGTTGACCTTGATACTATGATTATAAGGTATGAGAAATCGTATCTATTTTCTGAGACAAAAAATAAAAGTAAAACAGAACACCCAAAATGGTGTGCTGTATTTTTAGCCTACATGGTATTTACATGTTTTAATGACTACAGATGTCTGCCTAACATATTTAAAGAGCAAATTCAAACCTTTCTGATCAGACAAGCCCAAAAATGAACACGAAACTGCTTGCTGAACTATGAAAATCCAAAATATTGATATCAGTCTTAGATGAGACCAAAAATATCAAACCACACAATAGTAGTCTCTGAAATGCATGTTTAATGAAAATCATACACACTTGTAACATACAAAACAAGAAGTAACTGCAATTATTTAACAAAACCTTAACAAAGGCAGAAATATTAATACAAAACCACGTTGAACAATCACAAAAAACAAAAAAACAAAAAAAAAATCAATCTCGCAAATGTCATTTGTCATTATTTAGATAATGCTTTTCATGCAAAGTGATATGGCATAGATTAAATTCTGGGACAGTCCACTTTAAGCACTCAATAAATTCCATGCACAGGTGCACAGTGATAACTAAGTAACTGTGTGATCACAGTTCCCAGGACACCTTTGCTCGGGCTGAACCTTGTGTTTGGCTACCATAGCAAAATATTGAATTAAGAGGGAGTATACATTCAAATTACTGACCAAAAACTCTGGTTCCACAGACATCCTAAAGTTGAAGTGTGCAATTGCAATGCCACCAGCGTCACTACACGCAACTGTAAAAATGACAAAGTGAAAGAACAAGTGTTTACAATTTGACCCATGACCACCATAGCTGCAATTACATTAAAATCAGTGCCGGTCCTAGCCTTTTGGGGGCCCTAAGGAAAACTTTGTGTGGGGGCCCCCCGTCAGTGTGTCCGTAACCCCCAAAACGATTCCCCCCAACCCTAAAGTCTGTTTCAAATAGCAGTTTCGTAGAAAACAAACAACAACATACAGTGAGTTAATTCTAAAGAACATTAGTATTTAATATTTTTTTATATTGACAATACGTCAACGGTATATAAGGTGCCAATTTTCAATTAATAAAAGGAAAAGGAACATAAGGCCACTCTGCAGGGTCAGTTGGCAGGGCACTTTCTGGCACTACATTACTGGTGCCTGCTTTAGCTAGCTGTACATTACCGGTGTCTACGCTGGTGCTGCTAATCTTACTGATGAACTTGAGAAGGCATAAAACAACAACAACACTTTACACTTAATTTAAAATGGCCTAACACTGTAACAGTGCAAAGTAATGATAAGCTAAGTTTACAGACTAGTAATGTTAAAGTTTTTGCAAACAATGGAACAATAAAACAATGATCAAGAGTAAATGAAGACTAAAAGGCAGATAAAAAAATATTAAAATGGGAGCAAGACAAATGAACAATGAAATACTGTAACTGAAATCAAATTTTGATTGACAGCTAAATGCTCGCCAAAAATAACGCTCTAGCGCCATCTATCTTTCTAAAAATGATCAAAGTTGAATGCTAATAGGGTTCAAAACAGTGTTTCTATGAATGCAAACTTTAATACAGTGCAAAAGACATTCTATTAGCATAACATAAATATATATAAATAAATACAAATTTCCAACATTCTTTTGAATGTCCATGTACTAAAATAAAATATTTGATGCCATGAGTGTATCTTCATTTACATTTACTATTATTTTGAATGGCCATGGAAAGTGAAGCAATGTGATAACAATTTTACCTGGTCACAAAAAGTAGTCCGTTAATTTACCTGATGAACTTTCACCTTTTGCTGACCCTTTATGCTTCGCAGAGCTAATGTGTGCTTCTAAATCACTTGCACCTTTATTAGCAACTGGCACATAAGTGCCAGCTTTACATGTCATATATTCTGCTTCCCATGGATCTCGACCTGGACGAAAGCATGGGATTTTTTTGTGCAAATCTTCTGTAAATTTGAACTTTTGTTTGGGCATTGTTTCCACTCAGCTGTCATTTGCTGCTACTGTCAAGCAACTGTTTGATGCCGAACACAACAGCGCTTCGCGTGTACGCAGAGAGATTGACAGGCAGGAATTTGGCCAATAGTTGCTGCAAGCCTGTTATAATCGACCAATTGGTGTGCGAGAAGGCGGGACTTACAAAGAGGGGTTAAAGCAATTCAAATATGCACGCACACATAATGAAGTATTAGACCAGATAGATGCACATCATAATGCAGCTAAAGCCGAATTTTCGCAAATTTAGAAATCCCGGCCGGACGCTTTTTTAAGGTCCGAAAAAGAGGACATGTCCAGTAAAAAGAGGATGTATGGTCACCCTACACTTAACAACTTAACCGACACAGTTTTTGAATGAATGGAACAGTTTAAGGAAACTGGGCTCGGTACAGTTTAAATGCACCTTACTTTCATCCTACCTCCGTACAGCCTCCTGTTCCTGTTTGCATGCATGGAGCTATAAAATACTTGGAGGGAGCTATCCGTTTGCGTCCCCATTCATCTCTATTGCTGTGCTCAGCTAGCGCAGGGTTCCCAGAAAGCTAGCAAAATGGAGGCTGCCATCTTTGCTCATGGGCGCTCAGTACGGGGATTAGGGGTCACTTGACTGATCCCTCGTTAATTGGAATAGACGGGAAAATATAAATATATTTCATGCTTTTAAAAGCCCTTCAAAAACAATCAGTCACCGGATGAAGATGTGCTGTAATGTAATTAAATAATTTAAATTGAAATGGTTCTTGGAAAAAAAATTATTTAGTCATAAAACACGGCTAATTTTGAATGGCTGTCTATGGAGAAACATGCTTTTTGCCTTCGGGTGGTGTAGTTCCAGCATCTACCAGCAGGGGCAAACAGGGACCTGCTAACCAGCCAATTCCTGACCCCCTGTTTGCATGGCAATAAATACTAGTACTTGGCTGCTTATTATAAGGTCTTCGACAGCGTGGGGGCCCCCTGGCGGATCGGATGCCCTACACGACTTGTGTATAGACCATTTCAAGAATGTAAACAAAAACAAAGTAATTAGAACAGCTTAAATGTATTTCCAGATCCTTTCAACAAAGTCTCTTTTTCAAGGTAAGTCAGTCCACTCAGCGGCCATCTTTGGAATGCTCTTGGGCAGCTATTTTTCTATGTAAACAAGCATCATGAATGTGCAGCTCCTATCTACTTGAATGGGAAAAGACCGAAATCTCCAAAACGGTCGGTCAAGTTTACGATAAAAGAATATATTTCAAATCAGCAGTAAAATCTGACAACACTGTGTGATGGGGTGAGCAAAAGACGGGCACAGTGGGTGTGGCATTAGGCCTAGGAGAGGCATTTATTTAAAATGTCCAAAACAAAAGGAAACCTGGGGCCTTTGCGGTGGAAAGGGCTATGTGAAGGAAGAGTAGTGAAGACAGGGGAAGGTCCAGGTGATAGTGGACGGGGTCCTGGCGGCCGGGACACCTTTGTCTGAGGCGTGTGGAGCGGCAGCTTTGCTCAAGCAACCCAGCTTCCCTGGGCCTCAGCACTTGATGGTAATAGCGGCCCTGCATCCTGGCCTGTCGGCCGCGATGCATGCTCCAATCCCCGGCATCGCATCTAACTCGCGCCGGGGTGCCGGGGTGCCGGTCCGGCAACGCATCCAACTCGCACCAGACACTCGCTTCGTTCTGGGACCTGCGAAGGCGCCAGCAGGTAGAGACCGGTCTCCCGAGGAGAGGAGCACCGTCTTGTACAGCTAATGTGCATGCACGTTCTCGATTGATTGACACATGATGTCTGTATCTAAAAGGTGATTGGCTATTTTACCTGTAAGGCGGGATTTCCTTTCTACATTGGTTGACCATTGGCTGCTGTTGCCGTCGGGCGTTTCAATTTCTCCCATTTATTTTAATAGAAGTGGCCCGTCTCTGCTTAATAGTCTCTGTTCTGACAAGCAGGAAATGTTCATCGAACAAAAATGATGCCACTTGACGTAACCAATGAACAGTCCTTGAAAAGGTCAATAGGAAGGACCGGTACTGATTAAAATGAATGTGTGAGAAGCAGTGGCCCAGCATACAGTAGCTTCAGTGAATTGTCACAGTGCTGGAAGGATGATTGAGAAATCCAAAGTCAATAATTATCTCCGACAGCTGCTTGTCATGCTTTCCTGATGATACATCCACTTTTCTTCGAGTCTCGCCTCTTGGTCCGCACCGGCTGTTTACTGACTCTCCATGTTCCATGACAGACATGGGCACTGGCAGTAAGAGTGAAGTCCACACTGTTATGAAGGCAACCACACATACTACCAAAAGTTTGGACACTTTACTGAATTTGTGTCTCTTGATCTTTAAGGTTTTTAGTTGTATGTGTCCTTATATTTTTTTTCTAATCAACAAGCTACCAGATAGAACCAAAAATGATACCTAAATGACAAGACAACTTTTTGCTTTTAAAAAATATTTAGTTGATATATATATATATATATATATATATATATATATATATATATATATATCAACTAAATATTTTTTAAAAGCAAAAAGTTGCCTTATATATATATATATCACAAATAAGGACATATCTTTGTTTGTCAGACTTAGCAAACTACTGGAAACAAATTTGTCCCTAAAGTATAGCTAGTTCCCTTATGATTCAGTTTACTTGACATTGCGTCAGTAAGCTGATGCTTATGGGAGTGTCCTTCTACACGACCTAGTTGAAACCCTTCGACAATAACAGCAATTCTAAAATTGGCTATGGTGTTTAAGCCCCGCTCTTTTAGGCGCAAATCTATCCAGTATAAAAACAGGCACGCAAACACCACTGCTCAGAATTTTCTTCTTTCAAGACAGTGATTCATCTCTTGTCTTAGAAGCCCTCTACCTTCGTCTGTTTCGAAATACACAAGCCAGCGGATGGAATCTTCGCAAGCTTAGAAGACTCTGCGCTCTCCTGAAGTGTTCTGGCGGACATTCTACATCCCGCCGTTGACACTTTGTTGGTGAACGAGTCCTCGCTTCAGCGACAAACCTACTCCACGCAGCGCTTCGGCCTGAGTATCCTTTATTGCTATTGCTATTGCTAAATTGTGTGTATGTATATATATATATAAAAGTAGTCCCAATGGTGAGCAGCACATTATATCATACAAAGAACAAACAAAATTGCCCTCTGTCCCATTACATGGATGCATGACGAGTCCTTATGGGAATTTCCGACTGGGTGCTAAAAACAATCGAACATGGTCATACGATCCAATATGCTACACACATACGTTGAGCGCACCTGCCAGTTTAGACTGTCTGACTAGCTCTTTGTGTGCTATGGAGGATGCACGAAAGGAATGTCCGTCTCCAAGCAAAGACTTTCTCACTGGATCGTTGATGCAATTGCCCTGGCTTACGAGTCGCAGGGTGCAAATTGCCCAATTGGTGTTAAAGCACACTCAACTAAAGGTATGGCCTCTTCATGGGCATGGATGAATGGTGTGTCCTTACAAGACATATGTTTTGCAGCAGGATGCTCTTCTCAAGACACATTCGCTAGGTTTTACAACTTAGACATAAAATCTCTCTCATCGCTAGTCCTCTCTGTCTTGAGCGCTTGCCATGGGGCCTGGGTAGCTCAGCGAGTATTGATGCTGACTACCTCCCCTGGAGTCGCGAGTTCGAATCCAGGGTGTGCCGAGTGACTCTAGCCAGGTCTTCTAAGCAACCAAATTGGCCCGGTTGCTAGGGAGGGTAGAGTCACATGGGGTAACCTCCTCGTGGTCACGATTAAGTGGTTCTCGCTCTCAATGGGGCGCGTGGTAAGTTGTGTGTGGATCGCGGAGAGTAGCATGATTCTCCACATGTTGTGAGTCTCCGCGGTGTCATGCACAGCAAGCCATGTGATAAGATGCGCAGTTTGAGGGTCTCAGAAGTGGAGGCAACAGAGACTTGTCCTCCGCCACCCAGATAGAGGTGAGTAACCGTGCCACCACAAGGACCTAGTAAGTAGTGGGAATTGGGCATTCCAAATTGGGAGAAAAGGGATAAAAATAAAAAATACATAAATAACTAAAATAGAGCGCTTGCCATTTCATTGGCAAAACATATACTTATGCCCCTCTTTTTAAGTGCAGGCTCCCTGTCATTTTACACAACTGCCTGCATTCAGACTATTGTATTTCCCAAAATTCAAAAGCACTTTCATTATAAATAAAACCCCGAATATATGACTATAGTTCATATATCCATTCTGAGTGTTCCCCTCCTGGCTCACCATGAGGGTCATTCACATGCGGTATACTCATGTCGGGACTGCAGCATCATGTTTCCTCTCTGGGAGGGTTATGTCGTGTAGTGCGGCATGATGGGACTGTTTCCCATAAGCGTCAGCTTACTGACGCAATGTCAAGTGAACTGAATCGTAAGGGAACGTCTCGGTTACATATGTAACCTCGGTTCCCTGAGATGAAAGGAACAAGACATTGCTTATGCTGGCCGCACTACAGGCTCAGACTGAAAATTTTAAGGAATGGTGTTTGCCTGCTGCTTTTATACCTGACAGATTCGCGCCTAAAAGGGTAGGGCTAAAACACCATAGCCAATCTCAGAATTGGCATTATTGTAGAAGGGTTTCAACTAGGACATAGTGTAAAAGGACACTCCCATAAGCTTCAGTTTACTGACGCAATGTCTCGTTCCCTTCATCTCAGGGAACCGAGGTTACATACGTAACCGAGACGTTGTCTACACACAAACACACATCTTACCTGACTAGGCTAAATCTTACCTGGTGCACCGCATCAGGCGTTTATGTGGCTTAGCTGCTTCTCTTCTATACTGCATCAGTCCACAGACCAGCTCGTGCGCTATCATTATGTATAGTAAAAATATAAGCACACCGGGGTCCATACTGCCGGTGACTGTAGAACAACTTATTCGCTGTTTGTCATGTGTTTTTTGCACAGCAATGCATATCACTCACGCGCAAATGTCTGTTTTCCCTCCACGAGCCCCTTCTTCATCAGTCTCGCGATTCGAAAATAATATATTAACGATATTTTTGTCCCGCCATTGATAACGTTATGCATGCTTCAGTTCTGACTCACAAAAATGCAATTCATCCTATACTACTGACGTTGCCGGAGGATTTTGTTGCCCGAATGATCCCTTTGAGCTTGCAGACAAACTTGTCGCGATGCTGTTGCCATGGAGACATCGACGTTAAGAGACCTCTATTTAAACGTTTGAACGTCTGTGTGCACTAAGTTTATTATTATTATTATTATTATTATTATTATTATTGTGTATTAAAAACATTACATATTCACAATACACTGTAAAAATGTTAAATATGCTTTATGTGTTCACATCTAACTTAACTGCTTTTATTCAACTAAAAAATATTTAACCACTGAATCAAACTGAAAACATTTTACACCAACATAACTAATCTGAAGGGTTAGATCAGGTAGAAATAGCTCTTTATGGTAACAATTGCAGGTTATCAAAGTTTACAGCGTTTTTATTAAAATTAAGATTAATGATTTTGACCAAATCATAAGCATGTGTAGTTCTGTTATTTTAAAAATGTTTATATAAATTGCAACCTTTTTTTCTTAATATGTGCTCAATTTTATTTTAAATTTAATATATGCAGAGTAGGAATACAATATATAATTTAATCTCTTGACCAACAGGATTGATTTGTCCATTCTCTCACTGCTTCAAACCTAAAATTAACAACATTATACTGCACACTTAACAATTTAGTGCTGTTGGTTAATTCTGTCTGGAACCCCTGTTATTCTATAAAAGAGCGAATCCATAAAGACAGTCAAAAGATTTGACCAACCATTCACTTGCAATATCCATCTTAATGACTGCCATCATTTACCCACACCATGTTACAGGATTCAAACCACACACTGAGACCACACAAAGAAGATTTAGAACATGTGTAACCTCTAATAATATATGTTAATGACATCTAACATCACAACCCTCTATGGCCTGTTCATTGTATGCTTTCTTAGTACCTGTACTTTGCTGTTCTGTTCATTGTATACAATATATTCAATTACACTGTAATAACACTGCATAAGATTGTACAACTTAAATAGATCTGTGCTTGTCTGGAATGCATTTCTCTTTGAATCATACAGTGACATGAGTTGAGATTCTCAGATTCTTTAATGGTTGTAAGGAATCATCCGGTGGTGACAGAACATCCAGCAACTATACCATCAGTTCAAACAAATGAATGATCTTGAGAGGCAGACTTCAGGATTATTTGACCCCAGTAATTTACAGAAAGTTCTTGTGCTCATAGTAAAGAGTAACTTTTGCTTAGGGTCAGTGTTTTTTTTTTTAGTATGTGGCATTAGTCGTGTCATGGTGGCACAAGCAGTTCTCCTGCTGTGATGCCACCTGTTTTGCCTCGGGAGATCCAGTCGGTGGCACAATCACCATGACATCCTCCTATGCGGCCATATTGTCATTCACGTCCGCCACATGTTCCTACAAACAAACCAAAATAGTGAATAAAATTCAAATTGAAATATGACAGAGTAGCAGAGTATTGACGGGTACTAATTTCCCTTATGTACTTGAGGGAAATGGTAAATTGGGTGTAGTTCATGCATGCAACAGAACATTCAGGTTTTGTAATAAAGCACTCCAAAAGGGAAAGCTCTTACACAAAACAAGAGATGCACAGGTAACTTACAGTACTATCGGATTCATAGAGGTCATTGCCGAAGCCACTGCAGGCTACATTAGATGTGTTCTGTACTAAAGCATTGGACCTCTCTATAGTTTTCAGGTAGAATACCAGCAAGGCAGAAAGAACGATCAAGAGCAGAATGACAACTATGACAGAGGCCACAATTGCTCTTGAGTTGTTAGATGATGATGGTGGTGCTGTGAATATAACGATTATGTTGTTAAAATTAGGTTTTGGTAAGATTTTCATGGTTTGTTGTTACTAACTTCATAAAGTGTTCTCACACCAGTGGGATTCAAAAGTCTGAGACCACACTGAAAATCTGGTATTCATAATTGTAATTTAAACCTGAATATAGACAGAATTTAATAAGACCAAGGCAAGAAACATGGTTTAAAATGAATACTTAAGAGGAAAATGTAAGATTCTGCACTATTTCTAGATTACTAATCAAATAAGTAGATTTAAAAGCATCAGGATTAACACAACCTTGTGGCATCCATGCCAGTTCGTTCATGCTGTTCGAGTGCACTATTTGGGATGTCGAGGGGGACATACCAAATACTAAGACATTGCAATCTTTCACTTTTTATGCTTTGTTATGCTAACAATATAATTTGCAATAAAAAAGTCATAAAATAATTTTCACAATCTGAATTCCACTACACTAAAATATAAAGTTTTTGGATTCTAACAAATTTAACTTTGACACATTCTAACACATTTCTGAATTTAACAATCTCTTACTTGTCTGGTCTGTCCCAGCACAGTTCACTCCAACCGTATATTTTATGTCATCCAGGGCAAGAACACCCTTCTGTCATTTAAATCCCTCCAATACAATCTGCATCTCATTAAATCACACATAATCAGTATAATCACACAACAAACTTCATGCAGAATCTGTAAGAATGTTGAATACAGTAGGTTTTAATATAAGCTGTGACCTGCTATTCCGTTTCTGAGGTGATATTGACACGGAAATATCTCCAACCTTCACCCCTTCATCCAGTGTCAGCAATTCATGTTTGGACCCTCCAGACAGCCTCCATACGATGAGTTTACTGTCATCTTTGAAAGAACATAATATTAAAATCATTATTTTGACATTATAATTATTATGTTAGCTTGACAAAGCCAACATACTGTTTTTCTACAAACTTGGTTTAGGTTTTTTTTTCAAAATCCCTAAACTAAGAGCAAAATTTCAAAAACTAACTTCTAGAGCTTTCAAGTTACATCCACCAAACTTAGCATAGACCATCAGACTGTTCAGGAATACTATGTTATGTCTTTTATCACTGATCAAATTTATGGTTTTCGCACAGTGAACGATCAAATATCAGAAAAATACCACTGACTTACACACACAGAAGTTCAAACAGCATTCAAACATTCAAACGGAATGCTTGTAAATTCAAATTCCAAGTGTCAAAAAATTTATTTGCAAGCAAAACCACAACAGGCTTTAATCTGTTTTAAGTTTTCACTTTATCTATACATCAAGATTGCGATTTGTCTTACTATATATTTTCTGACTGTATAACCATCAACCGTCTACTTTTAAAACTAGTTTAACCTGTTGAAGCATTTGATCTCCGCACTTAGACCTGACGAGTAATACTAATTTGATATACTAAATTGGGACATACAAAGTTGGTCTTAGCGTGACAAAATAACTGATGTGACAGACAACTAAAACCGATTGTTTGATGATATAGATGTGGTCGTACGCAGGGTTGGCTGATAAACACAAAAGATCAGGCAGGTTTCTTTGGTTGGTGCCAGGTGAGGGCTCAGCAGCCAGGCATTCTAGGTAGCAGTGTCACGCTCAGGAAGAAACAGGAAATGACCTATAGTCAAAAAGAGGACAAAATTAAACCCACTTTCTCTGACTATATATTATTATTCAGGTTTAAAGTGAATGAGAATGAAGGTCTAGATTATTTACTAAATGCTTAGTATTACATACAGTATTGGTAAGCCTATTTAAGCACATAAATCACCTTCCTCTGTGTGCAGTGTGTTGTCATTGGGTGGTGCGCCGTAGAACGTCTCAGCTTGTGCACTGGTCAGGTCCTAATCTAACCAGTATAGTGATGGGTTCTGAGTGTTGGACCATCCACACAGACCTCTCTCTAGATCACAGATGCTATCTGAAGCACACATGAAACAGGATTAAAAAAAAGCTGATGAAAAAATTTAGGGCTGGACATTGTAATTGATTGGATGGTAAAAAGCGGTTTCTATGACAGGTTGATAGAAGGGAAGATTTAAAAAAGTAGAGAGCTTGCTGAAAATCGTTTCAGAGGCAGAGCAAGTTGTTACATTCTTATAAGAGATTACAAAGACACAAATTTTGTGCCTTTGGTTTAACACACAAAAATGAATATAGCACAACAAGACCAAGAGCAATTCTTAAGAAAGAAAATAGGGACAATTTTGATTTTATGACCACTTTAACTTAAAGGAATACTTTGGGTTCAATACAAGTTCAGCTCAATCAAAGTCTTTCTAGCAAGTCAGTCCACAGTCGGCCATCTTTGAAACGCTCTTAGGAGGCTATTTCCAGTCAAGCAAGTGCTATCTACTTGAATGGAGAAAGACCAAAATCTCAAAAACAGTTGGCCAAGATTACAATCAAAGAACATACTTCAAATCAGCAATAAAATCTGACAATACTGGTATCATAAATTTTGATCCTTTACCTCAGATTACACTAAAAAAATGAAATTTTCCCGGCTTGTATAGAGTTGATTGACAGGTGATGTCTGTATCTAAAAGGTGATTGGCACTTTTAACTGTAAGGCAGGACTTCCTTTCTACATCAGTTGACCGTTGGAGCTTAGAGCTCCTTGGTTGAGCGTTCCAATTTCTCCCGTTCATTTTAATAGATGTGGCCCATCTCTGTTAAATACTCTGGCTCAATCGACAGCATTTGTGGCATAATATTGATTACCACAAATATTAATTTTGACTTGCCCCTCCTTTTCTTTAAAAAAAGCAAAAATCTAGGTGAAGTGAGGCACTTACAATGGAAGTGAATGGGGGCCAAATTTTTTACAGTAAAATACTCACTTTTTCAAAAGTATAGCTACAATCAAAACTATGCGTGTAAAATGATTTAAGTGTGATAAAATCCCTACTAACCTTTTCTATGTAAAGTTATAGCCAGGTTTACAACTTCGTTGCCATGACGATGTAATGCCAACAAACTCTAAAACCCTAAAATGACTGTGAAATTACTATTTAAACAACATTACAGCTCAAATAATACATGCGTTTTAACAGAAGAATTAATGTAAGTGCTTTTATATAATTATAAGCTTCACATTTCTGCCTTTAAACCCTCCAAAAACTGGCCCCATTCACTTCCAATTGTAAGTGTCTCACTGCAACCTCAATATTTGCTTTTTTTAAAGAAAAGGAGGAACGATTCAAAATAAATTTTTGTGGTAATCAATATTATAACACAAATACTGTCGATTTAGCTTAACTTGTATTGAACTCTGAATATTCCTTTAAAAATAACTTGGCTGTCATAATACAAACCTGTTGTGGGACAGCTGACAGCTTTGAGTAGGTGATGTCATCAATGGTAATAAAACTCTCTTTGCCCCTCCTCCCTCCACCTCAAACTGTAGCTAAAGCATAAACATACTTTTACACACAATAGTTGATTCAATCCTTTAAGCATAATAAGGAAACAGAATATGTTTCATTTCATAAGCATTGCACTTTCTTACTGTGCATAGTAACTGTGCACCGACTGTGGTCGGTCTCAGGGTCAGTTCTGGTTGATGCCCAGTTTTGGTGTAACCACTTGGCTCCTCCAGAACTGGTGTAACCACAAATCTGACTCTCAAATTGACACATAGTGGGCAGAGAACATGACACTGACACATATGCCACATCATCCAAAGCCAGCTGACCATCAAAACCAGAGTGCATGGATTCACACACCAGCTAAATAACAGAAAGAGAAAGGGAGAGAAACAAGGAGAAATGAGGATAAATCTATTAAATGAACAAGGCTTAAGTTTGTCTGATGAATTTGAACAATCTTATTCTGTTATACAATACAGTGGCTCTAAAAAGGTTTGAACACTTCAGCCAGACTTAAATTTTTTTCGAATGTCATTGCATTTAATATACTGTAAGCCTTTATGTACTGTATGGCCATACACAGAGCCATAATGTGCTTTGCTAACAAATCATGCATACGGCAAACATGTAAACAGCTTGAACATTTAATAAATTGTGTACACCTGAAAAGCAGTGAGCTGAGGAGGCACGGGGCAATGGCCGTCATGCCAGATGTTGCCATGGGCACCACTGCGCATCCACAACAGCTCTTCTGTGTCATCAGTAAATAACAACTTTACAATGAGACCACCTGGGAAAGAGCAAATGGAAAATTATGAGCGATGTGAGTATGAGTGTTTGTTTTTTTATTTTACACTTCCATAAATTATATTTTTTTGATTATTTCATATCCATATAAGTTTACTATCACAGGATATCTATTACTTTGTTTATAACAAGAAAAATAATTACTATATTCATACAAATAAATACTATATCACATTGATTTTCTGTGCAACAATGAATTATCAAAAATGGTGAATTATCATTATATGTGTCATGTGTATTTTGCTGATTCTTGTATTTCATGACTTTTATTTGGAAAATTCTAGTTCCTGGTTCAAGTCATGTTTTCCCTCCATGTTCATGTGTCTTGTTTTCATTGGTTTATTGTTTAATTATCTTGTTTAGAGTTCTGTTTGTTCATTGGTTTGTTCTCCCAAGTCCATGTTTTTAAACCCTCATGTTTTCCATTGTCCTTGGTCAAGTATTGTAGATGTGTTGTGTAACGTCGTGTTATTGTTCAAGCCAAGCCAAGCCAAGCCAAGTCAAGTTCATGTTTTGTTTTATTGTCAAGTCATTTATGTTGGTTTTGTTTTGTACTCACGTTTGGATAACTGCACTTTGTAAATAAACTGTACCTGGGTTCTCTTTACTTCATCGTCATCATCATTGCCAGCGCCAGCACAACATTACAGAAATACTTGATCCAACCATGAACCCAGCAGTTCTATTCCTACGCCTACGTCAGGGGAGTCATCCCCTAGAGGATTATGTTGAGGACTTCTGCTCTCTGGCCTGCCAGGTTTTAAGGAGGTTGCCTTAAAAGATATTTTCCGTTTTGGACTAAGTGAGCCAATCTCCACTCTGATGCCTGGTGGTCACAGCTCCCTCAGCCTCACTCAGTATATCGACCTTGCCCTGCAGATCACTGGTTCTACGTTCACTGTGGGGTAGGCGGATGCCGAGCCAGAGTTCCACGCCATGGCCACCGAGCCAGAGTTCCACGCCAATACCACCGAGCCAGAGTTCCTCATCATGGTCGCTAAGCTAGCGCCATCTTTTGTCACAGCAACGCCTCAGCCTGCTCCATGCCACATCACAGCAACGCCTCAGCCTGCTCCATGCCACGTCACAGCCATGCCTGGGCCTGCTCCATGCCACGTCACAGCCACGCCTGAGCCTGCTCCATGCCACGTCACAGCCACACCTGAGCCTGCTCCATGCCACGTCACAGCCACGCCTGAGCCTTCTCCATGCCACGTCACAGCCACGCCTGAGCCTGCTCCATGCCACGTCACAGCCACACCTGAGCCTCCTCCATGCCACGTCACAGCCAAGCCTGAGTCTGTTCCATGCCATGTCATGGCCACATCTGAGCAGTTGGACCTGGAGATTGTTCCCGCCCTTGTACCCACCCTTAGTTCTCCTGAGCAGGCAAGGGGAACTTTCAACCCTCCGACCCCACCTGGAACCTCTGAGCCCTGGACTCCGCCTTGGCCTGTCGGTCCCTCGACATTGCCTCAGCTCTGCTTTCCCTCGGCTCCACTGCGGTCCTTCAGCCTGTCGGCTTTGCTGGGGGTCCCTCATCCCTCCGGCTCCTCCTTGGTCTGTTGGTCACCTGGCTCCACCTTGGCTCTCCGATCCTCTGGCTGCACCTCGTCCCTCCGATCTGTCAGCTCCACCGGGGACCTCCTTCCCTATGGCTCCACCTTGGTCCATAGTCCCACCAGCTCCGCCTCAGTCTTCCGATCCCCCAGCTCCGCCTTGCTCCTCCGAGCCTCCCGCGCCGCCTTGGTCCTCCCTGCCTCCGGCTCCACCCTGGCCCTTCGATTCTTCGGCTACTCTCCAGGTATCCAGTTCTCCATGGCTCTGCCCCTCGAGCCTCTCATGGCTCCGCTTTCCATGGCTCCGCCCCTTGAGCCTCTCATGGCTCAACCCCCCACAGGCTCCGTCCTGATCCCATGCTCCACGCCTTGCCAAGCCATGCCTCAAGACCACCCCCCAGCTCCCTATTGAACTTTGAATATTATGTCATGTTTTATGTGTTTGTTCATGTGTTGGGGCGTCGGGAGCCGGGAGTCATGTGATTCCTGTTTTCCCTCCATGTTCATGTGTCTTGTTTTCATTGGTTTATTGTTTAATTATCTTGTTTAGAGTTCTGTTTGTTCATTGGTTTGTTCTCCCATGACCATGTATTTAAACCCTCATGTTTTCCATTGTCCTTGGTCAAGTATTGTAGATGTGCTGTGTAACGTCGTGTTATTGTTCAAGCCAAGCCAAGCCAAGTCAAGTTCATGTTTTGTTTTATAGTCAAGTCGTTTATGTTGGTTTTGTTTTGCACTCACGTTTGGATAACTGCACTTTGTAAATAAACTGCACCTGGGTTCTCTTTACTTCATCGTCATTGCCAGCGCCAGCGCAACATTACAATATGCATATACACCTACATATAATACATGCTATTTCTTACTCAGGGTGGTGCTGATGTTTCACTGATTGACTCGATTTACATTTGACATTGCTATTTGATGAAGAAACAACATGAAAGTGAACTATTGCAAGTACAATACATGAACAGTATGATATGACTATTGTCATTTGGGTGTACTATTACATTAATGCAATTTGTGCATCTATTTAACTCAATAAGTGCATGAGAAGGGGGCCTGGGTAGCTCAGCGAGTATTGACGCTGACTACCACCCCTGGAGTTGCGAGTTCAAATCCAGGGTGTGCTGAGTGACTCCAGCCAGGTCTCCTAAGCAACCAAATTGGCCCAGTTGCTAGGGAGGGTAGAGTCACATGGGGTAACCTCCCCGTGGTTGCGATTAGTGGTTCGCGCATGGATCGTGGAGAGTAGCATGAGCCTCCACATGCTGAGCGGTGTCATGCACAGCAAGCCACGTGATAAGATGCATGGATTAACTGTCTCAGAAGCGGAGGCAACTGAGACTTGTCCTCTGCCACCCAGATTGATGTGAGTAACCGCGCCACCACAAGGCCAACTAAATAGTGGAAATTGGGCATTCCAAATTGGGGAGAAAAAGGGGATAAAAAAATGTGTGAAAGTCATGAATCCTGTTCTAGATTTGTCCTGATTTGTTGCATTATCTCTTTGATTTATAAAAAAAATAAAACATCAAAATATATTTCATTCTATTATTTTGTAATTGTCTTGAAAATATTTTGAAAATGTTACACTATCTGGGCATTTTGTAGATCCATTTGTTATAGATATAAGTGCCAGGTCTCTAAAAACCTGAATATGTAAGAGTGTTTAAGGCTGAAAGGAATAGTTCACCCAAAAATGTTTATTCTTTCATCATTTACTCACCCTCATGCCATCCCAGATGTGTATGACTTTCTTTTTTCTGCAGAACACAAACAAAGAAGAATATCTCAGCTCTGTAGGTCCATACAATGCAAGTCAACAGGGTCCAAAACTTTGAAGCTCAAAAAGCATATAAAGGCAGCATAAAAGTAATCCATACAAATCCAGTGGTTAAATCCATGTCTTCAGAAGTGATATGATAGGTGTGGGTGAGAAATAGATAAATATTTAAATCCTTTTCTTTACTATAAATCTACATTTTCAAACAGCCCTCCTAAGCGTTCTTCTCTCCTAAGAGTTCTTCTTTTGTTTCGATTTGTTGCTATTCTAATTCTTCCTGCATATCACCACCTACTGGGCAGGGAGGAGAATTTATAGTAAAAAAGGACTTAAATATTGATCTGTTTCTCACCCACAACTATAATATCGCTTCAAAAGACATGGATAAAACCAATGGAGTCATATGGATTACTTTTATGCTGACTTTATATGCTTTTTGGAACTTCAAAGTTCTGGCCACCATTCACTTGCTTTGTATGAATCTACAGAGCTGAGATATTCTACTACAAATCTTTGTTTTAAAACACATTTTTCTCATTTATTGGAGCAGTGCTTAACCGTGCTAAACTTGCCGCCATAAGCTAAGTTTTTCTGGGTGGTTGCTAAATGAGGTCGATCGATGGTGGATTTTGCTGATATCGATAACTAAGGTGGTGGAGACAGATGATAACCGGAATAATGATTTTATTAAATATTAAAAGATTTAGTGCATAACGCTGGACTTTTAATTATAAACAAGCCCGAAATACATTGTTCATGTCTGCATTTCCAGCTCACACAAACATTGTCATACTGGCTAATAAATACTGTTTGAGCAGTAATTAATCAACAGTAGATCATCATTCATCAATAGTAGATCATCAGTGATCACTTGTCAATTGTCTTGTATGACTTATTTTATAACATTTCAGATTAATAATTGTAAATGAGTCCATAACCAGTGAAGGTGACAAAGTCTTGTCTTCGTTACAATGCTTTATACAGTGGTGGCCAAAAATATTGGCACTCTTAGTAAATATGAGCAAAGGCGGCCATGAAAAAAAAATCTGCATTGTTTATCCTTTAGATCTTTCATTCAAAAAAATCACAAAAATCTAACCTTTAATTGAAGTAAAACAATTGAAAGAGGGGAAATATCTCATTATTAAATAATATATTTTTCTCCAAAACACTTTTGCCACAATTATTGGCACCCCTGGAAATTCTTATGAGTAAAATATATCTGAAGTATATTCCCATTCATATTTTAAACTTTTTAGTTCACCTGGGTGACTAGGAACATGAAATTGTTCAGCCATGACTTCCTGTTTCACAGGGGTATAAATATGAGGTAACACACAGGCCAAATTCTCTTAATCATCAATCACAGTGGGTTAGACTAAAGAATATAGTTCTGATGTGTTTCAAAAGGTTGTTGAGCTTCACAAAATAAGTGGCAATAAAAAATAGCTAAAGCATTGAAAATACTCATTTCCACCATCAGGGCAATAATTAACAAGTTCCAATCAAGTGGAGATTTTCAGAATCAGCCTGGAAAAGGACATGTGTCTATATTGTCTATATTGAGGATGGTTCAAGTGGCCAAAGAATCTCCAAGGATCACAGCTGAAGAATTACAGATATTAGTTGGGTCTTGGGGTCAGAAAGTCTCAAAAAAAAAAAAATATCAGACATCACCACAAGTTGTTTGGGAGGGTTTCAAGAAAAAAAGCCTCCGCTCTCATCCATAGAAAATTTGTGGGGTGAACTGAAGAGGAGAGTCCACCAACATGGACCTTTGAATTTGAAGGATCTGGAGAGATTCTGTATGGAGGAATGTTCTCAGATCCCTTGCCAGGTGTTCTCCAACCTCATAAGGCATTATAGGAGAAGACTCAGAGCTGTTATCTTGGCAAAGGGAGGTTGCAAAAAGTATTGAATAAAGGGGTGCCAATAATTATGGCCAATGTGTTTTGGAGAAAAATATTTATTTAATAATGAGATTTAATAATGATAATTGTTTGACTTCAATTAAAGGTTAGATGTTTGTGATTTTTTTGAATGAAAGAGTTTTTTTTTTCACAGCCTTCTTTGCTCATATTTACCAAGGGTGCCAATATTTTTGGCCACCACTGTATGTAAAAATTCACAAAATTAAGCTTTTGTAGCATGAATATTCACCAGATGAAAGGTTTTGGCAACAGAGAAACATGGAAGAATACAAAAAAGAAAAATATTTTTTTTCTCCCCAATTTGGAATGCCCAAATCCCAATGTGCTCTAAGTCCTCATGGTGGCATAGTGACTTGCCTCAATCTGGGTGGCGGAGGACGAATCTCAGTTGCCTCCGCCTCTGAGACCGTCAATCCGCGTATCTTATCATGTGGCTTGTTGAGCGCGTTACTGCGGAAACGTAGCGCATGTGGAGGCCCACGCTATTCTCCGCGGCATCCACGCACAACTCACCAAGCGCCCAACCGAGAGTGAGAACCACATATTATAGCGACCACGAGGAGGCTACCCCATGTGATTCTACCCTCCCTAGCAACCGGGCCAATTTGGTTGCTTAGGAGACCTGGCTGGAGTCACTCAGTACGCCTTGGATTCGAACTCGTGACTCCAGGGGTGGTAGTCAGTGTCAATACTCGCCGAGCTACCCAGGCCCCCCAAAAAATTATTTTTGCGACAACCAAACTATCTGCACCGATTAATCGTAAAACCGATATATCTGTCGACCTCTAGTCGCCAAGGTGTTCTGGGTTGTTGTTAGGTGGCTTCTTACTGGCCCAAGTCAAAAGAGCCCACCCGCAAGTCTCTATGATATTCTTAACCCTAAATATGTCTCAAGACACTCCATTCAATATAAGTTTATGGGGTTTTGTGTGCGTGTCCTTTTTAACCTCGACCATGCAAAAATCGTAAGTCTGATCACTTAGAAAAGTAACAGTGGCACTAATCAAAGACAATATATGGAAACACTTATATATGGTGAATAGACCTACACAGAAAGGCCAACACTTCATAGCGCCATCTAGCATTCTGCACGTCAAGCACTAGGAAGTGTAATTGAGCTTTATTGAGAGCAGAAATGGTTGTTAAAACAACAGCAGCAAAATAGCGCCCTCAACTGACATCTGTTATGAACAACATGGCATTAAAATGGTGAAAAGCCTCAATAATTAGTTGTAACTACAATACTATAAGAACGTGCAAAATGACTGAGAGGCAGAAAGCATCAGTGACCGTGGCCCACAGACACATTTTTGTTTGTTGTTTAAAGAGTCTAGAGCTGTCACAGAGATCGGTGAGATATCGCACAACACTTTTTTCATTAATATCTTTCAGGAGTAGGACATTTTTTTGCATACCTTTCCATGAACAAAATCGCTTTCAGCACCTTTAAAGACCCCATGAAATGGCTTGACGAGTGCAAATTTATTTTCTTTGTTGACATATTTCTTATTGAAACAGAAAGTTGGGGCAGGAAATATCCAAGGGCTCAATAGCCTTTATTTTATGTCACAACCATGAACCGTAATTTGCTACTTGCTATTGCTATTCAGATGCATGTGGTATTAAGATTAGATACACCCAAAGAGTACAAGATGAGTAATCAATATTTTGGGCCCTTTTATCCAGGAGAGAAAGACTGTACATTTTAAATGAGTATATGCTAAAAAGTAAATACTGTCAACTTTCAGGAGAATACTTGCATATATATGGCATCAAAGCTAACAGACCTAGACTACAAGCCACAAAACTCAAATTGTGATTTCATGGGCTCTTTAATGCACGTATATTAGCTCAGAGTGCCCTGCACGTATGGTACCTGCCAAAATATTAGATGAGCGGTCTCTCCCAGGTCCTTTTAGAGGTTCAGACAATGATATATTCATCCTATTAGTCCTTGTCCACTTCAAAAATGACAATGACATACAGTCCCAACCACAAAGGTCATCCTCAAAGTTACAGCTCATGTACTGATCTGTACATAGTTAGTAATTCAACATAAGAAAGAACACCTCAATGATTATAGTCTGAACCATGTAAAAACTAAATTAACTTTAGATGGTTGCTTTATATGAGGGCGGTTCTTGGCCAGACTTGCTGAAAAGTAGATATTCTTGCCGGTATGTAGATAGTCAGAAGTCTGGCAACGAAAATAATTAAAAGTCTGACAAGGCGAGACTACAGTGATTATTACTGCAGACAATCAGTAGGCGCTTTAACCCAAGAGTCAACAAGCATAGTTCACTGTCATTACATCTTTTTGTTTTTCTCCATACAATGAAAGTTACAGAAATACTTAAACCAGCCCGTCTGGCACCAACAATCATGCCACGGTCCAAATCACTGAGATCACATTTTTTCCCCATTCTGATGGTTGATGTGAACATTAACTGAAGCTCCTGACCCGTATCTGCATGATTTTACACACTGCACTGCTGCCACACGATTGACTGATTAGATAATCGAATGGATGATTGTTGGTGCCAGACGGGCTGGTTTGAGTATTTCTGTAACTGCTGATCTCCTGGGATTTTCACACACAACCGTCTCTAGAATTTACTCCAAATGGTGCCAAAAACAAAAAACATTCAGTGAGTGGCAGTTCTGCGGACATAAACGCCTTATTGATGAGAGAGGTCAACAGAGAATGGCCAGACTGGTTCAAACTGACAAAGTCTACGGTAACTCAGATATAGAAGAACAGCATCTCAGAACAAGGGGGACCTACACAATATTAGGCAGGTGGTTTTAATTTTGTGGCTGATCTGTGTATATCACAAGCACAGATCTAACACACCACCATGTTTTGCAAGCACAATTTATGCTTCATCGATTCAAAGCAATCAATTTATAATATCTCCTGTTTGGGTTGTCACAAAGGTCTGTCTATTTAATAATCAGAAACATAACTGGCAATAACGCAGCCAAAGGTCTCTGATACTCAAATGACAGATATCAGGCTGCACTCTCATATACAAGGAGAACATCTTTTATAGACTGCAGGAAAGCAACAAGATGTGTTCGCTATTATAGTGTGCCTCTGACTTCTCTAAATCACTCTCAAAAAGAGTTTTTATCACCAGGACAATGACATTCTTATTAAAAACCATCCATAATTACATTAATTTACAGGCTGAGGTAGTACTGATTCAATGTTTATATCGACAATAGCAACTCATTAATAAAATTAGTTACTAATTAGTTTCAATAAAGATACTGATAATATATGAGAATCACAATATTTTATAGTATTATGTAACATTTTAATACATTAAGTAGCATGTAGTGAACAAAAGCATTCTACCACATTACCTTTTTTATTAAAAATAAAAAAAGAAAGAAAAAACTCTCACCCCATTGGCAGATATTCAGCACAAGACCCAGGAGGACAATCCAGTGGCTCTTACTCATGATTTTCATTCTTTATTTTAGATACCAGAGGACAGAACAAAAGCCTGTGCACAAAAGCATCGTCCCACCATATGAAGTTATTAACTTCACGTGTGTTCCTCACTTTTGATCACACAGAGATAATACATGTATTTTACATTTTAAACCCCAGACGAGTGTCAGATTCTTCCTATAGCACTCCTCAGCACTTTTGCCAACATTCATCCTTTGCAGAATGCAGTCAGAGAGCTCAATTTATTTTGGTCGCAACAGTGTAACTTCTATTGAAAGTGTTACTATTTAGCTAAAAATGTACTGCACATTCTGATCTCATTATCAGTAACCAAATAGTAAACCATTGCTAGGCTTATGTTCGCCTGTGGACCTTAATAAGAAGCGAAGAAACATGGTTTTGTAAGTAATGCAATAAAAGAAGCAGGGAAAGCAATAGTAGAGAAAAAAATAAATGTATTTATTAAACACTTTGCAAAAAAGATGCAATCCACTTCTGTTTTGATGCACTAAACTATCTAAATGCAACTATTTCAACAATGTCTACTATTGTATCTTTTCATGGTTTTCAGGCTTTAAATGCCAAACAAAATCTACTGTTGTTTTGAATGCTGTAAATTCAGATAAGTGCTTCAGGGAAATGTACAAGGGCATACCAGGCACTTATATCATTATATGGATTTTTTGGGGGTTGTTACACTGCTAAATAGGAAAATCATGACATCTCTCAAAGGAATATTCTGTGTTTAATGCAAGTTAAGCTCAGTCGACAGCATTTGTGGCATAATGTTGATTACCACAAAAATTTGTCCCTCCTTTTCTTTAAAAAAGCAAACGTCTGGGTTCCATTGAGGCACTTACAATGGAAGTGAATGGGGCCAATTTCTGAACGTTAAAATACTCTCAGTTTCAAAAATCGCTTACCTTTTCTGTGTAAAGTTACAGCCAATTTTACAACTTCGTTGCCATGACGATGTAATGTCAACAAACACTAAAACTTTAAAAATACTGTAAAAATTACAATTGAAACAACGGCTCAAATAATACACAAGTTTTAACAAAATAACTAATATAAGTGCTTTTATAAAATTATAAGCTTCACAATTCTGCATTTAAACACTCCAAAAATTGGTCCCTATTCACTTTGCTAGTGCCTCAATGGATCCTCGATTTTGCTGTTTTTAAATACATTTTTGTGGTAATCAGCATTATGCCACAATTGCTGTCGATTGAGCTGAACTTTCCTTTGAACCCGGAATATTCCTTAAAGGAGGCTTTCAATTAAAAATGCTGACAATCAGATATGAAGAGGATCGTCAAGTTTATAGGGAAGGTTTACAACCTCTGGATTCTCCGGATCAGTTCTTATTATATGAGGGACCAGATTTATAGTGTGGTGGCTAAGAATTGATTAAATTTAGACAATTACAATCAGACAAGATATATTATTGTATGTTGTAGTTGAGCACAATAATTTCCCTTAAAGAGAACTGTTTACTTATTGTTCAAAAACAAGTGCATTGAGGTTGTATCTCATATTTTTGACTTAAATGACAACAATTCTGGGAATTTCTAGATTAATTACCTTTTCAGAATGTTATTGTTTCACTTTATAGTGGAGTTTTATGGTTTGCAATGAAATACTTAACCTTTCTCACTAACCTGATGGGTGCTTTGTTACATGATTTCCTAATTTAAAGACTACAAAAATAAGTGCATTCTCTACTTGCAGCCAAATGTTAATCTACATGTCGTTAAATTCAAAACCAACAAAGCATAATGCAGAAAATGATCTCTGCACTTGTTTCAGAGTAAACATTTTATCCATCCATCCAAATCTGAATTATGAAAAGGCTCTTGCTCTTTTTCAGGCTTGGCACAATATGGAACTCCATTAAGCTAGATTCAGAATACAGGGATCAGAGCAGTCATATCCCATATAACCCACTCAGTACCCCTCATCCGCCCATGTCACCTCATAATCTGGATAATTAGCTTTTATTTTCTCTGTGGAAACGGCATGCTTTGCTTTCCCAAAGCCCTGAAATAAAAAAGGGAAGTTTCAATTATAAGATCATCTTATTACAGGAGTGGATACAACAATGTTGAAATTCCAGTTACCATGGAATAGCCGTAGACATGGATCTTCTTTTCTGCACTGTCATGTCTGATTCTACCTCCTCCGAGACACTCACAGTCTAATCCTCCACCTCTCTCCAGTTCTCCAGCAACATGATCGTAGATGTCAGCTTGATAAGAGAAAGGCCAACAGAAATATGAAGGTTTTCATAGCTAGACAGAGACACTATGACACTAGACAATGGATTGACTTCCTATCAAAACAGATACCATATCATTATTATATTATATTAGAAAAACACATTGAAATGAAATACATTGAAAAATTCATACTGAAATGCCTATGAGCCCAAAAGCTACAACTTTAGGGCTACTTATTTAATGATGCATTTCCCAAAATTCATTGATAAATTCAAGTACCTTAATGCATGTTAATAAATGTGCATTCTTAACCTTCTTAACCACCTGTCATTCATTCAAACACATGGATCCTTACCATGATACTCGGCCCATGCGTATCCTCTCACAATATCAACATATGAATCATCGTCTTTACTGTGCACCCGTATCAGGACGTATTTGAACACGCCGTTTGGATCTAAATCAACCTCGGGGATTTTAGAGAGCCACTCGGCTGACATTGTAGAAAATTCAATACTGTAAAATCCAAACACTACGATGAAGTTCGGTATAGCTGAGCAGCCTTTCCAGATATTTTTTTAAAACTTGTATAACAGTCTCCGCGTTTTTGCCATTGTAGAGAGCGTTAGACAGTCAACTAGCGTGTTACGACAGAAAGTTGCCGTTTGAGGAATTAGGATTTCATACAAATTAATGGGGAGAGCTGTAAACCAACACATACTTGTCGCAAAACTGTCTGTGACTTCTCTTATAAAAAAATAAAGAAAAAAAAGTATTATTTTATCGTAGTAAACTCCCCAAATAGTAAACTCCAAAATTAATATTTTTTTTTTGTATGTGTAAAACATTAGTGGAAAGGCGGTCAATTCATTAACTGATACGATGTTTCCTCACAAATGCATTAATTTATTCAGCACACTCAAGCATCTCGTCCATAGACAGTATTGCGTGATTTTTTTTCCGCGTTACGCACTTTGTTTTTTTCTTGTAGGCTCCCTTGGTAGAAGGGACCTTCTTTTATTGGATCACTGTTGTTCTTTTATGAAGCGATAAAATGTATTTAAAAGAGCGTCCAACATAAGCGACACCTACCAGGTTGGAGGAATATTACAGTATCGAGTTGTTGCTAAAACTTGCTGTTGCATTATTGCATATTGTATCAAGCATTTATTTTTATTTTTTTTAAACACAGCGGTTTCAAAACTCACGTTTGAGTTATGACTGTGTGTAGTTTTTGTTTGTTTGTTGTAGAACAAATATTCAAAGTATCTTTAAGTAATGTTTACCACATACCTTATTTTACTCATAAATAAAATCCATTATACGATCCCATTGCCAATTCCAGAGGGTACCCATAGCAAATTAGCCTTCCGGTTTCGCCTACATATTGACGTCACGGATGTTGTAACCATAGTATTTAAAAAAAAAAAAAAAAAAAATATATATATATATATATATATATATATATATATATATATATATATATATATATATATATATATATATATATATATATTGTACATACACTTTCGGCCAAAATTTGGAACAATGTACAGATTCTGCTGTTTCGGAAGGAAATTGGTACTTTAATTCACCAAAGTGGCATTCAGCTGTTCACAAAGTATAGTCATGACATTACTGATGTAAAAAACAGCACCATCACTATTTGAAAAAAGTCATTTTTTATCAAATCAGGCCCATTTCCAGCAGCCATCACTCCAACATCTTATCCTTGAGTAATCATGCTAAATTGCTAATTTAGTACTAGAAAATGACTTGCCATTGTTGAAAGCTATTTGGTTCATTAAATGAAGCTTAACATTGTCTTTGTGTTTGTTTTTGAGTTGCCACAGTATGTAATAGACTGGCATGTCTTAAGGTCAATATTAGGTCAAAAATGGCAAAAAAGAAACAGCTTTCTCTAGAAACTTGTCAGTCAATCATTGTTTTGAGGAATGAAGGCTATTAAATGCTTGAAATTGCCAAAAAACTGAAGATTTCATACAAAGGTGTACACTACAGACAAAGGACAACTGGCTCTAACAAGGACAGAAAGAGATGTGGAAGGCCAGATGTACAACTAAACAAGAGGATAAGTACATCAGAGTCTCTAGTTTGAGAAATAGATGCCTCACATGTCCTCAGCTGACAGCTTCATTGAATTCTACCCACTCAACACCAGTTTCATGTACAACAGTAAAGAGAAGACTCAGGGGTGCAGGCCTTATGGGAAGAATTGCAAAGAAAAAGCCACTTTTGAAACAGAAAAACAAAAAGAAAAGGTTAGAGTGGACAAAGAAACACAGACATTGGACAACAGATAATTGGAAAAGAGTGTTATGGATCTTAACCCCATTGAGCTTTTGTGGGGTCAGCTAGACTGTAAAGTGCGTGAGAAGTGCCCGACAAGACAGCCACATATGGCAAGTGTTACAGGAGGTGAATGCCAAGGATCTGCAAAGCTGTCATTGCTGCACGTGGAGGATTTTTTGATAAGAACTCTTTGAAGTAGTTTAGGAAGTTCTGAATTTATATATATATTTTTTAATTGTAAGTAATTTTTCATGTTATTAATGTCCTGACTATACATTGTGATCAGTTGAATGCCACTTTGGTGAATAAAAGTACCAATTTCTTTCCATAAGAGCAAAGTCCTTACATTATTCCAAACTTCTGGCCAGCAGTGTCATATATATATATATATATATATATATATATATATATATATGGTCATAAAAAAACGCATTTGTGCATGGAACTACTTTCTTACGTGACGGATCAGAATCTGCCGTTGCTGGTTCAAAACAAATGATGCATCCAAGCCTCTCAAAAACATCACTTTAGAACTAGTATCACGGCCTGGGCTGTTTCTAACAAGTTATTGGAAAAACCAGGATGTGTTTGTGTGTGTGTGTGGGAAAGCAAGAGAGAGATGGAGCGTGTGCGACCACCTGTTGCCACTCCCAAGTAGAGATGCTGTAGTGTGTTAGTCAGCTTTCTGAAGATAATGTCATTTTGCTCAACTGCATCCTATTTTCTCAGTGGAAAATTAGCCATGGGCGCCCAAGGCTCATTGATGCGCGTGGGGAGCGAAGGCTCGCACAGAAGAGCTACTGTAGCACAAATTGCTGAAAAACTTGATAGGCCATGATAGAAAGGTATCAAAATACAGAGTGCATCTCAGCTTGCCACGTATGGGGCTGCGTAGCCACAGACTGGCCAGAATGCCCATGCTGACCCCTGTCCACCTCCAAAAGCGCCTACAATGGGCATGTGAGCATCAGAACTGGACCACTGAGCAATGGAAGAAGGTGTCACTGTCCTTTTCTGCATATCACAGCCCCCTTCGGCATATCGCAGCGGCGTTTTGTGGCCCTCTTCAGCCAGTCACAGCCCGTTCTACATAACGCTGTGGCCCGTTTCAGCATATCACTGCCCATTCAGCCCTGTTTCACGGCCGGCCCACAGGGAAAAGATCCGGTTCTCAATATGGCCAGTCCGCCCCTGACCTACACAATATTAGGCAGGTGGTTTTAATGTTGTGGCTGATCGGTGTGTGTGTGTGTGTGTGTGTGTGTGTGTGTGTGTGTATATATATATATATATATATATATATATATATATATATATATATACTATATATATATATATATATATATATATATATATATATATATATACACACACATACATACACTCACCAACCACTTTAATAGGTACACCTGTACACTACTTATTCATGCAATTATCTAATCAGCCAATCGTGTGGCAGCAGTGTAATGTATAAAATCAAGCAGATATGGGTCAGGAGCTTCAGTTAATGTTCACATCAACCAGATCAGATTAAATAATTGCATAAATACTGTAAGTAGTACAGGTATACCTAATAAACTGGTAAGGTGAGTGTTGTGGGAGAAATTCATTTATTGATTATGTTTCTAACAACATAGCATTTATGATATTATTTTTTAGATGTTAAGTTGAATATTAATTCCTTAAGGTATTAAAATGACATTTTAGAATGAGAGTTGTTGACTGTGATTCTCCTGTGTGTGTCTAGACCTTGACAAAAGGAACTCAGAGCAGTCTCTGAGGCACCAAGTGGATAAACATAACAAAAACCTGTGGTACATTCACACACGTTATCAGAATCATAAGGATTTTCATCTTGGTGTGTTGTTTGTTTAAAGAAATGGAACCAATCAGAGTTAATCCTTAAAATGTTAGATATGCAAGAATCCTTGATTCAAAGATATAAATTGTGTTAGGTTGATTTTGTTTGTGTGACTTCTCCGCTCAAGCCTCTTGCACTTGTGTATGAGAACTGCACCTGGTACCGAAATACACCCATTACACAGTATGTATGTGTATATATATATATATATATATATATATATATATATATATATAGATAGATAGATAGATTTTTTTTTTTTTTTTTTGCATAAATTATGGGGACCATGGTACATTTTTGTAAGGGCTGTGTGTTAACATGAACTAATAATGAACAATTGTATTTTTATTAATTGACATTAACAGAAGATTAACAAATGGTGTAATAAATACATTGTTAATTGTTAGTTCATGATACCTTATGCAATAACCAATGTTAACGAATGGAACCTTATTGTAAAGTGTTATACAGAGAGACGCAGTCTGACCAATACTGACTATAGCCCAGAAAACATTAAAACACATGGACAGAGGTGGAAGCGATTTTATTTTTCGAAAAAAGCAAAAAGCATAACCATAGCTGTTTAGAAAGTTTGAAAAGAACATGGAATGAAATATATATAGACAAGGAGTGACAATCTGCTAATAATCAGTACTGCTAGTAATCAGTAGTTACTCTAAAGAAAAGTGCACTCCGAGCACCTCTCTAGAACTTTTCAGGAGCTCCGTGGCTGTAGCAAACTCAAGTGGTATCATCTTTCTTTCTGCCTTCAGTTCTCGCTCCATAAGCTGGCAAACAAAAAATTTGGAGACAAAATTATTTTTTGTATGATTTTACAATCAAAACATTTTCCAGATATTTAACAAGTGATGCTGAACATACCTCAAATGTAGACAGCTCTAGCAGATCACTGATGTCAACCTCTGCTTCTGGAAGTGGCTCGTTGATCACCATGGCAGCCTTGGCCACATCTGGATGGTAATGCTTCTGCAATGTCTATTTAAAAAGATAGTATGCAATGGAAGATTCATATGTCGGTTAGTCAATCAGTCACATGTTTATCAAAAGGAAAGTTCCAGAGAAAGAGAAGCGTGAACAGTCTTGGATTAAGCCCGTGTTTGTTTAAAAAGAGCGTCACCTGAATCTCCCATAGGCTGCTCTCCAGAGCATGACACTGCGCTGGATCTTCCTCCTCCATTATATACGGATCATCACAAGGTTCTAACAAATACATTGCAAGGAACACTTCTTTACAATCAATATGAAGAAGAGAGACAACTTTTCCTCTATTCCGCATTATAAAATCTTATGCTTCAGGTTTAAATTGAACAGACTGATCATTCTGGTGATGACAAATATTTTTACACATGAGCACAGGCAGAAGTACTTGTAGTGTTATTTAAAGAGAACTACTTGTGGCAATGGTAATAGTGACATACCTTCGGTGGCACTGGGTCTGTGGATGAGGACTCTGCAGGAGGGATGTCTGCGAATCAGATTACAGATGAAAGGCAGTAGCACGAGCAGAGCTGTGGGTGGCGCTGTGAGGGCCAGACGGGAGAAACGCTTCACAAATGCTGCCACAAGATAGACGGGCAGATGTCTGTAAGGGCACAGAGCAAACGCGGTATTAACAAACTTTAAAAAAAAAATAAAAAAATAAAAAATAGATCAAATATTTGTTGATGCTTCTATGGTCCTTAATCAGAATTTAAGTATAAAGGGTAAACTTGCGTTGAAGAGAGGAAGATGTTGGCCAGGTGGAAAAACCGTGCTCTATATTTGACATGGAAAATAGAGGAATCCAGTAGATTGTAGAGCTTCTTGTAAAAATCGGGATAATCTCTACACAACAAAGACAGGGGAGACAATTTCAGAAGAAAAAAGACTTATTCACAAGAGCCCTGTTTTTTCTTAAAGGAATAGTTCACCCAAAAATGAAAATTCTCACATCATCTACTCACCCTCATGCCATCCCAGATGTGTATGACTTTCTTTCTTCTGCTGAACACAAAGATATTTAGAAGAATCTCTCAACTATTTGTAGGTCCATACAATGCAAGTGAATGGTGAATAGAACTTTCAAGCTCCAAAAAGCTCATAAAGGCAGCATAAAAGTAATCGATACTGTGATAAAATTATGTAATCGGATATTGACGATATCTGAAAAATATCTTGATGCCGATTGTGACACTCAGACGATGATCAACAACATCGGGAAATTACAAAACTATAGAGCTGTCGTAAAATATATTAAATAGCAGTACTGGGTAAGAAATTAGCACCCGTCAAATGCGGGTAGCCATGGCGGGCAATTTTGTTCATCTACCAGCCACTGTGGTGGGCTAACTGTAAGACGTCTCGGAATGACCCATGACAAGAAATGCTGTTAGACACAAAGAAAGGCGCTTGAATAAACAAACGTAATTATATTTTAAAGAACAGACGAAAGAAAAGCCAATGATGTCTGATGTGCTGTTTGTTCAGATGCGTGCAGCGGCAGCGTGTCTCGTGGCACACACGCATGTAAAGAGTTCTCACTCTTTTCTTTACCAGTCGTCTTAAAACTGTTTGCAAGAATAGTGTCATCTATGACAATGCTGCAAATTACCTCAGACTATCTCAGGAGGTGCTGGATGTTTAGTTTGTTTATTTCCACGGAGCAGTTAGCGCTTCACATGCATTATGAATGCAACTCTGTAGGTTCACTTTTTAAGTAGTCTATACTGTACATGTTTAATTAAATCATAAAGTAATACAAAACACATCCATCTTGAACCTAAAAATTCTTTATATTTCAATTATTATTATCATGTTTACATTTATAATTGTCTTTAGATATTAATTAGTAGCCTACTAGTCATTTTCCATCTGTTCTCGTAGATGGATACTTGAGTGATGTTAAATGGAAGCATGGTTATATATGATTTTTTTGACCACTTCGTTATTCTAATTGCTTTTTCATTTTGTTTAAAATGCAGTTTGAATTTAGAAATATCTTTGGTCATGGTTTTTTGTGATTTAACAAATTAATACAATTTTTCAAAGCAAAATCAAGAAAGCAATAATATTCAACAATCCCTTGGCTGGGGGGTTGATGTAATCTGATATCGCAATATTTTTTTTTTTATAAAAACATTGCCCAGCACTAATCGATACCACTCCAGTAGTTTTATCCATGTCTTCAGAAGCGATATTATAGGTGTGGGTGCAAAACAGATAAATATTTAAGACCCTTTTTACTATAAATTCTCCTTCCTGCCCAGTAGGTGGGGATGTGTACAAAGAATGTGAATCGCCAAAAACAAAAGAAGAACTTATGAGAGAAGAGAGCACTTAGGGGCCACTTTTTGTTCCAGGCAGGCAGCAGATACCCTAATCCCATCCCTACCCTAATCCTAACCATATGGAGCCTGTAAGGCAGAGTAGCCTGCCAGGAACAATGGATGGCACATTTTTCTCATCGCGGCGCTTGGGTAGGCTGGTGAAAATTAAACTTTATTGTACAAAAGGACTTAAATATTGATCTGTTTCTCACCCACACTTATACTGCTTCTGAAGACCTGGATTCAACCACTGGAGCCGTATGGATTACTTTTATGCAGCATTTATGTGCTTTTTGGAGCTCCAAAGCTTTGGTCACCATTCACTTACATTGAATGGACCCACAGAGCTGAAATATTTATCTAAAAATCGTTGTTTGTGTTCAGCAGAAGAAAGAAAGTCATACACATCTGGGATGGCATAAGGGTGAGTAAATGATGAGAAAATTTTCATTTTTGGATAAACTATCCCTTTAATATTAATATGGTATATTTCAAAGAGTTTTTTTTCCCCCTTCAAATTTGTCTACTATGCACAGTTCAAATGTTTTTATGGAAGGTTTATAAATTATAATTTATATAAAAATATGCCTTTTAACAGGATATTTAATTATAACCATAATTAACTGTAAATTAAGGGTTTAATACTTACAAATTGTGCTCATGTATGAGGACAAACAAGCCATTTAGAGCCAGCAAACTGATTGCTCCGCCTGATTCAAATATGGAAAGAACAGTGTTACAAAATGACGAAAACAATTATCAACATTAAAATGCAGTTAAGTTATTCACTTTTCAAACTTCAGGAAAACAAAAGTTTTTAAAAAACAAAACAAAAAAACATTTCCATACAAGTTTCACAGTACAGTAAAATGGAGGTAAACATAATCACAGTACATATAAATGGGATAGTTTACCCAAAAATTACTAATACCTTCATGCCATCTCAAACGTATTTTTGTCCATACAGTGTAAGTTAATGGGGTCCAAATCGTTTAAGCTCAAAAAAGGACAAAAAGGCAGCATAAAAGTAATACATAAAACTCTTTTTAATCCATGTCTTTTTAAGAGATACGATTCTGGAACGTGAGAAACAGAACACAACTTAAGTCCTTGTTCACTATAAATCTTCATTTCAGCCCAGCTCGCTTGACGCGTTTCTCGCAGAAGTGATCTTTTTGGGCGGAAGTGATCATTTCGGGTGAATAAGGATGGAATTTTTGCCATTATATTGCTTCAAAAGACATGGATTAAACCACTGGAGTCATATGGATTACTTTTATGCTGCCTTTATGTCCTTTTTGGTGCTTGAAAATGGTGGACCCCATTGACTTAAATGGTATGGAAAAAAACACATCAAACGTCCTTTGAAAAGTCTTTGCTTGTGTTCTGCAGATAAAAGAGTCATACGAGTTTGAGATGGCATGAGGGTGAGCAAATGATGAGAGATTTACCATTTTTGGGTGAAATATCCCTTTAAGTACAAGCACTGATCCCTTTGTAAACCCAGGATTCACCAATGTCATATGCAGCGGTCAGAAAGTCAATCATCAGAGTCGGATCACTCATCTGTGGCAGAATGGATTCATGAAGGATGACCAGGATCTTCTTGTACATGCTGCCAGGTAGCTGCAGAACACACAACCCAGTTAAGAGAACACATATCAACTCATTTTCCTCAAGACATTGTCTTCATACACAAACAGCCAAGTACTAGAATCTACAAAAAGACAGGTCGTTTTACCTTGTACTTAAGAAACACCAGCCACATTTGCTCAAATGCACGTTTATGCTCCTATAAAACACGATGGGTGCGAAATGAAGAGATGTTTCATAGCTGTGGAAGTCCGAAATACAAATGCACACAATTATAATAGGCAACAGGAGCCAGGACTTACCTGTAATCTAGCTGCTTTCCAGTCTTCATGTTTAGCTATTAATTTGAAGAGGAAAATGTCCTTTTTAAAATCTCTTAATTTAGATAATAACCTAGACACAACAGAGTTTGAAGCACATGCTTACTCTCTTGTTTGACAAGGAAGTTAGTCATTTCTGATGATTGGCAGGGTATGTTGATGGTCGAGAGGAGGGTGAAAACATTGTTCTGATAAACTGGAATCACAGCCTGCAAACAGCAGAAACATACTAAATTAGTGTATTGTAAAATCAGCCTGATATCAGGTAAATATAGAATGGCGGGACTTAACTAAAACAGTTGAAATATGGAAAATATATTCTCTCTAGTCAGTTTCACACACCCCTTTCTTTCTGTCCATGACTCTGATTATATTGTCCCGTACTGAACTCATGACATAGTAGCGCACGTCATCCATCTCAAGGAACTCCTGAAACCTGGAGATGAGCAGGGACATGTCCTCTTTCTCTGAGAGAAGATGCCCCACTAGTGCCTGTATAGATGAAAGGGAGTGTTTACATAACTTCTCATTCACATATGTGATCAGTAATCATAACAGGCAATTGTGTATTGTTATAAAGAAAACCAACCAGCATGTGCTCTCTGGGAAAATTGTAGTGTTCACTCCAGTCCAGATTTTGGAGCGGGTTTTTGCCTTCTGCAGCAGCAAACTTCATTAGTGCACAGAGGGAACTCTCCTGGAGAGATAACAGACATAGCAAATACGTTATTATAACATAATAACAATCCCATCAGTGGAAACCCCACACACTTCACTCACCTTTACTTGGAAAGATTCATGGTCTATATTTTCCAGCAGAAGATCCACACAGTTGTTGTAACGGTGTCTCATGAATATATGATACTTCTCTTCTGCACTGAAATCACCTGGAAAGACACAATTTATCTTAACACTAATACAGCGAGCTAGTTATGCAGACACAATATATAAAGACAAACGTTTAATGTATCTTATGTCGTTTGCCGCCTTCTAAATATATTACATAAGATTACACTGGACATTCAGGCTGCTGTGTGTCTAAGAAGTGAGTTTTAAACATCCCAAGTGAGATCAAGCACAAATGACCAAAATATGCCTGAATCTTACCATGCATGAGGTCCTCCTCTTGAGGCAGCTGACCAACATACAGGTCTCCTCTGTCCAACAACTCACAGAATATCTTACTGCAAGCATTGGTTGCACCAATTATTTCTTTTTCCTTTTCGGACTGCAAGTATACATAAATGGATGAAAATCTAACAGATGTTTAGAACTGAACATAACCTGTTGGTCAAAGTTGAATTCATGAGACACTTTTCAATCACGTTATAAATAATCACATACCTGCAAATATTCAAGGACGTCGAATATGTCGTTAGCATGCTTCCTGTTCTGAAGTATACGATCTGTTTTAGTATTTAAGACTTTCTTATCTGAAATTGGTCTGTTTTCTCCAGTCTCGCCTCCCTTCACGTTGCTGTTCCTGGACGGCGCCATGATTGTTTCACTAAAGAGGTGTTATGAATGTTCAAAGTGTGTGTGTGTTCCCCCTTGCGATCGGCTGGTGTTTTACAGTCATAATGCACTATCACGTTGAAAGTGCAAGTCCTAAATTCTGAAATGAGTGGGTCTAAATAACAACTCTGCTATTTCATCTCTACACTGTGTATTTTCGATTCAAATGCCATTACAGTTCCTCAGTATGATTTTTAAGGTTTAAATAACTGTCCAAAACGCTGCTGAAGCCAAGTAGGTATAGCTGCAGGAAGGAGACCTCCAAAAGAGGGCGGGGTTACCATAAAGGAGGGCGTGGCTACTCCAAAAGGGGGTTGCGCCAAATCCAAAAGGGGGCGTCAATTAAGGTTAAACCAAGGTTAAGGTTAGGGAAAGGGTTATTTTTTTTATTTATTTTATTTTTGTATTATTAACTGTTTGCATATAACAATACATAACAGAAAAAAATATAACAATACTATATGTGTGTACAGACAATTACCAGAATAATATGTACGAGGCACAAAGGGAAACAAATTAAAATAAAATTAAAAATAAAATAAAGGGAGAAAAACCTTATCCCAATATTGTATCTCTATTCATAATAGACTTCATAATCTTATTTAATATCTGGGATGTTTTAAAGGCTTTTTGTTTCTTTTAAGTTTACACAGAGAATCAGCAAAACCTTTTATCTCAGAGCGAAATAAAATCAAGTTAGGATTAGATGCCATCACTCTGGATTTGTGGATATGATATTTTGGGAAAGGGTTAAGTAAGGGGCCCCTTTTTGGAGCAATGCCTGCAGCTATAAAGTGTGTTGATGCTCATTGACCCCATCCATGGGCCTTTACTTTGCTTAAATGTGTTCACATTTACGATATAGTGTGCTGTTCAAAATTGTTCATAATGTTGACTAGACTATATAATAAATGTGAACTAATTTAAGCAATGTGACATCAGTTCTAGAGGGGGGCATGCACATCAACAAGTTAACAGCATCTCAATTTGCCGATCAGCGAGATTTGCCTGTGGAGTTACGTGTGCCACAATTCTGTGCAGAATTATGTTTTGAGCGTGCAATATGATATTTTGAGAGCCCAAAAATGTTCTCTGTGTGCAAAATTGTTTTGAGCATGCAAGATTTTATTTTGAGCACAGAAAAATGTTCTGCGCGGGCAAGATGATATTTTGAGCGGACAAATAGGTATTTTGCACACGAGTGAACTCAGTTATGTAAAACAATGTATCTTCTTGCAAAGATGAATTCACTTTAAGCAAACAAAAATCGATTTTGCACTTGAATAAAATTTATTTGAATGTGAATTTGCACAGAAATTTGAAATTTACATAACTCCACTGTTTTTTGCATGCAAGATCTTACTCTCTCCTCCTACCCACTCTGCGTGCTCTCATGGCTTTGACTGCTTGTTTGCTCAACAAGGTCACAGTATTATAATGTGCCAGAATTTCAGCCAGTCAGAGATGAGGTGGTAAATTTTGATTGGCTGGCTAGACCACAGATCATACTGCTAATTAAAACAAGAAGAGGAGAAGGGGATAGTTTGTTTTCAAGAAAGGAAATGCGTAACACACTATGACCACATGAAAGCAGCTCTTTTGTTGACTTAACTGTTTTTATTTAACCTTTACGAAATATATTTTTTAGTCTGTACACTGGCAATAGGCTTACTAGCTAGCTAATTATCTGGCTAGCTCTCTTAGCTAGTATTTGGTTATCTAGGTTACCAAGTTACACTTTTGTAGCTACTAGCTTGGCCATGTTAGCTACCACTTTCATCTGAAATTATATTAACCCTTGTGCGTCAATTTAAAAAAGTTACTTAGAGGTCCTTAGAGGACAAAAATGTCTGCGTAAAAAAACTGCCATAATAATATTATATACTAATATTATTTTCCGCTTTCAATTAGTTAATTTTTTTAACCAACATCAGTCCTGATCATAACTACCAAATATTAATTCAGTTTCAGGATTTTAACCCTTTAAATGCCAGTTTGTTTATATAATGCCACTGTTGTTTTTAATAATAAATAAATAAATAAATAATTATTTTCCATATACTAAATGCTACGGTGAATTTTTTGGGGGGATTATCACAGTTTGGGATATGTCAATGGTTAGCAACAACATTGACTTTGATGCATTTTCATTTTTCGTGCAGTGTCAGATTTAAAAAAAAAATAAAAAAAAAACTCTCACTCAGTACCTAAGAGGACAAAAATATCCTTGTAAAAAAAACTGCCATAAAAATATTATATATTAATATTATTTTCCACTTTCACTGACTTAGATTTTTTAACCAACATCAGTCCTGATCATAACTACCAAATATTCATTCATTTTCAGGATTTTAACTCTTTAAATGCCAGTTTGTTTACAAAATGCCACTGTTGTTTTTTACACACACGCACACACAAATTTCTCAATACACACATACAAAACACACTCTGACATCTATACCAACACACCACACAATTTTAGTTGCATCATTTATTCAATTGGCCTGCAGTGCTCTATAATACAGCAAACAGAAAATAGGAAAAAAGCTTGTATTTGCTCCAAAGGCTAAACATGAGAAGAATGGCACCATCTGGTGGAAAATATAAAAAATTATGATTTTGAAGCCAGAGCTCTGGAAGGAAAGCATAATATAGAATTCATGATTTTATGCTTTAATGGCACTGGGATCAAATATTGAGGTTTAATGGGTTTCAATGGGGACATTTTTGTCCTTAAGGTCCTGAGTGTAACTATTTTGAGTACACAGTGTATACAGATGTATTATAGGAACTGAGGTTGAAATATCAAAATCCCCCCAAAAATAAACACCTTTGGCAAAGTTATGTTGTTGGCATTAACAGCCAAAATGATCGAAAAAACAAAAATAAAAAAGACCAAAAATATCCCGAAGGTCACACAAGAGTTAATTTAATTTCTCCCACGTGTAAAACTCTTTAAGACTAACGTCATAGTGTAGTTTTGGGGGGACTTAATTTGACTTCTATCAATCCCTCAGGATATTCTGAGAGAGCAGTTTATTAAAATAAATGTGCCAGATTACAGTCTACCATGGATCAGCAACCACTGAACCTTCTTCTTTTTGTTATTATTATATGAAATATTATTTTCTTTAATAAACATGTTATTTTGTCCACCTTCTTTAGTGTGTCCTCTCATATTTTTTCAACAGCCTTGTATATTATAAATATTATGAATATTATAAATATAGCGTAAATTAACATTCTATTCTTGATAATAAATTAGATAAGCTGTTTATGTTTGCATTTCAAAGCTGTGGGGTATCTTGAAATGTTCAGTATGCTGATTTTATGAAGTTTATGCACACTACAACAACCCCTCTGACAAAATTGATTAAAGAGTAGAAATGGAAGAAAATAAAAAGAAGCTAATTATGTCTCCTGTCAAAGTTTAGGGTAAATTAAATGTACAGTATATTGAACCTCAATTATTTGAGACTGCAAACATTTTTACAAATAGAAAGAAATCCTTAGCATTGCATGATCCCAGGCTACTATATTTTGAAAAACTTACATTACAAATTAAGCCTTACAATATTCCTGGTATGTCTTTAATCCACAGGGTAAATATCTTTTGTAATGATAACGGCATACAGTATATAAAGTGTGTACTGAACTTGGAGCATTGTGCCTGTTGGCTCTTCTGCTACATTTACACTGAGATGTTCATGGTTGCTGTAGCTACCTCAATTGTTCAATCACAGAGCGCTTGTAAGCAGCTTATAATAGTTAATCCTGAGGTAGGATGTGGGGCTTGTCAGAATACGGTTAGAAAATCAAACGAGCAGTCTAAAGTTCCGAGCGCATGCAGAGGGCATACGAGGAGAGAGAACAAGTGAGATCTTGCTCATGCAAAAAAATGATTAATCTTTGCAAGAAGATACATTGCTTTACTGAGTTCAAGCGCGTACAAAATAACTTTTTGTGCGCTGAAAATATCATCTTGCACACACAGAATTTGGGCACATACATAACTCCATAGTGCAGATCCTCTGGAGCAACCGCAGTGGCCGCACCAACCAGTGTCATGATAAACTTAGTCCGCATATGACATCACAGCGATTCCATTGGCTCAAAAAGCTACTAATGGGTACTCTATTCAGTGCCTGATTAAAAATAAAACTCAATATATCATGATAAATTGAGTCCGGCCGGTAAATCGAGTCACCATGGGGATAACCGTTTGTAATGCCTTAGCAAAAACCTATCATGTTATCATGATAGCATGTCATTAAATCTAGGCTAACTGAAAAACACAAACAACGACACATCTTTAATTTCACAATCTATAACTTCAGTCATAAATTATTATGTGTAATATGTGATTTAAAAGACATTAGATGTCATATTTATATAGTTGCTGCATATACCATAAAGTGAATTTGTAAGATTTTTAATCAGGCACTGAATAGAGCACCCATTACTAGCTCTTTGAGCCAATGGAATCGCTGTGATGTCATATGGGGACTCGATTTACCGGTCGGACTCAATTGATCATGACACAGGTTCGAGTCGGACAAAATTTCTAACCGACATGCACTGCTTCAAGTACAGCGCCGATCGGTCTGCACAGCGCTGCATGAAGTCGAACACACCTATACCCTTCTCGCTGAAGCAACAAACCTTGATGGCGTTGTCATGCGGTACCTGTTACTTTTCTCCGCGATGGTCAAGCTGGGCCAATCATAGTCGTTTGTAATTACTGGGTAAAGCATTTTATTAATCATTTTACAGAGACTACAATTCGGATTTCCATTTATATTTCAGGTACCAAATCACTGCATTTATTAGAATTAAAATATTATACTTCTTTTTTAACCACACAAATGTCTCAAATGAGACAAAACGCCTTCAGATTTGAATGCGACTCAATGGAAGATTCAGCTCACTGAGCCAAATTTCTGTCTTACAGGAAACGAGTTATTAGCTAGTAACATTTGCCAACCAAAGGTTTTCTATTAACATAAGTGAAATAACATGTATCCTGTACATTTAAGGCATTTAGCAGCAGCACTTATCCAGAGCGATTCACAAAAAGCCAGTTTTGCAAAGATATCACATCACATCTGTCATTAAAGGTGCTATATGTAATATTTTTACTGTACTAAATCATAAAATGACCATAATATTTAAATAGAGAATTAGGAAACATGCTAAATTGAAATACTGGCTTCTCCGATAACAATACTACAGCCAGTATATTCTACTTTGAAGTTTCCATTCTGGACCGGAATTTCTGTTTCTGTTTTGGCCTGTGTGGTCCCGCCCACTGCCCACTCACCAATAGTACTCCGACACCGCCGGGTTGCCAGATTTGAACAAGTTTGCAGGCAAACAACACTGCGTGCTGCAGCCATGGAAGCCAGCATACGAACTGGATCAGAGATAACAGATTCCACCCGACCTAAAATCCTCGCCATCCATCTAAAAACCACCATGACCAGAGGTGTAGTAAAATAAGGATATACAGGTGCTGGTCATATAATTAGAATATCATCAAAAAGTTGATTTATTTCACTAATTCCATTCAAAAAGTGAAACTTGTATATTATATTCATTCATTACACACAGACTGATATATTTCAAATGTTTATTTCTTTTAATTTTGATGATTATAACTGACAACTAAGGAAAATCCCAAATTCAGTATCTCAGAAAATTAGAATATTGTGAAAAGGTTCAATATTGAAGACACCTGGTGCCACACTCTAATCAGCTAATTAACTCAAAACACCTGCAAAGGCCTTTAAATGGTCTCTCAGTCTAGTTCTGTACGCTACACAATCATGGGGAAGACTGCTGACTTGACAGTTGTCCAAAAGACAACCATTGACACGTTGCACAAGGAGGGCAAGTCACAAAAGGTCATTGCAAAAGAGGCTGGCTGTTCACAGAGCTCTGTGTCCAAGCACATTAATAGAGAGGTGAAGGGAAGGAAAAGATGTGGTAGAAAAAAGTGTACAAGCAATAGGGATAACCGCACCCTGGAGAGGACTGTGAAACAAAACCCATTAAAAAATGTGGGGGAGAACCACTACGCACAGACGTATGCAAGACATGGGTTTCAGCTGTCGCATTCCCTGTGTCAAGCCACTCTTGAACAACAGACAGCGTCTGAAGCGTCTCGCCTGGGCTAAAGACAAAAAGGACTGGACTGCTGCTGAGTGGTCCAAAGTTATGTTCTCTGATGAAAGTAAATTTTGCATTTCCTTTGGAAATCAGGGTCCCAGAGTCTGGAGGAAGAAAGGAGAGGCACACAATCCACGTTGCTTGAGGTCCAGTGTAAAGTTTCCACAGTCAGTGATGGTTTGGGGTGCCATGTCATCTGCTGGTGTTGGTCCACTGTGTTTTCTGAGGTCCAAGGTCAACGCAGCCATATACCAGGAAGTTTTAGAGCACTTCATGCTTCCTGCTGCTGACCAACTTTATGGAGATGCAGATTTCATTTTCCAACAGGACTTGGCACCTGCACACAGTGCCAAAGCAACCAGTATCTGGTTTAAGGACCATGGTATCCCTGTTCTTAATTGGCCAGCAAACTCGCCTGACCTTAACCCCATAGAAAATCTATGGGGTATTGTGAAGAGGAAGATGCGATATGCCAGACCCAACAATGCAGAAGAGCTGAAGGCCACTATCAGAGCAATACCTGAGCAGTGCATAACACCTGAGCAGTGCCACAGACTGATCGACTCCATGCCACGCCGCATTGCTGCAGTAATTCAGGCAAAAGGAGCCCCAACTAAGTATTGAGTGCTGTACATGCTCATACTTTTCAGTTGGCCAAGATTTCTAAAAATCCTTTCTTTGTATTGGTCTTAAGTAATATTCTAATTTTCTGAGATACTGAATTTGGGATTTTCCTTAGTTGTCAGTTATAATCATCAAAATTAAAAGAAATAAACATTTGAAATATATCAGTCTGTGTGTAATGAATGAATATAATATACAAGTTTCACTTTCTGAATGGAATTAGTGAAGTAATTCAACTTTTTGATGATATTCTAATTATATGACCAGCACCTGTATACTGGAGATGCCTTTGGAAGATGGAGACAGCTTAAAGCCCAGAAATCCTTTAAAACGGATGCTGAGTTGACTGATTTGCGTGTCAACATTCTGGCAACCCAAATGAGCTTCGAGTCTGGGGCGGGGCAGACAACTCCCCAATATTTTGAATTTGGACTGCAGTACCCATTTCAAACGCTTGTTGTCAATCTTACAAATAGCACCTTTAAAGGTGCACTCAGCAATTTTTCGCATTCAAAAAGTTTTACCCCTAAAGAAATGAATAGTAATTTTGAAACATATGTTAAAAATCATGAGCACTCATATGAGATGAAGACTCCAGTCACTACAGCAACCTTATAAAAGCTCTTTTATTCTACATGGAGAGGGTCCTCTCATGGGGGCTGCCATGTTAGAATCACATGACCAGCCTAATACTACTTGCATAAGGCGCATTCACGCCTTGTCATATTTACCATAATTATGAGATTCCGACTTGAAAATAAAGCATTCACGTCTTTGTAAAACTGGTAATTACACGAAAGCTCCAACTTGACAATCATGTAAAAAGAACCAATAAGGCAGCTTTTTTATATTTCTGTTTAATATGCCATTTTATAATGCCATTGATGCCTGGAGCATTTAAAAAAAATTGTTTTTAGACATTTTGCAAGAAAATATAGAGGTGAATTAATGTAGTGATAAACATTTTGCTGTTATCAACAACAAAGCTGTTTTGCCTTTATAAGTGTTGCCATAGAAACAAACAATTTAGGAGGTCTGAAGACGTGAATAGCTCCGAGTAGAATCTATGAGTTGCCATCTCGTAATTAAAATATTACGTACAGTAATTATGACAATATGTGAATGCACAATTAATCCCAGTAATCCACCAGTTATTGGACATTTTTACTCATGGATTAAATTAATCATTGCCAACAGTGATTATTGAATTTCTACAATAGCGTCAGTAACTGAAATCTGTTTGTATAATGCTGCATCCATCCCCCGAGGTGTCAGTATGAGTTCAAGATGACATAAAATAATTACTGAGTTACATTTTTATACCGTTTAACAACATTCAAAGGAGAATGAAAACATGCCTTAATAAAAAAAACATTTATTTCAGGTTTTTTTTTAGAAACTTTAGAACAAAATGTTATAGTATCGGTAAAAACAAAACAAAAAGTCTCACAGTGATTCAGTCAGATGCATTTCCATCGTCCTCATCATCCTGAAAAACAAGATAATTGTACATTTAAATATGCTTTTTGTTTGCTTATGTTAATATAATATAATCCATGATAAAACGTAAATATTAATGTATAAATATACAATACATTAGTACAGAACGTAAGCGTTTAAACTTCAAAACACTACATTTACTCAGATCTACTCATTATTGGTGGCTTGATACCTATTCATTAAAAGAAAAAAAGAAAAGAAAAAACATGCGATAACTGTAAAAATCCATCAGCAAATCAATACCAACTTTGCGTTCTTGGTTCCCTGTTGCGGTGGCTTCAAAATCATGGATGTATAGAGTAGCCATCCAGTTCACCATGGACTTCTCAGCTAGCTCCGTCTCCACAATGCTCGGATAAATATGCTTATCCTTAAAAGCAGAGATAGCTTCCTCCTCCTCAGTCCATTCCAGAGTCTCATGGATACCATCTCCCCCAAAACGTTTGTTGTAGCGGTCAAAGTGCACTCTCTCCAGCACTAATCCAAGACCAGGCGCCTTAGGAACATCAACCTTATCCTCTCCCCAACTCCTCTCCATCACACCCTCAACCACATAACCTTTAACCACAGCGATCACCAGACCGATCATCTTCCGGATCTGGTGCATCATGAAGCTCTGGCCTCTAACTGTGATGACAGCAAACTCCGCTTCCCGTCTTACAAACGGCTCACCGCAACACATGTGAGTGATGTAGCGCTTGGCGCTAGGGTCTCGTGGACCCTTTTGTGAGGTAAAATTGTGGAAGTTGTGGGTGCCTTTGTACAAGTTGAACAAAGAGTTGACCTTCTGAAGGGTCTCTGAACTCACACGGAATGACGTGTCCTCCTGATTATAGTCTTTTGGGGAAAATGCCATGGTTGGAAGCATGTAGGAATATGTTCTGGCATCACAGTTGTTTTTGGCATTGAAGCCACCAGTGACTCTCTTGTAACCTGCAAGTTTGAGGAGATTTTTATGTGATGTACAGATTTCCGTCATTCAACTCACCACCCCAGTCTGTACTCCAATTACAATATTTTAAACAAATTAATTTTAAACAAAACTAAAAAAACTAAAAATTAAAATTAAGCTAAAATAAAAATAAATAAACATAAAATAAAGTTAAAATATATATTTAAAAAATAAAAGCTCAAATTAAACTAAAATAAAAAGTATTAAAAAAATAAATAAAAATTAAATGGGAATAAGTCACCCAAAATAAAAATTCTGCCATCATTTTACTCACCCTCGTGTCATTCCAAACCTGTATTACTTTTACTTCTGTTGAACACAAACAAAGATTTTTAGAAGAACATCTCAGCTCTTTGGGTCCTCACAGAGCAAGTAAATGGGCACCAAAATTTAAAGATCCAAAATGCACATGAAGGCAGCATAAATGTAATCCATACGACTCCAGTTGTTTAATCCATGTCTTCTGAAGCGATATGATAGGTGTGGGTGAGAAACAAATCAATATTTAAGTCCTTTTTTACTATCAATCTCCACTTTCACCTGCACATTTTTCTTCTTTTGTTTTTGCCGATTTGCATTCTTCATGCCACCTACTGGGAGAGGAAGAGAATTTATAGTAAAAAAGCACTTAAATATTGATATGTTCCTCACCCACACCTATAATATTGCTTCTGAAGATATGGATTTAACCACTGGAGTCTTGCAGATTACTTTTATGCTGCCTTTATGTGCATTTTCAAGTTTCAAAAAGTTGGTACCCATTCACTTGCATTGTGAGGACCTACAGAGCTGAAATATTCTTCTAAAAATCTTTTTTGTGTGTTTAGCGGAAGAAAGTAAGTCATACACATCAGAGATGGCATGAGGGTGAGTAAATGAAGAGAATTTTCATTGTTGGGTGAACTATCCCTTTAAATTTGATCTCACACAAAGCTATAGTATGCCTTCAGAAAACTTGGAATGTAGCACTCAAGTCATATAGGCCACTTTCAGGATTTTAATGGTGCTTTTTTGTCCTTTCTGAAGTTTGAAAGCTTCAATCCCCATTTATTGTAATTGCAAGGAAAAGAACGACCAAAACATTCTTCAGAATTTCTCCTTTTGTGTTTCTCAGAAGAGAACACCATATGGGTTTCGAACAACATAAGGGTGAGTATATATGACAGAATGTTCATTTTTGGGTAAATTATTCCAATAACAGTAAGGGTGACCAGTTACAGGAACGAACACTTTAACTTATTGTATTGTTTACCTAAAATACAGATTTTGATAAAGAAAATCCAATTAACACCAACTACTCACATAGCAAATCTCAAGGTCTGCCATACCTAAAATTCTAATGTGTGGTGGCAAATGGCCGTTTATTTTGTCCAGGATGTTTTCAATCATCCACAATTTCAGCGAGACAACTTGACCTGCAGCAGAAACACCCTGTTAAAGCAGAGAAAATAGAGATCAGCTCAAGCTACTACCTTCAGAGAATGAACACCAGGTGCAAAATCAAATATCCACCTTATCAGTTCGTGCACATCGCTGAAAAGACATCTTCTTCATGTCATCTCCATGGCCCTCTGGAATACAACCTGCTGCGATAAGGGCTGTAACCAGTTCATCCTCAATGGTCCTGAACTGAGAGTTCTTTGCATTTCTCTAGATGAACAAGAAAACACACATAACCTATGATTTAAATGTCTTGAACATACTGTACCAACAATGTCAATCACTGAACTACACAATGAAAACTCACCTGCATGCCATAATACCCCTTGCCAGAGTATGCCATCAGCAGGGCGACCTTTTTCTTGGGGAACTTCTTGTCACCATTCTGCTCATCCTGCTCTGCTTTAAGCTTCTTGTCTTCATGCTTACTCTCAATCAGTGAATCATCCGCTGGTCTTTTCAAAGCTTTGGTTTCGGCGTTTTTTGAATCCTCATTCATTTTGCAGGATATGCTAAATCTACGACTCTTCGATTTGGGTTCTGGCCACCCTAAAGAACGTTACAGCGGTGTACGTTATATGAACATTAGGGAATAACATCATAATATAACATATGTTTATGGAACTCACCTTTCTTTTTGAGAGCTGGAATAATGTTATGACGTGATAAAACATTAACGATCCGACACAATTTCAGCATGTCATGACCAACTCCTCAGTGAGGATATCACAGATGTTTTTGAGCAAAACTGGCGCGATTGCGTGCATTACGTTCACTGGTATTACTCGATAAGGGGCAAAGTTGTTTAATTAAAAAAAAATGCAAAGAAAACAGATTTTGCTCGGTAGTACTATATATTTCACCGCAATAACTTATTTACGTCCTCTGAATCCTGTATGGACCCACGTGGAGTGGCTGAACTTTAACATCTCGCCGAATGTCGCGTGAACTAAGGTGGGTTGCCAGATTCTCCCCCAAAAACATTCCCTGAACGTACCAACAGGGAATGCCATGCTTTCACATACAGACCTAAACAAGTAAATAAATAAAAGGAACTGACAGTCTTTACAAGTCTATTAGCTTAAAAATATAACAACAGACCTACTAATAATACTAACAATAATAATACCAATAATTTGTGTACATACATTTATTGCATTAATATAATAATTATTTATTATTAATCAATTGTTTTAAAACTTTAATTTTAAAATAAATGGAATGTCAATTTTTAAACCAAAAATTTTTCAAATTGTTATATTTTGTAATTAAAACACTGTAAGTAGTACATTGCAAGTACGTAATGTCTATTACAAATTATTTCAACATTTATTAAATAAAACAAAAAAAAAAAAAACAAAAAAAAAAAACAAATGGAAGCATTTCTATAATGTTCTGAGACTGTTTCTGTTTTGGATCCCGGTGTATGTACTTATTTTTTAATATTTTTTTTTGCTTTATATGTATGTTATATTGTATTGCCCTTTATTATGGTATAAGCCTATATTGATATTTTTTTTAAATATTTATTATTAAAGGCTACATGTCTACATGGTGGGTCATCATTCAGTTTAGCCTATAAAGAATCAAGACATCTTTTCAATTTTCCTCTTTTATTGGTGCTGAACGTTTTAAAGCAGAAAAAAAAAAATAAAATAAAAAAATGACATCTTATAGACATGAAACGGTGTGTACAGGTCCTTTAATTCTTTACACAACAGACAACTGTAAGTGTTTATCACCAGTCAAAATTGGAAACGTTCTTTTTTTTTTTTTCCTTTGGTGGGGAGATGGTGACTGAAAGCAAATCTTCATGCGTACAAGTTTAAAGCAATAATTTACATTCCATATTTACACTTGATACCAAGAGTTCAGAGTAAAACAGATGCATGTCATTATTATTGTAGAACAGAAAGAGACTGTCGGACATCAGTGTAGTGATGCAGAAACAAGTTTTAGTGTCTGTAGATCAGTCAGTAACAGATATGACCTCTGCTACCTCCTGACAAACGCTTCATCATGTGATTGAAAATGCTAATATACATCAATGTCCATTTTGCCGCACATTAACATTTGATAGATGAGCTTAAATGTGTGTTATTAATTTGATGCAATTTAAAAGCACAATAAAAATACATCTTATGGGAAAACACATCTTAATGCAGCATGATCCTCATGTTATTTGGACAGAGAGAGAGAAAGAGAGAGAGAAAAACATTTTCTCTGTTCAAATTAAGAATGTAAAGCACAAACCATGTTTATGAGGACAGAATAAAGTTGCTAAAATTAAATTAGGAATTAGGGGAAAAAAAGCACATTAATATGATGGCAACTGGCCTTTGGAACTAACAATAACAGCTTATGTCCCACTAAATGACACTGCACTTCAGTTTATTCAAAGAAAACTGTGTACTGTATGCACACATGATTCTTTTAACACACACACACACACAAGTACATTCACACACACAAGCTAGAAATAAAGCTAAATCCAATGTCCATTCCACCGCATATCAGCCTGGTCAAATTCAACCAATTAAAACCAACAAAAAACAACAATGCACTGCAGATTAACTAACAGTATGTAAAAACAAACAAAAAAAAAAAACAAAAAACACAAGCAATATATTTTTCAGTATTTCATTTTTTCTTTTCTTTTTTCTCTTCAAAGGCACATTTTTAAAATGTTTTAAATAGCTTCAACAGACACAAACAAACAAACCACATTTGAAATAAAAGGCTAAAGAGCAGTGACTCTAAACTTTACAAAGAAAGTGTTCAAATGTGGTGCTTATACTAAATTGGTGAAACCTTTCAGGAACATGTCCAGGTCATACATCACCTCAAATTCAAAATAAAGAAATACTAAATTATATCTTATAAGTCTATTTCTGAGACCATCAAGATTGAAGACAAAAAACTAGGTGAGAAATGTGCTTAAAATTGGCTTCATTTTCATTATGCAGAATATACTTTTGTTTTTTGGATATGGGGTGAAATATGACCTGGACATGTTGTTGTGACATTCACACTAATGTTCTGGTTACTTTTGAATGTCTTCTGCTAATATTACAGTAGAGCCCTCAAACAGTGCAGCAACTCAAATAGACTGCCATCTTAAGACCTGTTCTTGAAATACCTGCTTCAGATAATACACAGCCCACATCAACAACAAAAATAACACATCTCTATGCATGTACAACCCAGTAGTAGTACATTCTGTTCTCAAAACAAACACTAAAATGGGTATTTAAAATGTCCCAATTTAATCTTGGTGGAAATCAGGACCGGAACTGATCACCAAAGCACACATATGACTGTAATAAAAGGTAAAATCGAGAGTTTCTTATAAATTCTGCCCTGCTTTGATGCGAACAATAAATTAAACCTAATATTAAGCTGGCAAAAAAATCCAGCCACTGTTAATACCACCATTATCTAAACTAGAAAACACAGAAGCGTTCCGTAAATAAAGCATATCTTACAGAGCAGGGTGTGAATAACAACTACATGAGTAAAATTCCTCTTAAACAACTAATATTTCTGTAATGATGCACAAATTTAAGACTCTTTAGTTTGACCTCTTTTCGTGTGTTAGCCCCTCAATCAGTTTAGGTTCTGAATCCGATCCAACACATGGACTTAAAAAGTAAAGCTACATTCATACAATTGATTGCCAAACACAAAACAAAACAGAGTAATAGGTTTTTTTTAAAGAAGGAAAAAGCAATCAGGCCATAAGAGATATCCAAACACTGCATTCATTTCTTAAGATATTTTAAGGAGGAAATGGAATTTACCATGTTCTTGGTAAACATTCACTAAAGTGCTACAAATTGTTTTGCTGGCTTTGCACAATTTCCTTCTGTGAATGGGAATGTATTTTACATAATTGGCATACTAATTTGTTTCATGAACAGCCTGTTACTTGGTCAGCCAATTAATAATAATGATCACTAATTTAATCTAATGATGATGCTTATTCTCAAGCGAGGGATAGACGAATTTGGGCCTTGGTAAATCTAATAACATTCACATGGTGAACAAAATTGCCATTTTGCTGGTTTGAAAACATTCATCCAGTCATTATGTCTTCATCTGACTGGACACTTGGAATTAAACCAACCAAACAAAGTGACTTCAAACAAAACAAAACAAAACAAAAACAAAACACAAAGTGAAGCGAAACAAAACAAAGCAAAACAAAACAAGAAGCAAGCAAAACAAAACACGAAGCGAAGCGAAACAAAACACAAAGCGAAGCGAAACAAAACACGAAGCGAAGCGAAACAAAACACGAAGCGAAGCGAAACAAAACACGAAGCGAAGCGAAACAAAACACGAAGCGAAGCGAAACAAAACACGAAGCGAAGCGAAACCACACACACGCATGCACACAAGAAGCATCCCCTATTGGCCAAATGTACTAATAATTCTCTTAAAATCATTTGATAACTTCTCTCTGGAAGTTAACATATTGAATTGGCAGATAATTAAATACAAACTAAGGACAAAATAAGGATATTGGGGTGGGTAAACTTTGTCAATCAACTAAAATTGCACAACCCATTTTATAACACGCAACCATATTCTCAACCCGTTTGAGCCAACAATTGCGGATCACAAAGCATGGGACACGTGACAAGGCTTGTCATCTTGTAGTACACACTTGACTGGCAATTGGTATGTATACAATTTTACATGGTGGATTACCAAGCTGTGGAGACGTAACCACTCAGCGACAGAGAAACATGTATCCTCTTGACAATAAACAAAGGGATCAATCTGTCCTTCTGGCTCTGTGACGATATAAAGGGTTGCCAGGTGAACACTGCCAACTTTTAAAGTCTCTCCACCATCAGACCCAAGTATTATGACATCAGCTGTCAGTCATATTAACTTGGTCCAATCAGAGGACTCTTCCCTCCCCTAAAGCACTTAGAAAAAAGACAAAGACAGATACAACAGTTGCAGGGGGCAGAATGGGAATCTTGGCCGTTTAACAGCAGCTTGGTGGAGAGACTTTACACACAGAGGCCTGATTGCAAGGCGGTGAGACGGCGTTCGATGCATTGCTTACCTGTGGGGAAACACCACAATTGTTATGGAAATTATCTTAGAGATCAAAGATTTCCACTACTCCATACATACACTATAAAACACATTCAGGAGTGTTTCGGTAGTTTGAATGTGTGCTTCTACTCACACTTGCTAATGCTGAGGACATCAGCCTGTTCTGTGAGGAGGAGAGAGAGCCCCTCCATGAGCAGCAAGGCCTTATGGTAGCGCTGAACTGATGCTGAGCCCTGATGAAACATCTCATCCAGAGCAGCGGTCTGTACCTATAACACAAGCGCATACAAAGCTTCTTAATGTATATACATACACCTGACAAACAACAGTGACATCAAAATGAATCTCTTTAACAGCAAACAACAGTAATGCAAGGACCAAACGGTTGCAAAACCAATTATAAAGGACAAGAGAAATGGAGAACTATGCTCACAGACATATTTAGAGAATAACTTTGCTTCTATGCCTCAGAGAAAAAGAGAAACGTTTGACTCAGCATTAGTTTGTACCATCTGTACAGTGTGGCTGAAGAGGAGCCTCTCAGCTGTGATGCTGTTGATGTGGTCCATGAGTCTGTGCTTACGAGAGAAGAATCGCTCCAGCTGAGCACTCAGAGAACGACAGGACATGACACTGGACTTATACAGGTCATTCAGCCTTCTGACCACTGAAAAATAACAAGTGAAAACACTCAGTATTATGCCTATTTCACACAAAAACCTCATCTACTTGACAGGAGAGCTAAAGTTGCTGTTGTAAATTTGGTCTTTTAAAAATTTTAATTGCGAAGTAATTGGAGCCAACATAAATTTACAAGTAAGGAGTACTGTCATGACGACAAGAGTTTATCTAGACTGCTGACCTTGTTTGACCGTAGTAGAGGGATAGAGCTTCCCCTGTTTGATTCCTTCCATGGCTGTGTGCAGTGAAGATGACAGAAGCTCTGCCGTCTTCATGTAAAGCACCAACTGCTCTGCATAACTGACAGAACACAAACATTCACACATTTAACATTTACAATACCAATCTACGTAGCATTTGATTCTAGATCTACAGTAGGTCTATGAATTGATCTATTTGTACAGAAATAAACATTTGTGTGTAGAAACAGATTTCAAATTGTATACATTCTTTGTTTTAGGAGACTAAGTGGACCGTTTTTGCGTCCATTCGAGCTCTTTTGTAATTTTCACCTATGTAAACGTGCACTAGATGGACATCTTGGATTGCTGCACCAGGTCTTGCAGTTTTATAAGCATCTTGCGCATGAGCGCTGCCTTTTTAAATGCCGGGTTAAAGGAATATTCTGGGTTCAACACAAGTGAAGGTCAATCGACACCATTTGTAGCATAATGTTGATTCTCACAAAAATTTATTTTGACTTTTCCCCCATTTTTCTTTATAAAAAAAAAAAACAAAAACACAGAAAAATAACACTTACAATGGAAGTGAATGGGGCCAAGCTGTAAATGTTAAAATACTCAGTTTAAAAAATATAGTCACAAAATGTAAACAATATGCATGTTAAAGGTTAGTTCAACCAAAAATGAAAATTCTCTTATCATTTACTCACCGTCATGCCATCAGATGTGTATGACTTTCTTTCTTCAGCAGAACTCAAATAAAGATTTTTAGAAGTATATCTCAGCTCTGTAGGTCCATACAATGCAAGTGAATGGTGATCAGACCTTTGTAGCTCCAAAAATCACATAAAGGAAACATAGAAGTAATCCATATGACTCCAGTGGTTAAATCTATATCTTCAGAAGCGATAAAATAGGTGTGTGTGAGAAACAATAATATAAACAATATAAACAATAATAGTAAAAAGAAATGACTCTAAATCTCCACTTTCTGAAATTGAAAGTGGAGATTTAGAGTAAAAAAAAGGACTTAAATATTGTTCTGTTTCTCACCCACACCTATCATATCACTTCTGAAGATATGGATTTAACCACTGGAGTTGTATGGATTACTTTTATGTTTCCTTTATGAGATTTGTGGAGCTACAAAGGTCTGATCACCATTCACTTGCATTGTATGGACCTACAGAGCTGAGATATTCTTCTAAAAATCTTTGTGTTCTGCTGAAGAAAGAAATTCATATTCTTCTGGGATGGCATGAGGGTGAGTAAATAATGAGAGAATTTTCATTTTTGGGTGAACCATCTCTTTAACATGATTTTAGTGTGATAAAATCGCTTACTAACCTTTTCTGTGTATACTTGTATCCAATTTTACAACTATGTGATCACGTAACGCTGTAAACCCTAAAAAAATGATTTAAACAACCTTGCAGTTCAAATAATACACAAATTTTAACAGAAGAATTAATTTATGTGCTTTTATAAAATTATAAGCTTCACATTTCTGCCTTTAGAGGTGCACTCAGTAATTCTAATCCAGTAAATTTTTTATCAAATTCTGCAAATAACTCCTCACAGTCTGCTAGCTGTCCGTTCTGTGGGTGGGCTGAAAAAAAATCTAGTATTTGTACACAGCCCTGGCTCTGTAAATGGGACAAAAACAAAGTGGAACAGACCAATCCACACAACACTACTCCAGCCAATCAACAACAGGGGGTGGTTCTTGCGCGTGCACAGGATTGGGGGGGGGGGGGGGGGGGGTTGGGCAGAGCAAGAGGGAAATTCATTAGAAGAGCGACGGCAAATCTGGCTGATGCGAACTTTCTAAACTCCAAGGAGGACAAATGGCTGAGAAATAGACAGAGAGAAAAAGGTCAGACTAATATAAACTAAAAAAAGGAGGATTATAATAAGTCGAGGTCTAGGAGCCGCGTCAACATCGGCGAGGCTTTTCAGCAGTGGAGAGACCTCCGAGAGGTAAAAGGCTTGAAGACGGATGCACAAGTTGCCCTTTTTCTTCTCGATAGGCGGGTAACATAAATTTTGCTACGTTTCACAAAACCATATATGCTGTTGTTGTGATGTTAGATTTAGTAGCAGGAGAGCTGTGAGTGTCTGGAGCTGGTGTGCATAAAAATGAATGTAGGGGGCAGAGCTTCCAAAGGAGCACTGATGGGAGGGGTGTGTTTGTTTTGGCAGTTGAGTTCGAATATCAACAGTGTTTCTAAGGAATCGCTGAGTGCACCTTTAAACCTTTCAAATATTGGCACCATTCACTTCCATTTTAAGTACCTCACTGTGATATAAATTTTTGCCTTTTTCAAAGAAAAGGATGAGCGAGTTGCAATAATTTTTGTGGTAATCAACATTATGCCACAAATGCTGCCGATTGAGCGTGACTTGTATTAAACCCGGAATATTCCTTTAAGTTAAAAAGAACTTAAATTGCGATTTGAGACACCTGCGTTCTGCTCAATTCGTGGTGCTGCGTCTAGGTTTATTTTTATTTGTTTGTTTTTTTTAAGGAAAAGTTTGGTGTAAACAGCCCCTAATAATGCACAATCTCCTCACCTCCACTCTCGGCTCAGAGAGCTGATCTGATCAGCGACCAGGCTCTGCTGCCGGAGTAAGCCTATGGAGGACTGTTCTGCCTGGGCAGCCTCTCCACCCCTGGCTTCAGCCACCTCCACCATACAGCGAGCAAAGTCCAGCATGAACCGGAGCCTATGCACAATTTCTGTGTGCTCCTGCTGCAAATGGAGAGAGACGTGTACCATTAGACCCAAATCATTCTCAGAAACTTACACTACAAACATTCAACTGCAAGCTAGCTAGTATGACTTTATTGGATTGTGCTGTACTGGACTCTGTATGGATTAAAATAGAAAAACAGTAAATTTGGTGCTTACCTCCATTAGGGTCTCCTCTGGTAGTTCTGGGGCTTCAAAAGTAACAGCTCCTTCCAGGTTGGCTGAGATGGGGTCAGTGAAACCATAGCGTGGACTGGAGGGCCCCTCGTAGCCGTCCATGCATTGTGGGTAGCGACTGGTGAGGGACCCCACCGGACTAATGGAACTTGAAGATCCTACTGTGAGACACAGAGGAGGTCAGGCCAGAGGTCAGGTCAATACTAACCTGAGGGTTTCATGTTAAATTAAGGCATCACAAACACAGATAAATCAATGAAGTATAATAAGAAAACAGAGCAAATTCTCTACCGGAGTACTTCCTTAAGCGAGAACTCTGTGGAGGTGTCCCTCCATTGGGCGGAGAACCCACGGTGAACACCACTCGAGCTGGGCTACCTGAGCCCAATAAAAAAGCTCCACTACCAGGGGACGCTGTGAAGCAGAGAAGGGAGAATGTGAGAAGTTTCAAAAGACATACAACTAAAAAAAATTATTACAAGATGTATAAAAAATCTTGAGCCTTTTATTAATGCTGTATTCGACTTTCATTGTTCTGCGAGTTTACATTTAGAGACAAAAACTTGTTTACAGAATTTGTTTATTAGGGGTTCAAGCCCGAAGGGCTTATATCAAACCCTCTAGCACCACCAACAGTTCAAAGTTTCACTCATGTTTATGCTAATAACTTTTGAACCATATGTCCTAGAGACAAAATTCTATTCTTTCAATTTCCGCCGACTAGATTTTCCGCCATTTTGAATATTTAGAATAACCTCTTCGAACTCGTCCTAGGCCGTACATCCAATGTGCAAATCTGGAGACACTCAGGACAAAAAGTTATTAAAAGAATTTTGATAGACCAAACCATTTTTGAATGGCGCTTCAACAAATTCAACGAAGATTCAACGCGCCAAATTGAATTTGAGGCCGTATCCGCACAACGCTTTGTGGAAACTTGGTATGTGTCATAGCCATCATGTCCTGAGGTGACCTGCAGCGTTTCGGTGCAGTGCCCCCTACGGGTCAGGAGATATAAAAAAAAAAAACCCAGCTATTTCTGCTTATAACTTCTGAACGGTTTGTCCTAAAATCACGAAACTGGACTCTTTAGATTCTGTGGGGCATACCATGTCAAATTATACCAATTTTGCCTATGTCGGCCATTTTGAATATAGTTGTAAAATGCTGTATTACAAATGCATTGGCGTATTGTAATAACATTTGATAATTTTTGCCTATTGTTATGACACTGGTCTTGATAGATTCCTTGGATCAAGCCAAGTTCAACGATACCACATTTATCACAGTCGGCCAAACTTCCTGTCAGCTATTATTAATTTAATTTAAAATCTACTTTTTCAAACTCCTCCCACAGCGATAATCGAATTTTCAAAAAATTTTGCTCAGATCATCTTCAGACCATGCTAATCAAAAGTTTTTGTGAGCTTGCAGTCTAAACTGAATGTAACACCAAAACAACAGATACTACCAAATAATAGCAAAAAAAACACTCTTGTTGTCATTTTCACTTATTCCACTAAATTTACTCAAATTCAAAAAATTACTCTATAGCATCGCCTCTAACTAATTCACTCTTACTTACAAACTTGCATGTTGATTCAGTCTGATAAATCGTTCAAGTGAATGAATGGAATCACTCAGGGCTGTGTTAACCAAAAGCATTGTTAACCCAAGTTGCTCGTAAAGACCATTGGTGCCTATGGTACCTACGATCAACTTACACTAATGATGCTTTTGGGAAACACAGCCCAGAACAGTTAATAAATGAGCACTGCATTTCTTTACTCTCAGTCATCTCTGACTTCAAAATAACAAATGTTTGGTATACTATCCCCTTAACTGGCACTACCCTTCTTTTTTTATTGATTTTTTTATTAAACAAAACACACGTGTTCGTGGGCTTGATTAGCCTGATTAGGGGCCGGGCGTGCGTCATCATGGCCCGGCCTCGCCCTCCTCCTTGCCACAACCACAAATTCAATATTAAACCCCATGACTTCTTACACAATAACTCTTCAATTCCCATTTCTAGGGAGACAAAGTACTTTTACTCTCTTATGTTTTACTTTCACCCTATGCTATTCATGACATATACTGTAAGTAACTAACTATTTAGATAACTTATCTATAATAATAAAGGCAAATGTACCCATGAAGTTGACCAAAATTCTCAAACAATGTCTTCCAAAACCTTTACTTGTTATCAGCCTCAGTTTGACCTTACCAGTTGAACTATATTACTCAAAGTGCTACCTTTACTTGACATTTAACCTTGCCGTCACGATAAATGAAGAAACTTGACACATGATCCTAGACTAGCCATATTGCATGTTAAAAGTGAGTGCACAGATTGGGTAAGAGAAAGGAGTGTTTAAATATGTGGATCAGTATCTGGTAGAGAAGTCCAGTGATATCAGACACTGACTGCATTAACATGAACAAGACTATTTTGATATTAATCAGAATTTGGTCATTTTCTGATTATATAAGTGCCATGAAGATGCATTAACCTGACTGCCATAACCAGATTAAGCCAATATTTCAGTTCCTTAAAATCTGAATAATACAACAGGCACATACCCACATTATAGAGTAATGTCAACACCTTATTCAGAACATCCACAGAAACTGAACATTCATTTATCTACACATGTCCAAAGGTAATTCTTAGTGTTTTAGTTTTTTTGAAACATTCTAACTGCAAGTAAACAATAACTTTTCAATAGCTATGGATATTAAATAATCGTCTGATCATGGTTATTTTATCTAACCGCGGTTGAGATAATTAAGCTATTATTGTGCATTTCATATTCCAATCACATTTTAATGCCCAAATTAAGGAATTTTAAGTGAATATATGTATAAATGCCATCAACGTGTGTGTGTGTCATTCAGTTGAACTCTGAGCATCACGAGCGTAACTGAGCCACACAGCAGACATCAACCAGAGCAACTCCTGTCCGGAAGAGCGCGTTAAGCGATTCTCCAGCGCTCTGATGCATGCGCCATCAGCAGAGGCTTGCGCCAAACTCCCGCAATAATATAAACTAACAAATATATACTTTGATAGTGATCCCAAGCGCTCCGGTTTCACTTTAAACGATTGTGTAATGGCAAATGTTCCTGATCATAGCAGGTTCATACACGCAGTGTTAATGACACGCAGTGACACAGAGGAGACGCACACTTACTCTATTTCTGTGTAGTAATGAAATGATGAAACGAAATCTCAAAGGTTTTGCTTCATGAGAATTAAGGGCTCAAGGGGTTAATCAAAGAGCATTAAAGTACCATGCAAAATTGAAGAAATCAGTACAGAAATATTTTACTATTGCATAATATAATGTAAATATAATTATATATTTTATTTTTTTACACAAAAAAATAATATAAAATAAATGAGTTCCAAATCAAAAACAGTATAAATGTAAAATTGACCAAAACTAAAGGATAGACATACTGTTTAAGTATTTAGAAATATTTTGATATTAAAAACATTACTTTTCATGTCATTCATAACTTTTAAAGCCTTACAAGGAAATCTTATACTGTATCCCTATTATATTATATGATTTATATATTTGAAGTTAAATATGTAAAATGACTTCTTAAAGTGTATGAAGCACACATGCACCTTAAGAAATATGACTGTTTATATGACAATTAATCGCGAAAGCTCTAAAAGAGACAATTAATTGTCATATTTGCAATTAATTGTTTGACAATTAATCGTCATCTAAATTTCATAATCGTGACAGGAGCATCTTTGTCATAATCAGGGTTAAACAGAATATGGACCTTAATTGGAAAATCATGTGTTTGTTAACATGCTTATCAAAGAGCTCACCTGTGATGTCCATGGCTCTGTCAGAATTAAGGTTCTCCATGCTGCCTCTATCTCCTCTCTGTCCTCCAAACGCTGCCATCAGTAGCACATCAGACAGGCGGCCAGCGCTCTGAGACCTGCCAAAACAATGGAAAGAAAAGAAACAATAAGTAATGAAGAAAAGCAGGGGGTGGGAGCTAAATTTCAGCTTGATTTAAGAGTTCCTAATGGAACGATATCTTCCTAAAGCTTTTGCTTTTACCTTCCAAAGCCTCTTTTCTCCTCAGCCTGGTAGGCAAGTGACAGACAGGGCTCTCCCTGAGCTGGCCTGAGGCCCTGCTGGGCCAAAAACGTGACCATGTTTGGGGAATTGGGGGGCTTGGGAAACTCAAATGGGGGCATAGCCTGAGACTAAATAAAATCAAGGTTTTTTAAATATTATTATTTGCTCACATTTATCATACAGTCAGTACATGTGCATACTGAGAAGTCATTTGATAGTGTACACACAAACAGATAGAATTAAATCTTACTCTGGAAGGTGAACCCAGGATGGTTGGCAGGGGGCTGCGTTGCATAAGTTCACTAAGCCTGGGAGAGGAGTGCAGGGTCCTAAAGGGCATCATGTTTCCTTGAGGGACTACCACCGGGTCTGAATGCTGCTTTCTGATCTTCTGCCTGCACCCCCCAGTCGCCTCGAGCAAACAAGGGGCACTGTTGAGCCGTGTGCCCAGGCCCTGTGGCTGCTGGGTCCGAGCCTTGGTTTCTAAACATGCAGCCAGAATGTTGCATGGTCATTCCAAGTAATTTTAAAGCAAATAATTCAGTGGAACACACCTTTACTTTCACCATAACTACATCAGTTCACATCATTAAAGGGATAGTTCACCCAAAAATTAATATTCTCTCATAATTTACTCGCTCTCATGCCGTCCCAGATGTGTATGACTTTCTTTCTTCTGCTGAACACAAATTAAGATTTTTAAAAGAAAATTTCAGATCTGTAAGTCCATACAATGCAAGCGAATGGTGATCAGACCTTTGTAGCTGAAAGATCACAAACAAAACATAGAGGTAATCCATAAGACTCCAGTGGTTAAATCAATATCTTCAGAAGTAATATAATAGGTCTGGGTGAGAAACAGATCAAAACTTAAGTCCATTTTTTACTCTAAATCTTCACTTTCACTTTTACACCTGAAAGTGAAAGTTAATTGGAGATTTAGAGTAAAAAGGACTTAAATATTGTTCTGTTTCTCACCCACACCTATTATATTACTTCTTAAGATGTGGATTTAAACAATGGAGTTATATTACTTTTATATTTCCTTTATGTGATTTTTGGACCATCAAAGGTCTGGTCACCATTCATTTGCATTGTATGGACCTAAAGAGCTGAGATATTCTTCTAAAAAATCTTTGTTTGTGTTCTGCTGAAGAAAAAAAGTTATACACATCTGGGATGGCATGAGGATGAGTAAATGATAGAGAATTTTAATTTTTGGGTGAACTATCCCTTTAATTGATAAAATTCACATTCTGAGCAGAAATGGAGGTAACTGATTTGATTAGCGACAGTTCCCTTCCTTAAATTCATGGACTTCCAACAAAGACAAGGGAAATTAATTGCACTATGTAATGCTGATATCCTTTTCAAAAAACAACAAAAGAGTATGGCAACAGAGGAAGGGTGCTATTACCTCCACCCCGGGAGCCCCTGTGACCCATTTCTACACCTGCTGTGCACATTTGGCCTGGTAACTCAGGAATGGTGCCAACTTTTAAGACAAGAGGGGAGGAAGAGAAAAAAACCAGTTATTTCAGAAACAGTTGCCAAATTATTTTTAGCTACAGAGATATGACTTTATTAAACCAAGTGCCACTCACACTGTGGAGAGAGCTGGAAGGGTTTAGCGCCCCCTGTAGACAGTCTACAGGGAGTGAGGGCAGAGCCAGGCCCTCCTAGCTGAGGAGGGGAGGGCCCTGTTTGTCCACAGGTCAGAGAACTCCCACTACCGTACCTTTGGACTGTGCCAGACCTGAGAGAGACAGAGAGAGAGAGAGACAGAGAGAGTAAGTGCCATGTAGCAATATACAGTAAGACACAAACTCATCAGATTCCTAATGTATCTCTCTATAAGGGAGTGCAAGTATGCAAACATGTGGATTAACCCACCGTGGAGATGGAGAGCCCTCTTGACCTGGGAAGTGGAGGTTCTGCTCCATGCGCTGGTAGTTGTGAATCTGTGTGGGGACTGGAATGGGTATAGACTGCCCATAGTTGCTATAGTTACTCCCAGATAACTCATTCGGCCCGCTGAGAATGAGCCGGAAATAAAGTGTAGGAGATCCAGAGTAACAAAACGACAGAACAAGAGAGAGAGCGATAGAGAAACAAAAATGGCAACACAGAATGGAATGGACATTAGATTTAAGTTCCAGTTCCTGATCAATAAAATAAAAAAAATTCAAATCTCATGGGAAATTTTAGGAGATGCAGAACTCTTTTCAAAGCAAAACAGTAAAATGGTCGGAGGCAGAGGCTGACAGAGTTCTGCCAGTGTCTTTTGTGCCAATGGTTTTATAGTTTTGCTTCTCCAAATTCATTTTAATTTAAAGCGATCCAACTGATGGACCTTCAGAGCTGAGCCACTCTTCTAAAAATCTTCGTGTTCTGCACAAGAAAGAAAGTCATACATGTTTGTGATGGCATGAGTTGGAGTAAAAGATAAGAGAATTTTTGGTGAAGTTTTCTTTTAAGATTCTACAGGCAAGAGATATTTTATCCTACACAGATAAAGGTCAGATGACTCAATAATTACAAAAATGACTAGATATTTTTGTTGTCGATTTAATTTCAGTTATTTTCTATCTGCTTTTAGTTTTTCATTTACTTTGGTAAATGATTTTATTTCAGTTTATGAACATTTTTTTGAATCAATAGCTCTTGTCTTCATTAAGTTTTGCGCGTGACTGTTGGTTTCAAGGGCTGTTCCGTTTAATAATGGAAGAGAACAGGATCAAAGATAAAAGATGCAATCCTCCTGCCAATACAGGACTCATTTCCCTTGTAGGTCTGAAAGCACCAGGCCCTGATCCATCTTCAATGACCCAAAAACCAAACAGTGACAGGAGCAGCCACTATCAACCAGGAAGAAATCATTCTTTGTCTTGGCTGATAAATGTTAAAATGTACTACTCTTAAATGACCCACAGCTCCTGCTCATAACAGACTTGCTTGCAGCAAACACACATGAAATATTCATCATGTAAGCCAACATTATTCTCAAGTGCTTCTCGACTGTGTGTCCAACCTTCTTTGTTCTTACCCGCTGGGTCCAGGAGAGCTGCTGTAGGAGGGGGAGATTGGTGGAGTCTTGCCTTGACTGCACTGACCTCCAGAAGCCAGAAGGGAACTCCTAATGAAGGCAGAGGTTGAGAACATTAGCAGTGGAGTCAAGCTCAAACCTCACTCTAGATATGCCAGTGTGGCAGAGAACTTAATTCAATTTTATCTTATCAAACTGGAATTTAATTTTGTGTATTGTCTACACAGCTGCTTTGAGATTGTTTTCTACATAGAAACAGCTTTACTACAATGCCCAAGAGAAACCAGGCTGTGCCCTATTGTTTATCACTTTTCCCCTTTTTGCCACTTTTGTTGCAAGCCAGATTGAAACTTGCATCGGCAGTGTAAAATGCACCAATGCTCAATGGGCCTCATTCATGAAACACAAGCAGAACAAATTTCAGCGTAAATTGCTCATAAAACCATTCTTGGGGAAACTATGACACTGAACAAAATGTTACAACTTATGTAAGAATTTTTTCAGATGTGTATAAATACAGATTTCCTGGTTCCAATCGATTCCGATTCACAAGCTCTCGATTCAATTCGATTTCAATTCATACAGGTAAAGTTCAGTTATAATGTCCATTTTGCTTACATATGAAAAATTTCCAGGTAATTCCTTTTATTATACAGAGGACCTTCTAACTGGGTACATTGTGAAAAAAAATATTTTACTAATTATATTTTATTAGTTTTTACTAATGATATCTTATTTTCTAATCTTTTGATCACATTTTAGCTTTTAAAAAATTAAAAAGCCAAAATGTTCAGTAAAGAGCGTTTGTAAATGAGCGCATGTTAACCATAGACAACTCGAAAGCTTTACCTCATCCGTGCTATTCGTGATTTGAATTAAATGTTTTTTTTGGTCTCACTTTATATTAGGTGTCTTTAACTACTATGTGCTAACTTTAAAATACATACAATACAATGTATTTATTGTGTAACTACATATTGTTCTGCAAAATCCTTTCAAGATTCACATTTGCTGCTACTGAGGTTGAGGTGAGGGTAGGTTTAGGAGTAGGATAAGGGGTTAGGGTTAGCGTTTAAGGTAAGGGTTGGGTTAGGTTTAGGGTTAAGGGTAAGGTTCACAGTATAACTGTGAAATGCAAGTACTTTAAATGTAAGTACAATGCAACAACACGTATGTATATAATAAGTACATTGTATCAAACAGAGGTGGGGTCTTGATCTTGTGGTATTGGTCTCAAGACCATATATACATGGTTTTGGTACTCAGTGTCTTGGTCATTCTATTTATTCATTAGTAGCCTAAATTAAGATGGTGACCAAACGGACAACTTTACAATGTTCCTCTTCTTGGCAGCATGAAATAAAAGTTATTTAAATTGTGATTAAATTATATACAAAAAGCAAGCAAAATGCGCTCCATTTATAATCACTGAAGCTGTCAATCACGTCAGTTAAACGCAAGCTCACTGAGTTCTGCACTCTCCCCAAAACTCTCATTATAATCAATAAAGCTGTCGTAATTGCACAGTAAATTATTTATTTACATCGTTTTTACTCCTTGCTTGAGAGTGCGCAGTAAGCACGTACAGAGCTCAGTCTGTGAGCAATGGCTGAGCCGGTGACTTAAACGCCTCTGATTGGTCGTTGCATTTATGCGCTCAGCTGACATGTCTGTGATTTAAAAAAAATAAACAGTATTATTTTGTTAGAATAATAATGCATATGAAACACATTTTACCATGCTTTTGGGAAGTCAGACTAATTTCAATTAATCAGTTCTTTCAAAATTTGATTTTCAATTATTGCAAATATTTCACATCAGCATTTTTCTTGCTTTTTTTCTTCACTTCTATTTTCAGTGCATAACTTTATGCATAGTTGTTTGAATAGTTTAATAGTATACATAATTATTAATAGTGTACATGCAGTGAAAATCAGACTAATGCTATGCAGACTTCAATTGTTGTGCACTAGCCAATTCAAGTCACTTCACTTTAGTTGTATTATTTTATATATATTTGGATTACGAAGGCATCTTGTAAAACTGGACTGTTTTCTCAATATAGCAGTCTGGAAAATGTCAGAGCCTGCAGTGGTAAAATTTGCATTTGAACATTTTGAAGATGATTCTGAAAATAAGAATTGGAGAGCAATCTGCAAAATATGTCACACGTTAATAAGTGAAGCATGTGGTACAACATCATCATTCAATAGGTAAGTTAGTCACACGTTTTTTTTTATTTATTTTTTTATGTTATTTCCCATTTGCTAGACTGCTAACTTTCTTAAAATGAGAATTTTAACATATAACAATATTAAAGTACATAACCATGCCTACCAATCTGCAAACTCTTTAAAATGAAAATTATGTAAAATGATATTTGATTTCATACTAGTGATGACTATCATCACAAGGCAATTTAGGCCAGCCATTTTTTCAATGAAAATGACAATTCTTATTATCATATTACAATATTTTGATTTGTTAATGAACAGAGGATTTTCCAGAGGTGGGGTCTTTCCCGGAGACATCTCAAGACCATATAAACATGGTCTGGGTCTTGTCTTGGTCTCAAGGGGTCTAGTATTGGTCTGGGTCTTGGAGGGTCTGGTCTTGACTACACCTCTGGTATCAAATATAAATGCATAGTAGTTAAAAACACCTAATATAAAGTGGGTCCTTTATATTTGTTTTTGTATTTGATTAACAACTGATTGTAAAGAACTGAAAGGATATTCAAAAATACATTATTTAATGACAAATGGATTGCGTGGATCACACATTACAAGGAAAGAGACAAACCAAACATTTACTCTCAACATACAGTGAAAGGATCTAGCTGCTGAACTTCTTCACCCCTAAACTTCACAATCACTGGTGAGTGAAATGGTTGCAATGCATTGGAAAATCTATATTTTTCCACACAGACCTATTTTTTTAAAGAGAATTCTTCACAGAAATTCATTCTGTTTCCATTTCATTAATAAGCCCCAATAAGTTGCAGCATGAGCGTTAGAAAGGTATATTCACCCCAAAATGAAAATTCTCTCATCATTTACTCACCCTCATGCCATCCCAGATGTGTATGACTTACTTTCTTCTTCTGAACACAAAAGAAGATTTTTAGAATAATATCTCAGCTCTGAGCTCAGAGTGTTTTAATCCATATCTTCAGAAGTGAGATGATAGGTGTGGGTGAGAAACAGGACAATATCCAAGTCATTTTTTGCTAAAAATCGCCCAGTATGGGGTGATATGCATGAAGAATGTGAATCACCAAAAACACAAGAAGAATGTGAAAGTGAAAGTTAAAGTGGAGATTGACTGAGCAGGGAGGAGAATTTACTGTTAAAAAAAAAAAAAAGGACTTAAATATTGATCTGTTTCTCACCCACACTGGAGTCTTATGGATTACTTTTATGCTGACTTATGTGAACTTTGGAGCTTCAAAATTTTGCCACCCATTCACTTGCATTGTATGGACCAAACAGCTGAGAAATTCTTCTAAAAATCTTCATTTGAGTTCAGCAGATGAAAGAAAGTCATACACATCTGGGATGGCATGAGGGTGAGTAAGAGAGACTTTTCATTTTTGAGTGAACTATTCCTTTAACCGCTAGGCCACGGCTTCGACACACTGTGTTGACATACTCGCAGTTTACTGTAGGTTATATTCATTCACAAACACATTGTTGTGTTATGGGAGTCACATTACCCTGAAAAAAAAAGTGTATATGACCAACTTTGTTGGTGACGAATAGAAAATACATTCTCTCTAAGAGAGTTCTTACCCACTATACATCAGACTGTCCTGGAGAACCTTTCCTGTAGGAATTTCACAGGTAAGCTCACCTATAGAAGGAAACAGAAAGAGATACAGGATAGACAGGACGAGTGTGAGAACAAACCCTAAATCCAACTTTTACAGTTAAGTCAGATCATTCTCTGAGTAAGGCAGAGGGAAAAGAAAAGAAGTTCTCTCAGGAGCAATGCTGGCTTACTAGAGAAATGAGCAGGAACCATGACAAAGTCATCTGTGTCACAGGATGAGTTCTTGCTACTGCTGGCCCCACCACCACCGCCTGAGTCCTTCAGCAAGAAGCCTGGAGAGTCTTGTGTTGGGGAGGCTAACACCTTCGCACGGACCTGTTGGATCTCCGCAAGGGATTGCTGCAACATTTGGTAGAGGATGAGATCTTGTTATGACAAATGCTCAAATGAAGGAGTACCCTTTGTTGTTCTGAATTTTTTTTTTAAAAGCAGGGTTCCAACACCTTTGACCTGTGAATTTCCATGACCTTTCCAAGATTTTTCAGTCATTCATGGATAAGGATTATTATTCATTTTATTCCAGAACGGTTTTCCATAACTAAGATTTTCTTTAATTTCCATGATTCTTCCACACATGGGAATCGGAATTTCAAAATTCCTTCATATTTCAAGGTTTTCCATGTTCTAAATGTATAGACTTGACCTAACCAGGCACGCCTCGGTAAAGCAGCAAGTCATAAAAGCTCTCTTCCATGTAAATCCGAGTTTTTGTCCTAGCCAGTCACATTTGTGACAAGCAACAGGACTATCACATGGTTTCAATTTCTGTGGTGTCATGCCAAGTGGCGATGCCCACAGTGAAATCTCATTGGTCCAAAATACCCCTCCAGAAAACTGTATCTTAAACAACATATTTTTTTCTAATTGCCGACGACTGTGTTGCACTGTGCAGACATTTCACTTTCAGTGTGGACCTACAAATTTTCATGCTTGGCTAAAGGGACAGTTCACCCAAAAATGAAAATTTTCTCATCATTTACTCACCCTCATGCCATCCCAGATGTGTATGACTTTTTCTTCTGCAGAACACAAATTAAGATTTTTAGAAGAATATGTCAGCTCTGTAGGTCCTTACAATGCAAGTGAATAATGATCAGACATTTGTAGCTCCAAAAATCACATGAAGGAAACAAAAGTAATCCATATGGATCCAGTGGTAAAATCCATATCTTCTGAAGTGATATGATAGGAGTGGGTGAGAAACCAATAGAAGAAAATCAATATTTAAGTCCTTTTTCACTCTAAATCTCCACTTTCACATTCACTTTCAGATGTGAAAGTGAAACTAAACAGGCATCACATGTGATTTTCAGATGTAAAAGTGAAAGTGGATATTTTGAGTAATAAAGGACTTAAGTATTGATCTGTTTCTCACCCACTCCTATCATATTCTGATGATATGGATTTAACCACTGGAGTCATATGGATTACTTTCCTATACGTGATATTTGGAGCTACAAAGGTCTGATCACCATTCACTTGCATTGTATGGACCAACAAAGTTGAGATATTCTTCTTAAAATCTTCGTTTGTGTTCAGCAGAAGAAAGCCATCCACATCTGGGATGGCATGAGGGTGAGTAAATGATGAGAGAATTTCAATTTTTGGGTGAACTATTCCTTTAATGACACTCATCAACTCAATATTAATCACACTGACCATTTATAAAGCTCAAGATCACAGATGTGGCTGTTCACCTTTCCTTGTTTTTAGAGCACTGACCACAACACAGTATTCTGATACAAGATTGGTCTAATAAGCCACCATAAAACATTATGATATAGTTGTGAAATTGTGTCTTTGTTGGATGAGACATCAGGGTGCTGAGCAGGCTTTATCCACACATCTGTGATAAACTCCTAACCCAAAGCAGGACTTATCAGTGTAACTGAAACAAAGATTTTACAAATAAATTACTTAAAATACAGACACGCACACTTACAGGAGGAGAGGCCAGGTGTGAAGTGGACGAGCTACTGCATGAGCTGGCAGAGGCTGAGCTGGGAAAGCATGTCATGGCCACTGGAGCAGCTGTGAAGACACATACACACACACACACACACACACACACACACACACACACACACACACACACACACAATATTAACATCCTAAGATGGATATATATATATAAAATACAACAAGTGCCACATGATTGCCAGGAAAACCTAATAAGACTTCTTAGATAGTTTCTTTTAAAAGTTATTTCCACACCACTAGCAGCACCAAATGGAAGAAATTATCTGTGTGATTCTGTTTGTTACCACTAAAGTCATGGAAACTATACACATCATCTTTAAATCTAACTGAGAGAAGCTAGATACACTATTTAAAGTAAAAGGGTAGTAACTCACACTTCTTCATAGAGGAGCTTGCTTCCAAGAAAGGGTGTTTGAAAAATTCATCTATAGAAAAAGAAGGATTTCATGATCAGCACAGGAAGACAATGGAAAAGACTTGACCTGTGCCCAATCTACACTTGGAAAAGGAAAAATACAAAATCATCTATACATTAAACTAGTAGATTTAAAAGCTCAGGACATTCTGGGTGAATCAGATTAATGCGTTCACTTATCAGTATGTATTGGACATATGGACTATACGGCATATGGATATTTAGAACACTAACCAAAGTCCATCCGGTCCTTATGGTTCCTCTGCAGGAGGCCGAGCAGCAGGTGTCTCAGATGGCTGGAAGTTTCTCTAGGAATGCTTTAGAGAATGAAGGGAAGACAGGTTTCTACATGGCTTTGCAGAAAATCCAAACACATTTCAATCAGAGATGCATAAGGTCACACTTACTTCGGGCTGAGAGTTTTATTTTTCTCATAAAACAAGCGGAGGTCCTGCGGACTGCTGGCCTGATGGACAGACAAACAAATCAGACTTAATAGCATGCATTTAATGTAACTCATAAAAAAAGTCTGCTATGGTACACTGGACCGAACATTTAAAATGCAAAACCATTACAAATGTTCTTTTTAAATGGCTAAGAGCCCAGGAAATAGATATTTTATAAATAAGGGCATTTGAAAACTACTAATGCATTTGTTACAAATCAATATCCCTTGTGCACATTACTGGCTGTTATTCCTCAGACTAGATGCAAGTATCTGAGTACAGTAGGTATTATTACTAGATTCAAGTATAGCAAACGCAAGAATATGGAGACATGAGAAACGTTAAGGTGAGAAAGCACAATGTGATGCGTTCTTCTGCACTGTCTATAGTTAACCCTAGGGTTCAACTCCAATTTGCATGAAAAGTATGAAAAGTATATACAGCACTGGTGATGTTTATGTGTGCAATAATATGCAATCTGGACACTTCTGACAGCTACTATTTTCAGCATTATATGATATGGTAAATATGGTATGTACACATTGTATACAAATGGGGATTCAGCTCTGATAGAAAGTGCACACCTGAAACGGAGCCTTCCCAGTCAGGCACTGAAACACGATGGTGCCTATACTCCACAGGTCAGCCTTTGCATCATAATTCTGCGACATAATCACCTCAGGTGCCTGTTCAACAGCATTACAGAGTAATAATCACAATCACAAAGGTGTTATGCAAAGTCCAAGTGGAAGAAAACACATAATACATACCATGTACATGGGGGACCCACAGAGTGTGGCGGCCATCATGTTATTCTGAAGGTGCCGTGCAAAGCCAAAGTCAGCTGAGGAGATAAAAGAAAGATCTTAGTCATTTTGGTGAAACACTGCTTTCTGGGGGGAAAAACCCTCAAACCACTTATATCGATGACTTATTACGTTGATTTAGATGAAAGAACATGCTGTATCTTTAAAGTTTATTTATTTTTCTATTTAAAATTCTATTTAAAAGTAAATGATGCATGTGTAATGAAAGTGTGAGCAGCAAACCTTTGCAGAAGTCTTTTATTATCTAATAAAATGAGCCCATGGAGAGTTTGCACTTGCTTTTACATGCCTCAACTTAACAGAAATCACACAATATTAAGACTGTACAGCGCTCTCACACTAGGGACACACTATACTATTGATTTTCATCTAGATTTCCTAAAAATCTGATAAATGGTGCATTCATTTTAAAGACAATGTGCTGAATAGGCAATAACACTGATTTTAATTTAAACAATGAAGTCCTTCTCATCCCAGGAAAATGTACCAAATACACTGATGATCTTGTACCCACTAGTCTTTCCCAATAAAATGCTCTCTAGAATGCAAACTGTCCGTCCCCTTATAGCAAACCCAATAAACTACCTCTGAATAGCAATAGCAAGTAGCAAGACATATTCATGTCTTCAAGCATAAAAAAGCAATTTACAAACAAAATGATAAAAAAGAAGTCTCACTCTGCAAAAGCCAGACTTTCTAACTCACATTTGGTTATGGTATCTATGGTTTCTAATGCTTTGAGAGTTGGGAATGTAAATCCAATACACCAGACACTTAAACCCAAGTCACACACCTATCTTGATGCAGGTGTTGTTGGAATGGGACTTGCGGCCTGCAGGGTGGGAAAGCAGGATATTCTGGGGTTTCAGGTCTCTGTGGATGATGCCTTTGGCCTGAAGAACCCTCATGGCCCCCGCTATCTGCTGCAGAAATACTCGGATGGTGTCTTCACTTAAAGTGCCCTTAGCTGAAAGTGCATTAGACTAAAGATGAGTCATTTGCATACTTCACAGTTTATACTGTATACACAGTGCATATACTGCTTCCTCTGAAAACATGCTCCCACTCTGCAGTCTCGACAGTTATGCTGTTATTCCTCAGATCCGCACACACACACAAACACATACCCTTCCCCTTCTGGCCTAACTTCCTGAGTTTGGCTTTGCATGCTTTTGAAATGCACTGCTATCATTTCTTTTATGATACAAGTATAATCTCAAAAGAGACACTAATTACAGCAATTCATTCAAGTTAAAGCAAGAATCAGCCCAACTCTGTCAAGCAGACCATTTTTTTGCAGCTTCTAAATGTTCCTGAATGAATACATTTCAATAGTTATTACTAAAGGTGAAGTGCGTAATTTCTTTGCAACTAGTGGCACCAAGTGGGATTACGAAAATAATGACTGTTTTCAAACAGGCTAGAGCACTCCCCCTGTCTGACAGTTCCGCCAAAACTTTCACCATTAGTTGAACAAAATATTGCTAAGTTGGGCCGGTCAGAGGATGCCCAAAGTAATGTTTTGATGGCACCAGAAAACCAGTGTTTACACTTTTTGGGGAAAATCAATGTACAAATGGCTTACTTATAGAAACAAATTTAATGTTTGGCATATGAGATATCCCACTTACAGTGCAAGTAGTCAGCCAGGTCTCCTCCATTGCAGTACTAAAGGTCAATAAAGAAGGAACAGTGAACATTAAAGGATGAGCATTAATCTCTTTTTTGTTCTTCGCACAACAATCCTTTTTAGATTTTAACAATGCTGTATAACAAAACCTGCATCTGAATGGGCATTAGCTCACTGCATGTGGAACGAGGATTCACATGCATTTTAAAACAAAGGATGGGCCATTATTTCCCTTTGTGCACTGCTGATAAGCTTCCCTGTGGTCCCACTGCCTTTTTGTGACTCAAAAGGGCTATTCTAGGAACTGACATGCTGGCAGGGCCTCTGCAGGAAGTTTTAAAGCAGTTGTCAAAGCTTGAAGAACCCTCTCCATATTATTTAATAAGGCTGCATGATTATGACAGAATGAAGAAATATTAATTGTTAAATAATATAATTATGGGCTGAATATTTTCCTTCATATTGTAATTGCACATTTTAATTTTTGTTAATATCATTTACATTAGGCTAGCATTCTGCCTAACATTTGCTTTTGTGTTCCAGAGAGGAAAGAAAATCATAAAGATTTGAAACAACATGGTGGGTAAATGATTACAGCATTTTCACTTTTGGTCGAACTATCCCTTTAATCGCGGCAGCTGAAACCATGATTATTTTTTCGATTAATTGTGCAGCCCTATTGTACAAAATACCCTGAATTCACACCATTATCTGTCTAACTGTCGTGTTATTAACGACTGCAGCTGTCTGCCACAGACCCCAGGGCATGGCTAATTGCAGGCATTACCAGGTACAAGACAGACAAGATAAACATCAAAAGACACTGGAAAAGCATGCTGCCTTACCTCCATCACCAGGTACACAGAGCTTGCCGTTTCCTAGAAAGAAACATGAGCGATGAGATTCAAAACAGTGGGATAAACAGTGGCCAACATGATTTGTACATAACAAATTAAACAGGCTGAGACTGTTGGAACGCAGAGAGGATATCTTTAAAGTTGATATTGGACCCAGTTTTAACAGCTTATTTGTGTGTATTGTAAAAGCAGTGGACCAACACTAATCCTGGTTGACTGTGGCTGGTTTAGATTGTATCACATATGGCGTGAGGAGTGCGTTTTCTCTCCACAGGGTCATAATGGGCTAGTAAAGGCCAAGGGGAGGGCAAAAGTCAAAGGCTTCGTTAACCTTCTCATAGTTTTCATAGTTCAATGTGTGAACCGCACAGTTGTGTGACAGGTTTCTACTCAAAGCAGCCATGGCACCTACCAGTGTAACTCAATGAAACAAGGGATTACTGATTTTGCTGATACAGAGAAAGTATGGCAGAAAATAAAACTAATAAATTACTTTTCATTTTCTGAATAAAAATATGAATGGTGCTTGCCTGGGTGGGGAATCTATGCCACAGGATCAATATTTGTAAAGAAAACATTTGAATCAAATATTTGCCTATATATTTGAATATTTCAATATTTGCAAAATATGAAGACATATACAAATATATAAGTAGTTTGACAGTGTATGGAGATCGAGTCATTTACGTCATTCACAGTGCATGAGACTGTTGGCGGTTGCTGCATAGCTCTTTTGGTGTGCTTTGCTGCGATTCTCTGATTGATGGATCTTTCTCTTCAGGATTATGAGTAGTGTAGGTCAGAATGAATTTCGCTATAAAATGCATAGTTCTGTTTTTAAAGGTTTACAAATTATCCTTAAAAAGCAATTCCCCTATGGAATCAAACAATGTGATTTTTACTTCCAGAACCAGACTTTTGCCATAGCAAGCACCACTAAAATACAGCAATACACAATGTTTGCCCCAGTTTCAGGCTGAATGGTTCATCAAAAAGTACAGAGCAGATGGCTGACTGGTCTATCTCCACTATAGCAGAAAGCAGAAGTTAGGCAATGCTGAGTCAGCAGCATACGGCAATCACGGATCAGTGGATCTGGCTCAGCTGATTGGTTGCAGGGGGACAGCTGTTGCTAAGTGATAAGGTTGTTCTAAGTGGGCTACCCCCTTTATTTTTTTTTAGAGCCGTCAGCCATGGGCTTGGAAAATAACAGGATTATGGTGTTGTAAAAGCTGACTTGATAGTAAAAACAACCTCTGCAGAACACCACATGTCAGGGCCTACTGCACTGTCTGATAGTGATTATGTGGATAGTTGAATATTTAATGCTTTGACAATTTCAGGGAAGCCAATCTGGCACTATGATGCTTCAGAGAAGATATCATGCATTTGATTTTGTTTTTTTCTTCATTTTATTCACATAATCCAAGAACAGTTCTCTACTAAGCAATAGTCTACATGTTTATACATTATATGTTAATTATTGCCTTAGAGCCTATAGACTAACATTGCTGCTTTTACCATTAGAATTGTTGTCTGTACAAAGACCAATAGGTTCAAAAACATTATCTAAAAGAACTTGAATTAGTGGTGCTTGATACAACTAATCAGAAAATGAACAAAATCTAGTTGAAAAGAACTGTCTTGGTAAAGCAGCAAAGAGCTTGCAGATTTCAGCTGGGAAACCCAACATGCATCATGCAGACTGTGTGGTGCCTAGATGACTGATGTTCATCCGAGTGATAAAGTAAGCTTTGCTTATGAACACAGCAGGGCACATAACCACAGTCTCAGCAGGGGCCCTACTAAACCGGTTCTGCCATCAAGTGCATTGGACTTATGTTAATCAAAAGAAGCTCATCCGGTTTCTACCACAACTATTATATTCCAGTGGTGAAGCCAGAAATACACCATCAATGATCCGACAACTGTTCCACTCTAATATCCGATTCTCACAATATGTCACTGGTCTGAGGTATTAACTCTACAAGTGTAATAAAACTGCAAACCACAAATCCTGCGCAGCTCATTTCAATTCAAAAACTGTATTGCAATCTTGTTAACATTTTGGGCCTTTACAGTATGGTTGCCTCACACTTGTTATATGCCAAGCATTCTCGAGTTTACCTGTGAAATATTATTGAAACATATGACTAATTTAGGATGAAAACCAATACAAGCAATGACTACTGGCTATGTCGAGCAGAGAATCCCAAATCTACACCCTCATACCTTATTCCCACTATCCACGCTCTAAACTTGACTGCAGGATGTCTATGGCCATGGATCTCTTCAAGTTTATAGTATGCATTCAGATCTAGTGGCTTTGATGCTCTCAAAAATGTAAGCGTATACAGTTCTGTATAAAATGTCCTCTCTCTCTGCTTGGGAAGAGATCCCAAAATAAACACTTAACCTGGGCTACTTCCCACATTCACACAAACAAGCACAAGTTTGCAATGCGTGGCAAGAAGCCAAGTAGCTCAAATGCAGACTTTCCCCTCCGGGGGAGATCAAGCAGAGCTACTTAATGGCATTCAATTCGCAGACAGTCAACAAAACTGCAGAAAGTGGTGTGACTCTCCAGGAGATGTGAGAAGAGAACAGGTCAGACCAGAGAAGCTTGTGGATGAAATGTGCTGAGACACTTGAGCTGTAGCTCTTCAAACACACACCAGAGTGTGAGTCTTTCGAGTAGAGTGAAACTTCTCTAGCAAAATTCTCATGAATACAAAGGAAACAAAAGCAACACTAAACCTTAAACACAAACAAAAAAGTACCATGGTACTACCATGAGATTTTGGACATGTACCATAGTGTTCTTTGAGCTATATTGAGGTACAATGTGAATAGTATGGTACATGAATATTGTAATCATTCAGATCCATGATAAATATCAAAGAACTATGGTATAACCCTCTGATACTATCATCGTTAAAAGGTACCACCACAGTACTTTTAAGTGGGGGACGGCCAATACGTATCATTGGCTGATATAATGCCACTGCAAATAGTTAAAAAATACAATTTAATGATGGCAAATGAGCCATGCACAAAATTGCTGACACAGACATATATTTCATACAATACTGACTTAAAATGTACTGATAAAAATGTGAAAACAACAATCACCAAATAATATAAGAATTTAGTCTATTATCTATTGACAATGCTGTCTGTAGATTCACCAGCCTGCCAGATATAATGTTCTTTCACTTCTTGTTTTGAAAGCGAAACGTGGGGATTATCTAGCTCTATGACTACGAGTTTCACAGTCAGCAACAAACATATTGCAACAAAAGATACGCATTAAAGGATTTACGATTGGTTAGAGGAACCAGGTGCTGAAAATGTCTTTCATAATTCTACTGGCTTTAACCTACATGCCTGACACATTAACCTGCTGATGACCCCGAGGTCAGAGCAAATAGCAAGAACCAAATTGTTTGAAGAACGCATCAAAACATCAAATGAAATCATTTCAACAGTCTGGACACACAGGCTTCACTCGCACTGTTGCAAGATATGCTTTCACTGAGTGCCAATGAACTCAGAATACAGAATCGAATAAGCACAAAATAGATTAAAGCTACACTATGTAACTTTTGGCCCTCCAGCAGTTAAAAAACAAAACTGCATGCGTCTTGCGGAAGGACATTTTTTTGCTTGTGGTTCGGCTCTGCTCCTCTGCGTGGATGAATGTGGTTCGAGGCACCGGTGTACACATAAATATAGGACATCTTATCAGAGCGAATGGACAAATAAATAACGAAAGAAAGGAAAAGACGGATATCTACCACTCCATGGTAGTAACTAATTTATAGATTGTCATTGTTACCAACGAGTGGTCAACATAATTTAATGACTAACATGTCCTTGGCAAGCCTAGGACTGTAGGATTTATTTATATAAATGATTGCTGTTATAAAGAAAAATTCTGAATGATCCATGGTCAATTTTTCTCGTTCATTGTGAAAACAAACTACTCCCACACACGCGCTACAGCCGGAGCTTATTTTCTCTGTGTATGGATATGATGTCAGCACGCACTGGCGAATGACGCGTGTATGCAATTTCCCGCGAAATCTGTCCTGACAGCTCTAAAATATATCATTAATATAATAATATATCATTAATATAGGTTTATCAAAGTGTATTTGGGTAAAGTAAATACATGGTTTGGAAGATGGATTTTTGTTGCACTCTCTCATTAATATCATTTTGTTATTTTTAAAAAATAAATACAAAATAAATAAATAAATAATTACATAGTGTAGCTTTAAGATGATATCTGTAGACCTTCCCTGTTTTCAAGTGAAAATACATTTTTTCGATGTTCTCAGCATGCACATACAATAATACATTATAATTCTATTAGTCTATCTTAAATAAGGAGATAAATGTGCACACAGAACTTCAATACCCATAATGCATCGATCCTGCAGGTTAACCATTAAAAAAAAAAAAAAAAGCGCACATGGCTTGTCAACACAGGAACACGTGACTGCTTTGAGCCAATCAAAGCAAAGGAAATCATGTTAAAGACTCTGGGGGAGGTAAAACATTGATTTTGAGTCTTTTTTTGTATTGCTCTGACGACTTGGACGAAAAAGACAGTTAAAATATTTGTATAAGGTAATTTAGACTAGTGAGGGCTTAACAAAATCGCTTTTTCTAAAAACATTGCACTTAAAACTGGGGCATTGCTCAGTGTCCAAATACACATTCGCAGTGCTACAATTCGTGATTCACCTACCTGGAAGTCATGTAATGCAACGATGTTCTCATGTTTGAGTTCCTATAGAAAAACAAAGAATACATCATTTGAATGCGATTGCTCGTATTTAGGTTTTTGGAAACGCTGTCAAGTTCTGCATTGCTAATACAACCATGCATTACCTTCAATATCTTGATCTCTTTCCCGAGAAGAGTCTGAGATTTGGCCAAATTCTTCTTGTTTATGCATTTGACTGCAACCTCCCAATCGTGCTTCTGTCCAGAAAATGCAATGCAAATAATGCAATTTTAGTCAATTGAGCGCAATTTTATATAGGTGATGATTGTGAGAACATGTAGGCTACTGTGTAACATGTCCATGCATGCCCATGATTATAAGGAGCGGTGCAATATTTAACGGAATAATTGTAAATAATTGATTTTGCACACCAAAGCTGTAAACCGGAAATTACAATAATGCTTTTTATACATCAGGGGGAAAATGTCTAACTGTAATAGCTTCAGATGCAAGCCACATCTCTCTTAGACTTGTAAATCGTAAATTTTAGTATAGTATTATGCGTTAAATCTCTTATTCTCGCCTCCATCTGTTGTGCTCAGGGCCTACTGTATATTTAAGGTGGTATGTCGGTTGTGCAGCCAATGAGTGCGCAAATAACATCACAATAAGTTGTATTAATACACGATAAAGCCAGTGCATATAGATGAAAATAATTCGTTTTAAATTGTCAAATGATATTTTTCTCACCTCTCGATGCCTGCCTTTGAACACCACTGCGAAGGCACCATGTCCTACAAGATCCTTTCTACTGAACTCGAATTTCCCGACAGTCTCCATCCTCTGTCACGATCCCCAAATGTTGACTATTTATGTGAAATATGAGGGATAGAGATGGCCCACAGATATCTTCTCTTAGGTTCCCCCTTCTCCTCTGTTTGGACGAGGCAGCTGGAAAGTTGAACCCCACTTGACCTGTGTGCCATGGGCAACCTTTCCACAGAAATATCCCTATGCTCTTTCATGATTCTCCTTTTAAATATGATATTTCCCCATGTCGATCAACCACTTGTCGCGATTTCGAAATAAAACCAACCTACGCTTAAAAACAAAAACAATACCTCCTTAAAACGAGAACGCTGGGTTTGTTTGTGTACATCCGATGTTGTCAGCTCTACTTATGCTGCTGCATTAGTCTTGCAGGGTCTCGACTGTATCCAACGCATTTTTTTCTTTTTAATATATTCTCCTGTGGTGTATAAAAAGCGTGAGCAAGATTTGTCTATTGGTCTCAACAAAGACCTCAATTTAGTCTAGGTCTGCAGCGCTGCGCATGCGCGCAACTGTTTCTTCTAAGCTTCATGTTGACGTCAGGGGAACTCTGTCGCGAGCACGTCACACTCATTGACACAGATACAAACTAACAATAAAGAAAAAAAGTGACATTAAGGGACATGACGCAATCATTTGGAAACGTTGGAAAGAATTTCGTATAAATTATTTTTCTCCCTATGTAAACAGAAAGGAAATCAGCAGGATTTGGGAAACAAGCTGATGCCAGCACAACGTGTAGGCTGTTTATAATAGGCCTATGTGTATATTAATGTGTACTCAAATTATTATTAAATATTTTTCAAAGTGCAAGTGCACTGAAAGTGTATTGGATTGCAACAGGTATTCTGAAGGATATGTTAAGTGCCATCTTGCGGACTAGTCTGGAATAGCAATATGATAGACAGATAGATAGATAGATAGATAGACAGACACAGACAGACAGATAGAGACAGACACAGACAGACAGACAGACAGATAGACAGACACAGACAGACAGATAGAGACAGGCAGACAGACAGACAGACAGACACAGACAGACAGACAGAGTAGGTTGTAGGTAGGTAGGTTGATAGAAATTTGGCTTATTGAGGCAGACATATAATATTTTATTTAATATGAACATTTAAATGTTAAATATGAAAAATCATAGATAGATAGACAGACACAGATAGATAGACAGATAGACACAGACAGACAGACAGATAGACAGATAGATAGATACAGACACAGACAGACAGACAGACAGAAAGATAGACACAGACAGACAGACAGATAGATAGAGACAGACAGACAGACAGACAGACAGACACAGACAGATAGATAGACACAGACAGACAGACAGATAGATAGACAGACACAGACAGACAGACAGACAGATAGATATATAGATAGATAGACAGACACAGACAGATAGATAGACAGACAGACAGATACGTAGATAGAGTAGGTTGTAGGTAGGTAGGTTGATAGAAATTTGGCTTATTGAGGCAGACATATAATATTTTATTTAATCTGAACATTTAAATGTTAAATATGAAAATATTTAATTTAAATAAATAAAATATATTCCATATTAACCTCAATAAAAAATTTTTTTTCACCAGCCATCAGATCATGTTCTCCCATTGAACACTTCTCTGCAAAGACGTGCCACAGTAAACTCTTAGATCAATTCATATTCATGACCACAAACTGAACTTTTTAAGACCTTTAACATGTACATAACAGGGTCTGCTTTGATCTTCACATGAATCCCAGATGCCGAACCGTGTTTCCATGGGAATCTGAAATAGATGAACCAGTCTGAGTATTTGAGATGTGTGTTTCTTGAACACATTGAAGAGTTCAAAAAGAATCCTCAGAAAACGATCAGTTGAAAGCACTGACCTTCTTACTCATTTGGTTTTTGGTATGAGAACAGAAAGCATGGTATCATTGCCTTCGTGAATTCACTGCAAATTTTACATAAAGGAAATGAACACATAGGTCAGAAGTTTTTGCCTCTATACAGATACATCATAGCTGACATACAGTATCATCAAAAGCAAGGTGCAATGGTATCAGGTTTTACTCTAATGTTGGCAAAGGAGTGTTTTAAATTCTTAAAATTATCAGCTTTTTCATATCTGCCTCATTAGAAGGCTCATTTCTTAATGGCTGATCTCTTTGAAAAGCTTTCAGAATGAAAGTTCCATCTATCCACTCTTACTATGAGCAAAATTACTGTTCTACAGTATTTATCCACCACAGTAGCTTTTTTAGGGTACCCTTCCAGACACAAAACATATGCACACCAGGGTCAGAAATGAATGGGGGCTTGGGGCAAAAAAGTGACAAATATGCCTCCGATATGCAAAATGAAGGGGCAAAAAAAGACCCTAAATTCAGATTCAGGGGGCAAATATTGCCCCATAGTAAAAAGGTTAATTTCTGACCCTGATGCGTAATTAAACTAGGGAAGCGAGGAGAAAAGAGCAAAATATTAGGGATCGACAGTGATCTTGCATAAGTTTTGGATCTGATGTAAAGAATGCACTCTGTTATAGCACTTACAGCAATTTGTTTTTGGAAAAATTTACTCAGGTTACATTGCATAATGCAGACAAAATCGAATTAACTAACCAGACAACATCTGAAGGGTATTAGAAAGAATGTGTCTTTAAAATGCTTTCTTGAACATTACCACAAGAGGGTATTGCAGGCTTACAAAAGAATCCGAGCCTTGAAGAACTCAGCATCTCTGATGCATGAGTGTAGTTTGGCAGCTGAAATTGGTCGGGGGAAAAGGCATTTGGAAGTTCCTGCTGAGAGCATTTAGCATCCTGCTTTATGATCCATTTTTTTCTATAACAAGGTTCCTTAAAATTCTTTCATCATATGCATCTGATATGCTTGCCTCTTCCACTGAGTGGGGTGGGAAGGCAGGTGTTGGCAGGACATATGATGGCGAAAGCTGTCTCTTTTCGGTCTTTTACTGCTCAAAGTCTGCTCACAAGCTTATGATGTCAACCTTCTCTTCACACTGAGGGATCCAGTCCATTCAAAGTTGGTGTCAACACTAGTAAGTAAAGGTCTTTCATGATCAGTCACTTTTTCTCCAGAGGAAAACACCTCAAATGAGCTATGCTATGCAATTAACTCTTATATGTCAAGTTATCATGGTAAGTTTGATTTTCCAATTCATGACCCCTTTAAAGGTGCACTCAGTATTTGTTTTTTAATATGATATTTTGAACTTACACTGACACCTAAGGGCGTGGATGCAGCATCATTAAAACGCAATAGTTTTTAGTTACAGATGCAATTGTAGAAATTAACTATTCACAGTTAGCCAAGATTAATTTAAACCCTAAATTAAAATTGGGTAATAACAGGATGGGTTACTTAGATTAAGTGAGTTGTATTCGGCTGGTCATGTGATTCTAACATGGCAGCTACCATAAGGGGACCCTCTCTATGTAACATAAAACAGCTTTTTATAATGTTATTGATATGAATGGAGTCTTCATTTCTTATGAGTGCTTATGATTGTATACATAGGGCCTATGTTTAAAAATTACAAATATTTTTTTAAATAAGGAAAAAATTACTGAGTGCACCCTTAAAAAATAATGGCCTAGTCAGTAGACATGTAGTCATGTCTACAAGAGAAATGTTGGGCAGGGAAAGTGTTGCGGCATAGTCGAATTCATTGTTACTAAGGTTAGGTTAGGGTTTAGGGGTAGGTGTATGGCTTCTGTGGGACTCCAAATGAACACAGTATTGCCTACAAATTATGAATTTCTTACGTGACTCTCTTGAGACTTTCTCCAGGCTGACATAAGTATTTGTCATATATATTTAACAATTTTTTATTATTGTTATTATTATTATTATAATTGTTTTTAATTATAATTAATCTTTGAAGTCTTTCCACCAAATGCAGGAGGTGTAACAAACTTGCAGATGTCCATTTTGTTGTTATGGGACCAAAAAATAAATAAAAAGATCATAAAAAAGAGGGGTCCCCTTTAAAAAAATCACATATATATGCTTCCGGTCAAAAGTTTTGAAACACTTGACTGAAATGTTTCTCATGATCTTAAAAATCTTTTGATCTGAAGCCGTATGCTTAAATGTTTGAAATTAGTTTTGTAGACAAAAATATAATTGTGCCACCATATTAATTTATTTAATTACAAAACTAAAATGTAATAAAAAAAAAAATAATAAAAAAAATAATGTTTTGAAATTGATGACCAAATGGACCAAATAATAAAGAAAAGCAGCCAATAAGTGCCCAACATAGATGGAAACTCCTTCAATACTGTTTAAAAAGCATCCCAGGGTTATACCTCAAGAAGTTGGTTGAGAAAATGTCAAGAATACATGTCTGCAAATTCTAGGCAAAGGGTGACTACTTTGAAGATGCTAAAATATAACACAGTTTTGATTTATTTTGGATTTTGTTTAGTCACAACATAATTCCTTTTATGTTATTCCATAGTTTTGATGACTTTACTATTATTCTAAAATATGAAAAACAAATTATAATTAAGATTAAATGTTTCAAAACTTTTGACCAGTAGTGTATATAGAACTTAAATAAACTGTATATATATATGTGTGTGTGTGTGTGTGTGTGTGTGTGTGTGTTACACCACTTGACAAATAAAACACATTACATATATATACAGTATATATATATATACAGGTGCATCTCAATAAATTAGAATGTCGTGGAAAAGTTCATTTATTTCAGTAATTCAACTCAAATTGTGAAACTCGTGTATTAAATAAATTCAATGCACACAGACTGAAGTAGTTTAACTCTTTGGTTCTTTTAATTGTGATGATTTTGGCTCACATTTAACAAAAACCCACCAATTCACTATCTCAAAAAATTAGAATACATCATAAGACCAATAAAAAAAACATTTTTAGTGAATTGTTGGCCTTCTGGAAAGTATGTTCATTTACTGTATATGTACTCAATACTTGGTAGGGGCTCCTTTTGCTTTAATTACTGCCTCAATTCAGCGTGGCATGGAGGTGATCAGTTTGTGGCACTGCTGAGGTGGTATGGAAGCCCAGGTTTCTTTGACAGTGGCCTTCAGCTCATCTGCATTTTTTGGTCTCTTGTTTCTCATTTTCCTCTTGACAATACCCCATAGATTCTCTATGGGGTTCAGGTCTGGTGAGTTTGCTGGCCAGTCAAGCACACCAACACCATGGTCATTTAACCAACTTTTGGTGCTTTTGGCAGTGTGGGCAGGTGCCAAATCCTGCTGGAAAATGAAATCAGCATCTTTAAAAAGCTGGTCAGCAGAAGGAAGCATGAAGTGCTCCAAAATTTCTTGGTAAACGGGTGCAGTGACTTTGGTTTTCAAAAAACACAATGGACCAACACCAGCAGATGACATTGCACCCCAAATCATCACAGACTGTGGAAACTTAACACTGGACTTCAAGCAACTTGGGCTATGAGCTTCTCCACCCTTCCTCCAGACTCTAGGACCTTGGTTTCCAAATGAAATACAAAACTTGCTCTCATCTGAAAAGAGGACTTTGGACCACTGGGCAACAGTCCAGTTCTTCTTCTCCTTAGCTCAGGTAAGACGCCTCTGACGTTGTCTGTGGTTCAGGAGTGGCTTAACAAGAGGAATACAACAACTGTAGCCAAATTCCTTGACACGTCTGTGTGTGACGCCTCTTGATGCCTTGACCCCAGCCTCAGTCCATTCCTTGTGAAGTTCACCCAAATTCTTGAATCGATTTTGCTTGATAATTCTCATAAGGCTGTGGTTCTCTCGGTTGGTTGTGCATCTTTTTCTTCCACACTTTTTCCTTCCACTCAACTTTCTGTTAACATGCTTGGATACAGCACTCTGTGAACAGCCAGCTTCTTTGGCAATGAATGTTTGTGGCTTACCCTCCTTGTGAAGGGTGTCAATGATTGTCTTCTGGACAACTGTCAGATCAGCAGTCTTCCCCATGACTGTGCAGCCTAGTGAACCAAACTGAGAGACCATTTTGAAGGCTCAGGAAACCTTTGCAAGTGTTTTGAGTTGATTAGCTGATTGGCATGTCACCATATTCTAATTTTTTGAGATAGTGAATTGGTGGGTTTTTGTTAAATGTGAGCCAAAATCATCACAATTAAAAGAACCAAAGACTTAAACTACTTCAGTCTGTGTGCATTTCATTTATTTAATACACGAGTTTCACAATTTGAGTTGAATTACTGAAATAAATGAACTTTTCCATGACATTCTAATTTATTGAGATGCACCTGTATATATATATATATATATATATATATATATATATATATATATATATATATATATATATACAATGTATAAAATGATAAAATGTCTTACAAATTGGACACATGGAACTTGAAATATGTGTTTTAAACTAGATTACTAAAATATTTCTCATTTTTATCACCTCAGACAACCTAATTTGTCAATGACCCTCATGCAGGAACCACCTTTGCCAATGGGGCCAGCTAACCTGGGTGCAGTGCACAGCTGCAACAGCGTGAAGCGATGTCACTGATGTAAAATGGAGATCAAAGTGCTGCCGCTTCACAGTTGTGGAAAGGTGTGCTAACTTGAAAGGGGTCTGCCAGGCAAATCCCTGGTGTTCACATGAGTCACCTGTCAGTTTTTCAAATGGAACTGCATACCAGCTTAACTCATGACAAACAAACCATCACTCACACAGCCACTGAGCCGAACTGTTCCTCATATGTGTTAAAGGTAAAGGTTATCAGAAGCTGCCAGTTGGACAGTGAGAGGTCCAGGTGGGCTACTCTGAAGACCATCTTCTTAATCAGCACTATCAATACCAGCACAGACCCTAGGCTCTGTGAACATTTAGCTTGGCAGATGTGAGCTGAAATGAGATGGCCCAGAAGGGAATGGATTGGTTCAGCTTGAACCATCTGGTGGATTCCCTGCTGTGGCTTGTTTCAAAACCCTTCAGCACCAGTGAAGGAGGAATTACACTTTCATTGCTCATAATTGTTATACAGTGTGTTCAAAACAGCAGGAACCTATGCTTACAACCACTAGCTGCAGAAACAGAGGGTGCTGGTGCTGTTTTGGCAGAGTAACTTTTATTTGTGATGTTAAAAGTGAAGTGTCAATTTTTTCATAATTTTATCATCATTCTGTCATTAGTATGTTGATTCCCTCAAAAAGTGTAAACAATGTGGCCATGATGCACTTTCAAAACATTGCTGTTTTTTTGAGCATCCCGAAACAACATTGGCTCACCCAATGGTGTGAGTTTGGGATAGGACCGGGAAATGCAGTTCTGTTCTGTGGCGCTAATGGCCCAGAAATTACACACTTCACCTCTACTCCTCATGTTCTGTTGAGATTTACTTTATTTTGGGGGTTCCAGACACCCCAATGATCTATGTGAAAAAATAATAATAGTAATTCAGACAATATTAGCATGTGATTTGTTCATTTAATTCATGGGACATTTATGCAACATTTTTCATTTTGAGGACTCTTTGAAATATTTTATAAAGTTCAATGAAAAAAATGTTTTTATTTTTATTTTTTTTATCTTATTTTCAGAGAAATCTAAAAAATAATTGTAGAGGTTTCAAACCAAGAAAATTATTTTGCATTTGCATTGTTGAATATTTGTTTATATTCAGTTTTCATAAGATTAGAAAAGGTCGTCAACATGACACTTCAATGAAAATTTTGTTTTTCTGAGATATTAAAGGAATAGTTCACCCAAAAATTTAAATTCTCTCATCATTTACTCACCCTCATGCCATCCCGGATGTGTATGGCTTTCTCTCTTCTGCTGAACACAAATAAAGATATTTAGAAGAATATCTCAGCTCTGTAGGCCCATACAATGCAAGTGAATGGTGAACTTTGAAGCTCCAAAAAGGACATATAAAGGCAGCATGAAAGTAGTGGTTTAATCCATGTCTTCTGAAGTGATATGATCAAAAAACAATGAATGTGGAAGTGAAAGTGGAGATTCATAGTAAAAAGCACTTCAAATACTGATGTTTCTCACCCACACCTATCATATCGCTCCTGAAGGCATGGATTTAACCTCTGGAGTCTAACGGATTGCTTTTATGCTGCCTCTATGTGCTTTTTGGAGCTTCAAAGTTCTGGCCACCATTCACTTGCATTGGAAGGACCAACAGAGATGAGATATTCTTCTACAAATCTTACATTGTGTTCAGCAGAAGAAAGAAAGTCACACATATATGATGGCATGAAGGTGAAGAAAAAGCAAAAACTAGGCTGTAGTTCAGACTTTCCCTGCATATAGTCTCTTGGGTCAATAAATTTAGTTTCAATCATTGGAACATGACCACTCTGCTTACCTATGGGCACAGTCTGTCTTCAGTCAGCCATGCATGGTAATTAGTAGCCCTGAAAGCTTTGATAAAAAAATTCTTGCTGCTTAAGGCACTGCTGCAAGATAACTGACGCATCATTCAGAGTCATTGGTTTTGCTTTCAACACTTTTTCTAATTTCCTACATGCACCCACACACAAACAATACCTACATCTCGCTCACGTCTGCATTTCCCCAACACAGTGCAGAGTGGGCTCATTACCAAGGCGACAGATAGTTTCCATACCTTTTGTAAGATATGTATTCAGTGTGGGCTCAGTGTTTCAGTATTATATGAAGCCCGTCCTTGGTTTATAGTGAGACAGGCATGGCAGAACACATGTGTTTCCACACAAACAAACAGGAACATGATACTAACAGTTCTGGGGTGGGAAGACAATTCTGATTGGTGACATCACATTATTTTGGCACTGGTGGGAGAGCATGGTACAAAAACAGTGGTGCGAATACGATGCCTGCTGGTGTCTGACAGTAGCTGTCATGTCTTTGGGGAAAAGCTCCACGGAGCTCGCATTTTGTCTCAGTGTGACATGAAATTACTGTACTCATCACGCAAGCTTGCTCACTCCTCTTTATTTTTCTACAAAAATATTTCACCTTATAAAAGACAGCTCAGAATTTACATAGATTTTTTTGCAACTGCGATAGAAGATTTGAACTTAAATATATATATATATATATATATATATATATATATATATATATATATATATATATATGTTTATATTTGTATATATAGTATATAGGCATTTCTTTCCATATATGAATTGAGTGCACCCTCTGCAGCCCAGAATATGAGTCAAACATCCTCCCAGTCCGTCGAAGTGTTTGTCAAAATATCCTCTGCTCTCTGACTGCAAATAATGTGAGTTGGAAAGACTGTAACAAGAGATCAAATATAGAAAATATAGTGATAAAAAATAAACTGTAAAATGTATTTAGCTGTGGTGATTCCAGCATCATGCATGCCCTTTACGAACTCATTAGCAGTGATGATAATAACAAAACTACATCAGTTGAACTGCCATAACTGACATTGCTTTGAGTTTGATTACATTTGTTGTATCACAAATTACGACATATGTGGTGTTTATTACAAAGTACAGACAGTATTGAAGGTGAGTAACTATAAATGCTTAGAATGAGGCAGAGCAAGAAAAAGACACTAAGGGGAGAATTCACTAAAAATGAAGTCAGGTAACGATGGCAACAAAATAAGTCATGGGTGCAATTTGAATGCAGCAATTCCCCAGCTTGCAGGCTGTTTTATAATACAATCAATTTAAGTTTTATAATACTTAAATGATAGGTTTATGCATTGAAATATAGCCCGCTAAAGTGGTGCATCTTTTTAGTGGATTCACCCCTAAGACACTGGAGATGCAGTAGATGGATCAGAACGAGTTAGAACGGTTACAATGAGAAAACTGGAGAATGAGCAAAGGATTATGCTTTCTGTGAGACAAGATCCAAAAAATGCTTATAATAAGTGAGGGACTGGATTCTTAAAGCACTTGGAGTGTGGAAAGATTAAAGTTGTGTCTCACGGTATCCCATGATGCCTATAAACTGCAGCCAGCAGGAAGCTCAATTTAAGAGATTTCTGCCAACTTCCCCTTAGAGATATTACTAATTTCATTATCATCATGATCATTATTATTACTAGGTCTTTTATCTATGGGAATGCCTAGAAATGTTGGTTAACTAACTTGCGTGTTTAATTTTTAAAAATTAACTTAAAACTGCATAAAATGAATCTATATGTTGCAAGTAATATTAGCGCAGCGTAGTTCTAGCGGGAAGACTAGCAGCTGTACATCATCGCACTATTAGCTAGGTAACTCCTAGCCAATCACATGTAAGCCATTGCTTTATAGGTCTGCTCACATTATCACATTGCTGTTTCAGTGCGCTAACACGGCAACCTCCACCACCCCACCACCACCAGTCGAGTCCCATCCTGCACGGGGGTAGGCTCCTCGCCCCTGCCCCCTATCTCCGGCAGGATATGAGGGTTCCGAGTACAACTTCTTCGGACCGCCAGACGGGGCTTACGCCAAAGAGACATTACATTTTCTGTTTTATATTCATCAAATAAATGTCATCTTGAATTTCACTCAAGTCTGCAAGTCTTCCTGATAGAAATAATAATAATAATAATAATAATAATTAGGGCTGTCAATTTAACATGTTAATGTAGAACAATAATTTTTTTTAAATGCCCAATTATTATATATATTTCTTTACACATTTAGGCCATGTCCACTTGTCCATTTCTTTTCCTTTGAAAACGCATTGATTTTGCTGCATTTACACCTCTCATCCACACTGGAATGGCATTTTCCTCCACCAAAAGTAAGATTTTCAAAACCTCTCTCCATAACTGCATACTTTGGATAATGATGACATTAGGAAACTGAAAATGTTTTCAAACTTAAATGGATTAGTGTGGCCTTTATCATTTTCCCTTGCCTATCCATACATTTCGTGACACCATAAGAGCAATTCAAGCTATAAAAATTATTTAAATGAAGCATGTTTTTGGTATCGAGACATGTTCCTAAAAGTTAAACTACTTTTAACTGTACATGGTTTCTTAAAAAAAAAAAAATCAATGCTCATGGCATGCGATGTTAAAAAAAACAGAGCGAGACGTGATGCACCGGCCAAAGAAGTCCATCCACAGTAAAACTTTTATTGAATTGCTGTGGACTGTAGGCTAGTGACTGACTTAAGTTTAATGATATGGGAAAAAAAAAACTAAAAATAAATTGATTTATAAAGCCACGTTTTGTATTGGCTTCTCAATGCTTTACTCGTCTGCCGCAACAATGCAATATCTTTGCAATATCTTCCTTTGGGGGCCTTTCTGATCAAATATTGATATATGTGATTATTTTCTATTGACAGCCCTAATAATAATAATAATAATAATAATAATAATAACATTTCCAGTTTTTAAAAAAAGAACATCATCAAACAAACAAAAAATGTAAGCCAATCCCTTCATTGATTGAAGTTCTGAGGACTTTCCATCAGTATCAGCTGGTGAAAGGATTTCAAGAGCCTCTCATTGCCCTCTCCATCCACAGGCTGCTGTAGGTTCCTGTCCTGGAGTCTGTTAGAGTACAGGCCTGTGGCTCTGCCCTTATCATAGAGGAGCAGAGGAGAGTGAGAGAGCGAGTGTCCAGAGCAGTGCTAACACCCAGGCGGGCGAGAGGGTGAGTCGCATCCCCAACGGCGAGGCTGAGTCCGAAGTGCAGGAACACACCTCATAGCCATTCTCTGCATGATCTGCGTGGCGCTGCCCATGAAATCTTGTGTTTGAGTTGTTCTGCATCTCCGGGGAGTCCGACTGCATTTCTGAGCACACCAGCCAGTCTTTGCCAATGGGTCGTGGATAACCTGCTTCAACCTCCATATCACTACCTGCCACCCGCCAGTACTCCTTTCCCTTGAAGAAATATGACGCACCTGAACAGAAACACAGAAAAAATGTACTGACCTGCTTTCATCTGTCATAAACATCACCAAAGTTTCACTTTTCCCTCTGCAAATTTCTGTCAGCTCCACTTTCTGTTTTAAGTCGCCGGGGGCGATTCTAGATTTCAGCCATTCATCTCCAATAATATTGCAGGATGTGTTGTTGTTTTTGCTTTGGTATGAAAGGTTGCAGGTTTAAAACTCGCCCAGGTAACTTTTTATTTGTTTCGAATAAACCAATCAAAATCACATCTGTTTCGGTTACATTTTATTTTTGTGCTTGTTTACGTAAAGATATGGAAATAGAAAAAATATATATATATATTGACTACTAAAGTGCAGTTCACATCGAACATGTCCTTGCGCTAAAAAAAGCTAGATGCAGCATTGCAAATAGAGCAGAACGCAGGAGTCTTGATACATGTTTTAACAGTTCTTTATAACTTCACATGCCATCTAAAAAATCTGGCGCTCCAGTGCGAGATGCTGAAAAATCAGCAAGATGCGGCACAATGGTAAAAGATGTCCATCTAGTGCATGTTTACCTAGGAAAACCATTGAAAAACAGTGCAGACATAAGCAAAACCACACTTTGTTTGAACAGACCTTAAAGGGCTTTTTCAATATTAGTACATGCAATTATTTGCAATTAATTTGATTAATTAATCTACATATCAAATAATTAATAAAAGATGATTGAAAGCCATAATAATACTTTTCCGAATAACTTTTGATTTTTTATAAAACAATAAAAAAAAATATATTTTATTTTGTGATTTAACTGAAAGTTGTACTGAAATGTGGCATGCGTTCAGTTGACATACTGCCGGTTTTATTTTAATCACTTGATTTTTGCCCAGTCTCTTTATTTTAAGCGTTCCTCTGAAATAACATGATTTTATTTACAAATATTATATATGTGGTTTGATTGCTATGAACTTTATTAGTTATATTTTTTAATTACTTTTGCCAGTTACATTAAGGTGATGGCTGAAAAATGCTGAATTAAATTACTTTGGGTGGTAGAATATGCTCTAAAAACAAAGTGTAAGACTTCTAAACAAAAGCGGATATTATATGAAGCCCAATTTTCAGTGGAAAATTGTATCAGTTCTGAGAAGAATCTACAGATCCCCTGGCCAGGCACCGATACAAGGCACCACACCATTTCAATGGAAAAGGGATGACAGACTTTTAGGGGGTTGGAGGGTCTAAAATCACCTATGGAGACCACCATGTTTTGACACTTGAAGGAAATCTATTCCTTTTGCTCAGTCTAAAACTCGCTTTAATCTGAACGAGCACCATTATCTATCTCTTTCTCTTGGTGGGTGAAATTGGCCTTGGTGGGTGAAATTGGCCTTCAGTGCTGTCTCTTTGAACAGGATCCAGCTGCCAAACCCCCAGAGATAGTTCTTCCTCCCTGTGGAGGCCAGGGACTGTCACTTTACAGTTTGGCCTGTTTACACTCTCAGTTCAAACAGCTATGAGCAGAACCTGTGGGGTTGGCAAAGCCGCAGAGGACATCACTTGATGAGCTGATGTTCTCTGCCTACAGAGACGCCACTGCAGGGAAGAAGATCTGTGTCATACAACGTTAGTGTGTGTGTATACGAGAGAGAGAGATTCCCAACACAGAATAAAAGAAATGAAGAGTGAAGCTGTGTTTTTAGATGAATGCTTTAAGCTATATGGTGGCTCCAAATTTCTTTTGTGTTTTTGCATTAAATACTCAAAAATCAAACCAAGTGGATTCTGCAAAAGAAATTATGCTAGATTTTTTTCAGAACTAACTTCATTTTCTTAGCCATTTTCCAATTACTTTTAACCAACTGGTCCACCAAGGATTCTTGGTTGATGCAGCATGCAGTCAGTTCCCCCGTAGTTCACAGAGGTGGCCTAGCAGACTACCACAAGTGTAGTTCATCATATTAACTAAGACATGTTACATAAAGTTGTGATCATGAGCGCTGAAGTAATATTCTGGGTTTGATACAAATTAAGATTAATTGACAGCATTTGTGGCATGATGTTGATTACAACAAAAATAATTTCCTCCTTGTCAATCTTTAAAAAGCACAAATCTGGGTTACAGTGAGGCAATGGAAGTGAATGGGGCCAATCTGTAAACGTTTAAATACTCACTGTTTCAAAAGTATAGCCACAATATGATTGTTTACATGATTTAAGTGTGATAAAATCGCTTACAAACCCCATTCGCTTCCATTGTAAGTGCCGTGATTATTTGCTTTTTTTCGGAGAAAAGGAGGGACGAGTCGAAATACATTTTAGTGGAAATCAACATTATGCCCCAAAGGCTTTATATCGAGCTTAACTTTGATTGAACCCAGAGATGTTTTAATATTGTCTCTGATTTAAACTCTAGCAAAGACACAGTTAAATTAGGTAAATTCGACTGTATTTCCATTGGTCAGTTCAAACTGTTTGTTTCAGCGAATCGTTGGTGTCATTGATCAAAAAATGTTCAAGGAAGTCTCTGTGTAGCATTTTTCATATACTAAAATGTTTTAGAAAACATATATGTAGGTAAATATAGCTGTTTATTACGGTACTACAGTATTGCTGTATTGAAGCCTATAAAAGAAAAGGATTAAATACTGTGTTCACCCTTGTACAACATGCTCATTTAGTCAAATACAGTGTACTTCCTGATGTACAGTGTGGAAAACATGCATTGATTATTTTGATCTAGATTTAAGTTCTTACATTAAACACTTAGAATCTACTTGGCAACAATGGCTGTTTGATTGATGGTTCCTTTGAGGCCCTGTTGAGGCCATTTCAGAGTAAATACAAAAATACTGAGGAGTCCACCGTTAAAAGGCTGATTAAAATCCAGTCCTAGTTTGTTGCACAGTCTTGATTCTATTTGACACATTTCAAAGGCCTACTCTTCATTCTTAAGAGAGAGAATTTGAGAACCACATTGTGCATTAGATACAATGCTGTGCATAAGGCAAGACAGGGCATTATGCCCCTTTCTCTATTCTGCTCACATAGACCTCACAACTGCTGCTATGACAACCATCCAATCAAAACACCTGCTCAGCTAACACCCTCTCCATCTAAATAAAATCACCTTTCATTTCTTCCAAGGCTGATGGTGTTGCATTATTTCATATCCCTCCACGCACTGGGTTTAAAGATATTATGGTGCATTTCTAAAGTATGAATGATTCTGATGTGGCTTGCTTCTGACTTATCTCCAAAAGGAGTGACGGGAAACTGGAAACCCTCTAAAATATAATGTTTACGAGTCTACTACAATTTCAAGCTAATAAAAGAACGTAACAGGATTTACAATACTTACTGTCAGACCACCGCATGGCATCATCTAATTGAGGTGGGATTCCTTTCCATAGCGCCGTGTCTTTCGGGTAACCGAGGTCCATGCGTCGCAGGTGGTCGTCATAGCGCCAGTAACGGCTGTCCTTGAAGAAGTAGGTCTTCTCGTTGTGCAGCCAGACAAATACTGCATCCACCCCTTCCATGGGCAAGCCAAAGTCACTGACGGGTCGTGGGTAGCCCTCCTCAACATTATTGTCCTTGAACACCCAATATTTCCCTCCTGATGAGGAAAGAGAAAAATGTCAACCTGTTACTATAAAGTCGTACAATCCTAAAGCCTTTTTTACCAGATAAATAGAGAGCTTATTAGAAAAAGCACCTGCTGTGAAATACATTTAACTACTTTCAAATATATTACACAGTCTTTTTACCTTCATGCTTTTGAGTTGCATTTGGATTTGAGGACTTCAAACACTCTCGCATTATATCTTCCAGGAACAATGTGTGCATTATAGTCTACACTTATTAAAAATGACATTTACATAACTCTAGATTATTAAATTCTAATCATTTTAAGAAGTTTCCTACAAGAGAATGTTTATGCTCCAGGGAGAACTGTGCTTAAAATATGTTTTTTTTTTAAACAGTCTTTTTAAAATATCAAACAAAATCTTATTAGAGCCTTTTAAAGCCGTTCTAGATCTCTTTAACTGTATAATTACCACAAATTACCAAGTGCCATTGTAACCATGACAACAATGTAAAACTAAATTTTCACTTTTTCTGAAGCAATATATATAATACCTTTAAAGAACACTATCTTATGGTCGCCAGGCCTCTCGTATACAGCATCCACACTGTCCAGGTTGACAGGAAGACCCCTCCAGAAACGATGAATCTGTGCTGGCCTTAATGACACCAGGTGCTTCTCACGCGTTAGACGCCAGAAATACTTCCCTGGCGAGAGGTTTCAGAGAAAGATTGCGTGAGTATATGTGTGTTGATGTAATCTATGGTGTAACTCTGAACATTTGTAAGTGCATGATACATTGTATAGTAGAAAAATATTTAACGAGCGAAGAATGTGTGCATGCCCAAGGGCAGTGAGTAGCAGAGTGCCCAGCTGGCAGAACCAGTCAAGCATATACAGCACAGCATTTTTATTTCTACTCTGGATCATAGAATGCATCAAAATGCAGACAGTGGTGTAATTCACATCAGTGACACAGCAGGAAAAGAAAACATTGCACAACAGTCCAAGTTTCAGGACCCCTCAACATCATCTGTGCATTTGAAATATATATAAAAAAATCCTCTTTGATTGCATCCAAGTAGATGCTGAGAGACGTATCACTTCTGCCAAGGGTTTTTTAAGTGGAGTCCAGGGACTCCCAAAAAGGTGCAAGGGTTTTTTTGGAAACTTTCAGAGAAAAAAAGTGTAATCATTTAAATAAATAAATAAATAAAAAGGTAACATTTACATAATTATTTTATTCTGCTTTCTAAATACTATTTAACTAGTTCATTCAATAATCACAATTACTTATTTTTTTTTGACAGTAATAATTAATTGAAAAAATCTACATATATGTTTGTGAAAAATTTAAGGTATTATTCTCCTAAATAGTTTTGGAACAATATTTATTGTAAAAAGTGCTATACAAATTCATTTGAATTTGACTGAAAATATTTTGCTTCAGGTTTATAATGGGTAGAAAAAAAGATATGCTGTCAACTTAATACAAACTAAACATTTTTCTAATAATATTATATAATTTGTTTTGGCTTTAGTACAATGACAAAATAAAAGCATTTAAAGGAATATTACGGGTTCAATACAAGTTAAGCTCAGTCGACAGCATTTGTGGCATAATGCTGATTACCACAAAAATACATTTCAACTTGTCCCTCCTTTTCTTTCAAAAAGTAAAAATGGCACTTACAATGCAAGTGAACGGGGCCAATTTTTGGAGGGTTTAAAGGCAGAAATGTGAAGCTTATAATTTTATAAAAGCACTTACATTAATTGTTCTGTTAAAACTCATGTATTATTTGAGCTGTTAAGTTGTATAAATTGTCAAATTCACAGTCATAGGGTTTGTTGACATTACATCGTCATGGCAACGAATTTGTAAAATTGGATATAACTTTAAGTAAGTAATTTTATCACACTTAAATCAAACACATATTGTTTGTCTTCTGGCTATAATTTTGAAAAAGTGAGTATTTTAACATTCATAAATTGGCCCCCATTCACTTCCATTGTAAGTGCCTCACTGGAACCCAGATTATTATAATTGTTTTTTAAAGAAAAGAAGGGACAAGTCAAAATACATTTTTGTGGTAATCAATATTATGCCACAAATGCTGTCGATTAAGCTTAACTTGTATTGAATCCGGAAGGTTCCTTTAATTTTTTTAATAATATCACGCATACGCGGGGGCTTGGATAGCTCAGCGAGTAAAGACACTGACTACCACCCCTGGAGTCGCGAGTTTGAATCCAGGGCGTGCTGAGTGACTCCAGACAGGTCTCCTAAGCAACAAAATTGGCCCAGTTGCTAGGGAGGGTAGTGTCACATGGGGTAACCTCCTAGTGGTCGCTATAATGTGTGGTTCTTGCTCTCGGTGGGGTGCGTGGTGAGTTGTGCGTGGATGCCATGGAGAATAGCGTGGGCCTCCACACGCGCTATGTCTCCACGGTAACGTGCTCAACAAGCCACATGAAAAGATGCGCGGATTGGCGGTCTCAGATGCTCGTCCTCCGCCACCCGGATTGAGGCGCGTCACTACTCCACCATGAGGACTTAGAGCGCACTGGGAATTGGGCATTCCAAATTGGGGAGAAAAGGGGAGGAAAAAAATAAATAAAATAAAAAATAATAATAATATCATGCATACTATTTTTCTCATGCAGTATATAAATGGGTTTTTATACATCATAAATCAGCATATACTCTAGATACCTTTATATTTTAGGAAGGGGGCCTCTCACAAGGGAATCATCATATTTGGGGGTCTCTGACATTGAAAAGCATGCCCTTCGACATGAGTTTTAGGTTGCAGATAATTACTGATTCAACCATGTACTTCTGGGTGTTCTTACCTTTGAAAAAGAAGGCCTCCCCGCGAATCTGAGCTACAGCATCAAAGTGGCTAGTGCAGCGGTCAGGGGCATCGCGGGCTGGTCTGAAAGAAAGAAGAAAGAAAATAACAATCAAAGGAATAAACATTGAAGCAAATAATTTTTACCACTAGAATGGTTGAGTGTTTGTGACACTGTGCAAGTGAATCATTGGCCACATACACACTGCAGCTAAATACAGTTGTCCCTCCTCTTCTGAGTGTTTAATTCAGTTCAGTACACACAGAATAGGTATATACAGGAGTGACAACAGCATTCTACAACCAAACTCACTCCCAAAATATTCAGGTATTAACAAGCGATTTTCATAAAATTCACATAGTGTGTATAAAACCGAATGCAATGTAATACAGAAGTCACTCCCAACTCGAATATATACACTTAGAACTTTGCAGTAAGTGTACAGAGCCATATTCTTTTTGGTATATCTTGGTATACATCTGTGTATTATTATTTTTGGTCTGCTATATTTGTTCAACCAGTCTGTTCAAAGACCAGGCAAATTAAGGGAGATGTTATCACCTTCCTGCAATAGAAGTCTCTCTGAATGCATTATCCCCTCGGCTAATGACTGACTTGGCACTTTGACGTGGCTGGGTTGCTAATGATGAAGCAATTACAGCTACAGAGCTTCTTTTGTGAGCGGGAAGTCCCCTGACACTTTATTAACAAAGATCTTCATTCACAGCTTATTAGCTGAGCTCTTGGCGAGGAATATACAGTATTACTGACTCTAGTCAAACTAAATCTACCTGTCTCATACGTCCGCTGAGAAGACGTAGAGAGATGAAAGTGGAGAGGTTTCGGATGCAGCTAAATTCTTGCTTACCAGAGTCAAGAATTAAGTCTATAATTTGTGTCATTCCGGCATTTGCTCAGAAAGGCTGAGTGCTCTGCTATTTAGAATATTCAGGACATGCTGACCAGAGGAATGTGTGTTTTGTGGGTGTGAGATTCTTCACTCACGGGACTGTGGATCTGTTTTCTGGTAGGTCGAGCAGGACAGGAGGTTCGGCTGTTTGAGAGGGGTCAACTGGCTGCGCTGTGTGCGATACTGAGTCCCGAACACCTGGCAAAACACAATAAGGGTCCAGTCGAACTTGTGCAAAACCATGTTTACATAAACATCAGCAAGGAACACACACGAAGTAGACTCTTTAAAATCTTGACTTTTGGACAAACCCTTTTACACCTGAGAAATAACTCAAAGATGGATAGATAACGATGAGTTCTCATAAAACGAGTTTAGCGAAACTAGTACAGAGTGTTCTGGGTGGTTGCTAAATGGATGCTTATTAGCCCAAGTCTAAAAGGCCAACCCCAAAGTCTCCAAAGATATGTTGACCTATACATAGGCAAAAAACAGTGAATATGCCAATACTAGAATACTGAGAAAAATAGCTTTGAAGTTTCTTTGTCTGTTTTAAATCTGTTTTCTAAATAATCTAAGCGTAGGTGAGTTACACCTATCTGTAACAGGACAGATTATAATCTGAGAGATTTATTTTCAGTCATAACTCAATTTTGGCCAAATGTGCATTTCGCCTTTGTATGGCAGTATGGCTCGGGTCCCTCCTTCAATGTAAGTGAGTGGAAATTTTCACCCATTTTATCGTGCACTGGGTGAAAAGCGTAAATCAAAAATACTTAAAGTAATAGCACATCTCTCCTCAAAAAGCCGCAGAATTTGAGGTAACAGTGAGCGTGTTTACATGCATGTTCTTACACCGAATATGCTTAATAAGCCTTAATATTGCGTGTGAACGCAATAAACGGCTTTCCTTTATTGGTGTAAGGTCATAAACGGCGTAAGAATAAACAGATCGTCATGGGTACATTTTTGCCCATTACGCCAATTTCGTGTGTTATGTAAACACCTTAACTGCCGTTCTTACCGGCTCATTCAATGTGCGCACATGTTGAGCACATGCCTCTTCATGGTTTGATGTCAAAAGCAGAGAATAACACAATTATTTCAAATGTCATGTAAACAGGGATTACTTGCCTTGACAGATTTTTTAAATAAGCTGATTTTAGAGAGTAATCAGCATATTGATGTGCATGTAAACATGCCCAATGTCTGTATTTTCATGCCTATATTTATGTCCGTAGCACAAAGAGTTATGCACTTAAATTTAACGAGTTAAAGTAACTGCATAAACTGTTATGAGCACAATCTGGCATACTTTACTAAGAGAGTACAGCATCGCTCCACCACTGTGATCCAGATATCTGAATTGGCTCATTATAATACAGAAAAAGTGCACATCTTCATCATGCGCCTAAGGCCACATCAGCATTAATATGTTTTCGGTTGAAAACTCAGTTTTCTATTCTCCTTATGTCATCGTTTTCCAAAGTATGTGGTACTGGAGTGTGTTTTCGAAGCATTTCATTTCTGGTAGAGGAAAACACTGGTCCAGTGTGGATGAAATTTGTAAATGTACATTTTCAATCGATAACGTATTAGTGTGTACAAGGCCTAAATAAACTCAGCAAAAAAAGAAACGTCCCTTTTTCAGGACACTGTATTTTAAAGATAATTTTGTAAAAATCCAAATAACTTTACAGATCTTTACAGATCTTTTTTTTTTGTAAAGGGTTTAAACAATGTTTTCCATGCTTGTTCAATGAACCATAAACAATTAATGAACATGCACCTGTGGAACGGTCGTTAAGACACTAACAGCTTACAGACAGTATGCAATTAAGGTCACAGTTATAAAAACTTAGGACACTAAAGAGACCTTTCTACTGACTCTGAAAAACACCAAAAGATGCCCAGAGTCCCTGCTCATCTGCGTGAACGTGCCTTAGGCATGCTGCATGGAGGCATGAGGACTGAAAATGTGGCCAGGGCAATAAATTGCAATGTCCGTACTGTGAGACGCCTAAGACAGCACTACAGGGAGACAGGAAGGACAGCTGATCATCCTTGCAGTGACAGACCACGTGTAACAACACCTGCACAGGATCGGTACATCCGAATATCACACCTGCGGGACAGGTACAGGATGGCAACAACAACTGCCCGAGTTACACCAGGAATGATCAAGGAACCTCCATCAGTGCCCAGACTGTCTGCAATAGGCTGAGAGAGGCTGGACTGAGGGCTTGTAGGCCTGTTGTAAGGCAGGTCCTTACCAGACATCACCGGCAACAAAGTTGCCTATGGGCACAAACCTACCTTCGCTGGACCAGACAGGACTGGCAAAAGGTGCTCTTCACTGACAAGTCACGGTTTTGTCTCACAAGGGGTGATGTTCGGACTCACGTTTATCGTCGAAGGAATGAGCGTTACACCGAGGCCTGTACTCTGGAGCGGGATCGATTTGGAGGTGGAGGGTCCGTCATGGTCTGGGGCGGAGGGTCACCGCATCATCGGACTGAGCTTGTTGTCATTGCAGGCAATCTCAACACTGTGTGTTACAGGGAAGATATCCTCCTCCCTCATGTGGTACTCTTCCTGCAGGCTCATCCTGACATGACCCTCCAGTATGACAATGCCATCAGCCATCCTGCTCATTCTGTGCATGATTTCCTGCAAGACAGGAATGTCAGTGTTCTGCCATGGCCAGCGAAGAGCCCGGATCTCAATCCCATTGAGCACATCTGGGACCTGTTGGATCGGAGGGTGAGGGCTAGGGCCATTCCCCCCAGAAATGTCCGGGAACTTGCAAGTGCCTTGGTGGAAGAGTGGGGTAACATCTCACAGCAAGAACTGACAAATCTGGTGCAGTCCATGAAGAGGAGATGCACTGCAGTACTTAATGCAGCTGGTGGCCACACCAGATACTGACTGTTACTTTTGATTTTGACCCCCCCTTTGTTCAGGGACACATTATTCTATTTCTGTTAGTCACATGTCTGTGAAACTTGTTCAGTTTATGTCTTAGTTGTTGAATCTTTTTATGTTCATACAAATATTTACACATGTTAAGTTTGTCGAAAATAAAAGCAGCTGAAAGTGAGAGGACGTTTCTTTTTTTGCTGAGTTTATATGCCCAGTTATACGCTCTTCTCCATCATCTGATCATCTTTTGATGAATTACTGTATTTTCTGAACTTTAAGTTTTTTTTTCATCTCAAAGGTAATGCGACTTATAGTAAAAAAAAAAAAAAAGTATTTACTGTATACAGAATTGATGTCGGCCAGTCAAACACAGTGCACACCACAATACATATGCTTACAACAAACAGAGGAAAAAACTCAGTCACAGAGACGGAAGTAGCGTTTTTAAGTAGCCTATTCTGAGTGTTATGCCTATACAAAGTATTTTATGTGAACAGTTTAATTATTGTGATCACAAAAAAAATTATTGTGCTAACAGAATTACTCTTAACAGTCGTTAATGCTAATGAACAGAATACAACAAGGATATTGCTTCACTCACAGACTAAAATGTGTTAATTTGAATGTGCAAGGCAAGCACACAGAGATACATGTTTTATGTTATTAAACAGTTGTGGCTTATTTGTCGCATTTTGTTCACAAAAAATATGAAAACAATTACTAAACAATTACTTGAAGCAGATGTTCCTAATTAAAATGAGCCAATATGACTCGTAGACCTTTTTGAAATAATCTTCACGGAGTAAAGTCGCTGGAAAGGAAGTTGGCGACTTGCCTGCCGCATGCAACCTCTGTCAGGCTATCAGTGCGGTTTATTATACATGGGTGTGACTTATCTATATTTTTTTTCTCTCAACAACATGATTTTGACAAGGTGCGACTTATATTTCGGCACGACTTCCTCGAAAAAATAAAAGGTACTGCTGACATAATCACTAAAAGAAACATCTTTTGTAAATAAAATTTTGTTAAGCATCTACTTTCCGCAGGAGCAACAGTACAACATTCATTCTATGTCCACATTCACACTAATCCGTTTTCATTTCACACCACAGTTTTTTAGTTTTCTCATGTCAAGTATGTGTCATGTCAAGAGAGTGTCTGTTTTCGTTGGATGAAAACGCCATTCCACTGCGAGTGAGGCGTAAACGCAGAATAATAAATGCATTTTCAAACCAAAACATAGTTTTGTGGGCGTGGCCTTTAATTACAGCCTTCTATATTTAGATTCACTTGAATAGAAACAAGGTGTGTTTTTACTGAAAATAATCACACTGACTTCTATCAAATACACTTTGGTGCAGTAATATATCAGCGCATATAGCGCCCTGTGAAATTGGACTATGTGTAGTTAGCAAATAAGACTTTTTCTGCACTGAAATACTATGCACTAAAGTGCCACCATTGTTTAGTGAATGTACCCGTCTGTTTACTGTTGACAGATTACAGCATCAATCTGTTTTGTCTTGCAAACTGTGCCTTCGATTTGTCCCTGCTTGTCACTTCCTGCTTCTTCAGCAATGATGCCAAGTCATCTAAGATTCACAACAAGATATCAGAGTGTCTGTATTTGATTAAGGATCTCTGCTCACACAGTCTGTCAGTCTGACACAGTGTCTGTTTTTTCGGCTAACTGATGGAGAGGGGGAGGTTTGGGAGGACTGAAATGAGGGCAGAGGAAGAGAGAAAGAAAGAAGGGAAGAAGCCAGATGTGACAAAAAGGCGGCCATTCTTACCGTAAAGCTGCCAGACACGAACTTTGTCCTCATATGGGAGGTTGTACTTGAGCGGGTCGCCCACTGGCCCCTGGTAGTAAGGCCGCATAATGGACTCAATGGCAGATGTGTGAGCGAGCCCTATGGCGTGGCCGAATTCATGCACTGCCACTGCAAACAGATCCATCCCATGGGAATCTGAAGAAAGAGGATTGAACAAAGAAGAAAAATCAGAAAAAAAGAATGTTTCCCAAAGAATGTTGAGTCTTTCATAACTCAGAGAACTTGATAAAAAAATGTTCAAGAGTTCATATTGAAGTTTGAGGCATTTTTGAGCTCTCTTTTGAAACTCTGGAGGAAACACATGAGATTGCTGGGGTCTTTTTCTCAAGAGAACAATCTGAGAAGTTGGAAACATCAGCAAAAGTCCCCATTTGCTCTCCACACTGTCTAGGAAAAACTCTTTTGAGGTTTTTCTATCTGAACATACGGTATGAAGACATCTAGTGCAATTATGTCCTCTAAATCACGGTGATTAAATTGGGAATAGTTCAAGATGTCCAGCTACAATGTCATTTTAAACAAAATGTGCTAGTGATTGACGAGGAGGACTGTGAGATTAAATGTTACATCTTTCATTATCTCTGCACTCGTTTTAGTATATGGACAGATCTGAGTGATGCAACCAGCCAAAAAAACATTCACACTTTTCTGTTAAATGACCCAGACAGATGGCAACATAAATGTAGTCAGAGCCAGGAAAGTGTCATTGGAATCGTTGGAATGGAGAGAGAGAGAGAGAGAGATAAAGGGACATATAGAGAGATCTATAGATAGACAGACTGAAATAGAGGGAGAGAGTGGCTCTGAAGCTGTGAATAAAAGTCCAAACCATGACAGTTCCCTTGCTCTGCAGGTTTGAATAAGCAGAATACAGTTAGTCAAGCTCTCCTGAACAGGACAGAGGATTAAACCTGTGACTTGTTGATTAAGATTAAGACTCGAAATGAGCTGTGCATCACTAACGGAGCCTCAGCACTTCCATGTGGGTACCTGCTTTAGCATTAGCATAATGCACTTTGAAGATTTTGGAAAACAAAAGACACCTAACCTCATGGATTTTCGCTTGGTGAAGACAGTCATGCAAGCTTTCAGGGGCACAATGCAGGTTGTAATCTTACAGGGTAGAGTTGTCATGTTCTTCCAAACCTTTAAGACATTTTTTCCCTTGTGGAATGCAAAAGGAGAATTCTGAAGAATGTTCACAGTATACTTTTCCATAAAATGAAAGCATGCAAAACAAACAAAAAGAAAAACAATTAAATTACCATAAAAGCAGTCTATCCAGCCTGTGCATAATATTCCAAGTCTTCTTAAACCATATGATAGCTTGTGTGAAGAAAAGGCAAAAATGTATTCAATGAAAATCACATCTGCCACAGCTCTCAAATCTCATTTGTGTTCAAATATGCCACGTGAAGACATGTCGCTGCGGGTTTGATGTCAATTATGCCTTGTGTTTAAAAAGTTTGTGCACTGATCAAAACAGAAAGCAGAAGTCTCGAGGTGTGTTATTAAAGGTTTAAGTTCTTTTAAAAATGTTTTTAATTGGGTTAGCAAGACAAATGAACAATCGCAATGCAGAAATAAGTGGAAATAAATACAAGGAAATGAGAATGACATCTGAGAACTACAGCGGAACTTAAGATTATAAGTAAATGTGACTTGCATTATGGTCTGTTCCTTATACAGTTCAGTGTATGGGATCAGAAGATTTGGAACTTTTATGGTGCTTTTCTGTCCTTTTTGGAAAAACTCTGGTCAATATGACCCCGTTTACTCCTGGTATTAAGATGCATTTTTGGTGATTCGATCACATGTGGTCAGTGCTAAATATAGGCCTTAATGGGGTCTAAAACGTTTTATGATCAGATCACAAAATCCACATACAAATGTGGTCAAAATGCATATGACCGCATTGCATTTGAGGTGTAAACACTAATCCGTCCTGAATGCATCACAGACAAAAGTAAAACACCACCCCTAACCTGTGCTAAAACAGAGTGTAAACTTTGCCGGTTACGAGTGACTTTAAAAGGAAATAATCATCCGATCGGAAAATGAAAATAAGCGGATACATACTAGGAATGTGCACGGATAGTTGGCATTCAGTTAACCGCTCGACGCACCACTATACGAATACCAAAATCACTATTTGGATTTTCTACATTCAACTGATCACAATATATAGTCAGGACATTAATAATATGAAAAATTACTATTACAATTTGAATGTATTTTTCAGAACTTCTTCAACTACTTCAAAGAGTTCTCATAAAAAAAATCCTCCACGTGCAGCAATGACAGCTTTGCAGATCCTTGGCATTCTAGCTGTCAGTTTGTCCAGATACTCAGGTGACATTTCTCCCCATGCTTCCTGCAACACTTGCCATAGATGTGGATGTCTTGTTGGGCACTTCTCACGCACCTTACAGTCTAGCTGATCCCACAAAAGCTCAATGGGGTTAAGATCCATAACACTCTTTTCCAATTATCTGTTGTCCAATGTCTGTGTTTCTTTGCCCAATCTAACCTTTTCTTTTTGTTTTTCTGTTTCAAAAGTGGCTTTTTCTTTGCAATTCTTCCCATTAGGCCTGCACCCCTGAGTCTTCTCTTTACTGTTGTACATGAAACTGGTGTTGAGCGGGTAGAATTCAATGAAGCTGTCAGCTGAGGACATGTGAGGCATCTATTTCTCAAACTAGAGACTCTGATGTACTTATTCTCTTGTTTAGTTGTACATCTGGGCCTTCCACATCTCTTTCTGTCCTTGTTAGAGCCAGTTTTACTTTGTCTTTGAAGACTGTAGCAATACACCTTTGTATGAAATCTTCAAGCATTGTATAGCATTCATTCCTCAAAACAATGATTGACTGACGAGTTTCTAGAGAAAGCTGTTTCTTTTTTTGGCATTTCTGATCTAATATTGACCTTAAGACATGCCAGTCTATTGCATACTGTGGCAACTCAAAAACAAACACAAAGACAATGTTAAGCTTCATTTAATGAACTAAATAGCTTTCAACTGTGTTTGATATAATGGCAAGTGATTTTCTAGTACTAAATTAGCAATTTAGCATGATTACTCAAGGATAAGGTGTTGGAGTGATGGCTGCTGGAAATGGGCCTGTCTAGATTTGATCAAAAATATTTTTTTTAAAATAGTGATGGTACTGTTTTTTTTACATCAGTAATGTCCTGACTATACTTTGTGATCAGTTGAATGCCACTTGGTGAATTAAAGTACCAATTTCCTTCCGAAACAGCAAAATCTGTACATTATTCCAAAGCTTTGGCTGCCAGTGTGTATATATGCATGATTCCAGGTTGTTTTTCACCAAGGAAATCTTCAGTTCTTTATAAACGGTAAGACAGTGCTTTCCCTTTTGCTCTATTGTGCATATTACATACAATAGTTTGACAAGTTAATTTGATTTTAAACCACTTAAAAATCAAAGCACCCTGTAGAGGCTATTTAACCGCAACAGTGTTAACTCAACGCACATGACAATACTTGCGTTCACTGCCTCACGGAAATGTCAGCCTGCCTGGGCAGAGCGCATATAGCCTACTTCACGCACTGACAATTTGATTATTTTTGTTTAAGTTTAATGTGAGATTTTATCATTTTAAGATCTATGTATTTTGCTATTTAGGCTCATAGCTCACTGTGCACTTTATTTGCTGCTATTTTGAGTGTTTAAGGAAATTCCATTGCAATAAACATTCTTTATTCCAGCATCCTGACGAAAAACCAATTAATCGTTCATGAAACCTCGCGGTTAACCGAATGTTAAAACAGTAACCGTGCACATCCCTAATACATACACAAACACGAGAACTTCATGGATCGTCTTCAGTGTGTCTGATATCAACATGCAGGGACACTTATGAGAAGCACGAACATCTGCAGCTCAGGTTAATACAGGGAATCCACTAAAATAACAGACAATTCTGCTCAAAATGTTGCTTTCATGCTTAGATTAAATTTCAGCTGCATCTTGAAGAAATAGCGCACTGTTTTTCCGCACTTTCTTTGTCTTTTCTGACTTTGTTGTACTTTAATGTCATGCAGTAACATGCTGACACAGTGATTGACATATGTTGTCGTGAAACCCTCCACTCCAAATCTGATCACAAGTGGTCACAGGAGACACATTTAAGCGACCAGGTGTAAACAGTGATGTGTCTCACCTGACCACATGTGATCAGATCATCCGAGACGCATCATAATACCAGATATAAAACCAATATCATTTCACTGTATGGACTACAGTATTTTTTTGTTTCACAGAAGAAATTCAACAAGGAATGATGTAAGGGTGAGTGTATGATGACAATTTTCACTCTTGAGTGAACTGCTCCTATAAGATGTACATTCTTAGGAAGACACACATAACTGATGAGCTGCTTCTGTTTTTACCATGCGCCTGGTGTGCAACTGCTGCCTCTAATTGCTAAAGGCTGATTTGTTTAGCACAGGCGATTCATCCAGATGAACTGCTGTTCAGGGTTCAGAGGAGGAGACACGGCAGATGACAGATGGATCTGAAGCAGTCTGATTAAGACGTTACACATTGCAAAACATATGGTGCACAGAGCGGCCTAAAGCAGCAAACTGAAGGTGTCTGTCAAAGATCCTAGCCAAGTAAATAAGTGTAAACCAGTGTTACTATCATTGCTGAAAACTAAATGAAATAAGAAAAAAAAGGAAAATCAACTGCAAAATAGACTCTAAAACAAACTAAAACAAAATAAAAACTACAGCGAATTAAAGGGATAGTTCACTCAAAGATGAAAATTCTCATTATTTTCTCACCCTCATGCCTCTAAATCTCCACTTTCACTTTCATTTTTACATCTAAAAGTCATGTGGTGCCTGTTTAGTTTCACATTTACAACTGAAAGTGAAAGTGAAAGTGGAGATTTAGCATAAGAAAGGACTTAAATATTGTTCTGTTTCTCACCCACACTTATTATATCGCTGAAGATATGGATTTAACACTGGAGTTGCATGGATTACATTTATGTTTCCTTTATGTGAATTTTGGAGCTATAAACGTCTGCTCACCATTCACTTGCATTGTATGGACCTAAAGAGCTGAGATATTTTTCTGCTGAAGAAAGAAAGTCATACACATCTGGGATGGCATGAGGGTGAGTAAAAGATAAGATATTTTTGGGTGAACTATCCCTTTAATTAAACAAGAAATCACTGAAAAAACTAAACTAAAACTAACAGTCATGGTTGGCAAACGAATGAGAAATAAAATAATTTGAAACGGACAATATGAAAATAATTTGGAATAAAAAAACACATTCAAAAACAATAACCCTGGTTTAAACTGTTTAAGACCATAATTTAGTCCGTCCATGCTTACAGTCTGTTTTTCAGATTTCAAAATATTGCTCTAGTGAGGGCTGCAGCTGTGTTTTTTGGCTTATCAGATCTGAATGACATTAACATCAGTTAGGCATAGACATGAATTTGATGATTTCTTAAAATGGCCTTCTTTATGAAAGTGGAGAGAACTCTCTCCTGCAAGGTTTTGAGAAAGCAAGTCAAAGACAGTCATTGCTAATGATCAGTGGCTCGGATAATGTAACAGGATGATTTTTTTTTCTCTCCACTCTCTGCCTCATTTTGTCATACACACAAACAAGTGGTCTCACGCAGACACATATATTAAAAACAATAGCAAATCGCAGGCTAATGCCAAATTGCAAAAGTTTATCAGAAAAGCACCTGCTTAATGAGCCTTTTGTTTTGGCCGCAATAATCAGTCTGCATTAGTGAGCAGCCAACGGAGGCATAATTAATAAAAGCAATCTGCCCACTGTCATAACAACACAGACACACCTCCAATTCCGCTAATCTGACCTATGGGGATGCGAAACGCCCCTGTGCCGCACAACAAGCGCAAGGATGCCCACAATCTCAGACAAGGCATTCTGGATTCTATCTTCTTTCAATTAAGGGTTGATCTACTGTACACATTGCAGAACTTTATTTTTCCTCTTTTTTACTGTTCCTTCACAGGGAAGGTTCTTTAGTTGTGTCAGAAACAATATGCTTACAGTTCTCCTTACTGAGCTGGAGGGAGAGAGGAGGAGATGGGGAAAATTAAAATGCAATTATTCACCCTCTTGTTTGCATGATAAGGGCTGTCTTTTTTAAGGAGATTAAGGTCTGAGAAATGTGCTGATTCTTATAGGTTTGCATTTTCCCTGTGACCTTACAACTTCCTTGGAGCTATCGGCTGGCTGAAAGGCAGTGTATCATAAGAAGGTTTTAATGTGCAGGGGTCAGAACTAGAAGGAGAGGTGTGGACAAAATCTCTCATGATATGAGTAATTCTATACCATAGTAATGGCATATCATAAATGTGGCAATGACTAGTTTAATATACAGTTGTGCTCAAAAGTTTGCATACCCTGGCAGAAACTGTGAAATTGTGGCATTGATTTTGAAAATATGACTGATCATGCAAAAAAAGGTCTTTTATTTAAGGATAGTGATCATATGAAGCCATTTATTATCACATAGTTGTTTGGCTCCTTTTTAAATCATAATGATAACAGAAATCACCCAAATGGCCCTGATCAAAAGTTTACATACCCTTGAATGTTTGGCCTTGTTTCAGACACACAAGGTGACACACAGGTTTAAATGGCAATTAAAGGTTAATTTCCCACACCTGTGGCTTTTTAAATTGCAATTAATGTCTGTGTATAAATAGTCAATGAGTTTGTTAGCTCTCACGTGGATGCACTGAGCAGGCTAAATACTGAGCCATGGGGAGCAGAAAAGAATTGTCAAAAGACCTGTGTAACAAGGTAATGGAACTTTATAAAGATGGACAAGGATATAAAAAGATTTCTTGAAAAAGCCAGTCAGTACTGTTCAATCACTTATTATGAAGTGGAAAATTTGGGGATCTCTTGATACCAAGCCAAGGTCAGGTAGACCAAGAAAGAATTCAGCCACAACTGCCAGAAGAACTGTTCGGGATACAAAGAAAAACCCACAGGTAACCTCAGGAGAAATACAGGCTGCTCTGGAAAAAGACAGTGTGGTTGTTTCAAAGAGCACAATACGACGATACTTGAACAAAAATGAGCTGTATGGTCAAGTTGCCAGAAAGAAGCCTTTACTGCGCCAATGCCACAAAAAAGCCGGTTACAATATGCCCGACAACACCTTGACACACCTCACAGCTTCTGGCACACTGTAATTTGGAGTGACGAGACCAAAATAGAGCTTTATGGTCACAACCATAAGCGCTATGTTTGGAGAGGGGTCAACAAGGCCTATAGTGAAAAGAATACCATCCCCACTGTGAAGCATGGTGGTGGCTCACTGATGTTTTAGGGGGGGTGTGAGCTCTAAAGGCATGGGGAATCTTGAGAAAATTGATGGGAAGATGAATGCAGCATGTTATCAGAAAATACTGGCAGACAATTTGCATTCTTCTGCACGAAAGCTGTGCATGGGACGCTCTTGGAATTTCCAGCACGACAATGACCTTAAGCACAAGGCCAAGTTGAACCTCCAGTGGTTACAGCAGAAAAAGTTGAAGGTTCTGGAGTGGCCATCACAGTCTCCTGACCTTAATATCATCGAGCCACTCTGTGGAGATCTCAAACGTGCAGTTCATGCAAGACAACCAAAGACATTGCATAACCTGGAGGCATTTTGCCAAGACGAATGGGCAGCTATACCACCTGCAAGAATTTGGGGCCTCATAGACAACTATTACAAAAGACTGCACGCTGTCATTGATGCTAAAGGGGGCAATACACAGTATTAAGAACTAAGGGTATGCAGACTTTTGAACAGGGGTCATTTCATTTTTTTCTTTGTTGCCATGTTTTGTTTTATGATTGTGCCATTCTGTTATAACCTACAGTTACGTAAAAGAAATGTGTTTTGCCTGTTCACTCATGTTTTCTTTAAAAATGGTACATATATTACCAATTCTCCAAGGGTATGCAAACTTTTGAGCACAATTGTATGTACAAATAACCTATATAAATTACATATTAATTGTGCAATTGAATATTTTAGCAAATAAAAGCATACAATATCACACATCAGATATCACAGGCAGATACCTGTACCATGTTAATTTCAATGGCGCACTGGATGAGGGGCTCTAAACGTCATTTTGGGTCCTCCCGGCCGCTGTGATCCTCTGGGAGTTTATGGAAGCTTTGTGAATGCTAATTGCATTTGATCTGGATCTCATTGCTTATTGGACATTGGACTTTCACTGTATTTTTGTCCTGCCTGGTAGCCTGGCTTCTCTATATGATGACTGGACGAGCTCTCAAATGGGTGGGACTCGCAACATAAAGCTAATAATTAAAATGGTGATGTATGTAAAATCACCGCTGTCGAACACACAATGTTTGGTGGCTTGCGAGATAAACAGTTTTTTGCAATCTGATGTAACACGTTTATTTCAGTTTTCATAATAGGATTTTTTAGCGAAAACTATTTGGATGCTTAGTTAATTATTTCCATTAATAAATTTCACTGTTTGAGCAGCTTTCAGAAGCAACACTGCAGACACCAAAAACAATTGTCTGTTTTTTTCAGTGATATAATTGTTAGAACTAAAACAAAAATTTTAATATTTTAAATAAGCAGATGGTAATGTCTATTTTGGGTCGTCCAGTAAATTAAATATTTTACATATGAAAAGTAATTATAATTTTTTTCAGAACATGATGGACACAAAAAAAAGACTATTCATAGCAAATGAATTATAAGCCTAGCAGTGTGAAAAAAACATCACATTATGTAACACTTGAGTTACAAACCGAAGACTTAAACTTGTAAAACTAATGTTTTAAAACAAATAGTTACAACTCTAAATTTGTGGATAAGCCAGTGTTGTAGAACAGTAGACGCATGCACATTAACTGCTAGTTTAGCACTAGTTTAACATCAATTACATTCTATATTTATGCATCAAACTACTAAACTCTCTGCATTGTGCCAACACCACCTTTTAATAAAAAGTTATTTCTCTTCTTGACTTGTTTGGGACATGTCCGACTCATTTTTTTTTTTCTCACAACAGTCCATGTCCTTTCTGTGCTTTAAGTAACATAAAGTAGTCCTGCCCAGTGAAAGTCCGGTAAATATAGTTACCGTAGCATAAAAGGTCTGACAAAATTTAAACAGGTTACCACAATTCTACTGTCACAGGGTACAGTATATATCACCATGCCACCCAGCCCTAGAGTCTTACAGTGGTACGCAGTGAAAAATAAAAATGCCACCTGTATTTGTCTAAGAATACCTGAAGGAATCCGAGAAAACAGAAGATGAGCCAAAAATAACAGGTGAATGAATCAGGACAAGGACATTTTTTGCAGATGTAAAGGTCTTGGACCAGTTACAATGGTCCATGATAAAAAATGGCTGGTGATGATGAGTGGGGAGCACTTGGCGGCCATATAGGAGGGCCAGGTGCAGATGGTGTGTTCATTAGATGGACAGTTAATGAAGTGAAAACATGGAAATGGACGTGTTATGGCGAAGGGTCAGATGAACACAAAGAGGACTTTGCCTTCATCAATATTGAAAGAGGAAAGAGGGGTTGGGATGCTCAGCTGTGGCTAGATTAGTTAAGATGAACTAACAATGAAAAAACTTTTACAGCATTTATTGTTAGTGTTAATTTCAACATACACCCCAAAAATGAACTTTCACTGTTGTCGGATTTACTCAGTCCTCCCTTGTTCATATTACTCAAAAAATGTATGTAACCAAGAGAACTTAAATTATCTGAGTTGATTTAACTAAAAAAGTCTCTTGTCAGATTTACTTAACTGATTTGAGTTGGGACCATATGAATATTTTTTTGTTTGGTTAACTGAAACTGGGCAGAGGATTTCTAGTTCCCAGCATGGGAAGTTATTTTATGTGACAAATATAAAGGGGGAAACTTGTCAGTGTTAAATAATTTGTTATGTTGAGATTTACAATAATTTTCTGTTACGTTGTAGTTTTGGGTTAACATCATGTTGAAGAATGGAAATTGAGCTTATGTTGAGGACCAATCTATTCTGAGTAGTCTATATATTGATTTGTCCATTGAGCAATTGCTGAACTAACCATAGCATGATGACGAAGTTGCACTCAGAAGTGCTTCCCACCAGCATGTATTTAGCATGATAACATTTACTGTCACTAGCTAGCATATCACTAAATTGGTTTCATTTGAGTTATGATATGCCAAATTGTGTTGGGTTTACTTGATTAATTTAGGTTCCCTCTAATTGAAGCATTTAATTTGAAATTATATGGTAATTTTAATTTAAGAAAACAAATTTCAAACATGTGGAACCACTGTCCGTGATGGAATCAAGTTCAGCCAAACAGTATTTTTTTTTAGCGTGTATACTATTACATTTGTCAAATTAAGAGTTGTACATGTTAACATAAATTAAGGCATTGTGAATTAACAAGAACAAACATTGAACAAATGTTTTTAGAAACTAACATTAACCAAGATTAATAAATGGAGTAAAAATATACTGCATTGTTCATTGTTAATTCATGATACCTAATGCATTATCTCATGTTTACAAATGGAACCATACTGAAAAGTGTTACCATAAACTACATTTAAAGGACAAATTGAAAATAAAATAGAAATAAAAACGAAATAAAAAATGTACAACTACAATAACCCTGCTGCAGCGGTCAGGAGGATTTTTTCAGATTGGTCAGATTACAGGTACCAAACTTACTTTCCTGTGATGTTAATGGTATACAAAGAGCCTATGAATGCCTATGAAACTTTCGCAGTGCAAGTCGTTGTCATCCAGACCACTGCTTATGTAAATATGTATGAGTGCGAGGTCATGTGCCACATGTTACATCTCTCAACCCTGGCAATGGTGGACTGAAATGGACCAGTCACAGTTGTTTGTGAATACAGTTTAGGGGATTTTATTTAATCAACTTCTAGAAATTGCAAGTGCGGAATTCAGTTTCCAACTCATTCTTCCAATCTTTGGAATTAATATATTCCAAAAGATTTCTTTTTTGTGAACAAATGTCTCCAGTAAGACAAAAAACGACTTGAGCAGCCCAATGGACGTCTCAGCTTTACAGGCTGGTAAATGCCTCCTTGTGAAAGACACCTTTGTTTCTCACAGGGAACAGTTACTATCCAATAGCATTTACCGGTCAATGGCCGAAACAGTAAAAGTGGATGGTGAAAGGCTCATAATATTCAAGAGGGACTTTACCCTCCCTCTTTCTCTCTTTCTCCAATCCCTCATTTTAAACACGCACCTGCCAAAGGCCTATGCAAACAGATGCTTGTCTGACAGGGGGGGGGGGGGGGCTAATTGGGTCAGACTTAGCTGCTGTCCATGAGCATATGGCCCACAGCCACAAGAGAGGGAAGTTGGGTGGTATGAATCAGTCCCACCAGGAGTTCAATGGCTGGGCAGGTTTGTGTAATGCGGACCCCACTTGCCCTCAAGCTAATTATCACCCTTGTGGCCTTCTGCAAGCGGTTGCACATCTATATTGCAAGGATGTGCATCTTGGAGATGGTCAAGACAGGCTATGGCCCAAGAGAGAAGAATGAGCAACTGCACCTTTTGTTTTCAGACAGTATTTCTGGTGGACTGGCTGAGATACACCACATCAGACAGATACACCAGACGATGATGATTAAGGCAACAACAACTCACTCTTTCACGCACTCACCTGGTGACCTGAATGTCCAGGCTTCATCATCATCAAAGTGTGTGTCACCAGCTGTGAAACGCTCTCCGGGAAAAAAGGCGTGGGCCACAGTGCCACCAGGTCCATCAAAGGGGTAGCCATCATTGTGGTCCGCTTTTGTGAAATCAATCTGGATGTCTGCCTCGTTGCCTGCCACCTCATGAAAGTTGAGTGGAGTGATGTCACTCCACACCTTCAAGGCGTAGTACATGAGTGCCCGCACTGTGTCCCGGCCCAGAAGAGCTGACTCCTTTGGAAACGTCCGTACCCTGAAAAAACAGTAACAATATAATATGTGATTACATTGCCTTAGTTAAAATAAACAAATATTATTGTTTATTAAATAAACAGTAATCCTTTCCTATAGCCACTTTTAAAGGCATAGTTCAACCAAAAAGGAAAATTCTGCCATTATTTACTTACCCTTATGTAGTTTTAAGGAGACGTTAGGTAGAATATCAACCTCAGTTGACAACCTCACTTTCATTGCATTTTCTTTCTCCATACAAGGAAAGTGAATGGTGACTGAGGCTGTCAGTTCCTAGCATTCTGTTTAAAGTATAATTTATTCAGTAGAAGAAGCAAAACTTTTTTTAAACTTAAGCAACCTAGGCAAACAAAACCAAGTACAAACCACCCTCATGATGATCAACGTCACTTTGATTATTCTTGAAGTACAAAAACCTTCATAACTTCTGTGTGTTTGGTGACTAGAATCACAACTTTGGACTGCCACCTGCACTGCATAGACAAGTCCTGTGTGTGACACCTGTGTCTTGTACCTATGACTGGCATCACCCCCTTGTGGTCTCCCCAAAGCTATTATGTAAACTACATTAAATGGAAGGCCAACGGACTGTGAATTGGAAAGCACACAAATTAGGCTTCTAATTGAAATGTCAGCTAATGTTAAAGGTTCACTCAGTAATTTTTTCCCTCTTTTAAAAGTTTTACTTCAAAAGAATTTAATAGTAATTTTGAAACATATGTATAAAATCATGACCACTGTGAGATGAAGAGTTCAGTCATATCAGTAACCTTATAAAAGCTTTTTTATTCTACATGGGGCAGGGGTGCCCTCACGGGGGCAGCCATTTTAGCATTACATGACCAGCTGAATACTACTTGCTTCATCTCAGTAACTACCCTGTTATTGGACACTTTCATTAATGGATTAAATTAATCCTGGCTTCCTGTGCATAGTGAATTTCTACAATGGCATTGGTAACTGAAAACGACTGTGTTTGAATGATGCAGCATCCAGGCCACTAGGTGTCAGTGTAAGCCAATGTACAATAAGCCACTTTGACCTACTTCAAAAAATTACTGAGTGCACCTTTAACATATCAATGCCTCAATAAAATATCGAGAAAATACTGTGCCGATCAATAATCAATATTTTGTGGTATTTCTAATTTTAACCAATCAGCAACGCTCCCCTATGTTAAGAATTTCAGGATTCAGGAATGGGTTTGGAACATTATGAGGGTGAGTAAAAGATGACAGAATTTTAATTTTGGGTGAACTGTCCCTTTAAGTGTCTTGTTGAAATCCACACTGGTGCTTAGAGGTAAGCGATGATCACTTCTTGTAGCATTTAAACCTGCAACATTTCAGTGACTAGTCCAGTTCTTTACCAACTAGGCAACACTGTCAACATGAGCACTTTTTCACCCTCAATTTCTACTTGAAGCTTTGGTTTTGTATGTGTCAGAGGCTATATTCATGTTAAAAAAACATGACATTCAGGGCTAAATGGTACCTTTTGTGTTGCAAGGTTCTATTGCACTGCGTGTCAATACTCTGAATTTTTACTTCATATGACAAGCAAAAGGGCCATAAGGTAAAGTGAATTAATGTACAAACCATGTAGCACATCTCAGGAAGGATGTTAGCACACAAAGAGGTCACTTAACTCATTTGAAATGCAGCTGGGTGCAAAGTTGACCTTGGCAAGCAGCTACTGTGCATATCATGCCTTTCCATTCACACCGGCTCACTGTAAACTCCTCACATTACCAGCTTTTGTCTCCCTAACTGCCATAGAACTGGACTGAATTTACACAATGACATTGAGCAACCACAGTGAACACATCGTAGGTTGCTATGCTACCAGAACCAAAGTGTCCTAATAACTCCACTGGGAGAGTCAATGCTGTAAGAATGTAATGGAACGTCTGTGCCTGGTGCTAGAGCAGAACAGATAGCCTAAAGTGTATTCTGCACAGAGGGCACACTTCTTACTGGGCACTTATAGAGCTGACACTCTGAAATTAGTTTTTCATCGACCTGTCTCTGTATTTGGAAAGGGGCACAAATTGCCCTTGAAGGAAGTAATTACCATGATTGTGAGGTGTAACAGACTTTCAAATCACCTGTACTTGTGTGACTATCTTGACTCAAGTGAAAGAAGTTGTTTTGGAACCATTGTTTAGCCAGAACCTGTTATTGTAGAAGCTACTCTAAGGGGTAGTTCACACCAAATGCATTGTTGCACTAAAAAAACCTATACGTAGCACCATGACTAGAACAGAATGAATTTTTACAAGTTTACGTTCTTTTAAAGGGATAGTTCACCCAAAAATGAAAATTCTCTCATCACTTACTCACCCCCATGCCATCCCAGATGTTCATAACTTACCATCCTCATCAACAAAAGTCCATCTTCTGCCATACACAAAGATTTTTAGAAATATATCTCAGCTCTGTAGGTCCATTCAGTGTAAGTGAATGGTGGCCAGAACTTTAAAGCTCCAAAAAGCATATAAAGGCAGCATAATAGTAATCCATACAACTCTGTTGGTTTAATGGATGTCTTCTGAAGCTATATGATAAGTGTGAGTGAGAAACAGATCAATATTTGAGTCCTCTTTTACTATAAATTCTCCTCCCTGCCCAGTAGGCAGCGATATGCACCAAGAATACAAATCACCAAAAACAAAAGTGGAGATTTACAAAAATAAATAAATAAATAATTAAATATCGATCTGTTTCTTACCCACACCTATCATGTCGCTACTGATTGGATTAAAACACTGGAGTTGTATGGATTTTCATTTTATACTGCCTTTATGTGCTTTTTGGACCATCAACGTTTTGGCCACCATTCACTTGCATTGAATGGATCTACAGAGCTGAAATATTCTTCTAAAAATCTTTGTTTGTGTTCTGCAGAAAAAAGAAAGACATACACATCTGGAATGGTTTGAGGGTGAGTAAATGATGAGAGAATTTTCATTTTTGGGGAACTATCCCTTTAAGTTCTTGCGCGAGGCGCTAAAAAAAAGCAAGGCACAGCGCAATGGTCAAATAAGTTGTTTTGTGCATGTAAACATAGGAAAACACCATTTACTTTCATTGTATGGAATGAAAGAGGCAATGGAAAAAGATTAATTTTGAGTGGTGATTGAGGCTACCATTCTGCCTAACATCTCCTGTTGTGTTCCATGGAAGAAAGTAATTCAGGTTTGGAACAACATGAGGGTGAGTAAATGACAGAATTTTTATTTTTGTGTAACTATGCATTTAAGAAGACCAGAGAATCTCCTCACAAAGAGTGTCTGAGAGGGCACAACTGACTAGACTTTTTGTTGGTGTCCCTGCAACAGTATTGCTGATTTTGCTTCCTTACATCTCGACAGCTCTTGCCTTTTCCAATAGGTCTGTTTATTGTAGTTCTTCTATTTTCTTATGCTTTCTATTCGGTACCACTGATATTTCTTGTCAGAACAAGTTTGCAAACACTAAGTTCAGACCCCCAAGCCCAAAGCATGATGACCTAATGTGAGGTCATATGGGAAATTTTAGGAAGGAAGGAATAAGGGGTATGAATTTCAGCCACAATTTTACATCAGTTTTTCCCCATAATGTGCCCTTGGCAGGGTTTCTACAGACGGCCATTCTAAATTGGCGAATAATCAAGGCTGTTTTTTCTCTCTCCATCTCGTCTGGCTATTACACAGGCGCTAGCAGCAGCAGCTAACCTGAAAGCCAGACAAAGTGCCTCTGGAGAGACTGGCCATCCCAGCAGCAGATAAAAGCTTAAACGCTGAGGTTTCATTTTCACTCACAATCCCCTTCCTTTGTCTCCATGTGATACAAGACTGATTAGACAGGCAAGACAAAAAGAGATGAAAAGAGAGAAAATGTAAAATAGAAATCAGTGGAACAAGCTCAAAAGAACTCATTACCTCTTTTCCGTCCTAATTCTCTCAGTGGATCTGACCCCTGCAGCTCAGTGGCCCGAATAGGACATTTACTGTATTGTGTAATTCGCACATCATATCAATCCTAAACACTCACAACTAGACGCTGAGAGTGACACATAGCCAGTCTGGTGTTTAAAAGGGAAAGTCCAGCCAAAAATGAAAATTGTGTCATCCTTTACTCACCCTCATATTGTTTCAATACTGTATCAGACTTGCTTTCTTCTGTGGAACACTTAAGCAGATATTAGAAAGAATGACAGCCTCAGTCACCATTTACTTTCATTGTATGGAAAAAAGATGTCATGAAAGTGAATGGTGACTAAAGACCTTTTTGGTGTTTCACTGAAGATAGAAAGTCACATGGGTAGATGTGGGTGATTAAATGATGACAAATTTTTCATTTAAAAGGGATAGTTCAACCAAAAATTAACATTCTGTCACTACTAACTCTCATATTGTTCCAATCAAAGTCAGTGTCCGAATTGAGTCCAGGCTCTTGAGGAGTCCCCTTACACTTAATTACATCAGATGTGCACAAGACTCCCCAAGAATCACTATCCCTACAATAAATGTAAAGAATAATTTGATATATTGATTAAAAGGAGTCATTTTAATATTTTAATGAGTTTTAAGACAAGAGTAAGATGTTAGACTCAATAATGGACACATTTTTAGAAGTTAGATATTGGTCACCGTGACTGAGATGTATTGTGTATGGAAGAGCAATAAGTAAGACACAGCTCATATGTGTTTTAAACTAAATATCTTATTGAACTGATTTTTCTGTTATCACTATCGTTTATCAGTATGGATTGCTTATTTAAAGATATTGATGGAGAATCGGTCAACAAAGGTGCAGCATAATAAAAGGACAAAGATAATTCTTCACATAGCATCAATGTATAACTTTATAACTGTTTGATCGTAAGCTAACATGTAGTGTTACTAACTAGATGTGATAGATAAATACCGGCAAAACTATGTGCATATTAACTGCTTGCATATTAGTTAACCTCTAGCGACAGTTTGGTTTTAAGATAAAATATGATTTCATGTTAGTAATTTAGGTGTACCAACGATCATATGTCAAAGAAGAATTATATTTTGCCATTATTGTGAGGTGAAAATGATGTTCCACTCTGCCAGTATCACTCAGTCATGATCTGTAAATTCCTTCAGAAAACAGTGTGTAGAGCACTCAGGCATGTTTAGAATTTACAGATGTAAAAAATGTCATTTGGATTATTTATGAAAACTGGGACCGATAGTAGACAATGTCACGTTGTGTCACCACAAACGTAAAAAAAATAATCTCGTTTTATGTTTCTAGCATTCTAGTTTTGATGAAACATCAGAGGACCCCCCAAGTTACATTATTTTGGCATCATGGGGGGGTCCTTTAACTTTTATGGGGGGGCCGAACCCTCCCCCCACATTCGATCACTGATCAAAACTGGTGGACACAAAAGGAGATGTTAGGCGGAATGTTAAACTCAGTCACCATTCACTTTAATTGCATAGTTTTTTCATACAATGAAAGCTAATGATGACTGAGGCTATCAATGCCTAACATTCTGCTTCATATCTCCTTTTGTGTTCCATGGAAGAAAAAAAAGTTATATGTGTTTGAAAAGACATGAGGGTGAGGAAATGATGATAAAATTATCTTTTTGTAGCTGAATCTCTATCCCTTTAATAACCACAAAATGATGTCCCTCTGCTGAGTCCCTCCAATCATTCATATGGTTCTTAGTTACTATCTCTTCTAATGAAATAAGTACGAGCTGTGAGGGATGAAAAGAAATCCAATCATGATGGATTATTGTCATTTCAGTCCTTTGGACATGGATAGGACTGTGTGGCTAAACTACAGCATAATGATTTACAACCTCTATGCCTATTGTGTAGTGAAATTTAGGCTTGATGCTCAAGCGGACACATAGATACCCACGATACCAAAATCACACAACAGCTCCTTCACACACTTCCATTGGATCTCGCCTGGAGCGTATTCCACCAAAGTGAAAGATGTTCACATTTTCCAGCAGCACGGAAAGAATTAAGCGTGTCAATGGGGTTTGATAGGCATAAATGTGATGGGGGTAATGGAGGGTGGTGAGGAAGAGATGCTTATCATAAAGCCATTTCACTCCGCTCCATAATATGCAGCTTGGGAAATCAACCCCATAGACACACAATGCGAGTCTGGGGTGGAAAAACACATTGTCTTCAAAGCAATCACTTCCAATCTTTTTGGGCAATTAATGAGACTGTTAATGTGCAGGTGGTGCCCTCGAGTGTGTTGAGGGTCTGATGAAGTCATGATGAGGGCCTGTCTTGGCTTATGACTGATGGTCCATGTGCTCTGAATACATTTGTAAGAAAGCTGGACCCGTATAGCTGCGTTCCCATTAGTCAATCAATCATTTATTAATCAGCGTCCACTAGGTGGCCATTCTACTGTCTGTAGCAACAGTAAACTTTGTCAAAAAAAAAAGAAAAAAAAAAGAAAAAAAGAAAAAAAAAAAAAAAAAAAAACCTGGAGGCAACTGTAACAGGATGGCCAATATCTTCTGTTGTCTAAAGTTTTTATGTCTTTGAAAGGAAACTTTAAAGCATACTTCACAAGAAAAAAAAAAAGCAAAGAAAACAGAAAGAAAATTCTGCAATCATCTAATCATCCTCATGTTGTTCCAAACCAATGTGACTCTTTTCTCTGTGGAACACACAAAAAAAAAGATGTTATAACAGCCTCAGTCACCATTCATTTTAGCTGCTTTTTTTTCATACATTGAAAGTGAATGGTGACTGAGGCTGTCAATCTTCCTAAAGGGGCGGTCACACAACACTTCGCTCTCCATTCACTCCCATTCAAACGCATCTGGATGCAGTAGAGCAGAAACGCAAGCTCATGCGAAGAAATTTCATACTACGCTGCGTACCAAAGTTCAAGCTTGGTGAACTCCGAACCGTGAATTTGTATGACAAGAGGATGCACGACCAATAGGAGACTGAAACGTCACACACCTCTTGGCTCAATTCAAATGATACTTATTTCAAAGCTCAAAATTTATTGTTGCAGGAAAGTGAGTAGACAATATATTTTACCATTTTAAATATAATATTATCCTCCCGCGTGATATCAGATCCTGGTCCGTTGCGTTGTACGAAAAATGTTGCATGCTTAATGCCTAGTGTGACCGTCACTTAATACAGTATTTGCTTAAAGGGACAGTTCATCAAAAAATGAAAATTCTCTCATCATTTACTCACCCTCATGCCATCCCAGATATTTATGACTTTCTTTCTTCTGCAGAACACAAATTATGATTTTTAGAGGAATATTTAAGCTCTGTAGGTCCATACAATGCAATTGAATGGGTGCCAAAATTTTGATGCTCCAAAAAGCACATAAAGGCATCATAAAAGTAATCCATACACCTCCAGTGTTTTAATCCATATTTTCAGAAGTGATATGATAGGTGTGGGTGAGAAACAGATCAATATTTAAGTCCTTTTTTGCTTGAAATTCTTCTCCCAGCCCAGTAACTGGCAATACATGAAGAATGTGAATCACCAAAAACACAAGAAGAAGAATGTATAAGTGAACTGTTTCTCACCCACACCTATCATATCGCTTCTGAAGATATGGATTTAACCACTAGAGTCTTATGGATTACTTTTATGCTGATTTATGTGATTTTTGGAGCTTCAAAATTTTGGCACCCATTCACTTGCATTGTATGGACCAAAAGACCTAAGAAATTGTTGTAAAAACCTGCATTTGAGTTCAGCAGATGAAAGAAAGTCATACACATCTGGGATGGAATGAGGGTGAGTAAATGATGAAAGAATTTTCATTTTTGGGCAAACTTTTCCTTTAAGTGTTCCATGGACAAAAGTCATTCTGATATAGGATTGTCATTGTATGACTGAATCAGAAAAATTAATCTTTAAAATGCATAATGAACATGATTTCGTCATAGTATCATTGACTCATTAGCTGAACAATATATTTAATCATAATGGATTTAATTTATTTGAGATGTAGGTCCCACTTTCTAATCCTAACGTCAGGGTTCACACAATTTTTAACCAATTAATTTCCATGACCTTTCCAGGAATCTGTGATTAAAATATAATTTTGATTCAGACAGATTTGCAAGTGAATCATTTGTGAACCATTTCGACTAATTTACTGATAAGAACTGACTCAAAAAAACAAATCATGGACAAACTGGACATCACAGTGATTTAAGAGCAAGTTTTACTTTAAACAAGTAAATATATAATCTATAAATTTTGATAATTGATAAATCAATATATTGAATTGAACTGAATATACTATATTGTTTTGGACAATAGCTCATTAAATATTTTGTAGCAGAGAAAGACTAGAAAAATACAAATTCTCTACGGAAATTTCTATGATTTGTGAAATTTTATTAACTTCCATTATGTTTTCAGGCCTGGAAAGCATTAAAAATTCCTTTGAAATATGTAAAATTACCTGATATTTCAATGTTTTCCATGACCGTGGGAACCCTTTAATGTCAGTAGACTTTTGCAGACATTAATAATCCTAAAGGCTAAAAGTATTAGTACAATATAAAGGTGAAGACTTTTCAGTAATATTAATAAGCATTAAAGCATTTATAAATTTACTTTGTGTACTCTTATTGAGTTAATACCATTTTTTGATTAAGCATTACAATTGCCTGAAGCCTCAGTTAACACTCTGACACTTCTTATATTACATTTCCGTATTATAATCTTGTCTTTTCAATAATAAGTCTATTAATGGTACAACTCCTTTTGGCACTTATAAGGCAGATTTGTAGTAGTGTGTGAGTTATGAAAGAAAATTTACAAAAATGTAACAGCTGCCCCTGGTCTCCTCTACTTAACAATAAGAACATTTCAAAACAGTCTTTTGATGTCTATCACAACTATTATAATTTGAAACAAGAAAAGTCTACATTTTATTCTTGCAATTAGCGATGTGACGGTATATCATGATAATATACCGTATTATCACGGTATACTGAATTACAAAACGGGTTGAAAGATAAATAAACTTTATTGTTGTTCTTAATTACAAGATTTAGCTACTTGTTTTGTACTTTTTAATTTAAAAGATCACAAAGAAAGCATGTAATATTCAAAGAGACATGGTGGATTTCAAAAGTCTCAGTCCAATGCTTCTATTTTGCATTTAGGCCTATCTAATGTATTACGGTTTATTTTCATTGCAAATGAACAAGTAACAACTATGGTAACATTTTGAGGGAAAAATTCAATTGAAAAAGAAACATGAATTTTAGAGTTTCCTAGAAACTTGGTATTTTTTCCTATTACTGTAAGAATTACAGTGTTGGGAATGTTGATTTATTGGTGGAAATGCTACAGTGCATTCAGAAAAGTGAATGGTGACCTAGGCTGACATTCTGCATAACAAATTCTTTTATGTTCCACCGATGAGAGAAAGGCAGACATTTCATTTTTGGGTGAACTATCCCTTTAACCAGAAACAGTGGCTTCCCTGAAGAATTTTGATGTGTATAAAAAGAGCCAAACAACTGTCAGCTTGTGTTGATCAAAGCTCAGTGTTTACACTGTCGGTATATTGATTCTTCCCTCTCCCAAACTCTATTTTAAAAGATCTTTTCTCATAGGAACCTTGATCATGGTGCTTTGCGATAATCACTCAGAATCCATCATTGTCTCTCTCTCTTCCTCCCTCTCCTCCCCATCCTGTCTTACTCTACCCGTACACCCCTTCCCTATTGCCTCGGTCACAAGTGAGGCTTTTTATCACTGCTCCTAAAACAAGCCATTATGAGATTTATTTCAGCAACTGGCCTCTCACCCAGCATGCTGGCACACCTCGGCCACTATAGCTGAGCCTGAAGTGCAAAGCGCCTGACATGGATTGAATGAGCCTGATAGAGTTCTCACTGCTCGGTTATAAGAGTCATTTCACCCAGCCAGCACTGGGCAGCTCTGCAGTGGTCACCTGCCAAGGTCTGGCCAAACTCATTAACACAGAGAGGGTGGGTTCAGGTGACAATTATGCAAACAGAAAAGAAACCAAAAAGCAGAGGGTGATGGGGAATGGACCACACGGCAAGTGTGTCATCATTTTTGTACACTCATGTCATTCCAAACCTGTGTGGTTTTCTTTCTTCCACCTAACAGAGATGTGTAAACATTGAATTCTTATCAATCAATGCATGTGTGAGGACAAACACATAGTTGCAGGAGTGTATTTCACACTTTAGTTAAGAGTGGGATGATTGGCAACATAGAGAATGTAAGATCACAGCAAGCTTCTGTAATGAGAAACATGGTATGATACTCGAGACAAGTGTATGTAAACAAAACCTGATATTACACACCTCATATTGACACATTCATACATCAGGTAGACACACTTCAAGAACAGATACAGTCACTGCACATTTCATTGTCAACTCTCTTCAGCACTGACAGCCTCAGATCCAAACCACTGGTGTTGAGGAATGTTTTTATGATGAAAATGGCAAAAGCCGGTGTTCAGTACTCTCTGACAATCCTGCTACACTGAGATTTATGTACAACTAAAGCAAAAGTTGCATTGTGAGATGTTGTCTTTTCTATTTGTTGCTCAGAGCTGTAAGATTGGGATAAAACCCAATGTCCTGCTTCTTTCCATCAGCGCTTACCAACACTGAGGCTTTAATTCCAGTCGCAAATGTATCAGATACATCTCTGATGGGTACAGCTGTATGACAGGGATCCCTCAGTGACTAACTTGGTCCCAAAACATGGTGAAAAACATGGTGAAAGATAGGGGTGTCTTACTGTGTGACATGCTATAATTAATCTAAAAGAGTCCTTTTTCCAATTGTTGTATAATTATTATTTATTGAAATGTTCATTAAAACATTTCATATTGTGTTCCGCATTAGAAAGAAAGTCATATAGGTAAACTACTCCTTTGATGCTACAAGTTTGCTTGGCAACCATAAATAACAAAACTTGGCATTGGGCCTATTAAAAACCCTTCAAGGAACGTTTTGGGTTCAATGCAATTTAAGCTCAATTTACAGCATTTCTAGAATAAAATTGATTACCACAGAAAATATTTTTAACTGTTTTTTTCTCTTTTTTTTTAAATTGCAGTTACAGTATTGCATTTACAATGGAAGTGAATGGGGCCAGTCCATAAACATTAAAATACACACCGTTTCAAAAGTATAGACACAAGATGCAAACATAATACATGCTAACATGACTATAGTGTGATAAAATGTCTGTTCCACATGATTTTAATGTAATAAAAAAAAATTGTTTATAAGGTTTCTCTGCGTTCCATCGTCATAGCAACTAAGGTGTAATATTGGATGTATCTTTACACAGATAAGGTTAATAAGTGATTTTATCACACTAAAATCATGTTAACTTATATACTGTTCACTTCTTATGGCTATGCTTTTGAAACAATGTGTATTGTAATGTTAATGGACTGGCCCCATTCACTTCAATTGTAAGTGCTTAACTGTAACCGCAGTTTTTGCCTTTTTTTATTTTATAAATAAGGGATGAGTTGAAAATATTTTTAGTGATATCAATATTATGCCACAAATGCTGTTGATTGATCTTAACTTGTATTTAACCCAGAATATTCCTTTAATAACAAGTTTTTCCTCATCTTGACATAAATCGCTGCCCACTAATAGGGGCTCAAAAATAAATGTTATAGGGCTGCAACTAACGATTATTTTGATAATCGATTAATCTAACATTTACTAGAATGATTATTCGACTATTCTGCGATTATTGCAATGATTAATCAGCTCTTAACCGATTATTCAGCTTGTGCCCCGACTTAAAAGGTTGTATTAGATGTGCTTACTAACAATAAAGAGGCAAAATCATCTTTTAAAAATACCTCTAAATGACATTCACTGAATTAAAGGGACATTTTTTTTTTTAATTCAGTAAAGAAATTCACTGCAAAAAATTGTTATCAAGGGGTTTTTTCTTGTTTTCCATTTAAAATGGTCTAAAAATCCTTAAAACAAGATACATTTTCTTGAGAAGCAACATATAAAATATTTAAACTTGCTTTAAGAGAATGTATCATAAATATAAGTGTATTTTGTATATAAGTTTATTTTTTCATTTGGTTACACTTTACAAAATATACTTATATTCAACATCTATTCTCTAAAAGAAAGTATAAATATCTCATATGCTGCCTCTCAGGTGAATGCATCTTTTTAAAAAGATTTTTAGATATTTTAAAATATTTGTATTTTTATATTATATTCAACATTCTAAGATAACAATTTTTTCTAAGAAATGCACAGTGACACATATATTATGATTCAATAAGTCGCGAGCCATCACGTAATCTAGGGATGAGGGACGAGCGTCCCCGTGACAGAGTGAGCCTCAGCCGGGTGCAGTTTCAATCTCTCCTCCTTAGATCGGAACATTTGCGCAACTCATAGAAGAGTTATTTACATGACCTGCTTCCGTATTATTTGAACTTTATTAAAGCTAAAACGCATTAAATATAACTGCATTAAAGATGTAATGCCAGGGTGTTTCCTTTAAATACGCTCTACACGTAAGCTTTGCTTCAGCGGAGAGGCAGCTCTGGCTACGCTTATTCCACAACGAGAGTGCTTCTGTATTTAATTATTTTGTATTTTTGCATTATAATTCCCTCAAAATTTGCGATCTACATCACCTGAAGCTGTTTGGAAGGTTTGGAGTGCATCTGGACTGTGAGCTGTGTAATTCTTCCTCTGCTCAGTCAGGCGCGAGCTGCAGTGCTGCTCTCATGCGTCATCATTACAGTTTAATGTGATCTCATTTTACGTTAAATGAGATCAAATGACTATTCGACAATTTTTTATTTTCGACGTTGTTGATAATGTGGACTAATCGTTTCAGCCCTAAAATGTTATAGCGAAATCTCTCTAGTTGACATATTTTATTCATTGCATGGTATATAGCATAATACTGCCCAGCCCTGGAGAGAGTCCTATCTGTACCTCCAGGAAAGGTGCCTCTTGTTCCATTTGGTTTGAGGGGCCAATGCTCGCTTTCTTCTGCCTGTAGACATCTCTGGCTCTGACATGTCTGGCAGCGAGCAGCGTGGGGTCTTCATTAAACCCAAGGTTGCTTGGTCTGCAGAGAAACACATACATACATAAATACAGATCCAGACACATATCTTGAATTCAGATAGGCCAATGCCTTTCCGGTCCTATCGACTGCAAAAGAAAACCTGCCAACTGCAGTGAACCATATGGACATGAGAATAAAATGGCCTGAATTAAGTCAGTATCTCTTAAAATCAGCAAAATGCAAGGACAACCAAGGACAACAAGGACCAGAGTTTTATTTTACAAGTTCACATTTTCATATAATCTTTTAGTGAGATAAAGTTGAAAATATCGAACTTGCTGCATGGTGGAGGGCTTGGGCCAATGGACAACTAAAAGTTTGTCTGTAATTTTTTCAATGTTAAAATGCTTTCTCTTATACCAGCTTGATATGCAGAGACAGCAAGTAAAGTGTTCGTAGATGGATTTCCTCATAAAGTGTAAAACAATGTGGCTTTGTTACTCTGTTTGTTTGAGCATCCCAAAAAGCCAGATGTAGGAACATTGGCTAAATCAGTGATATAAGTTTGGGGACGGGACTATCTGTTTGTTCGACCAATGACAGATGGAGGGAGTATTCAGGAAAGCTGTTAAAAACAATGCTTATTTTTGCAATTCCATTTGGTGGCACAAAAATTACATACTTCATATGTTGCTTTAAAAAAAAAAAAAAAAAAAAAAACGTAATAGAAATGAATAGAAATAAAGTGGGTTTGGGGTGGAGGAGGGATACTGGAAGAATTGTCACAGGCTGTTTAAATACCCTTGCGTTGTGATTGAGAGGATGAATTGAACATGCTCCACTCGAACGTTCATTTAGAACTTTGCTTCGCAAGTTAATTTCTCAAGTAAAACCAACTACTAACCTAGAACTCCAGTTTCTTCAAGGCCTCCAAATCTCTGCATGGCTTTGATGGCCTTGGTCAGTGCTTCTTTAGTCTGAAGCTGCCCATTTACAGGATCAGGGGGTGGGAGATAGCCAAATTTGCTCAGCCAGTCCTGTGGTAGAAAACAACAGCTGCTGTTGAAGAGCATTCTCTCATTTGTAGATTTATCAGATAAGATTACATTAATGTTTTCACAGAAAAGTCCTTTTCAACAAAGTTAGTAGTGTTGCAGATAGAGATTGAACAATATACTGTATATACATATAAAGGGCTGTCGATCTATTAATTGTAATCAAATTAATTACATGATGTGCTGATTAATAAATCCAATTAATCACAATTAACTGCATATTAATATTTTGTGAGAAAGGCCCCCAAATAAAGATAGTGAAGTATATTATAATTAAAATAATTATAAACAGGCCTATAATATACTGTTATATATAATATATATTATAATTCAGATCATTTAAATACATTACATCATATACATATAGCGTTACAAAACACAAGTAAAGCATTTAGACAATGCAAACATTTTTGCTTATTGTTTGTTTTATTTTCATATCATTGAACATAACCCTATTATTGGTCTTCTTCCATCTGCACCCTTTTTATTGGTCTATGTATTCATGCGTAAGCCGGACGATTTTGGAGCATCTCACTTTGGGTGCAATGCGTCTCACTAGTTTTCAGGATCTCTAAACGCAGTGTTTTAAGAATGCTCTGCCAAGTTAAACAGTTTCAAATTTTGAAAAATATGTCTCATGATCCCTGCATGATTGTGCTTGGTCCAGCTGTCTTTGAGCACAAGAGCACGTCATTTGTGGAAGGGTGTGCTGCTGGCTCTCGTTGGTTTGACGAGGTGTGTTGCCTGAACAGTTGGAGCGCTGAATGCCCCCTACTGCCACAGATTCCCAAAAATGTCATGGCTGTACATCAAGCTTGAATTACTCCAATGGTAGAAAGAAATCCTTATTATGGAACTTACACATGGTCAGCGGGCATGATTAATTGCATAATTTTTAGGTCCGTCAATTGATTACATTTTTTTTAGTTTAACTAATTACATGATGTGCCGATGAATTAATCACAATTGCATACCGATATTACTGAGAGAGGCCCCCCAAATAAAGTTAATTTATAATAATTAAAATATTTATAAAAATATAGGCCTAATAAATATTTTAATTCAGATAATTAAAATACACTACATGATATGGAGGCAACAAACAAGTAAAGCATTAGACAATACAAAAAGTGTCTTTAAAAGTGAAATTATTGTTTGTTTTATTGTAGAACAACTAAATTATTGACTTTCTTCCCGCTGCTCTATTTTTAATTGTTGGTCTATGTACTCATGTGTCAGGCGGTCACTTTTGGAGCATCTCACTTTGGTTGCCTCTCACTAGTTTTCAGCAACTTGTCATAAGCACTGTTTATAGGATGCTGTGTCAATTTAAACATAGTTTGAAACTTTGAAAAACCCATCATGAGATCCCTGCATTCTGTTGTGCTCGGTCCAGATGTCATTGAGCGCAAGAGCATGTCATCAATGGAAGGCTGTATGCTGCCAGTTTTTTGCGGACGAGGAGCGTTGCCTGTGCAGCTGGAGTGCTGACTACCCCCTCAGGGTTGCCACTCTTTTCAAGTCACAATTTTCCAGGGCATTTCCAGGACATTTCATGTGCCACATGGTTGTAATATTTAAGCAAATGAGATGTCATTAAAATTGTGGTTTACTGGAGGGTAATTTTATTTTTTAATTCTGTATTCGACAGTTTAATTTAATTTCATCATCAAAGTGGTCTAATTAAATGAATTTAAAACTTTAATCAAATGAAAATAGAATTATTTTAATTAATTAAATTTTTCATCATAACATTGCATTAATTTTATCATATGAAGTGCTTTTCTATAAAAAAAATCCTCACTGCACAATCTGAAACAACACTGGAGATATCTTTGTCAAATAAAGTGCTGAACAACAGAACATCACAGAAGTGAGATATTGCTTTAATACATTATTATTATTATTTATTTACATGAAACATTATATATTTTTCCCATTTCTCGCATCTAGTCTATTTAAAACAAGCTTTTATTTAGGTGTTTCTATTTGTTTTTGAGGGTAGTTTCCCACCTCCAGTTAAGCAGATTGCCACATGGCCCAGAGTGATTATTAAACTCCAAAAAAGCTGTGATGTAATTAAAATAAATATACTGTAAAGTCTGTATGTGCTGCATGCTTCAGAGTGTTCTGCTCATTGTCATCTACTACACAGACATATTATTATGATGAGGTGTTTTCAGTGTATAAGCAGCCGGCTTCACACACAGCACATGCAGAATATATATATATTTTTTAATTAAATCGTAGCATTTTTTAGTTTAATAATCATACTTGATCATAGAGATTTTTTCATCCCAAATATGTCAAATTCCATGACATTGCACATTTTATAGCTAACGCAACTTTTATGACTAGATTCAGTGCTTCCATCCGTGTTTTCCGCATTGCAGAAATCATTGGGCCCTACATGTGGTAATGACGGTATAAACGGACTACAATCGTTGAATTATTGAAAATTAATTTACATATCTTGGGTGTGAAGTCAATAAAAAATGTTTTAAAAATTGCAGACCAACCCTCAACGTAGTCTTTAATTTACAACTCAAATGTTTTTGTAGTTAACGCTACAGCAGTATTGTTTTGCACTATAGCAATACCTGTACATGTTACAAAAACCTTGTCAGTGACACAAAACAGTTTTATTACACTAAAATATTTTCCAGGACAAATAATTATTTCCCAGGACATTTAGGAATCTTTCTAATTTTCCTTGACTTTCCATGACTGGAAAACTGCATTGCAAAATTCCAGGTTCCCTATCTGTCACTCACTCGACGTTGGTGTCGATGTAGTTACACTAGGGGTCACTCTTGGGAGCCCGAGACACCTCTGGTCTTTGATAAAAGGCCAATGAAAATTGGCGAGTGGTATTTGCATGCCACTCCCCCGAACATACGGGTATAAAAGGAGCTGGTATGCAACCACTCATTCAGATTTTCTCTTCGGAGCTGAACGGTCATGCTTGCTCAGCTGAATACTACTGTTCATTCACCTGCTGGATCTGACGGTGCATTTCAGCGGCTTCTCCCTCCTCTGCACTGGTGCTCTGCAGAGAATGCCCCTGGGCGCTTCGGCAGAAAAACTAGAGAGTATATTTTCTGAAAGAGCATTTTTCCCCTCTAAAAGAGTATATATTTCTCTAAAAGAACGCACACACGGAACGTCTTTTTAAAGACGCGTCTTTTTAAAGATGCTTTTCCGATTGTGTGTTATTCCTGGTTGTGCTCGTTATCTCTCGCCTTCTAACGGTCACGATCACTGTCTTTAATGTCTGGGCACTGCTCACGCAGAGACAGCGTTCGTGGATGGTCACGTTCTCATTGCGAGAATATGTCCATGGCAACGTTGCGGTCGTGGCTCGCCTTCGTAAGAAAGCGAGCCACCCCAGAGGCTCCCACCTCGGTCCTTTTACCCACGGGTTTGAGGCCAGCGCGGCTAGCACTGGGGGCGATTTGGGGGCCCCAATGGGACCGCCTCCGCCGTGTATCCCCCCGCGGACCTCCCATTCACCAGCACGCTCATCTGCCCCGATCGGGCTTCCGGGTGAGTCCGCCGGCTCGTCTCACGGCGAGTTCGACCTCTTATTCGGAGCCCGTGAAAGTGATGAGCTCTCGAGCGCAGCATCGGAGAGCGGGCTCGTCCAGTCGGAAGCTTCAGCTGGGCTCCTCCCTTCGGGGTCGATCGCCCAGTCACAGGCTGATGCGGAGATGACGACATGCTTTCCCGGGCAGCCGCGAGCATCGGTTAGAGTGGATTTCACCGCTCTTCCCTGAACCCTCGTGGCTCGGTGACTGGTTCCTGGGCTCGCGGCGCCGCTCAAAGCCACGCCCCGCCCTGTTCCTTTCTTCCCGGAAGTGCATGAAGAGCTGACAAGGTCGCAGGAGGCACTTTTTACTGCCCGGTCCCGATCTTTTCAGCTTCCCCGAACTCACTACCCTCGATGGTGGGGCGGCCAAGGGTTATTCGGCAATCCCCCGGTGGATAAAGGCGCTCGCGGTGCACCTATGCCCGCAGAGCGCCGCCACCTGGCGCGGGTGCCCAAAGCCCCCATCCAAGGCCTGTAGGTTTACGTCGTCTCTGACAGTCAAAGCCTACGGTGCTGCTGGACAAGCCTCCGCTCTGCACGCCATGGCTCTCCTGCAAGTCCGCCAAGGCGCTAAAGGAACTGCACGAGGGTAGTTCCGCCCCGGGATTGATGCAGGAACTGTGCTCGGTGACCGACCTCGCTCTCCGAGCGACGGAGGTCACGGCGCGGTCTCTCGGGTGGACAATGGCCACACTAGTGGTCCAGGAGCGCCACCTTTGGCTCAACCTGGTCGAGATGGGTGAGGCTGACAAGACACGATTCCCTGCTGCCCCCATTTCCCAGGCAGGCCTATTCGGCGACACCTTCGGCTTATCCTGCCCCGGCGCGGCTCAAGATCCTGCACCCCATCTACTCATCGCCGAGGGTGTCCCCCTGCGGTGACTGCAAAGGCTCCGCCGCAGCCCGCCCCTTCGGCCTGGCCCTGGCGTGGAGCCCACCGCAGGAAGCAGATGCCACCCGTCTCGCGGCCGCCCAGAACCCGTGAAAGGCTTCAAAGCGCCCTTGAGACGGGCGACCCATGGACAACGAAACCCGCTGCTCTGGAGCTGGTAAGCAGATCTTCATCTTTTTGTTACCTTTTGCATTTAATTGCGCTGCATGCCCAAGTGGCTGCAGTACTCAAGAGCTCAGCAAGAGTGGTTTCCTTGTTCCCTGGGTCACATATCCGGTGTGTACGGCTGGCATCATGACCACCGTCCACCACTCCATTTGGCAGGTTGGCGCTACAGCGGCGGTCTCCCGCCCTGAGCGCCCAGCTGTGGCACAAATCCACCCCCGATGTGACAGTCTCCACGGGTCACGAGGACAGGCCTCTTCCTCCCCCGTCCCAGGCTGTTCCGGGGGTGGTCACAAGGAGCCAGGTAAGTGCTTCGATGTCCTCGGACTCAGCACGGCCACGATGTGGTGTGGCACCTCGAGCTCTGCCCCACCGCGAGGCCCCACCTGCCAGTACATCCGATGACGTTGTCCCTTTGGTCCCCCTTGCGTGGAACTTGGACGCATGGCTTGCGCTTTCCAGTCCGTCACGAGGGCTGGTCCGGACCGTCCGACTTGGCTGCGCGATTCACTACGCCGGGCATCCGCCCAGGTCCAGCGGTGTCCACTTCACCTTGGTGAAAGATGGAAACGCTGCTACCTTGCGCGGAGATCGCTACCGTCCTACGGAAGGACGCGATAGAACCTGTCCCTCCAGCCGAGATGAAGAAGGGGTTTTACAGCCCCTACTTCATTGTACCGAAAAAAGGCGGTGGGTTGCGGCCAATCTTGGACCTGCGAGTACTGAACCGGGCTTTACACAGACTCCCGTTCAAGATGCTGACGCAAAGACGCATTCTAGCGAGCGTCCGGCATCAAGATTGGTTCGCGGCGGTAGACCCGAAGGATGCGTACTTTCACGTCTCGATCCTTCCTCGACACAGTCCCTTCCTGCGGTTCGTGTTCGAGGGTCAGGCGTATCAGTACAAAGTCCTCCCTTTCGGCCTGTCCCTGTCTCCTCGCATCTTTATGAAGATCGCAGAGGCTGCCCTTGCCCCGTTAAGGGAGGTGCGCATTCACATTCTCAACTATCTCGACGACTGGCTAATCTTAGCTCACTCTCGAGACGTGTTATGCGCACACAGGGACCTGGTGCTCTCACACCTCAGCCGACTAGGGCTTCGGGTCAGCTGGGAAAAGAGCAAGCTCCTACCGGTTCAGAGCATCTCTTTTCTCGGTTAGAGATGGACTCAGTCTCCTTGACGGCGCACCTTACGAACGAGCGTGCCCAGTCGGTGCTGGACTGGTCACCATTCATGAAATCTCAGAATTACCACAACCACCACCACCATGAGAGAAAACCAGCTCTTACTAACACCCACTTGCTGACTCAAACATGCGGCACATCCACTTGACATCGATGACTATTCAGAGTGTGTTGAATGACAATTAACAAGCCATTGATTTGAGTTGGAAATTCAGGGAGATACTTCAGATCCTGATGCACTCAAGAATGCTTTTTCTCCATTGTTGTGCATTAAGCAAGACCATGTTGAATTTAAATGGTGTTTTGATCAAATGGCACACGTGATGTATAAGACCAATTGATAACCGGGACAATCTCCACAAAATTCCACCAATTGCATTAGTAAAATTTTTTTGCACTTACACAGCATTCTCTACAGAGCACAGAGACGTCCCAACTCCACTTCCACACAGGCCTGCAGGCAAACAGTTTGCGTCTTGATTTAATTACATAAACAATTGTGCTTAAGCACAACGCCACAGTAATTTGGTTCATTAAAATGTATGATCTTTGAAAGGGTCTCGGCTGATTAATCATGCCACCTTCACCATCTAAAAAAAAAACAACCCCTCAGCAATAGCTACATTAATTAGACGCGCAGAAGTGAGTGATTAAAAAATGTCAAAACTGCCTGACTTAAGGCATTATGATGACATTTGCATTTTTTTTGAGTGCCAATTTAAGATTGAGGTCATGGCTCTGTTCAGCAGGACTTTGACATGCCCACTTGCAGAACGACAAGGTCTTGCCATACAGGGGTGCACAAGCAAACCTCTCTACTTCAGTATAAGAAATGCAATGTCTGACAAGCAAAAGACATCAAACTGAAAAATCGAAAAAGAATAGCAAACTTGAACATCATACCTTGTTTTTGAATCAGAAAACTGAAGAGTTGAAAAGTTATTTTTGAGACTAAACTTTGCCACGTTTGGCGCGGAACTTCTACCACACTTCCAAAAAACAAGGTTAAAGAGACGTTCGTAATAGTGGAGGAGAAGATAAGTGTTCAAAACTGTGAAGCTTCAATCTCAGTCTCAACTCCTTATTATGCAGTGCACTTGTGGTATACACTTGCAGAAGAGTCAAGTGGGCTTGTACAACCTTCAGTTGAAGAAAATGAACAAATATGATCACTGATATTTTAATTGATCCTCCTAGAGAGCAATAAGATTAAAAGGAGAGCAAATTGAGACTTTCACTCAGATTTTCAAATCTCAAGAGAAAAATTCTCTATAATGTCATGTTTATAATTTAAAGCTTCAGGGGAGATCTCAACAGTCTCATTTTAAATTGTACTCAGATTTGCCAAGATCAAAATTTTGCAATCAAAAGTCATTTTACAAATATTTAAATATAACCTATTACTGTAAGCCTATGTCGATTCTCTAATTTGTTTCTAGTTTAATTTCTCAGAAATAATTTAAGCAAAAACATTTGAGACAAAGTTGACACCATCAGTATTGCATATTTACCCCTACTTTGAATCAGAAAAACTAAAAAGTTAAAAAGTTTACATCTTGAAACTAAACTTTGCCACACAGAACTGGAGTACGAAGGAACAAAAAAGGGATATAGTTAAGATATATACTTAATGTATGCTGTGCACTTGTGGTATATTCTTTGCAGAAGAGTCAAGTGTTGGCCTGTACACCTTGAGCTGAATGATGCAGGAAAGTGTAAGTGTCTATAACATAGAGCAGTACTGAAAAGATCTGACCTTTAAAGAATAATGCTACGCTCACACAGGAAAGAAAAATCACAGTCTCTTTAGTACCTTTGGTATCTGCTTCATCTAGACAGAAAAAAGAGGGCAAATGTAGACTTTTGCTGTAGTCTTCTGCTTCTCAAATTTGTCTATTGAGAAAAACCCTAGTAATTTCACATTTGTATTCTGTGTTATAAAGTTTAAAAATCTGAACAAATTCTTCCAAGACATAATGAGACATGCTCCATCCTTTAAGTCACTTTGACCCTGAAACACATTTTGAGTTTTTAAAAAGGAAAGGAATTGAGATTGCAATGATGATGATTTTTTCGATTATTAGAAAGCTGAATCTTGCCTTTTTACTTTAGAGAATAAAACTCAAAATGTATTTCTAGGTCAGAGTGACTCAAAAAGATGGAGCATGGCTGTAGAAGCACTTGAGTGAAGCTCAAATGTACAAAAACCTGTACTGCAATTACATCTTGAAAATGAAGGCTTCACAAAGGTGATGGCAAAAGCTAATCTAATTAAAAAAATTATTAGAAAATTGGACTGGAAACATTTTTTCACAGATTAGGATGTTGCACAAAACAATATAATAAAACAATATAGACTCAGGTTATGTGGGTTGATAAACCGTGGCTATGTGGTGCTATGCTGTGTTGACTGCAGCATTCTGAGATTCCAGCTGACATAATTTGTGTGCTGACAAACAGTCCAACTGTGTAATAGTGTGGAGAAAATACTTATTCTCTTAGTATGAGTACAAGTGTACCCAGAGTCACGGTATACCCAGTAACTCATATCTCCTAATCTGCGTGCGCACACACACACACACACACACACTCACACACTCACACACACACACACACACACACACACAAATAACTTGCTCTAACTCTCACAACCTGTTACTAACTGTATCATTAATCAAAAACCCACAACCAGTGCTAGGTAAATTACTCAAGAAAGTAATCCACTACAATTTGTTTTATTACTTCTCAATTTTTTTTTTAATAAAATTACTTCACTGATTACTTCTCTGATCACATTACTAATTACTTTGTTACTTTCTAAACCACTTTTCACAGAAAAGATTATTTTCAAAACATATTCAAAATAATGTCTATTTCCTCGTTTATTGTCACATGCAAGTCATTCACTCATTTCACCCTTACAATGAGTACTTTTGCATGCACACTAATACGCTAATTTCTCCTAAAAATCAACTTATTTAAAAAATCAGACAAAGCAAGAAATCCACATTTACATGACATTTGAAATAATCGTGTTATTTTCTGCTTTTGATGTCAAACCTTGAAGAGGCATGCGCTCCACACATGTGCACATTGGATGAGCCTGAAAGAATGCTGGTTAACTCGTTAAACTCTGATGCATTTTTGGGCTGCCGCCTGCAATTTTTCACACTCCATTTTAAAAGTTCACCATTTACACATACTGTGGACTAATCGCAAAAAAAATTTCTCAAACCCCTAATCAAAAAAACAAACAAAAAAAAAAGACAAATTATTCATAAATATATTGTATTTGTTTATAATTTTATGATAAACAGATTTTTTTTTGTTTTCGTTTTTTTTTTTTGTCCCAAATTTGTAAGCATGTAATTCTGGTTCTGTTCACTCTGTCTCACTTTGAAAAGTCTTATTTCATTCCACTTGATGGCAGCAAGCACTAGAAAAAAAGATTTTTTCTCTATCACATTCCATCACAATATACAGATCTGAAATGTAGGTGGCACTCTAACACATTTTAATTTTGTAAACTTTTTTCACGATATAGCACCCCCCTGTGGACCCGCCGCCACATTTATAGAGTTTAAATCGGCGGAAAATCTACCAGTGTCTATCAGTTTATTCCTTACACGATAAAGGAATGCCGTTCGTTGCATTTACATGACCACACACATTGTTGGCTTTGTACGAATAATCGGTGTAAACGTGTTCATTGACATTGGCAATATTCTTGTTATTTAAAAAATATGTGTAACCCAAGTAATGTACTGAAATTTACTAACTTAATTGAAAGCCTGTAACTGTAATCTGATTACAAGAATTTTAAATGTAACATATTACACTTCTTTTGACTAAAAAAAGATTAGATTACTGTAACTACTACCCACAACATAAGCATCATCTTACCATTTATGATGTTACCATTTGTATTATCAGACATTGACATCATTAGTGGTGTTTGCAACAGTAAATATAACTCATAATTGCTCATACTTGTGATTACAGATTTAAACAAATCCCTAAACTTAAATATTTAATTTCAGACTTGCAACTCTTGACTGCTGGATGAAAAAATCCCGTGGATTTATTCTGAAGGAGTGACCTGAGCCATATCTAAGGTCCAGAATGTAAAATAGACTTTGGGCTGAGCTCTTTTGGGTCCAGTACGCAACCACCTTGAAAACCCTTGCAACCGCATAGCAACACTATGGCAACCACCCACAACACCCTAGCATTGTGGTTGTGAGTTTTGTTTTCATATTTCACTCACATTGTCTTTTTATCTTCATGCCAAAATCATCAGATAGTACAGTAAGCCGTAACTTCATTATGACATTTTATTTATGAGCTTTTCTGTCTTGACCAGATGACAGGAGATGATAAAAATGGGTTTGGGGAACTGACAAGCAAAATTCGTATTTGGGTCACCCTCACAAGGTGTTGGAGCATGTCCACTATCTGTCAGTCCAACAAAGCTCTCAATTTGAAAGAAATCCAACATCTTAAAACCTTAAAGGGTGACCTCAATTGATGTCACAGACTGTACCATTTCAGGCTATTATTTTCCAAAAGATCAACTCAGCCAGGGTCACTGACTTTGTTCAAGTGCATCACTCTCTCTCTCCTCAAAGTGGCCAAAAAATATGAACCAGCCCTGATGGTCCAAAGGTAATGATGAGTGAGTGTATTTGGTGGTCAAGTTCAGTGCTTAGCAGTGCCTGGAATCCTCAAGCATGTTATCTGTTGTACTATGAAGGGGTTTCTAGTGGAAAAGCTAATGGAGGCTTTACTTTACATAATATCCAAAAGCCTCTTTGAATTGTTTAGCATAGGGAGGTGAGAATGGTCAAAGCGATATTAAACTTTCATAGCATATGAGCAAAGAATCCATAGACCCCCTGAATACCAACAACAACACACACACACACACACACACACACACACACACACAAAAGTAAAATATAGCTGCAAGCAGCGATGACAGGCCCAAGAACCATGGGTCCATTTCCTTACCTTCTGCTCAGGCATAATGGTTAACAACTTTGATGTGTGTGACAAATGTAATAAATGTGTAATTATGGCAAGTGTTGGAATACCCTTGGACAGTCCAAAAAAGAATATTGTTATTTGACTTGTGGCTATAAAAATATCATGTAAGATATCAAGAAGCGTTTCAGATAAAAATAACAGGACTAGGACAGAAGTCTGCTGCCAGTTGGTGGTGCTATGACCGTGACCCACAATAGCCACATCCATGTGATTAGCCCCAATTACCAAACATACAGCTCAATTTTTATCTAAATCAGAAAATGCACACAGAAGATATGAGACACTTCCTGTTTCCCAGGCTTTGCCATTAATTTATTGCCTCGCCATGAAAACACCATGCAATATACCAAAAATCTGTTTGCAGTTTAGCATCTTCAATGTCTTGGCATAATGTTGCCTAAATTTGGTGACAGTCACATCCCCTGGGAGGAGTATTTAAAAGTTCAGGGCTTGCAATTTTCAAAATATTCAAAATGGCCGACTTCCTGTTGGGCGGAGCTAATGACTGCAGGGCTCGACAATAAAGACTGCCCGATGGCCCGGTGCCAGTGTGAGAGAGATTCGGGGCAGTTGCTAGAACTGTCACTTGCCTGATTGGGCCAGTGCTGCATTTATAACATTAGTGCAAGCAAACAACAATTGAGAGAGCACAAAAATTACACAGAGCGAACGAAGTCTTCTAACCGAGGAGCGAGCGCGAGTTTATTTATCTCGCAAAGATGCGCGAGCGCATAATATACTGGACGCGCCGAGGCACAGTCCTGTGCACGCACAAGATCGTGCAGACACCGAGAGCACTCTCCTAGTCTTCACTCTTTTCCAAGTGTCTTAGCAGCAGCTAATACCAATGTGTAGAAAATACAAGGGGAAAAAAACCCCACTTAATGAATTTCGTAGTGGGATTTAATGTCTTGTGCAACATTTTAAGTATCCCCGCACATTCCGTGTTCATAGTGCGTGAAATCCCCACATTTTTCATTTTTACATGTTGGTGAAAAGCAGTAATCCACACATTAGAACACAAAAAATCAACAGTTATATTCTATAGGACTGAAAATCCATGTCTCTCCGTGCATGTGTCTCATCATCATCTCTCTCCGTGCAGCGTAGACTGTTTAACATGCATGTGCTCTCGTAAAGGGACAGAGTGCTAGTTTTATTCCCACTGTAAAAAAAAGCACATTTTCTCTCAATTATTCGCCTTTAGAGATGAAGCGCCGAATGAGACGTAATAAACTTTGTTAAACCCCAGTTATACACGTGTCTGGAAATCACGAGCTGCTCAATATCCAAAATGTAAGTATAGATTTAATTAGGTTAGTTTCAAAATGTTATCATTAATTCAACATTACAATGGCGTTTGATATGAAAAGAAACAAAATCACTATGGCTATTAGGCTATTATTATCAGAGCTGTTCAGCTGCAGGGTAAAGATGAATATTTGAAACAGTCTACTTCACATCATCCTCATAAAACACCTATTACATGTCTAATTTCTGGAACGTACAGGTATTTTTGTTTTTGTGCTTTGTGCATCAGTCAGTGTTGGTCTTTAGGTTGTCTGATTTCATGTTATATACATATTCTTAATTTACAGATTAGGCCTAATATCTCCCTAATGTATATTACACGTCACAACCAATTTGGTAGCAAATCTCTTCTCAGGGATTCATATGTTTATTACATTCAGCCAATAATCACATCTTTAACTCAGTGATTAAATCTTTGATCCTGTGTGTGAATACACTACTCATGGCCAAAAGTTGCATGACAGCATGACTTAAACGGGTGACCGAAAACCCATCATCTGCACAACAGAACTCTTCACTTAAAAACTCTTGTGTAAATGGCAGGACGGCTAAGGTTAATATGATGTATTTATGAATCTATATCTGTAAAGTGCTTATATGGGATTACATAAGGCATAAATCATATCTTACAAATTATAAATGTGATTCAGTTTGGGGGGACATTGTCTTAAAAACATAATATACGTAAAAAATTATTATCTTTGGACACATTTTTAAAGCCATGATGGTAAAAACAGCTATTTATCATTTTTGCATTGGGGCCAGTGAAAATTTTGGCAGGGCCAGTAAAAATCTGAAGCACTGGCCCAACTGGGCCAGTAGAAAAAATCCTTAGCATTGAGCCCTGGACTGTATTTATGAAAGTTGTCCAGCTTGATGAGAACAATATATGTACCAAGTTTGGTGACTGTAGGTGAAAAAGGGGGTGCTACACAGCCCCCCTTACATGCACTTTCAGTGCTTGGGCCCTAATAAACTCCACCACAGATGTTTATGCTGTGAACAGTGCGTACGCGATGAGCGAGTCCCAGCTTTGTGTGTGTATAAAAGACAGTTAGAGCCACTTGATCATGCAGTGGAGGTTTACTACATAGATTTATAGTCCTGACATGACTGTGTTAAACTCTGATAATTCTCCCCAGTGTTCTAACAGTCAATTCTCACTCTATGTTCCTCCTCATCCCCTATGTCCTATGAGATGTCACGGATCATTATGCCGCACAGAGAAAGGTTAACATACTAATGTGCAGCACAAAGGCTAATATTCTGGGACATCAATTAATGGCGATATGCATAAAGTGCTCTCCACATAGAGAGACTTCATTGAGTGGTTAAAGGCTTGGAACAGTAAGAGCACCTTTGCGACTTATTTTTTGTAAGTAAATCTGACCTTTGAGGAATTTCTGAAACAAGAAACTTATTTGTCTTCTTCCATATTTTGACATCTGTCAGAGAAGCATTAGGATACGTAATGAAAAATAAAGCCACTAGAGGAAAGAATGCAAAGGATGCAAAAGGATGCCTCTTTCTCTCGCTCTCTCATTTTCTCCTCATGGTCTTAAAAGGGATAGTTCACCCAAACATGAAAATTCTCTCATCATTCACTCACCCTCTTTCCATCCCAGATGTGTATGACTTTCTTTCTTCTGCAAAACATAAATTATGATTTTTAGAAGAATATTTCAACTGTAGGTCCATACAATGCAAGTAAATGGGTGCCAAAATGTTTACACTCCAAAAAGCACATACAGTAAAGACATCATAAAAGTAATCCATACGACTCCAATGGTTTAATTCCATATCTTCAGAAGTGATATGATAGGTGTGGGTGAGAAACAGATCACTATTTAAGCCATTTTTTGCTAGAAATTCTTCTCCCTGCCCAGCAGCGGGAGATATGCATGAAGAATTTGAATCATCAAAAACACAAGGAGAAGAATGTGAAAGTGATCTGTTTCTCACCCACACCTATCATTTTGTTTCTGAGGACATTGATTTAACCACTGTAGTCTTATGGATTACTTTTATGCTGACTTATGTGATTTTCTTAGCTTAAAAATGTTGGCACCCATACACTTGCATTGTATGGACCAAAACAGCTGAGAAATTCTTCTAAAAATCTTAATCTGAGTTGAGCAGATGAAAGAAAGTCATACACATCTGGGATGACATGAGGGTGAGTTAATGATGAGAGAAAATTCATTTTTGGGTGAACTATTCCTTTAAAGTCGGCATGAAATGAAAATTCTTCCTATCTATTTTCTAAATGCATGTTATTGATCTTATTGTGAACGATTCATCCATGCATATGTTTTATTTAAAAAATATATATATTTTGACCTCGTTTTAGTTTGTTTAAATCCTGCCCCTTTCTTATAAATACCACAACCTTGTGTAGAGTTGAACGAAGCATCAATTGCATGTTGGTAAAGATGGCAAGGTGTATTTTCATCTGTTTTCCTTCAAAAAACTATCGTTCCTTAACCCAAACTTCCTTGGTTATGGTCAGCTGGCTTGAATTTACATTTCGGATGAGGAGGAATAACGGCAAATTTGCGGTTGTGTTCGAGACATTTCACGCCTGAATTGCTGCGGTGATCACTACTGAATACAATGCTTCAGATGCCTCTGGAATTTATTTATATTTCTGAATGCAGTTATCTTGGGATGCACAGCACGAGTAAGTGTTTTTTCTTTTATATTTAGTGTACTGTGATTCAAAACGTTAAAATATGTTTACCTTTATTCACTCATTTTTCAATGGCTACAGCGAAGACCACAATGTGCTCATGCGTTTGTCAGTTTGATCATAAATGTGCTGAGATCGCTATTCAATTTCACCGATAACCGACTCTGACTCGAGCAGCACGGTGGTAGGTGTGTGTGTCCACTGCAAACTCGCATTCAGATCTGCCTCCGTTCTGCTATGCAATGCCCACTTTTCACAATCCAATCAACAACTGATGGATAAACTCAAATCCCCGCCCTACATTGTTTTCTTATTCGATAAGCTGTTTCACTCGGAAATACATCATAATACGGAAGTCGGTCGCAGCTTCCGTTTCATGCCAACTTAAAGGCTGTCTGCTTCTTTGTCAGCTTTTTTGCTGAATCTTTCTGAAAGATTATTAATTATAATTCCTTACATTTATATAGCACTTGTCTAGGCACTCAAAGTGCTTTACATAGTATTGAGGTAATCTCCTCAACCACCACCAGTGTGCAGCATCCACCTGGATGATTAGTGCACTTGAAAAAGCCTAGAAAAGTGCAATATAAATGTAAGGAATTAGAATTAGTCATCCTGTGCACCATAATTAGTGCACAGACTGCAGAGTGACCACCCACTGCTGGCCTCCCTAACAATAGCAACCATAGATTTCCCCAGGAGGTCTTCAATCCAGGTACTAGCCAGGCTCAACCCTTCTTAGCTTGAGTGGGTAACAAGACAACAGCTGCAGGGAGATATGAAAGATGCAGGAAAGAGGCAGTGTGGATATTTCTTATGCTTCTTTGTAGAAAAACTCTTTTTAATGTCTGTTGCAATGCATTTATCTGATCTTTGGCTTCTGCAAATTGGCTACTGCCTTTTAGCTATTTCTGATTGGTATTACAGTATGACATTGCAAAAATATGATTTTCTTACTCAGTGTTTTTGTCTTGTTTTCCAGAAAAAATATCTTTACATGAATAAAACAAGATAAATTAACTTTTATTTTCAGAGAAATCTAACAAAATCTTTAAAAAGTAGAACATTTTGCAATTGGGGTAAGAAAAATAAACTTAATTCAAAAGACAAAAAAGTTTATTTTCTTACACCATTGGCAAATATTTGTTTTCTTATTTTAAGCATAAACCTCACTTAATATAGTTAAATTTGTTTAGATTTTTAAGGATGTTTAGATATTAACTGGAAACTATACAAAAATACTAAAAAAGAAAATTAATTTCGCAGTGCACTGATTCTTGAGATAAGGGACAAAACATGTCCTACATAAAAAAGTCATTTTTATGTTAAAAACCAAGAAATTCATAATAATATAAATACTGAAAAAATTTAATCTAAAGGAAATGTGTATACTCAGGGCATTCGTTACTTATATTTTAAAAAGAATTTAATTCAATTTTTTTTTAAATGCATGCTCCACTGTAACTTAACCTATCCTCAGCAAGAGGTCACAATGTTAAACTGCCAAATTTTTTTTTAAATATACAACAAATTCATAAATATAAAATGAAAGGTAGGGATTTATAAGATATCAAATAATACATATAGTAAAGTAAACTTTTACATAAGTATTAGTATTATATATATTAATATTTTAGTATAAATATTTTAAATAATATTTTCCATAAAAAACTGCCTATCAAAAAAGTGTCCTCACTTTGCGTCAACATTTTTATTTTATTTTTTATAATCCTGAATAAATCAGACAATGTGAGGGTCAGCTATAACTCTGAATACCCATTTCCCACTTCCTGGTCATGGTGGATGCAACAGGAGGGCACATGTTCTGGTAAGATACATATTGTTTTTATATTTTAAACAAACTACTTGACGTCTCTGCAGTCACAGCTTCAACATGTCAACTCTGTCATGCCATTGTGATAATTTCTGTTAAGAGTTTAGGTTATAGAGGCAGTTTTAACTGAGGAAAAAAACTAAATGGCTTCAGTGTACAACACGTATCCCTGCTCTTGAATCTCATCTCACAATGGTGCATAGGAAGGAAGGAAGCACATGAGTCTAAACTGAACAACCAATCCTCTTACTGTGCCTCAGCAGATCAAACCATATGAAGGCAAAGGTCACAGGTCAAGGGCTGATCTATTGCTGGACAGATGTGATTGCCATGGGACTTAACCCCTAAAGTTACATTGGGTTTGTAGTAGAATAGAATAGAAGCAGAGGGCAGAACAAACCGATACTGTAATCCTATATCTTTATGCCAACCTTGTGTTCTCTATATAGTCTCTAAACCCATGAGTCAACATGAGCTCAGTGTTCACAAAATCTAATTTCTGCAGTGTGCAAGTTTCTTCATTTGGATGCTAAAACTTTGGCTCTCATTCCTTCACAAACCTAATCTAAGTTGTTGTAATCCGAATAGTCAGAAAACAGCAACTAAGCATGGTACATTGAAAACAACAAAGTGGAGAAAGTCAGGGAGACGGAGAGAAAGTGGTAGAACAAACAAGCTATTTTAAATAAATAAAAAAAAAAAAAGAAATGTTAGTTGTTCTTACCAGACTTCCAAAACTTGCTGCCATGATACTAGGGTGTTGTGGGTGGTTGCTGAGATGTTCTAAGGTTTTCTGAGTATTGCGGATTGCTATTCCGTTATTCTGCACTGTCAAAAATGTTTTCATCATTATGTTACAGCAAAATCTAGGTTTCTGTGAATTAAACTTGGCAGAATAAATTCTGTAATTTCTACTAGATTTTAATGTTCCATAATTAAAATCAAAGTTGAAAAAGTGCATTTAACATGAAGGAATTTTCCAGGTTTAATACAAGTTAAGCTCAATCAACAGCATTTGTGACATAGTGTTAATTACCACAAAAACAAATTTTTGACTTAAAACAAAGGTTACAGTGAGGCACTTGCAATGGAAGTGAATGGGGTCAATCCGTAAACGTTAAAATACTCACTGTTATAAAAGTATAGCCACAAGATATAAATAGTATTAATAAGGCAGGGTTTTGAAAGGTAATAGTGCAATAGTAATAGTGATGCTTGCGTTAGTAACCAACACTAACTAAAAACAAAAAACATTGATCTTTTGCTCTTCCACAGCTGTACATTTTGGGCACACATTTCATGTGAATCAGCACGCTCTAATAAACAGCAGTGATAAAAATCATCATTCATATGCCTGTACACAGTAGCAAAACAGAGAAAATGATAGAGCGCTGTCAATACGCCTGCTGTTCTCTAATGTCTTGTTGAAAGTTTATATTTTATTTTAATACATATATTTTATATTATTTTAATAACTTTAAATAAATATTTTTCGACCATTACTGGCACCTTTTTCTGTCTCTGTTCTTGTTGATTGTATTGATGCTATGCAATGAAGCACTTTAAAATTGAAATTGAATTTTTGAAGTGCACTTTGAAATAAAAATTGAACAGAGAAATAGAGAGAGAGAGAGAGAGAGAGAAAACACACTGACTGAAGCTCTGTTTTCGATCTCCATTGCTCACTTCCTCAAGAGTGTCTGGTTAAAATACTCACATCATGATGTGACATCTATTATTAAATTTGTTAGCGCTGTCATCACAGGGGGTGCTTTCATACAGAACTCCAAAAGGTCAAGCAGAAAAGTCAAATGGCAGGACACTTCCCTTGTCCTCTCTGTTACCACCGTGGAGAGAGTCAGTCCGTTCAGTCAGCTGTGTCTCTCCTAAGAAGAGTCTGATTGTCTCTGTCTGATTGGCAGCATCAGAACAACAGCAGCCCACCCCAGTCTGGTGTGTCCAGTCAACAGCCCCGTTTGACAAAGCCCCTTCATCTCACTTTCAGAGAGGAATTGAGTCATTAATGGGGATCTCCCCAAACACTGAGATCCCTGTCAGGCTTATTGTCGTGTCCACTCATGGTTGAAGAGAATTAAAGTTGTTTACAGAGCTAAATGTCAGGGAAAGTGGATGATGAACCACATATTCAATCTAGAAACTTTCCATCACAGTGAGTTCTATATCTACACACACACACACACACACACACACACACACACACACACCTACAAAAGTTCTGCTGTGCACATACTGTAGGGGCATAGCAACTATTGCTATGTTTGTACTTCCCACTTTATCCATGCCTTATATGCCCTCTTTCAAGGCAGCATCCTAATTGAAATGGATCCTCATATGTGAGAACTGTAAGTATATACTGTATAAAAAAATCAAAAGTTTTCTCACTTCGTCCGCCATATTGCATAAATTTGTCTTAGTTAAGAAGAATGCATCTTAGAATGCAGTATACTTATGATGCTCACCATTTGGAAAAGCAGTTCTGGGAGCATGCCTATGATACCTTAAATGCTGCCTATTTGAGCAGCTATATACTGCAGTAATAGTAATTGTATGACAGTATGCTATTCCAAACATGGTCATTGTGTCAGCAGAGGATGGCTAGGTAATGGGGATACCTTTATAAAATTTATTATTGCACATATAGCTGAATAAATACGGTACAAAGATACAAATATATACACACACAGAGGAGCAAATATGGCCTATACCTTAAGGGGAACTCATCAGAAATATAGTGATTCAGGGACATATATTCTCCAAAGAGTTTCTAAAGAGCTTCAAATGCTTTCATAGTTCAAAGATTAAGTTTCTCATCAAGCTTTTAAGTTAACTCCCTTTGAAAATCTTCAGACTGAAAAGTCTCAATTTAATCCTCAAAAATAGGTTTTTGAGATGTGCAAAGACCTAAATAATTATGTTCAGATAATCATAAAAAAAAATCTGTCCAAGTGATGTGTAACTATAAAAATACAGGGATTTCAGAGGGCTGGGTTTGCTTTTCAGATGCAGAGGCAGCGTGCCGACACATTGCTTTTCTCTGGGCCCACTGTTTTCCTGTATAAGATTTATTTAGGATTACAAAATCAGAAAGTGAGAACCAATCCTTGTGGAAATGCTATCTACATTTGAGCTTAATTTCTCTGCTAAAACAAACTCACGACTTTATTGAAAGTGTAGTTCTGAGAAAAATCTAAATCTAAAATTACTCAAAGAAGGCCAGAATCCCCAAGGACTGCCATCCAGCTGACACCATCTGGTTGGCAGAGATTATTTCAAATGCCAAGAGGAGAGATTGTGAACTGCTGGCAAAACATCCACTTACAAAAAAGCACCATGTTATCACCATGGCTTTTCAACAATGTACCATAACAGCATGGTTTTTTGGACACGTATCATGGTAATACCATTTTAAACCATGGAAGGCCAATGTATATGTCTATGGTAATCATTTAGTACCAAGCGATATATATTAACGTACCATGGTGTCAACATCAGATAACATCAATGTACAGTGGTGAAACCCTTTTTTGTAAGGGTAATAAGGGTGGTGGCAGTCTTGTGGTATGTGGTCTGTTAACATCAAGGTTACAGGTTCAATTCCAAGAAGAGCTCATCCAAGAACTAGAGAGTTTCTGATACCCCTTTTCTGTTCAATCACAATTGAAGGCACTTAACCTCACTTTGCTTCAGGCGGATAGATTGGCTGCACAATTAGTGTATTGAGTCCTACTTTGCATAAAAAGCATCTGCTAAATGGCAAATAAGAACAATTTAGAGGCAATTTGCTGTGATGTGGGAAGTGGTTCAACAATAACAACCACAATAGAAGATTTGTCAGCTGTTCTCCATCCAGATAAACTCCTGCGAAAACCTGCGTCTTCTTTACTAACCACCCACAATTCAGTTTAACCAGTTTCTACATGTGTTGGTATTGCGCTGCACCATTCTAAATTAAGGCATTGTGTGTGTGTGTGTGTGTGTGTGTGTGTGTTTCAAACAAACAAGCCTCCTTTATATGTAAATTAGGCTTGAAAAATTCAACCAACTGTTGCACACTTTCAGCTGATTATGTTTCCATAATCCCTAAACTTAGACCAAAATTTCTGACTCTAACTCGTAAAGCTTTTAAATTAAGTCCACTAAACACCAGGCTTCCTATTCCTGTTGCTGCTGGCGCCTAACTCGTGTCTGTGTTTGTAGCCTGCTAGCTTTTTTAGCATCGCTTATCTATCTGTTTTCAGCTTTTAATCTTTAATCTCTGCCATTTTTCAGTGCGCATCAGGTCCCCCCCCCCCCCCCCCCCCCCCCCGCATTATTCTCTTATCGCGATTCAACTGCGTGCATCCGCTTTCTATTATCGCAATTAAACTGTGCATTTTATCCTGTGTTACACGGATTATTGCATCGATCTCAAACCCTTGCTGCTCGGGAACAACCAACAACAACAAACAATTGCGGTAAGTCATGGCATCCGCTCATGTTATTGCTTCCTATTACATGCCACATGTTTACTATAGCTTCTTCCATCAGCAGTGAGGCATTTACATGGCTAGTGGAGGTCAGTGAAAAAGGGAAGCTGGTAGATACTGTTTCGGATGTGGGTAGTACAGCGAGCAACACACACACTTTGTGGTGTGTAAAGCCCCTGCAGCAGGGCGTTTGGGTGACATCTCAGCGACATACTCGCTCAGCAAAACGACACCACTCTCCAGTTCCTGTTAGGGTTTCCAATCGATTCTCCCCACTTTCATGTTGAAAGAGCCTTGGTTATAGGTGATTCTATTGTAAGGAACGTGGAAATAGAGACTCCAGCCACTATTGTTAAATGCATTTCGGGAGCTCGGGCATCTGACATCAGATCAAATTTAAAAGTGCTGGCTAATGCTAAACGTAGATTGTCTAAAATTTTTATTCATGTCGGCACTAATGATATCCGGCTTCACCAGTCGGAGATCACTAGAGATAATGTTAAAGAGATGTGTAAACTTACAAAACAATGTCAGACACTGTAATATGCTCTGGCCCCCTCCCTGCTTGTTGTGGTGATGAGGTTTATAGTAGATTGGTGTCACTGAATGGCTGGATGTCTGAGTGGTGTCCAGAGAATAGCATAGGATTTATAGACAATTGGAAGAGTTTTTGGGGTAGACCTGACCTACTAAAGAGAGACGGACTCCATCCCACCAGGGAAGGTGCCGCACTCCTCTCTATTCATTTGGCTGTATCACCTAGATATCATATAGAGGAGTGGTGGTGGTGTCAAGGAGTGGTGGTGGCGTAGTGGGCTAAAGCATATAACTGGTAATGAGAAGGTTGCTGGTTTGATCCCAAAAAGCCACCACCATTGTGTCCTTGAGCAAGGCACTTAACTCCAGGTTGCTCCGGGCAGATTGTCCCTGTAATAATTTCACTGTAAGTCGCTTTGGATAAAAGCGTCTGCCAAATGCATAAATGTAAATATAGAGACTTTGTCTGTTCCCTGAACTACCAAACACAAAACTCAGTAAATTATTTAGAAAAAAATTGGTAAAACTTGAAAATAAAAAAATTTAAGATAAACATCATATAAAGGTAGGGCTACTAAACATTAGATCTCTTTCAACCAAAGCACTAATTGTAAATGAAATGAATACAGATCATAGTTTGGATGTGCTCTGTTTGACTGAAACCTGGCTTAAACCAGATGAATATATTAGTTTAAATGAATCTACTCCCCAATGTTATTTTTATAAACATGAGCCTCATCTGAAGGGTCAGAGGACAGGATATAAGTTTAAAGATGCAGTATGTAAGATTCAGAAACCCTTGTTATTAATGACACCTGTGGCCGTTAAGAGAACTGCAGCCTGTTGCTCGTGATCGCGCACACACTGTATAGGGACGCAAGTGAGCATGACTCCATAGGGAAGTGAGACTGACCGTGATTCACCAGCATCATGATCACAGATGAGGTAGCATAATTAAAATTACACAATTATGATTGTTTTACTACAAACTTTGAGACTGTATATTATATTTGACTCTCCAGTACTGGAACAGGGCTAAAACAAAGTGTGGATATAGGTCTGACTATGCGAGACAGTAGTTTGAAATAATCACTTTTCTTTGCATGATTGACTGCATTTATATGATAGCCTATGTCAGCGTTAGCTAGCTAGCCAGCTTTATCAATAGCTGTTGGCTAAATTTGGTGGATGATGACAGTAGTTGTTTATAAAATAGACTGTACATTATAAATATGTTGACACAATTCAGTATTGATATGATTCCATTACAACTGTCATTTTGATATATCGATGTCCTATTGTTTTATAATAATAAATTGTATATATTTTCTGTATAACCAAGTTACATTACACTAATGAATGGAGCTTTTTGCATTATCTTGAACATTGTCTAGCATTCATTTCATGTGTTATCGTAGTTTACCTTGCTGAATAATTACAGATGAACATTATGTCAGTTACTGTGAATCAGCATACCTCACATTTAGTATAAAGAGAAGATCGTTGAAATTATTTGAAAGTTACGAAGCAAGGTAGCTTGCAATTCGTCAGCGTTAGCAGGAAATATCAAGTTAGCTAAAATTACACAGATCAATCCTTATGGCACTATATTTCACATGCTTTGCAGTTATGTAAGCTTACCTGTCCAATAAGAAGAATGCCAATTCAGGGTCGGTTTTGATCCCCAAAACCAAACGAAGGTGCCTCCAGGAATCAAATGTCCTGCCGATGTTCACTCTATTTTTCGCTCGACCACAATCACGTTCCCGCTTAGCCAGAAGGGATTCAGTAAATGTTTTTTTTTTTTTTTTTGGCTTACTCAGAGTTTGTGTAGGAGTTGGTGTTGTGCTGGGAGCCAGACGTTTGCTGGATTTCATCTCTAAGATAACGTTACCAAGTGTTGCAGTTTGTTGACGCTGTTGAATAGCGGAAGAGAAGCTACTGTCTGAGGCAAGGCTCTCGGGAGCGCGCATAAATGTCACATCCTATGGATTTTCCCGGCAAAAGCGTACCGCTCCCTTCGCATGAAAATCAGTCTACAGGCTTTAATAGGCAACCTAGGAAGTCCGGGAAGGGCTCATTTTTTAAGTTGCGTTACAAGCCATTCACACATTAGCAAAAAAAAAAGGCGAATATTACATGAAAAATGTTACATATTGCACCTTTAAATCTTTTGAACTAATAATGCTTAAATGTGACACCATCAGATACAAATAAAACATCTCTGCTGTCTTTTGCCCTTGTTACAGTATAAAGATCACCCAAGCCATATTCTGATTTCCTTGGTGAATTTGCCCATTTTTTCTATCAGATCTAGTAGTTACTGTGGATAGAGCTTTAATTGTAGGTGACTTCAACATTCACATAGATAATGAAAATGACACATTGGGATTAGCATTTATCGATATTCTCAACTCTCTTGGAGTCAGACAAAATGTGACAGGACCAACTCATCACCATAATCATATGCTAGATTAAATTCTGTCGCAGAGCGATTACATCTCAGATCATTACTTCGTCTCTTGTATTCTGCGGTCAGATAATGTTACTCAATCTACACCACGCTATCATTCAGGTAGAACTATTCTTTCGACCACTAAAGATAGCATCACTAATAATCTTCCAGAACTATCTCATATACTCATTAAGCCACAAAGTCTAGAAGAACTTGATGTAATAACAGAAAATGTAAATACAGCCTTCTCTAGCACTCTTGATAGTGTCGCCCTCCCTTCGATTAAAGAAAATTAAAGAAAAAAGCCCCGCACCATGGCACAATGATCACACTCATGCTCTCAAGAGAGCAGCTCAGAAAATGGAGCGCAAGTGGAAGAATACAAAATTAGAGGTATTTTGCGGTGCATGGAAGGTTAGTGTCTCTAGCTACAGACAGGCACTAAAAGCTGCCAGGTCAGCATATTTTAGAAAACTCATAGAAAATAACCACAACAATCCTCTGTGTTTATTCAGTACTGTGGCTAAATTGGTTAGGAATAAAGCCTCAACTCTTCCGTTGTTCCGATATTCCGTTGCAGCACAATAGTAATGACTTCATGAATTTCTTTGCTGATAGAATTGATATAATCAGAAATAAAATTGGAATTATGCAATCGTCTTTCACAGTACCAGAAAACAGTGTCTCATAACTTTCCTCTCGAGCAGCTTCAATCCTTCACTGTCATAGGTCATGAAGAGCTAACAAAACTTACCGAAACATCAAAAGTCACAACATGTATGTTAGATCCTCTTAAAAGCTCTTAAAAGAGGTAGAGTTACCGGTAAAATACCGGTACTTTGGTACCAAGTCGATACTAAAATAAAAAAAGATGTAATAATACCAGTGATCCTGCAGTGCTGGTAGTACCGAGCACCGACTCCATCCGGTACCAGCGTGCAATATGACTGAAACACGTCAGCTTTAAAATGCTCACAGGCTTAATTTGAACGTGTGCTTTGATACTCTTGTACACTCAAATGGACAATTACTCAAATTAAAACTGTGATGTCCTAGTGTGATTTATTAAACCGCTAAAGGCTGCAATCTTACTGTGGACAAGCTGCGTACTTTAAATAAATATAACAGCTCATCCACTAAAAACTCCACAGACATTGAGAATCATTCACGTTGTATCAGATGACAGCAGAGCAGTTATCCATTGTGAACCATGAAGTGCATATAAAATATATATTTATATAATTAAAATCACAGCATTTGCGCTTTAATCTCAGCTCAGCTTTATTTATATCGCATTTGAAACAAAAGAGTTGACCAAAATGCTTCACAGTAATAACATTTAAAAATTACAGCATACACAAACACCAGTAATCTAAAATACAAACACTCCAAAACTGTGTCATACATTTCATTTTTCAGACTCAAAGGCCAGTGTAAAGAGATGAGATTTCAGACGTGACTTAAAAGTCTGTGTCGCAAACTGTTTATCTGGAAAGTGAAGATTCAGGCAAAAAATACACATCATAATAAAAGTACGTTTCAAAATATAAGATAAAGCCCTGAAATTGAAGAAATTGTGACGGAAATATATTACAAATGTATAGTAAAATGTAATATTCACTGTAATAATGATAATAATAATAATAATGAAGCAATATATCACAAGCAAGACTGCTGTTGAATAAATGTTTGGCAAAAAAAAAAAAAAAATTCAATGACATGTTGAAAAGTTATATTTTCACTTGTTAAAAGTTTTAAGAATGAATTGATTAGACACAAATTAAATTAAACTAAAACATGGAGTCCAGGAAAGTAATAATAATAACAATAATAATATTATTAATAATAATAATAATAATAACAAAAAGGAAAATATGATTTGGTAAAGAATAAAACAGATTTAATTAGGCCACTACTTAAAAACACTTAAGCAATGCATCATTGATTGAGAAACACTTGAAGGATACATGGATTTCTTTTAATTTATTATTTACATTGAAAAGTAACTTTTTAAATAGGCTAAACAGGTGTGTTCAATAGCACATTGTCATATTAGCAAAATTGGTACCACAGCTTGATCCTGGAGAATTGGCTAACTATAGATCTTATTTATCTTATAGATCTATGTAACGTATTCACAGAATGGGCAAGAAGGAGGTGGGAACTGGCTGAACAATCAACATAAACTTTTAATGCCACAAAGGAACTTAAACATAACATAAACTGCTTTCTAACATAAAAAAACAAACAAAGACGCACACACACAACAGGTGCATCTCTCTCTCTCTCTCAAACTGGCATCCCCAGTTCCTCTTTATCCCTCTCCCGCTGATTGGACTGATTCAGCGCCAGGCGTCCATAGTTTTGGCCTGGCCATGCCCTCCTCCTCGTCACAATCTAATTTTAGATCTTAGTGATGCTTTCGACACCATAGATCACGACATTCTCTTGAATAGGCTTGAGAATTATGTTGGCATTTGTGGACTTGCATTAGAATGGTTTAAGTCCTATTTAGCAGACCACTACCACTTTGTCTATGTAAACGAGGAATTGTTAAATCAAACAAAAGTTAAGTATGGAGTGCCACAGGGATCAGTTTTAGGCCCTCTGCTGTTCTCCTTATATATGCTTCCACTGGGAGATGTTATCAGGGATCATGGAATAAGTTTCCACTGTTATGCGGTGATCCCCAACTTTATATTTCTTCAAACCCGACGAAATTGTACAATTCTCCAAATTAGCAATTAGAGTGTTTCAATTAAATCAAAGATTGGATGGCCAGAAATTTCCTTCTACTCAATTCCAACAAAACAGAGGTACTAATTATTGGACCAAAAACCTCTAAAAATAAGCCAATAAAATATAATTTGACTCTTGATAGATGTACTGTTACACTGTCTTCTACAGCAAAGAACTTAGGTTTTATATTTGATACCAATCTGTCCTTTGAAAATCAAATTTCCAGTGTTTGAAGAACAGCATTCTTCCACCTCAGAAGTATTACTAAGTTATGACACATGCTCTCTGTTGCTGATGCCGAAAAACTAATTCATGCGTTCATGACCTCAAGACTAGATTATTGTAATGCATTACTGGGAGGATGTCCAGCAAGTTCAATAAATGAACTTCAATCGGTTCAAAATGCAGCAGCCAGAGTACTGACTAGAACCAAGAAATATGATCATATTATCCCAATTTTATCTTCGTTACATTGGCTACCTATTAAATTTTTACATTTTGTTAACTACATTCCATCACGTTCATTAAGATCGTAAAATTCTGGCCTGTTAATAGTTCCTAGAATATCAAAATCCAAAAAAGGAGGTAGATCCTTTTCCTATTTGGCTTCTAAACTACGGAATAGTCTCCCTAACACTGTTCGGGATGCAGACACACTCACTGAGTTTAAGACTAGACTAAAGACTCATCTATTTAGCCAGGCATACACCTAATTTATCCATCAACTCACAATTAGGCTGCTTTAGTTAGGTCTGCCAGAACCAGAAACATTTATCATGACCTATTACTCTGCAAAAAATGTAATGGCATCAATGCTAAAATTATTCTATTTGTATCCGTCTCAACCTCAGGAGTCCTATCCCGAGGTGACCAGCACCGGTCAGATCTAGCTCCATTCCTGCTTGGTGTCGGACTCCACTGCTATGTGTCTCTGAGTGATGATGACTAAATGCAGCCGGTGCCAGCCAGACATCACTGCCTGCATCACCTTGGTCTAATCATGGACTACACTCCTGAAATGGAATACACAGACTATCAATTAATTAGCAACAAAAGCCTTCATCAGCCAACTAACAAATGACAATGCATCTATGTAAACTTCTGCAGTTAATCCAGAATTGACTTCAAAGACATTAGTCATTAATCTTACAGTTCATACAAAATCTTTGTTTAAACACTGACCCTTAACACTTACTTAGTTTACTAATTTTAAACCATGACTTGCACTGCACATAATTAAGTAATATTGGCATTATATTCATGCTGCTAGCCTGAGAGGAACTGGCCCCCACAGTGAGCCTGGTTTCTCCCAAGGTTATTTTTCTCCATTAACCATTATTTGATGGATTTTTGTGTTCTTTGCCACAGTCGCCTTTGGCTTGCTCACTGGGGTTCTAAATACAATTATTATTTATTCTTATACACAATTTACAATTGCACAATGATGGCTCTAAGACTTTATAGATATTACAGTTTAATTTTCTGTTAATGCACGATTTTCTGTAAAGCTGCTTTGAAGCGATGCGTGTTGTGAAAAGCACTATACAATTAAAAATGACTTGACTTGACCAAACTTCCACACCAGACAATCAGTCAATCAATCATTTAACCAACCAACCGTCCATCTGTCCATCTATCTGTCTGTCTGTCAGACAACAACGCTAACACTATTCACTGTTAGTGAATTCCCACCACCATGTAATTTATAAGGTGGCGACCAGGGAGAGTCTCTAATCTGGAGGGTTCGGGTTCAGGATGGATTTAGAAATCGTCACAAGTGAAGCAGAGAATGGAAATGCAGTCATCCAGCAAACAAAATCTACCAAGCTCAATCTACCAAGAGAGGAAGGTGAGATTGTAAACAAGAAGAATCTCTCAAAGACAGAGAGAAATTGCATCAGAAAGCACAGAATTCTGTAGTGAGCTGGTGTTATCTACTTAAATTACAAGAATGTAATGGCAAACTCCTTAAGAGCTGTTTTTTACAACCAGGTATATAAGGACACAACAGCCTTACCGGGTAAGAAATTTGTACTTGGCTGTAAAACTGTTTGCTGCATTTGATTTCATGAGCTCGAAAGAAGAAGGTGAACAATTAGGAGAGATAGAAAGTGAGTGAAAGATACAGGCATTAAAAGGCAGGGAGATAAAGCTGAGCTGTTGACTCTTCCCTGGTCATCCATATTCAAAGTGGAAGCCCAGTGGCAACACAAACAAACAAGCCATGCAGATCGATACAGTAACAACTGCATTCAGAACAGAACTGCGCTAATACACAATCAACGGACCGGTGATCAATCATCTCTTTGACACGGCCCACCAACAACACAAACATGCAGGTGCCAATAACCTGCCATGTTGCTTATATATTCACTTGAGCGCAGCAAGGATGGATTAACGCCCTTTACAATGTCAAACTTTATTAGCCTACCTGTGTTACTATCTCTACAGCACAATGTATCCAAAAATATCCAATAAAAAATAAAAAAAAAAAAAAATAAAAAGAATTAAAAGCATTTGTATTGCATTTGTGGATAACAGGAGGTGTATGCACAATAGCCTCAATGTTTTCCCCCAGGGTTGAGATTTGCTGGGTGTCACAATATCCTGCATATACTGTGACTCTGTGTGGGAAGCAATATTTTGACATTTTTGTGACATTTTAAGCATAGTGTGATAGAATGAGTGTCAAAAATTAAAGGAATACTCTGGGTTCAACAAGTTGCATTTCAACAAATTTCAACAAACAGCATTTGTGGCATAATGTTGACCACCACAAAAATGTATTTAGACTTGTCCCTCCTTTTCTTTTAAAAAAAAGCACAAATTTGAGACATAGTGAGAGAAAGGAAGGGGGCCAAATGTTAAAATACTCACAGTTTATATATATATATATAGCCACAAGATGTAAACAATATGTGTGTTAACATGATTTCAGTGTGATAAAATTGCTTACTAACTTTTCTGTGTAAAGTTATGTCCAATTTTACAACTTTGTTGCCATGACAACATAACACTGTAAAACCAATAATCATGCAAAAATGACGTTTCAAACAACTTTAAAGCTCAAATAACACAGGTTTTAACAGAACAATTAACTAAAGTGTTTTTATTAAATGATAAGCTTCACATTTCTGCTTTTAAACCTTCCAAAAGTTGCCCAATTCACTTCTTTTGTAAGTGGAACTCTTATTTTATTTTTTTATTTTTAAGAAACAGAGAGATTATTTTTTTGGTGTAAATCATCAGTGTGCCACAAATGCTGTGATTGAGGTTAACTTGTTTTGAACTTGGAATACTCCTTTAATTTTTTATTAATTAAGGGGCAAAATTTGGCCCCCTGCAAATCCGAAAAAATGCATGCACCACATATGCATGCACCACATAAAAACACACTGTATGTTATCATTTTATTTCAAATCCTTCAATGTAATTGGTAGATTAAAATACATTCTCCATCTGAATAATTAACTAGGCCTCCAATGTGCATCTTGGTAAAAGCTATTTTACAGTCATGCAAGTACAGCTCAGATCTACCTGAATGAGGAAAGATGAAAATTTCACAACTGTTTGCAAAGATTACGTTCAATAACATGCACGCACACAACATCAACAACATGGAATTATAAATTGCCCTCCTCTAACTGAAACAAGGCTAGATGTGAAAATAAACAGAAAAAAATACTCTGTAACAACGTTTACAGAAAACCTCCAGGTGTTTCGAGCAACGTTCATCTCAGGCCAGGAGAAACTCTTGAATGAATGGAACCTATGAGACAGCACAAGAGCTCTCGCTATGTGCAGATGCTCTGACTGAATGACAGAAAGTGTTGATGAGAAATCTAAGGCCCTCATTCCAATCCAACATTACTCAAAGAATGTTTTAAAACTGCACATTCCCCTAAGACTGCAACCAGCTGCCACCATCTGGTTGGCACAGACTGTTTCAGATACCAGGAGAAAGAAAACCTGAGACTGGTAAGATTGTGAGCTGTCTGCAAAAGATTCACTCACAAAAAAGTACTTGGAAGTACCTATTACATGAGTACCATTTCTAAATTATGGATATATGAATATGGTCATTTACTCCCAAGGTATATTCCAAAGTACAATAGTACTTTTTGTAAGGGTTTGATGGCGTGGTGGCAACCTTGTGGTAAATGAGATGGCCTGCTATCTAGGGATGGGATGATATTCGAATTTCGATATATCACAAACCAAAAAACAAAATGGCGAACCATATCGAGGCACAAACTTGATATTAAGAATATTTTTAAAAAGTTAAAATGTGATTATAATAATGATGACAAACAAATTATATATATATAAAAACTTTCACATATTTTTTCAGGACATGTTCTGTTCAGTTCTATTGCTTGTTCTGCACCTGATCAGCCTGAATGTAGCTCACTATTTTTTGAAGGCTTATTTGTTGTGATCTTTTCTTATAGAGAAAGGTATATGAAAAACTTTAATTGTTTAAATTTTGAGCGTTTATATTTGTATTAAAGAACTTTATTTTTATTAGAAATTATAATGTGCATTTTGCCCAAACACACACACACACACACACACATATATATATATATATATATATATATATATATATATATATATATATATATATATACACACACACACACACATTCTGTCATACTTTGTCATTTAAGTGTTATTATATCGAATCGGGAACCTCATATCATATGTCGAACTGAATCATGAGATAACCATATCGTCTCATCTCTACTGCTAACACAAATGTTCAACACATGATCAACACCAATTAGGGATGAACAAAAGACCAGAGTTTCTAATAACACTTTCCTGTTTAATCACAATCATGATAGGCTAAAGCACTCAATGAAGTTCCAAATGTAAGTTCAGAAGAAGCTTGTTCATCTAGGCCTGCCAATCATTTCCCAAGGATATATAAGTGGCTGCACTGGCGATGATTTTCTGGCATCCCTCCACCTTTATTATTTCATAACGCCTATACCAGTTATTTCAAATGTGTCTTTCCATTTCTTGCTTTAGTCTGATAGTCCAGTGGGTATCTCAGAGCTCCTCTGCTTTAGACAGCAAGCAAAATATGTTTACCTTAATGCACTCCAGGACTACCAGCGAACTTGTGAAATCTCATTTTGCTCTATTTGGACTGATCGGCTCTGCTATAGGTCACTCACAGCTCTTTCTACATGCAACTAATCTGATTTAATGGATCTCGGCCTCTATTTTTGTAAGCATGCAAAGCGCAATGCGTTACAACCATGTGCAATGTCTTATCTAATTTCCATGAGAGTGCTCATTTTAAGTGCAATTTTTGTGCCAACGCAAAGCACAAGTGGGCATGGGTGGGAGTGGTTGCACTATAATGTGGGTGTATGAGCGCAAATTGTGGGTGTATTGTATGTTTATTAAGTTTAACATAGCCTTAAATCCAAATCCTGATGAGAACTACATTTTCCATGCCTATTAAAGGAGCGAGTCATAGATATTTCTGACATTCAACAAGGATGCAGTTAATATTTTTATTCTTTTACTTAATTGCATACAGTCCATTTACACTACAAACTTCTTATGAATTTGCTGTCTTTGTTTATATTGCTGGTGCTCGACAGGGAGTGGACTATATAATAGGATGCAGGAGGTGTCGGAGAAGAACCTCTAAATTAAATTGCACTTGACCCATTCCATTAGCATTTTGTCTGTGCAATTTCGCCAAACCCACTTGTGCCTAGACTTAGCGCATGCTTGCATGAAAATACCAAAACTAATGGCAATGCCCACTGACTTTGTATGACTTATGGCATAGTGCTGCACTTAGCCCTAGCACTCTTAAAATAGGGCCCCATACCTCAAACTATTTACATACATGTTAGATATGCTGTCAGCCTTTTTAGCACCCTGAACGACACTCCTAGAGAATTAAACGTCTAGTCTGACAGTATAAAGGCTCAGATGTGCAGGCTTTCTGCTTAGTCTGAGGGTTTTAAGCTGATCAATATTGCTCAAAATAGGTGTTGAACTAATGGGGTGCACTGGTAACCCTGCATATCAAAAACATTGGATTTAGCCTCCCACAGAAAGCAAAGTCATGTGTGTTTACTAGTTTATATCTCTTAGTGTTTGGTCAAATGGGGTCCAAATGTTGTGGATCTGATTCCGTATGAGTGCTCTTTTTCTTTGCTTCATCTATATTATACATGTAGCAGAGAGTGGTGAATGTATGGTAGATTTATTTTAGAAACATAGAGGAACCTATACATCTCTTACAATACATTCCGACTTTGACCATCTCTACCACACACATATACAGTATAAGCACACATCTTATATTAATCATCAATGTTTGGCAATGTTGAAGATCAAGAGATTTGCGAGCATATCTGTCTGCAAATGAACACCCGTGCTTCACTCGTGGCTTTGCTGTGGGTAGACAGGATATAGCTGCCTATCTCTCTGCCTCCCCTCTGAGATTGAAAAAGAAACTGTCTGTAACAAATACTTACTGCAGAAGGATTAATGCTAGATTTTTACATTTTCTGAAGAAAATGTGAACGGGTGCTTGCAGGTGCAAAACTTGTCACCACTAGGGTGATGTGAGTGGTTGCCAGGACATTGTTATGTGGTTGCTAGGGTGTTCCAACTCATTGCTAGGGCATTAGGGTGTTCTGGGTTGTTGCAAGGTGTTTACTTAATGGGCTAAGTCAAAAGACACTAGATACTAGATATCAGTGGTGAATTCTGCTGGCCTAACGTCAAATAAATAAATATTTTTCATCCTTTCATTCTCAGTCACCTTTTTGCCTATGTATTTTTAGTCGCTTTCCACTCTTAATTCATCTACAAACAGAGAATAACGAAAAGTTTATCCAGTCAGAATTTATTCCTTGATGCTTACAAGCAAAGTGTGACAACTGTTACACAAATCGCATGCCAGAATCCGAAGCAGCGCATGAGTTTGAGCTCCACCCCGTCAGGCCTTCAGAATTTCTTCAGAATCCCTCAACAGTGAAAGTGAATAGGCATCTAATGTGAGACTGTCAGATTCATCAGCTCATCAGATTGATTTATTTGTTCTTGGTGGGTGTGATCTTTAGGATATGTCCCGGTCGAGGCCTTCTAGCTGGCCTTGAGTGACGCAATCACGCTTTAAGTGATGTACGTAATTTGAAAGCGAAGAGCGCGAGATGTGTCTGATGAGTTGGCTGTCATCACTGCCACTATCGCCATTGAGAAAGAGATCTTATGGATTTAAAAACACGAGATGTTTTGCATGACCATGTAATTGCTTAATTTATTAAACAGGAAAGGAGGACTGATTTTTGCTTTTTGCATTGTTATAGCAACATCAGGAGTTTTCTAAGTGTAAATTAGGCTGCTGGAGCATTCAGTGTCGGATCAAGTTTTGAAAAGTAGTGCTGTTTCCATTCAACTCGGAAAGTCGGATTTTACAACTTCCTACTAGGAAAAGCGCTCCGACGCCACTGTTTACAGAGCTGACTCTGAACTGACGATGGCTCTGCAGACAGGGTGGAGTTGAGCTATGTCTCTTCACGGTAAGTTGCTAACTAGTTTGTGAAATACATACTGGAAAGTTAATATACAATGACCCCATCATTTTCCCTTTTCAATATTACTAATATAACGTTAACCCTGTCCCTGACAACCATGTCACTCATGTCTGTTTGCTGTTAGCCAGCTATAGTTTGTCAGTGCAGTCAGTAATGTAAGCAGATTGAAAGGTAAACATCAGAGCATCTTTTTGCAGCTCAGCAGAAAACGGTGAGGTGGTGGATTGTGTCTGTTTAGTGTTGATTTCACGCTATGTTATTACCTAATTGGTGAGACACAATGCTGGAAAGTAAAATAAACAATGTCCATCTTTTACTCTCCGTGACAACAAGCTCATAGCTAACCAGCTAATCACCTAGCTACTTTCATTGTTGTCAGCTGAGTGGAAGCTAATGAGTAAACATATATTCACCAAACTGTTTTGTTCAGGATTCACAGTTTGGTACCCCCTTCAACCGAACAATTCCAGTCACTGCATTTACAAAATGTAATATTTAAAAGTCTGGTTTTCCACCATTGAAAGATTCCCCTGAACTTGTATAGCAGAATACGGTGTATATTGGCAGGTGTAAATGCTTCTTGTTTTACAATCTGCCAATAATTGACTGGCAGTATTCAAATATAGTCAGCATTTGACTGATACTAAACAGTACAGATGTTTATTTAGCTATTTGTTTTATTTGTATTTATTCTTTATATTAATGGTCAGCAATTGACATACTAAACAGTAATACTAATGTTTATTTAGCTATTTATTTTATTTTTATTTATTCTTTATTTTAATGGTCAGCATTTGACTGATACTAAACATACAGTACTGATGTTTATTTAGCTATTTATTTTATTTTTATTTATTCTTTATTTTAATGGTCAGCAATTGACTTATACTAAACAGTAATACTGATGTTTATTTAGCTATTTATTTAATTTTTCTTTTTTCTTTATTTAAATGGTCAGCAACTGACTTTTATAAAACACACAGTACTGATGTTTATTTAGCTATTTATTGTATTTTTATTTATTCTTTATTTAAATGGTCAGCAATTGACATACTAAAAATACAGTACTGACGTTTATTAAGCTATTTATTGTATTTTTATTTATTCTGTATTTTCTCAGTGTTCATGTCTAGAATTTGTTCTTTAATTATACTGAATTATAATAATAATGTCAAATATTCTTTGATAAAAATATTTGTATAAGAAAGCAGCCTTCTGAGTACCTTTGCATAGTCATATCGGTGCAAAATCCACATAGAAAAGGTTTACTATATCGGCCACCATATCGGTTATCGGTGAATTTTACCCTCTCTAAAATCGGTATCGGTCAAAAAATCCCATATCGGTCAAGCTCTAATGCATTTATGGTTGGAGATATCAAGTAGGAATATCCCACATCCAACTTGAATGGAATGCAGCATAACCGTTTACCCTGACGAAATGAAATTTATTGCAAGCAACATTTAAATATTATTAGATATATTTTTCCAGGTATTATAGACCTCCTTGATAGATTCATATGAAAAATTATGATTTTTTAATGTCTGTTCGGGAGACGTTCATTTCACAAAACCATCATGCTGCAGTTAAAATTAGGCTTGCTTGAGCATTAAGTGTAGTTTCAAGTTCTGGCTTTCGTGTGGACGTGTTTTTAAAATGTCAATTGGTATTACTAGTTAGCTGTGACATAATGTATGATGCCCAAAGGCATAGGGTGTCTTATTCATTGTGAAACTGTGTTTTCTTAATGGCATGAATCACACTGAAGGCCTAGAATTTAAACGCACGGCCTGCCACTGCTAGATATGGATCAGGTCCCTCCATCCAAGTCCAAGTCTTTGGAATTTAATAAGCACACCTCTTCTCAACAAGCAATACGATTTGAGTTATCTTTCATGTCCATAACACACATATCTAGGGTTAGGGGGTTGAAAAACAAACAACGTGAGAACAAAGAGACAGAATTGAGAGAGAGAAAGAAAGAAAGAGGGAGAATTTGTCAAAACTGTCTCATCAGAAACATCAGTGAACAGAGGCTAATGGCCATCACACTCCATTAAATTTGAGTGGAAACCACTGATGGACACATGCAAGCGGATTCATTAAACCTGTTGAAGGGATCAATATGCCAGATCCTTCAAAAAGGGACCTTCTGTGTCAGGCTAACCGCCGGTGTTAATTTTATCTGCCTGCAGCACAATAGGGGTCGATCTGCATAGGAACAAGAGAGGACGTCAGAGACAGGATCTGCCGGACCGAGGGGCTACGACTGAGGAAGCAGAACCATCTGTCATCAGCAATAAACTGTGGCCACCAGAGGTAATTGCATTATGGAGTTTGAAAGCTTTGCCCTTACACTACATAAACCCTCTTTTTGTTCAAATTTACATGACTGTTTTTATGTTCAGTGTCCCAGAGACCCCAATGATGTATATATAAAACTATACTAATTTTAAAATTAAACGGAAAGTTCACCCAAAAATGACAAATCTGTCATCTTTTACGCACCCTTGTGTAATTCCAAACCAGGATGACTTTCTTTCTTCTGTGGAACACAAAATATGTTAGACAGAATGTTGGGTTTAGTAAATCAGGGTTTAGTGCCCAAAGTAACCCAGATTTTCTTTCTTTCTTTTTTTTTTTTTTAAGAAAAGGAGGGACAAGTCAAAATAAATTTTTGTGGAAATCAAGATTATGCCATTGTATTGAACCCTGAACATTCCTTTCATATGATCCTCTGACCTTCTCAAAACTGATACTATCGAAGCTCTAACCCTCTGTTGTATCACAAGGTAGGGATGCACTTTTCAGAAATGTGACTGGTATCCCTTCTAGTAACATTGTGTCTGTTTGGGGTCAATCTGAAAAAAAAAAAAAAAAAACAATAATAATAATAATAATTATTAATAAATAAATAAATAAAACAATAATAATAATAAAAAATAAAAAATAAAGTTGACAACTGGCAGGAATGGACTTTACCTTGTGTACAACAATCAGAAAATCTGAAGCATTTTATAAAGTTTACAAATTTTGTGGGATATTACTCTTATTACTCTGTTAATTGTTATATTTGAGCTAATAAAAGGGTCTTGACTCCAAACAGAATATAAGAAATAATGCTGCCTTCATGTACTATCGGAATTATCCTGCTTCCCACATCTGAAGTGGTATTTACAAGTACAGTTAGTGCGTTCGAGTGCTTTGTTGTCAGAAAGAACAGGAAACATTGCTGACGCCAGATTCATTCATACATATTTCTTGAGGAACTTTTATTTTGACACCATAATACACATTTTCCAGTTAGCTTGCTGACGATAATGGAATTTTGGTCAAATGCATGCTATTTTTAGAGTAAAAATGTAAAATTTGCATCAAATGGTTGCTGATATACATAAATGAATATGATTGAAACACCAAGCTTTAACAATTAGCTGTATTTAGAAAAATGAATAGAACCAATCATTCACTACAGAAACCATACTCTCCTCCGCCATGTTGAAAGTTTACATATCCTCGGAACTCGGACACTCAGGTATCAAAATTTTCTAAGTTTCCCAGGCCTACTTACATTTGAGGGGTCATTCGTGTGCAACTTCCAAATGGGACACTCGCATTTACGATAATTCCGACAGCACGATATGGCAGCATAAAAGGTTTGACATTTTCTCAAATGGTGCATCAAGCACAATGCCATTATGAAGACACGTATGGTGAAAAAAAAAAAAAATCAATTCATATCCAATGGAGTACGAGGTGCATTCAGAATAACATAGCAATATTTAAATAAGCCAGGCCTATTTTCCTTGGTATTCCGCACCATGGGTTATGCCTCAGTCTCTTGACATGTTCCCTCTAATTCCTGTTCCTTGTTTTTAAGTGAGAGAGTGAGCGAGATTCCTCTCTCACTGTTCAACAAAGCCTGGGCACCTCACATTCACTAAGATATTTCAAGACTTCCCAGCTAAAATCCCTGCTTAAGTTAACAGCATTTGATCACTGTGCTACTGCTGGCACCATTTATCAAGAAGGTATTGCCATCCCCTGCATACAGAGTTTCAAACTAACATATTTGCAATCAAATATTTAGTCAAAATGGAATGACGAAATCCCACATCAAAGCAGTTCATAGTCACTTTTCATGTGCGCTCACGTTGGGGCTTTTCCCACTGGGAAGCCAGAATGGTAAACAAGAGCCAGCACAGGTTTTAAAATAAACAAGCCCTGACGTCAGGCACAATTTTCTATTACAGCAGTTAAATTTAACTGCCGTACTGAGCCCTAACCTCCATAATCACTTAAAGTTGCATCGCTTTTGGCCACCGGTCATGCATGGCAGTTAGCCAAACCCCACAAACAGAGGGATAGCATAGCAAATGTCTGGAACAGTGCCCCTACTGAGATATTTATTATGTTACATTCAAAGCACAGTGAGCGTAAAAGTCGTACAGACACACACCATCTCCTGACAGACTATACAATATGCTCTTAATAACGCTCCAGAGAATCGAAATGGGAAAAGATTAGCATGGGACATAGATTAAAGTGTCACTCTTCTGCCCAAGTACACAAACAGAGACACGAATGTTTGGTTAAATACTTGGCCAAATGCTTTGCAAGCGCACTGTCTTGTACTGTACATACATACAAACCTCAATACTCAAGGGGGCAATATACACTACCGTTCAAAAGTTTAGGGTCACTTACTCATTCTTTATTTTTTATTTTTTTCACATTTTAGACTAATAGAAAAGTCATCACAACTATGGAATAATAGAACTGGAAATATGGGAATTATGTTGTGAGAAAAAAAAAAGAAATCCAAAATAAATCAAAACTATGTTATATTTTAGCATCTTCAAAGTGGCCACACTTTGCCTAGAATTTGCAGAAATGTACTTTTGGCATTTTCTCAACCAGCTTCTTGAGGTATCACCCTGGGATGCTTTTAAACAGTATTGAAAGAGTTCTGATCTATATGTTGTGCACTTAGTGGCTGCTTTTCTTAATTATTCGGTCTGAGTCATCCATTTCAAAAACTTTTTTTTTTTAAATACAATTTTAGTTTTGTAATTAAATAAATTAATATGTTGGCACAATTATATTTTTGTCTACAAAACTAATTTCAAACATTTAAGCATACGCCTTTAGATCAAAAGGTTTTTAAGATCATGAGAAACATTTCAGGCAAGAGACCCCAAACTTTTGAACGGTAGTGTAGTTACCTTCAAATGTCTGTGTCATTAAAGCTGATGAGTTATTTAGGTAGACTGCTATACATGTTGACAGTTTAACAAAAGCTATGCCTCAAATCACATGAGGTATATACACTGTGCACTTACACTATGCACTCGGCCATCTAGTTTATGAATTTTCTAAGTGTAGTATCGTCTTATATGGAACACTGACTTTTTTTACTACACAGAAGCATTTGGTGTTTTTAAATGCACGTAATGTGTCGCACCTAGCTTTTGTGCATTTGCTAACCACAGTTCAACAATTGTTATCTGAAATATCTTACATATTCACATATCGTGAGGTGATGGTAAAGCATTCAACTCACATAAGCAAGGTGCTGTCTTCATAGAGGTTTCACTAGTTACCAGTATTACTTACAATTGTTTTATCAGGCCAGCATTGTGGCCAGATGACCCCCGTGGCTTCCGCTAAGTAGGGAAAGCTGTGACTAGGGTTGCGCGGTTTACCGGTACTAACGAAGTATCGCGATACCAAAAAAAAAAAAAACACCATTTGATAATAACATTTAATGAAAACATTTCAGTGTGAACACATTACTTACACTACAAAATGGCATAGAATAGTGCAGAAGTATGTAATTTGGGACACAGCTTAACTTTAACTAACTTGCTTAACAAGATTGTCTTCAAACTGTTGCTGCTCCATGACAGTAGTTGACCTGAACATCTGACCATATAAAACGTTTCTGCTAATGTCCTCTATACAGTGTCCCCTGTGAGAATGCAGAACAAACTTGAGTTGCATTATGAAGTGCACCCAGAGTCCTGACACATCGAAATGCAGCTGCGCATTAAATGGAGCTTTTACGTTCATTTATGTTCACATGTTTGCATACAGTGTTTTTTCGGGCCTTAATATTGGTTAAAATATTTGAGTGTAGATTCCCAGGTGTATGCACAAATATTACCCTATATGAAAAACCTTGTTCTTGCTTAGCATGCCAGTACGGTTCTATACCAGCTTTTGCGGTCAGCTACACCATTGTCATGAAGATGAACTCACACACGAATACACCACCTGAGAGTCTTTTGTCTAAAACAGAACTGAGGAATGGTGGCAACTGTGGATGAAACCCCTGAATACTGACAGGAGTAAATGTGTATTTATAGGCATGAACATATGACCAAGAAGATATGAAAAGTTGCAGTCATCTTTAGAATTACTGTGCGCACATTGTACCAACTTTTGTAACGAGACTGTAACAAGTCACTGAGTCCGGCCACACCCTCCTCCTCATCACAGTCACATTTTAATTACACTGAAAAAGGGTGTAATAATATAACACATCACCGTTTTGCTATTTTGTTTACTTTCTATCAACCAAGGATTCCTTTATTTAAAGGCATAACTCCGTAAAGTTGGTGATAACATTCTCACATTATTAAATTACCCCATGGGGAATTGAAGGGGAAAAACAATACATTTGACAGCTTTTCTATTCTTGAAATCATATCAAAGTTCATCCCAAACAAATATATATACCACTGAATGAAGCAACTTGGTTATGAAGGCGTAAAAATAGCTTTTGTGTTCTTTATCTGTGTCAGATAATCAATTGTAGCAGCATGTTCTAAACTCACCATTCTACTCAGACTAAACTATATGTCTATTTCCACTGTATAGTGCATATAAGACTCATTTGGATGGGCCTGTTGTGATCAGGGAAGGTCTGTTATATCTTTATAAAGCCTACAATACAGTTTCGACCCTCCTCGTGTTTGAAATTGATCCCGGGGCCCAGCACAACTACCAGCAGTTAATTAGCTCAAAATTTCCCATCTTTTCTGAGGCTTCAAGAGTCCTATGATGCAAACATTGGGTCTTGCTGCAGGACACTTCAACAAAGCCTAACCGCAGATGCTCTCTTTGAAGCAATAAATAGATAAATATCCAGATCAGAGGTGACATATGAGAAAACCAAACTGGAAAGTAACAGGCTCTCTTATGTTGCTTTTGTTAACCAAATGAGCTTAGACCAGATAAAGTCAACTATACAGTAAAATATCATTTTGTGAAATTACCAAGAGCCCCCAAATGTCCTGTTAGGTAATGAAAAAATGAACAGACCACTGAGGAAGGAGCTTGTGATTTAACATTTCAACATTTAAATGTCAAGAAATACATTACCATCTACAAAACTGCTAAATTAAATTTTATTGTTTTGGGGCCTAGTATAAATTTGTGTCTTCAGGTTCAGATTATATCTCATTGCAGCACTGACATATCCTTCAATTTTCTTCGATAATTATCAACAAAGCAAAGGCTTATCTCTGAAGCCGAATGGGCACAAAAAACAATAGAACTGTCATTGAGCGCTGACCACACTACGCTTGCAGAAGATTTCTGACCTTCAAATTGAAAATATATGAATAGAAGGGATGTTATCTGCTGAAGCATTGATTAGACCCCTTCTGACATGCTTTGATATTGCCTCGGCAAGGTATCAATATGACCATGGCCCACTCTTGAAGCATAGTCAAATTGATTTCTGTATTATGAGTTTTATTTTAGCACTATATTCTTCTGAAGTTCAATCTGATTAGTGTATTGCTGATTTAATACTGACGAATCTTGGCATGAATTGCTTTAAATCAAAATAATTTTGACCAATAAAATAAAAACAAGCACAAGAACCATTTGGAATTACTTATAAACAACAAAAATCAATAAATAATGCAGAGCTTATTTTAATTTCCTAAAATGCTCTATGAGGCTTTTGGATTTCTCCCAGTTTTATGTATTGCATTGCATATTGCCAATTTACTGAAACTGAGCCATCTTATCACAGCCGAATCTTATTAATATATTATTGTTTTGAGATAAGAAGGTATGTGAGGCTTACAGGATTTTGAATGAAGAATATTATTTTTAAAATAATATTTTAACCTGGTAAGTTGATAACAGAATAGCATCAGAACAAGGTGCTTCCTACCTATTATCTTAATATTATGAAGTATATTGTTATTAGGCCCAGAGCACAGTCTGACAAGCACTGAGGACAGTGCAATAGCCCAACGGATCATATGTGTCATGTTCAAAGAGACGGCTAGAGATGATGAATGTACGGTTTCACCGTAACAACTGCACATGTCTGCAACTCCTAGGTAAACATACACAAACAATAGGAAGGAAACAATATTGGCAAGAGAGGTTGTCCTCCCAGCCCAATATTCTTAGAGCACTTACAATTGCATTTAATAGTATGTCATTAAAACAGTGACATCACTTCCTGCTCTTGTTGGAAAGTCACCCTACCGTTAATGGATTCTTTTTAATGGTACATTTCTCTGGTCCACTGTGATAAGTCTACCTATCAAATCAAAGCTGGACATTTAAAATAATAATAGTAAAAAATGGAAGGGACCGATGATGCAGCTTATAACAGTTACTGAATGAGCCATTAAGGTTGTATTGACATACCACATTATATAATGCGTGCTAATTTCCCATTTAAGCATTTTCAAAGTTAACAAGACTGAGCCTCAGTCAAGGCCCAAACATACTCTATGTAAGTACGTGAATGCAGACGCATCTTGCTACGCAAGCACGATTTCACTGTGTTATGAAATGTGTCATAACCTAACGCAAGTACTTGCTGTATTCTCAGCATTGCCTCAAGGGGCGCTACATTGGATTTTCTTTTTTCAGTCAACAACTGTCATGGCGGAGCAGTAATTTGAGGAGAGTCTTGACGAACAAGTTAGATTATACAAACATATTTTCTGTCATCTTTTCAGCAAATACAAAAGAACACACTCCTCAACAGTTGACATGTTGACTCCGCCACATCCGGTTTCGTGGCATCTAAAAAACTCTTTCGCCCCCTTCTGGTCTGAGGTTTGTAACCGCCAGAGAAAATCAAGAGTACATGTAATGTATTTACAATGGGACCACGCGTTGGCGAAGTGATCCCATCTGCGTACTTGCGTGAAGTATGTTTGGACCCTTAGGGTAAAATTTTAAAATAGACAAAGATAGAGGAAAGATATAGAGAAGGCAAGGAGGTAAAATGTTCACCTTAGAATTGACTGCTGTTAACATAAATTTTGATTTGGTCCTTTATAATTAATCTCCCTGCGCAGCAGCTTAAAACAGTAATACCTACTGCATAAAAGCATACTTACTGTATAACGGCTGCTTTTCACTCCAGAAAGAGTCACTGGCCCAACTATTCATCATAGAAAGTGTGAAAAGAAAGAAAAGTACTAAAAGTCTCCCTAATATCAGTGTTTAACATGTGAAAAGATTACACAAAGGCCCTTTTTAAGTAAATATAAAAAATTAACATGACAGATATGGGTAGTAAAAATTCAGAAACCCCACCTTCCATTTTTATGTTCACTGATGAACTCTTCTGCAGTTGTACAATTCCTTCTGAGACATGCAAGTTTTATTACGTATGATGGAAGTCCAGCTTGGGTTAGTGGGGTCAGACTTGGTAGTGTGTCTCCTGAATCTTTGTTGTCTTCTTCTCTGTATTGTCTCTTTATCTGGCAGCAGAATACCATCAAGACGGAGATGCTACTGTGATATGGGCATCAGCAATGCTTTTGGACATATGCTGGTTCTATCTTTTCAGCAATGTTTCCATATGATTTTTGTAGCAACCATTTACCTGAAAATGGCCTGAAACCTCTTGATGGTGAAAAGGTTCCCATTCAGCTTTAAGTCCAAAACACTACCACAGTCTGTATTACAATCTCAGAAAAGCAAAGATGCCAATATGCAGAACTGACCGAGAACACTGAAAACAGCTAGTTTGAGTAGAACACCCTACAGTATTTCTCTATTCTACAAGTCGAATGATTTGGAGAGGTCAACGAAGGTCCTAAATAGGTCCATATGTTGTTTTTAGCACACTTCTCTTGGAGATGTGCCATGAAAATCAAGTTGACTAAACTCCTGTTATGAAGCCAGATTATCTGACAGGATAATTTCAGTGCCAGGACTTTTGTGTTTCAAAAGGTTGTGGTCCATTTCAGGGGCATAAAAGAAGCATTTGAAAGTTTTAGTAGTGTTATTATGACCAGTGCTTGAAGTGGGGTGGTACGCAGCAGTACCCAGTACCTGCACATCTATAATTTACTCTACAGAGTATCGGCAGTTTTTTCTTGCCTACCAACACTTCTGAGAGTCTCCTGGTACGATGTAATGTTTTTATTTAATGTAAGTCAGTGATTTGATATGGCCTGCCAATCACTTTTATCTGACCTTCCAAATGATTTTAAAATCACGGTAAACATCCAAACGCTCTCTGAGCAAAACTCAGCAGTGAGTTTATCAACACTCATCATGTGCAACAGTATCGGTGCTCGTTAAGCTATCCATGATCCAGTTCTGGAGGACCGTGCGCATTTAAGCTTGTCTGGACATAGTTCAGTTTCACTCTTCTCCAAAACATGAAACAATAACCTTTTGGTGAGCACATTTTATCGCGTCTTATTTACTCAAATGTATTTATGCATATTGCTTAGCTGCTGTGTGCAATCAAAACTACAAACTTAAAAAAAAGCTGTTACAGAAGTGATGTCAGCTCATATGCACAACCCTTTTTCACAAGAGGCAAAATGATGATGAAAACTGAACCTTCAAAGAAAATACATAGGAAAATTTGCTTTTTTCTCCATTCTTTTCTGTAGTGCTCGTAAAAAGATTATGTGAATTGTCATTGAACTTGCCTATGCATATATCCTGACAGTGTTTGGTTCTACATCATGGCTTTGCAAATTCATGACCTGAGAAAAGTCTTGCAGGCCAGGCTGGAGGAATCATTCATACCCTCTGACATTAAAAAAGCAGTTGGATAGGGACCTGGGTAGCTTAGCGAGTACTGACGCTGACTACCACCCCTGGAGTCGCGAGTTCGAATCCAGGGTGTGCTGAGTGCCTGGTTGCCTGGGAGGGTAGAGTCACATGGGGTAACCTCCTCGTGGTCGCGATTAGTGGTTCTTGCTCTCAATGGGGCGCGTGGTAAGTTGTGCGTGGATCACGGAGAGTAGCATGAGCCTCCACATGTGGAGTCTCTGCGGTGTCATGCGGACACGTGATAAGATGGCCGTGATAAGTAACCGCGCCACCAAGAGGACCTACTAAGTAGTAGGAATTGGGCATTCCAAATTGGGAGAAAAAGGGGATAAAAAAAAGCAGTTGGATGCCCTGTGTAGCGAAGACGCCGAGGCAGTTGTGTTAAGCTCCATGTGCAGTTTAATAAACGTATGAACAGTATAACAAAGTGGCAAATAAAAGGATAAACGACAAAACAGGCAAGGGTCCGGTACACAGGAGACAGTCCAAGAAATGCAAACCAAGTAAACTCGAGAGACAGAGGGGTAATCCAATAAACAGGCAAAAGGTCCAAAAACTCACAAGCAGGCAGGGAAATACGATAAACAGGAAGGAGTCAAAAACTCAGGAAGAACAGGAATGGTAATAATGCTCAGAATTGCAGACTAGGCAGAACAAGACTTCGCACTAAATGCAGGTAAACAGAGAACTTAAATAGTCTGGGATAATATGAAACTGGTGAGTGAGCAATCAGTCTGAGCGGGGGATTATGGGAAATGTAGTTCGTGAAGGGAAAGCTAGAATTCAGGAGATGGAGACCCCTGGCGGCATTTTGGAGAGATAGCAGATGCTGCAGGTGTAACAGAACTCTGTCCTCAGAGTTCATCCAGGAACGCTCCTCAGGGCAGCATCCCTCCCAGTCAACCAAGTATTGGAGAGTCCGACCCCGGCGTCGAGAGTCCAGGATCTTGTGTACCCGAAAGGCCTCCTCTCCATCAATGAGGAATGGAAGGGGTCTCTGGGGGTCTTGAGAGCCCTCCTCTCTCGGAGGCGCCGAGCATATTTTGAGCATATTCGGCCCAGAGAAGGAAGCGGCTCCAATCGTGCTGATTCATTTGACAGTATGCTCAGAGAAACTGACCTAGGTCTTGATTAAGGCATTCAGCTTGTCCATTAGATTGAGGGTGATATCCAGAGGTTAGACTCATGTTGATGTTGAGCAATTTGAAGAATGCAGACCAGACTTGGGAGGTGAATTGAGGACTACGGTCGGAGACAATGTCTTCTGGTAGGCCATAGAAGCGAAAGACATACTGGAACAGGTTCTCGGCACATTCCATAGACGAGGGGAGCTTGGGCAGAGCTCCAATCTACAGGCCTTAGTAAAACAATCCACCATGGTTAAGATGGTAGTGAAACCCTGGGAGTTGGGTAAATCCGTGACAAAGTCCACTGCGATATGAGACCAAGGACGACGAGGGGCAGGCAGGGGCTGAAGGAGACCAGACGAACAGATTTAGAGGTGGCACAAACATTGCAATTTTTAACATAGTCAGCGACCTCTGTCGCTAGGTTCTCCCACCAAAACCGGTTTTGCACTAACCTTCAAGTAGCTTGTGCACCTGGATGCCCAGAGCAGGCCGAGTCATGAACCCACTTAAGATCTCTGTTGCGCAAGGATCTGGGAACAAAGACTTTATCAGGAGGGCAGTCAGTGGGACTGGGTTCTAGATTCTGAGCTTGGGTGATTTCAGCCATAATGTCCCATTGTACGGGAGCAACAATGAGTGTTGGTGGGATTATCGGGGTCACGGGGTTGTTGCAGTTAGTAGACAAATAAATGCGGGACAGGGCATCTGCTTTGGTGTTCTTGGAGCCGGGTCGAAAGGTAATGGTGAAATCAAATCTGGAGAAAAACAGAGACCATCGAGCTTGACGGGGATTTAGTCGTTTAGCAGACTGAATGTATTCCAGGTTGCGATGATCCGTGATAACCAGGAAAGGATGACAAGCTCCCTCTAACCAATGCCTCCACTCCTCGAAAGCCACTTTCATGGCCAAAATTTCACGGTTGCCGACATCGTAATTCTCTCCACAGATGACAACTTGTGTGAGTAGAAGACACAGGGATGGAGTTTGGCGGGAGATCCTTGTCGTTGAGAGAGACTGCACCTACTCCTGAATCAGAGGTGTCCACTTCCAGTGTGAAGGGTCGAGTGGGATCTGGATGATGGAGAATGGGTGCAGTCGTAAAGCATCATTTAAGATCATCGAAGGCTTGACGAGCAGAAGTTGTCCAGATCAGTTTCAGAGCTTTTCCATGGAGCAAAGAGGTGAGTGGAGCAGCAACCGAGCTGAAACCTCGGATGAAATGTTGGTAGAAATTTGCAAAACCAAGGAAGCGCTGTAGTTCTTTGACAGACACGGGTAGTGGCCACTTCAGCATGGCTTGCACCTTAGAAGAGTCCATGGTGACTCCCTCTGGGGAGATGACATACCCCAGGAAAGAGATGGTTGATTTGTGAAACTCACATTTCTCCATCTTGGCACACAGTTGGTGTTGAACAAGGCGGTTGAACACCACTCTGATGTGTTGAACATGTCATACAGAATATCATCAATGTAGACAATGACCTATTTGCCATTAAGATCACGAAAAATATCATTTACAAAGGCTTGAAAGACAAATGGACTGTTGGAAAGTCCGAAAGGCATCACCTGGTATTCGTAGTGGCCAGTGTGTATAGAAAAAGCAGTCTTCCATTCATCCCCCTCCCGAATGCAGATTAAGTTGTAGGCATTACAAAGATCCAGTTTGGTGAAGTTCTTGGCGCATCGTAACTGCTTTAATGCTGCTGGTACCAGAGGGAGAGGATAGCAAAACTTGATGGTGACTGTGTTCAGGCCTCGGTAGTCAATGCATGGACGAAGACCCCCGTCCTTCTTTCCTATGAAGAAGAAACCAGCAGAAGCAGGAGAAGTGGATGGTCGAATGAACCCTCTTTCTAGGGACTCCAATATGTACTCCTCCATAGCTTTAGTTTCAGGTTCTGATAAGGGGTATATTTGTCCATGTGGAGGAGAGGTGCCCGGCAGAAAGTCAATGGCACAGTCACAGGAACGGTGAGGAGGAAGTTGCATAGCCTTTGATTTGCTGAATCTGGAGATCCAAATAATAATGTGGCAGAATCGACGTCTCCTTCTCAGCAAGGATAGTCGTGGTGCTTACAGGAGGAAGAGAGATGGGTTGAGGAAGGTTGAGGCAAGACTGAAAACAGGAAGCACTCCAATGAGTGATTTGTCCATCTCTCCATGAGATCTCAGGGTTGTGAAGTCTCAGCCATGGCAGGCCAAGAACAATCAGGTTCTTAGGAGAATGAGTGACTAGAAATTGAATCTCATCATAATGAAGAAGTCCTACTTGAAGACGGATGGGTCGGGTGATTTGTTGAATCTTGCCAGACCCCAGAGGTCGTCCGTCTAGTGCTGACATGCAAAGGAGGGACACAGGGAACAAAAGACAGGTTGATATTCGTGGCAAGACCCAGGTCAATAAAGTTACCTGCAGCCCCTGAATCTAAAATGGCAGATACATGATGTTCATTACCTAGAACATGTAAAGTAACTGAAACTTCAAACTGGTCGATTAGAATTAGGTTTGAAAGTTCCAAACTCACCGCCACGTCCCCCTTCCTAGGGGGACGAGTAGGGCAGGCAGCCAGTAAATGTTCCACCCTAGTAATACATTTAACTAAATCTAGTTTAAATAATAGAGCTTAATTTGCCCTATCGATTTGACTGGCTCTGTTTAAATGGAGAATGCTATTTAAAACCAATACAATGTCAAACTGTCTTGTTTTAAAGGAACACCATATCAATACTTCAAGGTATGGTAATAGATTATTTCCAAACAGTTTATGTAGATCTCTTTTTACACCACATGCCCATTGGTTGAGTGCAAGACAGGCCTTGATGTGTAAGATGCATGTCCAGACAAAAATTATTTGAATATTTGATAATTAGAGTATTTTGACTTTTTGAATTGTACTCAATTGGGTTGTGTTTAGTTAAAAAGCTTTACTCAAGTACATCTGAAAAGATACAATTTTTAATCAAAGAAAAAGCAACTAACTCAGTTTCACCATGAAACATTTAAATAATTTCAGTGAAAGGGTATTTATTACAACCAACATTGACATTTCATTTCTTAGGATAAAAAACACTACTTAAGGATAAACGCAACGGTGCAGTTTTCCACGCAGAGTGTGCCATCAATCCATGTCGGACCTATTTACTCTGAGTCTGCAAGTCATCAGTTTATTGTCAAAAGGAGAGATTACCTTCAGTCTAAATCTGTAGTTTTTACTTAGGAATCTGAATATATTGAGCAAATATGCTTTAGAGAAAACATTGCTACGTTGCTAAAAACATGCCTTTCCGTCTCTCTCCCATTCTCACAGGGACCAGACGGCAAAAGGAGCCATGTCATTTAAACTTACAGAGTCGTGAATATATTTTTTCTGCACATCAAAAACCTTCACTCTGCAAAATTATTTATCTGGCATTCCTTGCATCTAAGAAGGCTTTTCTTGCATCTCTCATTGACTTGCTCTGTCATCTTGTTAGAAATTGAAAAATGTAAATGAGAGACAAACTATGGAAGCTGCGTGCTGCTATAAGACCTAGAATATTAACTTACTAGAGGCCATTATGGGGTTGTCAACGAAATCTACAGGGCGCTTTTTAAAATCACTTGGCCTGTTGCTGATATATTTACAAAAGGGATGGTAGCTGACATAAAGGAAATAAAGAAAACAGCTCTCTTATGCACTTTACTGCCACAGCTTAAACAATTTTGCAAGCAATTTAAGAGAAGCTCTGTTGTTACTTTTTTGGTTTCTTTGGCAGTGCTTTATGGTTGTCTGTTACAAGATATACTCTTTTCCTCATTAGTTATTTTTAGCTGCAAAGGAACACACCAACCCAATTCCAAAACCACAGTTATTATAAGAGCTTGTTGGTCATTTGGACAAGCCATGGTAAAGATGCCCTTGATCTTAGGCTGCCTGGGGAGGACAGGGGTACCCATCAGCTTAAATAAGGCTAAGGGTGTGTTCACACTTGGCAGATTTGGTTCGATTAAAACGAATTCTGGTGCGATTGCTCTGTTAGTGCGGATCATTTGAACAAGTGTGAACGCTGCCATCCGAACCTTGGTGCGCACCAAACAAGCGGACCGAGACCGCCTGAATAGTGGGTCTCTGTCCGCTTCCAAATGAACTTTGGTGCGGTTCGATTGATATATGAATGCAACATGGACCAAAGACGTCTAAATGGACCAAAAACAGGAATTAATTTGCCTAATACTGACCTCAAGCATACATAGTTCTTCTCATCATAGGAGCTATGTTGCCCATTACAGTTCGGTACAGGCGTCGGAACCGCCGTCAGCCGTCCTTGCAGCATATTTTCGTTTGTGTGAGCAACGGAGGAATTCCTGGCACTGTTTTAACTCCTTTACACATTTTATTAGCTCTTCGTTTGTTCTCAGCTGGTAAAAATACCACCATATATACATACATTTTCTGTGGAGGGACTTGGACTGGAACAGCATTGGTTCAAAAGTGCTGAAATCAGTGTGATCCAATGGAAAACACGTAATATTGCGTGCAGCTACAGTGTGGAGGGACAATGTTCTTGCTTCCTTTACCACACAGTTTGATCTGTTACTACTGGCGAACTAGCTGCTGGCATAGGGACCCCTTCTTTTCATTCCCCCATGCATTTTACTTATTACAGGGCACTGTTTTCCTGAGGTTTATCCATTGAGGCTCTCAGTATAATCACTACCTTGGTCTGCAATGTTCTGACCAAGTAGGGCCTATACCAAAAATATCATTATCATTAAAATATCATGTGCAGAGAGAACTAGCTATTTCAGGTGTTTTTTTTTTTGTTTTGTTTTTTGCCAACATACATGTTAAACAAATTGCTAACACAATGTTGTTTCAATATAGATACAAAATATGTAAGTGCTCGAGTGTTGTAAAGATTGTAGGTGTAAACTGGCTACTGCATGTTTCATCTACTTACTATTACATGTAAATTATGTCATCTACATACCATTCATCTATTATGTTACATCTACTTAAGGTGAAGTGTGTAATTTCTGCACCACTAAATGGAACTGCAAACTAAATGACTGTTTTAAAACAGGTTTTCTGAATATTCCACCCAACTGCCATTGGTCAGACAAACAGAAGACTATGCCCCAAACCAGAGACTACTTAACCCAAGACTAACAACTTGTTTTAAATTGAATAAGAAAATCTGGAACACCCAATATTGCTGGCTGGACCAGCCTGAAAAAATGAATGGAGTTTTTTAGCCTAATCTGGCCTAAAGAAGCAGAATTTATGATACCTTTGCTGTCAGATTTTTCAGCTGATTTGAAATATGGTTTTTGATCATAATCTTGACCAACCGTTTTGAAGACTTCAAACTTTCCACATTCAAGTAGGTAGAAGCTGTACTTTTCTGCCACTTGTAAACATAGCATAGAAAATAGCTGCCCGAGAGCATTCTCAAGATGGCCGCTGAGAGGACTTGACTTGAAAGGGACTTTCTCACACCATTGGTCAAGCCAATTTTGCTATGTTGGACTGGTTGGGATGTTCAAACAATGTTCTGAAAGCATCAAAGAGCCACAGTTTATACACTTCTCTGGGAAATCAACCTACAAATAGCTTACTTATTGTCATATATGCTTGAATAGGAGAAAGTTTTTTAACATTTCAAAATTCCACTTTAACCATTGGTTCCCTATTTATCTTAACTATCATTATTCAAATTCCAAATTTACTAGGGACAATGTATATAAGATGTTACGAAAGGAATTTGTATTAGGTTTGGACGCCACATAGAATGGTTCTCAATCCAGAGCACTAATCTTGTGAAATACACCTCATGCATTCTCTCAGTCAGATATCAGTGCTGATTATGCATCCAAGTTGCTGCTGGTATTATCTAGATAAGCTACAGGGTCAGGATAAATAAGATGCCCTGCAAGGTACTGGCCTCTGGGAGCTACTCTGGGTGCCAATAAGATGTCAAGAGTCAGATCCTTCCCTGAAACAGCATCAAAAGCTCTTTAAAACACTAAGTTATATTGTCACAACACCTGATTTATGGTAGTTGTTTTTGGACAGCTCCTGCATCTCTCAAACTTTAAACCAGATGTCTGCTTAATTCCACAGGCAATGAGATGGGCTGTAGGGCATTCAAAGAATGTCTGTTTAGGCCGCTGAACCACAAAAATCTTAATATGCAGGTTTAAACAGGTGCATATTTCTACACATCTCACACTTACACACCATTGTTCCCTCAAAGCTATATAAGTTTAGTCACACACTTCGATTGTTGCTCCCACACAGATAAAAAAATTGCAATGTGCAAAAGCAGAGTGTGGAAAATAAAACTCTTGAATCAAAACTTAATGAAAGAGCATTGTTTCAACTGGAATCCATTTATTTTACGCATTGAACCGATGCTGTAAGAAATATTCTTACAAAAATATGCTGCAGTGACCATTCAAAATGAAAAAAAATCTTAGAACAATTCAAGTTCATAGAAGCAATTGGAATTACAAAATATACTGACACATGGAAGCCCACAGAGATCATGCATTATTATTTTTCTGCCTTGTTTTCTCAACATCATAAAAACTTATCTCGACAAAACAAGTTATCTTTCTCTAGTTATTATGACAGAACATTGATATATGGCCTATGCAATGCCTAACAATAACTAGTAATATACCAAAATGTTAGCCTAATAATGAAATGAACTATTTTGAATGTCTTTAATTTTTATAGTTTTTTTTTATTATTTTTTTTTATTTTTTTTAATCGTGCGACCCCGTGTCCTCTTGCTGTGTTTTTTGTCTTCGCTTTACGCTAAGCATAATTTAATTTCATTTAAACCAAATGATCTCAGTTCAGGACATCGTGGGCTGTCATTAAAAGGTTAAACTTTTGATGCACTTTGTGCACAATTTGTCTTTGTGAGAAATGCCAACATAAACTACATCTAGTAAGAAATCTCATGAAGTTTTTACATTGAAACCTGTTTGAGTCAAAAGACTTAAGTCTCTAGTTTCATCTGATATGTCATTTTGAAAACTTAATCGATTCATCGCAAAATGGCAAGCTATTAAACACAATGACTATGTTCGTGGACTATAGGGCTATTTTTCTTAGAAATCCTAGGTTCACTATGCGTTATCACATTGAGAATCAATGGGTTCATCCAAAGGCTCCAAAATGTTGCTTTCAGGGGCTTTATATGCAATTAGGATGAAAATAAGGTGCATTTCGAACTGTTCTGAGACCAGTGCAGACAGACAGCAAAATGGTGGTTAAGTCATTCACTAAATAGGGAGCAAGGGAGCATCCTATAGCTTTCCTATGCAGCCATATGTGTTCACTCCAAACTTCTGAACAAAGTTCCGTTTCAGGCTGAAGACAATGTTTGGACCACTCAACATGGTTGGCAGACATGGTACAATGGTAGTCAGATTCAGAATTTATAATACTACATTTTATTTTAATATGGTTGGCAGTGACTGGATGATGCTGACGTCTCAAAAACATGAATAACCAACACTCCTGGAAACATAATAAACAATTTGATAAAAACAAAATCTGACTTTCTGTATCTTGGTAATAGCAAACACTGCACACTGCACTAATACATTGGATGTTTCTGCTTAGGTTGCCAAAGGTCTGCAGAATAGAAACAGAATTTGCTCAGCAAGAACAAAAATTAAAGGGTACATTAATCCTCACTGTGCCAAATCTATTCTCATTCACACCACTGCCACCTCTCCACAGACCCTGTTCCTGAAATAATCTCCTCGTCCCAAATCCACAACCTCAAGATGCCTGTCAATGGACTGGAGGTCACAAGAATCCAGAACGGCAACAGAAAGTGGGACATGCACCCAAATATATGCCCACCCAGCACTAGAACAGTTACCACATCCTGCTAAATGGTTATGTCTCTTCTCTTACCAGTGGGAAAATGCACAAGGGAGTGCAATCCGTCAGGCACAATTAATGGGATATTAAAAAAGAAAAAAAATCCTTTGATCTGCTGAAGCTGCAATTCAATCCACAGTACATTACTCCAGACAGACAGGTCTATCCCGGCCAAAAAGAAATGCTATTGATTTCATACCAGTTCTCTAAATGGTGACGGCCTTCTTAATTCTCTCTCTCTCTTTTTTTTTTTTTTTTTTTTTGCCATGCTCTTTTATTTATCCCTTTCTCTTGATTACTCTGCTCAGGGCCCGTGCTGGCTCTTGGCTACCTCCCTTCAGATGTCAATCGCAAGCCTGCCCCACTCACGCTGAAGTCTTTCTGGGTAATTAGAAATGAGAGCCAGTGAGTAAGCACAATGGTCAAATTGACATTATGGATGATGGACAGGCTCATGACAGCACAGGAGGCTGGCTCTTTTTGGATCTGGCGAGGATGTGTCACTCTGGGATTGTGTGCTAATGTGTGGTATGTACTGTAATGAGCATGCCACCTGTGAGGAAATATTGTTGGGGGGGGTTGTTGTATGGGGGGTTGAGAAGTCGATGCCCTGCTGCATGCATCTGTTGACAGGTCCAGCTGGTGCTCTTACTAAAGACACTGCAGCATGTTAACTCCCAGGATTTCAAGGAAGAAAGCAGACAATGCTCCATTATTGCCCTGGCAAAAAAAGGACAGGCAAAGCTCATTTGCTGCAAACTAATAAAAAGAAGTAAAAAGCAATTATATGCACACTAATTAAAATCTTACTGAAAAGATGAGTTGCCTACATACTAGGGCTGGGAAAAAAAAATCAATTCTGTTACAAATCACAATTCTTGAGCCAAAATTTAAAATCGTCTCCCTGACGAAAAATCTATTTTTTTTTTAGTTAATAATAATAAAAAATAAAAATAAAAATAAAAAAACATGTTTATCTTAATGCTACAATGATTAATATACAAAGCTATTTGTGCATGGTTCCACATAATGGGTTTTCTCTCTAATAAGTTTTGTCTCTTTAATTCTTTACGTTTAGTCCTTTAATGCACAGCTCTTGCAGCCATCAAAGCACCGTTTGTTAACTATCGGACATCAAAATCCTCAGTTTATTATTATGCATAATCCAAAAATTTATTTGAGAGGTGTTTTGGAGAGTATGTATTTGTTACATGTCATTCTGCAGATTTTGTCTGACACTGCTTTAATAAATAGTTTAGTTGTAAAAAGGCTTATCAAACTGTTGGATGCCGTAAACTACATGTCGCGCAGTGGTGGGTAATTTTGCTCATTTACCCGCCACTGCCGACAAGAAATTCCGCTAGATACAAAAACGCATGCTTGAGGAATCACATCTGATTATATTTTGAAGAATAGACTAAAGAAATACGCGTGTCTGGTTTGCTTTTTTGTTCAGAGGTTTATTTGCACTTTGGCGCCAATGCGCGCAGCAATGTTAAATATGCAATAACATGCAATGACACTGGGACTACAGATTAATTGTCACGTGTGTCATAATCCAGTACAGCCCCAGAAATGGTTGGTGAACAAGTTTAATTTTAGCCTCCATCTGAATGTTGCAAAATTATCATTATGATAATAGTACTACCCTATGGCATAGCCTTCTCTCTCTTTTTTTTTTTTTTTTTTGCAACATAGGCCTAGTTAGAACTTTTTTCAATGATTGTTGAGGCTCCTGGTGTTTCTCAGAGCTGCATGGTTCAAGGGGAAAGATGTGACAAACCTGGTCCATGACAAGTTATAATAGTATGAAATTGCAACAATACAAACATTTCGAAACAATGACCAATGCTATTACAATTTTTCACAATTTTAACCCCTAACCCAAACCTAAACCTAACCATAAAGTCTAACCTTATACCCAAAACCTAAATTTTACAATGAATTTAAGAGGAAAATGACTGTTAAGCACCACGGGAAAAAAACAAAAAAAAAACAATATTGGGGTTTGGAACAAGAAAGGGAAGCGTACTACACATTATTGATATGCATCAGTCAAATAAATATGATACAAATAATTAATAAATAAATATGGAAAGAGTAAGCAGATTTATTCACAGGCATTTCCTTTCTGAAAATTAAATGTTGGATAGGAGGCTACCTAAAGTTTGATGCCTGTATTGTATCAATTTGTTGATTGGTTCATCTCTGTGGGAATAAAAGTACCTTTTTCTACGAGCCAAGTCATATGGTATTTTATGATTTCGCCATCACATACAAATTATTACGGGTTGTCATGAAACTATGTTGGATGCAATGAGAGGTCCACTGCATCCCAGAGCCTTGTAGGCACTATTGCCTAGGGTTAGGCATTCTTTCACCAGTGCGGACAGAAGACAATACTAAAATACTGTAGTGTTTAATAGTGTTTTCTGTCACTACTAAATCTACAATTCCATGATGTAAGAAATTGTTTCAGCCGAGTTGTGAGTTTGTCTGGATTGAATGTGATGACAACAAATGCGTGTTGCAAAATAATGAAAAGACAATAAACAGACAACAACAAACATAACTGGTACTACCTACTACTGCCCTGACTTGGCCCATTCTGTGCAGTAAGAGCAACAGCCTTACACCCAATCAGAATGTCACTCACCCACATGCTCCATCACGTTCCCCTTACTTAACACAAGTCAACCTGAGCCCAATGATATTTCACCATCTGTCCCATCACCCATGGCTTTTACTTTCTAAAAGCATTGTTTGCACCTATCAGGGGCTGCTGTGCCAACAGGCCAGAGCTCCCCTGAATGTGGACTCCCTAGGCTTTCATTTAAACATGAGTGGTAGCCAATAACAGTGAAGTGCTTCTGGTTGGGGTTTTGTCATATGGACACAGCAAGAAAGGGTGGGGTGAGTGCCCGGACACTACACTGTGATATATGTGTTGTGAAAGAAGTGTCTTGATGTAAGTGTCATGTTATTATTGTCTGCTGTTACCGAGGGCTGCCTAACCCATCAGAATAACATAGTGGTGATCCTTTTCAGAGTGTCTGAGCAATATTAACGATCAGAGGTTTGATGACATGCAGTGTCACACAGTGGCATACATCAACAGCCTCATTATATGTGGGGGCCAACTGCTCAGTAGCGTCAGGTAAGATTTGTGAGTTTCATTACCAAAGGTGGTTCTTAAAGGGCCCTTCAAATCATTCTAATTTGTTTGCAAGTCTAAAACAAAAACTTATTGGAAGTTTTTGTGTGTAGCTTGGCAAGGTTGGACAAGATATGAATTACAAGAAAAATCTGACTAGTGACTAATACCGATACTTTATAAATACTTTTTTAGAAAGTTATTGGATACAAACAATAAAAGGATATTGATTAGACAAAGTAATTTCATTGAGGAGAAAAAAAAAAATAAAAATACACCAGAACAACAAGAGTACTGGAGCCTTTCATTAATTGATTTTTTTTTCTTTTGCTGATGTAATTCCACGCTAACCTGAGGTTCACAGAACAATAGCTCAGGTGATGTTTGAAAGCAACTATAAACCAAGTAAGCAACACTTTCTTTCTTTACAATATTTAACCAAAACATCCCCCAAAAGCCTTAAAGGGATAGTTCATCCAAAAATGAAAATTTTCTCATCATTTATTCACCCTCATGCCATCCCAGATGTGTATGACTTTCTTTCTTCTGCTGAACACAAACTAACATTTTTATAAAAAATATCTCAGCTCTGTAGTTCAATATAATGCAAGTGAAAGTTGGCCAGAACTTTGAAGCTCCAAAAATGACATAAAGGCAGTATGAAAATAATCCATGCGACTCTAGTGGTTTAATCCATGTCTTCTGAAGTAATATGATAGGTGTGAGTGAAGAACAGATGAATATATAAATCTTTTTTTGACTATAAATTCTCCTCCCTGTCCAGTAGGTGGCAATACGCATGAAGAATGTGAATTGCCAAAAACAATAGAATGTGAAAGTGAAAGTGGCGATTTACAATAAAAAAGGATTTAAATATTGATCTTTTTCGCACCCATGCCTTTAAATGCTATTTGGAGCTTTAAAGATCTGGTCACCATTCATTTGTATTTTATGGACCTAACCAGTTGAGAAATTCTTCTAAAAATGAAAGTCATACACATCTGGGATGAAATGCGGGTGTGTAAATGATGAGAGAATTTTCATTTTTGGGTGAACTGTTTCTTTAAGACAGCAAGAAGCAAAGTAATTTTTACTTCAAAATAGTTGTATAATGCATTCAATGATGCCCCAGTGCTTTTTTTTTTACCCTTACCTCATTGCTGCTGCCCTCATTTAACCATTTCTGTGAAGAATGCAACAAAAAGAAAAAAGAAGAAAAGGGGAAAAAAAGCTGACACTTTAGTATAGTTTCAGAGCAACTGACAAGCTAATCAGCCAACAAATCTATTTCAATAAAAGAACGATTTCATGTAGTCAATTTCTCTTTCTTCACTACCAACACACTTCCCCAAAGGGACAGATGTGCAGCCATACAGTTCACTCTTTCTCCAAAATTCATTGCGTGTGAAAATGTCATATAAGCGATTATGTCCAAGAGCGTGCGCAGCATGAAAGTACTTTTCTGAAGAACCAAAGCATCCAAGATGTGGTTGAGTGTGACTAAATACAGACAAACACAAAAATAAAGTCTTATTATGCGCTCTACAGCCTTATCTAGGAGCCTGAAGTTTAACATTCCCTCAATATCCTATTTTTACTGCGTTACGGGACATACAAAATACGTTTTGCAGAAATACAGTCCACACGTCTGAAAACCGACCAGTCTCGAAGGTCATGAGTTGAACGCATGTGTAAATGAGATACGATGTTTATGTAATTTACTTTATAATCGTTCAAGGCATGTAAAAATAACCGAGCGACTGGATAATTAAGACTTTCGATTTGGTTATGCTGACAGTCACAGAATTGATGCAGGGTGAAGTTGAATGTTTCTGTGAAGACAGAAATGAACTAAATCCTCTAAGCGAATCTATTCAGGCGTGTGGGATTTGAAGTGTGACTGAATTTCCGATTTCGTAGATGTGTCTAATATGTATAATTATCTATATCCACAGGCCACGGGTATTTCTTTCACGCCTTTTCATCATTGCCGCTTAAACGATAATTACTCGGAAGACAGGCTTGAAAGAGCACCTACCACCCCCATATCCATCTGCTCGGCTGTAATAGACGGGGCCGCCCGAGTTTGGGATAGAAACCAGAGAATTGGAACAAGAATCATCTCTGGGTAAATAATCCAAACGCTCCGGATGGAATTCCACTTTCGAGTACTGAGAGACTTCATATTTTAATCGCTCCCGCTGTCTTTCCTTCCGCCGCATCCACCGTATAGATCCTGGGCATTTAACGGTCCACGAGAAAGCTCGAAAGTCAAACTACCTCACTGTTGTGCGCAAACATGTGAAACACATATCACATTGAGCCACATATATCGAGGATGGCAAAACACAGAGCGATAAATATCCTCAGGAATCCCTGTCATCGTCCAGTATGACATTCATTGTGGTCATCACGATTTACCAAATTGAAAGCTCTGCGACTGATGAGGAGTCGTTGTGGTATTCACTTCCAAAGACCCAAACTCAAACGTTCTGAGTTGTAAAAGGATCACAGACTGTGGTGAATCAACCCCCTTTGAGTTCAGCGCGTCTGCTGTCAAAGAAGAGCTGCCGCGCGCTTCGCGCCGAACACAACGGACTGAAAGCCCGGCAAGCGCGAGGAGAACTTGTATAGTTCTCAGATGGGAGGAGGGGCTGCGGGGGCACTGTCGTCCAGTTCAAACACCACTGACTGCCACAGAATTAATAACGAGCCCTTTCCATTACCTAAATGTGACTAAAGTAATGTTGTGGCAACCAAACACAGTTAAAGGGCAGTGGCGCCTGCAGCTGTATGGCTGTACGCACTGTGCGTACCATGAGCGCTACGACTGACCTGAGAAATATTTACTCTTAGAATATTTCACCAATCATGAAATGTGTCCCATATTTCTGATGGCTGTTTAAAAGAACTAACAATCAGGGGTGGAGCTAGGAGGTGGCCAGGGGTGGCCTTGGCCACCATGAACAGAAGCCTGGCCACCCCATTGGCCACCCCACTCACAATTGCCGTTTTGGTCAGTTCATGTCTTGGGCACAATTTAGTTTTTTAGAGGCGGAACCATCTCTGTACAACCACAACACACAGAAGACAACATGTGTGCACACCAAGGTCACCGCACCTCTCTGTCTTGGTGTCACTGTATCCACTCCCCTCCATTTTTGTATCCACATGCCTCCGCTTCTGTGCCACCACAGACTGATCTCTGGCCCCTGCCTGGTCACCCCTGTGAAAAACTCCTGGCTCCACCCCTGCTAGCAATGCCAAATTTGTGAATGAATAATTATTTTGAGTTGGTTCTTTTCAGTGTATTGGCCAAACGGGCTTGCAAAATGGTCTGAATCGATTCGTGATTCAGTACAATTAGTTCAGAGCGCTCTCAGTGAATCATTTGGAGCAGTTTCTCACACAGTAAAACAGTATCGGGACATTTACGAATACAGTGCTGGATACAGTGTACATTTACCTACAGTCAACTGAAACAAACGGCTGTCTTTTTGAGAGGTAATTCTGAGAAACTTCAGCTAGTGCTGTGTCATGTGAACAAGGGGCTGTTCAAACTGAATGTGTTTTTGCATCCACTCGCACTGTTTTTCAATCGTTTTCCTGGTAAACATTCGCTAGATCAGGGGTCGGGAACCTTTTTTCACTAAGGAGCCATTTTTATTTTTATTTTTGGTTGATGCATTTCTTTGAAAGAGCCATACCACCAACGAATAATTTACTATTTTCAAAAACAAAGTTTTTCAATAAAATAAAATGTTTATATTGCCCATAGACTACTCAAAAACAAACAAATATGCAAAAATTAAAAATTTTATTATGCAAAAAGGTAACATGTTGCAATATGGAATTGAGTATACGTGTTTGTGCGGGTTTCCATAAAATTACTTCATTTTACAATTGTTCATGAAAAATTTAACTTCCCTTTTTGGCTGGGCAATATGTAAAAAATATTTTAATGATAATCGCATAAAATATCACGATATCCGATTATATGATCAACCCCAAAGCCCAAGGTCGGTGAATATTTTTGCTTTGTTGATTTTGCTTTAAAAATGTAATTAATTTATTGAAACACGAAAAACTTAAAAGACATTTCTAAATTTAAATTGCACTTTAAACGAAACGAACAAAGCAATTAAAATAACGAAGTGATTAAAAAATCTTATATATAACCACCTCTCCAAATCCAAACATTTATCATCTCCAACGGCTCCATTTGCCATCACATCAGTACGCCGCAACAGGTGCAAATTAAGAACTAAAGACAATTATAAATGTAAAGACAATTATAATAATCATCATAATAAATAAGCCTATTAAATTCCCTTGTGTTCCCAAAAAATGCTGCCAAATGTGTGTCCTTATCAAATGTGTTTATATATTAATGAACCTGCAGAGTTGCGTTCACAATGTGTAAGAGCGAACTGCACCGTGAAAATAAAGCAAACTAAACTCACAGCACTTCACGAGATTATCAGAGATCATTTGCAGCATTCTCATAGATTACATTATTCTTCGAAACAGTTTTCAGTTGAATGAAACAGGAAAAAAAAGGAGTGTTAACTCTTTACATGTGCTTGCTCCACGAGACGGTCCGGCTGCACGCCTCTGAACAAACAGCGAATCAGACACAGCACTGACGGCTTTTCTTTTGTCTGTTCTTAAAAATATAATTAAGTGTGTTTCTTCAAGTGCGTCTTTTTGACTAACAGCATTTCTTGTCATGTGTCACTCCGAGACATCTTACAGGTCACCCGCCTGTTGTGGAAAGATGAGCAAATTTACTGGCGCATGAAATAAATACATTTGGACAGGAGCTCCAGAACTGGATTGAGCCTCGTCGCATTTTGCGGATGGCGGGTATTTCACACCCTGGGTGCACATAAAAAATAACAAATGTTCATAAAATCGCTCGTAGAAAATGCTCTTAACAGCTAAGATCAATAGTTATTGGGAAACGAGGCCTAGAACTCTATGCATGTGCATGTCTAGGAGAAGCGTTTTCATTGCACTGTGAACAGCGGAGCTCACTGCACATGTAAAATCAGACGGGCATTGGCGGCTTTTCTTTCATCTGTTCTTCAGAATAGAATCATGTTTCGTCAAACACGCGTCTTTGTGTCTAATTTCTTGTAATATATCACTCCGAGAAGTCTTATATGTCGCCTTCCACAGCGGCTAGTACAACAGCAAAATACTCGGCATGAAAAATCCGCATTTGGCGGGTGTTCATTTCAAACCTTGTTCACCAGGAGTAGGCTGCAGGACAAATTCAAGGAAATCAAAACAGTGTCACTGACTTCAAGCTTTGCAATCACACCCACACTTTCTGTTGGAAAATTATCTCTGGAAAGTTTTAAAGGATCATGTGTTGGTGAAAGGTAAGATGTCCCATGAGCCACTTGATTCTGAACAAAGAGCCACTTGTGGCTGGTGAGCCATAGGTTCCCGACCCCTGTGCTAGATGGATGTCTTTTGACAACTGCGTCACATTTCACTGTGTTTTCAGCATTTCTCCCGGGAGCTCTGCATTTTTAGATGCTGTGTCAAGTTAAAAAGAACTTCTTCAACTGATAAAACACTTCTCGAGACACCTGCGTTCTGTTCTATTCGTTGTGGTGCGTTTTGCTTTTTAGCGCAAAAACGCGTCTGTCTGAAGGGTTACTGGAAGAAATTCTTTAGCCAATAGTTACATGAATGCTATTCATACTCGAGAAAATAAACAAATGCTTATCTCAAAATCACCAGAATCGAGCATTTTGGTGTTTGTTTGTTTTGTTTTTTTTGCAAGAAAAAAAAAAATCTCACAGGGGAGCATGATATAAGGTTTATTAGGTAGATTTAGAGGTCTGGAACCCGACCCGGGCCTGACGGGACCCGAGAACCCGGTGGGTTTCAGGTCGTGTTCGGGTCAGTTTTTTCAAGTAGGACTTCAGGTTCGGGTTTGTATGAATAAAAAAATAAACAGGCCTACTGAACTTGTTTCGCGCACGCGCTCTCACTCACAGACACGTGCGCGAATGGACGACTTAGGGGTCGTTCACACCAAATGTGTTTTTGTGCATGTCTGTTCTATTTTCCCATTGTTTAAACACATGCTGGACGAATGTCTTTGATATTTGCACTGCGTCTCGCTTTTTCTTCAGCATCTCGCGCAGTACCGGCACATTTTAAACATCATGTCAAGATAAAAAGAACTTCACAAATTTTCAAAAACGCATTTTGAGACACCTGCGCTCTGTTTCATTCTTTGTGCTGCATTTAGATTGTTTTCCGTGCAGTTGTCACAAAGATTCAACATTCTAAACAAGTTCAGGCTGCATAGAGGGGACCATTGCAGTGTTTCATTTTATTCCAGATTGTTCTGCACCAAGTGAAGTTTAATTAAATAAACGGTAAGTCAATGCCCCCCCCGCCCTTCTGCTCTAGTGTACTAAGGGGCTGCTGTGCCTTGTTAAAACGGTGTATGTTTACTGTTTCAGTACTGTTACGGATGTTGCCTATATGCTTACATATAATTCAGCCTATGGCAACAGTATTTGCTCTGAGAAGAAATTAGATAGTAAGCAATTTCGGGTTCGGGTCAGGTTCAGGCTTAAAATCTAATGGTGTTGTTCGGGCTGGGTAGGGTCGGGCCACACATTGTCGGGTTCGGGTTTCATGTTAAGGCCCGTGCAGACCTTTATGGCAGATTTCTGTGCATACCCTCAGATTAAATCCTGCAGGCGCCCATGTTAAAGGGATAGTTCACCCAAAAATGAAAATTCTCTCATTATTTACTCACCCTCATGATATCCCAGGTGTGACTTTCTTTCTTCACCAGAAACTATCTCAGCTCAGTAGGTCCTTAAAATGCAAGTGAATGGCGATTTCTCTTTGGAAGCTCCAAAAGTCAAAGACAGTCAGCATTAATATCATCCATACGACACCAGCTGTTAAATTAATGTCTTCTAAAGTATCACGATAACTTTTGGTGCGAAAAATATAAATATTTTAGTCCTTTATTTAACTCTAAATCATGCTTCCGTTCTGCAGCGGTATGCGCACGTGACGTAAACAATTTAGAGGAAATTACTAACAAAGTGTATGTAAACTTCTGACCCACTGGGAAGGTGATGAAAGAAATAAAAGCTGAAATTAATCATTCTCTCTACTATTATTCTGACATTTCACATTCTTAAAATAATGATCCTAACTGACCTAAGAAAGGGAATATTTTCTACGATTAAATGTCAGGAATTGTGAAAAACTGAGTTTAAATGTATTTGGCTAAGGTGTATGTAAACTTCTGACTTTAACTGTGAGTATATATATATATATATATATATATATATATATATATATATATATATACAGTTAAAGTAAATTATATTAATTATATAATATATATATATATATATATATATATATATATATATATATATATATATAATGCTTAAAAGGCTTACAAATAGTGCTACTAGAATTCTCTCCACAAGTGAAAGGTTACTGAGGGTAAAACATGGATCATGGGGAATGGCACAACTGACAGACCATCAAAGAGCGCTGATCACTTAATCACAAGTTATGGCTTTAGATGAATTGCACATTTCAAGGGACACAACCCTGAAATTGAATGCAAAGACATGAAATATTGTCCAGTGGCCTCAAGTAATGAAGGACAGGAGTGGTGGAGCAAATCTGTTGACTGAACAACACCATGTAATGGAGACCGGCGTGTGGGGACGTGATGCATAAAGAGAGAGGGTGAAGGCAGAAGGTGATTAATGAATATCGTGTGGGGAAAATGAGGGTTGAGACAGAGAGAATGCCAGCTAGACTGAGAAGTGCTGGTGTCAAATGCGTGACAGTCTGTCGCTCGCGTGTGGATAATCAAACCCTGCACTCGAATGAAACATCTGTCAAGTTAATTCAGCAACATCAGTGTGAAGATTATCTAGGGTCCTAATTCAATTGAATTACATCCCTTTATACAGGCATCCTGTAATTACTGGCTTCAAACTTTACTTATTGAAAAGATATAGCACTGCTGAGCCTATGGTTTTGAAAAAAAGTTAATTTACTGCATTAAATTCAGTTAGCATAAACTCTAATAGAATGTCTAAACTGCTCCGAGCATGCATATCTCTCACAAAGATAGAGACAGCATCATACGTTTCTAATTTGTATATATTTTAGAATAATTTAATGCTGTTCTGACATTTGGAATACATTAAATTGTACATTTCACTGTTATGCCACCTCTTATCAATGTGACAAGTCAGGGTGAAGAGGAGATAAATGAATAAAAAAAATCATTTTTAGAATCACATTATATTCAATATATTCTCAAAGCTAAACAGATGATGGATGGATAGGTTGGACTGCATGTATTTCCATTCTACCCGAGGACCATTACAGGTCATAAAGATCTTTGTAACGAGGCAAATGAGGATGGAGGATCTAAATGCAGCTTTAATGTAAACAAAAGATGAACAAGGCAACTCAGAAGTAAAACAAAAACAAAACACAGAGAACCAGGTACAGAACATGACAATACATGTGAAGACTGACAAACTAACATGTGGAAAACAAGGGCTTAAATACAAAAGGGAAAACAAGGAACACCTGGGGAAACAATCAGGGAGAACCAATCATGAAATAAAACTACAAAGGACTACAAAACTAACACAGGAAACAGGAACGGAGAACTAAACAAGAATTTCAACATAAAAGTCTAGACAAAAACAGGGAATACATGACAATCTTCTTTTCAAGGATGAGAGGGAAGCTAATCAACATTAATGATAAATGTTTAAATAGTAATGGAGGATGGATACATATTTAATACAAAGTTTAGTCTGCATATGACTTGTGAGCATTCCAGCTTCAATTTTTGACACCACAGAAGCCATCTCAATCTATCAATCAATATTTATGCATTTAGCAGGAATACATTTTAGTTGCTTTGTCTTTAAAGAGTAGTGGGATCATACTGTACTAGCGCACATTCCGAGGAGCATACTGACAGCTTTTAAAACATACATAGAGTATAATTTTGCCAGAAGCAAACTCCTTCGACTGTGTCTCTATACATAGCTGTTTTCCCCTTACAATCGAATTTCAACAGAGCACAATACCGTTTCCAAGGTATGATCATCACAATTGTACTAATCTAAAGTACTTGCAATTCAACAGAGTGTAACATGTCTATGTCATGAATTAAATGTTGTATAATTGTTGCATGCTTTGTACAGATGAATAGGCAAATGAATAATTACTTTATGTTGTAGTATTCAGATCTGGCGAGGAAATCTATTATAAGTAAAACTAGATTTTTAAATGTTTTAAAGAAATTGTGAGTGGATCTTGCTCCTTGCAATTGCTAATGTATGCGGTTGCTATGGTGGTTTCTAGATCAACACACTCTCATAACCATATCTCGGTAACACTTTACAATAAGGTTCCATTTGTTAACATTAGGTAACAGCATTAGTTAACATGAACTAACAACTTTTACAGCATTTATTACTGCAGTTTAATGTTAATTTCAACATATACTAATACATTTTTAAAAATCAAAAGTTGTACTTGTTTATATTAGTTAATGGACTAATGATGAACAATTTTATTTTCATTAACTAAATTAACAAAGATAAATAAATACTGTAAATAATATATTTTTAATTGTTTGTTCATGATACCAAATGCATTAACTAATGTTAACTAGTGGAACCTTATTGTAAAGTGATACTTTTATGTCCCTATAGCGACTTTTTAAATTAAGTAATCTTTAACAAATTTAAATGAATAAAATGTAAATATATTACTTTTATTATTTTTATTTTTTTTCAAACTCCTAACCCAAATTATGAGCATTGGTAATAATAATGCTTGACTAGAACGATGGATCGTTGCACACTTAGAACACAGCCGGGCCTTGTGACAGAGAAATGTCACAGCACCAGATGACTACCAATTGTTCCATCTGCTTGGTGGATATCCTTGCTAATAATTAAACCAAAATACCAATGTAAACAATAGCTTGGATAAACAAACCAACAACAAATGTCAACGAAATCACCCAGGAAACTAAGGAAAAAGTGGCTCAATATAAATTCCGATCAGGTATGAGTTGGTCACAGGCTGTCAATCATTTGACATCTTAGTGAGACAAGAAAGAGTGACATTTTGTTTTTATTCTGAACAGAGACGCAACAGTATTTAAATTGTCTGAGCAAGCAATACTCAGGGCTTAAAATGCATAGTGAGAGACCTTGCTGAATCTCTTTTAAAAGTTTCTTATTGTCAAGCACTGCTAGAGTTCAAGATGGCGCCACGGATGGCCACCTCGGCGTGTAGCTCTTCAATATTTTTCCAGTCAGTTTTACCAGGGACGAACTGCTGAACATTCAGCAGCATATACAGGACAACCTTTTCCCGGTTTTTGAATATTCGGACGTTTTGCTGGACATTTTAGTTGGAGGCGCAGCTGTGTTGTTTAAATCTGCAATGAGATGCAGGCGAGGGAGACGAGCAGGCACGCTGGTCAGGCTCCATCAGCATGGATTTCGAACAGCGCTGACGAGCATTCATCTAGTGAATCTCCGCTCTCTTCCAAACAAAACGGACGAACTACATCTCCTCACCCGTACAAACAAGGACTTCAAACTCTGCTGCCTTGTGCTTCACAGAAACCTGGCTGAGTGAAGCCATTCCGGACAGCACGTTACATCTGCCGGGCTTTCAGCTGTTCAGAGCGGATCGCATCGCGGAGTTAATGGGGAAAACGAGAGGCTGTGGAACATGCTTTTACATCAATGAAAGTTGGTGTACAGATGTAACAATGTTAAAGAGGATGTGCTGTCCTAATTTGGAAGCACTCTTTATTAATTGTAAGCTGTTCTACTCGCCGCGGGAGTTTTCCTCGTTTATTCTGGTAAGTGTGTATATCACCCAAACGCGTGTGTGAACACAGCGCTGCAACAGCTGACTGATCAAATCACAGACACAGAACAACAATACCCAGACTCAGTTATTATTATTCTTGGGGATTTTAACAAAGCAAATCTCACACGTGAACTGCCCAAATACAAACAGCACATTACATGCCCCACCAGAGACAGGAACATACTGGATCATTGCTACACAACAATAAAGGATGCATATCCCTCTGTCCCTAGAGCAGCTTTGGGACTCTCGGATCACTGTCTGGTTCATCTTCTTCCAACCTACAGGCAGAAATTAAAATCAACCAAGCCAGTAGTAAGGACTGTAAAGAGATGGACCAATGAATCAGAGCAGGAACTACAAGCCTGCTTCCATTGCACAGATTGGAGTGTTTTTGAGGCTGCAGCCACAGACCTGGATGAGCTCACAGATACTGTTACATCATATATCAGTTTCTGTGAGGATATGTGCATTCCTACTAGGACTTTTTTAAAGTTCAACAATGACAAACCATGGTTTACAGCAGAGCTCAGGAAGCTTCGTCAGGCAAGAGGATGCTTACAGGGGTGGAGATAAAGTCTTGTACAATCAGGCCAGGAACACACTGAACAAGGAAATCAGAGTGGCTAAAAGAAGATACTCTGAGAAGCTGAAAAACAAGTTTTCAGCTAACGACCCTGTATCAGTGTGGAGTGGCATGAAACAACTCACAAATTACAGGACTCCTACCCCCAACCCTTTGGTGGACCAACAACTGGCTGATGACCTGAATGTGTTCCACTGCAGATTTGAAAGGCACAATCTCACACCCCACACCCACTCTGACCTTTACTTCACACAAACACCAACACCTCCTGCAACCCCCCTCCTTCCCCCTCCTGCTACTCAACCTGCATTTAAGATCTGTGAAGATGATGTGAGCCGGGTCTTTTGGAAACAAAAGACGAGGAAAGCTTCAGGCCCAGATGGCGTCTCACCAGCGTGTCTTCGATCCTGTGCTAACCAGCTGGCCCCCATATTCACACAGATCTTCAATAGATCACTGGAGCAGTGTGAAGTCCCATGCTGCTTCAAACGCTCAATCATTATTCCTGTCCCAAAGAAACCAAAAATCACAGGACTTTATGACTACAGACCTGTCGCCCTGACGTCTGTGGTCATGAAATCATTTGAGAGACTGGTGTTGGCCCACCTGAAGAAAATCACTGGACCCTTTCTAGATCCCCTTCAATTTGCTTATCGAGCAAACAGGTCTGTGGATGATGCAGTCAACGTGGTATTGCACCATATCCTGCAACATCTGGACAGACCAGGGACATATGCAAGAATCCTTTTTGTAGACTTCAGTTCAGCTTTCAACACCATCATCCCAGCTATACTCCAGAATAAATTACACCAACTCTCTGTTCCCACGTCTATCTGTCAGTGGATTACCAGCTTTCTGACGGACAGGCAGCAGCTTGTGAGACAGGGGAAACTCATTTCCAGCACCTGTACAATCAGCACTGGTGCCCCCCAGGGATGTGTGCTCTCCCCACTACTCTTCTCCCTCTACACCAATGACTGCATCGCCAAGGACCCCTCTGTCAAGCTCCTGAAGTTTGCAGATGACACCACTGTCATCGGCCTCATCCGAGATGATGACGAGTCTGCATACAGAAGGGAGTTTGAACAGCTGGCTGTCTGGTGCAGTCAAAACAACCTTGAGCTGAACATGCTCAAAATGGTGGAGATGATTGTGGACTTTAGAAGGAACACCCCAACACTGATCCCCCTCACCATTCTAAACAGCACTGTGGCAGCAGTGGAGTCATTCAGGTTCCTGGGCACTACCATCTCACAGGACCTGAAGTGGGAGACACACATTGACTCCTTTGTGAAAAAGGCCCAGCAGAGGTTGTACTTCCTTCGCCAGCTAAGGAAGTTCAACCTGCCACAGGCGCTGCTGATACAGACAGTGATACACTCAGTGGTCATTGAGTCTGTCCTCTGCACTTCAGTAACTGTCTGGTTTGGTTCAGCTATGAAATCAGACATCAGAAAACTACAAAGGACAATTCGGACTGCTGAGAGGATTATTGGTTGCCCCCTGCCCCCCCTTCAAGAACAATATACTTCCAGAGTGAGGAAAAAGGCTGGAAAAATCACTCTGGACCCCACTCACCCTGCCCATTACTTTTTTGAACTGTTGCCTTCTGGCCGACACTTCAGAGCTATGAGCACCAGAACCGTCAGGCACAGGAACAGTTTTTTTCCCTCAGGCTATCCATCTCATGAACAGTTAAATTGCCCCATTGAGCAATAACTATGTGCAATACACAGTTTAGTCTTTTTTATATTTATCCAACACATCCAACCTCTTCTGCCATTTCATTCCTCTGAGAAAAAAAAAACAAACAAAACATTTGCACTGTACATAACATATTTGTATTTTGCACTGTACATAACAGATTTGTATTAGATTTGCACTACGTATGTGTATGTGTGTATGTATGTATGTGTGTGTCTGTGTGTCTGTGTGTGTATGTATGAATGTATGTGTATAATTATTTTTTATTTTTTATTATTATCTATGTCTTGCTGCTGTTTTTGTATTGTTTTTGTATTGTTGTACACTGGAAGCTCCTGTCACCAAGACAAATTCCTTGTATATGTAAGCATACTTGGCAATAAAGCTGATTCTGATTCTAAAGCTGATTCTGAGTTTGATTTAACAATGGAGAAATGGAGAGACAGAGAGCATTCATGTTCAGTCTGTGTTGTGTGGTGGGACAGAAAGATTTCACCAATAAAAAACAAAAGTGTGTACCCTTAACTGAAGAGTTGCACATAAGGACTGACAGTTAAATTATCACAAAAGAGGAGCCCAGAACAGCTGGAGTCATTCTGTGGATTATTTTGCTTCTACACAAGATATTCAACTATACCGGGCAACAATTCAATTACAAGGCAGCCATATTTAAATCTAGATGACTCTGTCTGGAATCAGTCTTGTATGCTTATGTTATAGCCTATATAAATTTGCCTTGATAAAATATTAAAATTCTGAGTTGTCTTGAATACATCAGTGCAAAAAGTAAGAACATATATTCAGAGGCTTGTGCTGGTTTGGTCAATATGTTGTCTGCATAACATTTTATCCTAAATCACAGAAGACCAAATCCACAGCTCCAGCAGAGGCCTAATGGGCATTCCCGTTGGACAGGTTAAGAAAACAGCTTATTTTTGTTTTAAAAACACAAACAAACAGACAGAAATGTCAGCTGGGCATTAATTAATCTCTTCCTGTGGCTGAATGTGCATTGAAATGGTGGAGAGAGAGAAAACTGAGCACTAAAGCAAACAGCTCAAGGACAAAGGAATGTTTCATGCCATGAAAAATAAATCAAAACACAGCCTTATGAAAGTAAAAAATAACTGCACTCAGACTTAAGGACTCAAAGAGTCCACTGACCAATAATATGGTGGTTGTGCCTATTCCAACAGTATCAACAAATGAGAAAACTGCATACCTTTAGATAATAATTCATAAGATAAGCATCACATATAAAAAGGGGATGCTTCATTATTTTATTACTGGGAGGCACTTCATCATGTTCCCCAGTAAGGAAAAGGGAAGTGATTTTAAAAGGGTTTAAGATTACAAAATACTTACTGATAAATGTACTTATTCTGTTTTTTGCTTCAGTTGACCTCGCCATCTCATCAAAAACCAAACCTTTTCAATTAAAACAGAGACTTCTAAAGAGCAGAAGTCAATAGTAATGTTTATACGTCAGGGGCAGACTGGGAAGAAAATTTGGCCAGGGATTTTACATAGAAACTGGCCCAAAAGTTGTTGGAGGGGGGTTGCTGTCCTTTTCTGCATAACGCTGCTCCCTTCCGTGTATCGTGACGCCGTATTGTGGTGTGTTTTGCCCCATTTTGTGGCCGGCCCACCGGGAAAAGTCCCGGTTCTCCCAATGGCCAGTCTGCCACTGTTATACGTACTACTATACACATATAAAGAACCTAATGTTAAAACTAGATTTGTTTTACATTTTCCAAAGAGTTGTGCATTCGAGGTGGTTTAATATATGTTCTGAATGGTTTTTAGCACGTTGTTATTCAGCAACTGGTATTCTGGGTGATTGCTTACCCTCATGCCTTTATGATATTCTAGTCCCTAGACATGGCTCGAGTTTCTCCTACTATGGAAATCTAAGCAATTTTTCACCCGCTGAATCGTAAATTGCATGTCTGATCGCTTAGAAAAGTTATAACACATCTCTCTTATGATAATAGCAGTAGATACCTTATGAGTCATGACAATGGACTTGCTCCTTACCTGCAGAATGTCAAGATGTTCTTGAACATGTAAAGTGATGCTCCTGAGAACACTGAGGTCTGGTGTTTGGTGTTGGAAAAAAATAAAAAAAATGTTTTTATTCCTAATAGAGTTGAGCAGAATCTTTCCATATCTGTCTAATAATAATAGTAATCTGGTCACCCTACTCAAAGGGCAACTTTTGTTGCAGCATCTGATAAAAGAAGAAACACTTATCCAGATATACGCAGTATACAATAAACACAGATAGAATTATATAACTCATATAAAACCAGCACAAAATGCTTACAGTTAGTTAAAGGGAACAATCATAAATCAAAAAGTACAGTACACCAAATTAGACAATTTGTAGTGTACTTACTTGCCTTCCCACGCCTCAAATATGCCTTGACAACTAGCACAGCAACTGTTCTAATAGACCAGGAAACTGGCACAGTCCCAAACCTATGGATCCTTGATCTACAGGGTGGCCAAAAAAATTGCTCATCTTAAAAATGCATTAAGGCGTTTCCACGATTTTTGGCGTACTTCAAAGACTTTTTGTAAACAACAAAATTATATAACTTTGACATCAGTTTGAGCAACAACTTGCTACAAATAATGGCGAAAGACAAGCACCTAAGTTTGCTGCCATTGAACACTTAGCTAAACAATTTACTTATTTATTTATTTGTAGCAAGTTGTTGCTCATGATGACGTCACAGTGCCATCATTTTGTTATTTACAAAAAAATCATAGAAGTACACCACAAATCATGCAAACGTCTTTATGCATTTTTAAGATAAGAGCATCAAACATGATGTACAGTGTATGTTCCCTGTATATCGCTTACCTGAAAGAAGAGGTTCAAATTCTAAATGAGGAACGAGAGCCATCCAAAACAAATCATGCTAAATGTTCAAACAGATAATAATAAATGGCAATATGCAGTTGGCAGCAATTTGTGATAAAAGACCCTTTGTTATGTTAGGATTATCAATGGTTTTTTCAAACATTTGGTGATTGTAATATCTGCGTACAATAAAACTCAAACTATAAACCTACCAATCACAACTGAGCGAGAACAAAAGGCACATATGTAAAAGCCAAGACCACACATCAATGTTTGCCAAACCATTTTACAGTAGATGTGGAACTTCTTACCATAATTGCTGTCATTTATGAGCACTTTTCGAGCACCATACTTCTTAATGAGATTGTGTATTTCAATCAAAGAAAGGAAATTAAAGGGCTTGAGCATGTCAGCTTGAAGAAGATTTGATCAGACACATTTGTCTGATGCTGGCATGGAGGTGATAGGGAGGGGAGCTTTGTTAAAATATGCCTGACAGAACCCTGATTTATGGTTACTGTGTAGACATCTTCTATTCTTCTCAGTGTCATTCCTTAGCTCGCTATTGTTAACAGACCGGTTAGTTCATCTGGATTCATTGTTCAAAGCACAAAGGACACCAATGGAATGGTGGCAGCCCAATGAAGGTACTGAGAAAGTAAAGTCACTGTTGAAGGGTCACTTGCAGATTGGAGCACCTGTGAACTAGAAACATATTGAGAGAACCCTATTATTATTATTATTATTATTATTATTATTTCTATGGTAATTAGCCCCAGAATTCTCAAGGGGGATAGTCCATGCGGTTAGTGGATGGTAAGTCACTTTGAAAAAGCACTTAACAATTGACACTAATCCATACTGAAAAAGTTCTTCATACGTTGGTGCTGATTCATAGATATAGGCTGATAATTTTCTCAAATTTTGAGTGAGGGATCATCAACATGGTCTTAATAATAGTATGAGATGGCAAAACAGTAAGAAATCGTTTGAGTTTGCTCTTTTGAAAACGAACCAACAAACAAATTTATGATGGTTTTCCCTAAATTTTCTCAACCCAAACCTAAGCATAAAGTGTAGCCCCTTATCAAAACCTTGAATCTGACTGTGATTTTGAATGGACAATCACTGTTGTGTACCACAGAAGAAAGAAAAGCATCAGGGTTTTAAAAGTGTTCTTACAATTTTTCCAAAGTTTAACCCCTAACCCAAACCCCAAACCTAAACATAACCATAAAGTCTAACCCCTAACACAAACCCTAAACCTAAACTACAATTTGAATAGTAAAATAAATTTCTACAGAAAAAAAATAAAATAATTTACACCATATTACAGGTTATTGACATAAACTCAGCAAAAAAAGAAATGTCCCTTTTTCAGGCCACTGTATTTCAAAGATAATTTTGTAAAAAAAAGAGAAGAGCCCGGATCTCAATCCCATTGAGCACATCTGGGACCTGTTGGATCGGAGGGTGAGGGCTAGGGCCATTCCCCCCAGAAATGTCTGGGAACTTGCAAGTGCTTTGGTGGAAGAGTGACCCCCTCTTTGTTCAGGGACATATTATTCCATTTCTGTTAGTCACATGTCTGTGAAACTTGTTCAGTTTATGTCATAGTTGTTGAATTTTTTTATGTTCATACAAATATTTACACATGTTAAATTTGCTGAAAATAAAAGCAGTTGAAAGTGAGAGGATGTTTCTTTTTTTGCTGAGTTTATATCATTCATTTGTATTGCATAAATAAATATGGATTGAGTGACCAATTTGTTTTTGTTTTTTTCACAGACATTTCCTTTCTTGAAAATAAAGTTTTGGTTAGGAGACTTGCTAAAATGTGATGCCTGTTTTGTAACAATTTGAAACTCTGTCAGTTGATTGGTTGGTGTCTATAGGAATAGAAGTCATACCTTTTTGTAAATGCCAAGTTGTACAACATCTTACGATTTTGCCATCTCATATTACAGGAGTTGTCATGAGACTATGTTGGGAACAATGGAAAAGGAGAACAGAAAGAAATATTCAAGATATTTCAATCAACGGAAAGGACTGCTGAGAAGACATTGCCATGAATTTTTTTTTTTTTAATGTGGCTAGATCTGTTTTTTGAACTCACTGTCTGTGTCAGGTCTAAATCAACATCAAGACTGCAGCTATCTTATCCCCAGGTCTTCCTCTGCCACAAGTGATATTCTCTCATTCAAAAACAGCTGGATGAAGTGCGACAGAATGGAACGGAACGCAGGGGTCTCTAAATATGTTTGAATTACATTGTATTATTTACTTGACATGCTGTTTTAAAATGCAACTCAGTGCAAAGAATGCTATAAAATCAGCAGGATGCAATGCAACAGTCAAAGATGTCCATCTGCATGTGAGCATAGACCAAAAATTGAAAAAGTATTTTGAAGTCCAAAAATGCATCACTTCTGTTGACTGTAATGGTGTATCTTTAAAGGTGATGAGAATGAATTAACTTTAATAGAGGTTTTTAGAAGACTGACAGTCTAACAGCTACTGTTGTCATACAGAAAGCATGGATTCTTCCTGTATGAATCTCAGCAAAAAAAAAAAAAAATGTCCTCTCATTTTCAGCTGCTTTTATTTTCAGCAAACTTAACATGTGTAAATATTTGTATAAACATAAAAAGATTCAACAACTAAGACATAAACTGAAAAAGTTTCACAGACATGTGACTAACAGAAATGAACTAACCTGAACAAAGAGGGGGTCAAAATCAAAAGTAACAGTCAGTATCTGGTGTGGCCACCAGCTGCATTAAGTACTGCAGTGCATCTCCTCCTCATGGACTGCACCAGATTTGCCAGTTCTTGCTGTGAGATGTTACCCCGCACTTCCACCAAGGCACTTGCAAGTTCCCAGACATTTCTGGGGGGAACGGCCCTAGCCCTCACCCTCCGATCCAACAGGTCCCAGATGTGCTCAATGGGATTGAGATCCGGGCTCTTCGCTGGCCATGGCAGAACACTGCTTTTTTTTTTTTTTTTTTTTTTTACAAAATTATCTTTGAAATACAGTGGCCTGAAAAAGGGACATTTCTTTTTTTGCTGAGTTTATGTCAATAACCTGTAATATGGTGTAAATTATTTTATTTTTTTTCTGTAGAAATTTATTTTACTATTCAAATTGTAGTTTAGGTTTAGGGTTTGTGTTAGGGGTTAGACTTTATGGTTATGTTTAGGTTTGGGGTTTGGGTTAGGGGTTAAACTTTGGAAAAATTGTAAGAACACTTTTAAAACCCTGGTGCTTTTCTTTCTTCTGTGGTACACAGCAGTGACTGTCCATTCAAAATCATGTTCAGATTTAAGGTTTTGATAAGGGGCTACACTTTATGCTTAGGTTTGGGTTGAGGAAATTTAGCAAAAACCATCATAAAATTGTTTGTTGGTTCGTTTTCAAAAGAGCAAACTCATATGATTTCTTACTGTTTTGCCATCTCATACTATTATTAAGACCATGATGATGATCCTTCACTCAAAATTTGAGAGAATTATCAGCCTATATCTATGAATCAGAACCAACGTATGAAAAACTTTTTCAGTATGGACTGGTGTCAATTGTCAAGTGCTTTTTCAAAGAAACAATATTTTTAATGTGGATAGTTCTGGTTTTTAGCTCCACTTTCTGTGTCACATTAAAATCAACAGCAAGATTGCAGCTTGTCTGATCCCCAGGTCTTCCCCTGCCACAAGTGATTTTCTCTATACCCACATGAATAACTGAAAGTAAGCTGCCTTTTCATCATGAAAATAGGAAAAAAGAAAGAATGGGAATGAAATCATAATTATACCGTTGAACTTTCACTGCTGCATAAAATCATTTTGAAAATGTTTTTTTACATGGTAAAGTTAAACTGTGAATCACACAATCACAAATCCAGTTTCTGGCAGACTTCATAATCTATGGCCAAATTGGATTAAAAATGCAAAATAACAGTTTTTTAATTGTATTTATTTTTTTTATATAATTTCCATGATGAAAACTGGATGCCACAAGGTCATGTGACAAACAAATAGTTAGGGAATGTGACAATTTAGCATACTACTGTATAAAATGTTCTGCACTGCATACTGCATAATCTGTTTCACATACCATATTTAACATTATTTGCTAAGTAGTAAGCCTAGTTCCCTATCTGTCACTCACTCGATGTTGTGTCGATGTAGTGACACTAAGGGTCACTCTTGGGAGCCCGAGACACCTCTGGTCTTTGATAAAAGGCCAATGAAAATTGGCGAGTGGTATTTGCATACCACTCCCCGGACATACGGGTATAAAAGGAGCTGGAATGCAACCACTCATTCAGATTTTCTCTTCGGAGCCGATCGGTCGATGTTTACTGAGCTTACTGTTTATTAACCTCTGCTGGATCTGACGGTGCATTTCAGCGGCTTCTCCCTCCTCTGCACTGGTGCACTGCAGAGAATGCCCCTGGGCGCTTCGGCAGAAATAAGAGAGTATATTTTTCTAAAAGAGTATGTTTCTCTAAAAGAGCGGCACACACAGAACGTATTTTTAAAGATGCATCTTTTTAAAGATGCCTTTCCGTTTGTGTGTTATTCCTGGTTGCGGCTGTTACCTCTCAACTTCTGACGGTCACGAACGCTGTCTTTCGTGTTTGGGCGCGACCCACGCAGAGACAGCGTTCATGGATGGATCATGTACTCATTGCAAGAACCCACGCGGAGACAGCGTTCATGGATGGATCATGTACTCATTGCAAGAACAACGTTGTGGTCGCGGGGTGGCTTGCTTCCTTATGAAAGCAAGCCACCCCAACGGCTCCCCACCTCGGTCTTTCTACCTACGGGTATGAGGCCAGCGCGGCTAACACTGGGGGCGATTTGGGGACCCCAATGGGACCACCTCCGCCGGGTATCCCCCCACGGACCTCCCATTCCCCAGCACGCTCGTCTGCCCCGATCGGGCTTCCGGATGAGTCTGCCGGCTCGTCTCATGGCGAATTCAACCTCTTGTTCGGAGCTCACGAAGCTGATGAGCTCTCAAGCGCAGCATCGGAGAGCGGGCTCGTCCAGTCAGACGCAGAAGCCTCAGCTGGGCTCCCCCCTCGGGTACGGTTGCCCAGTCACAGGCTGACGTGGAAATGACGGACATGCTTTCCCGGGCAGCTGCGAGCGTCGGGCTAGAGTGGAACCCTCTGCTTTCCCCTGAACCCTCGCGGCTCGATGATTGGTTCCTGTGCTTGCGGCGCCGCTCGAAGCAGCCACACCCCACTCCAGTCCTTTTCTTCCTGGAAGTGCACGAGGAGCTGACAAGATCGTGGGAGGCAACTTTTACTGCCCGGTCCCGATCTTTCAGCTCCCCCACCCTCACTACCCTCGATAGTGGGGCGGCCAGGGGCTATTCGGCGATTCCCCCAGTGGATAAGGTGCTCGTGGTGCACCTATGCCCGCAGAGCGCCGCCACCTGGTGCGGACGCCCATAGCTCCCATCCAAGGCCTGTAGGTTTACGTCGTCCCTGACGGCCAAAGCCTACAGTGCCGCTGGACAATCCGCCTCCGCCCTGTACGCCATGGCTCTCCTGCAAGTCCACCAAGCCAAGGCGCTAAAGGAACTGCATGAGGGTAGTTCTGCCCCAGATTTGAAGCAGAAGCTGTGCTCGGCGACCGACCTCACTTTCCGGGCAACGAAGGTCACGGCGCGGTCTCTCGGGTGGGCGATGTCCACCTTAGTGGTCCATGAGCACCACCTTTGGCACAACATGGTCGAGATGGGTGAGGCCGACAGGCACGGTTCCTTGCTGCCCCCATTTCCCAGGTTGGCCTATTTGGCGACACCGTTGAGGACTTTGCCCAGCAGTTCTCGATGGTGAAGCAGCAGACGGAGGCTATCCGGCACATCCCTGTCCCTGAACTCAGCACGGCCACAACATGGCGTGGCACCTCGGGCTCCGCCCCGCCGTGAGGTCCCACCTGCCGGTACGTCCAACGAGATTGTCCCCTTGGTCCCCCTCGCCCGGAGCTTGGATGCGTGGCTTGCGCTTTCCAATCCATCGCGATGGCTGATCCGGACCGTCCGACTCGGCTACGTGATTCAGTTCACCAGGCATCCGCCCAGGTTCAGCAGCATCCACTTCACCTCGGTGAAGGGCGAGAATGCTGCTACCTTGCGCGCAGAGATCGCTACCCTCCTACGGAAGGATGCGATAGAGCCTGTCCCTCTGGCCGAGATGAAGAAGGGGTTTTACAGCCCCTACTTCGTTGTACCGAAAAAAGGCGGTGGGTTGCGGCCAATCTTGGACCTGTGAGTACTGAACCGGGCTTTACACAGACTCCCGTTCAAGATGCTGATGCAAAAACGCATTCTGGTGAGCATCCGGCATCAAGATTGGTTCACGGCGGTAGAACTGAAGGACGCGTACTTCCACGTCTCGATTCTACCTCGAAACAGAGCCTTCCTGCGGTTTGCATTCGAGGGTCAGGCGTATCAGTACAAGGTCCTCCCTTTCACCTGTCCTTGTCCCCTCGCATCCTCACAAAGGTCGCAGAGGCAGTCCTTGCCCCGTTAAGGGAAGTGGGCATTCGCATCCTCAACTATCTCAACGATTGGCTAATTCTAGCTCACTCTCGGGATGTGTTATGTGCACACAGGGACCTGGTGCTCTCGCACCTCAGCCGACTAGGGCTTCGGGTCAACTGGGAAAAGAGCAAGCTCCTCCCGGTTCAGGACATCTCTTTTCTTGTTTTGGAGTTGGACTCAGACTCATTGACGGCGCGCCTCACGAACGAGTGCGCTCAGTCGGTGCTGACCTGTTTGAAGGCGTTCAAACAGAAAACAGCGGTTCCACTGAAACTCTTTCAGAGGCTCCTGGGGCATATGGCATCCTCAGCGGTGGCCACTCTGCTCAGGTTGATGCATATGAGACCGCTTCAGCACTGGCTTCAGACTTGAGTCCCGAGATGGGCATGGCGCCGTGGGACACATCGCGTGGCCATCATGCCGATCTGTCTCCGCCTCTTCAGCCCTTGGACTGACCTCACGTTTCTACGGGCAGGCATTCCCCTAGAGCAGGTCTCCAGGCACGTCGTGGTTACAACAGACACCTCCAAAATGGGCTGGGGTGCTGAATGCAAAGGGCACGCAGCCGCCGGCTTATGGATGGGCCCGTGGCTGCGTTGGCACATCAGCTGCCTTGAGTTGCTGGCAATTCTGCTCACCCTGCGGAGGTTCCAGTTATTGATCCAGGGCAAGCACGTGTTAGTTTGGACAGACAACACGGCAATGATAGCATATGTCAACCGTCAAGGTGGTCTGTGCTCCCATTGTATGTCACAACTCGCCCGCCATCTCCTCCTCTGAAGTCAGCAGTACCTCAAGTCGCTGCGAGCCACTCACATCCCGGGTGACCTCAACACTGCAGTGGACGCGCTGTCATGGCAGGTTACCCTCAGGGGAGAGTGGAGACTCCACCCTCAGGTAGTCCAGCTGATTTGGAGTCGATTCGGGCAGGCACAGGTAGACCTGTTCACCTCCCAAGAATCCTCCCACTGCCCGCTCTGGTACGCCCTGACCAAGGCACCTCTCAGTATAGACGCTCTGGCACACAGCTGGCCCCCTGGACTTCGCAAATATGTATCTCCCCCAGTGAGCCTACTTGCGCAGACCCTGTGCAAGCTCAGGGAGGACGAGGAGCAGGTCGTCCTGGTAGCACCCTACTGGCCCACCCAGATGTGGTTCTCGGACCTCACGCTCCTCGCGACAGCCCCCCCCCCCCCGGCAAATTCCCCTGAGAAAGGACCTTCTTTCTCAGGGACGGGGCACCATCTGGCACCCGCAACCAGACCTCTGGAATCTCCATGTCTGGCCCCTGGACGGGACGTGGAAGACTTAAGTGGTTTACCACCCGCGGTGGTAGTCATGATCACTCAGGCTAGGGCCCCCTCTATGAGGCACCTGTGTGCCTTTAAATGGTGTCTGTTCGCTAAATGGTGTTCTTCCCGACGCGAAGACCCCTAGAGATGTGCAGTTGGATCGGTGCTTTCCTTCCTTCAGGAGAGGTTGGAAGGGCGGCTGTCCCCCCTCCACCTTGAAGGTGTATGTAGCCTCTATAGCGGCACACCACGACACAGGGGACGGTAAGTCCTTAGGGAAGCACGACCTGATCATCAGGTTCCTGAGAGCCGCCAGGAGGTTGAATCCCTTCAGACCGCGCCTCGTTCCCTCATGGGACCTCTCTGTAGTTCTTCAGGGTCTACAGAGAGCCCCCTTTGAGCCCTTGCAGTCAGCTGAGCTTAAGGCACTCTCTCTGAAGACTGCCCTCCTGACTGCGCTCACTTCCATCAAGAGGGTAGGAGACCTGCAAGCGTTTTCTATCAGCGAAACGTGCCTGGAGTTCGGTCCGGGCTACTCTCAACTGATCCTGAGACCCCGACTGGGCTATGTGCCCAAGGTTCCCACGACCCCTTTTAGGGACTAGGTGGTGAACCTGCAAGTGCTGCCCCAGGAGGAGGCGAACCCAGCCCTGACGTTGCTGTGTCCGGTGCACGCTTTATGCATCTATTTGGAGCTTTAGAGTCTCTGAGCAGCTCTTTGTCTGCTTTGGTCGGCAGCGGAAAGGAAGCGCTGTCTCCAAGCAGAGGATCGCCCACTGGCTCACTGACGCCATAACTATGGCATATCACACACAGGACATGCCGCCCCAGTAGGGCTACGGGCCCATTCTACCAGGGACAACCAGCCAGGTGTATCACTTGTGCATAGTGCCTTTCACCTCCCCTGAGCTGAAGACGTGCACCGTTGACTCCCAGTAGTGTTCACAAACTGTGTTCCCTGGTTGATTTCCTCCTAGCCCTGTGGCAGACAAGTTTGCAGAGAAATGCACTGCTGGCTCAGTACACGTGCTAACTAAGCCCTGTACTGGGGTAGGTGCTCCGCATGTGGTGGTTCCCCATAGGTAAACCCATGTGATGTATATCTTCCGCTAATTCATTTTCCTGTTGGTAAACTGCGTCTTCCTTGGGCAGAGGCCCCTCTGCCCCAGTCACCATGCTTGTAGTAACTCCACCCCCATAGGGCAGGATCTACCATGGGACTTCCCCACATGGCATACTTCCGACATAGCTTGGCAAGACCATGTGACGTATTTCCACTTAAATACCCCCCCCCTCTCTGGGCAGGGTGTGGTCTCCACGGTGTCTTCCCCTTGGGAGGGACATCCCCCCCGAATAGACCTGGTGGCCCCAGTCGGTTAATTCCCTTTTTTTGGGGAGAGGAAAAAAAAGGGGATAAGAGGCCATGACTGGGCTAGCCCTTCTCTATCTTTTGGGTAGTTGACTTGTCCCCAAATGACCGTTCGACACTCATAACAGTGTTGGGGGAGGTTACGTGTCGGCCTGGTGCGCTGGCTACAAGGCACACAGTGGTCTGCCCATCACACACCGCCAGTTCACGTAAAACAGTTCAGCCAGTTGTGGTGTTTCGTATAGGGACCCCTAGTGTCACTACATCAACACAACGTCGAGTGAGTGACAGATAGGGAACGTCCTTGTTACTTGCGTATCCTCCGTTCCCTGATGGAGGGAACGAGACGTTGTGTTCCTCCTGCCACAATGCTGAACTACCCGCTGAAATGGCCGGGACCTTATCTCAGCTCCTCAGCATAAAATCTGAATGAGTGGTTGCATACCAGCTCCTTTTATACCCGTATGTCCGGGGGAGTGGCATGCAAATACCACTTGCCAATTTTCATTGGCCTTTTACCAAAGACCAGAGGTGTCTCGGGCTCCCAAGAGTGACCCCTAGTGTCACTACATCGACACAACGTCTTGTTCCCTCCATCAGGGAAGGGAGGTTACGCAAGTAACCAGGATGTTTTCCATCCTTAATATACTGTGTGTCAGAAAAAGCCACTTAAGTGAGAAAATGGGAGATTAAAAAATGCATTATCTGCATTAATCAAGCTCTGCATTGACTGTGTGAAAATACAAAACTAAAGTTAATTGTTTGGAAGAATAATTAAATCCACTAAATAAAGCTCTCACTGATTGTGCTGTTGATTAATAATCTAATTAGTTGTTTTAAACTGCAGGCATACAGTATTTGTTGCATTGTGCACATTACCTTTGATGAATGGAGAGGCATTGTGCCATGACCACAGATTTAGTTCCACTTATGCTGGAGGACAATTTGGGGCTGATATTAATCTATACACTTTCAAATTATTTTAAGGGGTTCGTTCAAGGCAGACTTTTGGAACATGAAATGTTGACCACACTACCTGTGTGCTTCATATCGTCAGATGAAATGAGTGATTGTCTGATTAAATTGCAGGGCTACCCTGCAGGCAGTCTTACATACTGATATCTGATAGGCCTGACAGTGGTGATTTGAGATTGCAGAAATGCAAAATGGTTGTAGATATGCCTATATTTTGCAAGTGGGATACCTTTGAATATTTAAGACAGAAGGACATCAAAGCAGATGCACTTGATGGCCTTTTCTCATCTAAAGACAAATCTAGTCTAGTGTAATATCATCAGCTGCAACTTCAGCCAGAGTAATCAAAGTGACTGCGTGTTACTCTTTGCCACCATGTGTCTACAAGGGCTTTTTAATATGGATTTGATACAACAGAAGAGTAAGTAAATGATAGTAGAATTCTCATTTCTGGATGAACTATGCCTTTAATATTGCTTTGGCTGTACAGCAGCAAGATGGTGTCACAAGTTTGACATATAAAAAAATAGGTTTGTCACAGGGATGCGGGAAACTAATGCATCTTTCTGGCAAAGTCCACCCTATTCCCCACCCTACATTGCCGCACTCCCAAAATAATTGCCAGAATTTCTGCCACCCTAATGTCCGCATCATTACCAAAACTCATAAACAGTATACTGTGAGATGTAAATACACAAATTAATCTGCATTTGGCCAGTGTGTGCATCAAATAGGGCCCTATGAAATCAGTATAATTTTTTCACAAAATCTGTGTTTTCTGTTTTATTTCTTTCTGAATTCTGTATTATACAGTTTAAATTCGATTTAATCATCAAAATGTGTCTAAAATGTGTCTAAACAAATTAATTAATTAAAAATGTAATTAAATGAAAATAGAACAATGAATTTTCAAAATAAAATTGCATTATTTTTTATCAAATAATGTACTATTATACAGATTGTCACAGCACAATCCAAAACACAACTTTGGATTTATTTTTGTCAGACAAAATGCTGCACAACAGTGCATCACAGATGTGAGATATTGCTTAAATCTAATTATTATTGATAATTATAATTCATATTAATTATTATTATCATCATTATTAAAGTAAATATTACATAACTATAAAGTAGTGATATATTTCTGTTGTGTTTTTCTTTTTCAGAGTGACTATTTACACCCCAGTGTAAATAGCATCTGCCACACATTGCAGCTATTTGCACCACAATAGTCTGGTGAAACAACAGGAATATATGACAGACTAGACAATAAGTGTTGCTGCAGTGGTGTAGGGTGTAAAGATGTGGGGTATGAATGTGTAGTGTTGTCCTAGTGACTCTGGTTCAATTCCACCTTTTATCCCACTCTTTTTCCCATCTGATTTCCTGTTAATATTTCCTTTAATACTACTTAAAATAATAGATAAAACTGAATAGAAATGTTGCATAGCAGTGATTTTGGTCACGGTGAATGTCAGGGAGTGCAGAGAAGTGTTTGATCTGAAAGCGGGGTCTGTTGATCGCACTCGTTACCGCGGCTTGGCATTGCTTGTGTGTAGACTGCATCACTGTATTACTATAGTAACATTGTAGTAAACATGTTTTTTTTTTTTTTTTTTTTGTCAGAAACCATAGTTTTAATGCAGTTAACCCTGGCTTTACTATCGTAATATGGTAATGTAGTAACCATGGTTCATTTTGTAGTTACTGTAAATTTACAACAAAATACCATGATAAAACTATGGTTACTGTAATAAAACCAAGATTATTTTTTCTAAGGGAAGGTTAAGGTTAAGCATTCATTTATTGTGTCTGTGGGACTGTAAATAAACAATAAACACACTGCAGTGATGACCATATACTGTTTGTTAGTATTTAAATATGGGTGCAAATAGTAGCTGACACTTTTTGCACCAGGGTGCAGGGTTGGGAGGGTTACTTTTGAAATGTATTCCACTACAGATTACAGAATACATGCTGTAAAATTTAATTTGTAACACATTCCGTTAGATTACTCAAGGTCAGTAACATATTCTAAATACTTTGGATTACTTCTTCAGTAGTGGTAGATTTTTCACTTGATTTGACTATAAAAACTCTGCCAGTACAGTAACAAAATACATGTTAAAAATACATTCTCTGAAAAACCTAATCATCTTAATCAGTGTTGTTTCTAAAACAAGATAAATCAAATTGATTTTGTTTTAAGGATTTTTAGATATTTTTACAGGAAAACAATACAAAAATTATTATCAAGAATATGATTTGTGCCCTAATATCAAAGGTCTTACTAGAAAAAAGAAATTATGATCCGACGTGAATTTTCTTGATAAAAAAATATGATCTTGCCTGTTAACGTGCATGTAAAATGGCTAGAAATAGCATTTTAGCTTAGCGTAAAGCTGACAATTTACACAAGGTTTATTTATATTTCTTCTGCTCCAAACGTACTTCTCTGTCTGCTCGTATGAATGTAACACATCATAAGAAAGTGTTTCACCGCTGTTCAAATGCACTTTGGATCGCATCATTTATATGAATACATTTTTCCATCTGAAAGGACTAAATGTTAAATGAAAAAATGACAATAAAATGCAAAGTAATCTCTTCAGTAATCAAAATACTTTTTGAATGTAACTGTATTCTAAATACCAATGATTTAAATTGTAACTGTAGTGGAATACATTTACTAATATTTTGTATTTTAAATACGTAATCTAGTTACATGTATTTTGTTACTCCCCAACCATTTTTTGCACCAGGGTGCAAATAGCATCTGCCTTTTATTTTGGTAGAAAACTGAGTGAAGTTCTTCATGTGTCTGTGTGTTTTTGACAGTAGTTTCTCACCTGGAAAGCAGATTGCTTCATAGCCCAGTGTGATTATTAAACCGCAAAAGGCATTCATTTAATTCAGTAAATATAAATTCTGTATGTGCTGCACACTTTAAAGTGAATGAGCGCTCTGCTCTATTTCATCGTACACAGAGAGAGCACATGATGCTCATGATGCAGTGTTTTCAGTATATGAGTAGCCGGTGTCACACATTCACTTTGAAGTGTGCAGCACATGCAGACTAAATGTATTTAATTATTTACGTAATTAAATTGCAGCCTTTTGAGGTTTAATAATCACACTATAGGACGTATCACAATTTTCAATTTAAGTAATTGATTCATTTGATTTATAACCATACATTTTTGTCATAAATATATCAAATTCTGAGACATTCTGCATTTATAGTTACATTAAATACATTTTTATGACTTGATTTAGCGATAAAATTTTCCGCATCGTGGAAATCATATGTTCCAAGCCACTGATTTATAATATATATGTATCTCTCTCTCTCTCTCTCTCTCTCTCTCTCTCTCTATATATATATTTATATCAGTGGTCCAAACCAAAGATGGGCGGTTCTTCCTCCCCTTTACACATATTACCATTAAACATTATAGGTGGGGGAAAAAATAGATATTTCAAATTATTACAATATTTTACCTGACAAAACTGTATTAACATTTAACACCAAGAATAAAATGTTTATTTACATTTCTCACATCAATACTTTTAGGGGGAAAAAATATTGACCACCTATTTTCTATTCGACCAAAATGCAAACTTAAAACAAACTAAAGTCTATAACTTATTTCATTTGTAAAAATGTCTGTACAGATCATCTGTATAGCTAGACTGTCATCGTGCAATGATTAACCTGCTGAACCAATAGGTACATTATACCCTCTCAGTGCTACGCCACTTCTTTAACTCTACGATAAAGCATGAAGCTCAGCACTTCTTGCACAAAGCACCAAAATCCAACGAAGATAAATAAGAAAATGTAAAAAAAAAATTACAATGTATCACTATTTTAAGCACAATACACTACGGGGTAAATTCACTAAATAGTTGCGCTACTTCTGTGCGTAGTATTTCAGCGCAAAAATCTGCGTCTTATTCATTACCATTTCTTTCCGCACGAACACACATTCTTTCTATGTAAATCAGGCTCATGAAAAATGTAGCTTTAGACTCTGTGCAGTTTGCCAGCCGCAAATTACATAGTGCAATAACCGCCAAAGGAAAGCAGGCTGCAAACTAAATTTTATTAAAAGGAGATGCTTGTGTACATTTATATTAAACACAGCAGCAGCAATTCATCAAATTATGATCAAATGATCACAGTAGTGGAGTATTACAGTACGGTCCCTGTCAGATCGCAGTGGTCCGCTGCACCCTCCGCTATATAGCGCTCAGAATCTGCCCACAAGATTTTGAGCCATGTAAGTAGTATTTAGCACAGATTTTGTGGGTACATTTGCACCATTGCCTGATTTGCATAATTCCTTTAGTGAGTCAGGCACTAAACCAGCGCATGCAAATATATGAATTATGAATTAAATAAATACATGAATACCTCCGTAAACATAAAAAAGAATCGCAATATTATCATATCAACAGGTCTCTGCTGATTAGAAGGGGTTAGAATGAGGCCATAGAACATACTCCATTGATTAATAATAATAAATAACATACCAATTAACCTAATCAAATAGTAAAGCTTTGTGAATGCTGCTCTTTTAATTACTGCTATCCAACCTCCTTTGTGTGACAGCAATAAGACCAAGCTTAAAAAAAAAAAATAAAAAAATAAAAAAAAAGCAGAGGAGGTGGGTGCTGGGGGGAGAAGATTGCTGAGAAGGCGACTGTCAATTGCGGAGGCTACTTACAGTATATTAGTTTTGGCACAACCGAGTCTAGAAGGAGGACGATTTCTAGTAATTCAAACCATGATTATCCTTTTCCTCCCGGCCACTCACATTTCTTTTATATGCTAGTCATCAACCTGCTTTTGTAGGGTGGATCTAAGCTCGTTAAAACAGCAAGGATCCTGTCACTTGCTTATGGAATACTTTTTTCCCAGTGGGGTGTCGGGGTGACAGGTTTGTTGGCATTCTGCCGACCTTGTATTCCCCTGTCTCCAGTAGTGCAGTCTAGGGCATATGCAGGCATATGCCATATGCCCACCTATCTTTCTTAGGATTTTGCGTATGCCCACCTGAAATAAATGATGATACGTATTGCCGCCAGAACAACGAGTAGGCTTTTGACCCGCAAATTTTTCAGTGTACTAACGCGATGCCGCAACATTTATTTATTTTAATTTTTTGTATTTTTTTTAAGTGTACAGAGATTCACTCTAAACGCGCACGGAGCTGCGGGAGCACAACTGATGGCACTGGCAAGACAGACAGTCCGACTAAGCTGATCCACCAATCAGAACGTTCATTTCAGACACGATTGGAAATTTGCTAACCAATAATATTTTCTGTTTCAGTAAGGGGCGGGACATTTCCAGCGTCTGATGCACAAGCATCCTGGGAGTAACCAATATTTGCACTGTAAATTTATTTCCCTGCTAAACTTATATATAAAAAAATGTATATATACATTTAACTTATGCAATTAAACTTTGTGAAAATACTGTATGTATGGTGCTCTTTTTTTTTTTAACCTTTTACTGCTGTCTGTGGTGCCTTTTTCTCGTGATATCAAATAATTTCAGTTCATATTTCTAAGTAAGAAAACAATTTCACTTTACACAGAAAAACACATAATAGTACACAAATAAAACAAATAACCATACATTTTTATGTAGGCTACATATTGTTTCTTTCTTTCATAAATTCACAGTATGCCCACCTCTTCAGACACTACTACACCACTGCCTGTCTCATTCCGTGTTGGCATGGAGCTCGTCCCATTCTGCCACCAAAGCACCTGATACCCATGCATAAAGCCCGGCTGAGTTTGTTATTTTACCATTCTAACACACTTTCAGTTTTTTCTGTGAGTTTCTATGCTTGGGCTTTTAAAGGGGGCCATATCATAAGGACTCGATTTTTCCTTGATCTTTTGAAATTAAAGAGTGCAATGGACTCTGATAACTTTCAGAACTCCCTATACAGCCCAAAAGGATTCTCTATGGAAACAGAGCTGCAAAAATGGCTTTAAATTAAATACTTGGAGTTCTGACATCCGAAACCCAAAACATTAACATATGAGTGCCCATATTTAAATGTCAACCATCAGAAACTTAGCCCGTTCAGTCATGGTGAGGTAATAAGGGGGAAAAAAAGAGTATAGAAAGTTCACCAAACCTTGTGCTGTTCCTTACTGTGTGTGTAACACATTCTGCTCTACATATTCTTCTGAAGTATCCCAGTGTTAGAAATGAATGGCTGAAATTCATTTCTAACAAGGTCCTTAAACATTTCTGTTTTACCTTAACAGTTTGTGCGGCACATTTTAGTGTGAAGTCTTAAAACTAGATTATGGCTGTTTTTGGTGTAAACAAACAAAGTGGACCTCAGGGAGAAAAATTAAATAATTAAACTTTTGACATGATCCCTTCAGGAAATGCAGGCTGGCTTTGGACACTCTGGAAGTGACACAATTATTTTCAGTAATGAAGCAGTGGCTTGGGCTGCAGTTTTACATCACTGCCACATCCAGGGCACCTAATTAAAATTCAGCGTATGATGGTTTTAATTAATTAGAAGTTTTCCGGTCAAACTTATCAAGAAGAGTGCACAAGTGAAGACGCCTGACCAGTGTTGCCTGTCGCTTCTTTTGAAAATTGTTAGTATAAAGTGCAGAGCATAGTTTTTTCATGAGCAGTAATTACAATTAACCCCAGGAGAATCAATTAAAAAATCCTTAAAATTACAGCCAAATTTTTATTTTTATTTTTTTTACTGTATTCACCTTGAATACTCTGCATACTCTGTGCAACGCCTGAGAACAGTGTGAACCATGTCCAGCTTTCCTAACAAAGTTCTAGCCCATGATTATGTAAGGCATAATGTATAGTCAGCTGGTCATTACTGCAAAATAAACCTGATCAGGTGTTTTATTACCCTTAAAGGGTTTATTTTGCGATAATGTCTAGTTCATGTTACATTATCTCATTTGATACATGACTACTTAATAAATCAATGGACATGAACTGTTGATTTGAGTTAAAATTATTTTGAGAAAAAAAGAGACCACAGAGTTATACAAGAGATATGAAACTAAAACAGCTATGTAGAAAACTGTTGCCTGAGTTGGTGCTTTTCATCAGGGTCCTCATGACCCTGTTGAGGTTTATTTTACGATAACCGGCTGAGTGTACATTATGCCTTACATATTTTAGTTATTTAAAAAATATCACTACAGTTCCTGAATGAATACTTTTAATACAAATTATTGTATCTACAGAGGAAAAAACTAATCTATAGATGTCAAATCCATCTCCCTGTTGATTTGTTCAGCTCAGTCAGTTTATGTGTAAAGCATCTAAATTCGTTCCATGTTGGTCTGAACTACAAAATGTTTCCTGAGGACCAAACAGCCCCCGATCAAAGTCTGGAGACATTAGAATCAGTGGCAGAATCCCAAATGAGCGTAAATGTAGAAATTTCTCAGTCCAGCATATGCTGATGAGCTTGTAATAAGAGAAACTCTCCTGCAGAGACATGTTTTGAAAGTCGGAGGCTTTGAAGACATGGTACAGTACAGCAGCCTGATCAAAGCCCCCTAGTCGCAGACACTGAATTTCATGGCTTTCTTCAAGAGAGACTTGTACCAGTCTCCTGTTGCAGTTTAACTAAACAATTACAATGGCACTGATCGAGGACCTTAGAGGCATTGAAGAGAGCGTGAGAGAGCGATTCTCATAAAAACCAAAAAAACAAACATGAATTTTGGCTCATATAATGGGGTGAAATTCGTCTGCTTGAAATGTGGGTCACTCAGCTGGGCTTGGAATCATCTGTGTTTATCATGATGTCATATTTCTGGCAAAATCACCTTATTGATGGTGAATGTGTATAAACAAACAGGCCACTAGTGCCTTTTTAAGCTCCACTCTGAGACAGGCTGAATATACAAGCGTGTCCTAATTGCGTCCAGCTGTGCATCTGGAAAATTGCTCTGAAATGAATTCCACCAATATGGAAGCCAGCATTGAACAATGTTCTTATGGCAAGGGTTTGTTTTATAAACTTTGGCGTGTAACTCGTCCCACTCTGTTTGTGCTATGGACATGAATAACACCTCAAATCATGTGATTAAAGCTGCTCTATGTAAGAATTTTTTGGTTACATTTACCAAAGTTCATTATTGAGTGAGTACATTAAAAAAATCCATGTACAAAACCCTGCCCTCGTCTTACCTTAATTTTTATTTTGAGCTGTCAGGTTGGATTTGCCACGAAATCGTAGGCATATGACATTCATCCTTGCGTGCTTACATCATGATCCGTAAGCTCAGAAAGAGTGCCAGGGAAGTGGAAACGAGTGCGACAGCTGTTCAGTCAGGACAACATCTGCATGAAATCACTCTCCTAATGGATTTTTAACTGTTTTCACTGTTTGGTGAAGTTGGTTACCTGCTATAATGCTTGGATATGTTTTCTGGTAGGGTTGTTGAAGCTTATATTTGTTGTCATGCTTTCATTAATTGAACATTACTCATGTGTACTGATCGCAATGTGTTTTTAAGTTTAATTTTTTTCCGGTGAAGTTACTGTTACATTGTAGAGCCGAGGAGGGCGGGGCCGGGCTGGAATGAGACACACCCGGTCCCCAATCAGCCTGATGGGGCGCGTGAGGGATAAAGGCGGCCAGGGACGACAGTTCGAGAGAGAGAGAATTACAGGCAGCTGTACTGTGTGTTTTTAGTTGTGTGTTTTGGTTAATAAATTGTTATTTAAGTTGTCAAGCCGGTTCTCGCCTCCTCCTTTCCGGGTTTCGGCACCAGTGTAAGGGGGTTCAGTGGAAAGGAGGAGGCGAGAACCGGCTTGACAACTTAAATAATAATTTAATAAACAATTTAAACAAAACACACACAACCAAAAACACACAGTACAGCTGTCTGCAATACTCTCTCTCTCGAACCATCATCTCCGGCCGCCTTTATCCCTCGCGTGCCCCATCAGGCTGATTGGGGACCGGGTGTGTCTCATTCCAGCCCGGCCCCGCCCTCCTCGGCTCTACATACATGTTGACTAATATTCATGACTTCTGAGTATTTCATAACATTCCCGCAGTTTTGAGATTCACTAAGTGTGCATCTCTAAGTGTGTGTGTGCCGCTGTTTTATTATTTATTTTACTCCAGTCACAGAAATGCACAAGTTGTTGTCACTTTCTATTGCCCTTTTAGCAGATAAATGAAATTATTTATTGTATTTTATATATATATATATATATATATATATATATATATATATATATATATATATATATATATATATATATACTGTATACTGTATATTTTTTTTTTCTGACAAAGACCTAATGGTCGAAATGTTGCAAGCAAGTGTAAGCCAATGTAGTATTTTTGGAGCAATAAATCAGAAACCTTTTTTTCCTTTTAGCAGATAACCGGTTTAAGCAGATCTAAAATCCACTGTAGGTACATAAGGTAGTTCCCCATGAATGTATGCTCATCTTTCAAGTTGTTTATAATGTACTGATTTCATAGCACAGTAATGTACTGTATATTAATTTGTTTAGTAACCATCTCGCTATATAACTTTACCTCCTAAAAAAATTATACAACATTTATTATTGTAATTATTTTAATGTTCAATAAAGTATATTTCATCATTATTGAATCCTCATTTAGCGTTTTTTATTTTTATTTTTTATATTAGTCATATTGTTTGCAGTACCCACTGAGTCTGTAGATTGTAGGCTAATATATAAAAATTGTGTCTACAGTTGAACTAATATAAGCCATTTTATGAGTTTCACCTCTTAAATTGATATGTGCAGTACAATACAAATATTAATGTGTATTGTGTAGTGCATAAAACACTTCAATAATCACATTAAAATATAAGTTATAAGAGTGTTGTTTATCTTGCTCAAATTAAGTAATATCTCGGTTATAAATGTTTAAACGAATAACATAACATTAACATTAAAATAGCACATTATGACTCCGGCTCTGCAGGTAAATATATCAGAGTTATCAGTGATCTAGGGCTGCAACTAATGATTATTTTGATAATCTATTAATCTAAAGATTATTAGAACAATTATTCAACTATTTGACGATTATTGCAACGATTAATCAGCTCTTAACCGATTATTCAGCTTTTGCCCCGACTTAAAAGGTTGTATTAAACGTGCTTAATAACAATATAAAGGACAAAATACCTCTAAATGACATTCACTGAATTGAAGGAAAAAAATATATACTTTTTATTAAGTTAGGAATTCACTGCAAAAAATCCTATTGTTATCAAGTGTTTTTGTCTTGTTTTCCATTTAAAATTGTCTAAAAATCCTTAAAACAAGATACATTTACTTGAGAAGCAACAAATAAGATATTTAGACTTGCTTTAAGAGAATGTATCTTAAATATAAGTGGATTTTGTATATAAGTGTATTTTTTCACTTGATTATAATTCTGCAAGTGCGGTAAAGACAAAATATACTTATATACCTAAAACAAGTCTAAATATCTTATATGCTGCTTCTCAGGTGAGTGCATCTTTTTTTTTAAAGGATTTTTAGATATTTGAAAATATGTGTATTTTTAATATTATATTCAACATTCTAAGATAAAAATGTTTTCTTCTGCAGTATAGCTACTAAAGTAAATTTAATTTTTTTTAAAGGTTTAGATATTTATATTGGAAAACAAGCCAAAATAAAACAAATCAATGTATGTTTATGTGTGTGTGTGTGTGTGTATATATATATATATATATATATATATATATATATAGTCTATTGTGTATTCTATATATACTTTATTTTCTTTTCAATATATATTTTTTATTTTTTTATTCAATTTTTAATAATTTTTTAAAAGTCTTGTTGCTGTTTTGTACAGTATATCCGGAAAGTATTCACAGTGCTTCACTTTTTCCACATTTTGTTATGTTACAGCTTTATTCCAAAATTGATTAAATTCATTATTTTCCTCAAAATTCTACAAACAATACCCCATAATGACAACGTGAAAGAAGTTTTTGAAATCTTTGCAAATTTATAAAAAATAAAAAACGAAAAAAATCACATGTACATAAGTATTCACAGCCTTTGCTCAATACTTTGTTGAAGCACCTTTGGCACCAGTTACAGCCTCAAGTCTTTTTGAGTATGATGCTACAAGCTTGGCATACCTATTTTTGGGCAGTTTCTCCCATTCTTCTTTGCAGGACCTCTCAAGCTCCATCAGGTTGGATGGGGAGCGTCGGTGCACAGCCATTTTCAGATCTCTCCAGAGATGTTCAATCGGGTTCAAGTCTGGGCTCTGGCTGGGCCACTCAAGGACATTCACAGAGTTGTCCCGTAGCCACTCCTTTGTTATCTTGGCTGTGTGCTTAGGGTCGTTGTCCTGTTGGAAGATGAACCTTCGCCCCAGTCTGAGGTCCAGAGTGCTCTGGAGCAGGTTTTCATCAAAGATGTCTCTGTACATTGCTGCATTCATCTTTCCCTCGATCCTGACTAGTCTCCCAGTTCCTGCCGCTGAAAAACATCCCCACAGCATGATGCTGCTACCAGCATGCTTCACTGTAGGGATGGTATTGGCCAGGTGATAAGCGGTGCCTGGTTTCCTCCAGACATGACGCTTGCCATTCAGGCCAAAGTGTTCAATCTTTGTTTCTCATGGTCTCAGAGTCCTTCAGGTGCCTTTTGGCAAACTCCAGGTGGGCTGTCATGTGCCTTTTACTGAGGAGTGGCTTCCGTCTGGCCACTCTACCATACAAGCATGATTGGTGGAGTGCTGCAGAGATGGTTGTTCTTCTGGAAGGTTCTCCTCTCTCCACAGAGAAATGCTGGAGCTCTGTCAGAGTGACCATCGGGTTCTTGGTCACCTCCCTGACTAAGGCCCTTCTTCCCCAATTGCTCAGTTTGGCCAGGCGGCCAGCTCTAGGAAGAGTCCTAGTGGTTCCAAACTTCTTCCATTTATGGATGATGGAGGCCACTGTGCTCATTGGGACCTTCAATACTGCAGAAATTTTTCTGTACCCTTCCCCAGATCTGTGCCTCGATAGAATCCTGTCTCGGAGGTCTACAGACAATTCCTTGGATTTCATGGCTTGGTTTGTGCTCTGACATGCACAGTTAACTGTGGGACCTTATATAGACAGGTGTGTGCCTTTGCAAATCATGTCCAATCAACTGAATTTACCACAAGTGGATGCCAATCATGTTGTAGATACATCTCAAGGATGATCAGTGGAAACAGGATGCACCTGAGCTCAATTTTGAGTGTCATGCCAAAGGCTGTAAATACTGATGTACATGTGATTTTTTTTTCGTTTTTTATTTTTAATAAATTTGTGAAGATTTCAAACAAACTTCTTTCACGTTGTCATTATGGGGTATTGCTTGTAGAATTTTGAGGAAAATAATGAATTTAATCCATTTTGGAATAAGGCTGTAACATAACAAAATGTGGAAAAAGTGAAGTGCTGTGAATACTTTCCGGATGCACTGTATTGTTGTGTACTGGAAGCTCCTGTCACCAAGACAAATTCCTTGTATGTGTAAGCATACTTGGCAATAAAGCTCATTCTGATTCTGATTCTGAATAAAGCTGCGTATTGCCAATTTCCTTCATGATAAAAAATGCACTGTGACACATATATTATGATTCAATAAGTCACGAGCCATCACGTTATAATCTAGCTGCATTAAGTGTGCGTGCTCGAGGGATAAGCATTCCCGCGCCAGAGCAAACCTAATTAGAACACCCTAACAACCATATAGCAAAGAGCTAAAAACCACTCAGAACACCCTAGCGACCGCATAGCAATGATCTAACAAACACTCAGAACTCCCAGGCAACCATAACATGTTTAAAAAGCCATACAGAACACCCTAGCAAACGCAAATGAATGTGCCAAAAACCAAATCATGTGGTTAGGTACAGGTGTGCTATTAGGTTACTAGTGATTTGACTTTCAATTTTTACCTAAAAACCACCAACGTTAAGGCAAGTCCGTCCACTTGGCCACCATCTTTAGAAATGGTCCCGGACAGGCTGGGCAGCTATTTTTTTTACAAGCGGCATAAAAATACAACTTTAATCTACTTGAATGGGAAAAGACCAAAATCTCCAAAACGGTTAGTCAGGATTACAGTCAAAGAACATATTTAAAATCAGCAGTAAAATATGATAAAAACTGTATAATAAATTATTTGTTTGTTTGTTAGTGATTTAATGCCATCCCAGTTTCTGTGGAAAAAAATACAACATATGTTATATAGTAATTAAAAACGTAATTATATAGTAATTAAAAACCTATGTATGGTTTTTTAAAATCAATTTTTGCTAAAAAATGACTCAGGTCTGACTTTGTTAAAAATCTTTTCAAAAGTATTGCAACCACATAGCAACGTGTTATGACCCTTCAGAGCACCTTAGCAACTGTATGGCAACAACCTGGCAACCAACACCAACAATATGCTAGTGTATTGTGGCAGCAAGTCTTGCATGGAGAAGCACCACCCACATTACAGTAAATGTAAAACTCTAGTTTACTATGTCCTTCTTGCTCCACATCCAACAGAGACCATTCCACTTAATCACAAGAAATGGAATATTGTGGTGTCCAACTGGTTGGGAATTTCTTTCAACAACCACAAGCTATTGCTTGGTGCCTGAACTCTCTCTCCAATCTGTGTCACACAAATTTGTAAAGCAAAATATAAAAGATACAGAAATTTAAAGCACCAAATCTTTCAATAAAACAGCTAGAAGAGGTGCAAAGGAAATGCAGGGGTCTCAAGATGTGTTTTTAAAGTTTAATTGTTTTTAACCTGAAGCAGCAAAGTGACAAAACAGTCAAAGATATCCACTTAACGCATATATGCATTGACCATCAATTTTAAAATAGCGTAGATGAAAGTCAAGAACGCTTTCTGTGTGAACCTCCCCTTATAAAGCTTACAATTCAAACTGAAGATTCAACAAAAATAAATAGAAACATTTTACTTCGGTCACAATCTCCTCCAGAGATTGATCTCTCACAACTGAAAAGATACAGAAAATAAAAGACAAATAGGCAACAGACAAATGGAGATAGAGAGAGAATAAACCAAGACTGAAATAGAGATGTTTTGGCAAAACAACTGTAGTGTAAAATGGAAACAATTTATTTTCAAACACAATGTTTTAAATTCAACCCAAGCACCATCCGTGAGTCACGTTACTGCTCGAGACATTTATCAGAATTTGATATTGTTTCAACTGCTGCCTATTTCCTTGTAAGATGAGCATGGCACAGTGCAGGTCTCTAAAGGAGATTATGTCCCAGGCAGGGCTGAGGTTTTACTGAGAGGGGCAGATTTATGGCTCACTCGATCCTGCCCTTTCATTGCATCTGCAGTACCACAACCAGCATAAGAGGAGACAAATACCCCTACAAATCACCTTATCTTTCTAATCACACACACTGTCAAAAGTGACACCTACAATTTAGAGAAACCTGCCGCATGTCGGAGTTGGAGTTTAGAACCTCTACAGCGCAAGTGTCGAAACAGTCTCTATTTTTCAATCAGTGGGGTTTATTGTAACACTACTAGAGGCCACAGTACAGGTTAAAATGCCCTAGAAATCAGGCCCATATGGAATCGGCGCCCACAGAACTCAGATAATTGGAGCACCTGCTATTCACAAAGGCTACGTCCACACCAGTTAATTTTTATATGAAAACTTAAACGAAAACCTTTTTGTTTTCAGTTTCAGAAGGTCATAATTTTCCAAATTTTGCGATTATGGAGACATTTTCAAAAGTCTCGGTAGAGGAAACAAAATGAGTGTGAATGTGGCTAAAGATTTACACATTACATGCCTCTTGATAGTTTATTAAAGCTGCAGCATGCAAGATTACAGAAATTAGATGAGAGAATATTGCCAAATTTACTGTTAATCCCTCAACAGAGGTATCTGAAACCTTTTCACAGCAGTGGTAATTAGTTTTTTGCAGGTCTGGGAAATTTAATGCATTAATTTCAGCGATTACTATTTTTTGTTTAATAAAAATTTTCACTATTAATGCAGATTTCATTTTTTTTTTTTTTCCTGAAATGTCACACGATAGGAGAAAGTCTTGAGTTGTTCCTGGCAGGCTACTCAGCCTTATAGGCTCTGATTAGGATGGGGGGATGGGGGCGGGATTCGGGCATCTGCTGCCTGCCAGGAACAAACCAAGGAACCTTTGTGCAATAGGCAAAACGTCTTGGTTACTGTCGTAACCTCCATTCCCTGATGGAGGGAACAAGACGTTGTGTTGATGTAGTGACACTAGGTTCGCTCTCGGGAACCTCTGATCTTTGAGAAAAGGCCATTGAGAATTGGCGAGTGGAATTTGCATGCCACTCCTTCGGACATACGGGTATAAAAGGAGCTAGCGTGCAACCACTCATTCAGGTTTTGTGCTGAGGAGCCGAGACAGGGTCCCGGACATTTCAGTGGGTAGTACAGCGTTGTGGCAAGAGGGACACAACGTCTTGTTCCCTCCATCAGGGAACGGAGGTTACGACAGTAACCAAGACGTTCCCTATCTGTCACTCACTCGACATTGTGTCGATGTAGTGACACTAGGGGTCCCTATACAAAATGTCACAACTAGCTGAACTGTGTTACGTGGACTGCCGATGCAGGTGCAAGCAATAGCGTAATAGCAGGTGCACCGGTCTGCACGTAGCCTCCCCCAGCCTTTTCTCTCTATGTTTTTTCTTTCCACAGAGTATTTAGATTTGGCTGGGGCCATTTAATGCTATTATTCACGCCGGGGAAGGTGTTCTTTTCCCTTCCTATTCTTTCAGGGGGAAAAGACACCGCGGAGACCACATCCTGCCCGAAGGGAAGGTTAACATGTGGCAAATACGTCATGTGGGCTCACCAGCTGCACACGGAAGAGGCGCAGTGGTAGGTCCTGCCCGAAGGGGAGGAGCTCTACAAACACAGCGACCAGAGGCAGAGAAGTCTCTGCCCAAGTGAGACACATACCAGGCCCAGGCTGTGCCCGCTCCTTTGGAAATATAAGCACACTCTACCAGGAGTTTGGCATCCTTGTGGGCACTGGCCAATGGCACCTCTCTAGCAGACATCTGCAGTGCAGTGGGCCAGGCAACACCCAATACCTTCGTGAGATTTTATTATCTATGGGTTGAGCCGGTTTCGTCCCGTGCATTGTCAGGTACGAACAGGTAAGTGTGCGGGACAGCTGGCTGGGTGTATCGCTTGCGTACAGCACCTTTCCTCTCTGTGAGACGAAGACGTGCTCTCCTTTCTCCCATGCGAGTTCACGAGTCCGTGAACCCTGGATGTCTTTGCTCCCTAGCCCTGTGGCTGGCGAATTCGGCAGAGGAATTCCTAGCCAGACCCTCCTGGCCTGAGTGATCGTGTCTACCATCGCTGCTATCGAAACCTCATCTATCTCGTGAGCTCCGAAAGAGACATTAGGCTGGCATTGAGGTGAGCTGTCTCATCCCAGAACTGGATTGGTGCAAACGAGCATGCTGGGGAATGGGCGGTCCGCTGTGGATTACCCGGCGGAGCCGTACAAATTGGAGCCCCCAAATCGCCTCCAGTGTCGGCCAACCCGGCCTCGTACCCATAGGTAGAAGGAAAGCTGTGACCGCAACATTGCCATGGTCATGTTCTCACAATGAGTACATGAACCATCCACGAACGCTGCCTCAACATGATTACGGCCCAGGCAGAGGTGGAGAGATACCGACCACACCCAAGAATTACACAAAGACAGAAAGGCATCTTTAAAAATATGCTGTCCATCAATGCATGCTCTTTTAGAGGAAAATAAACTCTTTGTTGAGAATATATACCCTTTTAAGCCTGTCGAAGTGCCCAGGGGCGTACTCTGCACTGACTGTGCAGAGGAAGAGAAAGCCGCTGAAATGCGCCATATATCCAACAGCATACACTTCTTAAGAGGTGAATGGACCGGCAGTGAAATTCAGCTCGTGAGAATCAACCACTCGGCTCCGAAGAAAAAACAACCACTCGGCTCCGAAGAAAAAATCTGAATGAGTGGTTGCGAGCCAGCTCCTTTTATACCCATATGTCTGGGGGAATGGCATGCAAATTCCACTCGCCAATTCTCGTTGGACTTTTCTCAAAGATCAGAGGTATTTGGGGCTCCCAAGAGCGACCCCTAGTGTCACTATATCGACACAACGTCGATGTGAGTGACAGATAGGGAACGTCACTAATGTTTTCCTCCATTTTCTGTGGCTAAAATTGGCATATATAAATTTTCAGGAGGTACACACTCGACACCTAGCACAGAAACTGATTGTTTGGAGCAGTGCACTCATATTCATTACGCACAACATCCCTGGCATAATAAACACGGGAGTGGATTTACTGTACAGAGAATGAAGACTTCACTTGCAAGCGGTGAATTGGGTGTGCAAGAGCCAAGAGATCCGGGCAAGCTGCTGTATCTCTTCACATCGCCTGTAAATGCCACAGACTGTTGTCTGAACCAGTGTCAAATGTGGAACCACGAAAGAGAGATTCAGTGTGCATGATAGAGACTGAGAAGGACCTTTACGTTCATCAAGCTACAGCCAGGTATTCTTGTAGAGACTGAACAGCAGCCAGAGAAAATAAAAGTTTTGAGATTTTTAACTTTAGCAAATTAAACTTCAGCATTCAATATGTTTTATACTGTATCTGTATTTACAGTGTATAATAATGCATTGACAGTGTACACTTCAGTTTTTCTTGCCAATAAAGTTTGATATGAATTGAATCTGCCCATTTGATACTATTATTTAAAAAATGTCCACTGGAAAACGGCAGAAGATTTTGCCCAACTTTTAATTACAGCATGTCCACTGATTTTATGGCACGTATACTGTACATATATTGTACCAATTATTAATACTTTTTAAAAATGTGTTTAATTAACACTATCCTAAAAAAAAAAACAAAAAAACTGAACATTTTAACATTTAAATAATTAAAATAAATGATGACTAACCAGTTTCTTGCAAGTTCTTTGAGACAACGTATAAATATATTTTATGATTTATGATGTAATGTATCATGTACCATACAGTAATTTAATCGTGATTAATAACAGAAAACTGTGATTAATTAGTTAAAAAAAAATTAAATGATTCACTACCCTGTTTTTTTATTTTTGATTAATTAAGAGTAAAATAACACAAAAAAGATTTACAGTATGCTGAAACGCATCATCGTTTTGTGAAAAGGGTCTGTAATTCACTATGTTGTGCTCTGTCTGCGGTAACTGTCCCCCTTTTTTTTTTTTTTTAGTTTGGAATGCCCAATTCCCAATGCGCTCTAAGTGCTCGTGGTGGCGTAGTGACTCGCCTCAATCCGGGTGGCAGAGGACGAATCTCAGTTGTCTCCGCGTCTGAGACCGTCAATCCGCACATCTTATCACAGGACTTGTAGAGAGACGTAGCGCGTGCAGCATCCATGCACAACTCACCACGCACCCCACCGAGAGCGAGAACCACATTACAGCGACCATGAGGAGGTTACCCCATGTGACTCTACCCTCCCTAGCAACCGGCTCAGTTTGGTTGCTTAGGAGACCTGGCTGGAGTCACTCAGCATGCCCTGGATTCGAACTTGTGACTCCAGGGTCGATAGTCAGTGTCAATACTCGCTGAGCTATCCAGGCCCCCCAACTGTCCCCTTTTTGAGGTTGTGTGTCTCAGTGTGAGTGCTGTGGTGAGTTAAAAGGTTTAAGGATATATCGGTGGGAAGCTCTCAACATGCCATGCCCCAGTATGTGTGAAATTTGACAAAGGCCAGTCACCATGCCAGATCAGTGAGCTTTCCCATTCAACACCCAGAGGGCATCGCTCAAAGGTCTGAAAAATGCATCTGTACTTAGCCAGCGACAAGCTCATGACCCTTTCTATTTTTTAAGGGTTTCAAAAAGGTGATGGGTTTAGGCAAAGCGACAAAACATTTTGTCAATATCTCAAGTGCATCTGCTGGTTTTACTGGAGCTTAAAATATCAATCCTAATCACTTTAACCATTAGAGCACATACATCTACTGATGGATTAATGTAGACAAATGGGGAGGCATTGACATTCACATTGCTCATTTTAACTGGATTATCTTTCTTGCTTCAATGACTTGCTGGAGCCACCACTGTGGTTCTGTACAGTACATTTGATTTTAAGTTTCTTTTTTGACTCCTTGGTGTCTAAAACACCGTACTGACCTTCGCTGAGTAATGGAACCATGCAGGAATAGTACTGTCTTCCATAAGGCTTATTGTCCAGTCGCTTGGGTTTCCTGCTCCTGGTGTCCTTTCGTCCTTCTTTTACTCCCCAATCCATTTCACTAATAGGTTTAGGCTCAGATGTATCTGAGTCCTCCAGTATGAATGAGTGACAAGTTTAGTGTGTGCCGGCCTCTATGCAGCCCTACTGATGCTGGATTTGTAAGGAAAGTGATGGGGGAGGTAGTTCTGATTTATGGATCCCTATGGTCTGAATGGGTAACTCTTTGAAAGGACCTCATTAATTAGCCACACGATCTTTGCGGGAAAGGGGGCTTGGTGCTTTTCCCTTGATTGCTAAAGCACTGTCTTCTTCGAGCATGCAAACATGGGGGAAGGGAAAGGGTCTTCGGTCATACGGTCTTGTTGAGAAAAGGAGTGCTATTACTATTTTTAAGAAATCAGATTTACGGTTTCTGCCTGGTGGATGATAAAATGGGTGAAAAGATTCGACTGACATTGAAGGGGTGACCAAAACCATATCTAGGGACAATAATATCATAGAAATTTGAGGATGATCAATTCAATAAAATTTTATAGCGCTTTTCAATATACAGGTTGTTCCATTGCAGTTTTACAAATAATAGTGCCTTATATTGGTACAATACCAACATTTCAGTAGTCAATACCAGACTGATCGCACTGTAAATTTGGCAACAGTAGGTCAAAAGTTGAAATCGACCTGTGCTGACTAAAATTCAAATCACTGCCCCCCAGTTGTGGAAGCTGGAAGTGCTGTTGAATGTATGAGCATGTGTACGAGTTTCAGTTTCCAGGAGATATGTCCACAGAGTGCTGCCAAATGTAAGTTGTGTTTTTAGTTGTAAATTATGTAAATAAATCAACAGGAATGCATAACTCTGCCCCTCAACCCAAACACCAACCCTAAACTGAAACGTCAGGGGAGTAAAAATGTAAGCAGAAATGCATCATACATTATAATGGTTTGTGTGAATGCGATTACTTCCTAGTTCCCATGGAACCAGAGCCTGTGTCTCAGAGATTGCTAGTAGCGCTAGAAGGAGAAATGACCATAGTTGAACTGATGCAAAAATGTCTGATAAAGGAATGGCGCTTGTAAGTAATTTGGCTGAATGGGGCTGCTGATGATTTCAGGGTAAATTATCTTTCAGAAACAACATGTCCCTTGTGATCATGTTGTCGATACCAATACCAGTGAAATTTCGTGACCCTCGATACTAATTTCGACAACACAGCAAAAACAAATAGTAATTTCTAAATTAAGATTTTTTTTTTGAAAATTCTTAAACAATTATTCAAGACAAATAAACAGTTAAAAACTAAGAAGAAAAAATAAACTAATTGTAAGGGAAAGAACAAAAAATACAGCAGAACAAAACAATATCAAGTCTACAATTAAACATTCAGAAATGGAAAACTAATCTAAGGTAAAACCAACAATCATGCCGTGCATCCTGTACTTTCAAATGCACCTTATTTTCATCCTAACTCCAAATAAAGCATCTGAAAGCAAACTTTTTCAGCTTTTGAATGAATACATTGATTCTCAGTGTGAAAATGCACAGTAAATATATAGGAATGCATTTACTAATGTTAATTAATAGATTTCTATTGTACAGTGATAACAAAACAAAATATAACAAAATGTATATTAAAATGAAGTGAAATGACCCACAGATGCATTATACTTGAAAGTTATTTAAAATAACTAACACGTTTTTTGCAACTTTTGAGGGAATAAGGTCCCATTTTCCACATATGTGGACTTCTTTATCAGCATCTTTATCAGCATGCTGACATGCATATCAAACAAAACTAGAGACGCTAGTCTTTACACCCAAACTGGTTTCAATAAAAAAACTTAAAAGAGGTTTCTTACCAGAGGCACTATTGTTGGCGCTGTGCCCATAGGAGCGCTTCACTGAAATCAGCGTCATGCTGTTGTGTCACGTGACACTGTGCGGCAGAAGTTTAACCCTTAAATGACAGTTGCTGGGTTTCCATTTAACATGTTTAGCATTTTTTAAGCGTATTTCTAAAAATTCGACTTACGAATTGTTGCACGTTTCCATCCACTACGTAATGTGCATTATCATGAGGGAGCCGCTTTGTCAGGATGGAGCAACTGAATGACCTCTTTCCTGCTTTGGGAACAGTTTTATTTGCAAGATTGGAGCAAGTATCTAATTTCATTAAATGCATCCATGAGACACCGTAGAATAAGTGTAATATCTGATATAATGTGGGCTGAAATAGCTGCGATGCCCACACACTGCCAGTCTCCGCAAACCTGGGCGCGACCACTCTCAAAACTGTTCTGGCAGATTGTGAGGACCCACTTTATCGACCAGTTCTGGGTTAAACACTTCTGAATGACAAGCGCTATGTTCAAAGAATTGTGTGCCAAGGTCGGACCTTTCGGTGGGCTAGTCAAATCAAGCTATCACACACTCATAACACATGCACGAATGGTCAAAACACGTCATCGTTTTGCGAATAAACCGTTTCCATCACCTCCATCATTTTAACTAATGCAAAACTCTACAAAATCCACCTCCTCCTGGTGCATTAAATTTTAAGCAAATTTAGAACGTTTATTCGCATACCAAGCATTTCCATTCAGGATTTCTTATGCGCAGTTTCAAAATGCGCATACAAATAGTTGGATGGAAACCCACCTAGAGTCTTGTGAACAGTATTCAGTCAGTTTTAATTAATTTAAATTATGCGTTGCGTATAGCGAAGCCAAAATACAATGTCCACACATGTGAATGCGGGGTTGTACGAGGTTAAAAGAGAAGTTATTGTACATTTTCTTAGCTAATGTAGCTTGCATCCCATTGGTAAACACTCATTTGCAGCAGTTCATACAGTTTCTCTTCCCACCCCTAATTGTGACATCATTTCTCTCCACACTGCATTTGCTAGTGCCAGACATCCAACATGACAGCAGCATTTGGCTTATGGCCTATGTTGGTGTATTTCTGTAATCATTCTATCGCTTGAAACAGGCTTCCTTGACACTCTTACAGAAGAGGATGTGCCTGCAGCCACTGGATTGAGTCATTCTTGGCAGTATTGTTACTCAGTGCATCTCTAATTTGGTCATTTTCACCAGTGTGCCATGGGATGCAAGCAGATGGCTTCATGGCAAATTTAATGGGGGTTTCACAAACTCTGCCTTCTTGAGCTGTAGACCAATTAAAACATCACTATACTGAAAATTAGATAGAAAAACAAAAACTGGGTGTAAGAGCAAAATATGATCACAAAAAACATGTTTAAAAAAGCTGAAACATCAAGAAAAGTGAATAAGCTTGAGAAAAACAACAATAAGAAAAAATGAGGGGAATCAACAGAAAATATGATCCATAAAAATATTCATATTTCAGTGGCTTAATAAAAGCCCAGGGGTCCAATTTGACCCATTAATACCACACACAAAGGAAAGGAAGCACTTCTGTTGAGGCAAATGAAAATTTCTAACCTTAATCAAATAGGAATCTAGTGACATTTTCTTGGACAGACATCTTTTAATCTGCACCCAAAGGCAAGGGGCCATCGAGCCGTATCCAACAAATTAATGATGAACAATCTGGAGAAATAGGCCCTGTGGTCTGTGAAAAGGCTTAAGATGGCAGCTTTGTCAAGAGCGACACTACATCAAATTAAGGGACAGTGACGCAGCCACTGCTAAACAATTTTGACATATCACCTATATCAAAAATCAAGACTGTGAATATTAAACATAATGAACAGGAAAATTAATTCCTGGGCTGATCATCTGTAGTCAAATCAAGTAATTTTTATTTGTATAGCGCTTTTCACAACACACATCGTTTCAAAGCAGCTTTACAGAAAATCATGCAACAGAAAATGAAACTGTAATATCTATGAAGTGTTAGAGTCATCATTGTGTAGTTTGATTAAATATGATCGTAAATTGTCTATAAATATAAATAATTAAATAATAATTGCATTTAGAACCCCAGTGAGCAAGCCGAGGTGACTGTGGCAAGGAACACAGAAATCCATAAGATGTTGGTTAATGGAGAAAAATAACCTTGGGAGAAACCAGGCTCACTGTGGGGGCCAGTTCCCCTCTGGCTAACCAGCATGAGTATAAAGCCAATATTAGTTATTTATGTGCAGTGCAGGTCATGGTTTAAAATGAGCAAACTAAGTAAGTGTTAAGGGCCAGTATTTAAACAAAGATTTTGTATGAACTGTAAGATTAATGTCTAATGTCTTTGAAGTTCAGCCTGGATTAACTGCAGAAGTTCAAATTCATGCATTGTCCTTTGTTAGTTGGCCGATGAAGGCTTTTGTTGGCAGTTAATTGATAGTCTATGTATTCCATTTTAAGAGTGTAGTCCATCATTAGACCAAGGTGATGCAGGCAGAGATAAGTGAGGTGCATTACAGTTCAACCAGCAGGTAATTTCGGTGAGGTCTATCCTAATTCCAAGGTTCAGGCAGTGACGTATGAAGTATTCCATGTCTTATGGTTGGAGCTGGGATCAGTTCATCCCCTGAAGTCCATCGTAATAGACTGAAGTGATGTCTAGTTAGCACTAGCTGCATTTATTCATCATCACTCAGAGACACATAGCAGTGGAGTCTGACACCAAGCAGGAACAGAGGTGGATCTGGCCGGCTCTGGTTACCTCGGGATATGAATTCCGAGGCTGAGACAGGGAAACAAATAGAATAATATTAGGGTAGATGCCATTACATTTTTTTGCAGAGTTATAGAGCATGATAAATGTTTGTGATAAATGTTTCTGGTTCCAGCAGACCTAACTAAAGCAGCCTAATTGTGAGTTGATGGATAAATTAGGAGTATGTCTGGCTAAATAGATGAGTCTTTAGTCTAGACTTAAACTGAGTGAGTGTGTCTGCGTCCTGAAGAGTGTTAGGGAGACTATTCCATAGTTTAGGAGCTATGGAGCAGCTGCTTTTGTGGATTTTGATATTCTAGGAACTATTAACAGGCCATAATTTTGCGATCGTAATGAACGTGATGTAATATAGCGTGGTAGAAGGTCACTTAAGTACTGCGGAGCTAGACCATTCAAATCTTTGTACATAGTTAACAAAATTTTTTAATTAATACGAAATTTAACAGGTAGCCAATGAAACGATGATAAAATGGGGTGAATATGATCATATTTCTTGGTTCTTGTCAGCACTCTGGCTGCTGAATTTTGAACCAAATGAAGTTAATTTATTGAACTTGCAGGACGTCCTCCCAGTAATGCATTACAATAATCTAGTCTTGAGGTTATGAACACATGAAATAGTTTTTCGGCATCAGCAACAGAGAGCATGTGTTGTAACAGGAATATTTCTGAGGTGGAAGAATGCTGTTCTAAAACACTGGAAATTTGATTTTCAAAGGACAGATTGGTATTAAATATAACACCTTAATTCTTTGCTGTAGAAGACGATGTAACAGTACAACCATCGTGAGTCAAATTATATTTTAGCGGCTTATTTTTAGAGATTTTTGGTCCAATAATTAGTACCTCTGTTTTGTCAGAATTGAGTAGAAGGACATTTCTGGCCATCCAATCTTCGATTTCATTGATACACTCTGCTAATTAGGAGAATTGTGACATTTCGTCGGGTTTCAAAGAAATATAATATTAGGAATCGTTGGCATAACAGTGGAAACTTATTCCACGATTCCTGATAATATCTCCCAGGGGAAGCATATATAAGGAGAAAAGCAGAGGCCCTAAAACTGATCCCTGTGGCACTCCATACTTAACCCACTTAACTTTTGTTTGATTTGACAGTTACTTGTTTACACAGACAAAGGGGTAGCGGTCTGCTAAACAGGACCTAAACCATGCTAATGCAAGTCCACAACTGCCAACATAATTCTCAAGCCTATTTAAGAGAATATCGTGATCTATGGTGTCGAAGGCAGCACTAAGCACCCGTGCTAAAAGCACTAGAAGAGAAATGCAGCCGTGATCAGATGATAAGAGCAAGTCATTTGTAACTCTGATAGGTGCAGTCTCTGTACTGTGATGGGGCATAAATCCTGACTGAAATTGTTCATGTATACTATTTCTATGTAGAAATGAACATAGTTGGGAGGACACTACCTTTTCTAGTATTTTCAACATAAACGAGATTTGAAATCGGTCTATAATTAGCCAATTCTCCAGAATCAAACGGTGGCTTCTTAATGAGCGGTTTGATAACTGCCATTTTAAAAAGTTTCTTGTCCTAAGGATAGCAGGGAGTTAATAATGTTAAGAAGAGGTTCTGAGATTACAGGGAATATCTCTTTTAAGAGCTTAGTTTGTATTGGATCTAATATGCATGTTGTGGTGTTTCGATAAGATTTGTTAGCTCTTCATGTCGTATGACAGCGAAGGATTGAAGTTGCTCAAGAGGAAAATTATGAGATATTGTTTTCTGTGGTACTGTGACAGACGATTACATAATTCCAATTTTATTTCTGATTATTTCAATTTTATCAGTAAAGAAATTCATGAAGTCATTACTATTGTGCTGCGACAGAATATCTGGTTCAGTCAAGGCTTTATTCCTAACCACTTTAGCCACAGTACTGAATTAACCCGTAGGATTGTTGTGGTTATTTTTTATGAGTTTGCTAAAATATGCTTACCTGGCAGCTTTTAGTGCCTGTCTGTAGCTACAGACACTATCCTTCCATGACACACCTCTAATTTTGTATTCTTCCACTTGCGCTCCAAGTTCCGAGCTGCTCCCTTGAGAGCAAGAGTGTGATCATTCTACCAGGGTGCGGGGCTTTTTTCTTTAATTTTCTTTAATCGAAGAGGGGCGACACTATCAAGAATGCTAGAGAAGACTGTATTTATATTTTCTGATATTACTTCAAGTTCTTCTAGACTTTTTGTCTTACTGAGTATATGAGATAAATCTGGAAGATTATTAGTGAAGCTATCTTTAGTGGTCGAAAGAATAGTTCTACCTGAACGATAGCGTGGTGTAGATTAAGTAACATTAGCTGATCACAGCATACAAGAGACAAGGTAATGATCTGAGATGTCATCGTTCTGCGGCAGAATTTCTATAGTATCAATATCCATATGACAGTCTAGCGTATGATTATGGTGATGAGTTGGTCCTGTCATATTTTGTCTGACTCCAAGAGAGTTTAGAATATCGATAAATGCTAATCCCAATGTGTCATTTTCATTATCTATGTGAAAGCTGAAGTCACCAACAATTAAAGCTCTATCCACAGTAACTACTAGATCTGAAAGAAAATTTGCAAATTCACCAAGGAAATTAGAATACGGTGATCTATATACTGTAGCAAGGGAAAAAAACAACCAAGAATTTTTAAATTCCCTGGAGGGATGGAGTCCATCTCTCTTTAGCAGGTCAGGTCTACCCCAAAAACTCTTCCAATTGTCTATGAATCCTATGCTACTCTCCGGACATCACTCAGACATCCAGCCATTCAGTGACACTAATCTACTATAAACCTTGTCACCATGACGAGTAGGGAGGGGGCCAAAGCATATTACAGTGTCTGAAATCATTTTTGCAAGTTAACACACCTCTTTAACTTTGTTTCTAGTGATTTCCAACTGGCAAAGCCGGACATCGTTAGTTCCGACATGAATAACAATTTTAGAAAATCTACGTTTAGCATTAGCCAGCACTTGTAAATTTGATCTGATGTCAGATGCTCTGGCACCGGAAATGCATTTAACAATAATGGCTGGAGTCTCTATTTCCACATTCCTTACAATAGAATCACCTATGACCAAGGCTCTTTCAATATGATTCTCAGTGGGTGCATCACTGAGTGGGGAGAATCGATTGGAAACTCTAACAGGAACGGGAGAGTGGTATCGCTTTGCTGAGCGAGTATGCCGCAGAGATGTCACCCCAAATGCCCTGCTTCGGGGGCTCTACAGCCAGAACCAGAAGTGTATGTGTTCACTTTCTCACTGACCTCCACTAGTGTTCGGATGCGTGTCTCTAATTAGCTCATTAACCTTCTCTGACAGCCTGACTAATTCCTTACATTTATCACATGTAAACCCCTCACTGCTGACAGAAGTATCTATAGTAAACATGCAGCATTCAATGCAGGAAGCAATAATATGAGTGGATGCCATGACTTACCCAATTGTTTGTTGTTGTTATGGTTGTTCTTGAGTGGAGAGGGTTTAAAATCGATGTGAATCCCTCATGCAATTGTTTGATGTTGTTGTGTTAGTTCCTGATCAGCAGATGTTTGAGATTGATTAAATAATCTGTGTAAAACACAGAGAAAATGAATACACGCAGTCAAAATACAAGATGTAGACAAGCGGGAAAAAGAAAAAGAAAGAAAACGGGTGTGTGCGGTAATATAAATGCAGTTGAAACAGTAGAAAAGTGGGGGGGAAACAAAGCACATGGTAAAATGGCAAAGGATAAAACAATGATTGCAGAGGAATAAGCAATGCTAAGCAGGCTAGCAAGCTACAAACAATCAAGGACAGCTGGCAGTGATGAGGGCAGGGAATTATGGGAAATGTAGTCTGGGAGGAACAGATGATAGAGGAGAAACACAAGGTAAACAGTGAATCATGACAGAACCCCCACTCTAATGGGCGGCTCCTGAAGCCCAAGGAAAGCTGGTCAGGGAGGCAGGGCCAAGATGGTGCCAGAGACCAAGGATACCAGAGCAGAAGTCGAATGATCAGGAGACCCAGATGACCAGAGCAGATCAGGCAGACGGCCAGGAGACCAGAGCAGATCAGGCGAATGGTCAGGAGACCCAGATGACCAGAGCAGATCAGGCAGATGGCCAGAAGACCCAGGAGACCAGAGTATATCAGGCAGAGGGTCAGGAGACCCAGAAGACCAGAGCAGATCAGGTGGACGGCCAGGAGACTCAGAAGACCAGAACAGATCAGGTGGACGGCCAGAAGACCCAGAAGGCCAGAAGACCCACCGTGGGAGGCTCGAGGGGTGAAGCCGTGGAAGGCGGAGCCGTAGGAGGCTCGAGGGATGGAGCCGTGGAAGGCGGAGTCATAGGAGGCTCGAGGGACGGAGTCGTGGAAGGCAGAGCCATAGGAGGCTCGAGGGACGGAACCATGGAATGCGGAGCTGTGGCAGAGGGGGGAAGCCGTAGAAGGCGGAGCTGTGGCAGGCTCGAGGGGCGAAGCCGTAAAAGGTGGAGCCATCGCAGACTTGAGGGGTGAATCCGTAGAAGGCAGAGCTGTGGCAGGCTAGAGGGGCGTAGCTGTAGAAGGCGGAGCTGTGGCAGGCTTGAGGGGTGAAGCTGTAGAAGGCAGAGCCATGGCAGGCTCAAGGGGTGAAGCCGTAGAAGGCGGAGTCGTGGCAGGCTTGAGGGGTGAAGCCGTAGAAGGCAGAGCCATGGCAGCTCAAGGGGTGAAGCCGTAGAAGGCGGAGCCGTGGCAGGTTCTAGGGGCGAAGCCGTAGAAGGCAGAACAATGGCAGGCTCAAGGGTTGAAGCTGTAGAAGGCGGATCCGCAGGAGGTTCGAGTGGCGAAGCCATGGAAGGCTGTGCCATGGCAGGCAGAGCCGTGGCAGGCTTGAGGGGAGAAGCCGTGGAAGGTGGAGCCATAGGAGGCTCGAGGGACGGAACCATGGAAGGCGGAGCCGTGGCAGGCTCGAGGGGCGAAGCCATAGAAGGCAGAACTGTGGCAGGCTCGAGGGGCGAAGCCATAAAAGGTGGAGCCACGGCAGACTTGTGGGGTGAATCCGTATAAGGCAGAGCTGTGGCAGGCTAGAGGGGCGAAGCTGTAGAAGGCGGAGCCATGGCAGGCTTGAGGGGCGAAGCCGTGGAAGGCGGAGCCATGGCAGGCTCAAGGGGTGAAGCCGTGGAAGGCGGATCCATAGGAGGTTCGAGGGGCGAAGCCATGGAAGGCAGAGCCCTGGCAGGCAGAGCCGTGGGAGGCTTAAGGGGAGAAGCCGTGGAAGGCAGAGCCATAGGAGGCTCAAGGGATGGAGCCTTGGAAGGTGGAGCCATAGGAGGCTCGAGGGATGGAGCCGTGGAAGGCGGAGCCATAGGAGGCTCGAGGGATGGAACCATGGAAGGCGGAGCTGTGGCAGGCTCGAGGGGCGAAGCCGTAAAAGGTGGAGCCACGGCAGACTTGAGGGGTGAATCCGTAGAAGGCGGAGCCATGGCAGGCTCAAGGGGTGAAGCCGTAGAAGGCGGAACAATGGCAGGCTCGAAGCTAAGAGTCCAGGATGACTGGGAAATGACCTCAGCGGTCGTGGGCATGGACAGAGACTCAGGAACAACCTCTCGGGTCGTGGCCATGGACAGAGACTCGGGAACGACCTCTGTGGTCATGGGCATGGACTGAGACTCGGGAACGACCTCTGTGGCTTGGGCATGGACTGAGACTCGGGAACGACCTCCATAGTCGTGAACATGGGCAGAGACTTGGAAACGAACTCCATGGTCATGAACATGGGCTGAGACTTGGAAATGACCTCTGTGGTCGTGTACATGGGCAGAGACTCAGAGACCACCTCTGTGGTCGTGAACATGGGCTGAGACTTGGAAACGGACGCCTTTCTCCTCCTCCTCCTCCGGGAGGCTGAAATTGGCAACGCAGGCTCTGGGACGGATGAGGCTGGCAACGCTGGCTCTAGGACAGACGAGGCTGGCAACGCTGGCTCTAGGACAGAGGAGGCTGGCAACGCTGGCTCTGAGACGGACGAGGCTGGCAAGCTGTGGCAGGCTCGAGGGGCGAAGCCGTAAAAGGTGGAGCCACGGCAGACTTGAGGGGTGAATCCGTAGAAGGCAGAGCTGTGGCAGGCTAGAGGGGCGAAGCTGTAGAAGGCGGAGCCATGGCAGGCTTGGCTCTGGGACGGATGCTGGCTGGCAATGCTGGCTCTGGGACGGATGCTGGCTGGCAATGCTGGCTCTGGGACAGACGAGGCTGGCAATGCTGGCTCTGGGATGGACGAGATTGACAATGCTGGCTCTGGGATAGACGAAGCTTCCAGCTCATTGGCCATGACAGGTGTGGGCTCATTGGCCGTGGCAGGCGTGGGCTCATTGGCCGTGGCAGGTGTGGGGACTGACAATTTGTGGGGAAGAGTCTTCATGGCCCTACGCACTGATATCAGTGGTGGATAATTCAACTTGGAGACAAGGGCCGTGAAGGGCTTCGAGACCGGGGCCGAGGAATGGTTGGAGCAAGGAGTCGCGGAAGTCTGGACTGTGACATGGCATGGAGCTGACACAGACGTGGCTGTGACATGGCGTGGAGCAGGCACAGATGTGGCTGTGACATGGTGTGGAGCTGACACAGACGTGGCTGTGACATGGCGTGGAGCAGACACAGACGTGGCTGTGACATGGCGTGGAGCAGACTCAGACATGGCTGTGACATGGTGTGGAGCAGACACAGACGTAGCTGTGACATGGCGTGGAGAGGACTCAGGTGTGGAAGGCTCGGAAGCCGGGATCGGGACAGAGAGAGGAGGATCCTCAGAAGCGAGAGTTTCCTGGGTTAACCTAACGTACTCCCTCCAAGTGTGGTCTCCCGTCTGTGGCAAATCCCTCAACTGGTGAGCTAATAGTACAATCCGGTAGATCGACTTAAGATGGGAGTCCACAAATCCCGAGAAGAAGGCAATGGCGTTGAAACGAAGGGAGTATTCCCTTATGGGCATATCCTCCTGGCTCAACTGGACGAACATCACCACTAGATCCATTTGTGTGGTCAGTTGTTCTGTCATGTATTGGAAGGCAGTACAAGGGATGGATCTAGGTGCGGTGAAACTGTATTTAATAAGATAAACAAAGTACAATGTAACGGGGTAAACACAGGAACAAAAGAAACATCCACGATGGGAAAACACAGGAACAAAGGAAACAACCATGATGGGAACAGGTAAATAAACAGGAGGTCAAAACACCTAACAACTGACAAAGAACAAGCAAACAACAGGGCATTATATACACAATGGATAATAACTTAATGGAAGACAGGTGAAAACAATCAAGGACAGCTGACAGTGATGAGGGCAGGGAATTATGGGAAATGTAGTCCGGGAGGAACAGATGACAGGGGAGAAACACAAGGCAAACAACAGTGAATCATGACAGATACATTTTAACAACCTCTGCAAGCTTTATCAAGTGTGATCAAATTGTACGGTAGTTCTACTGATAGAGCGTTGCACTTGCGATGCAAAGAACCGGAATATGAGTTGAAAATGTCACAAAATTACGTGGTTGCTTCAGCAATTGCCTTTTCCATCTCACATTTGCTTTTTCTGACACTATAGGTCAGGTTTTGGGTTAAGGGTAGGGAGGTTGGTTTTGTTGATTTAAAACTCAATAGAGCTTTAACCTTGAAAACCTCATCTGTTTGGTAGAAAATTTAAACACAAAGTGGACATTTCACATGTGATTAACTACATAGTCTAATTTTGCAAAAATGTCAACACAGTCACATTTTAGACACATTTTAGAGCCTTTCATGCTTGGAGACAGTACAATAAAAGAAAGAAAGAAAGAAAAAAAAAAAGACATTGCACAGGCAAAAACTGAAGAGAAAGTTCAGCCAGCAACATGTCCATCAAGTTTACTGCAGAAACGAAGAAAGAAAATAAGTAAAAAACTGTTATTGCTCCATTAAAAATCCAGATCCACACAACGCAACAGCACTTTTTTGTTGAGTGCTATAAGATAAGAAAATAGAAGAGCCATTTGCTCTCTGACTTTAAAAGTACCTCCTCAATTAAAGCAAAGCTGGCAAATAAATAGCATCACAGATAGAGACATGGCACAAACCAATCCTACCAAGGGCTCTCATTATGAGAAAGTGAATGAGGGGGATTGATAACCTGTCATTGTCATAATATCTCCCAATAATCTGTAAAAGCTGCCTGCACAGTCCCTTGCTTTAAATCAGAGATAAATTGGGATTATTTTCCTAATGAATTCGGCATCTGTCCACAACTTTGCCTAAACATGGTTACATTGTTCCGAGGTTAAAAATAAGGGTACAAAAGTTAAAAATAGTTAATCGTACTGTATTACTGAAGCATTCCTATGGCTGCCACCTGAATCTTGAGCCTTCATTTAAAATTTTAATACAATGCATGGCTGAAATGCATATCCAGAGACTTTCCCTCTGGTGTCGGGGGGGAAAATGCTGCCACAAAAATTAATCACCACAACTCCCTCCCCCTGTGGCCAGTATCCAAATACACTAGGTTACCAAAACTGATGTGCGTTACTGGCACATCAACTCTTTTTCAGGGCCAGTTTAATAGCTTCTGTTCTCTCAGGAATGAAAAAGGCAATAAGCTTATGCCGATACTCACATTCTGCTTATTATGGCTTTGATTGCATTAGCAAGTGAAATGGAAAAAAACCCTAACAAGAAAAATCAAGCCCATTGCATAGTGCTAGAAAATGACTTTGCGTCAAACATGTAATTCCAAGAGCAGTGACATGAGTGTCAAAGGAAGTCCTTTATTATATTCACCTGAAACAAAATGTCTTTTTTTTCTACTGTCATTTGGCTCTTCAAGACAATAGTACATTCAGATTTTCAGACTTTTGTAGGAGGAGGAGGATAATACAGAGAACATGTCACTGGAGATGGGTACAGGATTTCATTTACTTTGATATATTTCTCCTCACATAACACAAAGTAATGTTTTCAGTAAAAAAACATGCATAAAATCAAATGAAGCATTGAACAATGACATGAAGCAATGCAGATCTCAGGCAGTTTTGTTTTACATCAGTTCTTTAAACTCTGAATTTCAGCCACGTGTTATTTTTTTGTCAATATTGCAATATTTTCTTCTCTATTAAACGTTTAGTTTTGCATATCTATATCTATCTATCTATCTATCTATCTATCTATCTATCTATATATATATATATATATATATATATATATACACACACACTACCGGTCAAAAGTTTTGAAACACTTACTCATTCTTTATTATAATTTTTTTTCTTCACATTTTAGAATAATATTAAAGTCATTAAAACTCTGGAATAACATAAATTGAACTATGGGAATTATGTTGTGACTAAACAAAATCCAAAATAAATCAAAACTGTGTTATATTTTAGCATCTTCAAAGTACTCACCCTTTGCCTAGAATTTTCAGAAATGTACTCTTGACATTTTCTCAACCAACTTCTTGAGGTATCACCCTGGGATATTTTTTAAACAGTATTGAAGGAGTTCCCATCTATGTTGGGCACTTATTGGCTGCTTTTGTTTATTATTTGGTCCAAGTCATCAATTTCAAAAACTTCTTTTTTTTAAATTACATTTTAGATTTATAATGAAATAAATTAATATGGTGGCACAATTATATTTTTGTCTACAAAACTAATTTCAAACATTTAAGCATACGGCTTCAGATCAAAAGATTTTTAAGATCATGAGAAACATTTCGGTCAAGTGTTTCAAAACTTTTGACCGGTAGTGTATATATATATATACACACACACACTGGCGGCCAAAAGTTTGGAATAATGTACAGATTTTGCTGTTTCGGAAGGAAATTGGAACTTTAATTCACCAAAGTGGCATTCAGCTGTTCAAAAAGTAAAGTCAAGACAATACTGATGTAAAAAACAGCACCATCACTATATGAAAAAACTCATTTTTGATCAAATCAAGACAGGCCCCATTTCCAGCAGCCATCACTCCAACACCTTATCCTTGAGTAATCATGCAAAATTGCTAATTTGGTACTAGAAAATCACTTGCCATTATATCAAACACAGTTGAAAGCTATTTGGTTCATTAAATGAAGCTTAACATTGTCTTTGTGTTTGTTTTTGAGTTGCCAAAGTATGCAGTAGACTAGCATGTCTAAAGGTCAATATTAGGTAAAAAACAACAAAGATCTTTCTCTAGATACTCGTCAGTCATTCATTGTTTTGAGGAATGAAAGCTATACAATGCTTGAAATTGCCAAAATAAAACTGAAGATTTCATACAAAGGTGTACACTACAGTCTTCAAAGACAGTGATGAGGGCAGAAAGAGATGTGGAAGGTCAGATGTACAACTAAACAAGAGAATACACCAGAGTCTCTAGTTTGTGAAATAGACACCTCGCATGTCCCCAGCTGACAGCTTCATTGAATTCTACCCGTTAAGCACCAGTTTCATGTACAACAGTAAAGAGAAGACTCAGGGGTGCAGGCCTTATGGGAAGATGAAAAAGTGAAAAGCCACTTTTGAAACAGAAAAACAAAAAGAAAAGGTTAGAGTGGGCAAAGAAACACAGACATTGGACAACAGATAATTGGAAAAGAGTGTTATGGATCTTAACCCCACTGAGCTTTTGTGGGATCAGCTAGACTGTAAGGTGCGTGAGAAGTGCCCTACAAGACAGCCACATCTATGGCAAGTGCTACAGGAAGTGTGGGATGAAATGTCACCTGAGTATGTGGACAAACTGACAGCTAGATTGCCAAGGATCTGCAAAGCTGTCATTGCTACACGTGGAGGATTTTTTTGATGAGAACTCTTTGAAGTTGTTTAAGTTTAAGTTTTGAACATTTTTTTTTCTAATTGTAATGGTAATTTGTCATGTTATTAATGTCCTGACTATACATTGTGATCAGTTGAATGCCACTTTGGTGAATAAAAGTAGCAATTTCTTTCCATAAGAGCAAAATCTGTACATTATTCCAAACTTTTGGCCGCCAGTGTATATATATATATACATTACTGTGCAAAAGTTTTAGGCACTGGTGAAAAATGTTGCATAGTGAGGATGTCTTCAAAAATAATGACATAAATAGTTATTTATTTCATTTATCAATTAATGTCATGCAAAGTCCAGTAAACATAAAAAAGCTAAATCAATATTTGATGTGACCACCTATGCCTTCAAAACAGCACCAATTCTCCTAGGAACACCTGGACACAGTTTTTCTTGGTTGTTGGCAGATAGGATGTTCCAAGTTTCTTGGAGAATTTGCCACAGTTCTTCTATCTGTTTAGGCTGTCTCAACTGCTTCTCTCTCTTCATGTATTCCCAGACTGACTCGATGTTCAGTAGGGGGTCTGTGGGGGCCATGCTATCTGTTGTAGGACTCCCTGTTCTTCTATTCTAATCTTTTCTATTTACAAAAGTACTGTTTGAGAGTCTAAGATTTTTGTTTCCTACTGATACACTAAGCTGAAGATCTATCTTAAGATAAATGTTTTTGTGAAACATCTTTTGTGCCTAAGACTTTTGCACAGTACTGTATATGTGTGTGTGTGTGTGTGTGTGTATATATATATATATATATATATATATATATATATATATATCTGTCAGAAATTAACTTTTCCATATGGGGCAATAATTGCCCCCTGGATTTGATTTTAAGAGGCATTTTATTAAATTCTCAACTATTTCCATTAGTCGAATGGCAAGAAACAATTGCAACATTTGTTTGTGTGATGACATTGTTCCCCTGTGAAGACTGAACAGAATAACTGTGTATCTTGCCGCAAACTCACCACATGCCTCAGTTTTGAAATTTAGGCCTACATATTTTATCATGCCTTTAGGTACCTGAATCATTGGGGAAGCAGAACACTAGGCATCCATCCCATGGGGGAGTGGTAATTGGGACATTTTTTGAGCACAGAGGAAGCGACTTTATGCTCAATCATGCCTTGCCTTGCTCTTTCCTCTTAAAGGAGCCAAGATCTAAAACGCATTCAAGTGTGGCTTGTAAGACAGGAGACTGAGATTCTCTCAAAGGCAGCTCTCTGACAGGTCCAAAGAGATTTTCTTAAATCTGGGGATGGTGGTCACAAAGCTTTACCGACAGAGAAGGGTGGATTGAAAACTGGCCCAATTTGAAGCTGAAATTTGTACTTTTGCAATGGTTGTTGCAATGTTTTCTCCTATCCCAGCTAAATATGCAGAGACAGCTATAAGCCATTTGTCAGAGTTTAAGTAAGCCATTTGTCAGTCGATTTTCCAGAAAACAGTAAACATTATGGCTCTGTGGCACTGAAAAACATTGCTATGTTTGAGCGTCCCAACTAGTCTGACACAGCAACACTGGCTCAACCAATGGCGTGAGTTTGGGGCGTGTCCTATCTGTTTGGGCAACCAATGGCAGATGGGCAGAGTGTTCAGGAAACCTGTTTGCAAACAATCAATATTTTTGTTTAGTGATGCTAGTGCTGTAGAAATTGTACACTTCAAGTTTTCTGCAACATTTATGCAAAACTTTTATAATATCATACAAACTTAACGGTTTTATAACTTTCAAAGCCGAAGATATCCTCAAAACAGAAAATGCATTCCTATTCTCCCACTAATTAGACATGCCAAGCAACAAAATAATTGTACAGAATGATGCTATAAAAAGATGGAGACTTTGTTGTCTGTGATGCAAGTTGAATGAAAGAGGGCAGATTAAATTTTTTCCACTGAAGCACATTTTCCAAGGTCCAAATAAAAAGGACTATCAGGTTTGCAAAGATAAAAGTACAAAAATAGTCTTTGTGCGTGTATGTTGGAGGGGAATATGCTGTTAGCTGGTTTACAAGTGGCTACACATGCTTCATCCAGAGCACCACATGCATGTTTATTTTTGTGGGAGACAGACAGGTTTCCAATTTTGTAAACAATGCGGCTGTTTTGTTGGCCGCCAGGTGCAGAGAGATGGTTGCAAGGCTTTCTTTCCTAAATGGTGGGGCTGCACACCCTAAAAGCCATTCACAAGCTACTCTGCAAAATGGCATTAAACAAAAGTCAGTCCCAGAGGCCCAATGTATCTCAAAGCTCTTGCTTTTGTAAGGAAAGAAAAGCAGATTAATTTATCAGCCTATTGAAGACAGTGCTGCCCATATGTGTCAAACTTTTTAAACATAAAAAAGTGGCTGAGCTGCAAATGCTTTCTGCTTGCCAAAGATGTGGATATAAAATTTGGGCCTGTAGATAACTGAAACAATGAAAGAAATGCTTAAAAAATGTTATCCACCTTGTCACTCTTTAAAGAGATGTTAAATTCTGTCGTTATTTACTGTAATACACTATCGTCATTACAAACCCATATGACTTTCTTTCTTCTGCAAAAGACAAAAGGAAATATTTTAATGAGTCTTCTGAAGGTATACAATCACTTTTTATGATGAAAAGGCAGTACAATTCATAAAAGTCATTATTCATTCTCAAATCATCGTAAATCGTAAATAATGTCAATAAACAGTTCTGAAATCCAATATGGCAGCTACATAGATAAAATCAAGCATCACTGGTTCTTGAAACATGACATCATGATGTCTGGTCACGACACGCAAGCAAGACCCAATGAGGTTTGATGTTCTCGACGTAGCCCCCATATTTAGATCAAAGGCCTGAATTGTCCTGACTATGAAACAGGTGTGCCTAAGGTTCATCCTCTTCCACTATATATGGCACATTCTCAGCTGAGCTCTCTCCCTCGATAGCCCGTTCACACATGCACAAGTCCACATGCCTGCAAAAACATACAGGACATGCCAGAGAAACATTTCCTTGTGTACACACGCCACAGGAAAGTCTGGGTTGGAACAAAGTCTCATAATGTCACTTGTATGTTTAGCTAGAAACACGAGCACTTTGCTTTTGAGAGACAGCTTCTAATTAAAGACAACGGGCCTGTTAAACGACAAGCTGTCCCTGCACTGGTTTGGCCTTGGCAGACCCTCTGTGGGGTCCCATTAATCTCTGCTTTGCTTTTTCACATTTCTCCCCCTTTGTTCCTTATGAACGGCTTCTGAAATGTCTCTCCTCTGTCTGTCTGTTTAAACTGTCAACAGGAGGGCACATTTCAACATTGCCATCACACAATGAAGCATTATGAAGGGAGCCTCAACTCTATGTCAGTAATACTCTAAAAACATGAGCCTGCCTGGCTTCAATGTCACTGCGTTGCTTTCTTTCCCATTATCCTTTGCATTAGTGTAAAAAGCATTATACCATTACAAACTCCCCCTGTGTTTCTGATACAGGGTTGACTGGCAGAGGGGTGGTGTGGATGATTAGCCCTGCCAGTCAGCAGAAAGGTCCCAACCCTTGTTATTAATTAATTAATTTAATGTAAGACTTGAGCTCAAGAGGAACGAAATGCACGTGTTCTGCGTAGAGGCTCGCTTTAGTGTGCTGGAGCGTTCTCCTGACTGTCAAAGGATGAAATCCTGTTAAAATGGAGTCTTGCAGAGCAACCATCTGTCCATTCAAAATCTAGTGAGCTCCCTACAGAGGCAGCATTTAAAAGCATCATAGGTATTCTTCCAACACAAAGGCTGTTTCAAGAGCTAGGCAACTTAATTATGCTGCATCCTAAGGACACATCCACACTTATCATTTGGAAACTCTGTTTTCAGTTTCCTAACATTATAATTTTCCAAAGTATGCATTAATGGAGAGCGTGTTCGAAACACTCAAGTGGAGGGCAACGCTGTTCCAGCGTGGATGAGAGACATAAACATAGCAAAATCAATGTTTTTAAACTAAAATATATTAGTGTGGACGTGAACTAATGGTGCATTCACATCCTGTCGGAATTGTCAGTATTACCGGAATTACGAGATTCTGACTTCTCGTACCGTCATGCCACTGCTCCGTTCTACAAATACATGAATGGTTTTTACAAGTTACAGTCTGTAACATATCAATGGAAAGGAGGAGGTGAGAACCGGCTTGACAATATAAATAATATTTAATGATTAACTAAAACAAAAGCACAAACACACAGGTGTCAGACAGCTGTCCGTAACTCTCTCTCTCTGACATATTGCCGTCTCCGGTCGGCCTTATCCCTCTCGGGCTTAATCAGCCTTATTAGGGGCCGGATGTGCGGAATCACAACCCGGCCCCGCCCTCCACCCTGCTACATTCCTCCCTCGTTCTCTCAGGCCGGGGAGCCCCCGGCATGACGTACATCCCCCCTCCTCTTTCCCTGGGGGGGCGTGCCTTCCGCCCCGTCTGCCGGCAGGTCATCCCCGCCTACCTGGATGAGGGAGGGGACAAGGGGAGGGAAACAATGACAAAAAACATGGTACATACACACCGTAACGGTGCTGGTACCAACTTAAGATAATATAAATAATATTTAAAAAGAGAGGGAAAGGCTAATGCGGAGCGGCAGCGGGAGAGAGAGAGGAGAGAGAGAAAACATTTTACTCACCGGTTCTCTGATACGCCGTAGCTTGGTCCTCGGCCACTCCTCCACCCTCTCGTGGACAACAGCCGCACCTCCCCGGGCAGATCGGAAGCAGTCCTCCGGCCCCTGGCAGACAGAACGCCCCACCGCGATTTTGGTGGACGAAAGGGGTCTCCTCCGCCCCTGGCAGCAGTTCTCCCACTCCAGGCGGTCAGCCAGGAGACCCTCCCCACTCACGGTCGGCGGTCTCAGACCCCGCCATGTTTCAGCGGCTGGTAGGGGTCTCCTCCACCCCTGGCAGCGGCCCTGACTGCTCCAGGCGGTCAGTTAGGAGCCCCTCCTCCCCTCGCGGTCAGAGGACGTTCCTCCACTCTCAGGCAGCCGGGCTTCTCCGTTCCCCGGAGGATGGCCACGGCTGCTCCGTTGGGGTGGAAGGTAGTGGCAAGGACTCTACTACGGCGCATCCCTCCTCCTTCCCAGGTTTCGGCACCAGTGTAACACATCGATGGAAAGGAGGAGGCGAGAACCAGCTTGACAATATAAATAATATTTAATGATTAACTAAAACAAAAGCACAAACGCACAGGTGTCGGACAGCTGTCCATAACTCTCTCTCTCTGACACATTGCCGTCTCCGGTCGGCCTTATCCCTCTCGGGCTTAATCAGCCTTATTAGGGGCCGGGTGTACGGAATCACGACCCTGCTACACAGTCAAACTGCAAATTTGATTAAAACTCTGACTTTGCACAAGATGTCATGTAAAAAGAACCAATATGGCAGCAGCCTCAACAGTTAAAGGTAGTTAAATAATTTTCTCTTTCATATTCCATTTTATTAAACCCACTGTTACCTAGAGTCTTAAAAATATTTTGCTGTCATCAATAACAAAGCCACACAAGGATCTATTTTGCCGTTATTTGCCGTTAGTTTGAAACTTAAAAAAACATATCTCGAGACCCCTGCATTCGAACTTGCGCTCCATCCAGCTGTGTTTGAACGCAAGAATGCATTCTCATCTTGTGCTGTTGCTGGTGTGGTTTGTTGTCTGTACAGCTGCGTGTTGCCTATACAGCTGGAGTTTCACTTACTGCCCCTGCTGAAAGCAGGTAATACTTCAAGCTTGAATTGCTCCGATGGAAGGAATAATCCTTATCACGGCCGGGGACATGATTACTTACATTATTTTTTATATAATTAATTGCACTGAATTAATGCATTAAACCGACAGCCCTAATTATGCTTACTAGGGCATTGTGCCGATTCCAAAAATGGGGCCTAGCTTTGTATATGACAGGCTGATTGTTTGTTAGCAACATGCACAAATCTATTGAAATCAGCTAGTCAAGTTCCCTTGCTTTTTCACTGTTCCAAATCAGCCACTTATGAGGTTCCATGATGTTAGGAAGTTGCCTAAGGCAGCTGCCTGCATAGGCAGTAGGCAGCAAAACAGCTCACTAGGCTTTGGAAGAGACCCACTGTCATAATATGAATGTCCATAGAAACCAGAGCACCATTTTCAGGTCAAAGGTTATCAGAAAGGCCCATCCATTAATACAGGCATGTCCCAGACTCTCCAGACACCCATAAGGTCAGAGCTATGCTGTAATTAGACAAAATTAGACCATATAGCTTCAGATAGACCATGAAATGATCCGATAGTGGCCTTTCTTTACTAATGTCAAAATTAAATCCACTTGCTGTAATCCACTTAAGTGTGGCTGGACACTGTGAATCTGCTTTTAGAGGGCTGGTAGATCTCTTCCCACACATCCCTTCAGTTCCATCCCTCTTAATCCACAGCTGCAGACTCAAATAAGAAAGCTATATTTGTATATGAGGGCTAACTTGTACAGTTGCAGTCAGAAGTTTACATACACTTTAGCCAAATGCATTTAAACTCAGTTTTTCACAATTCCTGACATTTAATCATAGAAAACATTCCCTGTCTTAGGTCAGTTAGGATCACTACTTTATTTTAAGAATGTGAAATGTCAGAATAATAGTAGAGAGTATGATTTAATTAAGCTTTTATTTCTTTCATCACATTCCCAGTGGGTCAGAAGTTTACATACACTTGGTTAGTATTTAGTAGCATTGCCTTTAAATTGTTTAACTTGGGTCAAACCTTTTGGGTAGCCTTCCACAACCTTCTCACAATAAGTTGCTGGAATTTTGGCCCATTCATCCAGACAGAACTGGTGTAACTGAGTCAGGTTTGTAGGCCTCCTTGCTCGCACATGCTTTTTCAGTTCTGTCCACAACTTTTCTATCACATTGAGGTCAGAGCTTTGTGATGGCCACTCCAATACCTTGAATTTGCTGTCCTTAAGCCATTTTGCCACAACTTTGGAGGTATGCTTGGGGTCATTGTCCATTTGGCAGACCCATTTGTGACTGAGCTATAACTTCCTGGCTGATGCATTGAGATTTTGCTTCAATATATCCACATAATTTTCCGTCCTCATGATGCCATCTATTTTGTGAAGTGCACCAGTCCCTCCTACAGCAAAGCACCCCCACAACATGATGCTGCCACCCCTATGCTTCACGGTTGGGATGGTGTTCTTCAGCTTGCAAGCATCACCCTTTTTCCTCCAAACATAACGATGGTCATTATAGCCAAACAGTTCAATTTTTGTTTCATTAGTCCAGAGGACATTTCTCCAAAAAGTAAGATCTTTGTCCCCATGTGCACTTGCAAACTGTAATCTGGCTTTTTTATGGCAGTTTTGGAGCAGTGGCTTCTTCCTTGCTGAGCAGCCTTTCAGGATATGTCGATATAGGACTCGTTTTACTGTGGATATAGATAATTGTCTACCTGTTTCCTCCAGCATCTTCACAAGGTCCTTTGCTGTTGTTCTGGGATTGATTTTCACTTTTCGCACCAAACTACACTCATCTCTAGGATACAGAATGCGTCTCCTTCCTGAGCGGTGTGATGGCTGAGTGGTCCCATGGTGATTTTACATGCGTACTCTTGTTTGTACAGATTAACGTGGTACCTTTAGGCGTTTGGAAATTGCTTATAAGGATGAACCAGTCTTGTGGAGGTCCACAGTTTTTTTCTGAAGTCTCGGCTGATTTCTTTTGATTTTCCCATGATGTCAAGCAAAGAGGCACTGAGTTTGAAGTTAGGCCTTAAAGTACATCCACAGATACACCTCCAATTCAGTACACCTCCTATCAGAAGCTAATTGGCTAATTGTCTAAAAGCTTGACATCATTTTCTGGAATTTTCCAAGCTGCTTAAATGCACAGTTAATGTATCATATGTAAACTTCTGACCCACTGGATTTGTGTTACAGTCAATTAAAAGTGAAACAATCTGTCTGTAAACAATTGTTGGAAAAATTACTTGTGTCATGCACAAAGTAAATGTCCTAAATGACTTGCCAAAACTATAGTTTGCTAATATTAAATCTGTGGAGTGGTTAAAAAAATTAGTTTTTTTTTTTTTACTTCAGCTTAAGTGTATGTAAACTTCTGGCTTCAACTGTATATAGTGGTGCATGTTTTAGTCTTGAGCTAGAAAAGAGGTGTATAAAGAATCAAAGCTGTGTCACTGTGTCTGTTTGCAGAGTCACAGGAGGATAAAACATGCACTATGTGATTCCCCTATGAAAAGGTAATCTTTTGAAGCAACTTTTCTCTTTAATTAGCTAAAACAAAACAGCTGCAAACCTAAGCATGATCAAATAATGACATAAACCCTCTCTTACAATTACATAAAAAATAATAATAATAAGAAAAACCAGAGGGTCCAGCTGTGACCTTCTGGAATATACTTTCCAATAAACAGTTGCTTATTTGCAATAAAACACAATGATGACCAATTAAATAAAGTGGATTACTCCACTCTGACCACTCTAGTTCCCTCTACCTCAGAGCTCAGTTGAGATGAGACAGAGATGGATTAGCCATATGGATACCAATGTCCACGAGGGACATACTTCGGGAATCTGAGAACAGTTGAATTCCAACCGTACATACTGGATGTGCTTGTTTGTATATGAGACAAGATTATTATTGTCAACAAAAGCTATTATGAAGACAAATACTAGCAGTGAAAAAATATATTTGTTAACTAAAATCAAAATGAAAATGAAATTATGCAAAAATCAAAAATAAATAAATTGAAATTATAAAGGAGCACTATTATTTCGAGTTCAGTAATGCAAGTGAATGAAAAATCACTTGCCATTTTATAAAACACAGCTGAAAGCTACTTGGTTCATTAAATGAAGCTTAACATTGTCTTTGTTTTTGTTTTTGAGTTGCCACAGTATGCAATAGACTGGCATGTCTTAGGTCAATATTAGGTCAAAAATGGCAAAAAAGAAACAGCTTTCTTTAGAAACTCGTCAGTCAATCATTGTTTTGAGGAATGAAGGCTATACAATGCTTGAAATTGCCAAAAAACTGAAGATTTCATACAAAGGTGTACACTACAGTCTTCAAAGACAAAGGACAACTGGCTCTAACAAGGACAGAAAGAGATGTGGAAGGCCAGATGTACAACTAAACAAGAGGATAAGTACATCAGAGTCTCTAGTTTGAGAAATAGACGCCTCACATGTCTTCAGCTGGCAGCTTCATTGAATTCTACCCGCTCAACACCAGTTTCATGTACAACAGTAAAGAGAAGACTCAGGGGTGCAGGCCTTATGGGAAGAATTGCAAAGAAAAAGCCACTTTTGAAACAGAAAAACAAAAAGGTTAGAGTGGGCAAAGAAGCACAGACATAGAATAACAGATATTTGGAAAAGAGTGTCATGGATCTCATATCAAATCAAATCAAATCAAATCCCTTTGTTTTCACTCAACCATATACACAAGTGCAACAGTGGGTGAAAGTCTTGGGTGCGGTTCACTGTGTCTGTTTGCGGTGTGATCTTAAACCCATTGAGCTTTTGTTGGATCAGCTAGACTGTAAGGTGTGTGAGAAGTGCAAGACAAGACATCCACATCTATGGCAAGTGCTACAGGAAGCATGGGGTGAAATGTCACCTGAGTATCTGGACAAACTGACAGCTAGAATGCCAAGGATCTGCAAAGCTGTCATTGCTGCACGTGGAGGATTTTTTGATGAGAACTCTTGGAAGTAGTTTAAGAAGTTCTGATTTTTTTTTTTTCAAATTGTAATAGTAATTTTTCATGTTATTAATGTCCTGACTATACATTGTGATCAGCTGAATGCCACTTTAGTGAATAAAAGTAGCAATTTCTTTCCATAAGAGCAAAATCTGTACATTATTCCAAACATTTGACTGCCAGTGTGTGTGTGTGTGTATGTGTGTGTATATTTATATACAGTGCTGTGAAAAAGTATTTTTCGGTTTAAAAAATATATATATCTCATACTAAATTGTTTCAAAAACTATAACTGAATCTAATATAAAACAAAGGCAATCTGAGTAAACACAATACAGTTTTTAAATGATAATATTATTTATTGAAGTAAAAAAGTTATCGAATACCAACTCGGCCTATGTGAAAAGTATTTAGTTACTAAATCCCCAAATCTATGAAACGGCATTCATAATGAGTTCAGCTGAACTAGAAACACCCAGGCCTGATTACTGCCAGCACTGTTCAATCAAATCAATACCTAAATAGAACTTTTTCAGCCACATGAAGTTGGCTAAGAGGTCTCACCATGTAGCGCACTATGCCAAGGTTGAAAGAAATTCCAGAAATTATGAGGAAAAAGATGATTGAAATACATCAGTCTGGGAAGGGTTACCAAGCAATTTCAATGGCTCTGGGACTCCAAAGAACCACAGTGAGAGCCATTATCTCCAAATGGAGAAAACTTGTCACAGTAGTGAACCCTTCCAGAAGTGGCTGACCTTCCAAAATTCTTTCAAGAGCACAGGGACAACTCACCCAGGAAGTCACAAAAAAGCCAAGGACAACATCCAAGGAACTGCAGGCCTCTCTCGCATCAGTAAAGGTCACTGTTCATGACTCAACTATCAGAAAACACTTTGCAAAAATGCCATCTATGGAAAACTGATGAGGCAAAAACCACTGCTAACCCAGAAGAACATTAGGGCTCATCTGAATTTTGCCAAAACACACCTTGATGATCCTCAAACCTTTTGGGAGAATGTTCTGTGGACTGATGAGTCGAAAGTGGAACTGTTTGGAAGACAGGGGTCCTGTTACATCTGGTGTAACTCAAACACAGAATTCCACAAAAAGAACATCATACCTACGGTCAAGTACGGTGGTGGTCGTGTGATGGTGTGGGGATCAAAACCAAAATCAGTCAAATCACTTTTATTGTCACACAACCATATGCACAAGTGCAATAGTGTGTGAAATTCTTGGGTGCAGTTCCGAGCAACATAGCAGTCATGACAGTGATGAGACATAAACCAGTCTACAAAAAACATAAAATTTATACAACACAATTTAAAATCTAATATACACATAATTACATACAATGTACATTGTACAATACACACGATATAGAATACACATTAAACAATAAAAATATAGTATATATAGTATATATAAAATGTACAGTAGGATGCTTTGCTGCTTCAGGGCCAGGGGGACTTGCAATAATTGAGGTAAACATGAATTCTGCTCTCTACCAGAAAATCCTAATGGAGAACGTCCGGTCATCAGTCTGTGAGTTGAAGCTCAAGCCCAACAGGATTATGCAGCAAGGAATAGGAGTAAGTCCACCTCTGAATGGCTCAAAAAAAGCTAAATTAAAGTTTTGGAGTGGCCTAGTCAAAGTCCTGACTTGAACCAGATTGAGATGCTGTGGCAGGATCTTAAACAGGCAGATCATGCTCGAAAACCCTCCAATGTGGCTGACCTAAAGCTGTTCTGCAAAGAAGAATGGGCCAAAATTCCACCACAGTGTTGTGAAAGACTGATCTCCGGTTATCGGAAGCATTTGGTTGTAGTTGTTTCTGCTAAAGGTGGCACAACCAGCTATTAAGTTTAAGGGGGAAGTTAGTTTTTCACATGGGTGATATAGGTGTTGGATAACTTTTTTGATAAAAAAAATAAAATAAAATAAAATAGAATAAAATAAAATTATATATATTAAACTGTACTTTGTGTTTACTCAGGTTGCCTTTGTGTAATGTTCTATCTTATTTGAAGGTCTAAAACAATTATGAAAAATACACCAAAATAGAAGAAATCATATGCACCATTAAAACTGACAAACTAAATTTAAATTGAAACCAAAATTCAAAATGAGGAAGAAAAAAAAACAAAAATGTAGAGAAAGGGTATAACTGACAGGGCACAAGAGAAAGACAGACATGAAGGAGAGAAAGAAAAAGGAATGACCGAATATAACTGGCAACATTACTATAAAATGATTATAGTTCCCTTCAGCGTAAATGTGGGAGCCAATTATGTGGAGCACTGAGATGCTGTACTCTGTTACAAGGCTTTGGAACATACATTAGCTTCCCTATGTTACGAAGATAAAGGAAAACAATATTTGATAGTGGCAGTGCCTGATGGTAAGCTTAATGCTATGCAATTTCAGATGAGAGATACATCATTTCAAGACTCTGAACATGCTTTATGACATGCCCTAACAAAACGGCTATCTCTAAGTTAAATGATACTGCATCATTCCTACTTGATACTCCATCATCCCTACTTCTGCTATGCACCCTGCTAGAATAAGAGGTACATTCATGCTTGTGCAGAAGCAGAAAAGATGGGAGCTGATAAGGCCATTATTCTCCCTGATAAAGGGTGGGTGTGTGCCACAGGCAGGGTTGGGGAGTAATGAAATACATGTAACGGGAATATGTATTTAATATACAAAATATAAGAAACTGTATTCCACTACAGTTACAACTTATATCATTGGTATTTAGAATACAGTTACATTCAAAAAGTATTTTGATTACTGAAGAGATTATTTGCATTTTATTTTCATTTGTTTCATTTAATATTTAGTCCTTTCAGATGGAAAACATTTATACATATAAATGATGCGATCCAGAGTGCATTTGAACAGCGGTGAAACACTTTCTTATGATGTGTTACATTCATACAAGCAGACAGAGAAGTTTGAAGTAAGTTTGGAGCAGAAGAAACAGAAATAAACCTTGTGTAAATCGTTAGCTTTACGCTAAGCTAAAATGCTATCTCTAGCCATTTTACATGCACGTTACCAGGCATGATCATATTTTTTTATCAAGAAAATTCACGTTGGATCATAATTTCTTTTTTTCTAGTAAGACCTTTGATATTAGGGTAAAAATCGTATTCTTGATAATAATGTTTGTATTGTTTTCCTGTGAAAATCTCTAAAAATCCTTAAAACAAGATCAATTTGATGAATCTTGTTTTAGAAACAACACTGCATAAGATATTTAGGTTTTTCAGAGAATGTATTTTTAACATGTGTATTTTGTCTTACTGTACTGGCAGAGTTTTTATAGTCAAAACAAGTGAAAAAATCTACCAGTGCTGAAGAAGTAATCCAACACACGCGACCCCTCACAAACATACCTGCACACACATTTGGCTAGTAGATAACTTGGTGATAAAGCTCAGCTTTGTCCCTAAGTTATCATACAAGAGGAGACGCGCGATAAACGGGCAGACATTCTCTCCTCCCACATTCGCGGCCATATTCTCTGGCCAGAAATCTCGCGTGACGTACTCTCCACGACAGTCACGTCCGCCATTTTGTGCACGTCACTCCTTACACACACACACACACACACACACACACACACACACACACACACACACACACACACACACACACACACACATACCTTCCTCTCATGTGTAATAGGCATATATTGGTTACCATTTCTAATCATGTCACTGTTTAGTTTGTAGTTGTTAGTCGGAAGTTTAATGACTGCATTGTATTGATTATTAATTGATATTACTGCATCAATAAACTTTGTTATATTTCAAAGAGAAGTGTATTAGATTGTTTTGCATACATCTGTGTCAAAGGCTGGCAGGGGATGTCAGTGCTCGGATTCAAGCCTTCATTGTTTACTTTTGAATGTTGATGTTCTCCGGACGTCAATTTTCCTAAGAGAACAATCTAATATTGAGACTGTTATACTGTCTGGTTATTAGTCCCTGATTCCAGGGTGGTGCCCCAGTGATATTAATCCTTATTAATATTCTATTGATTTTGATAATTTATAATTATCTTTGATGATTGTTGAATTTAAAGGATCAATAAACTAGTGCTAATTCTAATCAATGTTCCATTGATTTTAATAATTGATGATTATCTTTGATAATAATTAATATTCTATTGAATTTGATAATTGATGGTTATCTTTGATGATTGTTGATTAAAAGGATTAAAAGCTAACACTGATTCTGTGATTGACAAATGTTCTATTGATTTTAATAATTAATAATTATCTTCGATAATTATTAATTATTGCTAATAACCAAACCCGCTCCTGAACGTAGCGCACAACACCATATTGTAATCATGTTGTAGTCATGTCTGTCTTGAGATTGGGGTTTCCAGAAGCATGAGAGATCACTCTTGTGAACAACTAGTTTAATGTCTCTCCCTTCCTTTTTCTTCATATTATAAGCAGGTTTTATCTTTTAACACCACAGGATTTGTAAGGTGTCATCCCTCACCCTTGGCTTTCATGTAGCAGGGTGGATTTTTGATGAGGTGTGAAGAGAAGGGACTGTTTTGACACAGTCTGGTTCTCTAAGCCAGACAGGCAAAACTTTATCAGTCTAGGACAAGACTGTAAAAAGAGAGTGGCTGCAGGCAAAAATTCACATTTTACACAAATCAGAACCAGACACATCTGAGGTTGAAAAGTCAAGGGTTCGCCATCCGTGACCCCAGGAAAATCGAGATCTCTCTTACCTCATTCTTAGTCAATACACAAGACCCAGACAAGCGAAGCTCACATAAAAATGCAATCGCCTCATTGCCCAGGGAAATAGAACAGGAGCATTTGCATCTTACAAATGTATTTGTGCTTTTTGACTGATTTGCTGAGGAGCTTGTGTCTCAGAGTGCAGCCATGACATCTATCCTTCACAGCATCCCTACAAAAGGGATAGTCAATATTTCTGTCAATATTTACTAACCCCCATGTTGTTCCAAACCTGTATGGCTTTCTTTCCTCTGTGGAACACAGGAGATGTCAGGGTGAATGACAGCCTCAGTAAGGATGAGAATCGTATGATATTTCCATTTTGATTAAATATTTGGAAATAAGGAATGCAATTTTTATTGCATTTACTGCCCTCAGCAGTCTGTTGCCTAATGATGAGATCATAGATGATTTTAACTGAGCAAACTAAGAAATACATTTAATATAGTTTTTGTAAAAGGTAAACATTTTTGGCTAATTTTGAGCTGGGAGTGATTAGGTCAGTGAGATTAATTCAATAATTGCTCCAAGTTTTTGATTCAATAAGGAAAAACAGCTCATAAGAGTCATCTCTTCAGGAAGTGCATTACATTGGTCATACTGTGTTTCATGCTGTAAATTAAAAACATCTAGTTCGTAAGAGTCATTCTTCCGGGAACCACACTACACTGGTCGCACTGTATGTTTTGCGCTGTTCATTCAGAAGAATTGGTTTGAGTCATTTTTTCAAGAATCTGATTACCATGATCGCACTGTAGATTTAGTAGCAAGGCAACACAGCTGCTGTTCAGCAGGATATACAGGATTTAGGTGTTCCAACCACGTCGGCAGACAAATACACATTCAGGAACCGATAAGAAATCGAAAGTCATAAATATAATATGGTTCCTTTTTTTTTTTAATGAACCTATTGCTTCCCAAACCTAAAAGCCAGAGGCCACATCCACACTCATTTGTTTTCATTTGAAAACTCTGTTTCAGTTTCCTTTTGCCACTGTTTTCCAAAGTATATGGTAATGGGATGCGTTTTCAAAATACTCCCATTTTTCGATGGAGGAAAACACAGATTTAGTCTGGAAGAGAGGTGTACAGTGCATCCGGAAAGTATTCACAGTGCTTCACTTTTTCCACATTTTGTTATGTTACAGCCTTATTCCAAAATGGATTAAATTCATTATTTTCCTCAAAATTCTTCAAAAACAAAATCACATGCACATAAGTATTTACAGCCTTTGCCATGACACTCAAAATTGAGCTCAAGTGCATCCTGTTTCCACTGATCATCCTTGAGATGTTTCTACAACTTGATTGGAGTCCACCTGTGGGAAATTCAGTTGATTGGACATGATTTGGATAGGCACACACCTGTCTATATAAGGTCCCACAGTTAACAGTGCATGTCAGAGCACAAACCAAGCCATGAAGTCCAAGGAATTGTCTGTAGACCTCCAAGACTGGATTGTATCGAAGCACAGATCTGGGGAAGGGTACAGAAAAATTTCTGCAGCATTGAAGGTCCCAATGAGCACAGTGACCTCCATCATCTGTAAATGGAAGAAGTTTGGTACCACCAGGACTCTTCCTAGAGCTGGCCGCCTGGCCAAACTGAGCGATTGGGGGAGAAAGGCCTTAGTCAGCGAGGTGACCAAGAACCCGATGGTCACTCTGACAGAGCTCCAGCGTTTCTATGTGGAGCGATGGGAACCTTCCAGAAGAACAACCATCTCTGCAGCACTCCACCAATCAGGCCTGTATGGTAGAGTGGCCAGACGGAAGCCACTCCTCAGTAAAAGGCACATGACAGCCCGCCTGGAGTTTGCCAAAAGAAACAAAGATTGAACTCTTTGGCCTGAATGGCAAGCCTCATGTCTGTAGAAAACCAGGCACCACTCATCACCTGGCCAATACCATCCCTACAGTGAAGCATGGTGGTGGCAGCATCATGCTGTGGGGATGTTTTTCAGTAGCAGGAACTGGGAGACTAGTCAGGATCGAGGGAAAGATGAATGCAGCAATGTACAGAGACATCCTTGATGAAAACTTGCTCCAGAGCGCTCTGGACCTCAGATTGGGGCGAAGGTTCACCTTCCAACAGGACAACGACCCTAAGCACACAGCCAAGATAACAAAGGAGTGGCTCTGGGACAACTCTGTGAATGTCCTTGAGTGGCCCAGCCAGAGCCCAGACTTGAACCCGATTGAACATCTCTGGAGAGATCTGAAAATGGCTGTGCACCGACACGCCCCATCCAACCTGATGGAGCTTGAGAGGTCCTGCAAAGAAGAATGGGAGAAACTGCCCAAAAATAGGTGTTCCAAGCTTGTAGCATCATACTCAAAAAGACTTGAGGCTGTAATTGGTGCCAAAGGTGCTTCAACAAAGTATTGAGCAAAGGCTGTGAATACTTATGTACATGTGATTTTTTTTTTTTTTTTTTTTTTTTTAATAAATTTGCAAAGATTTCAAACACACTTCTTTCACGTTGTCTTTATGGGGTATTGTTTGTAGAATTTTGAAATGAAAATAATGAATTTAATCCATTTTGGAATAAGGCTGTAACATAACAAAATGTGGAAAAAGTGAAGCGATGTGAATACTTTCCGGATGCACTGTGAATGTAGGCCACGTCCACACTAATACATTTACATTTGAAACCTACACTTTCAGTTTCCTAATGTCATAGTTTTCCAATGTAGTAAAAGAGAATGATTACGAAAGTCTTCATTTTCAGTAAAGCAAAATGCCATTCTAATGTGAATGAAAGGCATTAATGTAGCAAAAATAATGGGTAACACTTTATAATAATGGTCCGTCATTAATAGATAATTATGCTGGAATTAATGCAGGACAAATGAGAAGTACTACATTAACACTTTAGTTACTACTGTTAACTAATATGGAAACACAATTAACTAATCAGTAAGTACTAGTGAACTGATGACTGAGGTAGTTCATTGTTAGGTAATCAGTAATTACTGAATTTGATTTGTCTCATTGAATAATCTTAAATAACTATGGCTAATTTAAAATAACTACTAATAAATTACTAATAAAAACATTAACACGTGTCTAAAATGTGAATATGTTTTTATTGTGAACAAGATCATGAAATGCACCTTCAGAGAAACATGCGCCTCATGCATTCTTTGTGGAAATTAATTGATGAACGTAGCATCTGTCTAAATCAGTGTCTGGTAGAGTATCATAGTCAGCTTACCTTACAGAAATATATGGATATATATGCCCATCTGTGTATTCCTTGGGACATCTACGTGATTTACTATATATCAGGGACATTTAAACTAATATGACGGATGAAATAGACCATGATGGAAATTGTACAACTCAGTCCATCACGTATTTGTATCGCAAACTCTGTGCGTTACTTGCAAAGCTGGCACTTGCGTTTCAATGGCAAAAAAGTCAGAAAATACAATGAAGAACACAAGTGAGGGGAGAAGTCTCTATTTATCTGTTATCCATACTAAATATAATGTGAAAAGAACGAAACTTCAGCCTAAGGTAAGTTTGATCTTGACTTTAGACTTTAGAACTACCTCAGTCATCAGTTCACTATTACTTACTGATTAGTTAATCATGTTTCCATATTAGTTAATAGGAGTAACTAAAGTGTTAATGTAATACTACTCATTTGTCCTGCATTAATTCCTGCATAATTACCTATTAATGACAGACCATTATTATAAAGTGTTACCAAATAATATATTTTCAAATGAAAACTTATTAGTGTGGACATTGCCTAATTACACTACATTTATGTCTTTCATCCACACTATAATGGCATTTTCTTCAATAACTGCAAACTTTGGAAAACATTGACATTAGCTGAAAACAGAGGTTTCAAATTTAAACGTGTGTGGATGTGGAAAAAAGATGCAGTCAAAGTGAATGGGGACTAAGGCTAACATTCTGCCTAACATCTTTTGTGGAACACAAAAGAAAGTCATACAGGTTTGGAACAACATGAGGCGGAGTAAATGATAACAGAAACTTTTTTCTGGTAAACTATCACACAGCATTAAGATTGATCTCTCCCATTGTACTACATTTACATTCTCTTTCTTACCAAAGTGTCTTAAAATAAAGTGCACAGATCACAATCAATGGCAAGTACCAGTACATGAAGCTGAGAGTACAGCATGACTGCTGAGTTATTCTGCTAAGTTCTATATTCATCCTGATCACCCAGTCGAGTTATGCACTGACATTGTAAAGACCACAGAAAATTCACACTTTTCTCGCTTTATCCATACTCCAACTGGATTGCATACTCAAAAAATTGGAGACTATTGAGAAATGGAGAGCAGTATTACTTCTCGAAACTACTCTTGGTCCAGTCTGCTCTATTACACTAAGTTTGGGTGAGAATGGAAAGAGCTTATTTAAAATCTAGAGGCTTGCCTTTTCCAAGTCACTCTTTGTCTGTAGGGCTTTGAAAAGAGGTACACCAAAGCTTTAGGCACTCGTTTGCTCTCTCCAATTATATCAGTCTAAACATGCTCTGAAGGAGCAAAATCTGAACAGCACCTAGAGCTCAAGTATGTGATCTAACACAGTTACATGCCCTTTTCTCTGATTTCGCAAGAAATACAAAGACTACAAGATTGAAAACATCCTCTCAGGACTCAGTGGGATGTTAATGACAGAAACAAAGCAATCACAAGAAAAGCTAGTGGATATTCCAACTTGCTGCAGTTTCGCATACCAGGTAGAGGCAAGTGGTGGCTTATAATCATGAGAGGATAATTAGACAAGTGTGAACTGCAACTGAGTTGTTTTCATTGTTTTTTGTTTTTTTGGGGGGCCGACCAGCCAGCTTGTTCCATAAGTGTCTACAGCCCCATGTTCCCCTCCTCTCATGTTACACGGTCCTCCACCACAAGGCCGTAAGTTAAAATGACATTAAGGAGCACAGTGGGTATGTCGGGTAGGAAGATTTATGAGTAAGAATTCAAAGGGGAAGGGGGTGGCATTTGATTGAGTCCTCAAATGAATGAGGTGGGCAGGGACAGCAGCCATCATTAACATTCACGCTTACAACTGTTTCCAATGTGACCGGTAACTGATGGGCAGTAGCTCCAAACTGAGGCAGGTTCTGGCTAACAGCTTGTCCAGAGTTGTGAGGGGGATGTTTCAGCTTGCTGGCAAGTCTGGTGACATTGTACAGCCAGGGTCCTTGAGCTGTAAGTTCCATCATTCCTCATCAACATCTCCATACTCAAGATTAGATTTGGACAAATGAGATGCTTTTTGGAAAGGGAACACGAAAGATGTCCCAGTCCAGTCTAATAGCTCTGCTGTAAACAAGAGTGGGGAGGAGGGTAAAGACTAATTGAAATAGAGCACTTAGATGAGAGGTTCTTCATCCACTGGCTGAAATTAAAACCTTTCAGGTATTGAAAAAAAAAAAAAACCAACACCAGGAAAAATGTCTCGGTGCCAGGAATGGATTTGCGATGAGTTATAGAGAGCTTCCCTTCTTGAATAAACCCTTTGAGGTAAAGTATTCTATTTTATTAGAAGTCGTTATAATCATTATATTTAATTAAACAACAAATAGAGTAAGTCAATATTATCATTAACACATACAGTATATGTGGCTGGATAACATCACTTCAAATTAATATCTATGTATGATTTGTATAAAGTTGTTTAAATATTGCCATTCCGAGGAGATGGGCTTCCCAACCCTGTCTCATGACAAGTCGTAATAATAGCATGAGATCACATACTTTAAGTTAGCTTGTACATTTTATTTTTTTTTTTTTTACTCCCACAGAGAAAAACAAACATACCAACAAACAATATTATTACAATGTTTTTAATTTATTACAAGTTTAACCCCTAACCCAACCCTAAACCTAACAATAAATTCTTTCCCCTTGCCTAAACCCTAAACCTAACCATGAATTTAATAGGAAAATAACTTTTGTACACCACGGAAGAAAACATCAGGTTTGTGAATGAGACAGGAGAAGAACATTACTGTAGCGAAGACACCAGGGAAGTTGTGTTAAGATCCATGTGAAGTTTAATATACGTATGAATACAACAAAGTAACAAATAAAAGGATAAACGACAACACAGGCAAGGGTCCGGTACACAGAAGACAGTCCAAGAAACGCAAACCAAATAAATCCGAGAGACAGAGGGGTAATCCAATAAACAGGCAAAAGGTCCAAAAACTCACAAGCAGGCAGGGAAATACGATAAACAGGCAGGAGTCAAAAACACAGGAAGAACAGGAATGGTAATAACGCTCAGAATTGCAAACTAGGGAGAACAAGACTTTGCACTGAATGCAGGTAAACAGAGAACTTAAATAGTCTGGGATAATATGAAACAGGTGAGTGAGTAATCGGTCTGAGCGGGGGATTATGGGAAATGTAGTTCGTGAAGGGAGCGCTAGAATTCAAGAGATGGAGACCTCTGGCAGCGTTCTGGAGAGATAGCAGACACTGCAGGTGTAACAATTACAAGTTATTGAAATACATGTTGTTTATATTGCATAAATATTGAATGATTACCTAAAGTTTTTCACAGACGTTCCTTTCCTTTAAATAAAATTGGATACTTGGATAGTTTCAGTTTGTTGATTGGTAGGTGTCTGTGGGAATAAAATACATACCTTTTCATACAAGGCAAGTTGTACGATATTTTATGTTCTTGCCATCTTATATGAATTATTACGGGTTGTTCCCCAACGGGTGAATCAAGGTTTGTTTCTCATCTACATCTTAGACTTTGACTTGCTCACTGGGGAGTTTGTAAGGCACTATTCTTTGTAAAGCTGCTTTGGAACAATATGCATTGTAAAAAAAAAAAAAAAAAGCTATACAAATGATTTGAAATGAAAAATTAAACTGAGTTTGTTTCAAAATGCCATGCCTCTATTTCTTTTGTTATATATGCTCTCTATTTGAAGCATCAGCTGAAGTCAGTGCAGGTATCTGATAGATGGTTGAGGATTGGAACCTTTGAATTAAGCATTTAGACATCTCCCTAGTTCATTGCTCTATTCAGGGTCCTTGGTCCCTGAGAATATTTGACTTGTAAATGTCTGTTGAAAGATTCCAGCCAATGGCTTTGATAAAATATTCTATCTGTATTCCCCCTCAACCCCACAATCCACTGTCTCCATACCACAAAAGGCAAGCTGGCATGACGCAGGTTAAGGAGATGGCCACTGGAAAGAATTGGTAGAAAAAGTAGAGAAATGGAGAAGATACTAAAGCCCAAGATGAGATAAATGCTACAGATTCAAACCCAGTGAACAGCATCTCAGGAGACATTAACAATTTGCAAATTATCTCAGGTTTTCAAAAAAAAAAAAAAAAAAAAATTATAATAATAATCTCAACATATGTAGAAAGGCAGCGATAGGCTTATTCAGTTTTTAATAATTCATCATTCAGTTTCAGTGCACTACATACAGTACTTTTTGCCAGTGGAGAATTAGACCAGCTGTGCTGAAGCTTACTGAGCCAGCCCACATGCATACAAAAACAAAAACTTGAATTAAACTGTAACCTTTTACTGGATGCCTGTGATATCATCTCACAAATCTTTCACATCTGCAGGATAAAGCTACAGACAGCCATACAAGAGTGATCACATGGTATTGCCAGGAGAGATAACACAATCCATTTCCATAAGGCTGTGTGGGATCATGTTGATACTTGAAGGACAAGTGCGACAATTAAAGACAGTGGACTATCCACATCAGTTTAATCAGATCACCTTGCAAATTACTACAAATAGTAGATAGTGATGAGGGCTAAAGATAAGAGTGGATTACCGGAACATTAAAAAGCTGAACAAATTTATTTAGATAACTTTCAAAGACCACTCAAAACAGTAATGCACATACTGTTCACTCATACATTAAACTACCTTTCAGTCATAACATTTCAATCTAAAGCCTTACATTCAAAAATGAACCTCTCTGTGAATCACAATTCCCTCTTCAACTTTTGGATTGAGGCATAGAAATAAGAAATGTCTCAATTACCACACTAAAGTCTTTCATTTTCCTAGTAACAGCACCTACACAACATCACATTATTATCTTTGAGGATTATGTATTTCATGTTTCTTCTTCTCCATTCAGAAAATGTTATGCACTTACAAAATTAGCTTTTTATTTCAAACATATCAGGATAAATCACGACTGGCTGAGATTCTATTTCCCTTGTTGGAAATTCAGCAAAACAGCACAAGAGGTTCAGACCACAACTTTGAAAAGTACAACAACCCTCCATTGAACAACCACATCATGAGAATCAAAAACTTTCAACACATGGTTCGGGACTTTAATTTTTTTATGCTGAATTGGATCCAGATTGGATATCCAACGAGTCATCATGCAGCGCCATTCATTTTAGTTGGGTTTCCACTGTGGTGGGAAAAGCAGGAACATAAAGCTCCAGAACAGACCATGCTATGTCATTCACAAACCGACAACAAATTATTTTTCATAATATGGTGCCTACTATTGTCATGTGAAGTAGAGTGGGTTATTCTGACAAAACCTGTCAAGAAAATGTCCTGGTCATATTTAACCCCAAATAAATGCAAATATAAAAAATAAGCTATGGAAAAAATTAAGAGACCACTGCAAAATTATAAGTTTCTCTGAAATTTACTATTAATAGGTATGTGTTTGAGTAAAATGACAATTTTTCTTTTATTCTATAAACTACTAACAACATTTCTCCCAAATTCCAAATAAAAATATTGTCATTTAAATGAAAATAAAAATGATCATTTAGAGCATTTATTTGCAGAAAATGACAACTGGTCAAAATAACAGAAAAGATGCAGTGTTTTCAGACCTCGAATAATGCAAAGAAAACAAGTTCAAATTCATTTTTAAACAACATAATACTAATGTTTTAACTTAGGAAGAGTTCAGAAATCAATATTTGGCAGAATGATTCTGATTTTCAATCACAGCTTTCATGCATCTTGGCATGTTCTCTACCAGTCTTTCACATTTCTGTTGGGTGACTTTATGCCACTCCTGGTGCAAAAATTCAAGCAGCTCGGCTTTGTTCGATGGCTTGTGGCCATCCATCTTCCACTTGATCACATTCCAGAGGTTCTCAATGGTGTTCAGGTCTGGAGATTGGGTTGGCCAAGACAGGGTCTTGATCCAGTTGGTGGTTTGAGTATTTCTGTATCTGCTGATCTCCTGGGATTTTCACGCACAACAGTCTCTAGAGTTTACTCAGAATGGTGCCAAAAACAAAAAAAACATCCAGTGAGCGGCAGTTCTGTAGACGGAAACACCTTGTTGATGAGAGAGGTCAATAGAGAATGGCCAGACTGGTTTGAACTGACAAAGTCTACAGTAACTCAGATAACCGCTCTATACAATTGTGGTGAGAAAAATAGCATCTCAGAATGGTATTCTGAGATGTGGGTTGGCTCTGTTTTGGCGGCACGAGGGGGACCTACACAATATTAGGCAGGTGGTTTTAATGTTGTGGCAGATTGGTGTATGTGTATGTATGTATGTGTGTGTGTGTGTGTGTGTGTGTGTGTGTGTGTGTGTGTGTGTATATATATATATATATATATATATACGCACACACACACACTAGCGGCCAAACGTTTGGAATAATGTACAGATTTTGCTGTTTCGGAAGGAAATTGGTACTTTAATTCACCAAAGTGGTATTCAACTGATCACAAAGTATAGTCAGGACATTACTGATGTAAAAAACAGCACCATCACTATTTGAAAAAAGTCATTTTTGATCAAATCTAGACAGGCCCATTTCCAGCAGCCATCACTCCAACACCTTATCCTTGAGTAATCATGCTAAATTGCTAATTTGGTACTACAAAATCACTTGCCGTTACATCAAACACAGTTGAAAGCTATTTGGTTCGTTAAATGAAGCTTAACATCGTCTTTGTGTTTATTTTTGAGTCGCCACAGTATATAATAGACTGGCATGTCTAAAGGTCAATATTAGGTCAGAAATGGCAAAAAAAAAACAGCTTTCTCTAGAAACTCATCAGTCAGTCATTGTTTTGAGGAATGCAGGCTATACAATGCTTGAAACTGCCAAAAAATCTGAAGACTTCAAACAAAGGTGTACACTACAGTCTTCAAAGACAAAGGACAACTGGCTCAAACAAGGTCAGAAAGAGATGTGGAAGGCCCAGATGTACAACTAAACAAGAGGATAAGTACATCAGAGTCTCTAGTTTGAGAAATAGATGCCTCACATATCCTCAGCTGACAGCTTCATTGAATTCTACCCGCTCAACACCAGTTTCATGTACAACAGTAAAGAGAAGACTCAGGGGTGCAGGCCTTATGGGAAGATGAAAAAGTGAAAAGCCACTTTTGAAACAGAAAAACAAAAAGAAAAGGTTAGAGTGGGAAAAGAAACACAGACATTGGACAACAGATAATTGGAAAAGAGTGTTATGGATCTTAAGCCCACTGAGCTTTTGTGGGATCAGCTAGACTGTAAGGTGCATAAGAAGTGCCCGACAAGACAGCCACATCTATGGCAAGTGCTACAGGAAGTGTGGGGAGAAATGTCACCTGAGTATCTGGACAAACTGACAGCTAGAATGCCAAGGATCTGCAAAGCTGTCATTGCTGCACATGGAGGATTTTTTGATGAGAACTCTTTGAAGTAGTTGAAGATTTTTTTTTAATTTTTTGTTTTTTTAATTGTAATAGTAATTTTTCATGTTATTAATGTCCTGACTATACATCGTGATCTGTTGAATGCCACTTTGGTGAATAAAAGTACCAATTTCTTTCCTTAAGAGGAAAATCTGCAGTTAAAATTGTCTGCAATTTTAACAGTAAAAGACTAAAAATTCTACAGAAATAAAACGTTAATTGATTAACAAATATTAACTGTAAAATATACAGTAAAACTTTTTAATATATTTTAAAAGACAATACAGTATTTTTTACAAAAAAAATAATTAAAAATTAAATTTTTTTAGATTTAAAAAGTATGATTTTCCTGTATAATTAATGGTAAAAATTTACATTATCAAGAGAGTACATGTACTTTTTACAGTAAATCATTGTTAAAATTACAGTAAAAACAGTAATCGGGCATTCCCAGAATTCCCTGCGTGACCCATTACATTTCATTATATTTTATGGGAATAGTTATGTTTCTTCTTATTTTTAATATCAGTTATGTATATTGGGGTATTATGTTCTGTTTTATATTTGATGTAGATTAGTTAATGTTTATTGCATTATTTAAATTTCACATGTGTTACCCTGATGGTGTTTAGTGTTTTTGTGAGTGACCCTGAGGACTGTCTCCACATGTTTATTGGTCATTGCTCCTGGAAGAGCCACTATTGGTGAACTTCATGTCATCATGTGCTCTTCTGTTATTTTACAGTGATTAACAACCTTATAAAGTAAAAAGCAGATTTTTACAGTTTCAGAAGGATAATATCAAGTTTATGACAATTTTTGACTGTAAATTTACCAGAATCTTTTTTTTTTTTTTTTTACAGTGCCATCGTGGTCATGTAAATTACAACAGTTTTAAACTGTAAAATTTACAGGTTGTTCTGTAAAGTTGTTTACATTTTTACTGTATTTTTTTTACTTAATTATTCTGGCAATTTTTTTTTTTGTAAAAACAACAGGATTTATTTTTTTACAGTGTGTACATCCAATATATATATATATATATATATATATATATATATATATATATAAAGCATAAAATACATCCTACATTTAGGGGCATAAATTTATTTTAAATATAAATTTTCAAGAAACTTAAGCACATTTTATCCACAATTCTCATTATTCCCATAGCTTTCAATGATGATTCCATAACAGTATTTTTTTAATTAAAAAAAGATGCTATTGTACAATGATTTTTCTACATTAAAATCTGCTCAAATAAAAGGCAGTTCTAAGTGAGTCCTGCTATGATGTAGAAATACTTTGCAATTTAAATTACACATCATGTAGGAATATACATGTACATAAAACTAAATGTATGTAACTGAAACTGTCACAAATGTAAAAAATCTCAATGGGCCTAAAACAGGCCTTTTTATATGCAAATATTGTATATGCAAAATGTTTTGGAGTAAATCAAGACATTTTCTAGACAGGTTTTGAAAGATATCTGATGCAAGTAACATCAGAGACTGAACAATGAGCAAACCCTTTGCCAAGGTTGTATAGGGCTTTCAACCTTTTAGAACATCCCAAAAATCCATGAGAAAGAAATTTGTGCCAACACACTTGACATACTATTTAAATAATAAGTGAGGTTATACCCTATATGGATACCAATACATAAAATATATAGACCTTCGCTTACCTCATTCTGTGTGATGGTTGAGCCTGTTTTTGTCTTCAAATAATCCTCTACTCTCAATAAATGTAAGCAATAGGCTACTTGTTGTGATTATGGAAAACGTGGCTGTTGTTTGCCTAGTTGTTGTTAGTTTCAGGTTTGTCAACCCAGACCGTTTACAGCGGAAGCCAAACATCTTTGATGTTTTAAACTGTAATTTGCAAAAAAGCACCTCAGAGCATACAACATATTGTGACGTGGTTCGTAATTTAAATGCACGTGAATCCGTATTTTATGTTCGCGATGTGTTTAGTCCAGTCTTTTTCACTTATATAGGTACACATACAATGAACGAATCATTCCCAATAACTTTCATTGTTAGTCTTTGATTCAATGATTCACTCATAGCACAAAAAGGTACTCATTTGTCGCTGCACAATGGCAAACAGATGTAGATGTGCAAAAGTGGTGACTGGACAAATCTTTTTGGTGAACAGATTTAAAAGACTTGACTCACTAGGATGAATCAAAATCCCCACCATTACTAAAACACTATTCTCACGCCCCACAGGTTCAATGTGTAGGGTTTAGTGACTAGAGATTCATTCTGCTAGCATTTTATTTCACTGGCAGGGCCAGATGGAAGCAAGTAGTTCCCAAAATCCAATAAAGTTCACAAATCACCTTAACAGCCTTCCCAATTCGGCCGGAGTGGGCCTTGTGACCTCTTAACCCATAGGTATTTTATTTGTCATATACAGACAGTACGAGTGGGTGAAACCTTGAGTGCCGCCCTTCAGAATCAAATCAATGATGTTTTGAGGTGCATTTAATTGCTCATAAAATCATATTTAATGCTATGGGAGGCAATCCAGTTTTTAAAGAGAATATCGAAGCCATTACGAGCCTGGAATAAGTTAAGCATCAGCCAAAACTTAGATATTTGTTTACTCAGTATGGCTGAGCAGATTGCTGGAGTATAATGATGTACAGAGGCTCTTGGGTGAGAAAAGAAAAGAAAAACAAACAAAAAATAAAACAAACGCCTGGCCCTCAAGGAGTCTCATACCAGACACATCTTTAGTCTACCAGCTCTGACAGCAGGTCAATGCTGATGCCAGAAACAGCCCCCCAGAGATGGCTTTCTTGAGTTTTAATCCAGCTAATATGGTTCCAATTACTGATTACAATTAGTTAATTGCCTATATAGACTTGGCCTGAAAATTGCCCTTAACAACCGTGTCACAATGAAATATTTTTCTCTAGCTAATACCGGCTTGAGATCCAGGTGCAATTCACTATTGCAAATTATTTTATTTCCAAGAAAGGTTCCGTACACAGAAATGTGAGCAAGTGAATTAATAGTTATTGGATCATTAAAAAAGATGAGCAGTATTTATAAAACATCATTAAAACATATCAGGGATTGAGCGTCAAGTCTTTGTTTCAAATTGATGGACATCTGCACTCACCTTACAAATGCTCATTGCCCACAAAGAAACCTTTCAAATGCATGAATTTCTTTTTAATAAACGGAGTCTTAGCTTTGCAAAAATAAGTTAATAGTTATCAGTTAAGTTCAAGAGTTCCACACAATTGCATAAGGACACTTGCCAAGATTCAGATGAAAGAGTATTAAAATATTGCCTTCATTATTAGCTGTACTTTAAAAGTGCCTTTGTCAAAAGCACAAGGCATCATGACAATTGTGATCGGTGCAGTTAAGGAACATTAAGCATCAATTTACCATAGATAATTTTTTTTTTTTTTTTTTTTTTATGCAAATCAAAAAAACGACTTCTTGATTAGTCTTGTTCAGAGTTAGCTAAGGATTATACGCTGACAAACTTGTAACTTCACAATGAAATCTCAAACGACTGATAAAATAATTTTGATGGAGCCCCTTAGAAGTCAGGGAGGTAATTTATTTTTTTTAAATAGTTTTGCAGTCCAATCAATAGTTTTTATCCTTCCCTTATGGAAATTAACAATGGTTTCACTATAGTAAACCTGCATATAACCATTTTTTGTGGCAAAAAAATTTTTTTTTTTTTTTTTTTGAAGAATGATTATGATCTTTATTACTATACTTTTAGTTTTCCTGTATTATTATTATTATTATGGTTTTAGGGTTAAAATATGGTTACTGTAGTAAAACAATAATCATTTTTGTGGTTATTATAGTTCTACCACAAATACCATAGTTCAGCTTTCATAAGGAACGGATACAAATATTTTGAGGGAATGCCAAACTTGCTGTGAGGAAACGCAAACTGTTGTGAGGGAATGCAAAAGTTATTGCGAGGGAATGCAAAACAATTTCAGAAAACAATTTCCTAAGGGGCTCCATACTGTTCTGAACCAGATGACAAATTTATACTATTTTTTTTTTTTTTTTTTTTTGCCAAAACAAAAAGGAGAAAAGAAAAAACTTCCTGAGCACTTAACAGCCTGTAGTTATTTTATTTCCCTGGAATTAAATATAGTCAGAACATGGGAAATTGTTAGTTCTGCATTTCCAGAGAGTTTGGAAGTCTGGATTAATACAGGAACAACCTGCTCCAGGGATCTCTAACCAGTCCATTTCACTCTCTCACAGGACCAAACGAGACACGGCACACAGCGTCTGTGGTCTATACTGCCACAAGATTAAAGGCTCACTTAAAAAGAACCATCATTTCCACCATTCCCTCTTGTGCTCCCCCTCTCTGGAGAGCTCCACTCACACAGACCCTTCAGCAGAAGTCAAAGCTAATCATCATGCAGAATGCATGCTGGGATGCCATACAAGCTCTGATGGTCGAAAGGCTAAGGCTCGCAGGTGCAGGAAATGAAAAGCAGACGGAGCAATGGGGAACATGACAACATATCACTTGCAGAGAGTAAGGCAACACAACCGCCATCAATAATTCATACTTTATTGACAGTTTAATGTTTTACAAAGTAGCTGCAAAATTAGACCTGTACAAACTTAGAAACGGAAAACCGAAGGCCACATATCCCAAATCCAAAGAACTGAGAAAGACTGTGACTTTAAATAGGAAAGTGTACAGAGGGAAATACAGAGAGAAAAAAGGAAAGAGAATGTAAGAGAGTGAGAAAATTAACATTATCCTTCACAGAAGGATATAGCAGTGCACCTCTGGCAGAGGCAATATTACAAAGAAAACAGCCCAGTCATCAGTTTAAGGGGAAATTTAAATTTGTTTTTAGTTACATCCAAGGAATTACATCTCAACTTCTCCATTACTTGATTCTTGTTGCCTTTTTGCAGCTAAACGCCGTCCAACCATCTGCTGCTTGGTCTGTTTCTTTCTACACCTGCTTGGGTTCCACTATACCTCAAAAATTAAGGGGGTCTCCATGCCTAAAGCTAATCTGGAGGCAAAAATAAAAACATCTAACTAACACAAGGTCTAATCAGCCATACATAAAGGGATAAAAGCATAGGGTAGTGCAGAAGTTGGCCAGAAGGTTGTTGTTGTCATGCAAGCATTGTTGGAAGTTTGTGCTGGAACGTGCCTGGATGTTCTGTTCAGCCCTACTGGAACTCTCTCAGGAAGGGTTCGGTTGAAGGCCTTTGGAGGCAGCCAGCATTGCCCGCACTTTAGCCATGAGGTCCTATAATGCAGAAGAAATGGAGTGAAGAAAAAGTTAGTATGAGTATAAAAGAGCACCAGTGTGTGTGAGAGAGGGCTCAGAGAAATATAGCAAAAGCAAGAGAAGAGAGAATCTAATAAAAGTGAACACACAAGGACAAGAAAACAGAAACTTATGAATTTGTAACAACCTTACAGACAACTTGGTGAGATTTGAAATTCAGATTCCCTTCTGGCATTGTAAGTATGACAATCCAAGCTGCTAAATCTGTATACGGATGCCTACTGGCATCCTATAGAAGACAGGGCCAATCAGGAGCCGGGGTTGGATTCCTTTTCTTCAACCCCCCTCTTCTCATCCTCTGTGACTTGCATGCTAACTTATCTACATCCAGAGTCCGTCTGCATGCTAAGAGCCCACAGGGCCATTGTGACACTACAGGCTGCATTGCTTGGCACTTGAATATGCATTTGTTTACTTAATAAGCACATTAAATGGTGTCACTGTTTTCATTCAAATTAATTTGCATGATTTCCAAAGGTGACTTAATTATTATTATTATTAAGTGCAAATACATACACAAACAAGTTAACGCTCACTCTCACGCACATACAGTATCATGGTTAGTGAGACTCAGTTCGATACATCTATGCCTTTTAATGGCAGTGATGCCTTTAATACCTTTTACGCTGCCACACCAGCGTAGATTCGTTTCAAGGTTCATCACTGCTGCTTTCAATGAATGACAATCAAATTAAAAACGACTGAATAATATAAATGTTGATTTAAAGTTTATTTTGACTTATTTAAAGTATATAAACAATATATTTGTATTTTATTGCAAAATATTCAGATGTATGCAAATACATAAGTAGTTTGAAAGTGTAGGAAGACAGACTCAATTGGGTCATTCACAGCGCATAATGGGAGTGGGTGGTTGCTGCATAGCTCTTTTGATGAGCTTTGTTTGCCATAATTATCTAATTGGTCAATTTCCCTTCAGGATCATGTGTAGTCTAGTTCTTTACCAGAAATTCAGCTATTAAACATGATGTTTTTTTAAATGAAGATGAAGTACTGCAAACTAACGGCTTCAACAGAAGCAAATACCATTGATTAACAACCTCTGAGTTTATGGTAGGTCTGGTTTTAAAGCTTTATAATAAGGATGTGCAGATACCATTGTTTTGAGAATGAGTACAAGTACCAATACTTTCTTTTGGTACTCGCAGATAAAGAGTTCGATGCGTTTTTTTTTTGTTTTGTTTTTTCAGAATTCAATCAACAGTTTATTTCAATTTACCATCAAAATGGTGTTTAAATGAATGAAATCATTACAATTTTGATCAAATGAAAATATAACAATTAGTTTTTAAGATAATATTGTTTTATTTATTTTTTTCAAATTAAGTGCTTTTATACAGAACCTCACAGCACAATCCAAAATACATTGTTATATTTGTAAAATAAAGTGCTGCATAACAGAGCATCACAGATGTGATATATTGCTTGAATATAATTCAGTTACTATTGATTTATTATTATAATTATTATTAGTATTACTACTAAGTATTATGTAAATATTACATAACTATGCAGTAGTGATCTATTTCGGTCATACTTTTTTCCCTTTAAATTGTGGCTTTTATTTAGAAGTGTTTCCGTTATGACAGAAGATTCTCAATCCGGAAAAGTCGGTCGCTGTGAGACTCAAATGATTATTAAACCACAAAAGGCTGCTTAATAAATATGTAGTCTATGTGCATCGTGCTACAAAGTGAAATAGGGCTCTGCTCGCTGTCATCTGCTGCGAACAGAGCGTGCAATGCTCATGATGGTGTTTTCCCATGTATGTGTCAAGGATCTCTAAAAGGTTTGAGCACTTTGCGACTTTGTCTGCACAACACTGGCTCCATACAATCACAAGCACTCACATTTGAAGCACGCAGTACTTTTGCAGTTAAATAATCTCACTAAGACATAACGTGATTTTAATTTGTCCGCTGAATGTTTAAGGAATGACATTTGTATGTCAGATGGTATCGTTTTTTGCTATCTGAGCATTTTTACGAACACAAGTACATGAGCGTGGTATCGGACCCGATTTCAATACTAATATTGGTATTGAAAGCTGAAATGCAATACAGCAAAAAAATGCACTACTACAATCCACTACTTAATCATGTTGAGCATAAAAACCAAGGGTACCCAAAAAGGAAGATAGAATATGGCTCTCCGATCATAATACGTTGATCTAGTACATTCGAGTGACAGGACAAAGCTGGGATAAAGGACTCTCTAAGCCTTTAGCTGACCGAACAGATTATTGCAATGAAAGGAGGATATCTTCAGCATGATTGGAGCTCATTATGAGACCACAGCAGGATGAAGTGTGAGGATATCTGAGAATGTGACCGCAAAACTCTCCTCCCTCATAATATGAGAATGTTGTTGCTTTCTGACGTAAAATTACTTAACGGGAGCTGGCAAATAGACACGCAATTGGGACCAAAAACTGCTTTTTGCAGGCATCAAGGTTTTCCATAGCCATTTGGGCCTAAACCTCCATCAGTTTGACAGATAACCCAAATTCTTACTCACATTTTCTGTGTTCAAAGGATGTTTGAAGCACTTCAAGTTCACAGAGGTGGCACTACAGTGACAGGCCCAGGTCATATAAAAGCAATTTAGAAGAATGTTGCTAAAAGCTCGGCAATCCACCCATGTCCTAGATACTACATCTTTTTTCTACTTGAACTCCTTTAACTATTTTTAACCGATGCTCTGACTCAGTGAGTTAGTACGAGTCATTTTCTTCCCAAAGTCACAGTGATGTACTAGGGAATCTGTCATTCTTTTATATTTTACCCATCACCCTCAAATGAAGAACTAATAACCTGTCAGTGTGTACTCTGCCACCCCCCATAAACATCTGCTAATCAAACCATCAGTCACCTATCACCCTCAACATGCAGCCCATGCTAAACACCGTCAAATAAGAAAGAATGCTGAAAGTTTAAGACGAAGAGGAGAGTGTAAAGCACAGGAAAAGAAAGACAATAAAAAGACCATTGTGTTCCACAGGGAGTATCATAAACCAGCCTCCCTTGTTGTTCAGCTGACAGGCAGATATAAGGTTCATAAAGTCCCAAGGGAGTAGTGCTAAGACAGAGAACACGCTTCCACTAGCCTTTAATGTTACAGCTTTTTTATTTGCCGGTTGTAAAACCCTGCCATTCTCCACCGGAGTGTCTCCAGAGAGCACTTCTTCCTCTATCAATAGTTGGGATGTGCATGTCAGAGCTGGAACACTCTCCTCTGGAGGATCTGATCGTAGCTGCGTGAGGTAGGGCTGCAGGCGAGGATCAAACTGAGCAGAGTTGAAACCTGCTTCCCCTACAACAGGATCTACGGGTGGTCTGCACAGCCTGGAGTTTCCATTGCCTGGCTAGAGGGGGGAACTCAGGACAGAGGGACTTCCTCATGCAACAACTTGGTAACTTGTACAAGCCTGTCGGTCGAGTTATTTGTCAAGGTGAACCCTCTGTCCGCTTCCGTTGATTCAAACAACAGTTTTTGGTTTAAAAAAAAAGACACTGCCCCCTGGAAGCTTTGCCCCAGTTCCGAGGTGTCAGAATTGATTCTGTACACTGGGAGAAAAGGGAAGCAAATTAGGTTTCCAAATACCTGAAACCATGTCAAGACCGCGGTTTTGTTTTAAAATAGAAAAGAGAGAACGAATAAAAAAAAGCTGTTACTCAGCTGACTTCTTTTGCTGAAGATCAGATTGCTGTAAGTGAAACTCCTGAGAGTGTGCCATAGATTTGTTTATCTTCTTTTTTTTCACATTTTTATCATCCTTTTCTGCAACTGCTGTTTTCTTACCATGGCTTCTAAGACCTACCATTCCTCTGTTCTGCAGTGGTGGAAGAATAAGCAAAATAAAAGGTAGAGGGAGGGAAAGAAATAACAACAAAACTCTCTTTGCATTTCATCCTCGCCACACAAGGCCAGGGTTCAGAACAGAGCTGCAGAGAATGACAGCTGCACTGAATCAGCATGCGATAGCAACAAGCACCTTTTCTCCAGTAAACACACACACACTGCATGTATATATATATATATATATATATATATATATATATACCCGCCCCTGGCCACAGGGTCATGCAACCAAATCACTGTATTTCTCAGTTTCAGCACAAAACACTCAGCAAAAATGGACTACTGAGACTGCTGGATTCTAAATTACATACAATAAAGCCTTACTAAACATCTAAGGGTCTTATCAGCCCTGCTACACAATTTCTGTTTTTTTTTTTTTTTTTTGTTTATTGTGTTTGTTTCCATAGTCATAAGTGAGGCTTGAACCCACAACCCCTGGAAATGGAAGATTAAAATTTGATCAGACATACTTTTTAATGTACCACTGAAAAAGAATCATAACTAGTTTTTACATTCACTGTTTTGTAAGTTAATCATTTGTTAATGACATACCTGAGTGATTTTAGTTTGAACTGAAGAAACAATAGTTGAGGACACTTGCTTGTCTTTCTCCTGAGAACCATTCCTGTTTAATAAACACAGAAAAAAGAGAGTAAGAGAGTGACAGATATATAGAGGTCTGCCAACTGGCAGTGTTTAAAAAATACCCTGATACAGTATTCATTGCCACCATTCAGTACGTGAACCCACACAGACATCTCAGGCCTAAAATTCAGTGACCAAAGAAGGCCATGAAATATTCACCCAGTGCCGGAAGAGACATGACAACAGCACAAAAAAACAAAAACAAAAAACAGCTGAAGGCCAAGGGAATTTAAAGCAACTTTTTGATGAAACTTCAAAAAGATGCTTAAAAAAAAGGTCATGCTTGTATTGAATAATCCACATTCAGATTATTCTTTCAGGTTTTTGAATGAAAATCCATTCGTAATGTAGAAAAACAATGAGATCTGTGTCCTTCCACCTTTCATGCATATTACGCTGTCAAAAATGATTTTATATCAAAACGTCACCATGAGTGTTTTGAACGTCCAAAGCTTTCTTGCTTCATTCAACAGATAATTAGTCATGTTGTTAAACCATAACAAAACCATTCTAGCTACGAAATCAAAAAGGCCCACAATGCTCTTGGCAAAGCTTAAATTAATATTGCAACAAAGTAAAAAAATTCGCTTGAAGTTGTGAAATCTATGATTCTGACTGGAGAAGACTGAAGTTTAGTTGGGAATGCTGTCCTGACTGACTGATTGTTCACTAATGTAATCAGAGTGAGGTATCCCTTTACCTAGATCTTCCCAGGCTGGAGGCAGGGCTTGTGGCAGGGGAGGGGCTTGCAGAGACTATGGTCATTGCTCCGCCTGTGTTAGGGGATGCCGAGGGCGAACAAGAGGAACCCTTCAGACGGTGTGATGACTTTGAACTCTTTCTCTTCTTTTCATGAGGCGATCTGAAAGAGAGAGAGCTTTTAAAAGAATAGTTCACAGAAAATGAAAATTAATTCACTTTCATTGAATGGAAAAAATGATGCAATAAAGGTGAATAGTGCTTAAGACTAATATAATGCCAAACATCTCCTTTTGTGTTCCATGGATGAAAAAGCCATATGGGGTTGGAATAACATGAGATTGAGTAAATCATCACAGAAACTTCATTTTGCGGTGAACTATCCCTTTAAAAAAAATATTATATGGCTTCAGAAGACTTGGAATATAGCAGACGAGTTGTATAAGGACTACTTTAATTTGAATAATATGGCCATGGCCTTTACTGGAAGAAATATATATATATTTTTTAAAGGAGCATCTAACAGTTAATGGGCACAGTGACCTGCGTGGTAATGTCATGAGATGACAAAATATGTTTAGAAGAGAGTGGATCAATGAAGTTCTTGGAGACACAATGAGGTTAAAATGCTCTAACAAATATGGCAGGCACAACTTAACAGCAGTCAGTGCATAAGAACTAAGACTGATCGAATCTATAAAGGGACCAAGTTAATCTGGGAGAGTCGAAAAAAATAGACCTACACAAAAGCAAGTCCCTTGCCCATCTGTTCGCCAATACCAAGTTTGCAGTGTTTGGGAGGCTACTTTAAAACTGTAGCTTCCTAAGCTTAATCTTAAAGAAGTTAAAGGCGCACCAAGTAATTTTTTATGTCATCTCAGACTTACACTTACACTGACACCTAGGGGCATGGATGCAGCCTCATTCAAATGCAATAGTTCAGCTACCGGAGCCATTTTACAAATTCACTGTTGACCGTCAACCATGATTAATTTAATCCTTAAGTGAAAATGTCCAATAACAGGGAGGTTACGGAGATTAAACGAGTAATATTTGGCTGGTCATGTGATCATGGCAGCCCTCATCAGGGGACCCTCTCCATGTAGAATCAAAACAGCTTTTATAAAGTTACTGATATGACTGCAGTCTTCATCTCATTTGAGTGTTCATTATTTTATGCATGTTTAAAAATTACTATTCATTTCTTAAGTAAAACTTTTTAAATGAGGAAAAAAATTACTGAGTGCACCTTTTAACTACAGTCAAACTACAAAGAAGTAGTTACTGCAGCTACACTATAAGCAACTAAAAAGTTGCTAACTTCAATGAATCTATTTAAAGAAGAAAAAATTTGTAAATATATAATGATCAGATTATATTATTTATTTAGGGTGAACTGAACAATTAGTGACAACATTAAATACAACATTTACATTTTTACAAAACATGAACTACTAAAACTATAAATCCCCATTTTATAAAACCGAGTCGAAAAACACTATATAAAAAAAAAAAAAAAACAGCAGCAATGAACTTGAACACTTTAAGAACCCTTTAAAGGTCTGCAGGGACTCAGTTACATTAGTGAATCATTTATGTGAAATAGTTCATTTACATGAAGTGTCCGAACGAACAGACTCACTAAAAAGAATTGGAGTTCTCAACACTAAAGTGAATAATTTATTCTAACCGGTTAATTTTCATATACTGCCCGAAAGAAGCGATTCACTTAAATATTTTGTGACACTACAGTGCTCCTTGAAAATGTAGCTTGTTACAAGAAAAGCTGCAATATTGTGAAAATACTGTAGCTGGACTACTATCATGCTACTGAAAAAGTGAGTAGTATTGCTACTTTTAAAGGTTTACTTGTAGGATTTCGATCAATGTGAAATGTTTAAGTTCAAAAGTTTGAAGTTTGATGCAATTATTGTGTTATGAATCAATGACTAAATATTGAGTTTTCATGATCATTGCTGTAATTTCTGAGAACTCTGGTACCTGTGCCCATCCCTATTAAACAAATTAGCATTTCCATGACTATGACTGCTGGTGGATCAAGGTCAGCCACACGGAAGGATCATCCTTCGCTTGCATGGAAGCAAGGCTCTGCATTTGTGATTTTTCTCCCCACAACATACTAAACCAAACATCTACAATGCACTTCTCAGCTACACTTGAACACCGCTAGTGATCTAGTGCTCTATGTGTCGCCCTCAATTCATTCCTCAGATCTAAGCAAAAAGGGATGAGAGTGTAATGAAAGATGCTGAAGCTTTTTTTCCTTTGAAGGAAATGTGTAAAAAGCTTGTCGTCACTTTTGGTAACCTCCATCACAGCAGAATACGAAGAAACAGTTCAGGTAAGCTGTGAAGAGTGCTGAAGAGTGCTGAAGAGAGCATGTATGCCCAGATAAAGGCCAGTGACATAAAAGCTGGGCGAGAAGTCATCGTGACCCCCTTTTTCTGTGGTGCTTTAGCACCTTAGAGGTGACAGTATGAGAATAATGGTAATGTAGAGGAAATGAGAGAGAGGGAGAACAGTGATAGCAGTGTCATGGAGAGGATTGACAACCGTCCTCTTCAATAGAGGGATTAAAGTGACTGAACATATCGTGCTGGTGCAGGCTGTGGGAAAACACTATGAAAGCACTTTCCACGACAGTAAACGGCCCGGTATATGCTGACAAACAGCAAAACTGCTCTTCATGTTGATATGCACCTAGAGTGTTTACAATGAAGCTTTATCACAGCTGCAGTTAATACAAAGACATCACTTCAGCAGTTGGGTAGGAGGGTAGATCCATTTTGGATAGGTAAATATACCTAGACATGAATGTGATAAAGTGCAGTGGCCCCATAAAATATTTAGACACTAAAAGGTGAAGTGTGAAATTTTTGGAATTGGAAATATAATTGTTTTTAAACAGGTTTCTTGAACACTCTCCCCATATTTCATTGGCCAGTCAAACAGACAGTCCCGCCCCAAACTGTTTGAGCCCCAACCCATTGATTGAGCCAATGTTGTTACAGTTGCAATCAAAATTATTCAACCCCACCAAGACAGTAAGGATTTACAAAGGTAAGCTTTTCTGATCACCCAGAATTTTTAAACTTTACATCTATATCAGTTGAGTGACACATTCAAAGTCATAGTGTGAATATATAACCTAATATTTGTAAACAGCAGGATTTAAAAAAAAATACATCCATGTCATAATTATTCAACCCCTATCGCATGTAGCTGTTTCTTAAATATATAAGGCTACACAAGTAATTGTTTTAAAAATAATTAAGTCATCAATCTGCAATAGCACTTAAGTTTTAAAATTTAAGTTTAGCATTGTAAGCAAAAATGTATTTCTATGCAAAAAATGCAATTAAAAGCTTATAAGCTGTCTCAAAAGCTAATATAGGAGATTATTTCATTACACAAGAAAAGTCATGGCTAAAAGTACATTTCCAAGGCACTTTAATTTCCAATAGACAAAGTTGACAGCACCATTCATACATTTTTAAATATGGTACAACCGCAACATTCTTGGGGTGTGGAAGAAAGCAAAACTTCACCAAGGGAAATGTTGACTTGAATATTCAAGAAGTAATTAGGAAAGACCTGTGGAGTCCTGGAAGAAGGTTTTATAGACGTATGACACTAAACTGAAAATGAGTTTTAGACCCATGGGTCAGCAGTACGTCTGGTGTAAGATGACAAGGTGATGACAAGAACGACACCATCCCCACAGTCAAGCATGGAGGTGGGTCAGTCCTGTTATGGGGGTGTTTTGCAGATATCCTGACTATGTGACTGACACCATGGATTCTTTCAGGTATCAGGCCATTTTGGCATGTAAAATGTGATGCCTTCAGTGTGTAAATTGAAGCTTGGTGATCACTGGACTTCCCAGCAAGACAATAACACCAAGGATACATCCAAGTTGTCCAAAATCTGGTTCAGGGATAGGTCGTGGAATGTCCTTAAATGGCCCTTTCAGTCTATCAATAAAATCCCATTGCAAACCTTTGTTGGGATTTCAAGGAAGCAGTGGCAGCACAGAAACCAAAGAATGTCAATGAGCTGGAAGGTTTTGCTCATGAGAAATGTGTAAAAATTCTAATAGAGAGGTGTCCGAAGCCTGAGAACACTTACCTGAAACATTTATTTGCTGTTATTAAGGATAAAAGATGCTCCACAAATGATTGACTTTTGGGGTTGAATATTTTTTACATGACATTTGTGGAGAGAATGTTATTTTTTATTTATGAACACTTTGTTCTCAAAATCACTCAAATGTGTATTACAAACTTACTTTGACTGTTTACTGAGGTTTTAGTTGATGTGTTTTAATTCACATCACCAGAATGTATTGCTGGTCAGGGGGGATGAATAATTTTGATTGCAACTGTATGTCGGGCAGGCCACAATGCTCATTGTTTTATCATCTGAAACCTAACAAAGATTTTATTGTGAAATGTTTTGCTTGAGAAGTGCACTTGTGCAATCTTTATTTAAAATAAATGCCACTTGGTTTCATATTTCATTATATAATACAAAGACATTCATGCATTTTTAAATTTGTTTTAAGTGTCCAAATACTTTTTAGGACCACTGTACACCAATTCATGCTATCAATGCTAAAACTGTGAGCTGCAGCTGCCACTGTTAATCTTTGGGTCTACAGACATATTAAGTGCCATACATAAATGCTAATGGGGTTGCCTGTAACTAAAGAATCTCCACCGATACTGTGTTTTCATTAGGAAGAGTACTGTGATGAATATTAGTTGTATAATAGTGCTGGAATTTCATGAAGTGGTGGGCCGCCTGCCTACCAGCGGAGCTCTATTGTTGCCCACCTTGATCTAGAGCGCTTCCTGCCCAGTCCTGGGTTGCTGCCAAGGCGGTAGGCACTTGAACCATAGCTTTCTTTCTCCCTCCCTTCCCGCTTTCTTTCCGAAGAGTGAGCTCGCCGATCCCGTTGGCTGGGGGAACGAGACTGAGACCTGAGAGAGAAGAAAGAGAAATGGGAGAAAAGTGCGGGTTAAAGAAAAAATAAAATAAAAAATCTAGTCAAAATATAAACATTAAAGTTAGGGTTATTGATGCCATCATGGCTCTGTTTAAACTTGGTATTAAGATGTGTTTTGGGTGATTCAGGTTAATTGTATTTTTGGGTGAACTGTCCCTTTAAGAGAAAGTACTCAAATATCTAACATTTCTTCGTCTGACCAATTAATAGTCCAATCCTCTGAAGAACCTTTACTTACCCCATTTGAAAAGCGTTTAAACAGTTTGACACTCCTGAGCTTTTGATTCACATAAAACAAATGCAATTTTAACAAGAACTGGTGACATGACAAAGGACAGGAAGACGGAGTCTCTGCTTTCCTATCTGTGTTTAATTAATTGCAGGGCACGACCACATCAGTGGGTGCACGTCTCCTGTTTTAGCAGAATCTAATTCTTTCTTGCTTATTTTAGCTATATCTAATGGTGGCTAAGTTTTTCAACAAAATAGTTCCATAACATTAAGAAACAAACCTTACTGAACCCTGGAAATTGAAAATTAATGTCGACGAAGACAATTCCGTAATAACATGGATGGAGCGTTAATTACAGGTGTGCATAGGTTGAAATGTAATCATACCTTCATATATCCACACAGAAGGATAATGTGAATTCAAATAATTGTCTCATATGCACACACACTTTAAACTGTGACGGTGCTAGCAGGAAGAAAAATAATGAAAAGTGTGGGGTCAGGGACAAGCAGAGAGAATGAAAAATAAATATATTTGTAAAGAGAGAAAGAAAGAAAACAGACATCACTAGCCATTAATAACTTAGCGCTGGGGTGTCAAAGATATTATTTGAAGAAAGAAGTGTTTTTTTTCCTTCCACTACAATACATTTGCATCCACTTATTATAATTGCGTCCAAAGTGAATTTCCTTTTTCATGTATTTTTCCACTACACTGGGGAGATACTCATAAAAGATACATTTACGACTGGTCCCTGGTGTTGATGTGCTGGTTGGAGACAAGAGATGCAAGGTGTCAGGAGAAAGTAAATCAAAATTAGTGAATATCTTACATACTGGCAGCATTATTATTAGGCAATACAAAAATTAGAGACACAAGACTGGCCATGTTTGAAGGCTGAAAGCAGGCACATTCTAACTATTTCCCAGCCTAGTAATACTAATTCAATGTCCATGTTAATTTTCAGAGTTCAACTGAGATATTGGCCTGTAATTAATGCATGCTATAATAAAAATGAGACTCCTCAGTGTACAATTTTATCCAATGTAGCTTTGTGCTAATGTTCAATTTCAAATGCTTTTTTTGATGTTTCTTTGAAAGAAAACGGGGGCCAGTCCAACTTTAAATGTACAACCATTCAAAAGTACAGCCACAAGACGTCAACATTATACATACTGGGGGGCTTGGGTAGCTCAGTGGTAAAAGATGCTGGCTACCACCCCTGGAGTTCGCTAGTTCGAATCCCAGGGCGTGATGAGTGACTCCAGCCAGGTATCCTAAGCAACCAAATTGACCCGGTACAGTCACATGGGGTAACCTCCTCGTGGTCGCTATAATGTGGTTCGTTCTCGGTGGGGCGCGTGGTGAGTTGTGCGTGGATGCCGCGGTGGATGGCTTGAAGCCTTCACACATGCTATGTCTCCGCGGCAACGCACTCAACAAGCCACGTGATAAGATGAGCGGGTTGGCGGTCTCAGAGGCAGAGGCAGCTGGGATTCGTCCTCCGCCACCCGGATTGAGGCGAATCACTACGCGACCATGAGGACTTAATAGCGCATTGGGAATTGGGCATTCCAAATTGGGTAAAAAAAAAAAAAAAAAAACATACATTGTATCCTGTATGTTAACATCATTTTAGTGTGATAACATTTCTGTTCTACATGATTTTCGTGAGAAAATCGCTTACAGGATTACAGAGTTTACTGGTGTTACGTCATTATGAAAACAATGTTATAATATTGCACATAAAATTACACAGATAAGGTTAGAAAGCAACCTTATCACATAAAAATCATGTTAACATGTATAATGTTAACTTTTGTGGCAACACTTTTAAAACAGCTTGTATTTTAAAGTTTAATGACTGGCCCCAATCACTTCCATTGCATGTGCCTTACTATAACTGCGATTTTTGCTTTTGTTTTTTTTTTGTTTTTTTAAGAAACAAGGTATGTGTAATTTTTGTAAAACAATTTTTTAGTAATCAACATTTTGTTGCAAATGTTTTGACTGAGCTTGAATTGAACCCGGAACATTCCTTTAATAAGCCTCCCATCTAGGGGTGGCCGATATGACCAAAATCTTATAGCACGATATCACTAATTTTATATCACAATATAGTTAAATAAAAAAAATACAAAAATCAATAAAAATGTATTTATATATTAAATAACAATATTGTAATGCCTTGTTTTGAAAAATCCAGTCATTGAATGAAATACTTTATAAATACTTTATAAATGAAAACTACTTCCTCTTATATAATTTTCTCTTTATTTGGAACTTGACAAACATAGAAGTTTTTTTTTTGATGGTATTCAAAAGGTGGTTGCTAAATTCCACATTTCAGTCTGATGTTGTTGACTAGTTTTATTATTATAAAACACTTCATTAGGCTCTTAATGGTTTAATTAGTCATCTCTGTAGACAATATTTGAATATCTGAAAGCAACAACGATTTGCTTTCTAATATCTAACATCATTCGAACTGAATTTTATTAAGAGTGATGATGTGTAGTTTAAAAAATCTGCATGACAGATGACACATAATTGTTGCCGCATTACATTGCTTTAGCTGTTTTCCTCGTCAGTGTTGTTTAGAATGTCAGGCTCTCTCGCCATTTGAGATGTTTAACTTCCTCCATAGCCCTTTAAGGTAAAAGGCACAAAACTCAGTAAACTTCAAATGGGTCAAGCAAGTTTTGATATTTGTGCCTTGACAGAGAGAAACTGGGTTCATTAGCGCAAGTTTCTGTGGAGCCCAGTCTGGAAGCATGCTGGACTCTCGTGCAATTTCATGCTTCAGAAATAGCACGCGAAAAAAATCACGTGAACCAAAGCTGCGTGTTTCTGATGAGAAGCAGGTTCAGAACGCGAGATTAATGTAATTGAATTTGCTTTGGCCACCCGAAATTTAGCTTGGGCGGCTGCCAAAAAATGGTCAGTACCTGAAAAAACCCAGTTTCTTCAATTCTCTCAGTCACACATAAAGCTGCTCTGCCTTCCTTCTATATTTCTCAGACAGAATGTGTTACATGAATAGAATGATGTGCACATTTCTTGCACACGGTGGCGGTTTTGCGTAGCCGTGATACAGACAATAATCCAAAATGTACACCGGTTGCCAAATTTCTACCGGTTTATGTCTACCGGTATATTGTCCACCCCTACTCCCATCTCAGTCAATTCTACACAGTCCCTTTTTGTTTTGTCTCAAAGGTATTAAAAGTTATTACAGCAGCATGCAGTTGAATAATACCTATTTCATTAAGCTAAAATAGAACTGGCTGCACTAATGTTGAATGCATTTGCATGCAAAACAGTTTAACAAAAGTTATTTGGTTTACACAAAGTGCCATTTTATCCAATATGGCCCTCGACCTCAAAAGAGACCCCTGATCTAGAGAGAGCACTCTATAAAAAAAAATGTTTTTGTACAGAAAAAACAAAAATCATTTCCTAGCATTTGAAAACGTGACTCATCCACTTTAGATCCTTGCCTCCATGTTCTCCGGTCCACAAGACTCAACAGTTAATTAATTTGCTCTTAAATTCACAATCTGCTCACTTGAACTCAAATTACGTTGTAACAGTGCAAAAGGTGCTAACTGAACAGTTTCAGCAGTCTTTTCCTGCCTTAGCTGAAGTGGCGACACCTAGACACACTTGAACAGGGTTCCCTCAGCCAACCAAACACAAGCTTACCCATTGAGACCTGCTGACCTGCTGTAAAAAAAACACTTATAGTCCATATACAACTGAGCAGCAATCAGGCCAAAAGGTCAAAAACCACATGGCCCACGATTCCGACCTGAGAGCCTGACTGGCTAATTACCAACTAATGTAGATGAATATCAGAAAAAATGAGCAGCCACTGTTGCAGTCTATGTCTATGAAATGGTTAGTAAATGGACACTGGGTGGTCTATGTGCGTGACGTCTGAGGCTGAGACTGTGGCAAGGGCATGGTGGGGCTGGACTCGATGAGAAACTAAGCCTGTCCAGAGGTGAGATGATCTGGATTAAGAGCAGCTGCTGTCATGAAGGTGGTATTGCTGTGTAAACGCGGACTCTGCAGTCAGCACATCGGTGCGGAGGCTATGAAGTAAGCGGATGAACTGCAGTTTGATAACAGAGAAATAAGGAAACCACAAGGGATAGGAAGATTTATCATAGAGCTCTTAGCTGGAGAACATGGTTAAAGCCAAGGCGATATCTACAGAGCCGCACAGTGGCTCAGCCAAACTAGATTAGTAGACTAAGAAGCGCTTCCCTACCCAAACTCATTTCAATCTCTCTCTAGCATAGACAAGATTTATTCTTCGAAAAAATGTAGAAGGAGAGGGGGCTGGATTCTCAGACACTCCTTATCTGCTGTTACAGGAAGCTTGTTTATTCTTCCGATATTTCACCTTAAGCAAGTTTATCTGACTTAGTCAAATTTTTAGGCAAGCTTGCATATAAATATAACCAAGCCAAATGTCAAAGAGTGAGCGACAGAGAAATAATGAGAAAGTGAGAGAGAGAAAGAGAGAGAGAAAGAAAGAGAGGGTATTCAATCTAGCCTTTTACACAGTTCTAAAGGATTTAAATCCTGGGGCAGAATGATTTAATCTCCAAATATTATATTACGGCATGTCAGGACGGCGTGATGAGCGGACTGTAATTACTGCAACTTCAACTGTGGATAATGACAAATCAGCCTTGATTTCTAAATAAATGAGGGCGGCTGAGGGGTGAACAAGAGTTGACAGGTTGGTGGGGGGAATGTATCGGTGCCTTGAGTTCCTTGGATCAAAATTTTGACAAGCCATGCTGGCTGAGTATCAGCTACCAACTACCTCACAATATGATACACATTACGATGCATAAAGTGGCCCCAAAATATATTTGGATACTTTTGGACACTTAAAGGGATGGTTTAACCAAAAATTTAAATTCTGTCATCATCTACTTTCCCTGAGGTTGTCCCAAACCTGTATGACTCTTTCATGGAAATCAAAAAGAGATGTTAGGTCAAATGTTCACCTCAGTCACCATTCACTTTCATTGCAACTTTTTTCCATACAATGAACAGTGACTGAGACTTATGTCTACCTAACATCTCTTTTGGAGTTCCATGAAAGAAAGTAAGTCATACAGGTTTGGGCCAATCTCAGGGTGAGTAGATGATGACAGACTTTTCATTTTTGGGTAACTTACCTTTCAGCAACACTTGTAAACGCATTAATGCTATTGCATTAGATAAAAAATATAAAACCAAGTGGCATCTGCAGACAAATGTTGCTGGACCTTTTCTTTGAAATTACTTTTTTGTAGTCAGTTCTGCAATTACCTTTAATCTTTTTATCTTAATTTTGAACAACATATCTGTTGTTTTATCATTTCAAACCTAACAAACATCTACAAATGTGTGTTTGTGCTATGTATCTTTTAAAAAAGCTGCTTCCTTTGATATTGTGTCATATAATGCAATGACATTCATAAATTTTTTTAGGGTGGGTAAAGTGCTGAAATAGTTTAGAGGGTCACTCTATGTAATGATTCATATGAAATCATGACACATTTTAATGCATCACAATATCATAAATGGATCACAGTTGAAACAGTGGCCAACATCTGTGATAGACTGAATCAGCTGCACAATCTCTCTTGGGCTGCTTGCTTGAACTTTTTCAGTAGTTTGCATTAGAACTGGAACATACCTCCCTGAGAAATGCTGTTTAACATTTCTGCTAATTAAACAACAAGCTTCTTTATCAACTGAATGGTAGGAAGTGAAATGAATGTAAACACAAATAAATAGAAAATACAGATACAAGGATCTAAAGTGTCATTGCAATATTGTGAGAATCAGAATCACAATATCTCCATGGCCTTACAAGCCTCCCTCCCACACATATTTCAACTTGCTCATTTATGGAATATTTCTGAAAAATTACATTTTGAGTGATTGATTCCAACATTTACGCCCTAAAACCATGTTTTACATTTAGCTTAAAAGGGCACTAGATTTAGACATTTTAGGAAGACTAAAAGGTTGGAAAAAGCTGTTTAAAAACATAATTACATTTCAGTACATGTAGCCCCAGGCATAGGCCATTAGCAATTAATGAGCACTTTTTAACAGTTTAAATAGTTCTTGGAAAAATGTAAAAACTTCTAAGCTGCTGCCGGTACCTGGATCTCCTGTAGGTGCAGTAAGCACTGGGCAAAGAGTGCTTGGTTTTGGATTTCGATCTGGATCGTGATCGGGACCTGGACCGAGACCTTCTCTTATGTTTCTTCTTCCTCTTGTCTCTATCTCGATCTTGATCCCTGTTTCTGTCCCGTTCAGGCCCACGAGATGAAGATGAGGAGTAAAATGTGGTCATATGAGGATTTGGGGCGTCTGTGCTCCTCATTGGCATGGTTTCTAGAAGTTGGTATTCTAAACCTGCTATATGAGATGAGTGTTGGAGAACAGCACTCATGGGAAGGGTGGACACCACTGGCTGTAGAGAGACAACAAAGGAAGAGGGATTAGACACATGAGACCTGAACCGCAGATATGAAGGGAAAATTCTCCCAAAACATAAAATTATTTAAAAAACCCTCATGTTGTTTCAAAACCCATACTCTGTTAATTCTTAGAGAATGTTAGTCTCAGTCACCATTCACTTTAGTTGTATGGAAAAAAAGATGCAATAAAAATGAATGGTGACAGAGACTAATATTTTGGTAAACACCTCCCTTTGTGTTCCACAGAAAAAAGAAAGTAAAAAGGGTTTTGAACAACATGAGTGTGCATTATTGACATAAAGTTAAGGTTTGGGTGAACTATCCCTTTAAGTGAGACAGCACATGAAAGAGATCTGGCATTTTAACGAGCAAAATCCAATCAGGGTCCTTTTCCTTGGACAAAATTATGACACAGATTAGATGAAAGGCGGCCCCACTGGTTTTTTAAATCTGTGCATCTGATCCAATCAATACAGCCTCAACTGGCTTTGAGCGGTCTCTGAGACCGTTTACAATTTAAAAAAGTTTTTGCCATCAGTGTATGTCTGCATGTGTAAGGCAGTGCATGTTAGTGTGTATGTGTGCACTCAGGCTGGACAGATCGCTATAAATCCTGTGAGCCGTGTCCGTGTCCTTTTTGACTGGGTCCTAAAAGTTCCTCTACAAATAGTGCTTATTAAAAATACTGGTTGTTTCACAGCATAATATGGCCTCCTTTGTCGTAATCATTTCAATATGTGTCTGTCTCATTAAATGAGTTCCCCTTTTGCTTTTGAATTCACATCAGAAATGGGATTTCATCAATCAATGTTATAGAACACAATGTCAAAGCCACATCTGCTGATCTCAGTTCAAACCACACAAGGAAATAAAAGTCTATTTTATCATGAGTAGGAATAGAACAAAATGGAAAAACCAGTGCTCTTGCGTGTGTTTTGTGCTATATTAAAATCTGTGCCAAGATCTGCCACAGTCAGTCTTGACATCTAGGGGCTACAGGTCATATGAACGGCTCTGGAGAGATTTAATGGAACCAGGACGCAATGTCTTTCCAGCGTATTTATAAATGTGTCCCAATTAATCTCGAAATAGAGTTATTCTCTCTCTTTCTCACATGGAAATGTTTCTTGACTAAAAGAAAGCACCGCCTAGGAAAAGACTGTGCAGAGTAGGTGCTCTACATAAAAAGATTAGCAAGCGTATTTAATTTGGTAACCAACATCTCTAAATATCTGACACTAGCAAGAGTTACATAAATGCGACACAGGGCTGAGTTTGATTTCAGGGGCTTTGGGTTGACATTTGACTAGATAATCACTAAAAGGTGAGTGTGGCATGAGTGTCCAGTCACTCATTTCTGTTCTCGAGAGATAGGGAAAAATGGGCCCTCCGAAATATCACGTGTAGGACAGGCCTGCTTAGGGCCATTTAATCAATTGGGCTCATGTAAATAGGCACATGGAGAACAAATACTTGTGGTGTATTCCATAAAAAACTTGCCACCATGATGCTAGATTAAGTAAAAGGTGGCCACCCCCAAGTCTCTATAATGTTGTAGTCCCTAGGCATTGCTTGCATCCCTCATTTAATGTAGTCTATGGAATGTTTTTTTGTGTCCATTTTACCATCCACCAAGCGAAAATAGTATGTTCAATCGCTTAGAAAAATAACAGCACACCTTTCCAAAAAAAAAAGCAGCATAATTTGAGCACAAATGGTGTGGGATGAGTTTAATACTTGGGGTTAGGTGTTTGTTGCCATCCCTAAGTATGAGATACAGTAAGTGTTGCTTGCCTCAGGGAGAGGAGCCAAGATTTTCAAGCCAACAAAGTAAGAGAGCTCCGTCATTGTGCGTGTTAAAAATGACAAACTGTCCAGCCAAATCCCTACAGTCCAAAAACCAGTTGCTGAGCTGTATTGCAATTGGAACTCTATTATGCACTAAACTTCCGAAGAACAAGCGAAAGAGAGAGAAAAATTTAGTAAAATGATTTAATTTGGTCCATCACTCACATAAAGATGGGAGAAAATGTGACTGTATTTGCGATCTATTGACCAATAAATAGGTCACACAGAGTTTGTTCTCAGACTGTCATAAAAGGGAATCAGTCTGGGTAAAAAATAAAAAAAAATACTGTGATTGGCTTAAAACTGACAGTTTTTCTATCATTTGAGGTTAATCATGACCCTTCTTCCAGGATAAGGACACTGCGACTATGTCAGTGCCAAACAAGTCAGTAATATGTCTCAGAAGTAGTGATAGACTGATTAACTGGCCAATATCTGGCCATTTTTGTAATGATCAGCCCATGACACACCCACTAATGTCATTAACAGAAGTGGTAGTTTCCTCAGAAAAACATCTAACCTATGCTGGCTAATAGTGCACAAAATAAATGTCAATCTTCTGTATCTATTGACAGCTGGTATACAATTATTGCCAAATATGCTGTGGTTAAGAATCTTCTTTGAATATTGTCCAGCTTGATCATTAATTTGAAGTTCAAAAGTCAATTTGTAGGTACGTAAGACCTTATGCACATATCAAAACAAGAATGGCTGATATCTGAAATTACAACTTCTACTAATTAAAGTTAGATTTCAAAAGCAACAATTTTTTTAGTTTCACAACTAGCTGACATTCCATTTTTTATGTCAAGAATGAATATTTCCATAAATAACTACATGATTTTTGATAAAGAATTAACATTTTTACTAGTGCAAATCTAATCACTGATTTCAAAAATGAGAATTTTTACTAGTAGTTATTCCATTGCTGATATCAAGGATTAACTAGTGAAAATTAAATTATAGATATCTACAATTTATATCCTGCACATGATAAATGTCAGTTTGGCTTGCCATAGCCACATAGCTGCACTGTTTACACTTTGGAGAACTTTTATTTGGAAGGAACTCAACTTACAGAAGTATTTCATGAACAACAACAAAATACACACTTCACTTTTAAATTGCATTACATTGGCCGCCCTTTAGATATTTAGCCTCTTTACATATGGCATTGTATCGATCACTGAAAAACCCATAACAGCTGACCACTACTTATAAGACTGTAAATATTCCAAGTATCATGACTGTAGACAACCTAAATGAACACAATGAACATATTAGAAGCTACGAACTGGGCATTACAAGAAGGCAATGGATTGAGGTGGCACCTAGAACAACAGAGGGACAAATATACAGGCAGTCATTAAAACCTTGGTGCTAGATTCATTTGTTCAGTCGACAGTGAGAAGTGTTCAGCATAATTAATCCATTTTCTTCATACTTTAAGATAAAACAAATCTAAGTGGGGTAAATTGCCGCTATTTAGTTCACATTCTTTGGAGACTCTCAGCAACCAAAGTTAACCACAGCACTTTTTTCATTTCTTTTTTTAATCATCTCCACTGGTGTTTAAGTGTTTAGACTAACATGCAGATGAAAAAGTTGGTAAAGCAAATGCTTCAGCTAGTGGTATGCAATTACATCCAATAGCCAATATATGGATAAAAAAAAAAAAAAAAAAAAAAACGCACACTCCTGATTACAAAGGGCGGTGTCTTGGTCTCGGTGAGTCCACCGGTTTGTTCTGCTTGTTTTGGTGTTCTCTCCCTCATGTGTTTCAGGTGCTGCTGGCATGTGGAATCAGCGTTTCCATGGGAACCCTGATTATTTCATTGTTTCAACACTGATCATGCCAACCTTTAGCAGGCTGATGGCACCTGTCTCTTGTTTGTTTCCTGCTTACTTAAACCCCACTCTGTCTCATGTTCACTGCTAGATTGTTGTTGTGTGTGTTGTTTAACTCACCTCGCTCTCTCTGTCTTAGTTGGTCCTGTTACGTGTACTCTGTGTCAGTTGCTGTGTTCTCGGATTGCGGTTACCTTCCTATCTGCCTTTTCGCTCGCCTTGACGCTTCACCTGAGGATTCCTCACTGGTTTTCCCTCTACACTGTCATGTTGCACACATGCCTACGAACACATTCTCCTCCAGAGGATTCCTCGCAGATCTATATTCCACACTGCCACAACGCACACACGCCTACGAACATACTCTCCATGCTGTAGTCAGTGCCACATTCCTCTCTAGCCACCAGCCCTGTTTGAATCTTCCTTGCTCTTCAGCATTGTTTAAGTTTGCTTTATTAAATTCTGTGAATGGTGCCTCCGCGCCTGGATCTCGTCTCATTTGTGACAACATTTACATTTATTCATTTGGCAGACGCTTTTATCCAAAGCGACTTACAAAAGAGGAAAAACACAAGCGAATCATCTTAAGGAGACAGTGGTACGAAAAGTGCCATATTACAAAGTTTCACTAGCATCAGAATAGCATTCAAAACAGATTAAAGTGCAACAAGGAATTTGTTTGTAAATTTGATTGTAAAGTGCTCATGGAAAAGATGTGTTTTTAGCCATTTTCTGAAGACAGAAAGTGAGTCAACTTCATGGATGGAGTTGGGAAGGTCATTTCACCAACATGGTATGATGAAGCCGAAAGTCTGGGAAAGTGTTTTGGTGCCTCTTTGTGTTGGTACAACAAGGCGACGTTCCTTAGCCGACCGCAGGCTTCTAGTGGGCGCGTAGCTCTGCAGAAATGATTTTAGGTATGCTGGAGCAGACCCAGTGACTGTTTTGTATGCCAGCATCAGAGCCTTGAACTTGATACTTGCATCAACCGGCAGCCAGTGAAGCCAGACAAGGCGGTAGAGCATTGCCAGAGGAAATGGCACATCCATCTTCCTTTGACTTTTGATGTGCACCTGGGCTCATCAGTATTTTATTTTCTGCTGTAGATTTTTACTTGCCCTGCCAAATATTTCACTGGCCCTCCCCAAAAAATGGATGGAAAACGATGGCATACAATGCAATTTTCAATGCTTGATGCTTCCAAGACTATTTCCATTTTCTATAAAACCTTATTTGTTTGCCAGGGAGATAACGTTATCTGTGTGATGTTTAAATTTGTAGAACTTTCAATAACAATGTTCAAAACATCACATAAAACCAAATGTTCACATTTAAACCAAAAACACATGTACAAGATCAGCAGATGTAAGATGTTGTGAGATTGCAGCACTGGCCCAATAGGGGCCAGTAACAGTTCCTTTAACGACTACATTCTCACACTGACCCAGGTAAGCAGGCCATCCTTACTGTCGAGCCCTATGTTCACCTCAATCTTGACGATTTTCCCCAAACACCGACAGTGCTAAGGAGATTCGGCATGGCTTATAAGAGACATTTAAATGCACGAAGCTTTGGAAAGTCAATGCCTCTCTCTCTCCCATAGCTAGTAAGAATAAAGAAACCCTTTTTCATAAAAAGAAAAAAAAAAAAAAAAAAAAAAGAAATGACACCTAGAATGAGTCTCTTTGATCTTCGCCAAAGTTTACTTTGCTCTCCCGGGGTTTCTTGGATGCTGATGCACAGCAACTCTGGCACAGACAACCGAGGTGACACTCAGCTATGCACTAATTACTTAGCTTGTGTGTTGCAGAATGAAATATTACTGCTGATCGTTTTTAGCTTCCCTAAACGAAAGGCCATCAATTTGTTTAGTTCTGAAGGAGCATGTGGTGAATTTGGCGTCCAGAACAATTCTTCAAAAGGTACTTCAGGGAAAAGTTTTCACTTCCTCTAGAACACAAATTCAAGACATCACATTTTCATGTGTTTACGCACCATGTGAGCAACATGATCTCTAAGCTATGGAAGCATCGGTTTCAAGCATTTTTTTTATTTTTAAAATCTGTGACCAATTAAAAGGAGGAGGGGAATGCACAATAACTCTGATGGTGTTGTGGACTGCAGGAAAGCTTTAATCTTTCTTGTTTTTCATACTGAGCATTAGGACTCTTGCCTCCCACAGCATCTCTGATGTTGTGCTGACTGAGGTCAAATGATGATGAAGAGATTTCAGAGATTCTGAAAGCTGCCGTGCAGATCCTGCTGCTCCGTACACATGGTTGGGTGCTTGCCAAATCACTCTGGGTGCCCATCGGACAGTGAGAGTGCAGGGTTAAACAATCAGGATTTTTTTTTTTTTTTTGCTGACCCAGCTGGATTTTTACTTGCCCTGCCAAGATTTTCACTGGCCCCACCACAAAGGGTAAATTCCCTTAGTCTGTGCAAACAATTTTCCCTGTTCCAGCACATCATGTCTTATAACACATTGTGTCATTGATTAATGTTTTTTGCTTCATCCAAAATGACGGAACCCCAAGGAAGAGTGACAAAAGTGGGAGATTAGAGATTGGAAATGGCACATTCCCATCAAATGGGGCTATTAGAACATCTGTGGTTTAAAAGCAGCTGGCTCCAGTTCAACAAGTAAAGATGCCTGAATTCAGTCCTCCACTATTCTGGTCAATACTGGTGGATGAGTAGAGAATCGTGGATTAATCAAGTGAACAATGAATAATCTAAAAAAATGTTACTACCATTTAAATGTATGCATCTGGCAGACACTTTAATACAAAGCAATTTACAATGCACTCAATCTATAGATTTAATCAGTAAGTGTGTGGATTCTCTGGGAATCCAACCCATGATCTTGGCGTTGCTGCAACAAGAACTCACTTCTTAGAAGGAACGTGCCTCCTTAAAGAATCCCAATTTAGTATGAATAATCCAAGAGTAATTCTAAGATCATGCAACTCTTATTTTCAGAGAAGTAGAAATATTGCTTTAAAGTCAAAATAATTGGCTTGTTTTTCTGCAATAAGCCAATATGATGAATGCACATCTGTCAAGAGCTTCTTGGTAAAACACCACCACCACACAGGGTTTCTGGAAAGGTTCCTACTAGGGACCTGAACTCCAAAAGAAACACACTGATTATTTAACTGGTAGGCAATCATGAAAGAACCGACCATAACAATGATGTTGCTGAAAGAAAATAGGCCTGAAAAAGTGTTGAATCATTGCCATTCAAAAACCGTAAAGTGCAATTACATTAAATTATACAGAAACAAACTGAATCAAAAACCATTTTAAACAAGCCAAATAATAAAATAACATGAATAAGCTCTTGAGTTTGTTTAAATGTGAGGCTTCAGGCAAATTAAGAGCCTGGCACACACCATTTCTGAGCAGACAGTTAAACAAACAAGGGCTTTAAAAATCCAGATCTTAGCCTTGACATGAACCAAGTGACTCAGTAACACGCCACCATTCTTAACATACTCGTTTAACATGTACAGTTGTGCTAAAATTTTGGCATTGATTTTGAAAATATGAAAAAACTGTCTTTTATTTAAGGCTAGTGATCATATGAAGCCATTTATTATCACAGTTTTTCGGCTCCTTTTTAAATCATAATGGTAACAGAAATCACCCAAATGGCCCTGATCAAAAATGTACATACCCTTGAATGTTTGGCCTTGTTACAGATACACAAGGTGACACACACAGGTTTAAATGGCAATTAAAGGTTAATTTCCCACTCCTGTGGCTTTTTAAATTGCAATTAGTGCCTGTGTATAAATAGTCAATGAGTTTGTTAGCTCTCACGTGAATGCACTGAGCAGGCTAGATACTGAGCCATGGGGAGCAGAAAAGAACTGTCAAAAGACCTGCGTAACAAGGTAATGGAACTTTATAAAGATGGAAAAGGATATAAAAAGATATCCAAAGCCTTGAAAATGCCAGTCAGTACTGTTCAATCACTTATTAAGAAGTGGAAAATTCAGGGATCTCTTGATACAAAGCCAAGGTCAGGTAGACCAAGAAAGATTTCAGCCGCAACTGCCAGAAGAATTGTTTGGGATACAAAGAAAAACCCACAGGTAACCTCAGGAGAAATACAGGCTGCTCTGGAAAAAGATGGTGTGGTTGTTTCAAGGAGCACAATACGACTATACTTGAACAAAAATGAGCTGCATGGTCGAGTTGCCAGAAAGAAGCCAATGCTACAAAAAAGCCCGGTTACAATATGCCCGACAACACCTTGACACGCCTCACAGCTTCTGGCACACTGTAATTTGGAGTGACGAGACCAAAACAGAGCTTTATGGTCACAACCATAAGCGCTATATTTGGAGAGGGGTCAACAAGTATTGTGCTCCTTGAAACAACCACACCATCTTTTCCCAAAGCAGCCTGTATTTCTCCTGAGGTTACCTGCGGGTTTTTCTTTGTATCCCAAACAATTCTTCTGGCAGTTGTGGCTGAAATCTTTCTTGGTCTACCTGACCGTGGCTTGGTATCAAGAGATCCCTGAATTTTCCACTTCTTAATAAGTGATTGAACAGTACTGACTGGCATTTTTAAGGATTTGGATATCTTTTATATCCTTTTCCATCTTTATAAAGTTCCATTACCTTGTTACGCAGGTCTTTTGACAGTTCTTTTCTGCTCCCCATGGCTCAGTATCTAGCCTGCTCAGTGCATTCACGTGAGAGCTAACAAACTCATTGACTATTTATACACAGTCCCTAACTGCAATTTAAAAAGCCACAGGTGTGGGATATTAACCTTTAATTGCCATTTAAACCTGTGTGTGTCACCTTGTGTGTCTGTAACAAGGCCAAACATTCAAGGGTATGTAAACTTTTGATCAGGGCCATTTGCGTGATTTCTGTTATCATTATGATTTAAAAAGGAGCCAAACAACTATGTGATAATAAATGGCTTCATATGATCACTATCCTTAAATAAGACCGTTTTTTTTGCATGATCAGTCATATTTTCAAAATCAATGCCAAAATTTCACAATTTCTGCCAGGGTATGCAAACTTTTGAGCACAACTGTATAAAAGAGGGGCAATGACACTGGGCCTCACATCCACACTCTTTTTGTCACTAATCAGGAGTATGCTCCCTCCTGAGTGCAGACCGTCTTGTTAAAGCAGCTCTCCCAAGAGAGGCTCTTTTAAACCGAGCAGCTCAGACACAAAGAGCCCAATCAATTGAATAGTAAATCACACATCTGAGGAAGTGAAGAACCATGGATCTGGGCATGAGTGTGTGCAATTGGGATCATGAACACACACACCTGCTCCAAGGGAAAATTAAACAGCTCATGCCAGCCTCACATAAAGGCTAATATGGTAGTTGCTAGATGGACCTATCTATACATCCATCCATCCATCCCAATTCTATCAAATTAATATACTAAATATGATATAAATACACAAAGTGTAGCTCTAGATGTATTTAATTTGTGCACTGGAATAATCATCTTTGGTTGATTCTATACATCCAACTTTAAGCAAATGCAAATCTCTCTGTGTTGGACAATACAGTGTGTGCAATACATTCAGGACAATGTCAAGGACATGAAGTACTTAATTCATAAACTAGGTCAATATTAGTTTAGCATAAGGTAGTAATGTTTGTTAATGTTGTTCATAAAACTTATACAGTGTTACTGAGAAAATGTGACATTTTTGAATGGTGACCGAGGCTAACAATTCAGCCTAACATATCCTTTGGTGTCCCACAGAAGAAAGTAAGTCAAAAGGGTTCGGAATAACAAGAAGGTAAATAAATTCTGGGTGAATTATGCCTTCATGCTAAGAAAACCTCTTTTTATATTTGTAAGGGCATTATCACCAAGGGCTTTCTTAACTTAAAGGGTTTGTTTGTGCAGCTGGCTCTTGCTCTTTGAGGGTAAAAACTACTTCACAATAAAAAAGGAATACTAAAGAAACACAAGACATATTAATAACAATGTGGAACTCACCTGATTACTATTTCTTTACTGTTCACACAAACTGGAGTGGAATGCATATGGGTTGGTGGTTGATTTAAATGGCATGAAGAGCTCTATGTGAAAATGTTAAATCGAAAGGAAGTAAGAAGGTCAACAAGTTGGCCATATTGTCAAATCTATAATTCTTCTCTTTCAATAGGATAACACAAAAATGTCAAGAGCAATTCACTGCAAGATATGGAATCTGGCTAGTACGCCATTCCTGTACATTCCAACTAATAATGAAAGGTCAGAAATGAGAAACAGGATTAAAGTAAAAGCCATAGAAATAAAGCGGTCTGTCTCAAGTACATCAACATCTATTACACAAGAGTCATTTGAGAGTCAGCAGTCCACCGTGAACAATTTACGACTCATTCATCAGGTGCGGGACAGCTGAACAACCAGCTAGCAGGAAGATTTTTGCAGGCAAACACATTTCCTAATTAGTTTGAATACACTCGAGGTGAAAAATATGGCTTTAATGATTACATACGGCTTGTTTATTCAGAACCCGTCCCAGAATGCAAGCAAAAGCCTGAGACACATCAGAATTTTCCCTTTGAGCGAGCCAGAAGGTGCCTATGCTAAAACTATGCTATTCAAGCCACCACAGCAACCAGCTTTCCAGACAAACACATTCAAAAGCATTTACACATGCAAACACAAACACAGCCATCCCGATGTTGCATGAGCTCTGTGATAAAATGCCAGCACACCAGGAACTGATGAAAGCTCTCAAAATGCATAGTCTTTGCCATCATCCACACATACATGCGTTCAGTCCTGAAAAAGATGTACATGAATAGCGGGAAACCCTTTAGTAGATTTTTAAACCTACTAAATGTGAATGGTGCGTGTCCACACTGTAAGACCGAACAGTAAAAGTTTGATAAAGAAAATGGGTTGTAATCACTCAAAAAATTAAAAAAGTTCATTCGCCTCTAATTTTCTGCTTCATGTGTACAAATTTGTCATTTTAAATTTACTGTGCTTAACCACTTTAATTTATTTTTGTCATTGCACTCAAATCGTTTTATAGTAATCCCGTCTGACATCACACATGTGCTCTGTGGAAAAGTTCACCATGTTTGTTCGGCTCGCTTCGGATGAGATATGTGGAGAGAAGTTTGAAGCTTAAGAACAACTTGATTATTTTTCCGAGTTATAGCAGAAAATGAGATATATTTTCTCTCGGATAATCGCTGTAGCATGCAGCAATTTTCTGAACCTGAACAGCTAAATTTCTGCACTGTGCTGACCACCGTTATATAGATTTTCTCTTTGGGCGTGCTATTCCGGTGAGTTATCTGTTTATTTAGCACCATATTTCACTGTTGTGTTACATTTTTTCTACATCAAATGTATTTAGTGTCTCAGCAGTTAATGTATTTTATGCATTTGAAAAGTGAATGTGACTTGAGCCAATTTTGTCTGCCTCACTAAATGTGAAAATTGATCGAACAGTTAAAGCTAGTGTATTTAGATTTTGTTTTTCATCTCAAAGTTTGTCTTGTAGCATCAGTTGTGCATACATTATATATAAAAAACAATCTGCTAACTTTAATTTTTATTACCTTAAAACGGCGGGCTGTGACTCATATTTAATTGGCATGCATGTTTGGGCATGAGGTGATGGTTTGCATAGAGGTTTGACAATAATTTGATGCAATAAAGTTGTTCCACGTGTTGTACATTTTTGTAAGGAGATGCATCTATAAAATGTAGACTTGTAATCTCTGTGGAAAATAGCACTGTCACAGTTGGGGTTCAGTGTCCCATATCTATGTTGGTAACCTTCCAAACAGAGTAGAACTGTTACAGGAAAAACAAAGATTAAAACAAGCAGCTTTTCTCATGTTGTTTTGTTCTAAACCTGAGAGTATAGTAGTAGCCTTGTTTATATTTTTAAGTGATTTTGTTGCTTTTATTCTGCCACAGAGGTAAAAGGCAATAATTAGTCTGTTTTAAATAGTTTGCCCAAGTCCAACCAGCAAAGCTTGTTATTCAGCTGAGACATTTCTGTGTTTCTCCTCACCTTTTAACATTTCAAACAAATTTGTTTAGGGTGGGTTTGTATTATGGGGTCAGAGAGTGCACCATATATTTCACATAATGTCTGTTAAGTCAGGTAACTGATTAGTGTCAAATGCTTCACATATATTTTTCCTAGTGTTTTTGCTAACATTGCAACTTAAACTTTTCAATCTTCCTCTCTACAGGCAAAAATTGAAGCAGCTGGCTGATGAACAGAATTTTCAGTTTGGTATGTTGATGGTCAACAATTAACTTTAATAGACATTTATTGCAAATAGTTTCTAAAATGTGAATGAATACTGAGTGCACAACACAAACATAAAAATAAAAAAAATCCAATGGCTTGGAAGTGCAAATGTTGTGCTGCATCATGGCAATGTTTCCTCAGTCAGTCCATTGCCATGTCTCTATGATGACTGTGTCTCCACATTTCAGTCAGTAAATGCTTTGAAAATTCACTTAACACGGTTAAATACTCAGACGGCTGTGCATAGTGGAAATCAGATGGAATGTGTATCATTCATCTGTCCTATATGTGGATTCAAGCAGTCGTTTAAAGGTAAAACTCTTCTCATTCAAGGACACATTTAAAACAACACGAGACGGTGGATTGTCCATTAAACAGTTTTCACTACCGTACTAATGTGTATTCCTCCTTCAATACCCACAAAAGTAGGTCTCATCCAGATGGTGATGTCTCAGATTTTAAGAACAAGATCATCTTGACAGAAACTGACAGCCCCCCAATGCAGAGTCAAGTTGAATCTGATGAGGCTGGTTCCTCTCAGAATATTCCTGAGCTGGATACTCCGAACTGTAATCCTCTTGAGTCTAGGTATGACACTGGTGAACTGCAAGCTCAGTTGAGAAACAACTTGGCTTCTTTGTTCTTGAAAATGCACAGTGTTCTTCATGTATCAGAGATGGCTATACAAGACATAGTTGACAATTTGGTACAGATATTCTCTGTCCAAACCTCTCATGAGAGACTCAATCATCATGGTTCTGCAAGAGCATGATCAGTCTATCAGTGATGTCCTTCTTAAGGAATTAGTGGAAGCTGTCATGAAAAGTAATGTGTTTGTCAGTGCTACTGCGGAAGGTGCGGAGCTGTCCACTGCTAAGCGGAGGAAAACATTTGAGAAGTAACTACCCTCTGGTAATGCCAGTGCAATGTACTGTAGATTCCAGTGGACACGCAGCAGTGTATGTTCCAGTACTACAGATGCTTCAATCAATGTTTAAAAATACTGATCTTATTGATAAAATTCAAGAAGCCAAACCATCGCCACCTGGAATGTACATGTCTCATGAAGATGGAACATATTTTAAAATAAATATGTTTTTGTCAGCAGCAGGAGAGCTGAAATTGTCACCGATTTTGTATGTGGATGACATTGAACTAGCTAATCCTTTAGGCACAGCTAGAAAGATCCACAAGCTTTGTGCAGTATATTGGTTGCTTGCCAATATACCCAGTAAGTATAGGTCCAGCCTACATGTCATACAGCTAGCTCTGCTATGCAAAGTACCTGACATGCAGAAGTGTGGTTATGAAAGTGTTCTGTCACCTTTGTTGAAAGACTTGCACACTCTTGAGCTGGATGGCATTTTCATTGAAACTCTCGGCCAGTGTATCAGGGGCACTGTGTTGTGTGTGGCAGCTGATAATTTGGCTGCTCATGGTCTTGCAGGATTTGTGCAGTCTTTCCGAGGACACTATGTCTGCAGATTCTTTTGCTCTACTGCAGACCAAATACAGGCCAGTGAAGTTTCTGAAGGAGAGTTTAGCATGAGAACGAAGGCCTGCCATGATCTTCATGTGCAAAATGTTGTGCAAGGAGAAAATGTAACCAATTTCAGTGTTACAGGTGAGTGTGCTCTCAGCAAGGCATTGCAGCATTTTCATACCATTATTGGTTTCCTGCCTGATATACTACACAATCTGTTTGAGGGTATTGTGCCTGTTGAGTTGGCCTTGTGCATCCGTGAAATGATTTGACTGAATATCTAAACACAAAAATTCACACATTTCCGTATCATCACTCTGATAGGCTTGATAAACCACAAGTAATCCCAAAGAATTTTGCAGCCAAACTAAGCATTGGTGGGAATGGGCATGAAAATTCCACTTTGCTTATTACCACTTATGGTAGGAAGTAAAGTCTCTGAAGGAGATAAAGCATGGGCCATATTGATGGACCTTAAAGAAATTGTGCAGCTAGTGTTGTCTCCGTCTTTCACAGAGGAATCCATCCAGTACATGCAGACTAAAACAAGTGATCACAGACAGGGTCTTAAAGCAGTGTTTCCAGACTTTAAGCTCAGACCCAAGCATCATTATATTGAACACTACCCAGAACTGACAAAGCGTTTTGGGCCTCTGGTTCACCTATGGACCATGAGGTACAAGGGAAAACATCGTTTTTTCAAAAGGATGATACGTGACACACAGAATTTCAAGAACTTCTTGAAAACTCTTGGTACCAGGCAACAGCACATGATGGCGTATCACCTCAATGTGCCATTACCCGACATACAAGCCTCAAGTGTCACCTCTGTCGAAGTTGCTACTCTTCCTCAAGTGGCAAAAGACTTCATAGAGACCAAGACAGATAGCCACAACATATACAGTACGTCAAAGGTCTCCATAAATGGCACAGAGTATGCAAATGGAATGTTTGTTTCTGCAGGTCAGGCAGGAGGACTTCCAAAATTCAGCAGGATTGAACATATACTGCTTGTGAACAACTCTGTTTCCTTTCATTGCAGGAACTACGAGTGCTGGTACAGTGAGTATTTAAGATAATTTGAGCTGACATCGTCAGACAACTTCTCTGTGCATCAGCTGTCAGATCTAAATGACATAGTTTCAGAGACAGAGTCTCACAGCATACACTATCGATGGACATTTGCTGTTAACACAGAAAAGATCTATTTTGATCAGAGACTGGGAGGATTAACGTGTTTAGAAATGGTCTCTTGGAACAATGTGGAGAAAATTCATATTCACACTTATTAACATCAACTCATTAATGCATTCTCTCTTTTCTTTGTAACAATAGGAAATGGCAGCTCAAAACTTCCTCCTTCATGTCCATACCTCCACAGACATTGTGAGGAAGATAACTTTATCTTCACATCCAGAACCAGTGGATGAGCTTAAAACAATGATAAAAGAAAAGTTTGAGCTAGACTTTGACTTGAACCTATCATTCGAAGATCCAGACTTTGACGGGCAGCTATGTTCCCTTGTAGACATTGAGGAACTTCCACAGAGGGCTGTACTAAAAGCTATACGATCTGAGACTGATGCCAGTTCAGTAGCATCAGATGACACAATAATATTGCCCCATGCCATGACTCCAGACAGGGTTGAGAGATGGCCTTGTGTTTTTCCAGTGCCCACTTTTTCCTACGAGGTAGAATTCATACTTGGTGAGGGAAATGCTACATATGAGAGAACAGGGAAAACTCTTAAGTTATCTAGGGGACAAAAGCATGACATCCTTGAGACCCTCGCAGACAAAATGCATAGCTTCAAAGCATACCCCAATGATAAGCAAGTTTCAGTGGTTGCAGAAGCACTTGTCACTAAGCATCCTTGTCTAAAAGAGCCAGGATCTCAGACAGGGTGGTATAGTTGGAAAAATAGTCTAAAGTTTAAGATGGGGAACTACCGCACTAAGTTGAGTCAGGCTGGATTTCATTAGGTAGCTGTAAATTCTGGGAAGAGGAGTAGAAACAACCCAGACAAACAAGCTCCTCACACTAACATCAAAAGACCAAAGAGGGCAGAAGTAAATTTCCTCCCTAATTTCCCAAGAAGTGAAGATGCTGCAAGCCTTGAACAACTAAGACTGCAAATTGAAGATGAAGTTAAGATGAGTGACAAAAATCTTGTCCTGATTACAAAGTTAATGCAGACCATCTTTGCCCTGCGACGCAAAGAGGTCATCAGTGATAACCTACCTGTTGGTGAGATCCTGGAACGCTGGCCTGCCCTTAAAATAGTCACAGGTGAATTTTTTTTCGTTAGTACACCTATTTGAGAAGATGTTTTACATTGAATTCCTTTTTGTGGCGGTGTCAGTGATAACTTGGTCAAGTTTACAGTCAAATTTCAAAATGTTTTGTTTTTGTCCGTTATTTTTCTTTTTCTACAGGGCCACATGTATGCTCTGGCTTAAAGACTCATTTATATTTGTGCAGATCTGTGCAGTTTCACAGAAGTACAAACATCAACCCGAAGAACCACTTCTATGCTGTGTTGGACCGACATGCCCCCCGTCTTCAGAGCTTGTTCAGGAAGAAAGCAGCTCACACAGGAAATTGTCTGAATTTCTGAGTCAGCTCTTCAAGATTTATGACCTCCAGGTCAGTTGGTTACTCTTCTTGATGCCTTATAAAGATACTACAATGGATTTTGGATTATCTTTGGTTGAACTCTCATCTATAAAGACATGGTAGGGTGATGCATAGTGTTGTGTGGCTGTGCTGATTAGCATCCACAGTGAATCAAGAGTATGTTCTCACATTGAAGGAACAAGTTGACATCCATGTCAGACGTGCTGCTGTCCTCCGTGCTCTCCCTGCCTATCTGCACGAGGATGATTCCAGCTTTCTGAAGATGTGGGATGTAAGTGAGCATGATGTTTAGTATTTTTTATGTGACAGTTAATCATGGAATACAATTAATCTTTTTTGTCAAAGAGTTACATTGTTTCAGTTGTTCAAACCCAGAAAGAAAATTCTCTATTTTTATTAAGTTAAAAGTTTTACTAAATGAAAAGTTAAGTTTGCAAAAATATAATCTGCCCTAATGTAAACAGAGCTTGATTGTTTCAATGGGGAATAATTCATCAAACTTATCTCTCCTGCCACTCAGATCTAATTCAGGTTCTAGTTGCAGGTTGAAAATATCCATTAGAATTGTAGTTATTGCATGGGATAGAATGCTTTGGAATAGATGCAAAAACCAAGCAATATTCACATTCAACAAGTGTCTAGTTAAATAGGTCCATGTAGCTGAAACTCCTACAGTCTAACCCAAGAGTCCTGCAATAAATCTTACCTCCTCAGTAATTGTCTATACATTTTTATTTTATGGATCGAAATCAATGGATATATTGTGTGTATCAATTAAAACCTACATCATAAGTCATCGTAATTTTAAATAGTGCAAGAATATTGATAATTCTGATAAATCAATTTATTTTAGTCAAATATTTGTGGGTGTGAATTATTTGTACTTTATTAATTGTACTACTCTTTCATGACATTTGTTCAAAGCGTCATAGTTAAAAAAGGATACATTTATCAAAATAATAATAATAATAATTTCAAATACAAGGTGCCATTACTGTAGCTGAAACCCAGGTGAGTTCTGGGCAGCAGATGATGTAACATGGTTACGTGGACCTGTTATCATAAGGGCTGTAGACTTGATTGCACTATTTTTCATTTTGGTAAATATATATAACAAAATAATTAGAATTTTCTTGTTACTGTGATTTGACGGAAAACACATCATAGAAATCTCAGACAACAATTTTCCGTAATGCTAAAATGCTGCAATGGTAAAATTAGCAAATTTCAATTTGATCCTAATACCACAATTGCTGTCACATGTGAACACAATGTACACCTATGATGTGGATCTGTTTTATTTTATGTTTCATATTGATTGATCCCTGAAAGAAATTACATTTATGGATTGTGATTAATTATGTTTGACAGCTCTCTTTGACTGTCGCCTGATCTCTCGCTGATGCATTTTTTTTTTAGCAATCAGCCTTTTGAAATTTGTAGTAACAAGTAAAATTTCTCTGTTCTTGTCTTCAGGTGGCGCAGTCTGATGAACCAGACCTCGATGACATACCACTTGGGCTCCTCTCAATCAGTGGCAATTCAACAGATGCCACATTCTTCTGCCCAGAGAAGACTGCGGTTGTACCTGTGGGTAACAGTTATCTATTTCCCCACATTGGCTGTTGCATTTGTCATGCTTTTTGCACTGATTTACGCCCTGCATCTAAGTTATCCAAAAGAGTTGGCCAACACATTTGACTTTACCCAGAAAGTCTTGATGGGTCTAGAGGATGGGAAGTTGAGGCACAGAGTGTTGAGTCTTAAAAATGACTTTTGGCAGTGGAGTAATCTCAGTTGTGGCGGGGTGAGCAAGAGACAGACACAGTGGGTGTGGCGTCAAGCCTCGGAGAGGCATTTATTGGAAACAATAATAAACGTAAAAATGTCCAAAAGGGGAAATAAAGTGTCCAAGGGGGAACAGTGTTCATAATAAAAGGGGGAATCTGGAATACTCGCGGTGAACGGGGCTCCGTGAACGGGGCGGGGTAGTGTCCATAGGAAAGCCCAGGCACGGGCTGGGTCAGTCGGCCGCTCACGCTCCCCTCCAAAGTCCACGGCACGGTCTTCCCAGGCTCGCGGCAAGTGTGAGGGGAAGGTAGCCCAGCATCTAGCCCCTCGGTGGCAACATGAGCTGTTCACCCCCAGCGACTCATTACGACGTCTGGGGGTCCGAAGAATGGGTCCGGCGGCGCGTCTGCTCGTCCGATCACTCCCAGCTCTGGTCCTGGGCGTGCGAGGATGCCAGCGTGTGCACACATGGAGATTTGAAGCCGGCTCCCCGAGAAGAGGTGCACACTGTGTTTTAAAGACAGCGGTGATGAAGAATTATCCCCATCAGGTGTGCTTCATTCACTGCTGACCAAACGAGGCTTATTAATTATGCACCTCTTCTCGCTCTTCCGCCCAACTCCCATCGTGAGCCTGGCTGAAGGGCGGCCCTAAGAGGCGGGGTGACGATGACGAGCCAGAGGGGTGGATCATTCCGCCACACAGTGTATGAACAAAGTTTACAAAGTTGCTCTATGAAGACTTTTCATTTCCACTTGCACTTTTCTCACTTTTGGGGCACACCATAAAGCAAGGAAAGGAGTTTTTTTTTTTGTTGCTTTAAACATCTTACAGATTTGTTTTGAAAGAATCATTGTTCAACTTAAAGTTAGAATGTGTTACTGTTCAAGTTGAATGATGGCATGTTTGCACTGTATGGGTGTGTCAAACAGTATGACAGACACTTTGCCATACTGTTTACACTGCAGTAGCAATACCTTTATCTGTATGTTAATAAGGTAATTATGGGCAGTGTGGTAAATCATTGAGCAGAACTGTTTATGGCAATATTGTATTTTTAAACAGTTTTAGTATCAATATGATACCTTGACTTTGTAAGGTATTTAATTTGCTGAATTAACCAATCAAAACTTTTCCACCTGGTTATTTCTCAACAGTTTCTCAATTGATTTTCTACATAAAAATTACTATCAAGGTATAAGTGACATATACCATGTGTTCATCCACTCATAGAAGTGACAGTTTGAAACAATTCCTTAGACCCTTACACTATTTTTGAAAAACCATTCCTTATATTAATAATGTTACTGTTAGACGTGAAGTTTGGAAGCGTGTTCCTACTTTATGGAAGTGATTAGGGCTGGGCAATATCCAGATATTTTGCCATAATGCTTACACTCAGGTTGATGCCTTAATACCTTTGCATTTATTACACCATTATGTGCAAGGTGGTAAGTCAATTAGCAAAACGGTTAATGGCCGTATTGGATTTTTTTGTTCGTTTTTATTATTATTATTATTATTTATTTTTGGCATCAGTGTGTAAAGTACAAGTCAGGCATTAAAAACAAAAACTGCCATGATATATCATTATGCCATGAATTATCCATATTTTCCACTTCTATTACCTCATTTCTCAAGGCCCTTGCACTGTTTTTGAAGAATGTAATTGCATTTACCAAACAGTTTTTATAGTTGATGTTTGGTCAGTGTTTTATGGTTACTTAATAAGAGTAACTTGCATTTAAATTATCTGCGTTAACCTGTTTTTTGATAGTTAGGCATTTTGAGTTAAAGTTGCTTAATACAATTTTTGTAATCTTTTTTCAAAATAATAATAATAATAATAATAATAATTTAAGGACACTATCATACAATTGAGTTGAAATTAAAGTTTTCAATTATAGGGGAGTTTGTACATCTTCGTTGAATCTAAATACTTTAAGTTAACATAGTAAACTATTTGTTACTGAGAAATTAAATATTTTATGATAAATGTAATACAAATGTTTACGTTATCAGTACTTGATTTTTATTTGTACTGTTAACCCAAATATAACTAGTTAAATTTACTTAATCAAGAATGTTTAAATTAACTTATTACATTTAATGTACTGAAACTTAAAATTACCTAGTAAAAGCTACTTATTAAAGAAAGTTTCTTTAATTTAAAATGTTTTTGTTAGTATAACTTAAAATGAGCTAGTAAAGACTAATTAATAAAGAATGATTCTTTACCTTAAATTGAGTTAGTGTCACTTAAAATTTTCGATGTAATCAGTTTCAACATTTTTTTTTTTTTTTTTTTTTTTTTTTAAGTTAAATTAACTTATTGGGTTTTACAGTGCATGCAAGACTCACCGCCACAGGGTGCTCTGGATTGTTGCCAGGGCATTGCTATTGGGGATGCACCGATACCACTTTTTCTCTTCCGATCCGATTCTGATATCGGAAATCTCAGTATCAGCCGATACCGATCCCAAGCCGATCCCAGTGTTGTTGTTTTTTGCATAATCAGTGTAAAATATCTTTACATTATTGTGTGGAACTAATTGGGAATACTCTTTAATATGTAAAGAAACACAAACCTCTAACTATACATTATTTCAATATAAATGTATAGTTAATTAATAAACACTTTATTATTAACTAGTATTCTGGATAATGTAGCAGCAAAATTAACAGTAATTCCAGTCTTCAAGTCTTCAGTAGAAAAGAAATCAGTGTTTTTTTTTTTCCCAACATTTTTTCAACTTGCATCTGGACTTTAACCCTCTGGGGTCGACGGAGGCGCGTCCTGCAGGGTTTTTTTTCGCATAACAGCGGAAACAACTTAAAGTACTTTGTCATTTTTGGGCATACAGATAAGTGTAAGACATCATTAGAAACTATAAAGGGTCTACTTTTATTTGTGTACACTCACAATAATAACAAAACCTTGTGCTTTTGTAAAATAAAGAAAATAAACAGGGCGTGCTTTCAGCCGTCGCTGTCTCCGCAAGCATCTTTCTGAAACACGTCACAAAAATGAAGTGAAACTCCGCAAATACTTATCACACAAACATGAAACATTGTCTAAAGAAAGCTTAAAATGTCTACTTTTAAATAAATACATTTAAAACAAATATTCTCCTGCAATGTAATCTGTATGAAACAAAGCGATGTACAGTTTCTCCTGGCTCAGCTAATTATCCCTAATGAGATCACACCCACCAGCAGAGCGCGCTATTCATATGGTAATGTGCTGAGGCGGTCTATGCAAATATGCAAATGGTAAACTCCCCCAACAATGCCTTAAAAAACATCGTTTCATCATCAGATTCATTCACTTTTCTGAGTGTTTGGAAGATGGCACGCTACACAGTTGAGGAAGCTCTACAGATGATCCAGGATAGCGACGAAGAGTTCACATTTTCCTCAGAAAAAGAGCGGGACTCCAACGAGGAACAGTTGCATTTTGAAGAGCGACTCGATCCAGCCGAGGATACAGTTTCATTTAGTTTTACTTACATATTAGTTGACATGCTATTTTATATAAACATGTACATATTTTACTAGCTGGACTATTTCCAGACTTGCCAGCCAGGATTCAGAGTTTTGACATTTGAAATATGTCCTAATAGGCAAGATTTGGTTACATTTAAATGTTGTTTCGGCTAAATTGTAATTGTATGCTGTATGATATAAATATGATATGTAATATGATATAAAAATAATATGAATGTTTAGATTATATTTTAACTAGTGTTTATGCTGCCTCATTATCATCAACGAAGCTTGTGCTTGCAAATATCTGTTTGGGTGTAAATGTGCAAAATGTGCTGTAAATATGCCCATATTAGAATGATTTCTGAAGGATCATGTGACACTGAAGACTGCAGTAATGATGCTGAAAATTCAGCTTTATACAGGAATAAATTGCATTTTACAATATATTCAAATAGAAAACAGTTATTTTAAATTGTAAAAATATTAAACAATATCACTGTTTTTGCTGTATTTTGAATCAAATAAATGCAGCCTTGGTGAGCAGAAGAGACTTCTTTTAAAAACATAAAAAAATCTTACAGATCTACAAACTTTTATACGGTAGTGTAGGTCTAAAGTTTTTAAGTAAAGTCCTTATGTAAAGAAAATATATAGTCAGATTATTCTTTTAACTTAAACTTGATATTGTGAATAAGCTACAAACAAGACATTCAACCATAGTCTCCTCACATTCATTCTCTCTCAGGTGAGGGGTATTTGTCTCCTCAGGTGTGAATCACATCAATATTCATGATCATCCACGCCTCCTCGCATTGGGCTTTTTAACAATAAAAGTGAACTACAAAAGTTAAATGACTATATTGTTGTGTGTGAATGAGTGATCAGGATGGTTTTCACATCATTTTTGTAGCAAAAACTCTAGGCTACAAGATCCAGTTCTCAAAGGTCTTGTGAACAAATGTTTAGTATGTGACATATGGCCTTATTTCAGTGACTTACAATTTTTGTTTTTTCAAAAACCACGCATAAACGTTATTTTCTCAAAAATACAAACATATACATACATGTTGTTCACATATTATTGTAGCCCAGTTTGTGCTGAATACAGTGTTATCAGACTTAAGCCATTAATATGTTTTTAAGCAACTGAAAAAAGCACAAATGTCAAGGCATGTCAAAACTTCTCCAGGGCCCAAAACACCCTCAGACCCCAGAGGGTTAAAGGATTCAGATCTCTTTTTTGTTAAAATTAGTTGTAAGACATCAGTCTACTTTTCATTTACACAGTTATTTTTTGGAACCCATTCAACTTAAATATTGTTATAAAATGTAAACAAATACTAATAACAATAATAATAATAAATTGTTATTAATATTATTATTATTGACTTTTATTTTTAAATAAAACAGTAATATATTTAAATCGTGCACTTTTTAAACCCTCTCGCTTTTATTTTGACATTCTAAACTCTCCAGGAAGTCCTGTATCTGTCAGTTTGTAGGCAAGTTCACAGTAGTTTAATTCGCTTCTTACTCAAATTCTGGTAAAATGCATCTCTGGTGCCATTCTAAATGCATATTATAAGTGAACCGAACTATTGAGCATCTACAACTGAGATGCTGCTCTTGAGTAGCACTCAAATATTGCGCACTGCTGTGAAGGCTAAAAATAGCTGCTAGTGCATCACCAGCCTGTGCGTGAGTTTGTGTCAGAGCAGCACCATTCATTAACACGCTGGCACTGCACATACTATATATTTACTTATTAAACACGACCTTTTGTGATTCACAGAGCTATCGCACCTCTTCAAGTGGCTTTGAATAAAATGTCATATGAGCTGCTTTATTGGTTCTTTTATGTCATTATTGGAGCTTGACAGTAACGAACATGACTAACACACAGTCTCTGATTTGGATCGGGCTCATCGGACTGATACTGATCCGTAAAAGCTTCAGTATTGGAGCCGATACCGATCCAGGTATGGGATCGGTGCATCCCTAATTACTATGCAGTTGCTGAGGAGTTCTGAATTTTTTTAGCGTGCTTCTATGTGGTTGCTAGGATGTTAGCTGGTGGTTTCTTCAAAAAAGCCCAACCCCAAGTATCTATGATATTCTGGTTCCTTATTCAATGTAAATCTATCTGATTTTTTCACCCGTTTTATTGTCTGCCAAAGGAAAACACTAAGTCTGATCGTTTAGAAGAGTAAAGAGCACACCTCTCATAAAGCCTCACAATTTGAGGAATCATTCATGTCTTTAGCACAAATGGTATGGGGCAAGGTACACACCATAGTTTAATTGGGGTTAGGGATTTCCAAAACCCCCAACCGTAACTATGAGCAACAGTAATAGCTTTGAAAAAAGGCAGTACAGTAGAATTTATCTTTCTTTTTTGAATGATACATGGTGGTAGTTTCTTTTGTGACGAATGGTCCCCCAGTGAAAACAAAGCCTTTGTTGAGGTAAAATTCTTCTTTCGGCTGATAGCTAATCTGTAACAAATGTACTCACTTTAAGTCAGGCAAAAAGTTATAGGGAGCTCTTAAATCTTTGTCATGGATTTATGTATAAACTAATTAGAGCAAACACAGGCACAGTGGCGGCAGTTTCAGATCGCCTCATTTCCTTGTGGGTCCATCGATTCCATTCTCCCTTTTAATTCTGTTTTGTGACTGTGAGATGGAGAAAAAGGATGACTTCAGTAAACGAAAACCAAAAACAGGCCCTCCATTTCATGGTAGGTTTTCAATTTCACAACTCCTCTGTGCTTGTCTTCATTAGTTGTCTGTCCATAATAAAGATTGTGTTGTTTAAGCATTACACAATAAAAAAAAAGAAAAAAAAAAAAGTTATTTTTCAGGAATGCTTCAAGGAGATGAAGGTTATTTAATATTTTGTCATTTCTAGACAGAAAACCAGAGGGAAAATTAGATCATGATACAAGCCAGACACAAACCCATGTCTCCCACATTAATACATAAGCTAAGCTCATGTCAGAGCCAATGTACTAACCAATAAGTCAGGGCTCCAACAACAATAGCAACAATACCAATAACAATAGCAACAACAATTTAACCAGCAGCATAGCATCCTGCAGCTCTCGCCTCCCTATTGTGACAGGGACACTTTACTGTAAAAAGGCACTGTCTTTCAGAATTTCAAATTTGCCATTGGTCTCTATCCATGGTGATCTTCTAAAGGCTAATTTATATTTACTGGGTGAACAGGCTTTGCTTATTTCGCCTACAAATGATGACGAAATGCAGTGACGTTTTTGTTCCGACAATGTGTTAGTTTGGTGATATTTCTGTTCAGGCACATCTCTGAAATTCTTCACCTAGGAGAACTCGGCTGGCCTAAGTGCATTGATGATTGGTTACAATTAATAGTGGGTGTGGTTTGGATGTGATGTTTTTTATTTACAATCGCACGTGCCAGCTGAGGAGTTGTTACCTAGGTTACTGTCATTAAAATTGATAACTTTGAAGCCCATCTCTCAGAGACTTTTTTTTTTTTTTTTTACAAGATTCACAGCACAAATGCCACAAAGACAGCATTGCCACGACAAATGTGTGGAAAGAGTTTGGAGTTTTTATTAACTCAGATCAAATATCTTGCAAAAGTGGAAAGGGCTCCGTGACAACTTTAATAAAGCAAAGAAGCGATGCAGAGCTAAAAGCACCAATCTATGGAGAGAAAAACCTGCATTATTGACATTACTTCCGTGGCGAAAAAAGTAAGTTAAACACTGTCACATCACCTTCACCCAGGTTTCCCCGGCCTGAATCGGGCGGTGGGGGTATATGACAAGGAGGAGGGCATGGCCAGGCTGAGAGGATTCATGCCCATCGCTGAGTTTCCCAGTCACAGGGAGAGAGATAAAAGGAGGAGCCAGGGATGCAGCAGTGTTTTGTGTGTGCGCTTTTGTTTATGTTAAGTCTTCGTCAGTGTTTATTAAAGTCTTTTTGACTGTTAATCTGGTTCCTTTCCCGATGAACGAGAGGCTTGTCTGCAACATCTTTGTTTAAAGAAAAAGTGCAGAGAGGTGCGAGGCTGCACACGGAGACTACACGTAGCGACTTCCCAAATAAACTGTTCTGATACCTCTCTCAGAGTGATAGCTCCAGAAGCACAAATCCATTATGGTTCTGAGGTGTGCCCGGTAGGGAGCTTTGTTTTGTCAGTAATCATGCCAGTGTCTGACACCGGAACTGTGCTTCGAGGACATTGCTAACTAATTATCCTGATGCAATACTGTTATTGGCAGAACCTCCAATAGCAACGAAGCAAAGAAAAACAAAGCACTGATGACTTAGCAGCCTACAAACGGTTTCTCCAAGGTGCTAATTTGCCATTTTTTTTCTTCTTGTCTGAGACAACAAAGTTAACTTTTTTGCACAACATTTTAGGGATAGTTCATGATGGTCAACTAGAACCAATAAAGCCACGTTCAAACATGCAGCAACCTCTAGCGACAAAGCAACCTCATCTCATTCATTATCAATAAGACCTGGTGATTTCCAGCTCGGCAACCTCTTATGACTAAATGTGGATGTGTCCAGCAATTTCATAATGTTGAGAAAAGTTAAACTTTATGCAAATGAGGAGCAATTTTGGTAGCCACAAAAAAATTAAATATATATAAAAAAAAAAATAAATAAATAAATGGGGAGAAGATGGTGTCATTGGAGCTTACGTCATCCATCTCCTGTGAGGACACTGAAGTCAGGGCAGGGAAGACAAGACAGAGTGTAAGCAATTTTACTGTTCTATTTGATTTGTCTGTAAAAACAAACATGGATATAATAAAAATGATGCATGGAAAAGAAACTGTCTGTAGTCTGAGTGAGTTTGATTCGTACATTGATAGATTGAACTTAATGATATGATGTAACGAGAACTGCTAAAGTTCATATTAAAACATTCTCCCCTGCAGACTGTTCACTTTATAGCGACTAATAAAACAAATTCCTTGAAATATTAGAATGGTATCTTAGTTTTACTGGAAATATATCTCATCTCATCTTTTTTATGAAATAGAACGGTTTTGGAAATATGCAGTTTTACGCACCCCTTCTACAAGTCAAGAAACCATTGCAATTGGATTAGATGTCCCATTGTTATGTGATTTCAAGGACATGCTAAACTCTTATGAAACTGATGAAGATGAAGAGATAACATTGGTGGGTCTGATTTGAAAGCCCTCTCAAGAGACATGCATTCATTTGACTCCCTATCAAAAACAGTTTAGTTCTGCCATATTTAGGGGTGTTACTTTGGCATAGCTCAAGACACAGAGAACTTGAACTATTTTGACACATTCTTTTGACATAAATGAATAGCTGGCTGCGTTTTGATTTTCAAACCCGCTGGCTATACATGTACACAAAAATTTAGGAAAAACCTGCCTTTCTTGTTCCACAGAAGGTGCATACCTGTTATGCTGCAAATAGCATTGTTGATATATGCACATACTGACAAAGGCATTCTGCCTCGTCTAGTTTTTCAAAGCCTTTTTTTCAAGGCCTGCCGTGTTCATTCTCCTATACTGCTTCCTGAAGACACAAGTTAACTCGTGGGATCCTGTCTTTATTCTCATTTTAGATCCAGAACACATATCGCTAAGATAACATCATAACTTTTATGAGGGCAGCACCCTAAATGTGTGCTGGAAAACATTTCCTCTGTTAAATTAATACATGAGATAGGTACAATTTTGTAAAAAAAAAAAAATTTGAGATACCAAAATTTCCGGTCAGCTTTTTGTGGTTATGCCAATGAGGGAAAAAGAAATAAGAAAGAATAGGACAACATCTGACTTTCTCATGTATATTCTTCTATAAAGAGCAACTGATGTTGCACGTATTTACATTTCTGTGCATTTTTAAAATATAGCAAAAAACACACCACATCTCTGAAAAACCCTATTTAACAAACTACCATGTATGTAAAAGAGAACATGAAAGGTTTTAGTGAACTGCTACCTGGAGAAAATGCTTTTTAGAATTCAACGAGTGATTTTCTCAGCAATGGGGATGAACACTGCATACCAGTCCCTATTTAAAAAAAAAAGCAGCCTTTATCCATCATTGCCATTCACCTATGCAAAAGCTAAACCATTATCTATCTCTTCAGATCTCAAGCAGACACAAGAGACAGAAGAATCTATTTGACAAAGCTGATGCCAGCAGGAACAAGCTGTGTTCCAAATTACACTGCCTCTAAAGCCCAGAACAAAGTTATACAATGATCATAAACAAACATGAGCAAATGTTGAATACTGTCCTTATAATGTTTATAAACGAAAGCCCCTGAAGAAACAGAGGCATGTTAAGCCTGAGGTGCTAATATGGGAGATGCGTGTTCAAATTCGTCCTTTGCCATGTCCCAAACGCACTCCCCCTCACTCTTTGCATGCTAAAAAGAGTGCAAAGAGATCCAGTCCCTATCAAATAAAAGTGTCTGATTATGCTTTGAAATTTGGTGCCAGCAATGGCTGGAATCAGTTGCAGAAAATACTGAAATTCAGTTGTATATCTGTGTTGGATTTTATTGATTCAGTTACAACACTTGCTAATGCTTTGGGCAGTCTGAGTAAAAATCGCATAAAGACTGTGTTTTGACAGATGTTTTAACCTTATTTATTTTGAATGAATGTCCTGTCTGTTTAGTTTTTATTATCTATTGTTTTTTTCTACTCATTTTCCAAATCCTTTTAAAGGACTTACAGGTCATTATTGTAAATAAAAATCTGGTTCTTAAGTGCCTTGTCTCATTAAATAAATGTAAAATAATACATAAATAAAAAGGGGCAACAAGGACAATAATAAATAAATAATAAACACAAAACAAAAATTAAAAAAAGAAAACAAAAGAAAACACAACAATAAATAAGTAAAATAATAGGAATGTGCTAGCTAAAGAGTATAACAAAAGTAATAAAATGTATAAAATAAATAAATATATATATATATATAAAAATAAATAAAAAAAGTTTAATAAAAATCAGAATGAGCTGAGTAAATAAAGCAAAAATAAGCAAGTCATAAAACACCATGTTTTGTTGCTTAATGTGATTTTATATTGTAAACATTGAGGCAAGTTGCTGATGGAAGTAGAGAGAGGACTTAGTCTACACTTTCTTGTCCTGCTGCTGCCACTAGGCTTTTCTGCAGTGTGCCACCTGGCTGCACAGATGACAGTCCACATTTCCCATTTCAAATTTGTCAGTTTCTGAGAGAGACCTGCCAAACAGCATTTATCGTGATGACAAGCTTTAGCTAAACATGAAACAATTAGCAGGGTCCTATTTCCACTTTAAAGTGCTCCTGTATGTCACACCGGATCTATACTTCCAAGCTCAAGACAGCAGGGCAGATCAAGGCTATTTTCAGCATGCTCACCCTTTGCACATTTTCAGTAATATCGTGGCATGACTGTATACTACGGCAAACAAGAGACGAACTGCTACAAACACAAGCACTGCCAGAGGCACTCCACCTTATGTGCAGGAGAAACAGAAAACTGTCCAAACAGTGCTGCAGTCACGGTCGACTGTGATGGAACGAGAGGGCAGTTGGTTCACCACGGCGAAAATATATGACCGCCCTGGCCTCCATAGAGTGCCCAATAAAACACAGCTATTTGCATTTTTTACATTTTGTAGCAAATCTTTGGATTGGTGAATGGTAGGGGGCTAAAAAAGTAGTTGTATGTTCCTCTAGACGACCTGATGCATGCTGAATTGGCTTGATTAGATTTTTGTTGCCATAGCAATCTGTAAAGCGCCAGAGGTAGTAATCACTATGGTGGGAGCTGCAGACACAGAGAGGACGCTCAGTGCGCTTTGTGTTTTCTGAAGCTATACAAAAAGTGATTTCGTTTACAATCAAATAGGCCTTGTAGCAAAACCTGTCAGTGCTCCATGTTGCTATTTTGGGATGTGGAAAACTACATATTTTCAACTTCAACTAGTATGTGGGTTGTCTAAATGAATTGTTGGTCATAAGGAAGCCCTGTGTAACGGCCGCACACTTTTTTAAGGGGTGTTTGTGTGAAAAGCATCCTTCGGTAAAAGCAGCTAGACAGAACTCAAAGGAATGGAACAGTTAAAAAAAAAAAAACAGTCTAGTCTAATAGAATGAAAGTTACTATAACAAAATTTTTGCAAACTGAGTTTTATGTGCCGCATTCTATGTTTTACTCCAGTTTCCTGGTGATATTAACACTGGAGGCTCTAGAACAAGTGTGCATTTTTTTTCTTCACTTTCACACAAAGTACAATGGCTGCTGAATTTATAAACACTTTTCACACTATTCCACACACACACACACACACACACACACCGCTATGTTATTATATCGAAACACTTTTACTATGCAATATATGAAAAATGATACATTTTACCGCTTGCATTACAGACTGACCAACATTTACACACTTATTCCAATGTGATTAGCTTCCGCTGAAGCTCACCTGATAGAGTGTTGAATTTCAAACTAGGAAAACCGAGAATTGAAACCAGTCAAGCACGCAAGATGACATGTGAGTGTCATAGAAATGTGCTAAAATGTGCTTTTTATTTCTCGTTTTATTTTTGGACACTATCAGTTAGGTTCAGGCATTGGTTAACGTTAAGGATATCTGGGTGTGGGATGTTTGTGTCTACCTCTCATTTTATTTTAGATCACTATTGTTTAGGGATGGGCATTTTGGCCATTTTGTCTACTCGAGTACTCAGACTAATTACTCGAGTACATGAGGGGGCAATGACATGCACATAACTGTATATATAATAACTTGTCTGACAAACGTCTTTGGCTGCTGCATTGCGTCTTGTTGTTCCAGTGTATCGTTTATTCACTATTATAGGCTGTTATAAAATAATCTGTTACAAAATGTACAAAAGATTGCATAATCAAATATAATGCATCAGATTTTGTCATTATGTGACAATTCGCTGCCCAACTCAAGGAAAGAATGTGCACAACACACGTCTCTGTCTGTTCTTCCTTCAAGTTACTGTAGTAAACTTAAAAGTATGCACGTACCAGTTTGTTTAGTGACTGTCTGAACCACCTATTTTCAAATCGCGGTTGGCTTAACAGGAGATGCCATAACCATCGTGTTTTTAATATGCGTGTTAATTAAAAGTTCCGTTTTGAAGACGCTGCTTTCTGTTCCATTTAGCTGAGCTCTGTCTAGCTGTTTGAAACACTCGCATGCTGTATACGCGCTGTTTCAGCACGTTGAGTCCACTGTCACACGCCTGGTGTGTGTGTACGTGTGTCTTCCCAAGTGTTCACTCCTGTGGGGAAAGCCACGAAGTGCCATATTGTTGTTGCTGTGATGATTCGTGAAGAGTTTCATTCAACTCAGAGAGTCAGAATTTCCACCTTTCAAATGGGGAAAGTGCAATGGAATGACACTTTATGTCGGACTTTGACTTGGAAACTCATGCGGAAAGCTTCAACTCCCATTTCGTCGAGATGCAGGTGTGTGATACTTCACGCAAACATGTTGGTGACAAGGGCAGGGAGGTTTACAGTCAGTGACAAACATTCACTTTTATTGAACAATATCCATTAACAAGTCAAATTTCTTACATTAAATGATAAAATGTTTTTAGCAAACGTTTTGCAGAGACAGGTGTTCAAAACATGGTTAATTACACTCTATTTTTATTATCGTAACGATAGCATTGCAGCATCGTATATCAGTTTGGTTGCTATGAGACATCTCTGACAATCAATGTACCCCTCAAAATCACAACGTAATCAATCTGAAAATAAAAAATAAAATAAGCTCTCTTTGACACGTTTGTTTAGTTGTGAGGTAATTGTCACTGAATTTCGAATTAAGTGAAAAGTCACATCAAGCATGATCACCATCGATCATCGTATTCGTAAAAGTTTTAGGTTAGGGAGGTCCTTTTTACTCATTTAAACCTCCATCTAATATTTACCTTAAAACCAAGTTTTTTTTTTTTTCAATCTGGACTATTTTTAACTGACATACAATCATAAAATTGTGGTGGAACACAAAAAAAAAACAACGTGAAACATGATGCATCTGCAAAAGACATCCATCTGAATGTGTATGGCTATAATAAATTATGATATTAAAGACTTACTCATAGTTAGTGTAAATAAATGGTGAAGTAAAAGTGGCAAGAGGCATTTTTTGTTTGTTTTATAAGCCACTAGTTGACCTGATGCACATGGAAATGGTTAGATTTGATCTTTGTTGCCATAGCAATCAGCAAAGCGGCAGTAAATCGGACAAGTGCGAGCTACAAACACAGAGGGAGCTCTGTGCATTCTGAATGTGTCTCTCAGCTGTGCTGCCTTCTCTAAAAGTCTTATGGAGGGTTCAAGAAAGGCAAAAGCTGCAAAGATCAATGCTGGCAATCAGCACCATCAGAGATCACTGCTGGCATTTAGCTTAAATCGCCTAAAATCATTACCACGGCTCAGTCACAGGAAGGAAATGGAAAAGATGATGGTAGGGAGATGTAAATGATGATACAGCAGTCATGAGCTATGACCGAATGCATCAAAGAACTATTTGCATTGGAGACACAGCAAAAAGCCTTGGAGCCATGGCGTGTGTGCGCAATGGAGTCCACTCAGCAGACAAAAGACAGGGTGTATCCATATTTACAAGCTGGCAAATATGCCAGCATAAATCAGGCCTTTAGGATAACACAATAACTGTAACAAACACTGGCTCTCAGGCTTCAGGCATGCAGGCAGGAATTACATTAAAGGAATAGTTCACCAAAAATGAAAACTCCTCATTAATTAGTCTTTCGATCCCATATGACTGTTTTTCTTTCAAACACATAAACATATTCCAAAAAAAAAAAAAAAAGTTTTATATATATATATATATATATATATATATATATAAACACACACACGTGGCCAAAAGTTTGGAATAATGTACACTCTAAACTTTTTGTTTTTGTTTTTCTGTTTTATAAGTGGCTTTTTCTTTGTAATTCTTCCCATATGGCCTGCACCCCTGAGTCTTCTCTTTACTGTTGTACATGAAGCTGGTGTTGAGCAGGTAGAATTCAATGAAGCTGTCAGCTGAGGACATGTGAGGCATCTATTTCTCAAACTAGAGACTCTGATGTACTTTTCCTCTTGTCTAGTTGTACATCTGGCCTTCCACATCTCTTTCTGTCCTTGTTAGAGCCAGTTGTCCTTTGTCTTTGAAGACTGTAGTGTACACCTTTGTATTAAATCTTCAGTTTTTTGGCAATTTCAAGCGTTGTATAGCCTTCATTCCTCAAAACAATGATTGACTGACGAGTTTTTAGAGAAAGCTGTTTCTTTTTTTGTCATTTCTAAACCTAATATTGACCTTAAGACATGCCAGTCTATTGCATACTGTGGCAACTCAAAAACAAACACAAATACAATGTTAAGCTTAATTTAATGAACTAAATAGCTTTCATCAGTGTTTGATATAATGGCATGTGATTTTCTAGTACCAAATTAGCAATTTAGCATGATTATTACTCAAGGATAAGGTGTTGGAGTGATGGTTGCTGGAAATGGGGCCTGTCTAGATTTGATAAAAAATTTATTTTTTCAAATAGTGAATCATAATAGTTTTCAAATAGCTGTTTTTTTACATCAGTTATTTCCAGACTATACTTTGTGATCAGTTGAATGCCACTTTGGTGAATTGAAGTACCAATTTCCTTCCGAAACAGCACAAACTATACATTATTCCAATCTTTTGGCTGCCAGTGTGTGTGTGTGTGTGTGTGTATACATATATATATATATATATATATATATATATATATATATATATATATATATATGTTAAACAATTTTATTTTAGACAGCCAGAGAAAATAAAGTGGCTGGAGAAAAACAGAAATCAAAAACAGAAATGGTGCATCAATGGACGCTTCCATTATAGACTGCTTCTTTGATTTAAGTGTTATGATGTGCTGAAAAACCAGGCCTTGGGTTAAGTAATAAGGTGGAGACTAAAAAAAGGAGTCCTGCTCAAGTACTCAGGTGTCTGAGAAAAAAAAGCAGAAGGGACATTCATAATAGATGAGCTGGACAGGAAAGTACAAGTTGTGTTGTGTATGTGTGTGCAAGAAACCCAGGTAAAAAGCCCAGAGGAAGCAGCCCTGCATCCACCAGCTGCTTCTCCTGATTTCACGCTTCATTGGCCTCATTAATGTGGAAATGAACCGCACGCCTGTGGAGACAATCGCCAAGATTAGTCTTCACTGCTCGCCTACTCGTAGTCTTTCTCACTCTCTTTTCTGCACAGCTTCTCTCACTCTCTCACTCTCTCATTACTTGTTCTCTTTTTCCCCTCCGTGGACACCATGGTGCAAACTTTTCTAGACAAACAGTGTTTTCAGGCTGCAGAGAGGACCAGGGGAAATGTGAGCAGAACACAGTGTTGGCTATTGTAGTGAGGGTAGGAGAAACATCACTTCTATGATCTCAGAGACACCAGCTGAGAAACTACACACAATACGCAATGCAGAACACTGATCCCAATAGGAACTTAGTCATGTTGAGAAAAAGGGATATTTTAAAGGGACAGTTCACTCAAAAATAAAAAAATAAGTCATCATTTACCGACTCTCATGTTGTTCCAACCCAAATTTACTTGCTTTCTTCCGTGGGACACGCAATAAGAAATTCTAAAGAATGTTCAAGGTACTCTTCTGCCAGATTTCACATCATTAATGCCAAATACCATTGGTTTTTACAAGACACGTGGCCGATTGTGGTGTAGCAAGTGTCATGGTGCTGTTATTTTTGTCGTCAATGTAACATTTTTATAAATGTTGCCATTTGTTCAATGGAAAAAAGTTTGGAACATTCTTTAAAAATTTGCCTTTTGTGTTCAATGGAAGAAGGAAAATTTTAAACAACATCAGGGTAATGACAGAATTTTCATTATTAGGTGAACTATTCCTTCAACTCCCATCCCGTAAACTTAAAAGGGCACATTTGACCACAGTGTTTGCAAACGTGTCCAGGTGTCCAACCATAAAGTTAAAGAGGCAACTCGTCATATTTTTTTGTTGTTTTGACATTTTCAGTCGAAGCTTTGATGAAAATCGATGCACAGGAATCCTCAGGGCCGCTTCAAAGGCTACAAACGCAGACTCAAAATACCCAAACAAAACTTTTCAAAAGACAAAGAGATACTTTTCCTAGGAGACCCCAGCCTTGTCAACACAACTAATTAGGAACTCCTCCTTCCACTAGTCCATAAAGATACAACTGGGAGGTGGATTAACAACGTCTTTACACACATCATCTGGCTTGTCAGCGAGCAAAGTCACATTCTTCCCCAGGAGAATGCTGAAAATGGTTGTTGAGAATCATTTTGCAGTAATGAGCATTTCCACAAACTCTTGACGGATCGATAAACTAAGCTGTTTTTCTTTACGGGGGACTTGACTAAACAAACCTCAAGGAAACTAGAACAAGGTTATCGAGCAGGACTCTTGATGTGATGCTGACTGTTGAAATAAAAACACTAAAATCGACAAGCACGGTGCATGATTCTGGAGTGTAGAGCGAAAATTTTAAAAACTGCAATAGGAACAAGCACATCAAACAATGCATTAGGGATAGTTCATGCAAAAATGAAAATTCTGTCATCATTTACTCACCTTCAATCCATATGACTTTCTTTCCTTTTTATGGATAATAAAAGTTGTCCAAGCAGCTCTTTTCCATGCAATGTAAGATTTTTTTGTGAACAGAGACAAAATTACAGTCTATTCCATACGCAAATCTACCATATGGCTTCAGAGGACTTATAATATAATGTACGAGAAGCATAGACTACTTTCATGATGCATTTATGGTGCTTTTTTTGTCCTGTTTGAAGACTGACAACCCCTAGTCACCATCCACTTTCACTGTATGGAAAAGAGCAGCATGAGCATTTTTTAAAACTTCTTCCTATGTGTTCCTTGGTTGGATTGACGTGAGAGGGAGGGAATTATAAATGTTTTATTTATATAATTTTTATTTTTGGGAGTATGTGGTGGTATAGGTTCAATGATTGGATAATACATGCACACACAAACCTCAGGTGGAGCAGCGCTTTCTTCAGTTCGCTTGCCCTCAGCCTCAGGGCCACGCAGTGTCTGCAGGAAGAGGGCAGCTTTCCTCTTGCGTTCGGCCTGGAGCTGCTTCTCTTTGGACTCTTTGGAGGCCTGAGCCAATTTCTCTCTCGCTGCTGCCGCTAACCGGTCCTCCAGCTTCTGTTTGGCTGCAAAGCAAGAGGGAATGATAGGTCAGAAACACACACCAACCAACACACATTAGTCTTTTTACACACTACGGATAGGCGGTATGATGGTAAATTCTGTGCAGAAGTAGAAATGTGCAAAAGTAGAATGTGTCAACCAGTGGAAGTTCTGTTATACTGTGGCATATTTAAAATCTTAACCTGATACCATGCAAAATTCTTCTGCAAATTGTAGCAAAAAGTGTGCATACATCAGCTATTTTACAACAGTTTCAAACGTGAATCATCCAATAAGAATTTATAATGTATAACTGCTCGGGATCAAATTACATGACACTTTTAACATTTGAAGTCACTATATGATCGAAAAATAGCCATTATGACATGGTCACAATTTTCAGCAAAAATGACTATACTGTGATGTGTACTATGTGACTACTGTGACTATACCATGATTAAGAAAGTACTCAACACATGATATAAGGTTTTGGTCATACTGCACACCCCTAATACATACCATATGCTGTGGTCGCAAAAAACATTATGGCTAAGTAAGATTGTATGCTACATCAATGGGTGTTTGTTGGTACTCAGCAAATGGAAAATGTTTCTAATAAATTATGTTTCTCATGACGTTGAGAACTTGCATGGCTATGCAAGTCATAAAATCTCATAAAAGCTGCATAAAGCTTAAGAAGCTACAAGATGATGTTTAATGTTTAATATCTAACCCAATAGAAATATCCTTTCTGACATTTATTCGTTTGCTAAGGTGTTAAAAGTTGCCTGTCTACGGATAGCAGAAAGTCAACAGCATCTCAGTTGAGCTTCAGCTTGAGTAGGCAATGTACTTTTGTATTTATTTTTTTTTTTCAGGTTTTGTACATGGAAACAATTATGACAAAAAGAAAAGCGGGAAAAACAAGTACTTACATTATGCAAGAACAAGAGGAGGGCCCTGTCACTAAAACTGTCCTCACTAAAAATAGGCCCCCTGCCACGGACAATCACGTACAACAAACACAACTGGAGATAGAACAGAGACGACTCCTACACTACGTCACAAACGAACAAGCCGTAATAGAATGTCAGTGCGCGAGAGAGACAGAGCTATCCAGCAAAACAAAAAGCAACAGAGAAAATAAAGAATTGGAAAAGAAACTTGTTCAGACTGTGTGAGCTGTGCCTCAATCAGCACAGCTCCTTCTTGCAAGTGTTTCGGCAATCAAGAATTATTTGCGCTGCCTTGAAACAAAAACAATCTTGCAGCCTTGCTGTCCCTTTTCATTTAATTTAATCCTCTGTTAGTGCACGGCACTGTGCCCTTGTCTTAATGAGAGAGATCACAGACAAACCTCAGTAAAATGAAGAGCACTGACTCTTAAAACATTGCGGATGCCCTTTGTCAAGTAAATGACAGCTCTGTGGTCAAAAATATCAGTTCTTTTTCAAAACCTTGTGAGCTGCCTAATTAGATGGCATTTTAAAGTAAAAACTCACCCAAAAACAAAAATTCTGTCATTATTTACTCATCATCATGTTGTTCCAACCCCACTGGACCAACTTTTTTACCAAGGAACACAAAAAGTGAATTTCTGAAGAATATCCTGGTCATCTGTCAAGCTCCAAATTCACAAAACGCACCATTAAAGTATCATTAAAGCAGTCCACATGATTTATATGTACTACATTCCATGCCTGAAGCTGTACAATTGCATTAGAACAGACCAAAATTTAAGTCATTATACACTGATAAATTTAGTTACACTACTGCAGTAAAATAGCCTATTCAGGGTGCTTCGATTTTTAAATGGTTTCAAATCAAATGGCATTGAACTTGTCTAAATATTGTACATATATTTACTGTATGCACACCAGAGCAAAAGGGAAAAAACACTGTATTACTGTTTATCAAGCGCTGAAACTTTGCCCAGTAAAAAAATACCTGGAATTACTGTATGTTTAGAGGTGTAACAGTCACATTTGTGCAAGTCCTCTTTGCAATCTGAACATTGTTAGAATGCAGCACAACGCAGCACAACAAAACACAACACAGGCGTTTCAATATGCAATATGAAAATAAAGTAATTTTTAACTTAACTTGGTGTCTAAAAATGCAGGGATCCTGCACAAGACACAACAGTCAAAGATGTCTGTGCAGCGTGTTAACAGTAGAAAAAAAGCGCAGGTGCACACAAAAGCATGTTTGAACAGCCCCTAACTTGATCGACTTGAAAAACTGACCCAAACCTGGCCGGTAAACCATCGAGTTCGGGCTAGTTGAAGACCTCTATTGCTTGTGTAGAATAACCGAATAGTGGTTTTGGTATTCGAATAGTAAAGCGTTGAACGGTTAACCGAATGTCGACTATCCGTGCTCATCCCTAGTTGATTCTCAAGAGTACCTAACAAAAACTAAATGACAGCAATGGTGCCATATTTGATAGTTTTCAGTTTCATTATATGGACAAGAGTGACCAGGATATATATAAAAAAGCAAAAACCTTTTGAAAGAACATCAAATGCCATCAGAATAAATTTACGGTCTCCAGCTCACTTCACGTAAGGAGCATTAATTGTGTGGCATGCAGAGTTGCTGCCCATGTCATTTCTGAGGTTCCATTTCAAATAAGATGCTGGCTAAGGGGCCATTCAGACCGAACCCGTTCTTGCGTTAAAAAAAAAAGCTAGATGCAGCGCAACAAATGGAGCAAATGCAGGTGTCTTAAAATGAGCTTTTAAAATTTCAAGTTCGTCAGGTGTCGTTAAAATGCAGCGTTCCTGTGCAAGATGTGGCGCAAAACTTGTTTGGTGTGAATGGCCCTTTAGATGGCAGCTTCCTATGTAGGCAACAAACAGCAAGGCAGCTCACTAGGTTTTGGAACAGCTTTCCTCTCCCCCTCTATCAGCTTTCAGTAGTATGCAGAATCTGTGTCAGCTCCAGGTGGAGAATCCTAACGTTGCAATAATGCTGTTATAAGTGAAGTGTGTTTTGATACAACCCACTAGGCACCTGTTATTTCCTTGTGGCTAGTCTAAAAGGAATGGCTCCTGCAATTTTCTGTTATTTTTTCTGCAAGCACTCCCTTCTCTCGCATAATTTCTTATCCATATACTTCAGAAGTCAATGTGCAGCAGAGGTTGTAAATAACATTGATAAAATACGGCTACCTTCTGAGGTTTGCTTTTGAAAATACATTTGCTACATAGATAGTAAAGCCCTGGGAAATACACAAGGGGTGCAAATAATTTCTCTCTTTCCTTATCACAGCATATAAACACATGGGACAGCAGAGAATCAACCCAATAAAGCTCACACAAAAAGGCACATGGACCCTAATGTTTCCACTCTGTTTAGTAAATAAAACCAAGGTAATAGAAGGACACATGGAAACAGAGTGAGTGTTTGCTGAATCGGGCCTCCTGTAATCACAAAGTGCATCTGTGATCTTTTAACAGCCCATCAATACAGATTATGTTCCCCCAGACGGGTCGATAGTCATGAAATCTAAGCTAGTTTGCCACTGAGTGAGGCCTTCTCTGCAGCAGCACCATTTATTTCACTTCCCCATGCAGTAAATTTTCACCGGGCATCTAGTCTTATTATTGTAATTATCTCTGTGTTCCAAGAGCTTTACCGCTCAGTGCTTGGGCAGTGTCTGCCATATATGGTGTTGGGCTCATTCGGTGTCAGCGATAAAGTTTAAATAAATTCATTTATAATGGGAAACAAAACAAAACTCCACCACAAAATGTACATGCCACAATAGAGTGGGCCTCTCTTGTTAACTATACCAACATTTCATGACAAAAACTATCACTAGATTTGCAATCACTTAAAGAAATTCCAGTGCCTGCAAGGCAGAAAAGGAGTGTTAGGGGGCTGTTCACCCCAAATGTGTCCTTGCGCTAAAAAAAGCTAGACGCAACCCCACAAACAGAGCAGAACATGGGTGTCTTGAGATGCATTAACAGTTGATGTTCTTATTAACCTGATACAGTGCCTAAAAAAAATTTAGCACTCCTGCATGAGAGGCTGAAAAAATTTGATGTGCGGCACCATGGTCAAAAAAATGTCAATCTAGTGCATGTTTACAAGGCAAAACAATAATAAAAAAATAGTGCAGATGGACGCAAAAATGCTTTCAGTGTGAATGGCCCCTTAATGTTTTAGGTAAGCTTATGTTTTAGGTTTTGATTATGTGTAAATGACAAGCCACATCAAAGACACTTTGCCGTTGTCACATCGATACCTATAGATAGTATAAAAGATTATATCTTTGACCACTGCATAACGTCTAACTGTTTTTTTAGTGTCTTGCGCCAGGAGCATCGCAAAACGTTGTGTCAAGTTAAAACAGTTCAACTTTTTTTTTTTTTTAACTTTAATCTTACATTTCTTAAAAAGTATACAGTTTACAAAAAAATAGCACACAGCTAAAAATTTTGAAAGCTAAATGATTTATAAAAAAAGGAATTGAAAGGAGTCTGTACGTTAAGTGGTTTGGGTTAAACTAATTGCAGAAATGTGTTGAGAAGAAGAAAAATAATTTTCAAGGAAGTTCAACACTTTGCTTAATAGACCATTTCAAGAATGTAAACAAAAACAAATGAAATATAATGGTCCAAAGGTATTTCCGGATCCTTTCAACAAAGTCTCTTTTTCAAGGTAAGTCAGTCCACTCGGCAGCCATTTTTGGAATGCTCGAGCAGTTCGGGCAGTTATTTTTCTATGTAAATAAGATCCTTGACAGTGCATCTCCTATTTACTTGAATGGGGAAAGACTGAAATCTCCAAAACAGTTGGTCAAGATTACGATAAAAGAACATATTTCAAATAAGCAGTAAAATGCTATTGGCTATTGGCATGTGTGGCGGCAGCATCACTTGAGCGATGCCTGCTCCAATCCCTGGCGTCGCATCTATCTCTCGCCGGGTGTGCAGGTCCAGTGACGCATCTAACTCACACCGGACACTCACCGCTCAGTTCCTGGACCTGCGAAGACACCAGCAGGTAGAGACCGGTCTCCTGAGGAGAGGCGTGCTCGGTGTTTAAAGGCAGCGGTGATGAGGCTGTATTTTTCTTTGTTGACCGCTGGCTGCCGTTAGGCGTTCCAAAAATTATGTCTAGGCTGCAACAATTAGGGCAAAGGAATTCATCATGAGTTTTAATGGTGCTTACCACTGCTCATACTTTTCCGTAGGGATACAGAAAAACTCATAACCCAAGTTAAACTTTGGTGTGTAATTCATCCCGTACTGTTTCTACTAGATGAGTGACACCTCAAATCATGTGGCTTGTTGAAGAGAGGTGTGCTGTTACTTTTCTAAGCAATCAGACTTAGGATTTGCACCTGTCAAATGATAACCTGAGTGAAAAAACCTCATAGACTTACATTAAAGGAGGGACCCAAGCCATTGCTAGGGTCCACAGACTTAGGGATGGGCTCTTTTGACTTAGCATCCTCACAGCAATACCTTAACAACTATATGGCAACACCAAACAACTACCCAAAACACTTAGTGACTTTTGTACAAAGCACTCATATTTAAAAAGAAAATGGAAAAATCAAGTTTCATTACACTGTACAAACTGACTCATCTTTTTTTCATGTTCGAACCTACTTTTTCAGTCAATTTACAAAGAATAGCCTTGAAAACCATGAACGTGAATGAGTGCAAAAAAAACACTCAAGAAACTTAACTTTTGTACTGACTGGGTAGTGATTCAAGTTAAAATATACTGGTTTGCTAACACAATCCTGAACAGGGTCTAGTCCCTTTAAAATCATGAAGTACCTTGTTTGGCTTCAAGTTCCTCCTGTGAGAGCGTCGGTTTTCTCTCCTCAGGTAACTGAGACTGAGGAGGCTCTCTGGCAGCTTCAACCAATCCCGTCGCCAACTCTGCCCCCTCTTGCCCCTGCCCTTTCGCCCCGTCCTCATCCGAATCGTCATCCAGCCTCACGCGGTTCTTCTCCAGGGGCAGAAAGTCATTTTCTTTTGACTTTATTGCGAAGCAGATGGGCGCAAAGGATGCTGGGAAGTGGGTGATAAGGGACATATATTACAACATTTTATTTGGCAATTGTCATTATCTTTCTTCACTTAACACAAATGTACTCAGTGGTGTCACTACAGTCAAAGACATAATCATTACAGTCAGGCCTAATAGCTCATCATGCATTAACTTTATTAACATGAGCACTGAGACAGGGTACAAATGACGCTGTCCACTCTCCGTTTTTAAACTGTGGAGTTCGAGGAAGAACTTAATTCTCGGCTGTTAATATAGTATGTTCTTTATGTATGCAGGTGTATAGAATAAATACATTCATAGACATACTACATTTGAGAATGTGGGTTTTGTCCTTTGACCTATGATGCAACAGCAACAACCACAAAAATATACTTGGGTGTTGTTGAACAAGTACAAATTAACAACGAGCAATAACTTTTTGTACTTACATATGAAAACATCTAGCCGACTCACCATTCTCTGCTATATATTTTTTTTAATTCAGCTCTTCGAAACTGATGTCTCCTCACCTTCCGTTGCTTTTTATCCATTAGTTGCACACTTCAAACTCTCAGCATATGCAGCAGGTTATTCAGGTATTCTTTGCCTACCGTTTCATGAATACTGCATATTCGGACATTCTACTCATATGATATACATCTTTTGCATACTATATAGTAGGGTATAGAGTACATATAATCGGATACAGAGTGTGTGAAACAGTCCCAGTACAACATCGACAAATTAAAGGATGGAGAGACATGGAATAGCATCATTGCACGGGTGTGTGAGAATGGCCTGAAACGTTGGTGTGGCTGACAAGAATCTTCCAGCACTGGGTGGTGGGGGCGTATATGCATCACGGTGCGCGGAGCTGACTTACCTTTAATGAGCTTGCCCTCGTTCTGCTGCTTGTCAGAAGAGCAGTTGGCTGCCCTGTCCCCCCTATCATTGTAGACCAGAGAACCCTGTAATGCCAGAAAGAGAGAGAGACTTACTTTACTTGGAAGACACAGGTATCAGATTAAATTCCTGAGCACTCAGTTTTACAGACAAAGGGTTTCTTAAAAGCTTAGAATTTTAAGAACTTGCTTTGTACCTGAATATGTGGTTAATTTCAGCCAGTGTAAATTCCTAGAACTGTACTTTCCCTTTTGCCCAGTTTAATATGCACATACAAGTAAGCCATTCACATGCTGACTTCCCAAAATGTGTAAACACTGCAGTTTTGTGGCTCTTTCAAAATATTTCTTTGTATGCTAAAGGTATCCAATGTGTCAATTTTCAACATGTCAAGTTCAACCAATGGCATATTTTAAAGGCAGGGCTACATGTTATTCTGAACAATGAAAGATGAGGACGGGTGGTAGGTGTTTTTGGAAAACCTGTTAGGATACGATCATTATTTTTCCAATTCCATTAGGGATTTTGCTAGTGGCACAAACTTTTTTAATTTTTGTTCACTGTTAAAATACTTTCTCCAGCCCCAGCTTATTATGCAACTACTGTATTAGCCAACCATTTGTAGGTTGATTTCCTACAAAGTGTAAACACTGGCTCTGTGGCACTATCAAAACATTGCTTAGTTTGCTCAGAGCATACTGACCACACCAACTAAGCATCATTGGCTCGACCAGTGACACAAGTTTGGCTGACCAATCGAAGTGTTTAGGAAACCTGTTTGAAATCAGTCATTGTTTTGGCTCTACCATTTGGTGATGCTAGTGGCGCACAAATTCTACACTTCAGCTTTAAACAAAGAGGAGAAGAAATAAAAGAGTTTAACATTTGTTATGTGCATATATGGCCTAAGCTATATTAAGATGTGACGCAAGGCTTGAGTGTCACACTTGGAGCTGGGCTGATGGATGAGTATAATCTCAGGAATGTTCTGCAGTGCAGAAACACGCACAGGCTCATTCACAGTCATGCTATGTGAGAGCAATGCAGAGATGATTCTCTTATTTATCAACTAACTGTCAACAAATTGCACGCTCAAAAATTTGTAATACTACCTCAACATAGTTCAGAGAATACGCAACAGTAGGCTAGTGAAGGCTCCAAACATTAATGAGGAACATCTTTTTCCAACTAATGAGCTTTCACTGTTACTTTCCTCTCATTAACCCAGATTTTTGTTTTTAAATCAGTTGTGAGTCAGCAGAATGGTAAAAACTAGATTTTTATATTTTATGAAAAGCTATGCATCTGCTAAGGTTTCTAGGGTGTTGCTTACTGCACAAAAGTCACAAGAGTCTCTATGATATACCTTCTCTTCAAATACCTAACTCTAACTATGAGCACTAGTATGCTGTAGCAAGCACCACTAATGAATATTCTATACTGCAGTGCATTAATAAGCATAGCCACTAATAATTCAGTGAATCACACTTGCTGTGATAATCCCATTTAATCTCCTTGTTTTTTTAAGTAAGAAAAAAACGACTAAGAGTGTGAAGACGATATAGAGAGAGGAAAAAAAAAAGAGTGCATAAAAAAAGAAGAGAAGAACTTGAGAAGCAAATACTGAAAGTTTAGTGTCTCTAATGGAAGTTCTCAATATTTTACAGCTCTATTACAGAAGTGTCTCTCGATCCTCACTGTAACCCAGGGTAAGATGAAGGGTCAGGAGACCATTAAACCCAGTTAAGCATCTCTCTCCCAAAGATGAAAGAGATGATGATGGAATTAACGGGGAGATTTGATCTGTGACTAGACACTCGATAAAAAAGTGAAGAGAAACACTATGTGGGGGAGACAGAGAATGTTTCAATACACCTTCTACTCCCACCTTAAAGAGAAAACTGCTCAGAATTACAAGAGCTTTCCTGAACAGTCCATTTGTTTCCACCTGTTTGCTCTGCTCAAAAATTGAGAACTTCAATGCTGAGCTTGCTTGAGCATCCTGAAATAGCAACATTGGCTTAACTAATAGTGCGAAATTGGGACAGGGGTTTCTGTTTCACTGGCCAGTGGAGTGTGTGGGACACCGGTTTGAAAATAAAAATTTGCAAATGGGAAATCTGTATGATTTTTTCCCCTCTGAGGAACACAAAAGGAGATTTTAGACATAATGTTAGCCTCAGTCACCATTCACTTTCATTGTAACTTTTTCCATACAATAAAAGTGAATGGTAACTGATGCTCACACTCTGCCGAAAAGTCATACAGGTTTGGACAGAATTTTAATTTTTGTGTGAACCCTCCCTTATAATAATTCTTCCATACAAAAATGTGTGTTATCTGATATGTAAAGTTGTCTAGTTTGCCCTTTAAGCAGCAGGAATAATGCTCTATGTGGACGAACATCTGTTTATGTGTTACTGACTTAACTCCCAATGTGCTTTGCCATTTACAGAGAATCCTTCGCTAAAGACCTTTGTTGTCAACTTACATCACCCAATTAATATCAAATGAACATTAATAACAAATCAAGGGTTGTTATAAAGTCTTCCCCACTGAACGACATTGCATTTTCAGCCTTGGCTTTCCTTGAACATGTTCTCCCCCTGTAGAGATGGTGCCATACTGAATGTCTTCATCCTTTCATATGAAGGCGGTAATCCCTTAATCCTGTTTATGGGTAAAGTCAACAGAAGAAACGTATGCTGATGGACCGTGGCATGTGGAAGTAGCTCCATAATAGCAAAACATGATGAGCTTTTTGTTAGCATGTGGCACACACACTTCATTTATGCCGTCCTTGTGTACATGTTGAGTTAAGCAGGATAAAGCAACGTGACTACGCAAGAGTTTATGCACTGTAATTCAAAGTGAAATGGTAGGTGTCACTCAGGAAGGATTAAAGAAAGGTCATGATGCTGAGGGAATTATGATTCTAACATAATTTTGCAGAAAATATCATGCGCCCATAATCACATACACAAAGAACTTCCAGGACTCTTTAAATGGTGGTGTGTCACAAAAAATTTGATTTTCTAATAACATCTCTCACTTTAGACAATATACTTTCTCTCAGGCCGTTTTCACTTGACCACGGTACAGTTCAACCATTAATGAAAAGTCAAAAATGGAAAGTGTCATTCGCTTCACTGTTTTTTTATTTACTTAAGTTTGTCCTATTGTTCTTTTCAGATTTACCACCAAAACTTACAGGTGAAATGTGTAATTACGGTGCCACTAGCATCACCAAACGGAATTGCAAAAATGACTATTTTCAAACAGATTTTCAAAGATAAAAAAGAAAACAGAAGAGAAACAGAGAAGAGTACCTAATGGAAAATTCTGCTTTGAAGGAGCTGGTGAATTATTTAACCCCTTTTTCCACTGACAAGTTCACTTTCATTACATCTTTTTTTTCCTAGAGAGTGAAAGTGAATGGTGACTGAGGCTGTCATTCTGCCTAACACCTCCTTTATTGTTTCACCAAATAAACATGAGAGTCAATGATGACAGAATTTTCATTTTTGGGTGAACTATTTCTTTAAACCTGCTGGTCTCTAACCAGAAACCGCTAACATCAGAGGCTGGGGAGCAGGATTATGTTAGTTGATAATGTTTAACTTCTAATTTAAATAACAGAATCGAAAAGAAAAAAAGTGTGATAGCATAAAGATGCTGAACCAAATTAATTTGGATGTTAAAATATCTTCCCAAAACTAATTTGACTGAATAAAGGCTGTGATGTGCCTTCTTTATTTCTGCACAGGTAATGAAGCACATGTCTAGTTATATCATAGTCTCCTATCAAGTCTGTGGAATTGTGCAGCAGTTCTGAGAGAGGTTCGTGCAAACACATTTTGGTGGAAAAAAGGGCATTAGAAATGCTGCCCTTGTTCTCTTAACTAATCAGTCTAAATGAGCTGCTGGAGGCCTTCTGTACAGCTTGATTATTTCCACTAATCAAGTCATAAGAGCAATGAACCAAAACGACTCTGTGATCTCACAAATTCACTGCCGCCCACAACAGCATTCTCCTTCTACTCCTAGCAAAGAGATATACAACAGTGGATAAAAATATTAAAAGGACACAAAAAGGAGAATAACAAGGAAGAGAAGTGACAAGGTAAGGGAGGGGGTTGAGGGTAGGGGGGCTGGGTAGGTGCAACTGAGTGTATTCGAGGTTCACTTCCCCAGAGGAACACACAATGAAAGGAAGCAAACAAAGAAAGCGAGGCAATTGTTGCACTCTTTGGCTCTTTCACCTCTTCAAAAGTGAGCTGGAGTACCACTGAGCGAGCAAAGGGATGCAGGCACAAATCAAGAACAATGGCTTCCGAGCGCAGAGCTAACTGGGCTATACAGTTAGATGATAGGCGTGTAGATGGGTTAAAAAGATGAGCAACAAAGAACAGGTAGCGGCGGAGAGAGAAAGATGAGGTGGAGGAGAAAGGGACTGTTTTAAAGGAATGTTCCTCACAAGCAAAGGCAACTTTAAGGAAGCTCTATTAACAGTATCTGTAAAAAGGAAATAACTTTGACTAGTCTTTCAGTTTGTAAAAACAGGGAAAAATCATGTTTAGAGGAATGCACCCCTCATATTTTTGTTAATGTGCTTAATCACATTTTTGTACAAGAATGTGTTATTTCAGCTGTTTTCTTAGGCCATGTCCACACAAATATGAATGATTTCACTAAATTACACCTCTCATCCACACTGAATGGCGTTGTCTAACATCGAAAATGGAGCATTTAAAAAATGCTCTCCATTACAGCATACTTTGGAAAACACTCATGTTAGGAAATGAAAAACAAAAATGGATTAAGCCGTGGTCACATCTACCATCGCAGGGTGAAATTCCGGGGGCGAAATGCATTCTTCTCAATGGGACACTGCACAATCGCAAATTTGCACAATGGACTTCTGGTGGCAAAGAATTTTCCCTTGCAGATTTTGCGTGGAGTTCAAGTCTGGTGATATTTGACAGGCGAATTCGCCATGTTGACCAGTATGAAGTTGCTTGGTTTGGCAGTGACTTCTGTGTGGGTGGTCTTTCGTACACAGCTACAATGAATATTCGCAATGGACAAAGATATCAGTTTAGTGAAGAGTTTCTTCACTCTCAGAGTATAAAGTGCAGCATTAAAAAGAGGCTAGTTGACAAATAGTTTTCTGCTGGTTTCACGCACGCCCCCTTCGCCTGCGGAATTTCGCTGTGCAAAGGTAAACGTAAACCTTTAGTGTCAATGTGGCCTTAATCATCCTTTTAGAGGTGGATGAACTGTTCCAGGTGGATGAACTTCCAGTTATCAACCAGGGCTAGAAAATTAACTTTTTTACTTGGTAGCACTGAGTAAAAGTTAGGAGCACCAGCAAAAATTTAGGAGCACCACAACTACAATTTATATAATACTAAATAGGCTATGTAAAATTCTCACCATCAGCATTGGCGTGTTCCACCTCAACATGTCTGACGAGGATGTTTGTGGGCTGTCCATCAAGCAGGATGTGGACATACACTATCACACACTCCTTGACAGACAGGTCGTTGTCTCCATCAATGATGAATGAGATGTACTGAGCTGACGATACTTTAACTGCGGTGTTCTTGCAGATGATATCTGCTATCATGCCGCTGATGTTGGCACATGACTTGTCATATGCTCCCGAAATGTAATCTGTGCGACCTCAAAATATATTTGGGAGCATTTGTGTGAGTGCAAATAATTGTTGTGGTATGACCTGCTTTCATTTCTCTACAAAACGTTCGCTAATTACCGCACTATGTGCCTGCTGTGAGCTGATACAGTGACGGTTCACCGTTCTATTCAACGTTACATAACCAGTGAAACTTCTTTACATTCCTTTTAATGCAGATTTTAGATTGGTTAATATTAGCCGTCAATTACTCCCTTTCACCGCACTCCGTTGTCAAGTGATCGGAATCTAACTAGCGCGCGAAATGTAAAGAGCTGAAGAGAGAAGATGAAAAGAACACTGAGAGATTTCTTTTGTAAGCCGCCTAAAGTTACAGATAATGTAACTCCTGGAGTTGGTGATGGCGATCGTATGGTGAATGTGGATCCACCAGTGGAAAAGAAGGCTTACAGTTTTCTGAGAGAGTGGCTGAAAGACTTTGAGTGGCTCTGCTATGAAAATGGCTCAATGCACTGCGTTCACTGTAAAGCCTGTGGGACAGAGGTTGCAGGTAACACTGCATTCGCCGCTGAATCCACACATTTTAAGCGTGAGAGCTTGATTAAACACGGGGAGAGCGCCAAGCACAAGAAATGCCGGGACAAGTGTGTGGCAAAGAATTCAGGATCAGGTTCGATTGTTGAAGCTTTTAATCGTCAGGATGCTGCCGGACGTTCCACTCAATTGGCAGAGCTGAATGTGAAATTTAACACTGCCTACACCATCACCAAAGAAGAGCTCGCCTTCACTAAATTTAAACCCATATTGCAGCTCATGAAAATGAACAGCGTTGAGATCAACGAAATGGTCGCAATTTCGAGCCTTGCCAACACTTCCTTTCTGGTAATCTTGAGCATATCATACAGAAAAGTTGATTTACTGACATGACAAAAAGTCATGACAGGAGTTGAAAGATTGGATATAATTTTACACAGTCAATGTTAGTAAATTATTTTATCACACTAGTCTCATGTTAACCCATGTAATATTTCAGGAAAATCACCATTTGATCACAGAAATACTCATATTGTACGATTGTAATCAAAACATTAATAAAATACACTGGATCATTTTCTATAAAACAGATACTGTACAATGAATGAGGTTATGGAGCACAATTTACCAGGATTGCCAAAGAGACTTTAATTACAGATATAATCTATAATTGATGAAACAAAGTCACTTGAAGGCAAAGAATCAGCTTGATGGCTTAAAAAGAGGTTTGGGTTTGTGAATATGCCTGCTGAATCACCACAGAAGTGAACAGAGGAGCTGCTGTTTGTTTTAGTACTGCTGCTAATGGCCTGCCAGTTTCTGTAATTACAGACTTTGCTTTTAGGGTAGGTAGGAGAGAGAGTACTGGAGTGTTGAGACTTGACAGGAAGCAGATACCCAGGCATATTTGCAGTATGCTGGTCCTTCACTGAACTATAGTGTGCCACAGCCAGCATGGAGGAGAGATCATGACATATGGGGTGGTTGAAATGAAATACATAGGAAAGTTCATATGTTCTGCAGTGTCATATGCTATACTCCATCTAGAACTAATTTTAAACAGCATTTGGCTAATTGTTTTATGAAAATTAAGGAGGCAGTTTTAGTGAACTCAATTGAGAGAATAAATTGAATATTTGTACTTTCAAAATGTATTTGTCACACAGCAGGGCCATTTAAAATAAACTAGTACAGGCAAATAGGTGATTAAAATGGTGAAAAAAAATAAAAGAAATGGTGACCAGGCACAGCACCTGAAAATACACACTTTCCTTTATACTTTCATATAAATATCTACCTAAAATCTTGATGTTGGGCATGTTATGCAATAATTACCCATGTGCAAGGGTGTAAGGAGTGACACAATGAGCTGATAAGCAGGATGCCAAAGGACAATCCTTACAATGTCCAAGCTGCTATGTATTATAATGTGTACATACGTTTGCATGCACACACACACACACATTAGACATGTGTCCGGCTATATTTCAACATGCAAAGGACTTCCTGGCAAAGGTGGAGCAAGACTGGCATGCATGTAGCTCCGTTCTTTATGGACTCTGACTCTATACCAATGTCCTTATGTGGAAAGCTGGTTTACTTGGTGGACATCTTGGTAACGTCCCCGAGATGTCCCAAAATCTCTACGATTTCGAAAGACTTCGGTCAAGCTAAGATTTCAATGCCATACAAAATCCCTTACAAAATCTAAAGTTCTCAAATCAGGCAAATAAATTGGATTTTACAGGCTGGTCCAGCTAAAGTGTAGTGTTAGTGAAGTTATTTTGAAATTGTAGCTTCCCAAGCTACTCTTTAAAATAAGAACTGTAGTTAGCTACACTACAAGTTACTAACAAAAAGTAGCTAACTACATTGAAGCTATGCAAGGAGGAGGAAACCGAAAGAAAGAAACATTTCAAATGTATGTATAACCTTGTAGTTAAATTATGCTGACATTAAACAATTAGGGTGACAATTTTAAATCAAACATAAATTTATACTTTATATAAACTAATAAAACTAGAAAACACCATAACTGGAGTCGAAATACAGTAATAAACATCAGCAATTATCTAAATATTTCACTTTAAAAAAAGTAGATAGTAATTTCTGGCCAAGTCCTTTTAAGGCTGAGCAAGTGCTCAAGTGAATTAGTGAATCATTTATGGGAACTAGTTCATTTACTTGAACCATCCGAACAAACCGACTAAATAAAACAAATTGGAGTTGTATGCTAAAAATGCCCAATGCTAAATATGATTGAATCGTCTGTAAAATTGTAACCGGTACATTCACATGAACTGTCCGGAAGAATCGATTCACTTCAATAATTTGGATTTTACAGCACTATTTATAGAGAGAGAGAGAGAGAGAGGGCGGTTTAGGTGAGTGCATTTGATTACCCTCTTTGCTCCATTGCTGCGCTCGCAATGCAAGCTAGAGCTAAAAGACGAGATAAGGTGATTAGTTCTTTTAAATTAAAGGTGTGACTTTCCAACAGCCACCATAAAAAGCATTGAGATTTCTCCCATTCATTTTTCAATGAGTGGTCTGTCTTCTCCTTATTCATTCTCTGGGAGCCATGTGGAACTCAGTAATTTTATCATGAGTTACATTTAAAATAAATAAAACACAACTAAAAAATGTTTTAGCTGCGAAAAAGTGTCCTAAGGCAAGCTGTAAAATAGCATGCTGCTAGAAATGTGCAGATTGCCTCCAAGTGCCGCTGTCGTAGCTGAGATAAGTATTATCAGAGTCACTGACATGAGCACCATGCTTCATTCTGCCAAAAAAAAAAAAAAAAAAGAGAAAATTATTACAGCTTTCATTTAATCACCTCCAGATCCACCGCCTAAGTGAAACCTAATCATTTAAAAATACTCTGTATTCCTTTGATTACACAAAACACCTTTTAATGTAATTTGCAGCATTCTAACTAAACTAAGTGTGTGTATGTACAAAACATTAAAATATGTCTTACCCTTCCCAACCCAAAAAACACGATAATGCCTGTTTCTCTCTTTTCATGTTTTTAAGGCAGTCTGCTGAATTTTAAAGGGAATATAGAAACCATGCCAGAGGGTAAAAAACAAACAGTTCTAAAAATTAGAGCTTTAACATACTAAGTTTAAGAAGGACATGACCGGAGTATGCAAGCAGGGGAAACTAGACTCAATTTCTACAAGAGACTTCCAAAACAACAGACTCTACGCAGAAGATAGAAGAGGTTCTACTGCATTCTAGCAGAAAGCCCACTATAGTTATCTTTAAATAGGGTGGAAATGTAGGCGATATGAAACCACTTTGTTAAACTTTTTTTTAATAACATGGCAATGTGTCTGTTTAGGGAAAAAGAGATGGATACCTTGTTGTGGTATAGCTGTTGTGCACTTTTATACAAATAAAATATCAATCAACTTCTTTCTATTACTTGTAATAAACAAAAAGAAGAAAAAATAAACATCAAATGAAAGCTCAGTTACACAGAGGTCTGGAAGTGGAGAGAAATGTTTCCACTTTTCATTAAAAGCAGCTAAAACGCTGACCATTTCATTTACACATAAGAGCGTGCCAAAACCTCAGAGCTGGAACCATAAGCACAGCAGCATTTATGCCTTACCAATGAAATTCAAAAGCTGTGGTGCAAAAACAATATAGATGATTTATGAAAGGCAAGGGACCGGCCAAATGCCTTGATTATATTATGCAAGGAATTATTAACAAGGACCCCACCAAACGGAGCACAAAAACACCCCACTTGAGTTTCTAGAATGCCACACAAGAACAAAAGATAGCCCTATTAAAGAGATCTATTCAAATGAACTTAAAGGAGAATATTGGGCTGCTTTACGGTATAAAGAAGAAAAAAATCTAATGTTTTAAAATTATAATAATAAAAACAAAATCCATCAAGGAAGCTTCATATTACCATTGATCCAGCAGACTCAGTTTTGCTTTCATCCTAAAATTCTGTGCTCCACTACCTCAGAGGAGTTTTGGTGGAACTGACAAGGAAAACTAGCCTAAAAAGATGTAAAAAGGAGAATACACCAGTGCAATGTGTTACAGAACGCCCATTACCATGTATTAAAAGACCTCATTAAAGGACAATACATGTTCTTCAAAGAGAAGACTTCAAGAACAGTGACAAAATGCAAGAACAGAGATGACAATTGAACGGACATGGGCCACAATTACAAGCAACAGGAATTTACAGAACCTTCCAACTTGGTCAAATTCATCACTTGAAATTAAACAACTAACGTTTGGTTTAAAAGGCTGAATCATCAAGGAAAATACATTTACCTTTCAAAGTCAGATCACAACACTCTCTAAGAGTATGCAGGGAAAATTCTGCCTTGTAAAATGTTTTAAAGTACACACTCCCTTGCGCATTACCCCCAAAACACAGAAAGGATGGGGGGGGGAAAGCTATGAAATAAATGTGGTTAAATATAGCAGGCTTAAATAAGTCAGACTCTGCTGAGATGGAGAGAAATCTGAACCAAATGTCACTCGCTTTAAATTGTAAAAATGTCAAAAAGTTTAAATGCTGGCTGTGGTTGATGAATTCACAGGTATGCTAAACTTTGCAAATCAATTCTCAAGTTCTTTGTGGATCCCTAATTAGTAAGAAAGAAAAAAAAAAGAGGCTCATTGACTGCAAGGATGTAGTGAATGTAAGAAAGAAACTTGTCTGGGCAGTTTATGTAAGCAATGTTTTTTGGAACACCACACATAAATCTCTATCTGACAGAAATCTCTGAAATAGGTGTCCTGAAAAATAACACATGTCTCTGTGACAGCTCTAGACTCAGTATAAAGTAAAAAAGGAGTCAGGGGAGTAGCCCATGCTTTTTGTGGCCAATCAGAAAACTAGCCATTAAAAACCTGTAAAAAAAACTCAGGGTTTGCCAATTAGGTTAGCCGACATGTCTGTGGAGAGTGAGACCACGTCCACATTAATTTTTTCGTTTGAAAACGTTTTTCGTTTTTTCATGGTTTAGCCTTCCGTCCACACTGAGATGGCATTTTAGTCCAGCGAAATGGGAGTTTTTCGAAAACACTCTCCCAAGTCAGGGCCTGAAATTCATTTCTGAAAATGGAGGGGGTGGGGGGGGGGTCCCCCCCTGCACAGCTCATATGGGGGAGGGGGGGATTTATACATTTTGGGGGTAATAACACTCATAACATTGGCCTTTTCTCAATTCCTGTATAGGTCAGATACAACCTGGGTCAGAAATAAACTTTTTAATTTTAGGGAAATATTTGATTTCCAGGGGCATTTTTTACTTTTACAGGGGCAATTGTTTTTCTATTCTAACCTTATAAAAGGACCGTGTCATCCTTTTATGTTATAATTTAAGCAATTAATAAAAAAAAATGGCATGTTTCAATAATTACAAAATTGCATGGTCTGTACATTACACATATGCTTTGTTACTGGAAAAAAAAAAAATTATCATTCGCATATTTCGAAATATTTTGAAATACTATGAAATTAACATAGCCTACAAAACTAATGCATCGACATGGAGGATGAGATGACAGCATTTCTTCAGATTTGGAATGAGGAGCTTAAATGGATAGTTCACCCAAAAAGGAAAATTCTCTCATCATTTACTCACCTCTTGCCATCCCAGATGTGTATGACTTTCTTTTTTCTGCAAAACACAAATTAAGATTTTTAGAAGAATATCTCAGATCTGTAGTGATCAGACCTTTTTAGCTACAAAAATCAAATAAAGGAAACATAAAAGTAATCCATAAGACTCCAGTTGTCTTTTTTTTCTTTTACCCTAAATCTCCACTTCCACATCTGAAAGTCACATGTTGTGCCTGTTTAGTTTCACTTTCACATCTGGAAGTGAAAGTGAAAGTGGAGATTTGTGGTAAAAACTGACTTAAATATTGTTCTGTTTCTCACCCACACCTATTATATTGCTTCTGAAGATATGGATTAAACCACTGGAGTCGTATGGATTACTTTTATGTGTCCTTTATGTGATTTGTGGATCTACAAATGTCTGATCATCACTCACTTGCATTGTTTGGACCTACAGAGCTGATATATGTTTCTAAAAATCTTATTTTGTGTTCTGTTGAAGAACAAAAGTCATACACATCTGGGATGACATGAGGGTGAGTAAATGATAGGAGAATTTTAATTTTTGGATCAAATATAAAAAAATAAATAAAAAGCAACTCCATGCCAACTGAATAAATAATGCAAAAATAAAGTATTTACACTGTAAATTAGTCAGATATATGATTCATGCACTAAAAGTGGTTAATGTATAATTATTATTGTATCATAATGTTTTATTTAACATCAAGGCTATTTATCCAGATATTATTTTTGTTAATATTATTATTAACTACATTGTAGCATTTGGTTACATTAGATTTTGTGTTCTCTCAGACATAATTAACTAAATAAATACAGTATAACATTCATTCTTTCCGCACTTTTGGCTTCTAGCTGGTGAGGAGGCTTTTCAAACAGACAGAGGGGGATAGAGCGGATTTACTTGCGCATCTTCTGGAATTACATTTTGATACAAAAACAAGTTTATTGATTTGATTTGTTCATCAGTATTTATTGGTTTAATAATTCGCAGCTGCACTGTAAAGTGAATAAAAGTGTGCGGGAATTTCCCACGCTATGAACGTGGAACTTGCGGGAATGATTAAAACTATGCGCAACACCCGCAAAGAATTTCAGGCCCTGGAAGTGGATACATTTGAAAACACCATCTTCGTGTTGTTGTGTGGAAAGGGAAAACTGAGATATCTGAAAACAATAAAGTATTTGCTGTCATGTTACGCATTCAGGCAGCCTACATGGTAGCGCCGTTGTTGTGCCTGCTATTTACAGTACTTTGATAGCATTGTTAAGGATAAATGTTACTAGGAATTGCTGTCTGGCGGCAGAACGCGAGGACAATTTTGTTTCAGACCGTACATGAAACATCTATTTTTCACATGCTCAGTAAGGGGAAAGCAACTTTTGGAAATGGCAGAGTGGACAGATAGCTCTTCGAAAGGAAAATTATATCCAGATTAAGGTGGACATAGCCTCAGAATCAGCAGGTTGAGAATTTTATAAATGTTCGCACACACTTTCAAACTATGTTAAAAGATTGTGGTTCTTTTGTGTTTGAATTTAAATAAAACCATTGCATTTTATGCTTTTATTCATCCAAAAGTGAAAATAAATAAATAAATCTTCTGGCTTTCAGGCACTTGGTAGAACATGAATTTTCAATGAGGCTGTGAGTGTTGGTAAAATATGACTGACCACATAAACCCCAACTGCGTGGAATGGTGCTCAAAGCAATTGGTTCTGGGATGGTGTCCTTGAGGGACGTACACAAATTACAAGAACAAATTGATTCTCTCAGGCTTAGGGCTTCCTCTGTCCTTCCTTTGAACCGCAGGATTTCTGTCCCAATCACAGAAATAAAAGTCTCCCAAACTAACTCAGAGTTGAAAGCAGTGAAGTGTGCACAAATGCTGACTGCAAACTGACAAAAGCAATATGAATGCTTAGACAGCATTCAGTTTTTCACTCTAATGATGTGATAAAACAGGTAGTTTAATGCAACGTCGCTTTAACAAAACACTGAAAGAGAAAATAAATAAATAAATACATTGGAGAAAAATCTGCTGCAAAAACAAAAGGAATGTATCAAAACTTCCTCGTACACCAAGCCATGTTTCAAAATACGGAAAATAATGCCAAAAATGTAAACGACTTTAATACTCTCTCACACTTTGGATATACCGTATGCGAGTGGCATGTCACATCGCGTCAAAAGCAAATAGATCCCACTGTCTACACTGGAAGCATCTGTTGCATGGCGTACACTGTCAGAAAAAAGGGTATGTTTGGGGTCCATTTGTTATCACACAGGGTACAGCTTATGTGGTTGTACCCTCACTGGGTCAAAGTTACAACTTGAGGTACTAATATGTACCTTTGAGGGTACTGCCCCAGTGACAAGCCATTGTACCCCTAAAGGTACAAAATGTGCACTTTTTTTCTGACAGTGTAGTGTCGACAGTAAATGGATGCCACAATTGTTACTTTTTTTTTTTTTTTACATGACTTTTGTTTGTTACTAATTTAAATAACTTCTGACTGGTACATTAAAGCCAGCTTGTGAGGCTTCTGGTCTCTGGTCAACTAAATGAAATAATCTTTTGTTTCTAACCACATTTATAAACAGTTTTAGCAACAATTACATTTTAATAATATTTTTATAATAAGTAAATGATTATAACCATGAATTTCTGTTAAAAATAAAGTAGAATACAGGTTATTTTACCATTTATCCATTGCTGAAGTCTATTTGAGCTAACAGCTGATTGGTCCGTGCAATCTGAATATTAATTAGCTGTTGCGGCACATCGCATCAACGGACGTGCCCGGTGTAGACAGGGTGCCAAACTAGAGGCGGGGGGAATAATTTTGACTTTCTACTTTAAGATACTATATTGATATAACACCAATAATCCATTTTTTTGTTACTTTTCACATTAATTTTTTAAAGAACAAGTGTGTAAGAAGACAAAATGTAGTTGGATTGGTCAATGAACACTCAATTATATCTATTCGAGCAAGATGCAAACTCGGAACAAGTCCATAACTTGTTTCAATATAGATTCGAACTCTTCAATTTTTGTGTAATGATAAAAACACTGGAACCAAGATACACTATTCCCTTACATTTGTTTGTTTGATTGCAGTAAACTGTTTGCAATGCACTAAACATAAAGAAGCGCAAAACTGCTGTACTGCATCCCAGATAACAAAATAATATCACATCACCAGGCCCCTGCTGGTTCCCACCCCTATTTAAAAATATTTAGCAGCAGTCCAACAGTGATCCAAAGAGATCTCAAAAACTCTCCAGTTGATCTGATGAGAGCAGTGGTGAAGTTTATGCATCCAAACCAAAGCCAAAACTTTGAGGGGCTGAGCTGGGTGTGCAATATCTGACAACTGGAATGACTGCCACCCAGCTGGAAGCACAATTAAGAGTGTACTATGTTCAAAATAAATGATAAAATTGCAAAGATTACACTGCAAAAAGTTCTGATCCAGTGTAGTAATTACCCAAAACAGCAGCCCAGCTCTGTCTCTGGAGACGATTTCACTGGCAGGGCCAGCAAATAAAAAAGCCCTCCCGGAACAGAACTAATACACAACTTTTTTCTACACATTCATAATTTCTTATTTCCTTTAAATCCTTAATACTTTCTATCTCCCCATTTAGAGAGCTGTAGGTTGCAGATACTACCTTTTTTATTGAATAATCCAGTCTGTTTTTTTTATTACAAAAGCAGTGGGTAGTGATTTCAAGCACCAGGCTTCAAAAAGGGTGCAAAAGTGTCATAAAAGTAATCCATGCAACTCATGCATCTTATTTGAAGTCTTCTGAAGCTAAACAGTATGATGAACATTCATTTGACCTCAAGAATTAAACTGAAAAATGACTTTCAAGTTGTTTCTCGAGTTGTTTTTCAACAAAATTATATGCACGAGTCGCATGGACTACTTTTATGATACTTTTGGGTTGTTTATTTAGGCTTGGTTGCTTTGATTTGATTTCAAATGCAAGTTCCTTATCAGACTGAATCTTTCGAGAGAAACTGCAGACTCCAGATCCATCAGTGCAACACCACAAATGAAACATGCCCTTGGAACTTGCCCTATAATCCTGACTAACCTTGGAGTTGACTAGTGACTGGTCTTCATTTTGTGTTCCGCAAAAGCTAGAAAGTCATACGGGTTTGGAACGTCATGAGAGTAAATTATGACAGAATTTTCAGTTTTGGATGAACTATCCCATTTAGTTGATAGTGGCAAGGAAATTGATTCCTTGTGAAATTAGAATGACATCTTATTCTTACCAGCAATACATCACATTCGAGATTAGATTTTAAAAAGCTCTGGCCAGTTATTCTGTCTACCAATAACATCAGGGCATCGAGTAATAGGAAAAACCAACAACTCTGCAATCTGTAAATGCCCCATCAAACTTTAACACAGACAAATGGAGGCACACAGCCAAGTCAATGTGCCTGATTTGGACTGAGGTGGTCTCTTCAGGTGAAGGAGGATCTTAAATCAAAATGTTCTTTATAAACACACACACACAAAGACAGCAGCTATCTCCATAGTCTCAACGCAGTCCTCAGCTCACTCTGCAACCACTTACTGCGCTCCTAATCATGTCAACTGACACAATTTCCTCTTAGGAAATAAAATGCAGGTTAAGATCACATTTACATTAAACAGCACAAATGCGGCAGCAATTTAAAGCTGAAAATGGGTCCACTAGAATAAGATTCAATAAAAGAGTTCATGGGTGAATGATCATTTTAAGCATGCATTCTTCCTAATGAACTCGCATATGATTAACGCAAGGAATCCGGCCTGCAAACAACACTAAACATTGTGTCAGTCCATCAATGTTTAGCATTTGTTTACGAAATTTGTATTAGCCAGTGCTGTGCGTGGGAAAGATACAAAAAAGCCAGTGTGAGCACTAATGGAAAGATACATTCATAAAGCGTCCTCTAATTAAATTCACTCTTGATATTTTCTTGATATTTAATAATGCACAGCTGCACAGTTAAGTCCATCTTGCCTCTCAGTCCATTAAAAATGACCAGAGAGTTAATAGTCACTAATGACAGGGAAAATGACAAGTCGTCTAAGCATAATACATTTACAGCATCACACACACCATTAGAGGCAAAAGCAAACAAAATATGAAAAAAACACAACAACAACAACAACAAATGTGACGAAAAATAAGGACAAGCACCCATTTCATTTCGGTCACGTCACCATGACCATTTGACTGGTAAATGTATCAAGATGCAATTTTCTCTCTCAGTGTTTGTGTACGTCTGGCAAATAGCCCAAGCAACTAAGTAAAAGAATTTTCTTCAAAGAGTGATTAGCATCCTGCAATATTTCTGCTCTGATAAACTGCAAAATATCCCTCAGTCCCTCTACAACACATCTGTGAGAGGATCAAAGTAATCTGCTTCTGTATCGACTGCACAGAACCTTCACTGTTTACTAATTGCCCTTATATTACACTTTTTATGGTGTCCTCAATTGCCTTATTGAATTGCCATTACACTGAATTGCATTATTGCATTGTATTGTATTGTATTACGCTGTTTCTACAATGCTAGAGGACCATATGGTGCTAATTAGTTTACTGCAATGACTTGTCATTTGTCCACATTAACCTAGGGGATTTTCTCAAATTGTGCAGCTCTTATTTTTTAGGCTTTTGTTTGTATTACAAACTTTTATTTGCTTGTGTGTACCTATGCTCGAATTTGCTACAGAAGCAACCTTTAGTCACAGAGATAACTCACCTAATTTATTTTTTTAAATCCATTTACTGTATTTTGAATTAATGTACTGATGCAAGCCATGTGGTCATCTCATTTCAAGGCTCTCTTGGTGAAAATGTGCAAATTCAACGAACAAAGAGAGACAGGAGTGAATCAGTAATACAGAAATCTGAAAACTATCCTTGGAGAAGAGCCACAGATTCTTAAAACCTCGAGAGGTAACGAAACGTCAATCTGAACTGAAAAAAAAAAAAAGCCTTAAAGGGATAGCTCACCCAAAAATGAAAATTCTCCCATCATTTACTCACCCTCATGCCATCCCACATGTGTATGACTTTCCTTCTGCTGAACAAAAATGTAGATTTTTAGAAGAATATCTCAGTTCTGCAGTGACTCCAGTGGTTTAATCCATGTCTTCTGAAGTGATATGATAGGTATGGGTGAGAAACAGATCAATATTTAAATCATTTTTTTACTTTAAATCTCCACTTTCACTTCCACATTCTTCTTCTTTTGTTTTTGGCATTCGCATTCTTCATGCATATCGCTACTTACTGGGCATGGAGGTGAATTTATAGTAAAAAGGGGCTTAAATATTGATCTGTTTCTCATCCACACCTATCATATCACTTCTGAAGATATGGATTTAACCACTGGAGTCGGATGCATTATTTTTATGATGCCTTCACATGATTTTTTGAGCTACAAAAGGTCTGATCATCATTCACTTGCATTAAATGGACCAACAGAATGGAGATATCTTTCTAAAAATCTTCATTTGTGTTTAGAAGAAGAAAGAAAGTTATACACATCTGGGATGGCATGAGGGAGAGTAAATTTTCCTTTTTGGGTGAACTATCCCTTTAATTTGTTTTGGTATACTTATTTCACCTCATTATTGGCCACTGCCGATGGGTGAACTATCCCTTTCATTTGTGTTGGTATATTTATTTCACTACATTATTGGCCACTGCCGATACCCTTATCAAAGGGCAAAATAGACGATGGTAAATTTAATGCCAATATACAGTATTTAACACAATTTAAAAAAAAAGAAAAATGAGATGTACTCAAATTTGTTGAAATTAAATACTTATTTTGCACAGTAATTTACTGTATGTCCAAATTATGAAATTGTCTATTATCCACTGACATACTGTACCTGTTGTTAAATAAAAAGGGGAACAACTTCTATTTATCACCCAACCAGACATGTGTAATGGTCAATACCCTGGGCCAATAAATCAGTCCACCACTAGTAATTAGCAATAATGAATGAATTTATAAGAAACAAGTGATGGGGTGAAAAAGGAAGGAAGGAGATGGTAAAGAGTAAGGTAAAGAGACATAGCTATAACTACCTCTGACACGATCGGGCCTTCCTTCTGCATGAAGTAGTGCTTTTTGAACTCATAATAGGAGTTGTACTGGTGCCAGGACTGCAGAAAGTCAAACCTTTAGGGTGTAAAAGACACACCAACATTTTATAGTTATTACACATCATAGAGATCTAACAGGAGCAGTGAGACTGCCATATTAGAAGCATGGCTTAATGAGCAGGATTGTATTTGCTTACCGTGGGTCATTCTTGGCACGCACACTGGTCTCGAATTTCACCCCATTTCTGGCCACATACTCAGCTAGTTTATCAATGACAGGCTGGATGTCGGGGGGCGGGGGGATGATGGCTGGGACAGGAGTGGCTGCCGGCACTGGGGCGACGGTGGTTTGAGGAGGCTGAGAGCTAAAGTATTAAAGAAAAACAATTAGCATTTGGTGAAAGAAATACCATTACTTGAAAGTCAGCAAAACAAATGTGTTAGTGTTAGGTAAGTTTAGGTTTGAATCACCAGCCAAAGCCCCCATCATCAAACACTTTTACTAACAGAAAAACTGAATCTTTCATGACTGTGATTAGCACATTTCTGCAATGATATTGTTAATCGAAAACAACAACATGCATTTAAAAAGCTAAACACAGGCAAACGCCTGTAACGGAATGTCAAGTTCTTTTAACTTGCATCTTAAAAATGCTGCACTCCTGTGCAAAACGCTAAAAAAACAAAAAAAAAAAACAATAAGATGCGGTGCAATGGGTAAATACATCCGTCTAGGTCATGTTTACGTAGAAAAACAATTCAAAATCAACGTGGACAGACACAAAAATGGTTTCTGTGTGAACGGCTCCTAATGAAGAAGCACATACAGACTTTTAGAAAAAAATTCTGTCATTAACTTTGTTGTTCCAAACCTGTATGACTTTCTTTCCTCTGTGGAACACAAGATGAGATGTTATAAGATTATATCTATATATATATATATATATATATATATATATAAAGATCCAATTAAATGATGGTGATGGAGGCTGTCATTCTGAGTAACATCTAGTCCATAGAAGACATGGTTTGAAACATGATGGTGACTAAATGATGACAGAATTGTAATTTTAGGATTGGTACTTGGGTGGAACTACAGAGCAAAACCAGACAGTTAAATGCAGACCTGGAAGCTGGAGGGGCAGCAGGAGCAGTGTGGGTGATAGGAGCAGATGATAGAGTCGACACTGTGACTGGACCTGCAACAGGGACTGATGGGATTGCAGCCACAGGGTCCAAGGTAGGTGTGGTGCCAGGGGGAGGTGGTGGGCCAGTCGAAGGAAGAGCCGGCATCATGCCTGTGGGCAGTGAGGTGTAATAGGCACTGGCGTCAATTCCAGGAGGCGGTGGGGCCAGGCAGTACGTACCGTCAGGCAGCATACAGTAGCCATAGTACATTGCCGCCACATTAGCTGTGGAAAAAGATGAACATGATGACTAAATCAGATACACCCACCAAGGGCGAATGAAATTGTATGAATTACAATATGAAATTCCCGTTTCATGCTCGCCTGCTCCTTTACTGAACAAATGTGTATTGAAAGAGACAGCTTAGTTGTTTATATATGTGGGTGAGCAAAAAGGAGATATACATTAAAACAGGTTGTTGATAGCATTTTTGTTTCAGTTAAAATGGCAGAAAGCACAATGAGGGAGCTCTGCTGTTGATGCAAATTCAAAACTGAAATAATCTATGTTTGGATCACTGTCCTCATAATTAAATTCCCTTTTAAAGCAGAAGATAAAATGAGAGTGGAAGAGAAAAATCACATTCCTTTGTTCTGCCCGAGCACATATAATTAGGATCAAACTGCCCTTGTGTTGAGATGGCAAGCAAATAAATACTTAGTTTTTGAAAAACACACTTAACATAGCGTTATGAAAGTCAAGCTTTGCTTTTTCCTTCATTCAACTGTTATAAGATAACAAAAAAGACCTCAGAAGAAAAAACAAAGCAGCTCAATAAAAACCTAACACAAACAGAGCCGCAAGTTCAAGCTCTGTTCATATCAACATAAGCAAATCTGTGCTGTTAGTCAAATAAAGTGTGGTGCAAATTCAAATTCTTAAGATATTAAAGTGGGCACTTAAGTATGAACAACTTTATAGAGTGACTCATTATAAAAACAAACTAAAAATTACACAAGAACAAATGTAGATGAACTAGTCTAGTCAGTTATTTGGACAACAGGTTGAGCATTGTTACCAGTCCCTAATTGCAAGACGATTTTGAAATCGTGCAGCCCTAGTGAGCACTGACGAGTTTGCACAAAGGTAAAGGCTACAAAAAGGTAAAAACTACAGAAGAAATGATAATAATGAAAAAATTTAAAGGCGGCAGAATTAAAAGTGACGCCATCTCCTGGGTACTCTTGAAACGAGGGCTGCTGGAAGAAAGCCAGACCGATAGAGACCAATAGACTCAGTCTGCTCATTTAGGTGAGTTCAGCATTCTGTTTGACTGCAGCTACACATCAAAGGGAGCTGAAAGAGGAGGGGGAGGAAAGGGGCATCGGGGATCTGGACACGACTACATTTACTTCACCACTGGCTAGGGTGTGTGAGCACGCATATGAGTGTGGGGGTGACAGCAAGAAGGAGATTGAGGGAGGGGATGGAGAGAGAGAGAGAGAGAGAGAGAGAAACTGAGCGCAAGAGAGAGCAAGAGCCAAGAAAGAAATTAGAAAATAAGGCATGGGAAGAGAAAAGAGAGAGAAAGCAACAAAGATATTTTGTGAGAAGTGATTGAAAAGCAGAATGAGACTTGTTTGGCGAGTGTAAATATTATTTGAGATGCGGCACAGCAAGGGCTATAGCATTTGCATATTTTTTAAAACAAATAAAAATGGATGATTTCCTTTAAGGTTTTAAACAAATATTCCACATGGTAGTATGACATAATATTTTAATATGTTAAATAATTCAACCATTTGTAAATAATACTTTGGTTCACATTAGATAGGGGCCCAAATATTTTTTTTTATTATTACTATTATTATTATTGAATATAACACCACAGAAATATTTCAAAATAATAGTGAATAATAATAAGACTTCAATATGCATTTTATTGCACTTCTATATTTGTTTAAAATTGAGTTCAATATCTCAATGTTGTTAACTAATGTTAACAAATGGAACCTTATTGTAAAGTGTTACCATTCCAACAATAATAACCAAACTAGAATTCACATTTCTCATAACAACAGAGCTTTTACTCCAGCTAACCAGGCTTTATATTCAATGATAGGATCTAATTATTCATGACATCTCCCTGTGGAGTTAAAGAGGCAGCGAGCTGTGGAAGATCTGGAGATGGAGAGGAGCTGAGCTCTCAGCATGTGCTGCTAGATTGAACTCAAGCGGTATTTAGGCAAGATTAGCCTGAAGAATCAACAGACAATCCTGAATGCCTGGGGGTGTGGGGGAACACATCACAAATGCAAACAAATTTATACTTACTCAGGCAAATATGTTTGTTAAGTTGACAGAGTGAGTTCTAATGTTTTATTTTGCTGAATCTAACAATCTTGGTTGGCTAAGACAGAATAATCCAAAGACCTGAACGGAGTAGGAAGTGTCTTACAGAGGTTAATGGATAAGTCCTACTGATAATGGTAGATGAGGAGCTGATCACCATCTAGACCAGCATTTGAGACCCAACAGTGCAGTGTCAGTTGACAGAATCCTAAACTTGCTAAGTTACTCTGTGGCTTTTTTCAGGTCAAGAACTGCCCACAAAATATTTTGGGTAAAATGTGTGTTAAAATTACGATCTGAATTTGTTTGTCCAAACGTATTAAGTCCTGATTATTTCACCAACATATCACAGAAAACAAAGCAGAAAATATAGATGTCCTTTTTGTTTATTTCTATCTTACTTGCTCCTAAATTCCAGGTATATTTTTAAAGATTCGATGCCACAAACCTATCAAACTTTGGCAAATCAATAATTGGTTCTTCTAGCATGCACGCAGACAGGTAGAAACCTATCCTGTGCACCCTGATTCCGAGAAGTGGTGTGAAGCTAGACAATCACAACAGAACTGACAATTTCAAGTAGCGTTTGCCATTTTTGGGTGCAATTTTCATCAGACGGTCCATGAACTGACAGTGCTGAGACTAACAGAACCCTAACTGTAGTGTGGGATGTTCCACTATGACACAACGATAACATGTTTATTGCAAAGCCACCCAGAAAGGAATCCTGCTCATTGAAACAAATGGCCCATTTTACAATGCATGATGATGGACAACTTATTCTGCTGGGATTGCAGTCTTTGCAGCCGCTTGGTCCAGTAATTGAAGAGTTCAAAGGTCGCAACTCCCAACTGTCAACATATTCAATAAATTAATCATGTGGGTTGAACGGATGTGGATCAGTGAATTCTACTGAACATTTCAGTAGAAGAGTGATGCCCTCCCGTCGGGGAGGGAAAGGTTGGCATGCCGTGTGGTATGGCGCCAGGGTGACTCATGGTTGATGAGCAGAGCATTTTGGGATGAATGAATAGAACGGCATGCTTAACGTAATAAATCTAGGACCTTCTTAAGCTATGGCCACTGGCCATAAAAGAGGAAATCCAAGAAAGCTTGGGGTCAGCCAGCCATGCATGTCCCTGGAGCTCGCTGAGTGTGCACTTCCACTAGCACCATGAGTTCCTGCCGCTCGTTAACCAAAAGGAATCTGTATTCTTAAAGCATTTTTCGTTTCCGCGTCCCACATGGTGGGAACTTGGGCTCGAGTTGATAGCAACCAGTTTAAATATATCAAGAACTTCAATATTCAGTGCCAAGAGTGCCTTAAAGACAAATATACAGAAAACCTCAGATCCAGGCCAAAGCCATAAAAAAATAACCCTCACATTTGGACTCAGATTATAGGATGACTGTGGTTAAGCCCACAGAACTTCTCTTTGTCATGCTGTTAATCCTAGAAAATACACATTTGCAGTCAAAGTAGCTTTTCACAGAGAAACTGGCCACTGAACAGCGGTGGGGCACAGTAATCCTTCAGCACTGTCCTCAAGAAACCAGAGGAGCTCCTTCAGTCAGGCTAATTAAGACAAATCAGAGCTCCCAGCTTGAGTGTCTCAACAGCTGAGCACTAAATTCTCTATTTTCAATAAAAAAAAGAGAATTTTTCATTCTCACGGTACCTTAAAAATACTTCCAATTTAAAGCAGGAGCAAAGACTAAATGTAAACTGAAGTTTTAGACCAATGGGGGTGCGTAGGACAAAAGCCTTCTCTTATTCTCTTTAGTAGAACAAATGTGCCAGTGCTTGCCAACTCAATTTAGCAAAAGGGCCATTCCAAAGTGTTGGCTTTTCAGTGAGAATAGGTGAAACGACAAAGATCTCAGCATGTAATGGGGCTCAATTTGAGGGTTTGTAATGGAAAAACAATTGCCTTTTACAAGGTAGTGTGTTATTTGTGCACAACTAGTGTCGGACTAGTAAGGGAGCGCAAACAAACAGAGTGATATTTTGATAGTGCAACAGAGCCACGGAGTTTACACTTTTTAGGGGTTATCTCTGCTTATTAAGCAGAGGGAAGAGAAAGTATTTTAACACTGAAAGGAAATAAATTCACCTTATGTTGCCAAGTAAATTATAAATGACTGAAGATAAGCAGGCACAATGGGCACTCTGCCCGCTTTAGTACTTAATCTAATGAACTTATATCATATTGAACAGCACTGCCACGTTCACTCAAGGACACCCTAAAAATCAATCACCCTAAAATAATGCAAGATGCTAATGCTTTACCAAAGTCTTTCAAGAATTGGCATTGTAGTGGTCACGCCAATCCATTAAAAGCTAATTTCAAGGAGATACTCATATTTACTTTGCCAAAGAACAACTTCTATCATCCAAAAATAGTACTTGTCAGAGCTGTGGCACAGTAGTTGCACACAAGCTCAGGACATATAAGAGCTGTTGGCTCACAGGAACCCAGGTTTAAGTCTGGCCTGGTTTACATTCTGACTGCGCTCACCCCTACTTTCCTGTCTATACTCGGTTTTTGTATAAATAAAGGTAAAACCCCTAAAACAAAATTATATATCTAGCTATCTGTTTGTGCAACCAATGGCAGACAGGTGGAGTTTCTTGGAATCTGTTTGAAAACAGTGATTATTTCTACAATTCTGTTTGGTGATGCTATTGGTGCAGAAATGACACTTTAGCTTTAAGGTCCCTAATCACAGGTTGAAAAGCTTGTCTGTTGCTTTTTGGTTAACCATATAGATCGCCTGCTGATTTGAGGCCATACTCACGATCAGTGGTATATTCTGCCTGTGTGGTTACTACTGAGGTTTGATGCTCTCCCTCCACTCTGGTTGTCACTGCCGCAGCACCATTATTTTCCTGTTGGGCTTTCCGAACCAGCGCTGCCAAAGGGTGATCCGGGTCAATGACCTGCAAAGGCTATGACAAAAACATACAAGGTCAATGGGCTGTGTACTATTCACAGTATACATGTTCTACTGTATATACAGTGTAAGAACTGTCCAAAAGTCTTGGGCCAACCCAGAAAATATGTTTGCAGCTGTTTAAACACAGCAAAAAGGATTTATTTGCTTGTAAAAACCCCATATGCTTAGGTTAAGTCAATAAATCAGGTATTAAATGAAGCCAGTATTTTGTGTGGCCCCTTGGAAGCACTTCACTTTAACATGCTGTTCTGTAGTTTGTTCAGGTGACGGATCCTTGCAAGCTTCTTGCACAATTTGCCAATCCCTCTTCTGACTCAGGCTGCTTTTTGTTCTTTTCCTTGTGCATGGGATCCGACACAGCTTAAATTGGGCATGGTGGCTCTGTGGTAGCCAGTTAAACATAGTACCAATAAGTCTTTCTCTGACATACTGGCATTGCTATGAGCCAAATTTCTAAATTTACACTCGTCTCCCCACAGTACTTTCTGTCAGTGGATGTCACTCCATGCATAATGGGCTTCTGCATACTTAAATCTATGGTTTTTCAGTAGTAGATACTTACAATGGTAGAAAATGGGGCCAGTCAACAAACATAGAATTATTATTATTTTATTTATTTTTGTGGTAATCAGCATTACGTCACAAATGCTGTCGACTGAGCTTACTTGTATTGAACCTGGAACATTCCTAAAATGTTACCGACATAACTGACATCCTTATGTTTTTTGTCTTGGATGTTGTCTGCCTTATTGTCTACGATAGACAAACACTTTTGGACATTGGTTCAGCAATCTCACACCGTAAACCGGACTTCACATTCCTCAATGCCGACCCACTGTTTACAAACACGGCAGCGGAGCCCTTTGTCTGGGCAGCACGGCCGCGGAAAAGCAGGAGGAAAAGGGGAAACAGAGCCGGCGTTCTCATCAGAGTAAGACGCCGCACAAATCGACCCCCGCTACCCACTATTCTACTGACAAATGTTCAGTCTCTGGATAACAAGCTCTGCGAGCTGAAAGCGCGGATCTCTTTCCAACGAGATACAAGGGACTGCTGCATTATCTGCCTAACAGAAACTTGGATGTCTGCGGAGATTCCAGACTCAGCCATTGAACCCGCGGGGTTCTCCGTGCACCGAGCGGACAGAGCGAAAGACCTCTCAGGCAAAAGCAGAGGAGGTGGTGTATGTTTTATGATCAACAAATCCTGGTATGATCAGAGGAATGTACATTTTATCAAGTCTTTCTGCTCTCCTGATCTGGAATTTCTTATGCTTCTGTGTCGACCATTCTGGCTACCGAGGGAATTCAGCGGTCATTATCACTGCTGTGTACATCCCCCCACAAGCCGACACAGACCGGGCACTCAAGGAACTGTATGGGATTATAAGTGAGCAGGAAACCGCACACCCTGAGGCCACGTTCATTGTGACCGGGAACTTTAATAAAGCCAGTCGCACCAAAATATCACCAGCACATTAGTTTTAACACACGAGGGGACCGGGTTTTGGACCATTGCTACTCTCCCTTCCGGGATGGCTACAAATCCCTCCCCCGCCCACCATTTGGCAAATCGGACCACTCTTCCATTCTGCTTCTGCCCGCTTACAGGCAGAAATTGAAACAGGAAGCACCCACCCTCAGAACGATCCAGTGCTGGTCGGACCAATCAGATTCTACGCTACAAGACTGTTTTGATCACGCGGACTGGGAGATGTTCTGGTCCGCCTCTGATGACGACATCGAGCTTTACGCTGATAGCGTAATGTGTTTCATCAGAACGTGCGTAGAGGACGTCGTTCCGACCAGAACTGTACGAATCTATCCGAATCAGAAACCTTGGATCAATAGCGATATTCGCGCGGCACTTAATGTGCGGACCTCCGCTTTTAATTCCGGGAACGTGGAGGAGCATAAACAAGCCAGTTATGCCCTCCGAAAAACTATCAGAACCGCAGAATGCCAGTACAGGAGTAAGACTGAAGGACAGTTTAACACCACCAACTCTATGAACACCGCTGCCTCTCTACCGGATGAGCTAAATACTTTTTATGCTCGTTTCGAGGGAAATAACACCGCCCTCGCGGAGAGAGCTCTCGCAGCTGAAGCTACAGAGGTTAGTTCACTCTCCGTCTCTGTAGCGGATGTAACCCGATCCTTCCGACAGGTGAATATCCACAAAGCCGCTGGCCCAGACGGCATTCCGGGCCGCGTCATCAGAGCATGTGCGAACCAGCTGGCTGGTGTTTTTACGGACATTTTCAACCTTTCCCTCTCTTTGTCTGTAGTCCCCACATGCTTTAAAACATCCACCATTGTGCCTGTTCCAAAACAATCAAAAATAACTTGTTTAAATGACTGGCGTCCTGTTGCTCTGACCCCCATCATCAGCAAATGTTTTGAGAGACTAATCAGAGATTACATCTGCTCTGTATTGCCCCTCTCTCTTGACCCGCTGAAGTTTGCTTACCACAAAAACCGCTCCACTGATGATGCCATTGCATCTACAATACACACTGCTCTCTCCCACCTGGAAAAAAAAGGAACACTTATGTGAGAATGCTGTTTGTAGACTACAGCTCAGCATTCAACACCATAGTGCCCTCCAAGATAGATGAGAAACTCCGGGCTCTGGGCTTAAACAGCTTGCTGTGCAGCTGGATCCTGGACTTCCTGTCAAGCAGACGCCAGGTGGTTAGAATAGGCAGCAACATCTCCTCATCACTGACCCTCAACACTGGAGCCCCGCAGGGCTGTGTTCTCAGCCCACTACTGTATTCCTTGTACACACATGACTGTGTGGCAACACACAGCTCCAGTGCCATCATTAAGTTTGCTGATGATACGACGGTGGTAGGTCTGATCACTGACAATGATGAAACAGCCTACAGAGAGGAGGTGCACACTCTGACACACTGGTGTCAGGAGCACAACCTCTCCCTCAACGTCAGTAAGACAAAGGAGCTTGTGGTGGACTTCAGAAGAAAAGACAGAGAACACAGTCCCATCACCATCAATGGAGCACCAGTGGAGAGAGTCAGCAGCTTCAAGTTCCTGGGTGTCCACATCACTGAGGAACTCACATGGTCCATCCACACTGAAGTCGTTGTGAAGAAGACTCATCAGCGCCTCTTCTTCCTGAGACGGCTGAGGAAGTTTGGAATGAACCGCCACATCCTCACACGGTTCTACACCTGCACTGTGGAGAGCATCCTGACTGGCTGTATCTCCGCCTGGTACGGCAATAGCACCGCCCACAACCGCAAAGCACTGCAAAGTGTGGTGCGAACTGCCAGACACATCATTGGAGGTGAGCTTCCCTCCCTCCAGGAAATATATACAAGGCGGTGTGTGAAAAAAGCTCGGAGGATCATCAGAGACTCCAGCCACCCGAGCCATGGGCTGTTCTCACTGCTACCATCAGGTAGGCGGTATCGCAGCATCAGGACCCGCACCAGCCGACTCCATGATAGCTTCTTCCCCCAAGCAATCAGACTTTTGAACTCTTGATCTCCCACGATCAAAATACATCAGCACTGCTCTTTATTACCCTTACTCTTATATCTCACACCGGACTGTCATAAATTATATTATTATTATTATATTATGTTCTCTCTTAACAAATGACTATCAACCGACAGCCTGAATGTCAATACAGTACATTCTATATATATATATATATATATATATATATATATATATATATATACACACTTCTTTATATATTTTTATTTTTTATTTTTTATTGAATAATGTGTATCTATATAGTGCGTATTGTATACTGTACAGTGTATGTTATTATTTGTATATTGTTGAGTGTAATTATGTGTATAACAGATGTTTAAATTGTGTTGTGTTAATTTGATATTATTGTAAATTGGTGTATGTCTCATCACTGTCACGACTGCTATGTTGATTGGAACTGCACCCAAGAATTTCACACACCATTGCACTTGTGTATATGGCTGTGTGACAATAAAGTGATTTGATTTTATTTGATCCGCAAGTCTATTCAGCTGCATTTACACTTTAATACCTAACACACAGATCACAGACTTGAGTCTGTACTTCAGATACTGTAGAAGTACTATTATTGTTGCATTCTTTTTTATTTTTAGTATCGACTTGATACAAACATACCAGTACATCCCTTCTAGAGTCCTTTTTGCATGTTGCCTTCCTGCAAGAATGGTTTCTTTGCTTTCCCTGTGAGACCACTTCTTTTCAGACTACTTGAAGTTGAAGAGCATCTCAGTCTGGATCCTGAGCAAGCACTTTACTGGATTTCCCTCAGTCCCTTAAGGAAGTGGCCTTTAATGTACTGTTCATCAGAAGTAGACAGCTATGAGTGTCTTCCAGTGCATTTTCTGTCTTCAACCTGTCCAGTCTACACAAATTGCCACAGCACAGCTTGACCACCACAACTTAGTGACATTTCACTAAAAAGCATCCCAGATGGCATCTCATTTATTTGGCTGAAATAATGCCCAGAGTGTACAGAACTGTAATCTAGGCCAAGGGTGGCTACTCTGAAAAAGCAAAATTATAGTTTTTATTTATTTAACATTGTTTTGTCACACATAATTTCCATTTTCATTTGTGTTGTTTTGAAGACTTTCTTATTTTACATTTTGGAAAATAGTAACAGTAAGTAATGAGTAGGTCCTGTATATAAAAACACACATTTATTTAAAGATACTCTGTGTAGAACTTGACATACAGCTTATGTGGTTTTACTGTATGTTACAAGTAAGGTCTCTGACTACTATGTGCTAAATGTTAATCATCACATCAGCAGCAAACATTGCTCAAGGGCTAATTTTTCAAGCTTACAATGAATGAGCACTTGAATGGCTCTTAAAAGGACCTACACAACAAGTATGAAATTGGCTCCTTTCTTTACCTTTCAGTTATATTACCTAATGGAGCCTGAAGAAAAGTATGCATGAGATTGGAAAAATAAAATGAATGAATAGAAAGAAAAAAAAAAAATGTCTTTAGAACAAAGCTTGAGACCATGTATGCAAAAAAAGTAAATTTGTTTAACAAGGTGTTTTCATATTGATTCAGATGTAGTTTCATTTTCACTTGCTCGGCAAGCATGATGAAGCTGCTTTTGTCATGAATCATGCATGACTGGAGACTTCAGATGCTGTTAAATTATCAATCCAGGACAACATGTGGGTGGCATTAATCCCTTATTCCAGAAGAACAAAAAAAATAAATAAAAAAAAAATAAAAACAACACAGGCTGACTAAGCCAATGGATATCATGAAAATTCAGATATCAACCATTAGAATTGTGATGAATGTTCTACAGTCACTCTTCCTTTGCAAATAAGATTATTTTTTTATTTTTTTTTAAAGTTTATCATTGAAAAGCAAACTTTATGCCATCAAGGCAAGAGAGCTTAAGTCTTTTATTAGGAAACCAAATCAGATAGCATATTAATTTATTTTACAAGCTTTTATCTCTCTTCACTCTCCAAGTGCCACAAATTGACACAAAACAGCTCAGTCTAAACATACAGAATATTAAATCAAGAAAATCAAAGTTATAAACATCTGATGTCTCCTTATTTTGAACAAATATATAAAAAAGGAATGCTTTGATGTCAGATGCTTTGATATCAGGCCCAATTCTGCTAAAAAATATAACAACTTAACAGTAATATGACATTATTTTGAAATGTGCGGCTTTGAACATTTAGTAACATATACATCGAATTAGAAAAAATTGTTAAATGGCCTAAAAAGAGAAACACATGGACTGTTGGACTAACTGAGAGGATGTTGATGTTTATTTAGGGATTTGATGCATAGTAGGGGGCTAAATTACATTTCATTGCGCTGTTGGATACAAACACACATGATAGTATGAAATGAGATCCAGGGTGCACAATTAATGGTCTGAAAATGACAAACTGTCAAACAAGTGTATTAATAATTCAAAGCACTAAGGGAAGTCTTTTAGCCGTACCTTCATTATTTCCTCCAGACGAGAGCTCTTCTTGGATGCGAACAGACTCGGGTGAAGGTAGTTTCCATCTCCGTCATCATCGTCATCATCAGAATCATTTGACTTTGATTCTGTTTCAGAAGGGGACATTTGTTTGGGTTGTTAACTACCTTAAATTTCACATTTAAGACAATCAATCCAGTTTTCTTTTTTTAATCATAGAAAGCTAAAATGTAACTCTTGTTAAACATTATTATGTGCCCTTCACAATAACAGCAAAAAAATTTTAGCACCCAGAGAAATTAAATTAAACAATTACAGTCAACATGAAACAGCATTCACAACCCATTTTACTTCCGTAATTTGACGTATTTGCTAATTAAATGGGATGTTAAACTAGAAAATAATTGTTTGGATTGTGAAAAATGGGCGTTCCAAACTAGAATTGACCTATGTGGCTGACCAGCCTGATACAGCTGATGGTCGACCAGCCTGAAAAAATGGCAGATGGAGGGAGAGTTCAGGAACCTGTTTGAAAACAATAACTTTGCAATTTCATTTGGTGATGCTAGTGGTTCACAACTTACACACTTCAGCTTTAAGTAAATATGGTCAATTTTAATTTCATTTTGACTTTAACAAATGCTTAAAAAATCTTACCCTGTTTCTGGTCTTGCTTGCCTTCTGAAGCCAGGGTGTACCTCCCTTCCTTCATAGCTAGAAGAACGTGTTTGTAGTAAGGGTTCAGGTAATGGTCGAACCGTAGGAAATCAAACTGGGAATTCCCAGATTGCTTCGCCTTCAGCACAATTTCAAATTGGGCCCCTTGCTTGCACACAAAGTTGGCGGTGCGCTCAATAATGGCGTGAGTCTTGGTGGTCGCAGGCTAAGAGGAGACAACAAAGAGAGCTATCAAGGCTGAGATTCTGAGAAACCTTAGAAAGTGGGCCAACTTTGGGGAAAAGGGAATAATTAACAGATTAACAAGAAAAATCTGGATAGGAAAAAAAAATAGCATACAACATGCATCTATAATAAATTACTTCAGGCACAGAATTTAAGCTACTGCAGTTCACATAGTGAAAACGATTTGTGTAAAAGAGTGGGTTGGCGCTTCATGAATCTTAACTGGGGACTTCAATTAATTTCATCACAATGTATGCAGATTTTAAAACATCTCATCACAAATCTTTCATGTTGCACACAAAACAAAATCACATGTATGTGTTGAATTGATTTATGGTGATGGTGTGTTTTAAATGATAAATAGTTCATATAGTGTCACAAAGGAGAAAACACGATGACGTATCTTTATCTTAAAATTAAGTATGAATATTACATGAGCTGCACTTTAGCTGCACCGTCCAGGTAAACAGAGAATGTATTGCTTTCAAAGCCCCAGAGACCAAGAAAGTCAAATAATGACAACCTAATTTGAAGATGAACAAGCCAGTGTTCTTTCTCAAGATTTCTTCATTGCTTCAAGCTATGTGACTTACAATAAATAAAGGTAGTCAGAGCAGCTGAAGATTAGTAATTCACAAGGCTCCTTCAAAGAACCAACCAACTTAAAACTAATTGTTTTTTTGTTTGTTTGTTTTTTACAGCCAGAGCTTAAGGGATAGTTCACCCAAAAATGAAAAATGATCATTTGCTAACCCTCATGACGTTTCAACCCAGATCCACATTCACTTCCATTATATGGAATAGAGTGACCAGGATGTTCTTAAACATTTCTCCTTTTGTGTATTATGGAAGCGAAAAAGTCATACAGGTTTGGAACAAGCTAAATGATGAAATAATGACAACATTTTTATTGTTTTAGTGAACTGACCTTTTATGGACTTAAATAATCAGATCTTACTAACTGAAGAGCACCCCACCACCAAAAAAAGAGAAAATCAGGGTGCTTTATTGCAACAAGTGGTCCACTGGAAGCAAAGGTCTTTGTTGCTTTGTTTCAGACAGGACCTTGTGGAAAAGTGCTGACAAATCCTTGGTTTAATAGGATACAGAAGGGGAATTGTGACTTCTGAGCTTTTATAGAGATTTAATTTGGTGGGATCAACTTGCTTTATGTCACAGATGGGGGGGGGGGGGGGGCTTGCAGAGCCACAAATGGCCCCTTGCAGAGTTCAAAGTTGTTTCAGAGGCAGAGCAAATTATGACATTTCAATAAAAAAAATGACACAGAGACAACATTTTTCCATGCACATTATTTTAAAAATTATGGTCAAGTTTATGTAGAGGTTAATTAATATGTTGACTTTTATTACTTTATAATTCATTTAGTCAAAACAGTTGCCCTAAAGTGTGACATTGTATCCTGTTGCCCATTTTCATTGTGGGGTGATTTCACATTCTCAAAGTCTAGTGTGGCCACATCTTTAGGCATCACATTCATCTTATGTATATAAAAGTGGAATCCCAGCAGAAGTGGTGCTGCTGCTACTGTGAAGTTCTTTGTTGATTCAGCACTGCTAACAGCATGCAGCACGAATGGTCTGCCTTTTGAAAGAATCTTTGTGCCTCACTGATGCCTCCTTCCTTTCTCCAAAGTACCAATCCAAATGTATTGCTATATGCATCTAAGTTCATTAAGGGTGCTTTCACACTTGGTTCGACTGCTTGGACCGAACCAGAATTTGTTGCCTCCCCCCTCTCCCCTCTGGTCTCTGTTCACATTCTATTTTTTGGGTCCGAACCACGGTCCGATTACATTTTCAATGCGAGTACAAATGGCAGCTGTTTACCACTGTAACTAGGCAACAACTCAAGAAGACTTCAGCTTCGCTGTGTTATTAAAGCATTCATCTCTTTGGATTTACCACCAAAACTTTTACATGCACAAAACGACAATTATATTTGTCTGCCACGGATTCACTGAATGTCCAATGATGTGAGGAATATTAGCGTTTGTCTGCCGCGAACCCGAAGATGCGTTTAAAGAGATGTGAAGAACGTGATCTGCTCTCTGGAGGTGATTTATTTTGACACAAGATCCAGCGAGCAGCAATCAACTGACAGCTTTCAGTTTACACATGGCCCTTGATCACCTGCATGGAGTGTCATAGATTGAACTTCTTGCAACATTCGCAAGTCAGAGGGACACAGTTTTGATCCAGGTTGATAGAATGTGGACAGTTTAAATGAGATTTTGTTGAACGGCAGTCTACTATTGTGGTAACACAATGGCATGTAACAGCAAAAAAATAAAAAATTTGATTGGTCGTTTACATGTCTCAGATGGTTCTTGTATGTGCAAGCAGATGATTCTCGGCACCCTTATGTCTTGTGAAACTAATCAGACAAACTGGAAAACTTTTCAGCCAATGTGATAATTAAAAAATTATGAATCTCGACTGATTTATCGCTCTCTGCAATATATCGGTCGACCACTACTTTTTATACAGATGAAACTTCAAAATCCACCAGCGCGGGAAATCTATTAAAAGAAATCCCAAATCAAATACATATCTGATTGAAGTATTTAAGTAATAGTGATAAGACAGTGATGATTTGACTGGCAACAAAATCAGACTATTCTTAACCCTGGGTTAATGCTTTCTGCCCCCCTCTAAACAAGTTGTTTAACAACAGCCAACCAAATCATAAAGTGCCTCAGTGCTTATCTCATTAAATATTCATGCACTTTGTATGAAGTCGCAAACACTTTCATGTGCAGTGTTTAGTTACAGCTGACTGATAGTTAAAAATGTCAGCATAAAAGTGATAGCAAATGCATTAACTGGAGTTATAATGAAACTGTATTATATTTGTAGTATGTTTCAGAAGACTTAAAAGGTAAAGAGTGCAATTTTTCTATGTTAAAATGTACTATTCGGGGGCCTGGGTAGCTCAGCTGGTATTGACGCTGACTACCACCCCTGGAGTTGCGAGTTCGAATCCAGGGTGTGCTGAGTGACTCCAGCCAGGTCTCCTAAGCAATCAAATTGGCTCGGTTGCTAGGGAGGGTCGAGTCACATGGGGTAACCTCCTCGTGGTCGCGATTAGTGGTTGTTGCTCTCAATGGGGCACGTGGTAAGTTGTGCGTGGATGGCGGAGAGTTGCATCAGCCTCCACATGTGGAGTTTTCGCGGTGTCATGAACAAGTGCCACGTGATAAGATGCGTGGATTGGCGGTCTCAGAAGCGGAGGCAACTGAGACTTGTCCTCCGCCACCCGGATTGAGGTGAGTAACTGCGCCACCACGAGGACCTACTAAGTAGTGGGAATTGGGCATTCCAAATTGGGAGAAAAAGAATACTATTCTATATTAAAAAAAATACTATTCCAGCTTAAAATGTACAGACAATTAGAAGCAAGTTATTATAAGCAAGCCAATGCAACATTGGCTCAACCAGTGGCATTACTATCTGTTTTTTCCACCACTGGCAGGTGGGGAGAGTGCTTGTAAACATGCAAAAAGTAATGTAATCCCAGGGTTTACAAACGTACACTAATAAATCTCAAAACCTGATAACTCAGATGAATTATTAACCCATATGAAGAATGATTATGCTAACCTAGGATTAACAAAGCCCTTAAGTTCCACATGCTTGAGTATACTTTACAATCTGCTCACCAGCTCAACGTCCGGAGGGATGACGAGGCCAGGGGGCGCCACAAATGGTTCCTCACTCTCTTCCTCTAGCTGATCTTGATCTGAGAGAGGGGCAAATTGGGATAAAAGAGAATGAACAGACAAAAATCCATAAATGCATAAGAGACAAAAGTCAGAAATGCATGAAAGATAGAAAATGATGATGAAATAACAATAAAACCAACATGAAATTGTAATCTGGTGCTCTTTTAATTTAAGTTAGGAAATTTAAGTTTCATTTCGAATTACTCCATCTTTCCAACACACCACAAGCCCTGTCTGCTTTGTTTACCTGCTGCTGCCTCTATCCACTTGTCCACCCTGTGCCTTCCCTTGAATTGGCCAGGACAGGTGGAAACTAAATTTTAATTTTATGTCGACTTCAATGCAAAGGGGAAGAGAAGCTGAAGATGGATCCACATGGCTGGTGCATTTATGTCCAACCCAACATCTAACACTGTCAGCGTATTTTATCAACTCCTTGTTGCAGTTGAATTTACAGTGGAAGCAAATAGGAGATTCAAAGTGCACAATGTGTTTCCTGTTCTCTGTTCCCACAGCAACAAACCATTTATACCTTGCTGGTTACTATAACAAATTGAACTGCCCTGTCTCATCGTTCTGAACAAGGAAAAAAGTAATACTAAAAATTGTGTCTTTATAATGATGTTGCAAAAGCAACAGCTTGATGCTGATAATTGATTAATCTGTCAATTATATCTTTGATAAATCAGATAGTCCACATCTTGCCTAATTGTTAAACATTGTGTGCAAAAAAAATGGTTTTAAAAGAAAGGTTACAATATAAAGTAGGGAAAAAAAATTATTACCCCAGTATAAAAAATATTATAGAAGCAAAACCACAAACTAAGTGTTACCATGTAAGAGGCAGAATGTTCTGCAGGAACACATATGTACATTCCCTCCTCACTCCAACATTGTGTTACAATTCAGAATAGTTTTCCTGTAATGAAGGAACTATTCTTAACTATAACTATTTTCTGTAATCCTGTTAAAGGGGGAGTTCACAAAAAAATGAAAATTCTCTTATCATTTACTCACCCTCATGCCATCCTTAGATATGTATGACTTTCTTTCTTCTGCTGAAAACAAAGACTTTTAGAAGAATTTCTCAGCTCTGTTGGTCAAATCAATGCAAGTGAATGGTGACCAAAACTTTGAAGCTCAAAAAAATCATAAAGGCAGCATAAAAGAAAGCCATACAACTTCAGTAGTTTAATCAGTGTCTTCTTAAACAATATAATAGGTGTGGGTGAGAAACAGATCAATATTTAAGTCATTTTTTTTACTATAAATTCTCCTCCCTGGTCACTCAATCTCCACTTCACTTTAACTTTCACATTCTTCTTATGTTTTTGGAGATTCATATTTTTCAGCTACTGGGCAAAGAGGATAATTTATGACAAAACAATGACTTAAATATTGATCTGTTTCTCACCCACACCTATCATATCATGTCTGAACACATGGATTTAGCCACTGGAGTTACTCTTATGCTCCCTTTACGTGGATTTTGGAGCTCCAAAATTTTGGCACCAATTCACTTGCACTGCATGGACCTGCAGAGCTGAAATATTCTTCTAAAATTCTTAATTTGTGTTCTGCAGAAGAAAGTAAGTCATGCACATCTGGGATGCCAGGAGTAAATCATGAGAGAATTTTCATTTTTGGGTGAACTATCCCTTGAATATAGCCGGTCTTGTGCATCAATTAATGTTTGCACCTTTTGTAAAAGTTGTGTATGAATCCCTCAATTGTCGTAAGTGTCAAAAGCTGGATCTCAACATCAAATAGTCACTGTTGGGAATAACCCAATGTGCAGAACATGATGGGAAACCAAAGAATAAGCATGATCTGGAGGATTTTTCTTAAGAACAGTGGGCAGCTTCCCTGCTTGGGTCAAAGCAGGCCTCATGAACAACTATCACAAAAGACACCAACAGTCCTTGTTCATCTGGGAAGTGAGATGCCATATTAAGAACCAGGGGGTGTAAACTTTTGAACTGTATTAGCCTATTTGTGTAAATTCGGTAATTATACAGTACTTTCTTGTGGAATATGTAAATATCTGTTGTCAAATAGCTTGATCTGGGCAGTACTACATACAAAACAAAATGTAATTTTTAAGATCCCTCTTATTTTTAATGATAAACTTCAATAAAGCAAACTTATGCATTCAACTGTAACAGCAAAATATAAGCAATTCCAAGTAGTCCTGGTAAAACCCTTTCAACCGCATTGAAAAGGACAAGCACTCTGTAAAAGCACTTCTGTCCATTCCCTGGTTGCCAAATCTGGCATATCGACCATGAGCGGCAATTCCATCCGTGGCATACATTACAACTGGGGCACCTTGCAATGTTCTTTCTCTGATATTCAGGGAAGGAATACTGTCTGGCTTCAAATTCAGCTCTCTCACAATTTACAACTTCTAAGTCACAATAAAGACGTCAACGACATTATTAAACTATTGTCTGTGTGCATGTAATGAAACGGGGGATCAGGACTGTGTGCTTCAGGCCAAGCATCCTGTTCCCTAACAAAGGCTTGTACAGGTGTGAATGAGCAGAACAAAAGCTTGGGATGAGATAACTGTTTGCTTTAAAAACTCATTTGTCACCACGTGCTGAATTTCCAATCGAGATGAGCTCCCAGGCCTGAAACTAATTCCAGGCCTCTGTTTATATAGCAATCAGCCATGGAGTGTGATGTTTTTGCTAAAACCCTTTAGCAGTAAACTGCAGGATATTGCTGGTCATTAACAGTCTCTGCATTTCAACTGTCTGCCTTGCACACTCTTTAGAAGATTTTGAGCTTTTTACTGCCTCAGGGCTTAAAAACGATTTTTATTTGACCTACGGGAAATGGCCTTGTTTCATCCCGGAGTATTTCGAGGCCGATTTGCAAAAGTGTAACTGAGGGCACATACAGTTCTCTCAGAAAGTGCATCTCCTCAGGCACACTCACAACCACCAGTTCAAAATCAGCGTATGGGCTTTGAAGTTGTATGGTTTCTGAACTTGTATGGTTCCCACCTGTTTCTTTGCCGGCCTCATCTTCCTCAGTGGGCTGGGAGGGGTCGTAGTAGTCTGCGCTGTAACGGAAGGCCACTGCGTTGTAGGTCCCTTCATCGGCCAAAGCTTCGCTTAGTCTTTTATATTCCTCCTCTGCAAATGAAATAGAAAAACAAATCCATAAACTAAACAATTTCTGAAGACAATGTGAGTGGTATGTACCACATGTATTCTGTTTTTACACTAAATACAGAATAACACAACTATTAAAACTGCAACAATGAACAAGGACAGTCCAATATAGAACAGTCCAAACACTTTATTATCATTTATAGGACGTTAATGTTGACAGATTGATTATAGCCTGGTTTAATGAGGTTAAATTCCCCATGAAGGGCGAAACAACATGATAACTACATAGACTAAGGACATCATATTTCACTCCCACTTACTTTGCACCTCTGCTTTACAGAGTTTTAAATAGAAAGAGCAGGGCATCATTTTGACTCATGCAAGGAAAACATGGATCATCAGGTTCTGAATAACTTGACAACTTTTGGAGCTCAAGTACATGCTATCAAAGAAAAAGGGGGACTTAGCAAATATTAAGAAATTCATTTTTCAACCTTTATCTCAATTTTTTTAAGAATAATAAAATTTGTAATGAAAACATTTGTATTAAATTATAAAAGTGTGCATAATAGAAGCATTTTCAGTAGTGGACTTTTTGCATCACACTGTATTATATTTTAATATGCTAATTGGCAACTGCAAACAGCCTAGTTAGACTAGTGAACTATATTAATGGCAGAGAAATTGTTTACTCTGATTATGTTAATATTGGGTGGCCAATGGCCAATATAATGCAGATATACAGTTGAAGTCAGAAGTTTACATACACCTCAGCCAAATGCATTTAAACTCAGTTTTTCACAATCCCTGACATTTAATCGTAGAAAACATTCACTGTCTTAGGTCAGTTAGGATCGCTACTTTATTTTAAGAATGTGAAATGTCAGAATAATAGTAGAGAGAATTATTTATTTCAGCTTTTATTTCTTTCATCACATTCCCAGTGGGTCAGAAGTTTACATACACTTGGTTAGTATTTGGTAGCATTGCCTTTAAATTGTTTAACTTGGGTCAAACATTTTGGGTAGCCTTCCACAACCTTCTCACAATAAGTTGCTGGAATTCTGGCCCTTTCCTCCAGACAGAACTGGTGTAACAGAGTCAGGTTTGTAGGCATCCTTGCTAGCACGTGCTTTTTCAGTCCTGCCCACACATTTTCTATTGGATTGAGGTCTGGGCTTTGTGATGGCCACTCCAATACCTTGACTTTGTTGTCCTTAAGCCATTTTGCCACAACTTTGGAGGTATGCTTGGGGTCATTGTCCATTTGGAAGACCCATTTGTGACAGAGCTTTAACTTCCTGGCTGAGATGTTGCTTCAATATATCCACATAATTTTCCTTCCTCATGATGCCATCTATTTTGTGAAGTGCACTAGTCCCTCCTGCAGCAAAGCACCCCCACAACATGATGCTGCCACCCCCATGCTTCACGGTTGGGATGGTGTTTTCTTCGGCTTGCAAGCCTCACCCTTTTTCCTCCAAACATAACAATGGTCATAATGGCCAAACAGTTCAATTTTTGTTTCATCAGTCCAGAGGACATTTCTCCAGAAAGTAAGATCTTTGTCCCCATGTGCACTTGCAAACTGTAGTCTGGCTTTTTTATGGTAGTTTTGGAGCAGTGGCTTCTTCCTTGCCGAGTAGCCTTTCAGGTTATGTCAATATAGGACTAATTTTACTGTGGATATAGATACTTGTCTACCTGTTTCCTCCAGCAACTTCACAAGGTCCTTTGCTGTTGTTCTGGGATTGATTCACACTTTTCTCACCAAACTACGTTCATCTCTAGGAGACAGAATACATCTCATGGTGTTCCCATGGTGTTTATACTTGGGTACTTTTGTTTGTACAAATGAACGTGGTACTTTCAGGTATTTTAAAATTGCTCTCAAGGAAGAACCAGACTTATGAGATCTTGGCTGATTTCTTTTGATTTTCCCATGATGTTAAGCAAAGAGGCACTGAGTTTGAAGGTAGGCCTTAAAATACATCCAGAGGTACACCAATTGACTCCAATTAGCCAGAAGTTAATCAGAAGCTAATTGCCTAAAGGCTTGACATAATTTTCTGGAATTTTCCAAACTGCTAAAAAGGCACAGTTAACTTAGTGTATGTAAACTTATGACTCACTGGAATTGTGATATAGTCAGTTAAAAGTGAAACTATCTGTCTGTAAACAATTGTTGGAAAAATTACTCATGTCATGCACAAAGTAGATGTCCTAAACAACTTGCCAAAACTATAGTTTGCTGATATGAAATCTGTGGAGTGGCTAAAGAATGAGTTTTAATGACTTCAACCTAAGTGTATGTAAACTTAGGACTTCAACTGTATACTGTACACGAGCACTTTATTAGGAACACCTGTACACCTACTTATTCGTGTGATTATCTAATCAGCCAGTCGTGGCAGCAGTGCAATGCATAAAATCATGCATCGAGCTTCAGTAAATGTTCACATCAACCATCAGAACGGGGGAAAAAATGTGATCTCAGTGATTTTGACAGGGGCATGATTATTGGTGCCAGAAGGGCTGGTTTGAGTATTTCACAATAACTGTTTTTATGTTTTAAAATGCTTTTGTGAAGATGAAATAAATAGTGTACTTTCATGTACTTTATATTTTCATGTACTTACCCCGTATATGTACATTTAAATTTCTAAAATGAAATTATATTTGCTTATACCATATATGTAGACATTTTATCAGTCATTTTATCAGCCAGTTTTCTTGAGACATGAGTGTTTTTGTTGACGAAAGGTCGACACCGCAATGGCTCAGATGTGATTTTTGGCTGAAACTCAACATGTCACTCCAAAAGGGATCATCCATTTGGCTGCAATATGAGCCTAAACAAGGAACTACAATTTAATTCTGCCTCTCCAATTAATTTGTCAATATTATAGAGATGCCAAAAAAAATAAAGTATATAATAAGAGCCAGCGTTCTTGGTTCCAGAATATTTTCCCCCATTCATTTTCTCCATATAGGATCTCTCTTCAGGATTACTGGTAGTGTGGTTCACATCTATTAAACATGATATTTTAAAAATGACGCTGAAATCACACTAACTTGTGGCTTCTACAGAAGCATATACCATTGAATGTTAAAAGGTTCATGCTTGCTGTGCTCTATTGAGGGTGAAGAACAGAAAAGCTTTGAATTTAAATGGAGGACAGCTGCACGCCATGAATAAAAAACATTTAAGTCAACCAAAGGTGTTTGCAGTGGCTCAGGTTTGAAGTTTAGTTGAAGCTAAACTTGTCAGGCCAGTAGGACTGACCTATTAGCTGCAATATGACCCAAACAAGGAACTAGAATTTAATTCTACCTCTCAAATGAATCTCAAGATTACAGAGTTGCCAAACATAGATTAAGTATATAATTGCAGAGAGTCTGAGTCAGTTGATTAATTGTGGTAGATAAATATGCATTTACCTTGCCTGGCCTCCTCTTCCAGTAGATCAGTGTGCATGGCCAGATACCTCTCCTCATCACACAGAGCCTCTATCCTGGCCTCCTCCTCTGACAACTGGTAATCGTGATTCCACGAGCCTGCATCATATTCTGAAAGGTCATGTAAATGACCGCGGCCATCATACCTGCAATACAAATCACCTGGTTAAAGACAAAGGGAAATGAACTTTAACTTATATACAACAAATACTCACCGCATTGGGGAGCCCTAAAAGTAGAGGCTTTGTTTATATATTCATTTATGTATGCTTTTCTATTACCAAGATTCTACTTCTTCATTTAAAAGCTTTTCAAGAGATGCAAGAACTGAACATTGCCTGGGTGGCAAAAGGCAGACGGACTATATGCTGCATTTCAGAGGGTGCACAGGGCAACAAATGTGTGCGCCTGTACGATAAACTTACAAAATCCATCTAATTGTTCACTAAAACCTTAAAAAGATGCAACAGGCCTGAGTAAAAAACAAATAAATAAAAAAATGCAAACAACAACTCTCTTCTTACCTTACATGGTTCAATAAACCATTCCAACTTGTACCCTTGTCAGACAACTGAGACTTTTTGAGACTGCCATCCTAAAAATTACTATAAAAGAAATACATCCACAAAAGCCTGAACACATAAATACCTATCCGTTAGAACCCATTTGGTGGAAATTTTCCTGCGCTCGCTGCTGTATTCCACTTCTCAGTTCCAGTTTCTTCGGCAAAAGAGAGAAGTGGGCGATGAGGTGGCAATCGGGGCCTGATGGGACCCCTTAGCCTTAAATGCTGAGGAAATAAGTTCTGCGTTACGTTATAGAGAGACACACATACATATTGGAAACAAGGAACAGATCCATGCAGATTAAGGTGGTTCAATATAAATCGCTGCAAAGCACTCTTGGTTCTATAGCAACTGTCAGTTCTTTTTAAAGGGCTGCAGTTAAACTGAAAGGATGGGGTGGGGGGAGGGGAGAGAACATCATATTTGACAGACCACATGTTACAATTCACATCCTGTAAGAGAACAGTGTTAGACAGTGAATTAAGCACACACACACACACAAAAGCATTTGGATCATCATCATACTTTAAGAACCACCTTAATGCACAGACTAATTTACAGTAGCAAGTAAACCTAACTTGAATTTTCTGTGGTTTCAATTCAAATGTATAGTTCACTCAAAATTAAAAAAAAATTGGGCATAATTTACTCTCCTGTCATTCTAACTCTGACTTTTATTCTTCCCTGGAACACAAAAGGAGATATTACTGTTAGGGACTGACAATCTCATTCACCATTCACTTTAATGGCATCTTTTTTTTCCATAAAATGAAAGTAAATTGTGACTGAGGCTGCCAGGCTGGCATATTGCAGCTCCATTTGTGTTCCAAGGAAGAAAGTCATACTGGTTTGGAACAACATAAAGGTGAGAAAATTATGACCGAATTTTCTTTTTTCTCTAACTTTTGAGTGTGTGTGCATGCAAACTAGCCCTTTTATTTTTTTTAAATGCAACAAAAAATAAGGTTAAATCCAATGTTAAAATGATCTCTCTGCTCTGGCAGTGACCACAGCATATTCTCTAAATGCAGAGAAGCAGAGGCCTCACATGCCCAGGAGAGGAAAACAATAATGTCAATATTATTGAAATTTAGTGAAATCATTTTGAGGCACTTTGACCCACAAAAACATTGAATTTTATGCACTACAGTAAGAACGAAATTTTCGACGCATATATGTATACACCGATCAGCTACAAAATTAAAACCACCTGCTTAATATTGTGTAGGCTCCCCTCATGCCACCCAAACAACGCCAACCCGCATCTCAGAATAGCATTCTGTGATGCTATTCTTCTCACCACAGTTGTACAGAAAGGTTATCTGAGTTACCGTAGACTTTGTCAGTTCGAACCAGTCTGGCCATTCTTTGTTGATCTCTCTCATGGAGAAGGCGTTTTCATCTGCAGAACTGCCGCTCACTGGATGTTTTTTTTTTTTTTTGGCACCATCTAGAGACTGTTGTGTGTGAAAATCCCAGGACATCAGCAGTTACAGAAATACTCAAAACAGCCCGTCTGGCACCAACAATCATGCCACGGACCAAGTCACTGAGATCACATATTTTTCCCCCTTTCTGATGGTTGATGTGGACATTAACTGAAGCCCCTGTCCCGGATCTGCATGATTTTATGCACTGCACTGCTGTCACACGATTGGGTGATTAGATAATCGCATGGATGATTGTTTGGTGCTAGACAGGCTGGTTTAAGTATTTCTGTAACTGCTGATCTCCTGGGATTTTCAAACACCACTCTCTAGTATTTACGCCGAACTGTGCCAAAAAAAATAAATAAAAATATAAATAAAATAAACATCCAGTGACCGACAGTTCTGCAGACGGAAACTCCTTGTTGATGAGAGAGGTCAACAGAGAATGGCCAGACTGGTTCAAGCTGACAAAGTCTACGGTAACTCAGATAACCGCTCTGTACAATTGTGCTGAGAAGAATGCAGGTTGGTGATATTTTGTGGCTGATCGGTGTGTATATGTATATGTAGAGAGAGAGATTCTGCCACATCCTTTTTAAATGATAATTAACTAATTATATATTTTTCTTTCCAGGGTCTGGTGATAAGCAAGGACTCTGCTTATGCATTACATCCCCGAACTAACATAAAATAACCATTTTCACTGCTGTCAGTTACAAAAATGACAATCCAAGCCAAGTTATCTTAGAGCTATCATTGCCAAGTATCTTTTATTCATTTTTGGCCATGTAAACGATGCCACCAGCTCCTCCTGTGCTGCAAAACAAAAAGGCAACATCCAAGGTCCCCTTTGGAAGACATTAAGCTGGTTAAGGAATGAATCCGATTAGGTTTGTTTAACCGACCTATCGATCATGATGTTCTTGTCCCCCATCCATGGGATAAGATGTTTGCCCTGATCGTGGAAGTTGGCCCTCGCATCGTCCCGGAACAGCTTGCAGGCGTAGCCGAACACCAGCAGCTCTGCATACTTGCTGCTGTCGCTCTGCTCCTTAGCCGGTTTGTTTTTATCCTTCTTGCTCGCCCCGCGCCGGTACATTCCAAATAATATCCAGAAGACACGAAATGAGTGATAAGTTGTTTAGAAATCTATGAACAATGCTGTTAAAGTGGGGAAAAGTGAATTAAAATGCTGTGTGCTAACAAACACAATAACACATTGTAACACACAGCTCAGGAAATATGGCGTACGTGTTGAGAAATGTTGAGTTTCGGAGTCGCAGATTCGTTGTATTGTGTCAAGCGAAAATTGAATGTAGTACTGCGGTTTTGGTTTGTAAACATATTCGGATGTTGACATGTAAGTTTTAAGCTTTTTGTAGTGTTTTAATATAATATGAAATGCACTTAGACAGGAAAGAAGGAAATTATTCTGGCGAAAATTATTCTTAGCCGAAAATGTCAACGTGAAAATGAAATGGAGCACATTGGCGCCACAGTGAACATGTTCTAAGGTAAAATAACGTAGATAGGTGTGATAAGAAACAAATACTGATTTGTCCAAAGAATGATTTGGCACATTTTGTCAGATATGATTTCTCTCCCAAAAGCAAAATATCTCTGCCTAAACAACAGTTTGTTTTTTTCATGTTCACATATTCACAAAAAATTCAGATACATCAGTATAGGAATTACATAATTACACTGTTTAATTTGAAGAAAGAAAGAAAAGATTCAAAGATTAAGATTTTTTTATTATTATTTAATATATATATATATATATATATATATATATATATATATATATATATATATATATATATATATATATATTATATATATATACTGGTTGAAAGTCTCATCACATCCTGATAGCAATCAATAATTTAAATGGTATATATATATATATATATATATATATATATATATATATATATATATATATATATATATATATATATAATCTTCTGTGGAAGGGACAGGACTAAAAAAATGATCGGCCGATCATTGCATTCGGTCCGAATGTAATGATAGGATGTCCTTCCTGTCTATCAATCTATATTTGCATACCGCCGCGCAACTTGTTCGCGCAGACAATCACACGTCATCAGCGCGGTTTCCTTGACGCTCTGCAGAGCGAATGCGAGAATGGAAGGCGAACCACCAGTAAAAGTAAAGACCTTATTAGAATCTTCTATTTAACATTGGCGTTGCTTTTCCACGCTGGATGCAACTGCGGGACTCAAAGGGTCTGAAAAATGACGCCATGGTTGCTGTTTTTCTTTTGTACAGGTAATTACATGGTTTGATTTGTTTTTTTATATATATATTTCGTTAATGTAATTAAGTATTTAGCTCATGTGGTTAGTAGTATGTAGTGATAGAGGAGGCGTGGCTTTGGAGACACCTCTGAAGCGAGGGCGGGCTCTATGCTTTCAGAAACTATGCTTTTCTAATAACAGAAATGTATAAAAATGAGAGTTTGGAACGGGATAATCAGATGATCAGCTGGGATCTCGGCTTTGTTTCTTTGTTCAATGAAGTCTAATCTTTGACCTTTGGAACTCCTTGACATCGAGAGTTTTCTTGCAAAGAGAGAAAAGACTTAATTATTCCAGGACAGCTGTAGATTATTTTTCGTGGGACAAATAAGTAGGAGCTAACATCAAACCAAAATTTTGAGGATACATCACATATAAAATAAATAAACGAAGTCTTCCTCGTTTACACCACACTGTAAAAAATGTCCGTAATTTATATGGTAAAATACTGTAAAAATGTTAATTGGTTAACGAGTAGTTACCATAAAATATACGTAATTGTTTTAAAATATATTTAAAAGACAATACAATGTTAAAAAGTTGTAAAAAGTAAACATTTCTAGATGTAAAAAGTACGATTTTCCAGTATAATTAATGGTTAAAATTTATATTATGTTTAACATGAGAGTATGTGTACTTTTTATGGTATATTGTTAAAATTACAGTAAAAAAGTGTAACCGGGTGTTCCCAGAATTCCCTGCGTGACCCATTACATTTTATTATATTTTATTGGGAATAGTTATGTTTCTTCTCATTTTGAATATTAGTTATGTACTTTTGGGTGTTCTGTGTTATATTTTATGTAGTTTAGTTAATGTTTATTACATAATTTTAATTTCACATGTTTTACCCTGATGGTGTTGTGTTCTTGTGAGTGACACTGAGCACTGTCTCTATATGTTTATTGGTCATTGCTCCAGGAAGTGAACTTCATGTCATCATGTGTCCTTCTGTAATCACTACGGTGATTAACAATACATTATAAGTCAAAAGCAGATTTTTACAGTTTCAGAAGTTTAATATATTGTTTATCATTTAATAATATAAAAGATGATACTGCACCTTAAAATATACCATAAATCTTTTTTTTTTTTACGGAACAACTGTACATTTTACAGTTTTAAACTGTAAAATGTACAGGTTGTTCTGTAAAGTTGTTTACATTTTTACTGTATTTTTTACATAATTATTCTGGCAACCACAGCTGCCAGATTTATTTTAATTTTTTAAACAACATAAAAACATTTTTTTTGACAGTGCACAAAATGCACATTTACTATCAATGTCCATATATTTAGATGAAGCTGCCTTACAAGGGTACATTTTGTGTAGCACTTTAAAGTGCACGTCTTCAACTTTGTTTGAAATACAAAATTTATAAGGATAACCAAGATTTTTTCCAATAAATGTCGAGATTTGGGCATTCCAAAATAATTTCTCTAGGAGAAATCTTGTGCTTTGACTGAAATATTTGTCGAATACTTTACTGTACTGAAATATTTGTTGAATAATCTGAAACCATCTACTATTAATGCCGACATTATTCTTTCATTACTTCCAAAATTGAGATGGCTTTTCATTAACTATATATACTATTTAGGATAGCTTTTACAACCGATTGGAATTCTTTAAATAGTACTGGAAAATTGTATGAAAGTATAAAAAATCATAAGACATAATATTTCTATTTTCATCCAATTCTGCAAATCCATTACAAACTTTATATCTCTTTCAAACCATTTGCGTAAAAATAAAGATTTATTCCTAGAGGTAATATGATAGTTGTTTCAAAGAAACAACAGTAATTATGTGGATAATGCCTAAACAACAGTTGGTTCTCCTTAACCGCTGTAGCCACATGTTGCCTATGGCATAGGTTTTACGCAGAAGTATAAATCGGCCTTAAATGTAGCAGAAGAGCCAATTTCAGTACCTGCTGTTTACAGTATAATGGTTCAAGGAACGAAAACGGAAAACAATTTTTTTGTATTTTTTTTATTTTTATTTTTTTTGCAGAACGAAACCGAAAATGGGAATGAAATCCTTATTAATTGTTCCGGATATTTTTAAATGCTGGTCACCATTTAATAACCGGTTAATTTTGTTCCGATATTTTTTTAATGAACCCAAAAACCAAAGGGTTTATCACAGTAAATTTTCAGAATTACGCCACTTCCTGTTGCTCTTCTCTTTTTAGTAGAACATAAGCATGCACTTTAATTCTAAAAGTTGTTAAACAAAAAAATAATCATTCAGCCCACAAAAGGTGACTTTAGTCCAAACACGCCCATGCGGTGTGTGTGCATGCAGGAGAGAGAGGTTTTAGGCTATTAATTGAATTTAGGTGGCCAAATGAATATTTGACATTTTTGGGGGATATATTTAATATAAAGAATACCTTTATTGAAAAGACATTACTTTATATAGACTACTGTATACTGTGCTTGTTATGATTTCTATCCTGAAAAATCCCTCCTCATGGTAAAACATTGAATCGCTTATTTTTACTTATTTTCGGTGAGGCAAATCCCTTATTTTGAGCTTGATTTTCTCGTCACATCTAGAAACACTGCAACTGGTATATCACCACCCACCCTTAGCACAGAGTACTGTCATTTTAAAAAGAATGTTATTAACCATTGTTTTATTTCATTCTAACCGGTTACCATTTGGAAAGGAGGCTGCGGAATACCGGAAAGAAAAAATTGTGTTTCTGCTCAGAATGAACCAAAATTAAAAGCATTTAGTTTTTGGTCCCTGTACTGTTGCTTCCTTTCAAGTCAATCACTTGACATTACATTGATGAGCTGAAGATAGGGGTCACTCCCAAGAGCCCCGATCTCTCTGAATGGTTTTCCATCACATCAATTTCATTGGCAGATGCCTTTTGAAGTCCTGCCTTTCATGCTCAGTGAGCATATATAAGGCGGATCAGAAGACAGCCTCCTCAGAACTTCTCCTTCAGAGGCGAGAACGGATCGTTCTCTGTGGATCACGCCCTTCGTTGAGAGCTATGCACAGAGTTCAGCGAACAGAGATAGCTTCCCTTCTGCCTAGCAGTGCAAGTTTTTGCACCAACAAGGTTCAGCAGAAGACCTTCTGTTCCCTGGGTGCCCAGCGAAATGTATCCTTATATTTAAAAAAGAGGATTGGTAGCCCTCTTGATAAAATACTGTTTTGTATGTTCTTTTCATTAACATACAAATCAAACAAATGCAAGCACTTATGATATATATGTATTTTTCAGGACAGAATAATCGCAAGTGTGGAACAATTGCTGTCTTTCAGGCTTGGGCAGCGTCCACACTGAAGCAATGTTCGATGATGCACAATGTATTCTCTGTGAATGCATGAGCAGTAAGACGCTACGCTCATGGTAGGCATTCTTTTCGAAGAACGCTGCCATGCCTACAGTTTCGCGCAACACCTCCTCTGTGGAACACAGATGTGTGTTGCGTGAGGCTCAGACATGGAGCACGGAGAATTCAAGGAGACTCCTGCAGGTGCAAGCATTGAGGGCCTCTTGCTCTCCATTTATAGCATTTTATAGATGATCCAATTTATTTGGGCATATCCCCAGACAATTGTGTGGTGTCTATCGCGGCGTCGAAAGACAAGGCATCGGGCTTGAGTGGTCATCTCCATCCCAGTCCGAATACTCTGGATTGGTTGAATGGTATTTTAACAATCTCAAGCTGCTCTTCAGCATAAAAGTGCCATTCTTCACAAAGCCGAGCCCTCCAGAATGTGCTGTGCGCCCTACTCAGCTCACACGCACTTTTTCAGGAGTGAATGCCTCTACCATGCTGAACCATGCGTAGTAGAAAGGTTATAATGAGGAACACCCTTCACTCCCGCAGCCCCAGGACGAGCCGGATCAGACCTGCAGTTTTGCAGGTCTTTCAGGCAAAATCCTGGAGGACATGGATGAGTGGAATCTCTAGAGATGTGCACACCTCGCATTGCACACAACTTAGATGACTGCCCAAACCATCGGAGGATCGTTTGACAGCTCGATGGCGCTCAACCAGCATCTCTGGGTTTCAGACATGCGCAAGGCAAACAAGGTAAGGCTTCCTGACACTCTGGTGTCCCTGAGCTTGTTCGGAGATGTGAAAACGTTTTCTCAGAAAAACTCTAAGCTGCAAAGAAGCACTCGCAGGCTATGAAACATTTCCTGCCTATTCGTGCTGCAGCTGCTGAAAAGCAGCTTTGCTCACAATTTCCTTCAGGGCCACACCCTGCCAAAACTAACGCTCCTACAGCGTTACTCCTGAGCTGGTACTTCAAGTTGGGGAGTGATTCCTCTGAAAACATTTCAGAGAGCACTTGGTTTAAGGGCTGCCTCAGCTGCTGACACACTGCTGAGCTCACTGCAAATGAGACCCCTTCAATGTGGGTCGGTGTGAGAGTGCAATAGAACGCATTGTCACAACATGACATCAGAGACTCTTAATGACACGCCACTGTTCAGCCGCGCTGTCTACTTGAAAAGAAGCACTTGTTCGAATGACCAAACTCGGTATGATCACCACAAACAAGTCCAGTAGGGCTAAAATGGCATATAAAGTGCCTAAAATAACTGTCAGTTTTTCTGTCTCTGAAATAAATGTTGAATTTGTCAGAGCAGTTCAAACTTTCCCAGCCAACTGACATGTGGAGCTGACCGGCTCTTGCATCAAGGCATTCACCCATGAGTCAGGCTCCTGGGTTTGGACACCTTAACTCACGAGTGAAGAAATGCAAATATGCCTTTCCTCATAAGTCTGATACAACAAAAATGTTGTAAGGAAGGAGACAAGGCTATGGATTGCGCTGAAATGACCCAACCAGTCTTGGTTTTTCTGAAAACTGGTGCCCGAAAAGGGCATGTATTTACAGTCTGGTAGTCATTTTGGGATGAAAATCCTGTGGATTTTTTACATGGCCACACAGATGTGGTACTCACTGAGCGAGGCTCCATTGGGAAAATGGACACCTTAGCTCACAAATGACCAGCAGAGAAACGCAAATATGCGTTTTCCCCCTATTCACCTGTTACACCAAGTGCTGTGTAAAATCAGGCTGGATTAGGAAACAGTACTATTAGTGGCACCGAAATGGCCCAACTAGCCTTGGTTTCCAGAACTGCTGGAGGCTCTACCATGGGAAATTCCACTGAGGAGAGATTTAATCTCTCAGACACGGGCACGATCTGGCATCCACATCCGGTTTGACCATTAAACGGAACACGTTGGAAATCGATGGCTTGTCGCACACAGTGCTTGACACCATCTCACAATTAGAACCCCTTCTACCAGGCGCCTCCACGCACTAAAGTGGAAAGTTTTTTCAGACTGGTGTTCACCACAGAATGAAAACCCAGCAGACTGCTCAGTAAAAGTGATGCTCCAAGAGGGCTTGGATGTGCGTTTTTCCCCGCCAGCACTAAAAGTATATGTTTCAGCTATTGCAACATTCCACGCCTCTGTCGGCGGCATTTCAATAAGCAAGCATGAGCTTATAACAAGAACACAAGCAAAGCTTGCCGCCCACCACATCCCGTGTAAAACCACCTTTAATTTAGAGGGAACATTGCTATTCTCTAGCTACCAGTGATCAACTGAAGTAAGAGTAAAAGTTACTATAAAAATTGTGCTGTTGCATTACGAAACAGTATGGTTTGAACACTTTTCAGCCATTTTGATTGTGTGGCTTGACCTACAGTACTATAACTGTTCTGTAATTTGAAATAACAATCATCTCACTTAGCTAAAGTATGCCATTAATATATTTCAGGAAGAGAGAGTGCTACTGAATGCTATTTTTTGTTTACCAATATGAAAACAGGACAGAACCTCGAAGGCACTGCAGAGAGCATTACACAGATCTTACCAATGTGAGAAATCTGACAGAGAATCAGAGTCAAGTCATTTTGTATAGCACCTTTCACAACACACATCGTTTCAAAGCGGATTTACAGAAAATCATGCATTAACAGAAAATGAAACTGTAATATCTATAATGTCTTAGTCATCATTGTGTAGTTTGATAAAATACGATTGTGAATTGTGTTTTAATAATAAGTAATTAAATAATAACTGTATTTAGAAACCCAGTGAGCAAGCCGAAGGCAAGGAACACAAAACTCCATAAGATGTTGGTTAATGGAGAAAAATAACCTTGGGAGAAACCAGGCTCACTGTGGGAGCCAGTTCCCCTCTGGCTAACATCATAAATATAATGCCAATATTACTTAATTATGTGTAGTGCAAGTCATGGTTTAAAATTATTAAACTAAGTAAGTGTTAAGGGTCAGTGTTTAAACAAAGATTTTGTAAGAACTGTAAGATTAATGACTAATGTCTTTGAAGTTCATCCTGGATTAACTGCAGAAGTTCACATAGATGCATTGTCCTTTGTTAGTTGGCTGATGAAGGGTTTTGTTGGCAATTAATTGATAGTCTATGTATTCCATTATAAGAGTGTAGTCCATCATTAGACCAAGGTGATGCAGGCAGAGATCAGTGAGGTGCATCGCAGTTTAACCGGCTGGTAATTTTGGCGAGGCCTATCCTAAGTCCAAGATTCAGGCAATGGCATATGATGTATCCCATGTCTTATGGTTGGAGTTGGCATCAGTTCATCCTCTGAAGTCCATCGTAATAGACTGAAGTGATGTTTGGCTGGCACCGGCTGCATTTAGTCATCATCACTCAGAGACCCACAGCAGTGGAATCCGACACCAAGCTGGAACGGAGCTGGATCAAGCCGGTTCTGATGATCTCAGGATAGGAGTACTGAGGTTGAGACAGGGATACAAATAGAATAATATTAGCATAGATGCCGTTCACTTTATTGCAGAGTTATAGATCATGATCAATGATTCTGGTTCTGGCAGACCTAACTAAAGCAGCCTAATTGTGAGTTGAAGGATAAATGAGGTGTATGCCTGGCTACATAGATGAGTCCTTTAGTCTAGACTTAAACTGAGTGAGTGTGTCTGCATCCCGAACAGTGTTAGGGAGACTATTCCATAGTTTAGGAGCCAAATATGAAAAGGATCTACCTTCTTTTGTTGATTTTTATATTCTAGGAGCTATTAACAGGCCAGAATTTTGCGATCCTAATGAACATGATTGAATATAGTGTGGTAGAAGGTCACTTAAGTACTGCGGAAATAGACCATTCAAAGCTTTGTATTTCTTAGTTCTAGTCAGCACTCTGGCTGCTGCATTTTGAACCAAGTGAAGTTTATTTATTGATCTTGCTGGACATTCTCCCAGTAATGCATTATAATAATCTAGTCTTGAGGTCATGAATGCATGAATTCATTTTTCAGCATCAGCAACAGAGTATGTGTCGTAATTTAGCAATATTTCTTAGGTGGAAGAATGCTGTCCTACAAACATTGGTAATTTGATTTTCAAAGGACAGATTGGTATCAGATTTAACACCTAAGTTCTTCGCTGTTGAAGACTATGTAATAGTACATCCATCGAGAGTCAAATTATATTTCAGCGGCTTGTTTTTAGAGGTTTTTGGTCCAATAATTAGTATCTCTGTTTTGTCGGAACTGAGTAGAAGGAAATTTCTGGCCATCCAATCTTTGATTCCATTGACACACACTGCTAATATGGAGAATTGTGAAATTTCGTCAGGTTTTGAAGAAATATAATGTAGGGAATCGTCAGCATCTCCCAGGGGAAACATATACAAAGAGAAAAGCAGAGGCCCTAAAACTCATCCCTGTGGCACACCATACTTTTGTTTGGTTTGACAGTTCCTCATTTACATAGACAAAGTGGTACCAAAGTGTGTGTGTTGCTCGTTGTACTACCCGCATCCAAAACTGTATCTACCGGCTTCTCTTTCTCACTGACCTTCACTAGCTTTTGGATGCGTGTCTCTAACTCATTAACCTTCTCCATCAGCCTGACGAATTCCTTACATTTATCACATGTGAATTCCTCACTGCTGACGGAAGAAGCTATCATAAACGTGACATGCAATGCAGGAAGAAATAACATGAGCAGATGCCGCTTACCGCAATTGTTTGTTGTTGTTGGTTGTTCCAGAGCAGTGAGGGTTTGAGATCGATGTGAATCCCTCACGCAATTGTTTGTTGTTATAGTTGTTCTTGATAAGCAGTGCTTTGAGATCGATGCAATAATCTGTGTAACACAGGTGAGAAAAACGGGCGTGCGCTGTAAAATGCACACAGTTTAATTGTGATAAAAATAGAAAAATGGCAGATGTTAAGGATTAAAAGCTGAAAACAGATAGATAAGCAGGGTTGGGGAGTAACGGAATACATGTAATGGGAATACGTATTTAAAATACAAAATATAAGTAACTGTATTCCACTACAGTTACAATTTATATCATTGGTAATTAGAATACAGTTACATTCAAAAAGTATTTTGATTACTGAAGAGATTACTTTGCATTTTATTGTCATTTGTTTCATTTAATATTTAGTCCTTTCAGATGAAAAACATTTATACATATAAATGATGCGATCCAAAGTGCATTTGAACAGCGGTGAAACACTTTCTAATGGTGCGTTACATTCATACGAGCAGACAGAGAAGTAATTTTGCTGTAAGTTTGGAGCACAAGAAATAGAAATAAACCTTGTGTAAATTGTCAGCTTTAAGCTAAGCTAAAATACTATTTCTAGCCATTTTATATGCACGTTACCAGCACGATCATATTTTTTTGATCATGTTGGATCATAATTTCTTTTTTCTAGTAAGACCTTTAATATTAGGGCAAAAATCGTGTTCTTTATAATACTTTTTGTATTGTTTTCTTAAAAACTGCTGTTGCAGTTTGATTGATCTTGTTTTAGAAACAACACTGCACAAGATATTTAGGTTTTTCAGAGAATGTGTTTTTAACAGGTATATTTTGTCTTACAGTACTGGCAGATTTTTTTACAGTCAAAACAAGTGAAAAAAATCTACCAGTGCTGAAGAAGTAATCCAAAGTATTTAGAATACGTTACTGACCTTGAGTAATCTAAATAAATACGTTACAAATTACATTTTACAGCATGTATTCTGTAATATGTAGTGGAATACATTTCAAAAGTAACCCTCCCAACCCTGTAGATAAGTGATGCTAAAAAAAAGAAAAAAAAGAAAAAAGCTAGCGGGCTACATACACAGACTCGAGCTAGGCGCCAGCAGCAACAGGTAAAATACACACAGAGGAAACAGTAGAAAAGCGGAAAAACCAGAAACGTTGTAAAATGACAAAGGACAAAACAGTGAACGTATGAGAATAAGAATAAGCAATACTAAGCAGGCTAGCAGGATCCTTGACAGTACATATAGATATTTTACATCGTGGATCAGCCTGTACACAAACAGGATTTGGTCTGACCATCAGATTTCCAGTTATCAGAACTGGAGACCATTTATTCCTTATTCATTTGAGCAACCAGATAATGGGAAGTATGTTAATGGTGAATGGAGATATTAGCACTATACTGCAGTTTCATTCAGATATTCAGGCAGATGGAACGATGAAAACTGCTTTTCCAGCATGCTTTTCTTCTGCTACAGCAGTGAGTTCATATTTCTGCTGTATTGTCACTCCCTGTATTTGACGCTATTGTGTGGCAGGAATGAAAAACTTGCTTTAGTACTTTTTTTTTTTTTTTTTGCATTCCTGTTTAACATATAACACAAATATAATTAAGGCAAAACTTTGCCAAATTGTTTCTCTTTATTTGCAATTTAAAGAGTAATATGAACAGCCAGTATATGAAATAGAAATTGTCATTGTTGAGACCTGTACACAACAATGCTTGCTTTCTGAATTTTAATTAAAAAATGTTCCGTTTTACTCAACTTTGAGTGACAAAGATTACTTGGAATTTAAATTAATTGCATAAAAAGCACTGTGTTTTGACATTTAATGTATGGTTATTTGTATACTGATACCTTTGTATACACCTGCTTTTCTTTGGGTAATGCTCAGTGGACAGAATGACAAGCAACAGGTGTACATTAAGTAAACTTTCATGGGAGCAGGTCCTGCCCAGACCTCTACATCAGGATACCAACTGAAATAGCAGCATCTTCTTCCTCTGGTGTTTAGACATTTTTATTAATCTAACCTACTTCCTATTTATCACTTCACCATAACTGGTGATGAAAAGTAATGACAATTGATGTATAAACATGGTTCATGGTTGTGATGTCATAAGACTTTATGAGATGCCATATTATGTCATCATACTTTTTAGATTACAAGTTTCCACCAAAACAGTTTATTAATAATTAAAGAGCCCATATTATGCTAATTTACAGGTTCATAATTTTATTTTGGGGGTCTGCTAGAATAGGTTTACATGCTTTAATGTTCAAAAAACACATAATTTTTCTCATACTGTACATTGCTGCAGCCATTCTTTTCCCTCTCTGGCTGAAATGCTCTAATTTAGCTCCTGTCTCTTTAACCCTCAGGGGTCGACCGACTCGCCGGCACATCCTGCTGGATTTTTTACTCGTAACAGTGGAAACAACTTAAAATACTCTGTCATTTTTGGGCATACAGATAAGTGTAAGACATCATTAGAGACTATAAAGTGTCTACTTTTATTTGTGTACACTCACAATAACAACAAAACCTTGTGCTTTTGTAAAATAAAGAAAATAAACAGGGTGCGCTTTCAGCCGTCTCTGTCTCCGCGAGCATCTTTCTGAAACACGTCACAAAAATTACCTGAAACTCCGCGAATAATTATCAGACAAACATGAAACGTGTTTAAAGAAAGCTTAAAATATCTACTTTTAAATAAAACAATTAAAATTTAATACAAATATTCTCCTGCAATGTAATCTGTATGAAACAAAGCGATGTACAGTTTCTCCTGGCTCAGCTAATTATCGCTAATGTGATCACACCCACCAGCAGAGCGCGCTATTCATACGGTAATGTGCTGAGACGATCAATGCAAATGGTAAACGCCCCCAACACTGCCTTAAAAAACATCAAGTTCATTCACTTTTCTGCGCGTTTGGAAGATGGCACGCTACACAGGTGAGGAAGCTCCTGGATAGTAACGAAGAGTTCACATTTCCCTCAGAAGAAGAGCGGGACCCCGACGAACGTTTGCATTTTGAAGAGCGACTTGATCCAGCCGAGGATACAATTTCGGATAAGTAAGTCATTTAGTTTTACTTACATATTAGTTGACATGCTATTTTATATAAACATGTACATATTTTACTAGTTGGACTATTTCCAGACTTGCCAGCCAGGATTCAGAGTATTGAAATTTGAAATATGTCCTAATAGGCAAGTTTTAGTTACATTTAAATGTTGTTTCAGCTAAAGCAGGTATTTAAATTGTATGCTGTATGATATAAATATGATATGTAATATGATATAAAAATTATATGAATGTTTAGATTACATTTTAACCAGTGTTTATGCTGCCTCATTATCATCAACGAAGCTTGTGCTTGCAAATATCTGTTCGGGTGTAAATGTATAAAATGTGCTGTAAATATGCCCATATTAGAAAATCAGCATATTAGAAATGATCCTTCAGAAATCAGTGACACTGAAGACTGCAGTAATGATGCTGAAAATTCAGCTTTGATCACAGGAATAAATTGCATTTTGCAATATATTCAAATAGAAAAGTTATTTTAAATTGTAAAAATATTTCACAGTATCACTGTTTTTGCTGTATTTTGGATCAAATAAATGCAGCCTTGGTGAGCAGAACAGACTTATTTTAAAAACATAAAAAAATCGTACAGATCTAAAACTTTTAAACGGTAGTGTAGGTCTAAAGTTTTTAAGTAAAGTCTTTATGTAAAGAAAATGTATAGTCAGATTACTTTTAACTTAAACTTGATTTTGTGAATAAGCTACAAACATTCATTCTCTCTCAGGGGAGGGGTCTTTGTCTCCTCAGGTGTGAATCACATCAATATTCATGATCATCCACGCCGCCTCGCATATGGCCTTTCTAACAATAAAAGTGTCTTACAAAAGTTAAATGACTATTGTTTTGTATGAATGAGTGATCAGGATGGTTTTCACATCATTTTTGTAGCAAAAACTCTAGGCTACAAAATCCAGTTCTCAAAAGTCTTGTGAACAAATGTTTAGTATGTGTTATATGGCCTTATTTCAGTGACTTAAAATTTTAGTTTTTTCAAAAACCACGCATAAACAATATTTTCTCAAAAATACAAACATGTACATACATGTTGTTCACATATTATTGTAGCCCAGCTTGTGCTGAATACAGTGTTATCAGACTTTAGCCATTAATATGTTTTTAAGCAACTGATTTCTCCAGGTCCCAAAACACCCTCAGCCCCTCTTTCCGAAAAGCCCAGTCTGCTCTGATTGGTCAGCTGCTTAGAGTGTGTGTCGGAAATGTAACATCCACTTACCATAACCAATTTTCAGGCTTCCTGAGCAGCTCTGTAAACACTATTGTAACTACGGTAACAGTGGCGTTGGTTTTTGCCATTCCAGTTCGAGCCCGACCATGAACCACTTTCTTACAAGTACATTGTTGATTATTGCGAACCTAACAATCTAAGTTATAATCTAGTCATCTTCTGCTGGAATAGGCGTAGCCGAATTATTTTGCCAGAGCTATGAACGGAGAACAGAGGCTTACTCCCGGTTAGTGAGCAAGTTAGCTGTGGACTACCATGGATAGCGGCTGTAACAGTACAGCTTGTAATTATAAGTAAATCTCCACACTTTACCACTGATAAAGACTCTTAAGATCTACCATTTTGTTACACAGTTTTAGGTAAAAGCCGGCCCACAGCTAAATAGGAAACCCTTACCAAAACAATAACATTACATAGCAGGTTAGCTGAGCACTACTGTGGAATGCAGATGTAAAATGACCGTTTGTAAAAATAAATCCATCTCCACACTTGATCACTTTTCATGATAGTAAGAACGACAAACAATCTGCATAATTCTACACAATTGTAGGTAAAAGTGGGCCCGCAGCTGTTTAGCAAAACTATTTCAACACAATAACATTAGCTAGCAGGTTAGCAGAGGCCTACAGCTGTGCACTGGATGTACACCATAGCTACAACACAAAACTCTGCTTTTGAACTCTCGGTAGCAGATAAATCCACAAATAATCAAACATACTTACAGGTTGTGATCCTGAAGCACCAGATTGTCCCAGCAAAGTGGGAACTGCACCATCTTTCAGGAGTAACCGTCTTGAAAATCCGGCATTGGTTGTGGTTGTACTGCTGAGGAATAGTGGTAACAATAAATCTTAACCATTGATACTTCAATTTGTCTGCCTTTGGAAGTCCAAACAAAGAGGTTTTGCTTTCGCAGTGAAGAAAACAGCATCTTCTCAACATGGTGACAAGACTAACCCAACTTATCCTGGTCTCGGCTATAACTACCTTTGTTAGAGGGTGGGCCAAAGTAGCCCTTAGCAAATAGTTACGTAGATACTTTACGGAAGAAATGGCTGGACTACAAACCAGGCGTTTTGTGTAGTTCAGGAGCAGTGTTGTCTGTGGGAGAGAATAACTCCCTTTTGCGTGGACTTTGTGCTTTGTAACTTTGCACACCTTTTACATGCACAAACAGCTATATTACACACTAAAGGAAAGGTAAAATCCCAAAAAGCATAATAAGGCCTCTCTAATATAATTACAGTAGTATTCAAATTACAAATAACATGAAGGTGGGCCAATTCCCCTAATTAAACACATTTATGTTAATACTGTTTATGTTGAAAAGGTTTGCAAAAAAGCACTAATCAAGTTTTTCCATTAGCGACCACACAATGGCCGTTGATGTGTAAACATAGCTGGTGATGTCACAACCATGAAGGTTTTTGAATGACATGTTTTTACAGGTTAAAATAAATGTTCTTGGATGAGACGCTGGGAGCTTTTCATCGTGATCATTGCATTGTCATAGTACATTGAATTTGTCTATCTCACAAGAGAGGAAAATTCCATTACATGGCCCCTGTGATACAGTGTTACTGTGTTTTATATTTGCAATTTACAGGAACGTGTTCAGGATTTTAATGTAACCCCTGTCAGTATCACTTTGTGTCTGAGTCTAAGACCTGGTTTGAAGCTCAGAGAGACACTGACCTGGCCACTATTAATAACATGGATGAAATGAACAGGCTCATTAAAACAGTACGTGGAGCTTACTATGGCTCAACGTGGATTGGCCTCTATGATGATCTAAACAGCTGGAGAGGGTCTTTGGAAAACAGAGTAGGGTGGAAGTTTTAAAAGCTCGTATGTTCAACAGCCAAGGAACTAGAATGGACAGAGTCTACACGTGTACCTGTCGTATTACCAGGAAAGATGGAGTGAACCTTTTTGCTCCAGTACACTTCCCTTTATTTGCTATGATGGTGAGAACTGCTGCTGAACTTTCAAGAAACTAATTAGAACACACTATTAAAAAATTCCTGGATGGCCCACTTTTTCTGTTTCACAGGAAGAGCAAATGCCAGTGTTAGTTATGTTGTGGTTAGAGGGTAGAAAACCTGGACCGGGGCTCAGAGTTACTGCAGACAGCATCACACATATCTTGTCAGCATCAGGAATGACATTGAAAACCAGAAGATCCAATCTTTATTATTTATCCAATCTAATTTATACTACGGTTGGATTGATATGTACAGAACTAAATTTTGGTCAGATCAGAGCAAGCCAGATAATGCTAGAAACAGTGAATACTGCACTGCAGTGTCATTTAGGGACTTTGGAGAATGGACAGATGAAAACTGCAATTATGATTTAACTTTCCTTTGCTACAAAGGTGAGTATACAATATATCAGCCTGGTAAATAAGTAATGCATGTGCCCCATATTAACCCAAGGGAAATTATTGGATAATGTGATTTCTAAATCAAATTTGAGACATCAGTCTTTTATATTACAGATGTTCTTCTCAAGGGTTGCTTATGCATAAATTATGAATAAATATACAGTAAAGCTGCCATTAGGCAAACAACAAGTACAACCCCAATTACGAAAAAGTTGGGACAGTATGAAAAATGCTAACAAAAGTGAAAATGAGTGATTTGTGAATTATATTCACCCTTTGCTATATTGAAAGCACTACAACTTTTTTTTTTAATGTACAGTAATTTCAAATCAGATGATTGCAACTCACTTGGGACAGTCGAGTGTTTTCTACTGTGAAACATCACCATTTGTTCTAATAACACTTATTAAGCACTTGGGCAATGAAGACACAAGTTTGTTAAGTTTAGAAAGTGGAATTTTCCCCCATTCATCCATTATGTAGGTCTTTAGCTGCACAATTGTACAGGGTCTTCGTTGCGGTATGGTGTGCTTCATAATGCGCCACACATTCTCAATTGGAGACAGGTCAGGAATGCAGGCAGGCCAGTCTAGCACCCACACACTCAGTTTACACAGCCATGCACTTGTAATCTGGGCAGTATGTGGTTTGAAGTTGTCCTGCTGGAAAATGCAGGTGCATCATTGGAAAAGATGGTGCTGGATGGCAATATACGTTGCTCTAAAATTTTTACATATCTGTCTGCATTCATGGTGTTCTCACAGATGTGCGAGTTACCCATGCCATGGGCACTGACACACCCCTGGCCCATACAGACACTGGCTTTTGGAATTGACACTGATAACAGCTTGGATGGTCCTTTTCCTTTTTGGCCCGGATAATACTATGTCTGTGTTTTTCAAAAACATTTTGAAATGTGGACTTACTTCGGACCAACAGTTACGCTGTTCTACTTTCCATCTAAGATTAGAAGGAGACCAGAGAAGTCGACAGTGCTTCTGGACAGTGTTGATGTATGGCTTCTGCTTTGCATAGTAAAGTCTTAACTTGCATCTGTGGATGCAGCGGCGAGTGGTGTTGACTAACAAAGGTTTACTAAAGTTATCCCAAGCCCATATTCATGATATCCATTACAGATGAATGCCATTTTTTTAAGACCGTTATTTGCTGAAGAATCTCTTGGCAAATTGACAAGTCTTGAACGATCCTTGCTCTTGAAGGAGTAGGCTGTTTTTGGAGGCTCCTTATATAGTATACAGTACTATGACGCAATTGCCTCACCTGTTTAACATCTCCTGTTTCACATCGCCTTGTTATTTCAACTCATCAAATTGTTATTAGTCTTAAATTGCCCGTCTCAACTTTTTTGGAGCGTGTTGCAATCAACTGATTTGAAATTACTGTACATTTTCAAAAAAACAATGAAATTCACAAGGTAAAACATCATATAGAGTAATGTGTAGTTGTAGTGCTTTCAATATAGCAAAGTCTGAATATAATTTACAAATGACCCCTTTTTGTTTTTATTTGCATTTTTCATACTGTCCCAACATTTTTGGAATTAGGGTTGTAGAATAACTGCATTTTATATGTGTATATATATATATATATATATATATATATATATATATATATATATATATATATATATAATTCCACCCTGACAGCCTTAGCATCATCTCGCCAATATCATTTTGTGTCTAAGACCTGGGCTGAAGCTCAGAGATACTGCAGAGAGCATTACACTGATCTGGCCACCATTGATAACGTGAATGAAATGAACAGGTTGATTAACACAGTTAATGGGAGTTACAGTAGCTCAACCTGGATTGATGTGAATGGCTGGAGATGGTCATTGGAAGACAATGATTTCTATCAAGAGGGAGAGAGAGAATTTAGTAATTGGTATCATGAACAAGACAACGACGGGAAAATTTTGTGTTTACACAGATCATGAGGGAAACTCATGTGAATATTTGTACACATTCGTTTGCTATGATGGTAGGACATTACAGCTGAAATATTTTGTTTATCAGTTATAGACAGTATGTTGAGCTTCTAAATGTAATATTTGTAAAAAAAAATAAAAAAAAATCAATAAAAAAAAAATCAGTGTGCTTCCTTACAGTTTGACGTATAAAAGTGTAAAGATCAATTAAATGTCTTTAAAGGAATGTTCCGTGTTCAATACAAGTTAAGCTCAATCGACAGCATTTGTGTCATAATGTTGATTACCACAAAAATTAATTTAGACTCATCCCTCCTTTTCTTAAAAAAAAATGCAAAAATCGAAGTTACAGTGAGACACATACAATGGAAGTGAATGGGACCAATGAAAGTGAATGTGGCCAATTTTGGAGGGTTTAAAAATAAATTTGAAGCTTATAATTTTATAAAAACACTTACATTAATTCTTCTGTTAAAACTCATGCATTATTTGAGCTGTAAAGTTGTGTAAATCATAATTTTTACAGTCATTTTAGGGTTTGTTGACATTAAATCATCATGGTAACGAAGTTATAAAATTGGCTATAATTTTACACAGAAAAGGTTAGTAAATAATTTTCACACACACACACACGTATCATTTTTACACTCATATCCTTTACGTCTTGTGGCTATACTTTTGAAAAAAGTGAGTATTTTAACGTTTAAAAATTGGCCCACATTCACTTCCATTGTAAGTGCCTCACTGGAGAGATTTTTGCTTTCTTTAAAGAAAAGGAGGGACAAGTCCAAATTAATTTTTGTGGTAATCAACATTATGCCACAAATGCTGTCGATTGAGCTTAACTTGTATTGAACCCAGAACATTCCTTTAATTCAGTTGCCAGTATTGCAATATGTACAACAATCTGCATACATTTTAATAATAAATTGACAATTTTAGGTTTGTACCATAGTGGGAATTAGCCAAAGTTTACCTGGCCAGTGTGAAGAATGAAACAGAGCGTCAACTCCTGCTGAGCATTTTACCATATTATTATTAGTAGTAGTAGTAGTAGTATGTATGTATGGATGGATTGGTCTACACAAAAACAGTTTGTGGTCAGATCAGAACATCTCTTCATTCACATATTAGCTGCCAGGGACTCAAGGTGATGGTCCACAACCAGATAATGGTATGCATGTCCAAGCACATGCTGGTACTCAACATTTTGGCTAGTGGATGGATGGGAGATGCTTTGACAGTTTGTTTCTCTTCTATTCCAGTGGTAAGCTAATCCACATTGAATGTTAAAATAAAAGAATAATCATGAGGGTTTTTCACAAATAAAAAAGCAAGTTCAATAAAATGTGATTTTTAAATCAATTCCAAATTTTTAAATTCACGTTAATTTGAAGGGCTATATTATGAAAGTAACAACACTGTTTGCTAATGCTAGCTCTGTGTTCTGTTTATTTTCTGGTGAACATGCTGACAGTTACTTTGACCCTCCTTTTCAGATGAGTAGGGTATGTTTTGTGTTTATATGGATCGGCTTTTTGAAAGCTAAAATGGGTGTTATTAAACACATAAGTAAAGTCAAGTCATTTTTATTTGTATAGCGCCTTTCATAACACACAAAATTTCAAAGCAGCTTTACAGAAGATCAGGCATTAACAGAAGATAAAACTGTAATATCTATAATGTCTTAGAGTCATCATTGTGTAGTTTGATAAAATAGGATTGTGTATTATTTAAAAATAATTAAATAATAATTGTATTTGTAGCCCCAGTGAGCAAGCCGAAGGCGACTGTGGCAAGGAACACAAAACTCCATAAGATGCTGGTTAATGGAGAAAAATAACCTTGGGAGAAACCAGGCTCACTGTGGGGGCCAGTTCCCCTCTGGCTAACATCATGAATATAATGGCAATATTACTTCTGTATAGCGCAAGTCATGGTTTAAAATTATTAAACTAAGTAAGTGTTAAGGGTCAGTGTTTAAAACAAAGATTTTGTAAAAACTAAGATTAATGACTAATGTCTTTGAAGTTCATCCTGGATTAACTGCAGAAGTTCACATAGATGCAGTTGTCATAGTTAGTTGGCTGATGAAGGGTTTTGTTGGCAATTAAATGATAGACTATGTATTCCATTTCAAGAGTGTAGTCCATCATTAGACCGAGGTGATGTAGGCAGAGATCAGTTAGGTGCATCGCAGTTCAACCTGGCCGGTAATTTGGGTGAGGTCTATCCTAAGTCCAAGGTTCAGGTAATGGCATATAAAGTATCCCATGTCTTATAGTTGGAGTTGGCATCAGTTCATCCTCTGAAGTCCATCTTAATAGACTGAAGTGATGTTTGGCTGGCACCGGCTGCTATTAGTCATCATCACACAGCAACACGTAGCAGTGGAGTCCAACACCAAACAGGAACGGAGCTGGATCTGGCCGGTTCTGGTGACCTCAGGATAGGAGTCCCAAGGTTGAGACAGGGAAACAAATAAAATAATATTAGCATAGATGCCATTCAATTTATTGCAGAGTTATAGATCATGATAATTGTTTCTGGTTCCAGCAGACCTAACTAAAGCAGCCTAATTGTGAGTTGAAGGATAAATTAGGAGTATGCCTGGCTAAATAGATGAGTCTTTAGTCTAGACTTAAACTGAGCGAGTGTGTCTGCATCTCAAACAGTGTTAGGGAGACTATTCCATAGTTTAGGAGCCAAATATAAAAAGGATCTACCTCCTTTTGTGGATTTTGATATTCTAGGAACAACAGGCCAGAATTTTGCGATCGTAACGAATGTGATGGAATATAGTGTGGTAGAAGGTCACTTAAGTACTGCAGAGCTAGACCATTCAAAGCTTTGTACATACTTAACATAATTTTTAAATTAATACAAAATTTAACAGGTAGCTAATGTAACGATGATAAAATGGGGCTAATATTATCATATTTCTTGGTTCTAGTCAGCACTCTGGCTGCTGCATTTTGAACCAATTGAAGTTTATTTATTGATCTTGCTGGACATCCTCCCAGTAATGCATTACAATAATCTAACCTTGAGGTCATGAACGCATGCATTAGTTTTTCGGCATCAGCAACAGAAAGCATGTGTCGTAATTTAGCAATATTTCTTAGGTGGAAGAATGCTGTTCTACAAACATTTGTAACTTGATTTTCAAAGGACAGATTGGTATCAAATATAACACCTAAGTTCTTTGCTGTTGATGATGTAACAGTACATTCATCGAGAGTCAAATTATATTTTAGCGGCTTGTTTTTAGAGGTTTTTGGTCCAATGAGTAGTACCTCTGTTTTGTCGGAATTGAGTAGAAGGAAATTTCTGGCCATCCAATCTTTTATTTCATTCACTCTGCTAATTTGGAGAATTGTGATATCTCATCAGGTTTTGAAGAAATATAAAGTTGGGTATTGTCGGCATAACAGTGGAAACTTATTCCACTATTCCTGATAATATCTCCTAGGGGAAGCATATAAAAGGAGAAAAGCAAAGGCCCTAAAACTGATCCCTGTGGCACTCCATACTTTACTTTTGTTTGGTTTGACAATTCCTCATTTACATAGACAAAGTGGTAGCGTTCTTCTAAATAGGACCTAACCATACTAATGCAACTCCACAAATGGCAACATAATTCTCCAGCCTATTCAAGAGAATGTTGTGATCTATCGTGTCGAATACAGCACTAAGATCTAATAGCGCTAGAAGTGAAATGCAGCCGCGATCAGATGATAAGAGCAAGTAATTTGTAACCCTGATAAGTGCAGTCTCTGTACTGTGATGAGGCCTAAATCCTGACTGAAATTGTTCATATATATATGTACTATTTCTCTCTAGAAATGAACATATTTGGGAGGATACTACCTTTTCTAGTATTTTTGACATAAACGGGAGATTTGAAATCGGTCTGTAATTAGCCAGTTCTCCAGGATCAAGTTGTGGCTTCTTAATAAGTGGTTTGATAACTGCCATTTTAAAGTTTCTTGGGAAATGTCCTAAGGATAGTGAGGAGTTAATAATATTAAGAAGAGGTTCTGAGATTACTGGGAATACTTCTTTTAAGAGCTTGGTTGGTATTGGATCTAACAAACATGTTGTGGCTTTTGATGTTTCGATAAGTTTTGTTAGCTTTTCATGACCTATGACAGCGAAGGATTGAAGTTGCACGTGAGGAAAATTATGAGACACTGTTTTCTGAGGTACTGTGACAAATGATTGCATAATTCCAATTTTATTTCTGATTATTTCAATTTTATCAGTAAAGAAATTCATGAAGTCATTACTATTGTGCTGTGATGGAATATCTGGTTCAGTCGATGCTTTATTCCTAACCAATTTAGCCACAGTACTGAATAAACACCTAGGATTGTTGTGGTTATTTTCTATGAGTTTGCTAAAATATGCTGACCTGGCAGCTTTTAGTGCCTGTCTGTAGCTACAGACACTGTCCTTCCATGCACCGCGAAATACCTCTAATTTTGTACTCTTCCACTTGCGCTCCATTTTCCGAGCTGCTCTCGTGAGAGCATGAGTGTGATCATTGTACCATGGTGCATTGCTTTTTTTCTTTAATGGGGGAGGGGGGGGGGTGGGGAACACTAGAGATGACTGTGTTTATATTTTCTGTTATTTCATCATGTTCTTCTAGGCTTTTGGGTTTACTGAGTGTATGAGATAGATCTGGAAGATTATTAGTGAAGCTATCTTTAGTGGTCGAAAGAATAGTTCTACCTGAATGATAGCGTGGTGTAGATTGAGTAACATTAACTGATCGCAGCATACAAGAGGTGAGGTAATGATCCGAGATGTCATCGCTCTGCGGCAGAATTTCTATATTATCAACATCAGCTCCATATGACAGAATTAAATCTAGCGTATGATTATGGCGATGAGTTGGTCCTGTTATATTTTGTCTGACTCCAAGAGAGTTGAGAATATTGATAAATGCTAATTCCAATGTGTCATTTTCATTATCTATGTGAATGTTGAAGTCACTAACAATTAAAGCTCTGTCTACAGTGACTACAAAAATGTGCAAATTCACCAAGGAAATCAGAATAAGGCCCGGGTTTATATCTATATCTGACGGTGTCACATTAAGCATTATTAGTTCAAAAGCTTAATTTTATATCCTGTCCTCTGAGTAACACCAAAAACTTCACTGTAAATTGAAGCTACACCTCCTCTTTGACCCTTCAGACGAGACTCATGTTTATAACAATAACCTGGGGGAGAAGATTCATTTAAAATAATATATTCATCCGGTTTAAGCCAGGTTTCAGTCAAACAGAGCGCAATCAAACTATGATCTGTAATAATTTCATTTACAATTGGTGCTTTGGTAGAAAGAGATCTATTGTTTAGTAGCCCTTTCTTTATATGATGTTTATCTTTAATTTGTTTGTTTTTGTTCAAGTTTGAACTTAATCAAATTTTTTCTAAATTATTTAATGAGGGTTTTGTGTTTGGTAGTTCAGGGAACAGACACAGTCTCTATATGATATCTAGGTGATACAGTCTCTATGTGTTGTAGTTTATGTGACCTGTGTGACGTCTCAAGGCAGCTAGCAGATGTTCGGATTAGCCAGTTTGTCTGCTTCCTGACCTGGGCCCCAGTTAGTCATATACTATCATTATTAAGACTATGAGCCAAATTACTAGAGAGTAGAGCGGCACCTTCCCTGGAGGGATGCTCTCTTTAGCAGGTCAGGTCTACCCCAAAAACTCTTCCAATTATCTATAAATCCTATTCTATTCTCCAGACACCACTCAGACATCCAGCCATTCAGTGACACTAATCTACTATAAACCTCGTCACCACGACGAGCAGAGAGGGGGCCAGAGCATATTACAGTGTCTGATATCGTTTTTGCAAACTGATACACCTCTTTAATATTATCTCTAGTGATTTCCGACTGGCGAAGCCGGACATCATTAGTGTCGATGTGAATAACAATTTTAGAAAATCTACGTTTAGCATTAGCCAGCAATTGTAAATTTGATTTGATGTCAGACGCTCTGGCACCCGAAATGCATTTAACAATAGTGGCTGGAGTCTATTTCCACGTTCCTTAAAATAGAATCACCAATAACAAGGGCTCTTTCAACATGATTCTCAGTGGTTGCATCACTGAGTGGGGAGAATCGATTGAAAACCCTAACAGGAACGGGAGAGTGGTGTCGCTTTGCTGAGTGAGTATGCCACCGAGACATCACCCAAATGCCCTGCTGCGGGGGCTCTACAGCCGGAACCAAAGTGTGTGTGTTGCTCTCTGTACTGCCCGCATCCAAAACAGTATCTACCGGCTTCTCTTTCTCACTGACCTCCACTGGCGTTCGGATGCGTGCCTCTAACTCATGAACCTTCTCCGTCAGCCTGACTAATTCCTTACATTTATCACATGTGAATCCCTGACAGAAGAGGCCATTGTAAACATGTGACATGCAATGCAGGAAGAAATTCTGCACGAGTTGAAGTTGTAACTCAAGATGTCAGGTCATATTGTTATGACCTATTGAAGTGCGAAAACTGCGGTTAAATGGAAGGGATATGTTGCAGAATAGCTCGTGCATATGTCTTTGCCAAGTGCTTGTAAATTTCATGATCTCAGCAAAATACGAACACAGGTGTCTTAGAGGCATCCTGTGTGTGCGGACTCGCATCTGTACATTGCTTGGAACAATAACAACTATAAAACCAAGCTCTCTCTGCAACCAGCTCTGAAACCTCATCAGGTCAAAAGGGCAACAAGTTCATATACTAAAAGTCCAAAATGTATATACAGCTGTGCTCAAAAGTTTGCATACCCTGGCAGAAATTGTGAAATTTTGGCATTGATTTTGAAAATATGACTGATCATGCAAAAAAACTGTCTTTTATTTAAGGATAGTGATCATATGAAGTCATTTATCATCACATAGTTGTTTGGCTCCTTTTTAAATCAAAAGGATAACAGAAATCACCCAAATGGCCCTGATCAAAAGTTTACATACCCTTGAATGTTTGGCCTTGTTTCAGACACACAAGGTGACACACACAGGTTTAAATGGCAATTAAAGGTTAATTTCCCACATCTGCTGCTTTTTAAATTGCAATTAGTGCCTGTGTATAAATAGTCAATGAGTTTGTTAGCTCTCACATAGATGCACTTAGCAGGCTAGATACTGAGCCATGGGGAGCAGAAAAGAACTGCCAAAAGACCTGCGTAACAAGGTAATGGAACTTTATAAAGATGGAAAAGGATATAAAAAGATATCCAAAGCCTTGAAAATGCCAGTCAGTACTGTTCAATCACTTATTATGAAGTGGAAAATTCAGGGATCTCTTGATACCAAGCTAAGGTCAGGTAGACCATGAAAGATTTCAGCCACAACTGCCAGAAGAATTGTTCAGGATACAAAGAAAAACCCACAGGTAACCTCAGGAGAAATACAGGCTGCTCTGGAAAAAGACGGTGTGGTTGTTTCAAGGAGCACAATATGACGATACTTGAACAAAAATTAGCTGCATGGTCGAGTTGCTAGAAAGAAGCCTTTACTGTGCCAGTGCCACAAAAAAGCCCGGTTACAATATGCCCGACAACACCTTGACACGCCTCACAGCTTCTGGCACAATGTAATTTGGAGTGACGAGACCAAAATAGAGCTTTATGGTCACAACCATAAGCGCTATGTTTGGAGAGGGGTCAACGAGGCCTATAGTGAAAAGAATACCATCCAAACTGTGAAGCATGGTGGTGGCTCACTGAAGTTTTGGGGGTGTGTGAGCTGTAAAGGCATGGGGAATCTTGTGAAAATTGATGGCAAGATGAATGCAGCATGTTATCAGAAAATACTGGCAGACAATTTGCATTCTTCTGCATGAAAGCTGCGAATGGGACACTCTTGGACATTCCAGCACGACAATAACCCTAAGCACAAGGCCAAGTTGAACCTCCAGTGGTTACAGCAGAAAAAGGTAAAGGTTCTGGAATGGCCATCACAGTCTCCTGACCTTAATATCATCGAGCCACTCTGGAGAGATCTCAAACGTGTGGTTCATGCAAGACGACCAAAGACTTTTCATGACCTGGAGGCATTTTGCCAAGACGAATGGGCAGCTATACCACCTGCAAGAATTTGGGGCCTCATAGACAACTATTACAAAAGACTGCACGCTGTCATTGATGCTAAAGGGGGCAATACACAGTATTAAGAACTAAGGGTATGAAGACTTTTGAACAGGGGTCATATCATTTTTTTCATTGTTGCCATGTTATGTTTTATGATTGTGCCATTCTGTTATAACTTACAGTTGAATCCCATAAGAAAAAAAAGAAATGTGTTTTGCCTGCTCACTCATGTTTTCTTTAAAAATGGTACATATATTACCAATTCTCCAAGGGTATGCAAACTTTTGAGCACAACTGTACTTGGGCTCACGCATGTTCCAGTTTCTCACGGGAACATTGGACACACAAGGCACAAACCATATACAAGGGCAGAGAAAGAGCATGGAGTAATCCTCTAACACACGTATTGAACATATAAGGCTTACGTCTGGTAACATGCATGTATAAACACAGGAGTGCAAGGATGGGCATATAAGAAATACATGGAGTATTAATACAGTGATAATGTTATATAAAGAAAAGACATAAGCAGATTACATTAATGTGAGTGTATAATATATATTGCATAGCTTCTGATTATAGTTGAGTACATAAATGTGGATATATGAATATGCTTGTATAATATCTATAAGCAAAAGTATAAAAAATATAGGAAGGACCCCAGCCACTTGCACCAAGTAGGCAACCTAATATTTGATTAATTCTTTATATATATATATATATATATATATATATATATATATATATATATATATATATATACTTTTATTGTTAAATTGCTCAATATGACTTATAGCTTGCTATATATGCTTTAACATAATATTTTTTAACCAAAATGAGCACTGGAGATCAACAGTGCAAAAAAAAAAAAAGATTTAATACAGTATGTCTGAAAAACATAATGGCATATGAAATATCTGTCACAAAGTAATATCTTTTCCAGTTACAAGAGGAGCTGATCAGACTCGGAGTTCCCAGCAACGTGACCACATCACTTTCCCTGAGAGAGGAGGATAATGGTCTTTCATTTTCCATACTTTTGTAAATACACTCTGAAATCATACTTCAAGCCTTTGGTGTCTACAAATGTTTGAGTAATCTCAGTTGTGAAAAATCCAGTTTTTGTTTCTTTTAAAACATTGTGTCATTATGATCATATGTTTTATGGTATGTTGGGTGTATTCTTTCCACATATTTTTGATGTCATTAAATATTAAATAACGAAGGTGTTGTGCATAGCAGAATATTTACAGTATAGCTGGTACTGTATATTTAAGGCTAATTGTAAAATCAAGGCATTTACCTTTAGATATTTTGTTTAAACTGTGGGACATTGGAAAGTATTGTTAGTGTCTAACTACAATACCAAGTGCCTTCTCTTTGTTTTGTGCCATATTGATTCCTTAAGGATTGCCCTTGTGGATTATAATAAAACATGAATCATAACCCTCTTTCTGTATAACATTTTTGTATGTCTTGGTCAAGAAAGCGCAATGAAATTAATTGAAAACTTTTACATTTTATGATCAACTTTTAACAAGGTAACACACTTTTGATAAATGATGCCACAGATTTGTAGAGGTTTGTATGTATTAGACATTAGTTATAATACAATTTTTTAGTTTATAAGCATTTTTGTTTAATATATATATATTAGGGCTGCAACGGTGCACAAAATTCACGGTTCGGTACGTACCTAAGTTTTGGGGTCACGGTTTGGTACGGTTTCAGTACAGCAGCGAAAACGAATCTTTCTTTAAATTATTTATTTTGAAAACATAGTGGCTGATGGGCAACAATTCTTATTGTGAAGTCTCATTTATACATGACTGCACTGTGCATATTTCTTCAACAGAATTACAATATAAAACTTAAGAGCCTCTTATATGCACATTGTATACAAACATTAATAATAAAATGGAAAAAAAAGAGCAATTATAATAATTCTAACAAAATTAAGACATTAGAAGTGCAGATTTCTGTGTCTTTTGCCTTTCATCTCACCTCTTGTACTTATCACTCAATTTGTACATTTTGTTTTTCTGGAAAATCATAATATCCATATTATCAGAGGAGAGGGTGGATCTGTTAGCATTGACAATGTCCTCTGCTGGACAATTAAAGTGTGTACTTGTTTATATACAGTGGGCAATACAGAATTGCTGAAATGCATTCTTGTTGGAACTTTATAAAGGGACTCAAGCACATTAAGCAGAGGCTTAAATCCTGTGTTCTCGACGACTGAGTATGGTCGCATATCTGCAGTAATAAATACTCCTATGGCATTCATTATCGCTTTAACACTGTCTGAGCTTGCAGTGAGAGGCTGCACACCGTGGTGAGTCTAACTTGAACAAGCTGTTTATGCTTTGCTCCAGTAAGCTCAAGAGACACATGTGGATAATATTGCCACAAATGCGTCATAATGTTAGATGTGCTTCTTGAGCAGGGCCACCGATAAGGGGGGGACAACTGGACCTTTTGTCCTGGGCCCGGGCAGAAAGGCTGTTCCGTATTGTATATCGCATCTAAGTGTGTTTAGCTGGAGACCGGATACACATAAGCACGGAGACAGCGCGGGAAAGTGAAAGCCGCCGGGTCAGCGCGCACTTTGATGAAAGAACTGTCCGCATAAACTTAACATGCATTTATCTGATCCGCAGTTTCTAGTGTACCGTGTGCCACTCTGTTCTGTTAAGTTTTTATTCTGTGTAGGTCCAGTGTTGCTCAGCAATCTTTTTTCATTTTAGTTCTACATGGTTTGTGTTGTTCGTTATATGTTGTTTTAATATTGGTTTCACACATGCTTAGATATGTAATCATTCGTGTGACTGCGTGTACCGTACCGAAGGCCCTGTATCCGTTCATTTCGGTGCGGATACATGTACCATTGCAGCCCTAATATATATATATATATATATATATATATATATATATATATATATATATATATATATGGCCCACCCAATCAGGAGCTTGGCCCACCCTGGCCCCACCCCCCATAACAACCAATCACAAAATTGGTGCGATGTTCAATTAAAGATTTTCTTTTTTTCTTCTTTTTTTTTTTAAGTGTAGGCTGTCGAAACAATAGCTTTAGCCTCATTCGCCTCGCTACCTTTGCCGTTAACAAACGTGCTGAATGACAAAGCAATATTAATAACGATACTGTCGTTTTAACAGTCAGTGAACATATTACTAAACACTTGTACATTAAACAAAGCACAACATGCACAGATTTCTTATTCCGAAAGGACAAAAGAAAAGCACTTTTGCTCACCAGGACGCAGCTACCACCTCTTCCATTTGCGGCAACGAGGTCTGAGAAATAGTTGGGTCAAGTTCAACAGCATCTTCGGATGGTGTCAAAAACACAATTACACCTACACAAAAATGCAGCAATTATGTCCCAAATGATTTAAACAAGGCAAATCCTCATCAGCCGGCTCTGAAATCATACCCCCGAACTCTTCTCGGAGGGAGGGAGAGATGTTTTTTTGGCCGCTTGGTATCAGTAACAACCGTGGCTTGAATATTCTGTAGAGCACGATGCATGCTTTTGTTTTCCATGTCGAGTATTTGGTGTTGTTTCTCCAAGAAGGATACTATCGTTTCGACAGGTTTTAGAAACTGGAAAGCAGCATTAAAACGCGACCGCGGTCTTCAAAAACATGCTTGTAGCCAGGCTCATTTACAAGCCTCAACCGCGTGGGCAGAATTTAGCTGCCGACAGGTGTCAGGGGAAAAAGCGTGGCAGGTGTTGTGAAATTTTTAGCAGTCAACGAGCTTCCACTACATGGAGATCAGGAAACATTTGACAATGAGGAGGATTGCATAGCTGTGGGACTTTTTGCCAAGCTGTTTAAATCAGTGTTGCCAACTACTTTCAATGAAAAGTAGCTAAAGCCTGCTCAAAAAGTCGCTAAATGTAGCTAGATGATGTCATGTGTTAATTAGCATATTCATGACATCATCGCATTGTATTTGCATTCTGCCTTGTGTCAGCCCTTTACATCTGTTTGCTTCTCTCTTACTTCCTGTGCTCACATACTGTATTTTAATACAGCCGAATTCCCAATAAATTTTTATCATTTACATATTTGTTCTGTTTCTGTTGTCAGACAATGGAACGAGTATGAAATAGTGACTGAAACACCGCCCATTAAGACAACATGTTAGCAAGTAGTCACTTCCAAGCAATTTCCAAGCTGCTGCTCTGCACTGCTAAAATTCAGATTTTATAACATAAGTTAAAGACAACGGCTGTGCTGTGATTTCGGCTATATTTACATGTAAAACGATCACTTTTCAGTTAGAAGTGACAGAATGTCTTATTTTTTCTCTCACACAGCCTCTGTCTGGGTAACAGTGAGTGATAAGGAAGAAAAATAATGGTCAAATTAAATTGTTTAAATTAAAACAGAGGAGGAGCAAACCATAAAGGTTATTGATTGGCCCTTGGCAACTCTGTTTGTACATGCGCAGCTCATTCACATCTGTGTCAGCTGTCGTGCGGTCAACTGAGCGTGCTGCTCCTCTGTCTGCCACCCACTGAATAGAGCAGATGTGGAGAGGTGTGCCTGCGGCGGGAAAGCAAGACCTTGCACTCGCACAGCAATACTGGCGACTCTTCTAAGGAAAGTAGCTAAGGTTTGTCCAAAAAGTCGCTAGATTTGTTGCTAGGTGCTTTTTAGAAAAAAATTTGCCAAAGGGGTCTGAAAAGACCCCTTTAGTCGTTAAGCATGCTAAGTCGCTAAGCTGGCAACACTGGTTTAAGTACACGGAAAAAGCTAAATACCTTGCTGACATTACGTCAAGTATCCCAGAAAATGCAAAGTACCCTTCCAAATCCATCCAGAATGAAGTGATTGAAATTTTGGCATCCATGGTTCTGAAAAAAATAAAACAGAAATATGACACTGCTGATTCAGCTGCATTCTGTTTAAAAAGTGATGGCACAAGGGGTCGGTGCAACATTGAAAATGTGTCTGTTGTAATCTGTTGTAATTGCTTTGTGTGCAATGGTGTGCCAGAGGAACATCTCATTGGCTTGTTAGAACTAAAGCAGCTTGATGCAGATTCAGTTCTGACAATATACAGAGCCAGTGTTATGATGGAGCATCAGTGATGAGTGGAGTGCGAGGCAGTGTTCAGGCTTTATTGCAAAAAAGGTTGGGCAGGCATATCCCCTACAGCCACTGCTATAACCACCAGCTTCACCTCTCCATCATACTTGCAATTCAAAGTGAACCTTGTGCCAAAAGATTCTTTGACTTGTCAGGCTCCCTGTACTCTTTTTTTTCAGGCATAATTTTGTCTGTCAGAGGTACAGTTGCCCATATCTCAAGAGGTTGTTAGAAATCCGCTGGTTACCAAATGTGTTGTGGAGAACGAGGAAGTTATTCTTGACATTTTTTCCAAGGTTTCTGATGGTGACAATGCCTCGGTTGACCTGGCAAAAGAAGCTTCTGGGCTTCTCTCTCAGCTGAAGCGACGCCATTTTTTTTAAGTTGTCAAATTTCTGATTCATCTTCTTGCCATTTTGAAACCAGCCAATGCCATCCTGCAGTCTCACCATGTTGATTTGTGCAGTACAGCTGAAGTACTGCAGGTATCTCTTAGTGCACTGAGAAATCTCAGAGAAAATGACAGTCAATTGCCACAAATGGCATGTCTACTGATGAGCCCTCACCAAAACGTCTAAGGACTATTAATCCCTTCTATGCTGACTCTGTCATTTTATCACCTATAGGGCAAGAAGGGCAGTCAGGCTCTGAATGTTCCACTGAAGCTCTAAGGTGACTGATGTTAAACATTGTTGATACAGCTGTATCAGAGATGGAAAACAGGTTTTCCACAAAGAATTTAGAGCTGATGCAAGCCCTCTTATGTTTGATGCCAAAATCCAACAAATGTCTTGGCATTCAGCTGCTTGAGCCTTTCTGTAGTTTTTCAGGGGTTGCAAAAAGTGAGCTGCATAGTGAAATTCTTGTTGCCAGACCAATGCTGACCAAAAAGCTTCCAACTGATGCTGACTGTTCGGCTGTTTGCAGACACTTGCAGGAATACAAAGATGCATTTCCAGGTCTTCATAAACTGTATGTGTCTGCCCTTGTCATGGGCATTTCTACTGCTTTATGTGAGAGCTCATTCTCCACTCTGGCAAGAATTTTTACACCATTTCACTGCACAATGCTTCACGAGAAGAAAAGAAATCTTGTACTTTTAGCTCATGAAAAATCAATAACACATGAACTGGACATGGATGAGTTTGTGACCGAATTTTCTAAAACAAGCTGAAAGCTAATGTTGTAAATATTGTAGTAGTGATATCAATAGTTCGATGCACAGACATGCACCTGTTGTGATAAAATCTACAGTTACTAAATTGTTACAAAATCTGTTATAGAGGACAATAAAATAATATTAATAACAGGAAAAATGTAAAAAAAATAAATAAAAAAAAAAAACACTCGATTGAAAAAGTTTGTCAAGACAAACATTATGTTGGCTTGAGAAAGCCTGGCAAATATTTTTAAAAGCTTAAAGTTTGAAAGTTAAGTTTAAGGATGCATGTAGATGATAGATAGATAGATGTGTTACATTCATATGAGCAGACAGAGAAGTTTGAAGTAAGTTTGGAGCAGAAGAAATAGAAATAAACACCCTAAGAATTTGGCTGAGCTGAAGCAGTTCTTTAGGGAAGCATGGTCCAAAATTCCTTCACAACATTGTGCAGGTCTAATCTACAGCTACCAGAATTGCTTGGTTTAGGTTATTGCTGCCATAGGAGGATTGACCATTTATTAAATCCAACAGTTCACTTACTTTTTCCAAAACACTTTTAATGTTTATTTGGATGTGTTCAATAAAGACATGAAAGATTATAATTGCTTGTGTGTTGTTAGCTTAAGCACATTGACCATTTACACCACCAATGTAAAAATGTTCACATAAAATCAAGACAGTCCACACTGTCATTTATAACTGAGAACTATGTGGAAAATATATAAGCAATTCTTCTTAGACCCTTAGATGGCGCCGAGTATAACTGCTGTGTTGCGAGCTCCGACACAACATTGTAGTGTTTTGTTTGTTTTGTTTACAATTCTTATGTTTTTTGTCTTGGATGTTGTCTGCCTTATTGTCTACAACAGACAAACACTTTTGGACATTGGTTCTGCAATTACACACCATAAACCGGACTTCAAATTCCTCAATGCTGACCCACTGTTTACAAACATACCAGCGGAGCCCTTTGTCTGGGCAGCCCGGCTGCAAAAACGCAAAAGGAAAAGGGGAAACAGAGCCGGCGTTCTCATCAGAGTAAGACGTCGTGCAAATCGACCCCCGCTACCCAGTATTCAACTGGCAAATGTTCAGTCTCTGGACAACAAGCTCTGCGAGCTGAGAGCGCGGATCTCTTTCCAGCGAGAGACGAGGGACTGCTGCATTATCTGCCTTACAGAAACTTGCATGTCTGCAGAGATTCCAGATTCAGCCATTGAACCCGCGGGGTTCTCCGTGCACCGAGCGGACAGAGCGAAAGACCTCTCAGGTAAAAGCAGAGGTGGTGGTGTATGTTTTATGATCAACAAATCCTGGTGTGATCAGAGGAATGTACATTCTATCAAGTCTTTCTGCTCTCCTGATCTGGAATTTCTCATGCTTCTGTGTCGACCATTCTGGCTACCGAGGGAATTCAGCAGTCATTATCACTGCTGTGTACATCCCCCCACAAGCCGACACAGACCGGGCACTCAAGGAACTGTATGGGATTATAAGTGAGCAGGAAACCGCACACCCTGAGGCCGCGTTCATTGTGACCGGGGACTTTAATAAAGCCAGTTTCAAATCAGTCGCATCAAAATACCACCAATACATTAGTTTTAACACACGAGGGGACCGGGTTTTGGACCATTGCTACTCTCCCTTCCGGGATGGCTACAAATCCCTCCTCCGCCCATCATTTGGCAAATCGGACCACTCTTCCATTCTGCTTCTGCCCGCTTACAGGCAGAAACTGAAGCAGGAAGCACCCACCCTCAGAACAATCAAGTGCTGGTTGGACCAATCAGACTCTACGCTACAAGACTGTTTTGATCACGCGGACTGGGAGATCTTCTGGTCTGCCTCTGATGATGACATCGAGCTTTACGCTGATAGCGTAACGTGTTTCATCAGAAAGTGTGTAGAGGACGTCGTTCCGACCAGAACAATACGGATCTACCCGAACCAGAAACCTTGGATTAATAGCGATGTTCACGTGGCACTTGATGCGCGGACCTTTAATTCCAGGAACGCGGAGGAGCATAAACAAGTCAGTTATGCCCTCCGAAAACAGCAAAACGTCAGTACAGGACCAAGACTGAAGGACAGTTCATCACCACCAACTCTAGAAGCATGTGGCAGGGAATTAATATCATCACGGACTTTAAAGGGAATAAAAACTCTGCCGTGAACACCGCTGCCTCTCTCCTGGATGAGCTAAATACTTTTTATGCTCGTTTCAAGGGAAATAACACCGCCCTCGTGGAGAGCGCTCTCATGGCCGAAGCCACAGAGGCAAGTTCACTCTCCGTCTCTGTAGCGGATGTAGCCCAATCCTTCCGACGGGTGAATAACCGCAAAGCCGCGGGTCCAGATGGCATTCCGGGCCGTGTCAACAGAGCGTGCGCAAACCAGCTGGCTGGTGTTTTTATGAACATTTTCAATATTTCCCTCTCTTTGTCTGTAGTCCCCACATGCTTTAAAACATCCACCATTGTGCCTGTTCCAAAGCAATCCAAAATCACTTGCTTAAATGACTGGCGTCCTGTTGCTCTGACCCCCATCATCAGCAAATGCTTTGAGAGACTACATCAGAGATTACATCTGCTCTGTGCTGCCTCCATCACTAGACCCATTGCAGTTTGCTTACCGCAACAACCGCTCCACTGATGATGCCACTGCATCTACATTACACACTGATCTCTCCCACCTGGAAAAAAAGAACACTTATGTGAGAATGTTGTTTGTAGACTACAGCTCAACATTCAACACCATAGTGCCCTCCAAGCTTGATGAGAAACTCCAGGCTCTGGGCTTAAACAGCTCGCTGTGCAGCTGGATCCTGGACTTCCTGTCAAGCAGACGCCAGGTGGTTAGAATGGGCAGCAACATCTCCTCATCACTGACCGTCAACACTGGAGCCCCGCAGGGCTGTGTTCTCAGCCCACTCCTGTATTCCCTGTACACACATGACTTTGTGGCAACACACAGCTCCAGTGCCATCATTAAGTTTGCTGATGATACGACGGTGGTAGGTCTGATCACTGACAATGATGAAACAGCCTACAGAGAGGAGGTGCACACTCTGACAAACTGGTGTCAGGAGCACAGCCTCTCCCTCAATGTCAGTAAGACAAAGGAGCTTGTGGTGGACTTCAGGAGAAGAGATAGAGAACACAGTCCCATCACCATCAATGGAGCACCAGTGAAGAGAGTCAGCAGCTTCAAGTTCCTGGGTGTCCACATCACTGAGGAACTCACATGGTCCATCCACACTGAAGCCGTTGTGAAGAAGGCTCATCAGCGCCTCTTCTTCCTGAGATGGCTGAGGAAGTTTGGAATGAACCGCCACATCCTCACATGGTTCTACACCTACACTGTAGAGAGCATCCTGACTGGCTGCATCTCCGCCTGGTACGGCAATAGCACCGCCCACAACCGCAAAGCACTGCAAAGTGTGGTGCAAACTGCCAGACACATCATCGGAGGTGAGCTTCCTTCCCTCCAGGACATATATACCAGGCAGTGTGTGAAAAAAGCTCGGAGGATCATCAGAGACTCCAGCCACCCGGGCCATGGGCTGTTCTCACTGCTACCATCAGGCAGGCGGTATCGCAGCATCAGGACCAGCACCAGCCGACTTCATGATAGCTTCTTCCCCCAAGCAATCAGACTTTTGAACTCTTGATCTCCCACGATCAAAATACATCAGCACTGCACTTTATTACTCTTACTTTTATATCTCACACCGGACTGTCATAAATTATATTATTATTATATTATATTCTCTCTTAACAACACACTGGCAAACCAACAGCCTGAATTTCAGTACAGTACAATAAAACCTACTGTACATTTTATATATACTATATATACTTTTTTATTGTATAATGTGTATTCTATATTGTGTGTATTGTATACTGTACATTGTATGTTATTATTTGTATATTGTATTATGTGTAATTATGTGTATATTAGATTTTAAATCGTGTTGTAAATCTGATGTGTAGTGTAAATTGGTATATGTCCCATCACTGTCATGACTACTATGTTGCTCGGAACTGCACCCAAGAATTTCACACACTATTGCACTTGTGTATATGGTTGTGTGACAATAAAAGTGATTTGATTTTTTTGATTTTTTATTTTTTATTTTTTTATGTCAAATTAAATTTCAATCACAATTGTAACCAGTGGAATTTCAGACCATCAGATTTCCAGTTATGAAAACTGGAGACCAGCCATTCCTTTTCCTGTACTGCATTATCTCTCATTCAGAGATATTCAGGTTGATGGACAGATGAGAAATTTTTTACCAGTATCCCTTTCTTCTATTACAATAGTGGGTTAATTTAGCTCTTTGTCATCTGTCACTTTACCCTCTTTCACTTTTATTTAAAATCCAGTGTTTGGTAGAAACACTGAGTAGCACGTCATTATCATTGGTTAAGTTTTTTTTTAAATTGCTAAGACACTACCTCTGATTGGCTGCTGAATGTGAACTTGTGCACACAACTGAATTTCCCCCAACACATCACAACAACACCACTTAGCAGCCTATCACCATGTATCTCTAGACTGGTTACCCACTGAAGCTAAGCAGGATTGAGCCTGGTCAGTACCTGGATGGGAGACCTCCTGGGGAAAACTAAGGTTGCTGCTGGTAGAGGTGTTAGTAAGGCCAGCAGGGGGTGCTCAGTCTGCTGTCTGCGTGGGTTCTAACGCCCCAGTACAGTAATGGGGACACTGTACAGTAAAAAGGCACTGTCTTTTGGATGAGACGTTGAACCGAGGTCCTGACTCTCTGTGGTAATTAAAAATCCCAGGGCACTTGTAAAGATTAGGGGTGTAACCCCAGTATCCTGGTCAAATTCCCCCCATTGGCCTTATCACTCATGGCCTCCTAATAATCCTCCTCCATGAACGGCTCTATCACTCCACTTTTTCCTCTCCACCAACAGCTGGTGTGTGGTGAGCATACTGATGCTGGTGATGTTTGAGGAGAGTTCACTGTGTAAAGCGCTTTGAGTGTCATATCAGAAAAGCGCTATATAATTGTTACATTCATTTATTCACTTCAGCCAGACATAATCATCATGAGATCTCCAATAGGATGGACCAAAGGTTAGCGACCCATGAAAAAGACTTATCGACTATGAGTATAAGACATAACTGTGGAAAATTGTGTAAGAACCAACACAGACTTAAAATCCATCAGGCCAGAATGAAATGCTCAGAGCGGGAGAACAAGGTGCAGCATGCAGGTTTTGAACCCAGTGAGACGTAGGAGAAGCCCGGCCAGAGGTCACGCCACAGAGCTCAGTCACTCCATACATCTGAGCCTCCTGAGCCTTGCAGAGTAGTTAGACAACAACAGCCAACAACTGGAGTGAATAGCTACAGTTTGACAGAGACATGGCCAACATCATTCAAGCCACAGCCAAAGTTGATGCAGATAATCGACTCAAAACCATGACTTCCAGCTTTGTCAGTTATGCTTCTGAAAGGTTTGGCTATATTAAAAAAGGTTATATCAAACCCACCATCTACACCATGAACCGTAGGGCCACTAAAATACACCAACTGCTACAGGAACTCTGAACCCTCAAAAAGCAGTACAAGACCTCCACCGAAGAGGAGAAGCTAGCATTTATCAAAATTTGAGACATCCTGAGGAAAAGGCTTATGACCCTCCGCAGAGCAGAGTGGCACAGGAGAAGGAGGAGAGAGAAAGCCAGGAAGCTTGCTGTGTTCATTTCCAATCCTTTTGGTTTACTAAACAGCTGCTTTGAGACAAGCGTAGTGGTCGTCTTGTATGCTCAACTGAGGAGGTCAATCACTTCCTCCATGACACTCTGAGCGATCCGATGAGGGAACAGGGGCTTGAACCTAACAAAGCTCTTATCAGCCTAGCCCCACCAACAACAGAGTTCAACCTGAGGGAGCCAAGCCTGAAGGAGGTTGAAGAGGACATTAAGGCAGCACGCTCAGCCTCAGCTCCAGGCCCCAGTGGTGTACCCTGTGTCATTTACAAGCATTGCCCAGAGCTCCTGCGGCACCTGTGGAAGATCTTGAGGGTGATATGGTGTAGGGGAAGAGTGACTGACCAGTGGAAGGTGCGCTAAGGGAGTTTGGATCCCCAAAGAGGAAAACTGAAGGGACATCAACCAATTCCGGTCAATCTCGCTGCTGAGTGTTGAAGAGAAAGTGTTTTTCAGCATTGTTTCCTGAAGGTTGACTGAGTTTCTTCTAAAAAATAACTACATCAACCCCTCAGACTGAAGGGGGATTCTAGGAGCCAGCTCATCAGGGAAGCCCAAGAAAACAGAGGCAATCTAGTTGCCCTGTGGCTGGACCTGGCAAATGCCTATAAAAGCGTAGGCTAGTTAACTTGGCACTACACCGCCACCACATTCCCAGCAAGATCAAGGACCTGATCCTGGATTATTACAAAAAAAATTCAGGTTTAGGGTTACTTAGGGGTCAGAAACATGAAATTTGAGCAGACTTGGAGGAGGAACGAGTTAGTAGGATGGTGGGTCTCAAGCAGCAGGGAGCATGGATAAGGTGGGAGAGCATACCAAAGAGCAGGGTTACCTGGACAAACAGTATTGCAGTAGAATTTTATTGCATCAAGTTTCTTGTCCAAGATGTCTATGACACGCTGTCAAGCCCTGTAAACCTTCATATCTGGGGCAAGATTGGGACACCCTCCTGCCCTCTGTGATCAGCGAGAGGATTGTTAGAACATCTCTTCAGCAGCTGCCCAAAGGCCCTGGGGGAAGGCTGTTATTGTTGGCACCATGACCAGGTCCATCTGCCATCAGCACCAGCAAACACCACCATGCCCAAAAAGTACATCCACTTTGTAAAAACTGGAGCGAAACCCTGTCCACGATTAAAAGAAATGTTGGGACTCCTCTACACGGCCTTTGATTGGCTTCTGAATGTCGAACTGGGCAAACAATTGAAGTTCCCCCAAAACATCACAACAACATCACTCTGGCCAGACATAATCATTACCTCTGAGGCCACAAAACAACTGATCATGCTGGAACTCACAGTGCCCTGGTAAGAGTGAATTGAAGAAGCAAATTAGCAGAAACATGCAAAGTACCAGGAACTGGTGGAGAAGTGCTGGGGCAGAGGCTGGTAGACACACTGTGAGCCTATAGATGTGGGCTGTAGGGCCTTTGTTGGATGCTTATTCTGCAAAGTCTTGAACCTGTGGGCATCACTAGGATGGCAAATAGATTGGCCATAAAATCTGTGAATGAAGTCGCAGAGAAAGCCACCAGGTGGCTATGGATCAAGAGAGCTGATTAGTGGAAGGCCTGATCAACCCCGGCCTGGTCACCTGGGAGAGGTTGTATGATGTTGAAAGACCCGACACACCTGAGGACCTCAGGTCACATCACTGATGATGCATCCCAGCGCATATAGACAATGTATCTGACACACAGACAAATTTCCTGAAACCTATATTTCTCAAGTATATAACCATAAATTCAATTGTACAAACCTAAAACTCTTAAGACAAAATCAAACATTTTATTCCAATCTATATTATATTTGATCTAATTCAACACTCAAATACAGTATATACTGATTATACATGAGAGATATGAGAGTTTTTCTTGATCGCTTAGACACATTTCATGAAACAATTAAGCATTTTTTCAAAACTAGGGCCGTTTCTGAGAATATGGGGGCCCTTAGCGAAATCCTACAGTACTTCCAGTTCATTGTTTAATGTACATGTGGATGTTTTACCTGTCTTGTTTGTATCTGTCTGTCAGTCTGAGCTGCAGGTTTCTGGAGAACCCTGTGCAGGGCCTGGTCCAAGAGGCTCTCCCTTCTCCAGCCTGGCTTTCCTGGTCTGACTCTTCTACAGTGGCCGGCACCGCCAAGTCCTACCCTTCACCAGCAGCCGTCGCTGCCCAGTCTGACCCTTTGCCAATGGCCACCGCTGCCTAGTCTGACCCTTCACCAGCAGCCATCGCCGCCCAGTCTGACCCTTCATCAGGGGCCACCGCCGCCCATCTGACCCTTCGCCAGAGGCCATCGTCACCCAGTCTGACCCTTCGCCTGTGGCCATCACTGCCCTGTCTGACCCTTCACCAGTTGCTGTCACCACCCAATCGGACCGTTCGCCAGCGGCTGCTGCCCTGTCTGAACCCTGCCCTGCCCTGCCCTTGAACTGCCTGACCTCATCCCCGTCCTGTGGCTGCCTGACCTCATCCCCTCTCCGGTCCCTTTTCCTGGCTGCCTTCCTGGAGCTGCCCCCTGGCCCCTGGATCCTGCCACCTTCCTCAAGCCTCCTCTCTGACCACCAGACACCAGTCTGACGCTTCACCAGCAGCCGCCGCCACACAGTCTGACCCTTCACCAGCGGCCATTGCTGCCCAGTCTGACCCTTCACCAGTGGCCGTCGCTGCCAGTCTGACCTTTTGCCAACCGCCACCTCCACCCAGTCTGACCCTTTGCCTGTGGCCACCGCCGGCCAATCTGACCCTTCGCCAGTGGCCATCACTGCCCAGTCTGACCCTTCGCCAGTGGCCGTCGCCGCCCAATCGGACCATTCACCAGCGACCACTGCCACCCCTTCTGAACCCTGCCCTGCCCTTGAACTGCCTGACCTCATCCTAGTCCTGAGGCTGTCTGACCTCATCCCTTCTCTGGTCCCTTCTCCTGGCCCCCTTCCTGGAGCCGCCCCCTGGCACCGCCCCCCTGGCCCCCAGACCCTGCCCCTTTCCTCAACCCTGCTCCCTGGCCGCCAGACACCACCCCCTTCCTCAAGCCTCCTCCCTGGCTGCTGGACCCCACTCCCTTCCTGGAGCCGCCTCCCTGGCCACCAGACACCGCCTCCTTCCTGGAGCCTCTTCCCTGGCCGCCAGACCCAGCCCCCTTTTTGAAGCTCTCGCCCTGGTTTCCCCCGCCCACCCTCCCTCCCTCCCTTGGTTGGTACTTCCAGTGCCTCCTGTCTCACCCTGGTCTGTGCCTCCTGTCGCACCCTGGTCTGTGCCACCTGTCTTGCCCTGGTCTCTGCCTCCTGTCCTGCCCTGGTCTGAATTTCTGTCTGTTTTGTTTTCTGTTTGATGTTCCCCTTTTGGGGTGCAAGGTTTGAGCACATGGCCAATGATGGTTTTGTTTTCCATGTGCTCTACTCTCTTGTCATTGTGTTTGGTGTGATCACATGGCTTCTGTCAGAGAGAGAGAGCATGTTTAATTTCAAAATACCTTTAATACCTTTATCTATAACATACAAAACATTATACAATCACAAATTCAGATAAATAGCCAACACAAGGGTAGATCTAAAGTCACATATATAAAACAAAACAAAGAAAACATTAATTTAACAAATATGTGAAATACAGTTTATCATCAATTACCTCACACAAAGCTCCCTTAAAAAAAAACAGATCAATCCAAATGACAGAATGTCTTTCATAGATTTATAGATTCTGGATTTTACTAGACTTGAAAATAGCATTTCAGAATTAAAGATTAGATTTTATTCATCTTTTCCTGCTAGCATAAATTGCCATTTTAATTTGGCTTGGCAAAAAAATTTAACAATTGACATTGAAAACGGTGTCGCCGAACATATTTGAACCCACCAACAAAAATCTCCATTGAAAACACCTCATTAAAATGAGTAAATAATTTCTGTAATACAATAAATAGATGTTTTAATCTAAAACAATGTATACATGCATTCTTTAAACCTGTTCCGGTTATCTGTCGTAGGTGTCCAAGGGTTATTTGCCCTGTATTAAGAAGCACAACTTAAAGTGCTAGAAACGGCCCCTCATGTGATATATCCAAACATGAACCATAAATTAGGGGTTATTGCAACAACCAATTTAGGGAAATTGTGTTACTTGCACTTTGTACTTTAAACAAAGCCCAGACCTTAAAAAATTATGATAAAAAACTGGCAACTTCATTTTCATCAGGTTCATTCTTTTAGGATCCATCCAAAACAAGGGTTTATCTAGATCCAACCTTTCAAAGCCCCGCAAGATAGCAAAGGATACAGCTTTCTAGTTTGGGTCCACCGAACCAGTCAAAAGTCTTTGTATATGCTGCATTTGAAAAGCCACCAGTCTGCTTTGCAAGTGTATAAGTCCTTGTCCTCCTCCTTTCTTGGGTAAATATAAAACATATTTTGGTACCCAGTGAAGTTCAAAATCAACTAAAATGTATTTAATTAAAGTTCAAATGGAGGATCTACACAAGCTAACTGATGCCAGAGAGCAGAAGCAACTAAATTATTAGTGATCATCTTTGAGAGCAAAAAATTCTATTTTTCAAGACGTCCTTTTACCTTTTCAACAACCCCTTCAAATTTTTTTTTTTTCATACAGTCATTTAATTCCTTGGAAAAACCCCAAGGTATTTAAAACCTTCCCTGGTCCAAGTTAAACCATCAGGGAGACCTGGCTCCTCATTTAACCAATTCCCAACCAGGGGTACGTTTCCTGTACAACGACATATCTCCCTGCTTTACCACCATAGTATGATGCATCGTTAAAGAAACTAACTAGTTAGTCACTACTGTTTCTCGAAAGTAACTATGTCACACATCCATCGTTCGAACCACGTTGGTTCAACAATGTAGAGCTGTCATTAATGACGTTACTCAGGGGGTGGAGTAATAACTTCTGCAGAGATCGAATGGATATCAAATTATAACAGCTCATTTACATGGACAGAAAGCTGTTTATTGTGAAAAAACTGCTTGAGACGTGAAATAGACATTTACGTTTATATGCACTTTGTAAGTGCTGTAATCTTTACTACAGTGTACAAGTGGTTCAGTCAGTAAGCAGCTCCACAGCAAAGTTATTTCTCTGCGATGCTGCTGTAAATAACGAACATGGCATCATATGACTACTTCTGTTATTTTCTGTTCTCCATTGTTTATTTTCACATGCCCCTCTGTTGCTGGTGTGTTTGTTTTCGTCGCGACCTCTCGCAGCAATAGTTGGGTTTCCCTCTTACCTCACTTTACCGCACTTGAGCACATACATATGCACACTTTTCAAAAACCAATAAGAACGTCACTTTTATTCTTGACACAATGAGAGAAATAGAATTAAATATATATGGAGTGAAAAATTGGGTCTGGCAAATGGGGCTCTGGTGAAGCTACATGGTGCCAACAAACATATGATTTTCAAGTTGCTTTTCAGTGACAGAGAAGTTAAAACCCTTCACAATCTGAATTTAAATACAACATATAATATACCATTTGATGACCAAAAATACTCTGTCATTTTTTAATATGTGTTTTGAGTTAGTGCTTTTCTAATACACTGGGAATTCATCCAGTAGTTTAACATGTAGAAATGAGCACATAATATGTGATACTTGTGACTTGGTGCATCACAGTAGCATTGGAATGCCAGATCAAATGTAAGCAATTATTGTGTGAATCATGTTATGCAATGTCATTAATTCATTATCAACTACAAGCATAATGTCATTAATAAAATATACTGTAAGTGTGATTAAGAATCCTATGTATGGAATTAAATACAAACCTTTATTGTTTTGCAGAGGTGATGATCCACCATCACATACAATAAAACAGTCAAGTAACTTGTTTACTATGTAAAGATTTTCTCAATACACAAGATAATAGCCATGATAATATAAGCCAAACATGACACAAAACACATCCTTTATTTAAATCCTCAGACAATTCTAAAGAGAGTCCTTCTAATTTTTCCCAAGCCACAGCATGAAAACTATGAAAAAGCAGCATGAAAGCAGCCTATTTTAAATCCAAAAACCCATTAACAGATGAATACAATAATTTGATAATCAAAATAAGCTGTGCCCTATTACTGTCACAAATCATTGATGAAATACTCACATTTAGCTAGTTTATTTAGATAATTATTAGCCACCATGGTGTTTCTATCCATTCCTCAGGTGCATCAGTAGCAGGTGTATTACTGACTCTCCTAATAAATACAGTATCTATGTGTGTATCAAATGCTCAACAATGGCGGCTTTACAAAGAATCCTACAGCTTGAGCACAGAAGGCAATGCAGAAGTCAGGTAGTGTACAGGTGCATCTCAATAAATTAGAATGTCGTGGAAAAGTTCATTTATTTCAGTAATTCAACTCAAATTGTGAAACTTGTGTATTAAATAAATTCAGTGCACACAGACTGAAGTAGTTTAAGTCTTTGGTTCTTTTAATTGTGATGATTTTGGCTCACATTTAACAAAAACCCACCAATTCACTATCTCAAAAAATTAGAATACATCATAAGACCAATAAAAAAAACATTTTTAGTGAATTGTTGGCCTTCTGGAAAGTATGTTCATTTACTGTATATGTACTCAATACTTGGTAGGGGCTGCTTTTGCTTTAATTACTGCCTCAATTGGGCGTGGCATGGAGGTGATCAGTTTGTGGCACTGCTGAGGTGGTATGGAAGCCCAGGTTTCTTTGACAGTGGCCTTCAGCTCATCTGCATTTTTTGGTCTCTTGTTTCTCATTTTCCTCTTGGCAATACCCCATAGATTCTCTATGGGGTTCAGGTCTGGTGAGTTTGCTGGCCAGTCAAGCACACCAACACCATGGTCATTTAACCAACTTTTGGTGCTTTTGGCAGTGTGGGCAGGTGCCAAATCCTGCTGGAAAATGAAATCAGCATCTTTAAAAAGCTGGTCAGCAGAAGGAAGTATGAAGTGCTCCAAAATTTCTTGGTAAACGGGTGCAGTGACTTTGGTTTTCAAAAAACACAATGGACCAACACCAGCAGATGACACTGCACCCCAAATCATCACAGACTGTGGAAACTTAACACTGGACTTCAAGCAACTTGGGCTATGAGCTTCTCCACCCTTCCTCCAGACTCTAGGACCTTGGTTTCCAAATGAAATACAAAACTTGCTCTCATCTGAAAAGAGGGCTTTGGAACACTGGGCAACAGTCCAGTTCTTCTTCTCCTTAGCCCAGGTAAGATGCCTCTGACGTTGTCTGTGGTTCAGGAGTGGCTTAACAAGAGGAATACGACAACTGTAGCCAAATTCCTTGACATGTCTGTGTGTGGTGGCTCTTGATGCCTTGACCCCAGCATCAGTCCATTCCTTGTGAAGTTCACCCAAATTCTTGAATCGATTTTGCTTGACAATCCTCATAAGGCTGCGGTTCTCTCGGTTGGTTGTGCATCTTTTTCTTCCACACTTTTTCCTTCCACTCAACTTTCTGTTAACATGCTTGGATACAGCACTCTGTGAACAGCCAGCTTCTTTGGCAATGAATGTTTGTGGCTTACCCTCCTTGTGAAGGGTGTCAATGATTGTCTTCTGGACAACTGTCAGATCAGCAGTCTTCCCCATGATTGTGTAGCCTAGTGAACCAAACTGAGAGACCATTTTGAAGGCTCAGGAAACCTTTGCAGGTGTTTTGAGTTGATTAGCTGATTGGCATGTCACCATATTCTAATTTTTTGAGATAGTGAATTGGTGGGTTTTTGTTAAATGTGAGCCAAAATCATCACAATTAAAAGAACCAAAGACTTAAACTACTTCAGTCTGTGTGCACTGAATTTATTTAATACACGAGTTTCACAATTTGAGTTGAATTACTGAAATAAATGAACTTTTCCACGACATTCTAATTTATTGAGATGCACCTGTATATAAATGCCTACATAAGGACAAATTTCTCCTCACTTGACTCTCTATCTGATGACGACATTATAAGAAAATTCCGGATTCCAAGGACCAAGATCCTTGAATTGCTGCAGGTTGTGAAACCACACCTTCAGAGGGTCTCAAGAAAAAACTACGCCTAAAGTACAGGGGTGCAGTTCTTAGCTGCACTGCATTATTGTGCTGTGGGAAGTTTTATGGAGGTGATTGGTGATGGCCTGTGGCTCAGCAAGTCTTAGGTCAGCAATGTTGTGAAAGCAGTAGCACCTTTGCTGTTACAGCTTATGAACACCACACTGACTTTCCCCAAAACTCCTCAAAAAATCCAGTCACAAAATTGCAGTCATGGAAATTTGTTCAACTTCTTGAGGAGGAAGAGGGGGTCATGCTGGTGCTGATGATGATGAAGATGCTGCTGCTACTGTTGATGATGATCTTCTGAACCCACATCAAGACAGAATGCATCCTGCAGGAGCAGAAGTCAGAGAACATTTAACATTTTTGTTTACTTTTTTCATTTTTAAATACAGTTTAGTTACTATATTTTCTATTATTTCATCTGACGGACATAACTAAAGCAAACATTAATTGAAAAACTACTGCAAACAAGAAGTATACATTTGTTTTCTATAACAATTCTATTGAGAATATTCCATATTCTGTTATATTCTACTTCTGTGAACACCTCACAATAAACACAAAATCACTTACACAGACGTTATCCCAGACAGAATTCAGATATATGGCCATTCATGTATATTTCTACAATTATTGATCATTTATTTGGGCATATTGGCTATATAAAATTACACTGTGATTTGGGAAATTATGTTTTACATATATGATAGTGTAATATTTTGAAATATGTAAATGAATGAATTTTACACTTACATAGCGACTATACTCAAAGTACTGCAGATGTGTTGCATATATATACAGTACAGATAACTTTTTATATCAGTGAAAACCATTAACATGCATATTGTGTTTTACATATATAGCCATATGTGAAATTTCTCTTTGGAAAATGTTATTCGCTTGTAAATAATAAAATAACTCACATTTTCTATGCGAAAACGAAGCCAGTCTTGTGTTCCAAACGTCATAAATAATGCCTTTGCAGGGCACTTCGAAGTGAGAACAGTTGTGACAGTCACACTGGAAGATCGTTTCACACTGAATTTCCAATAAAAATAACTTTGAGCACAACAACTTCAAGCCTTTCAAAGCTCTCAGAGTGGATGGTGAAGTCTTTGAAAGGAAAAGGGCATAGGGGTGATAAGTCTGAATAGCACAGACCCCAGCTGCGGCGAAATCAATGACGTCGACAATGCAAACTAACAAGGAACTATGCTTCTAACCACAGGTGGAGAGCTGTAGTCCCAACTACACAACTTTGCGACGCTATTTGCGAATGTTCGTTGGAACTGTGGTTTTGGGAAACACCAATTCATTGAACTATGTTGGCAACGATGAAACTTGCGACCATGGTTCGCTAACGATGCCTTTAGGAAACACACCCCAGTATAGCTTCACTTTTTGACCAGTTAACCCTCGTAAAAGATAGAACATTAAAATCATTTAATATTTTTAGCATTAGTTCTATATCTCTCTGGCCACTTTTGAAAACAACAACATTGTCAGCATATGCTGACAGTTTAAACACATTTGTACAACTGGGAATATACAAACCATGCAATTCTGTTCTTAGCTTGTTTAAAAGAGGCTCTATTGCCAAAATGTACAACATGCCAGACAAGGCACAACCTTGTCTAACGCCTCTATAAACTTTAAAAGGAGCACATAAGTCACCATTAACCTTCAGTATACTTTCAGTGTCACAGTACCCAAACACCATCAGAGCATTCCATAAATAATTGTGATCGACTCTGTCAAAAGCCTTTTCTTGGTCTATTGATACAAGCCCAAAATCCAAATTGAGCTGCTTACCGATATCTAAAAAATGTCTAATAAAAGGATCATAAAATTTTTTGTCTGTCTGGTACAAAATATGTCTGATCAGAGTGGATAACCTGCTCTAAAACTTCGCCTAATCTGTTAAAAAGAGCCTCAGTTTATAATTACTGCATAGCAAACTGATTGATCTCCAATATTTACTATCGTTTAAGTCCCCTTTTTTTGGCAACACAGTGAGAACTTCTCTATGGCAACTCAGTGGCAGGCAACCATTAACTAAACGTTCGTTAAGTACAGCTGTAACACAGCTTCACAGCAGAAGGGAAGGAGAACACAGGGAAGCAGGTTTTTCCAGGCTCTGGTAGGACTTTTAATTGGCCAATTCAATGCTTTACAACTTCACAAACTCATCAGCTTCACAGGCATGTAGTCACTTAAACACATTAGCTTCACAGGCAGGTAGTAACTTAAACACTTCAGCTTCACAAACATAACAGATTAAATGTAACAGCTACAGGAGCACCGTGGCCTTCCTTGTGCCAGACTCTCTCTTTCTCCTCTGCTGGTGGTGTGGCTGCTTATTTGCCGCTCTCCCCATGCACACTGGAATTAGAAACAGGTGTTAAACATAATCTAGCTCAGATGCAAGCACCCTTACCGCTTTCTTTCTCTCCGGACGGACACTTGACCATGCCCCCGCTGCCACATATCCCCACCGCCCGACTCAGGCTGGGGAGACATCCGGCCTGTCTACCACCCCCCCCATTTCTGGAAAGGAAGTCAGCGACAGCCATCTGCTCTCCTGGTCTGTGGACCACCTTGAACTTAAATGGCTGAAGAGCCAGATACCAACGGGTGATCCGCGTGTTGGTATCTTTCATGTGGTGGAGCCATTGGAGTGGGTTTGTGATCCAAGCAGAGGATGAAGGCCCACCCCAACAGGTAGTACCAGAGAGTGAGGACTGCCCACTTGATGGCGAAACACTGCATTTCTACAGTGCTGTACTTTTTGGACTCAAGATGGCGCCGAGTATGGCTGCTGCGTTGCGAGCTCCGACACAACTTAGCAATGGTTTGTTTGTTTTGTTTACAATTCTTATGTTTTTTGTCTTGGATGTTGTCTGCCTTATTGTCTACGACAGACAAACACTTTTGGACATTGGCTCAGCGATCTCACACCGTAAACCGGACTTCACATTCCTCAATGCCGACCCGCTGTTTACAAACACGCAAGCGGAGCCCTTTGTCTGGGCAGCACGGCCGTGGAAACGCAGGAGGAAAAGGGGAAACAGAGCCGGCGTTCTCATCAGAGTAAGACGCCGCGCAAATCGACCCCCGCTACCCACTATTCTACTGGCAAATGTTCAGTCTCTGGATAACAAGCTCTGCGAGCTGAAAGCACGGATCTCTTTCCAACGAGAGACGAGGGACTGCTGCGTTATCTGCCTTACGGAAACTTGGATGTCTGCGGAGATTCCAGACTCTGAACCCATTCATTGAACCCACGGGGTTCTCCATGCTCCGAGCGGACAGAGCGAAAGACCTCTCAGGTAAAACTAGAGGAGGTGGTGTATGTTTTATGATCAACAAATCCTGGTGTGATCAGAGGAACATACATTCTATCAAGTCTTTCTGTTCTCCTGATCTGGAATTTCTTATGCTTCTGTGTCGACCATTCTGGCTACCGAGGGAATTCACAGCGGTCATTATCACTGCTGTGTACATCCCCCCACAAGCCGACACAGACCGGGCACTCAAGGAACTGTATGGGAGTATAAGTGAGCAGGAAACCGCGCACCCTGAGGCCGCGTTCATTGTGACCGGGGACTTTAATAAAGCCAGTTTAAAATCAGTCGCACCAAAATATCACCAGCACATTAGTTTCAACACACGAGGGGACCGGGTTTTGGACCATTGCTACTCTCCGTTCCGGGATGGCTACAAATCCCTCCCCCGCCCACCATTTGGCAAATCGGACCACTCTTCCATTCTGCTTCTGCCCGCTTACAGGCAGAAACTGAAACAGGAAGCACCCACCCTCAGAACGATCCAGTGCTGGTCGGACCAATCAGACTCTACGCTACAAGACTGTTTTGATCGCACGGACTGGGAGATGTTCCGGTCCGCCTCTGATGACGACATCGAGCTTTACGCTGATAGCGTAATGTGCTTCATCAGAACGTGTGTAGAGGAAGTGATTCCGACCAGAACTGTGCGAATCTATCCGAATCAGAAGCCGTGGATCAACAGCGATGTTCGCGCAGCACTTAATGTGCGGACCTCCGCTTTTAATTCCGGGAACGCGGAGGAGCATAAACAAGCCAGTTATGCCCTCCGAAAAACTATCAAAACAGCAAAACGCCAGTACAGGAGTAAGATTGAAGGACAGTTTAACACCACCAACTCTAGAAGCATGTGGCAGGGAATTAACATCATCACGGACTTTAAAGGGAATAAAAACTCCGCCATGAACACCGCTGCCTCTCTACCGGATGAGCTAAATACTTTTTATGCTCGTTTCGAGGGAAATAACACCGCCCTCGCGGAGAGAGCTCTCACGGCCGAAGCTACAGAGGTTAGTTCACTCTCCGTCTCTGTAGCGGATGTAACCCGATCCTTCCGACGGGTGAATATCCGCAAAGCCGCGGGTCCAGACGGCATTCCGGGCCGCGTCATCAGAGCGTGCGCGAACCAGCTGGCTGGTGTTTTTACGGACATTTTCAACCTTTCCCTCTCTTTGTCTGTAGTCCCCACATGCTTTAAAACATCCACCATTGTGCCTGTTCCAAAACAATCGAACATAACTTGTTTAAATGACTGGCATCCTGTTGCTCTGACCCCCATCATCAGCAAATGTTTTGAGAGACTAATCAGAGATTACATCTGCTCTGTATTACCACTCAATCTTGACCCGCTGCAGTTTGCTTACCGCAACAACCGCTCCACTGATGATGCCATTGCATCTACAATACACACTGCTCTCTCCCACCTGGAAAAAAAGAACACTTATGTGAGAATGCTGTTTGTAGACTACAGCTCAGCATTCAACACCATAGTGCCCTCCAAGCTAGATGAGAAACTCCGGGCTCTGGGCTTAAACAGCTCGCTGTGCAGCTGGATCCTGGACTTCCTGTCAAGCAGACGCCAGGTGGTTAGAATAGGCAGCAACATCTCCTCATCACTGACCCTCAACACTGGAGCCCCACAGGGCTGTGTTCTCAGCCCACTACTGTATTCCCTGTACACACATGACTGTGTGGCAACACATAACTCCAATGCCATCATTAAGTTTGCTGATGACACGACGGTGGTAGGTCTGATCACTGACAATGATGAAACAGCCTACAGAGAGGAGGTGCACACTCTGACACACTGGTGTCAGGAGCACAACCTCTCCCTCAACGTCAGTAAGACAAAGGAGCTTGTGGTGGACTTCAGGAGAAAAGACAGAGAACACAGTCCAATCACCATCAATGGAGCACCAGTGGAGAGAGTCAGCAGCTTCAAGTTCCTGGGTGTCCACATCACTGAGGAACTCACATGGTCCGTCCACACTGAAGTCATTGTGAAGAAGGCTCATCAGCGCCTTTTCTTCCTGAGACGGCTGAGGAAGTTTGGAATGAACCGCCACATCCTCACACGGTTCTACACCTGCACTGTGGAGAGCATCCTGACTGGCTGTATCTCCGCCTGGTACGGCAATAGCACTGCCCACAACCGCAAAGCACTGCAAAGGGTGGTGCGAACTGCCAAACACATCATCGGAGGTGAGCTTCCCTCCCTCCAGGAAATATATACAAGGCGGTGTGTGAAAAAAGCTCGGAGGATCATCAGAGACTCCAGCCACCCGAGCCATGGGCTGTTCTCACTGCTACCATCAGGTAGGCGGTATCGCAGCATCAGGACCCGCACCAGCCGACTCCATGATAGCTTCTTCCCCCAAGCAATCAGACTTCTGAACTCTTGATCTCCCACGATCAAAATACATCAGCCCTGCACTTTATTACTCTTTTATCTCACACCGGACTGTCATAAATTATATTACTGTCATTATATTATGTCTCTCTTAACAACTGACTATCAACCGACAGCCTGAATGTCAATACAGTACAATACTGTACATTCTATATATATACTTTTTTCAATATATATTTTAATTTTTATTGAATAATGTGTATCTATATAGTATCTATATAGTAAAAAAAAACAAAACAAAACAAAAACAGCATATTGTATACTGTGCAATGTATGTTATTATTGTATATTGTTGAGTGTAATTGTGTATAACAGATGTTTAAATTGTGTTGTGTTAATTTGATGTTTTAAGTTGTGTAATTATGTATTACAGATGTTTAAATTGTGTTGTGTTAATTTGATGTTTTAAGTCGAGTTTAATTATGTATAACAGATGTTTAAATTGCGTTGTGTTAATTTGATGTTATTGTAAATTGGTATATGTCTCATCACTGTCACGACTGCTATGTTGATCGGAACTGCACCCAAGAATTTCACACACCATTGCACTTGTGTATATGGCTGTGTGACAATAAAGTGATTTGATTTGATTTGATTTGATTAGTCTCCCTCAGCGAGAGCTTGCGGCTAATGTACAGCACCGGGCGTTCCTTCCCCTTCACCACTTGAGAGAGCAAGGCCCCCAGCCCTCTGTCTGAAGCGTCCGTCTACAAGACAAAAGGGAGAGAGAAATCGGGTGAATGTAAAAGTGGCCCTCCGCAAAGTGCGGCTTTAACCTGCGTGAATGCCTGTTGACACTGCTCCGTCCACTGGACAGGGTCTGGAGCTCCCTTTTTAGTGAGATCAGTCAGCGGGCTGGTGACATCCGAATAATTAGGCACGAATCTCCTATAATAGCCAACCAACCCCAGGAACTGTCTCACCCCCTTTTTGGTCTTGGGCCTCGGGCAGGTCGCAGTCGCCACAGTCTTGTCAATTTGGCCCAAGTGGAACCCCAGACACTGTACCTCCACACACCCAATCGCGCACTTCTTGGGGTTTGCTGTGAGTCCCGCGCGTCGCAGCGATCTCAGAACCTCCCTCAGATGCTGCATGTGCCGCTGCCAATCATTACTGTAAATTATGATGTCATCTAAATAAGCAGTGGCATATGTGGTCTGAGGAGTCGGTCCATGAGATGCTGAAATGTAGCCGGGGCCCCAAACAAACCGAACGGAAGCATCACAAATTGGTGTAATCCGAACGGTGTGGAGAAGGCTGTTTTTTTATGGGAAATTGTTGTCAAGGGGATTTGCCAATAACCCTTTGTCAAATCCAGTGTAGAATAAAATCGAGCAGTGCCCAACTGATCGAGCAACTCATCAACGCGAGGCATTGAGTATGCATCAAATTTAGACACCGCGCTGACTTTTCTATAATCCACACAGAACCGTACAGACCCGTCGCTCTTAGGAACTAGAACACCCAGGCTGGACCAATCAGTGTGGGATTCCTCTATTACCCCCATATCGAGCATTGCATCCAATTCTTCCCAGACAATTTTCTTTTTGTGCTTGGGCAATCGGTAGGGATGTCTACGTACCACCACCCCTGGCTCGGTCTCGATGTGGTGCTGGATGAGGTTCGTACGACCCGGTAGATGGGAAAACACGTCTGCAAACTCCTGTTGTAACTTGGCAACCTCTGCGAGTTGATATAGTGAGAGGTGGTCTCCTCAAGTGACCGGGGTGAAATGATTGTGTTTTGTATTCACCTCTGGCCCGAGCTCCGCCCCTCTCTGGAACTACGGTAGCCAACGTCACAGGGACCTCCTCCCTCCACAATTTCAAGAGGTTGAGGTGATATATTTGACATGCGCCCCCTCTATCGGTTCGCTTTACCTCATAATCAAGATCCCCCATTCGTCATCCCCCTCAAAAGGTCCTTGCCACTTGGCGAGTAATTTGGAGCTCGATGTGGGGAGTAATACGAGTACCTTATCTCCGTGTGCGAATTCCCGCAGCCGAGTTCCCCTGTCATACAGTCGGCTCTGTCGTTCTTGAGCTTGGAGCAAATTCTCCTGTGTTAGTTGCCCCAAAGTGTGGAGTTTTGCTCTAAGATCAAGAACGTATTGAATTTCATTTTTACTGGTTGAAGGTCCCTCCTCACAAGCTTCACGTATGACATCAAGCACGCCATGCGGGCACCGCCCATACAGCAGCTCGAATGGCAAAAACCCAGTGGAGGCTTGCGGTACCTCTCGTACTGCGAATAACTGGGGATCGAGCCATTTGTCCCAATTTCTATCATGCTCATGCACGAACTTACGAATCATATTTTTAAGGGTTTTATTATTAAAAGATTATTTTGAAGAGTACCTCTGCAACACTACGTGCTGAGATGCTGCGTAGAGGCACTGCTTTCGGATATCATGTTGCATAGTCCACTAGGATCAATATAAAGCAATGTCCGCGTGCTGACTGCTCTAATGGCCGACGAGGTCCATTCCAATTCTCTCGAAGGGGACCTCGATCAGCGGAAGGGGGCGCAATGACACTTTTGGGGTGGCCGGTGGATTCACTAGCTGACATTCGCGGCATGCCGCACACCACCTGCAGACATCGCTGGCAATGCCTGGCCAATAAATACGGGATATTAGACGGTTCAGTGTTTTTCTTTCACCTAGATGACCCGCCATGGGATTATAATGAGCCACCTGGAACACCATTTCCCAACAGTTCTGCGGTATTAAAAGCTGGGTTGTATCTTCCTATATAATTGTGAAATAGGGAAATGAAAGTGCGACATTCAGCTGGAGTTGTTGACCATCTATCACTCTCACTTGGTCAAAGTCGTGCTTGAGGGTTTCGTCTCACGACTGCTCCAAAGGGAAATCCCCTTCGGGAAATCCCCTGAGGATGGGAGGGGCTGTAGCCTACCCCCCTCACATCATCCTGACATGGAGCAGACGAAGACGGCCCCGGCTCTACCTCCCCTGCCAGAGCATTGCACATTTCACATCTCATTGCTTTAGTGCAGGATCCATCCGCGCATATTCCCTTTAACACTGTAACACATCAATGGAAAGGAGGAGGCGATAATATTAATTATAAACTGAACCAAAAAGACAAACACACACAGGTGTCGGACAGCTGTCCGTAACTCTCTCTCTCTGTCGCACTGCCGTCTCCAGTCGGCCTTTATCCCTCTCAGGCTAATCAGCCTGATTAGAAGCCAAGTGTGTAGAATCACGACCTGGCCCCGCCCTCTGCCCTGCCATATTCCTCCCCCATTCTCTCAGGCCGGGGAGCCCCCGGCTTGACAAACACCCTTTCCCTGGGGGGGGGGGCGTGCCTTCCGCCCCATCTGCCGGCAGGTCATCCCCATCTACCTGGATCAGGGGAGGGGACAAGGGGAGGGAAACAACAAAAGAAAATGTGGTACCTACACGCCGATCATGCCAAATTAATAAAAAATTTAAAAAGAGAGGGAAAAGGCCAACACAGAACGGCAGCAGGAGAGAGAGAGGAGAGAGAGAGAAAAAAAATGTACTTGCCGGTTCTCCGATATGCCGTAGCCTGGTCCTCAGCCACTCCTCCACCCTCTGGTGGATGACAGCCGTGCCTCCCTGGGCGGATCGGAGGCAGTCCTCCAGCCCTGTCGGATGGAACGCCCTGCCACGTTTTAGGTGGACGGAAGGGTCTCCCCCGCCCCTGGCAGCGGTTCTCCCGCTCCAGGTGGTCGGCTAGGAGCCCCTCCCCACTCGCAGTCTCAGACCCCGCCACGTTTCAGTGGCTGGTAGGGGTCTCCTCTGCCCCTGGCAGCGGCCCTGACCGATCCAGGCGGTCGGTTAGGAGCCCCTCCTCCCATCGCGGCAGCCGGGCTCCTCTGTCCCCCGGCGGATGGCCGCGGCTGCTCCATTGGGGTGGATGGTAGTGGCGAGAACTCTACTATGGCGCATCCCTCCTCCTTCCCGGGTTTTGGCACCAGTGTAACACATCAATGGAAAGGAGGAGGCGAGAACCGGCTTGATAATATAAATAATAGTTTAATTATAAACTGAACCAAAAAGACAAACACACACAGGAGCCAGGTTTCATGTGTGGTTTTTGTAAAATCCCACCACTGCTGTAAAGACTGAAAAGTGGATTTTGTTGTTCTTGAATTATTCCAAAATTCTTTAAAAACATCTTTAAAATGCTTGTCACACAATAAATTATTATTAAAATACCAGTAGGCATTTTTTGTTTTATAAAACTCAAAGACATGACACACTGAATGAAACTATGGCCAGAGAAACTTACTGGAGTAATTGAACTATCCCTAAAAAAACTAAGTTGATGCTTAAAACCATAAAATCTAGCCTAGCTAGAGATAAATTATTATCTTAAACATGATTCCATGATAGATGAGAGAGAGAGAGAGAGAGAGAGAGGTAGTATAATTATCTGTTATTAATGTATACCATGCCAGGAATTATTTTATTAATCAACAAAATTTTAGGTTACAGTTTACTTGAAAGTATAAAGGAAAGTGCATATCTTAGGTCTTGTATATCACCATTTGTTTTCTTTTACTAGTTCATTCTGGAAAATTCTTTTTTGAAAGTGAAAATTTTCCATGTCATTTCTCAATTAATTTGAGGTAATAAAAGCTGCATGGAAAATAATTTTGATCCAAGTAGCAAAATGTTGTTTCAGATTTTCATATAACTTCCCAACAAATAGAATTGAACAAACCATATACTGTAAATCCACAACCCATATAATCTGTATTACTTGCATTTTGCAAAGCTAAACAGTACCACCATTAAACTATAACACAAAAATACACATAGGGAGCTTTGCTTCTTAATCTTTTGCATCACTTTGATCCAGAGGCATTTGTAAGAGCACGACTACTGAGAATCAAACAGGCTAATACACTGTTTTGATCTTCTTTGTTTCCCTGCGATCATCAACCGAGCTGATTGAACTGGACAGAGACTTTTCTGTGGAGATACAACAAGGACAGAACAAGGGTATTACTAAAGGTTTAGCTTCCCTTTCCCTCTCTCACGCCTCCATCGGTCTCTCCGACTCCAGCTATCATCCTCTAATTCATCCACATTCTAACCTGCACACCTGTTCCCTGTCTCCTCATCAAGGATTCTATATATACTCACCTCATTCACTCAGTCTTCACCGAGTCTCACCTCAGATCACCATCCCTCATCGCCTATGTTAGTTGTTGTAGTTGTTCCTCTTCATTTTGTCTTCCAGTGTTATTCTTCTTTGTTTTGCCTTTTATAGTGCTCAGTGTTTTCTTTGTAGTTTTGTACATAGTTTTGTTTTGTTATTAGGCATACTGCATTTGGGTTCACTCCAACTCCCGTCTTCGTGTCTCCTTCCATCAAAAGTGTGACACCCCCCTAACTTTACACCAGTCTGCCCTTTCTTTGTGCTGTTTATCCAGGAGACTTATTAAGTGTAAAATAAAATGCACTTTATCATGGCTTCCAGCTTCTTTAGCAGATGTCATCTTGAGGAATGGAGGCAAACAAGCTGCCTGTAGTTTATTTCACCTGATCAATTTGACCAGCGCTGTTTTTATATGGCAAGTACCTAGTGACTTGTTGAATAATTGTGGATAGACCATGACTTTCAAGAAGACAACATTTTCGGCTTGTGGACTGTGCTTGATACTATGGCCACAAATGCGTATGAATTTGCATACTTTATTGACTAGATTGAAAATATTGAAGGATCTGAATAGAAGGCTACAGAAAAAGTGTAGTGTGTAATCATGGGATGACTTTTTCCTGTGTGAAATTTATTACATACTGATTGAATTTTTGGCCTATATATATATATATATATTGTTTTTTTTTTTTTTTTTTTCTCAAATATTATAACAATGCATGTAATAAAGTGGAAAACAAATAGTTTTTTAGTAACTACTTTACACAATACCATACACATATGGGCCACACTCTGCAGCTAAATTCAGTTGTCCCTGAAACATGTCTGAAACTGTTTTCAGATTTTCCAAGATACTAAAGTCTGCAATCACAGTCAGAGATTCCAAAATGAAATCCAACATTTCTCATCAAATTCTTCCAAGACCAAATGATCATCTATGCTCACCGCATTATTTTTTAAAACTCTGTTTTTACTGTGTCAGTGTTTCTCTAATGTGTGTCTATATTCATCTCTCCTAAGTAATTTTAGGATTTTTATGTGAAACATGTATGTGTACACTTTCAATGCGAATACCTATGAATACTAATGAGATCAAATTAGATCGTGAACAGATATTAATGTCTTGAGAGAGATACACTTAAATTTAAACTGTCATTTAAACATTTCCCAAACATATTTCTCTGGAATTTGTGGATCATTTTGAATCAACAGTCATGTGTAGAGCCTGCTGCCTGCAGAAGTACTTCAGCTTTGTGGTCTATGGAGACCTCATTCCCTCATTTCTTAGGCCCCCAGTGATTGAATTTGACTTTGAAATATGTTAAGAAAATATTTCAACTAATGGAAACAAATGAAAGGGCAGATGGCTTTGTGAAGAATGATATTCATTTCCATAGGTTTTTACTATTTGGCTTGGCGCCAAAGAGAGCCAGCACTGCAATATGACTGCTATGTTATTGAAGTAACTGCTTGGACGTGGAAGGGCCAAATGGCCCTCGTTATTGTGCATGTCTCTGGCATCTTCTAATTTACTAATGAAATGGTCTATCAATGTAATACGACATGTGTAAATCTATAGCACCAAGTGAAAGGACTTTTTTTTCTTTTTTTAAATGCAACTCACAGACACGACTTTAATTGTTCCCTATCTGTCACTCACTCGACGTTGTGTCAATGTAGTGACACTAGGGGTCACTCTTGGGAGCCCCAAACACCTCTGCTTTTTGAAAAAAGGCCAATGGGAATTGGCGAGTGGAATTTGCATGCCACTTCTCCGGACATACGGGTATAAAAGTAGCTGGTATGCAACCACTCATTCAAATTTTCTATTCGGAGCCAAGCGGTTGCATTCAGTGCACTGAATTCAATTCTCTCTACCGATCACCTCAAACTGCTGGATTTTACAGCACATTTCAGTGGCTTCTCCCCCTCTGCACCCGTGGAATGCAGAGAACGCCCCTGGGAGCTTCGGCAGAACAACAAAAACAGTATATTCTAAAAAGAGTATATTTTCGATTCCAAAAGAGCGGCACACACTGAACATATTATTAAAGATGCCTTTCCGTTTGTGTTATTCCTGGTTGCGGTCGTTTTCTCTCCACTTCTGAAGGCCACGATCGCTGTCTTACGTGTCTGGGCGCAGCCCACGCGGAGACTTCGTTCGTGGATGGGTCTTGTCCTCATTGCGAGAACATGACCATGGCAATGTTGCAGTCATGGATTGCCTTCGTAAGAAAGCAAGCCACCCAGCGGCTCCCCACCTCGGTCCTTCTACCTGTGGGTATGAGGCTGTGTTGGTTAGCACTGGGGCTGATTTAAGGACTCCAATGGGACCACCTCTGCTGGGTAACCCCCCACGGACCTCCCATTCCTCAGTATGCTCGCTTGCCCCGGTCGGGCTCCCGGATGAGACCGCCGGCTTGTCTCAGGGCGAGTTCGACCTCTTATTCGGGGCCCGGGAAGACGATGAGCTATCGAGCGCAGCATCGGAGAGCGGGCTCGTCCACTCTGACGCGGAGGCTTCAGCTGGGCTACCCCCTTCGGGTGTGTTCGCCCAGTCTCAGGCTGACGCGGAGATGACGGATATGCTTTCCCAAGCAGCCGCGAGTGTCGGGCTAGAGTGGAACCCTCCACTCTTCCCTGAAACCTCGTGGCTCAATGATTGGTTCCTGGGCCCAGAGCACCGCTCACAGCCGCGCCCCGCCTCTGTTCCTTTCTTCCCGGAGGTGCATGAGGAGCTGACAAGATTGTGGGGGGCACCTTTTACTACCCAGTCCCGATCTTTCAGCTCCCCTGCTCTCACTACCCTCGATGATGGGGCGGCCAAGGGGTATTCGGTGATCCCCCAGGTGGATAAGGCGCTCGTGGTGCACTTTTACCCGCAGAGCGCCACCACCTGGCGCGGGCGCCCGAAGCTCCCATCCAGGGCCTGTAGGTTTACATCATCTCTGATGGCTAAGGCCTACGGTGCCACTGGATAAGTCACCTCCGCCCTGCACGCCATGGCTCTCCTGCAGGTACAACAAGCCAAGGCACTAAAAGAGCTGCACGAGGGTAGTTCTGACATGGGATTGATGCAGGAACTGCGCTCGGCGACGACCTCACTCTCCGGGTGACGAAGGTCATGGCGTGGTCTCTCAGACAGGCGACGTCCACCCTGGCCCCGGCATGGAGCCCACCACAGGAAGCAGATGCCACCCGTCTCATGGCCGGCCGCCAAGAACCCTAGGAAGGCTTCGAAGCACCCCTGAGAAATGCGACACAGGGACGAGGGGACCCACTTCTACGGAGCTGGTAGACAGACCACTCCATCCCCCAGTGGAGGGCCAGGAGGAGAATCATTTGTTTCATTTGCCACATGCCCAAGAGGCTGCGGTACCCAAAACTTCAACAAAAGAGTCCCAAGATGGGCATGGCACCACGGAATACATCACGTGGTCATCATGCCGCTCTGTCACCGCCTCTTCAGCCTTGGACCGACCTTGCATTTCTACGGGCAGGGGTTCCCCTAGAGCAGGTCTCCAGGCATGTCGTGGTTATGACGGATGCCTCCAAGACAGGCTGGTTTGCCGTATGCAATGGGCACACAGCCGTCGGCTCCTGGACTGGCCCACGGCTGCGTTGGCACATCAACTTCCTCGAGTTGTTGGCAGTACTGCTCGCCCTGCGAAGGTTTCGGCACCGGCAACATCCAGGGCAAGCACGTGTTGGTCCGGACAGACAACACGGTGATGGTAGCGTACGTCAACCGTCAAGGTGGTCCACGCTCCCGTTGCATGTCACAACTTGCCTGCTGTCTCCTCCTCTGGAGTCAGCAGTGCCTCAAGTCGCTACAAGCCACTCACATCCCGGGCAACCTCAACACCACAGCGGAGGCGCTGTCACGACAGGTTATGCTCAGGGGAGAGTGGAGAGTGTAGACTCCACCCCCAGGTGGTCCAGCTGATTTGGAGTCAATTTGGTCGAGCACAGCTAGACCTGTTTGCTTCCTGGGAATCCTCCCACTGCCTGCTTTGGTACACCCTGACCGAGGCACCCCTCGGTATAGATGCACTGGCACACAGCTGGCACCCTGGACTATGCAAATACGCATTTCTGCCAGTGAGCCTACTTGCACAGACCCTGTGCAAGTTCAGGGAGGATGAGGAGCAGATCGTCCTAGTAGCACCCTACTGGCCCACCAAGACGTGGTTCTCGGACCTCACGCTCCTTGCGAATTCCCCTGGGGAAGGACCTTCTTTCTCAGGGACAGGGCACCATTTGGCACCCACGACCAGACCTCTGGTATCTCCACGCCTGGCCCTTGGACGGGACACGGAAGACTTAAGTGGCCTACCATCTGTGGTGGTAGACATGATCACTCAGGTTAGGGCTCCCTCTACGAGGTGCCTGTATGACTTGAAGTGGCATCTTCCCGATGCGAAGACCCCCAAAGATGTGCAGTCGGATTGGTGCTTTCCTTCCTGCAGGAGAGGCTGGAGGGGCAGCTGTCCCCCTCCACCTTGAAGGTGTATGTAGCCGCCATTTCGGCACATCACGAGGTAGTGGATGGTAATTATTTGGGGAAGCACAACTTGATCATCAGGTTCCTGAGAGGCGCTAGGAGGTTGAATCCCTCCAGACCGTGTAGTCCTTCGGGGTCTACCGGGTGCTCCCTTTGAGCCTCTGGAGTCAGTTGAGCTTAAGGCACTCTCTTTGAAGACTGCCCTCCTGACTGCACTCACTTGCATCAAGAGGGTAGGGGAACTGCAGGCATTCTCTGTCAGTGAATCGTGCCTAGAGTTCGGTCCAGGTTACTCTCACGTGATCCTGAGACCCTGACCGGGCTATGTGCCCAAGGTTCCCACGACCCGTTTAGGGATCAGACTATGTTATTCTCAGCCTAATCTAACAGTGAAATTGGAAAAAGTAGGTCAAGTTTTTTTTTTAGCAAAAATTGGTATATGCTTACCAAAACTTAAAACACTGCCCCCAGTGGCCAAAGTGGTAAGTGTTGTAGGGCGTACAGGCATGAGTGAGCTCCATTTATGACCAGGAGAAGTCGCCAAAAGCTATTTGTGAAGCGAGATTTTTTCAGCAGTACAGGATGTAATACAGTAAAGATGAGTGGACTCTACCTCCCAACCCAAACCTAACCATTAGTGGAGTAAAAATTAAATGTTAGGGGGAAAATTGCAATCACACTCGTCACTGATTAAACGAACGCGATTACTTCCTAGTTTCAATGTGGATACGATCCCGGGTCTCTCACGCTGCTGATGCAACATGTTGCCGTTCGAACCACGTGGGAAGGTAAACACACTGAAACCGATGCAAAAAGGTCTGGTGGGAAATGCAGAATGTCAGTGAGTGGGCATAATGTCGCAGATCCTAGGGTACCAGAACTTTCAGAAACAGCATGCCGACATCCTGTGTGATCATGTTGGTTATTCTAGAGACAAAGTCCCGTATCACCTTTGTAAAAATCTGAAAACGAACATAACACAAAGGCCTAAAATAAAAATACACTGCACTAAAATCATATTAACAGGTCAACTCTGTATCTGTATTAATCCAGCATATATAACAATCATTCAGTGAAGACTTGGAAACAACAGAAAAATCCACATTTTACCTCTATTTTTCCATGTATCTGTCCATGTTGTCATTGTTATCATGGTTGAGGAAAAATGAACTGGGTTCCCTTGTGACAGTCTGTCACTCACATCCAGTTTCCAATGAAAAATGCAGGTATACGCGAGACCACAAGTGCGGAAAGCTGCATGGGTGTGTTGGATGCCCAAAAAATGGGACTGTATTCCGAAAATATGCCCAAAAACACAGCAACCCAGAAGCAACTTTATGAAAAAAAAAAAAGCACAAAGTCGCTGTAATAAGCAGACTTGGCAACTATGCCTGTCAGAAGCAGAATCAGTGTACACATGCTACAGTGGACAAGCACGTGATTGGCTACAACTGTAATCAATCACGCGATCGGCCGCGATAGTCAATTGACCCACTGTTGTCTTTTTTGCTTTTGGTTAGAGTTGAGACAGTTCGACATAAATAAACACATTACATCAGCATCAACTATAATATACTTACATTTATATTTTATACTTTGGGGTACTAAAAGCTGGGGTGGCAGATGGAGTGGCAATGCTTTTTCTTAGAGTGGCACTTGCCACCCCATGCCACCCAGGTATATCTGTGCCTATATAGGACATAAAATTCTGCTGCTATAGTTTGCTCCATCCATTTCCTTTTTGCTCCTTGATGTTCCTTTACCTCACCTCACCTCTCTTCATCTGATACCTTTTTTACTTTGTACTATATTTCCTCCCCACACTCTGAACAAATGTATGTTCTGAAATCGTGGATCTCCTGTTTCACATCATGAGCAATGTTACAGTGCTGCCTTTGTCATGCTCTACTGTCTGTCTCCAACGACCTGTAATAGCTGTAAAATAATGAATCCATCCCCACACACTGACCGCAGTACCACCACAGGACCAGATTGGGCAGTATATCATCTTGTGAGAGCACCACATCTGTATTTCTCACGAGAAAGAATCTATTTACATACCTCAAAAAGTGACCTCATCACGGCAACCAAGAAAGTCTCACCTGTCTTCTGTCACGATACGACTGTAACCCTTAGCTGTTTCCTCCGATTCTTTCTAACGTTCTCATTTAAATTTCGGTCTTGCTGACAACTTTTCCATTAGAATAATGATGGGTGTGACCTGTTTTTATCAAAGGATCAGGGTTTGGCTGGTTTTCTTTGGGCAGTAAGCTGCAAGAGATGCAATAAAAACACCATAATAATACTAAAAAAAGCATCTGTCTTCATTAACATCCATTCAAAATTAGTTGTAAGCAACATATAACTTGAAAATATTTCATTATATTTTGATGTCTATACACCTAGTGGATCTTTGAAAAGTACCACCTTTAAGAATTCCACTTAAGCTGGTAAAATAGCCGTACCAAGTCTGGCATATTTGGCTTAAGTTTTGATTTTTTATTCAGTTTCAAAGTGCAAATTCCATACCATCAGACCATACAGCAACTGATTAAAATGAAATAAAACTGCATTACATTTGAAAATGTCATGAGTGCTCCCTCAGTTTGACTTTGTGGATGGCAGTGTGTGTCTTATGAAACCTGTCCAGCTGGGTGAGTTTGTTTACCTGTAATTTCCTCCTGCTGGTGTGGATTCTCTAATAAAGCTCCATGCTTAAGATAAAGGTCAGAAGGAAAAGGTCAACCACTTCTTAAAAAAGACCTGCATTGATTACTTAAAGTGTGTGCTTGTGAAAGAACAGTTAATTTAGAGACCATGTCAAAATGTAAAGGGTTTTAACAGACTTAAACTAAAAACTAAATAATTTCCTCCGCAATCTAAGGAAGTCTGTAATTAGAAGACAGAACATCCCATAGTCTGGTGTTTCAACATTTGGTTTCACTGCATTCAGAATTCAATCACAAGATTCCTGTCTTCCAGTTCAAATGAAATCAAAATTGACCCTATACTTAAAAAAAAAAAAAAAAAAAAAAAAAAAAAAACACATCCAGGTTCTTTCTGTGCATGATTCATCTGTGCAAGTTATTTAAAAAAAAAAAAAAAAAAAAAATGAATAAAAAATAAATAAATAAAAAATAAACAGTTTGACTACATAATAAAAATGCTCTCCATAAAATAAATAATTTCATCAAAATATAATTATTTGGTCCAATGCTTTAGGTTTACATTATTCCCTTCTGTCTCCTTCTGAGACTGTTTGCGAATATAACCCCTGTATACTGAAAAACAAAAAGGTTACCTTCTCATAATTTTCTTTAAAAAAATATTCAAAACTATATAACCTTGTACTATAAGTTACATGTGATATGAGTCAACTTTTAAACATAAGCCCGCCCTTGCATGTGCAGCTTACAGGAGTGAAAAAATGCATGGTGACTGAAAATCATTATTCAAAATCATGACTATTTTTTTCTTTTGTATCTCATTAGTGATTAATCACTATATTCAGAACACCCTCTTAGTTTGAATGAATGTAATAGAATACAGAGTTGAAAGATGTTTACAGACAGTTCCTTTGGGGTTTAAATATTTTGTATTATAGCATATCCATTCAATAAGACATTTGAGTCGTCTCAAAAACGATTCTACATGTTCACAATACTTCAAACTTTGATGTGTTCCCTAAAGGCTCTGTTGCTTTAATTTAAAATTGCAATTCCAAAGCCTGACACCTCTTAATCAAAACAATTGCAATTGTTTTTTCTTTTATGAATGGTCACTGGACCATTGGGTATTTTTGTTATGTATTATTGAAGTATTATTTCTCTCAAAACATAAATAACATTAAAAGCATAAAAAACGGGGGCCTGGGTAGCTCAGCGAGTAAAGACACTGACTACCACCCCTGGAGTCGCAAGTTCAAATCTAGGGCATGCTGAGTGACTCCAGCCAGGTCTCCTAAGCAACCAAATTGGCCCGGTTGCTAGGGAGGGTAGAGTCACATGGGGTAACCTCCTCATGATCGCTATAATGTGGTTCTTGCTCTCGGTGGGGCGCATGGTGAGTTGTGCGTGGATGCTGCAGAGAAGAGCGTGAAGTCTCCACACGCGCTATGTTTCCGTGGTAACGCGCTCAACAAGCCATGTGATAAGATGCTTGGATTGACGGTCTCAGAAGCGGAGGCAACTGAGATTCGTCTTCCGCCACCCGGATTGAGGCGAGTCACTATACGCCACCACGAGGATTAGAGCGCATTGGGAACTGGGCATTCCAAATTGGGGAGAAAAAAAGGATCAAAAACTACCACAACTCCCTGTTTTTTTTTTTTTTTTTTTACCCAGATGTGGGATAAAGGCAACCTTGCCACTTTTTTATGCATTTTATTCAAAACAACATTCTGTTGTTATTTATTTTCACACAAATGATGTTGCTCCATTAATATTTAATACAGATAAATGTGTTTCTTGAATCTTGATACACTTTTTGACCTGAAAAAAAACTAATTTTCTTTAAGTTGTGCCTTTAGCCCTGTTGTACCCTTCGTATGTACACACACCGAGCACTTTATTAGGAGCATTATGGTCCTAATAAAGTGCCCATTGTGGTCTGCTGTTGTAGCATTTTGAGATGTTATTCTGCTCACTACAATCGTACAGAGGGGTTATCTGAGTTACCGTAGCCTTTCTGTCAGCTCAAACCAGTCTGACCTCTCTCATCAACAAGGCACTTCCGTCTGCACAACTGCCACTCACTAGATATTTTTTTTCCATTACCATTCTGAATAAACTCTAGAAACTGTTGTGCGTGAAAATCCCAGAAGATCAGCAGTTACAGAAATATTCAAACCAGCCCGTCTGGCACCAACAATCATGCCATGTTCGAAATCACTGAGATCACATTTTTTCTATAATCATCTGTATATATCTATATTGAAATATTTTTTATGAATGACAGGAGCACTCCTGAGAAGTGAGAAGTCATTTTTATGTGTTTATTTAAAAGCCTTTTGATTTTTACTCACATGGCAGTTGAAATCCCCAGATTCTCCTGAGGCTGATTGTACAGATCGACATGCTCTCTGGACTTCATTGATCTTAAGTCTTCGATTGTTCAGGGAGAACAAGTACGCTCAGAAGATCAGGTTTTTGATGTAAAAAGACTGAGAGACTTGTCTTCATCCAGTATTCTCAACGAGACCTTGCGCATGTCTTTACTGTAAGGAGCATTCTTCTTTTTTTCAGATGTTGTGATCATATTTGCTTCAAAGTGATAAGGTTTCTGCTACGGAATATTTTCAACTACAGAGAAACTGATGAACTCCTTATAAAGCTCTGCCACTGCTGTGTATTCACAAGTGTGCATTTGTGTGTGTGTGTACTGAGCTAGTTTGGGGTAGATCTGACAAAGCCTCCCTTTGGTGACATTTAGAGACATCATCAATTGGAAAATTGATGAATAAACACTGAAAACTTTTTTATCCTATAAATTAAAAATGTAATTAGCTTTATATAGGTCATGCAGTGTTTAAGGAAGTACCCAGATGCAGAGGGAATCAATGAATGAGTCTTTAATACAAAGAGGTAAATGCAGTGATGGAATAATGAGCAGGAATTCCCAGCACAGGTTGCAGAGCACTGAGGTGATATGGATGATCGATGAGTTGATGGCGATGAACCAGTGTGGAACACCCGGGCAGAGAATGTTGAAGAAATCAGCAGTGACAACAATGTAATTAGTCCACAGACAAACAATAGTTCAGAGAAAGGCAGTCCAGGTAAGTAATCCACAGAATGTAAATCCAGAGAGCAAGTCTGATCAGGAGTAATCCACACAGGAAAAAGAACTGGGAGAGAGAAAAAACAAACAAGACCGAAAAGGAGGCAAGACTGCATAGACAGGACGCACTAAAACAATCTGGAAACAAACACCACATACAAGGGAGAATATATAGGAAGGTTAAATAGGGAAACGGGTGTGGGTGATTACCCCGTGAGCGGCGCGAATGAGTGTCTTCAAGGAAACTCTAATCACGCCGGCCATGAGGCAGAGGAAAACAAATGAGGAGAACGAAAACACACGGACACACAGAAATGAGCAGGCAACCTGACTGAGACCGTGGCAGTAAATTCTGCCCCTCTGTATCACGTCAAGAAGACATCTAACAGAGAAGGCAGGAGCCCCATCTATCAGCCGAGGAGGCGGAAGAACAATGGGTTTGATTTTGGAGACTTGGGGGGGGGGGTAATTTGAGCTGAACCGCCACTGGACTAAGCACCTTAGAGATGGTAAATGGTCCAATAAATTTGGGTCCCAGTTTATGTGAGGAAAGACTGAGGGGAATATCCTGAGCAGGCAACCAGACCTTCTGACTGCAGACGTAAACTGGGGGCTTAGAATGGTGACAGTCGGCCGACACTTTGTTCCGGTCGCCAGTCTGGAGAAGGGCATTTCTGGTGACCCTTTCAGGTGTGACGGCATCTCTGGATGAAATCGTGCATTGATGGAACAACAGTGTTGGGATCTTGGGAGGGGAACAAAGGGGGCTGGTAGCCTAAACAGCACTGGAAGGGCGACAAACCTATAGAACAGGAGGGAATTGTGTGCATACTTGACCCAGGTTAGTTTGGAACTCCAAGAAGACGGTTCCCGAGATGCAATGCAAGACCCTCTCCAAATCCTTGTCAGTCACCCCCAGTTTCCGACATAGTTCTGCCCAAAACTAATTCTAATTCTGCCCCCAACGAATTGGGGATCCCTGTCGGAGACCACGTCTACCGGGAGGCCATGAATGTGAAAGACGTGATCAATAACTACAACCTCTGTCTCCCTCACTGAAGGTAATTTGGGGAGGGTAATAAGATGAGCCGCCATCGAGAACCGGTCTACAGCAGTCAACTGACTGTGTTGCCACTGGACGGGGGTAATCCGGTAATGAAATAAATGCCAATGTGAGACCATGGTCTCGAAGGGACAGACAGCAGTTGGAAAAGTCTCACAGGGGGTCGACTGGAAGTCTTGTTGCTGGCACAAAACAGACAGACTGACACGAACTGACGAACGTCCCGGTGCTTAATTAATTCCAAGGTGTGAGTAGCTCCTTCGTTCACATGCTAGTTTAGAAGAATAACCCCACCGGATGATGTGTGTTTGGACTGATCCAGGAACAAACATTAGGTTCTCTGGGCACCTCGTGGGAATAGTGTCATCACGCAATGCCTGGCGGACTTTAGACTTGATATCCCAGGACACCGTGGCCAGCACCCTATTGGGTGGAACAATAGTATCCGGGGATGACAAGGTGCTCTCGGTTTCAAAAGAGCAGGATAGTGCATCAGGCTTAACATTCTTAGACCCGGGACAATAAGAGATGGTGAAATCAAATCTGCCAAAAAAGAGTGCCCAGCGAACCTGTCTGGAATTTAGACGTTTTGGGGAACAGATGTATTCAAGGTTCTTGTGATCAGTCTAAACCATGAAAGGAACCCCCCAAACCCTCACCCAACGCCAACCTGACAGCCAGCAATTCCCTGTTCCCGATGTCGTAGTTCTGTTCTGCCGGGATAAGACAATGGGAAAAAAGTGCAGGGATGCAGTTTCTCATATGACGGAGATCTTTGGGACAAAATGGCCCTTACCTCTATCTCTGACGAGTCAACCTCCACCACAAACTGATGAGACGGGTCAGGATTAACAAGAATTGGGGCTGAAACAAAGAAGCTCTTTAACTTTTCAAACGCAGACTGAGCCTGCAAGGACCAACAGAAACATGTTTTGGTGGAGATAAGACTCATCAGAGGAGCGGCGACCTGACTGAAATTCCGAATGAACCGCTGATAGAAATGGGCAAACCCCAGAAACTGCTGGACCGCCTTACAGGAATCTGGGGTAGGCCAATCGGCAACCGCCTTTTCCTTGGTAAAGTCTATTCAGATGCTGTCGGGTGAGAGAATGAATCCCAGGAACAGAACTCACTCATGTGTGGAACTCACACTTCTCCACCTTGGAGAATAAGTGATTCTCCAGCAGGTGCTGTAAAACTCACCTGACGTGTTAGACATGGTCACACATATTTTGGGTTGAAGATCAAAATCTCGGCGATGTAGACAAACACAAATTAATTGACCATGTCATGCAATTGACGAGTGCCTGGAAGGTGGCCGGTGTGTTGGAAAGGCCGAATAAAGAAAGGTTAAATAGGGAAACAGGTGTGGGTGATTACCTTGTGAGCGGCGCAAATGAGCTTCTGTAAGGAAAGGCTAATCACTCCGGCCACGAGTCAGAGGAAAAAACACGGGGACACACAGAAATGAGCCGGCAACTCAATCGATCCGAATACAGAGACAAATACAGATAATTTTGTCATATGAACAAATACAGATACAGATAATGGCTTCACTGCACACCCCTAATTCACCAAATGTAAGTCCAGAGAGCAAGTCCGATCGGGAGTAATCCACACAGGACACAGAACTGGGAGAGAGTAAAAAAAAACAAGACCGACAAAGAGGCGAGACTGCATAGACAGGCCGCACTAAAACAATCTGTCGACAAACACCACACACAAGGGAGGATATATAGGCAGGTTAAATAGGGAAACAGGTGTGGGTGATTACCTTGTGAGCGGCGCAAATGAGCTTCTCCAAGGAAACGCTAATCACGCCGGCCACAAGTCAGAGGAAAACACACAAGGAGAATGAAACACAGCTGCCGACAACACAGCTTTACTTCCCACCAAAAATGGGAGACAGTCAATTGCTAACATCGCTCAAGAATTGTTTGAAGGATGTTAAGTGTTGGCTATCTAATAACGTTCTTCGGTTAAACGACAATAAATCAGAAGTTGTTATTTTTGGTCCATCTAAATCTAAAGAGGCATTAGCCCATACACTTGCACCACCAGCGATTAGTGTAAAGGACAATGTGAGCAATCTTGGTGTAATACTAGATTCAGCTCTTACTTTAAATAAGCAGATACATGTAAATTCTATAGTTAAAAGCAGCTACTATCATCTTAGAGTTATTTATAAAACAAAGCCTTTTCTTGGATTTAAAGATCTGGAGGTGATAATTCATGCTTTTATTTCAACCTGCCTCGACTACTGTAATTCCCTCTACTCGGGAATTTGTCATAAGCAGTTATCCCATCTACAACTTGTGCAGAATGCGGCAAGCAGGTTACTGATTGGCAACAGGAAAAGGGAACATATTACTCCCATCTTGTCTTCCCTTCACTGGTTGCCAGTTAAATACAGAGTCGACTTGTTTGTTTTTAAAGCACTACATGGCCAGTCTCCACAGTACATCAATGACCTTCTTAGGTCCTATAATTCCTCTAGGCTATTGAGATTGTGCAACCAAATGTTGTTAGCAGTTCCAAGATCTAGACAGAAATCTAAAGGTGATCAGGCCTTTTCTGTGGTTGCCCCCAAGTTATGGAATGATCTCCCTATTCACATCCGGTCCACCACTTCAACTGAGATTTTTTAATTAAAGTTGATGTTTTATCTTTTTGAATTAGCTTTTAAGTCTGAGTAATGAATGAATTTTTAAGTGAGTGAAGGCATTTTCAAGTGTGTTGTAAAGGTATGTCTCTGATGTTCTGTTTTCTTCCTTTTAATTGTTTGTTCCACAAAAATTGTGAAGCACTTTGGATAATGTAATCATTTAAAAAGTGCTATATAAATAAAAATGAGTTGAACAAGACAATACATGCAAATTCATGGTAAAAATATTGTAAAAACATGTTTTTAGAAGCAGAATGTAAACTCAGCAAAAAAAGAAATGTCCTCTCACTTTCAACTGCTTTTATTTTCAGCAAACTTAACATGTGTAAATATTTGTATGAACATAAAAAGATTCAACAACTAAGACATAAACTGAACAAGTTTCACAGACATGTGAGTCACAGAAATGGAATAACATGTCCCTGAACAAAGGGCGGGGGGGGGGGGGGTCAAAATCAAAAGTAACAGTCAGTATCTGGTGTGGCCACCAACTGCATTAAGTACTGCAGTGCATCTCCTCTTCATGGACTGCACCAGATTTGCCAGTTCTTGCTGTGAGATGTTACCCCACTCTTCCACCAAGGCACTTACAAGTTCCCGGACATTTCTGGGGGGAATGGCCCTAGCCCTCACCCTCCGATCCAACAGGTCCCAGATCCAATGGGATTGAGATCTGGGCTCTTCGCTGGCCATGGCAGAACACTGACATTCCTGTCTTGCAGGAAATCACGCACAGAACGAGCAGTATGGCTGGTGGCATTGTCATGCTGGAGGGTCATGTCAGGATGAGCCTGCAGGAAGGGTACCACATGAGGGAGGAGGATGTCTTCCCTGTAATGCACAGCATTGAGATTGCCTGCAATGACAACAAGCTCAGTCCGATGATGCTGTGACACACCGCCCCAGACCATGACGGACACCCCACCTCCAAATCGATCCTGCTCCAGAGTACAGGCCTCGGTGTAATGCTCATTCCTTCAACGATAAACGCGAGTCCGACCATCACCCCTGGTGAGACAAAACCGTGACTTGTCAGTGAAGAGCACTTTTTGCCAGTCCTGTCTGGTCCAGTGAAGGTGGGTTTGTGCACATAGGCGACATTGTTGCCGGTGATGTCTAGTAAAGACCTGCCTTACAACAGGCCTACAATCCCTCAGTTCAGCCTCTCTCAGCATATTGTGGACAGTCTGAGCACTGATGGAGGGATTGTGCATTCCTGGTGTAACTCAGGCAGTTGTTGTTGCCATCCCGTACCTGTCCCACAGGTGTGATATTCGGATGTACCGATCCTGTGCAGGTGTTGCTACACGTGGTCTGCCACTGCGAGGACGATCAGCTGTCCTTCCTGTCTCCCTGTAGCGCTGTCTTAAGCGTCTCACAGTACGGACATTGCAATTTATTGCCCTGGCCACATCTACAGTCCTCATGCCTCCATGCAGCATGCCTAAGGCACGTTCACGCAGATGAGCAGGGACCCTGGGCATGTTTCTTTTGGTGTTTTTCAGAGTCAGTAGAAAGGTCTCTTTAGTGTCCTACATTATTATAACTGTGACCTTAATTGCTTACCCTCTGTAAGCAGTTAGTGTCTTAACGACCGTTCCACAGGTGCATGTTCATTAATTGTTTATGGTTCATTGAACAAGCATGGAAAACATTGTTTAAACTCTTTACAATAAAGATCTGTAAAGTTATTTGGATTTTTACAAAATTATCTTTAAAATACAGTGACCTGAAAAGGGACGTTTCTTTTTTTGCTGAGTTTATGATTTGCCTTATGCCTTATACCTTACATTTAACTGTGAAAGTGTAATTTATTGTCAACAATACTATATACTCTATGTTTGTTTGTTTGTTTGCTTGCTTGTTTGTTTTTGTACGATAAACTATTGTTATAATAATGGTAAAAAAAGAAAATAATTCTTTTTTTTAATTAGAAATCTCAGCCTCAACCCATCACATTTGATTATATTTTAATGAAATATTTGTCTTCTTATTTAAAAAAACAAAACAAAACAAAAAAACAAACAAACAAACAAACAAAAAAAACAAACAGTTATGTACATTTTATGATACATTTAATGTTGTTTAGTTAATGTGTATTACATTATTTTACTGTCACATGCTTGCTTTTTTGAGTGACACTGCACTATCTAATCATTTTTAATGGTCAGACACTGCCGGTTTTTACAGTAATTTAACAGATTTTTATTTTATTTTTTTTACAGTGTATTAACAATAGAAGTGTGTGCGTGCATGCATGTGTGTGTCCATGTCTATCTGATCCTTTTTGTTTCTCGGCAGTCATCAGTGCAGCTCCAAGACATGATTCAATAAAGTTTTTTCTTCCTTTCACTATATCAACCAGATGGCCACGACTGACTGAGATGAACTCAATGTAATAAAACGTTCCCCTCTTGGCTATTACATCATTATTCAACGTCCAACCCTTTGAGCTTCATGTGAAGAACCAGTCGAGAAACACGGTTCATATTTCTATCACTCTACTATTCCCCCTTGTCACCCTACTCTTCTTAGTCATAATTATCTCTTGGTATAAAGCCTTACTGTAAACAAAGCTTGAGCAGACATGATTCTTTAAAGAGTATGAATAATGCAGCAGAGAGCTAAATATTTTATATAAACAACACATTTGCACACCCTATGAATTCATGTTCCACACTCCATTTTCCAATACAAAACAAACAAACAAACAAACAAACAAACAAACAACATTGAGTAAGCAAGATATATTTAACAGCAGGACCCTAAAGAACAACAGTAGATATGAAGCAGGGGGTTTCGTTGGTGTTGCTGTTGAATGTGTGTAAAAAAACAAAAACAAGATCCCACTTAAGCAAAGGCATTGTTGCCCTTTTCTTACCACAAATTGAGCTGCTCTTGGATTTAATCTACTATCAAACCAGCCAAGTAATAATTTTTGAGTTGATCTATATAACATTACTCTTCTTCAGAAAGACTGAGAATGATTTGCTTTTGTTTTTGTCCTTTCAACTGAACAGAGAAGAAAACCTCATTAATAAAGATGGGAGAGTATATGCCTCAGGGTTCAGCGTTATGGCTAATTACTGATTTAAACCATTTTTAAGTACAACAATTTCAGCTTGATGGTTGATGCCACACACTAAAAATGCGATTCCTTTCCATCTTCATTTTTTTTAAAAAATTCTACCCTCCCTGCAGTCTCAGCCTCAAGACGGCCTGCCAACAGATCACTGACATAACAGATCAATGACTGTCTGATGCATATTGCTTATAAAACTGGAAAGCACTTGCGAAAGATGCAAGCTAACCAATCAGATTCAGGGAGTCAAGTTGCACTGGTTTTCAACAGTGCGTCTGAAAACAAAGTTAAGATACAAGGTACCTTACAAGGTACTGTGCAGCAACACTGAGCACTTTTAATAAGGAATTAATTACTGGATTTAGTTTGAGCATGTCTGTGGCATGAAATATTTGACAGATATTCAAAATTTTATTTGAGGCATTTTAAGAAATCAACCAGCGACTTTTTTATTGTGCTTTGTTTTTGTTTTATTTGTTTTGAGTTATGTCTGTGAAATAATCTGTATTCAAGAAATTCTCATCCCAATCAACACACTTTTTCTATGATTTAAGAAAAAGCTGCAAAATTTACCAGATTTTATGCCATAATCAAAAGTCTTGCCACATTTGACTACTCTTTCTGTGACTCAACCATATTTCATACTTGTCTTAACATTTTTACATTTAACTGAATTCCTCACACATTACGAATACATTTTTATCTTCTGGTGTTGTTTATATATATATATATATATATATATATATATATATATATATATATATATATATATATATATATATATATTAGGGGTGTAATGGTTCAAATTTCTCATGGTTCAGTTTGTATCATGGTTTTAGGGTCACAGTTTCGGTATGGTTCGGTATTTACAATGTTCAGAAAAAAAAAAAAAATGTTACTGTGAAATCCAATGTAAGAATACTCTGTTTGGTAACAAACACTTGAACAGGTTTGCCCTTAATAAAAATCATTGTTTTACAGTAACCATAGTTTAACTGGTATTTGTAGTAAAAACATTGTAACCACAAAATCAATATGGTTACTGTCATGTTTACTGTATACAGTATAATCATGGTTACTATATGGAAACTACAGTAATACTGTTGTAAAACCATGGTTAATTGTATCAAAACCATGATTTCTGCAAAGAAAACCATGGTGACAGCAGTCATGGTTACTACAATATTACTATAGTAAAACCATGGTTAATTTTCGTTAGAGTCTTTTAAAAAAAAAAAATTGTATCCCCTTTTCTCCCAATTTGGAATGCCCAATTCCCTCTACTGAGTAGGTCCTCGTGGTGGCGCGGTTACTCACCTCAATCCAGATGGCGGAGGACAAGTCTCAGTTGCCTCTGCTTCTGAGACCGTCAATTCATGCATCTTATCACATGGCTCGTTGTGCATGACACTGCGGAGACTGCACATGTGGAGGCTAATGCTACTCTCCGCAATCCACGCATAACTTACCACGCACCCCATTGAGAGCGAGAACCACTAATTGCGACCACGAGGAGGTTACCCCATGTGACTCTACCCTCCCTAGCAACCTGGCCAATTTGGTTGTTTAGGAGACCTGGCTGGAGTCACTCAGCACGCCCTGGATTGAACTTGCGACTCCAGGGGTGGTAGTCAGCGTCAATATTCGCTGAGCTACCCAGACTCCCTCGTTAGGGTCTTTAACTAAAAAACTATTTTCTTTAATTAATAAATCAACATTTTAACTTAATACCTGCTCTATTACGCTACATGCATTGACATAAAATGCATTTCAAACTTTACTGCACATATGTTCAATATTTGGAAGCCGTACATCACTATAGAAGGAACTTTGCTATTATAATGGATAAGAGGGATGTTGTGACGTGGCTCGAGTGTTTTAATCATATGTAGAAATCACACATCTTCGTCAGCGGAGTAAGGAAACATATTGTTGGCAGTGAACACCCCAATCACTTTAGTTATTGTTTTATGCCTGTCTGAATCAGCACTGAGTGCTTGCTTAAAAACAGAAGGGAGTTTGTGCAGTTTTGGCTCATCTGCGGCTCTGCTCCCCGGTGATTTTGGCGTAAATGATCATATGTCAATGTATTACCAATATACAGCACTTGTGTCGAGCGATGTCTGCAAACAGTGCCTGTTTTGTAAATGTTTTTTGGCCATCGTTGTTGTAATTGACTGCAAAAAGATAATGTTTCCAGACAGGAGACCTGAATAACGCAGGAGGCTTCTCTATCAGCGGCTTGTTTTCTCCACTTGCCATTTTTAACTACACACACAATTTAACTACACTCCCCCAGAGACTATTCCTCCTGCGGCTCTGCCTGCTCCCTCAGAGACTATTCCTTCTGCGGCTCTGCCCACTCACCCAGAGACTATTCCTCCTGCGGCTCCGCCCGCTCCCCCAGACACTCTTCCTACAGCGGCTCTGCCGCCTGACCCTGTGCCTGTCCTGTGGCCGCCTCCCAGGATTCCTGACCCAGTCCCCACCTTGAGGTCATCTCTTTTGTCTCCTGGCCGTTTGCCTGATCTGCTCTGTTCTCCCTGGTCGCCTGGCCATCCGCCTGATCTGTTCTGGTCTCCTGGCCATCTGCCTGATCTGCTCTGGTCTCCTGGCCGTCCGCTTGATCTGCTTTGGTCTCCTTGGTCTCCTGGCCGTCCGCCTGATCTGCTCTGGTCTCCCTTATCTCCCGGCCATTTGCCTGATCTGCTCTGGTTTCCTTGGTCTCCTGGCCGTCTGCCTGATCTGCTCTGGTCTCCCTGGTCTCCTGGCCACCCGCCTGATCTGCTCTGGTCTACTTGGTCCTCCGAGACTGCAGCTTCGCCCTGGCTCTCCATCTCTCCGGCTCTGCCTTGGTTCCAAGCCTCCCTGACTTTGCCTTGTTCCACTGCTCCCCTTGCCCCTTGTGCCCCCCTGAACTACCTGTTTTCCCCCACACCCCATGGACAATTTGTTTTTTTTGTTTTGTTTTTGGAGCGTCTGGAATCCGCTCCTTAAAAGGGGGTCTCTGTCACGTATTCCCTGTGTTTTTGCTTAGACTCTTATTTTGAAATTCTTGTTTAGTTCCCCGTTCCTGTTTCCTGTTAATTTTGTAGTCCTTTGTAGTTTCTTTTCATGATTGGTTTTCCCCTGATTGTTTTCCCTAGGTGTTCCTCGTTTCCTTGTTTGCACATTTGTATTTAAACCCTTGTTTCCCCTGGTTTCTTTGTCAGTCTTCACATGTGTTGTCACGTTCTGTGCCTGGTTTCCCGTGTTTTGTTTTGTTTTGTTTTGTTTTGTTTTGTTTTGTTTTGTTTTATTCTAAGTACTTTGTTTATCTTTGGTTTCCATTGAAAGATGCATTTAGATCCTCATTCCTCACCTGCCTCCTCACAACTACACATAGAATTTTTTTTTTCTTACTATTGCGACAGTCCCAATGGAGTAACCTGGGGTTAAGTGTGCAATGATGATGTAAAGATGCTGACTACCACACCTGGAGTTGCAAGTTCGAATCCAGGGCGTGCTGAGTGATTCCATTCAGGCTTCCTAAGAAACCAGTTGGCCCGGTTGCTAGGGTGGGTATAGTCACGTTGGGTTAAGCTCCTCGTGGTCGCTATAATGTGGTTCTCGCTCTCGGTGGGGCACATGGTGAGTTGTGCATGGATGCCGCAGAGAATAGCGCCAGGTCTCCGTGGTAATGCGCTCAACAAGCCACGTGATAAGATGTTTTTTTTTATGGATATGAGTCTGGTAGATCGAATTCTTTTGTTATGTTTTGGAATTCGTGCATATAAGCTTCAGTTTCACGTGAATTGAAAGTTCACGTTCAGTTTGCGACACCTGGCCATTAAAGCACCATGCGACCACCGTCTGTAACCATAGCAACAGCTCAAGTACCCACACAGGCACAAGAGTTTTCCCATTTAGGCTTACAAAATCTTATGAAAAACTCTTCTATATGATATATTTATACATTATAATATTTTGCCATGTGTAAATAAAGCATTTCATGTTTTTTAACCGTGGATTCTAAATTTTTACAGTTAAATTAACCATGACATTTTTAATCGCAGTTAATAGTAAATCCGTATAATCGTGTCATCCCTTATTCAATGCATACTCTTAAATATGTATACACTGTATCATATCAAACATTCAGAAAAAGCATTAGGGTTAATGTTTCATAAAACAATTACCCTTACCTGCTCATCTGAAATGCCTGCCTGCTTTCCTCACCATGAAAAACAACTGATAATTTCTATGGACACCATATATGACTCATGTGTTGTATTTCATGTTTTCTAAATTCATATGAAAGTTTTGTGTGGGTAACAGACATACAGACCTAAATTGCACGTTGTCAGCCACTGACTGTCTTGTGAGTTTTATTCCTGTAGGGGGCGCTTGACCCTTCAAAACCGAATCCTCCATCCATCCGCATTTAAATCTAAGAACGCTTTATGTCCATTTGGAGACCTAACCCTAACACTGGATAGTTATTTTTAACAAAAACTGATAATTGCAAGGATTCATACTTGTGAATGAAATCTGCCTCAGCAGAAATCTGCCTTTTATCTATAAAAGCATTTAAACAAAATCCTCATCCAGTAATAAATAACTACTGTGAGTTCATGCATCCTGGACAGCACTGAGAAAAGTAACAGGTACCACGTGACATGGCCGTCTAGCTGGGCGATACCAGTTCGTACAACGGAGGGGGAACTTCAGTTTTTTGTCTCAATATGTCAGATTCACAGCCACGCAACTGCAAGGTATCTCATACAAAATTATTTTCAGCATTGATAAAAATATATAAACAAGGACAGATGCATGATTGCCCCCTGTTTCCCCCAATTCTACGGCAGTGTCTACAAGAAAGGTATTATTTAAATTTTTCATGATGCCTCATTGGAGATGATGACTTTAGATGACAAGCCTACAGGCCATACTGTAAGACATAATTTCAGCCATGACAACTCTCAGAAAGATTTCGCTGCTAATATGCGTATGAAATATTGACAGGATACTGGTCTTGGCAGACAAGATCTGCTACGCTGCTGCTGCTACAGAGCAGGTTCTGAGATTTGCTACTGCTAGTATGTGGACATGCTACTGCTGCCTCACAATTAGACAAAACACAAGACATGCTGCATCAAGCATGTAGCACATGCTGCTGCACAAATAGACATCCCTATGTAATGAAACCGGATTATCCTCAAAACTGAGTAATTTAAATATTATACAAAGAGAGCGACGCAATTTTATTGGCTACCTGATTACATGTTGAAGGACTAGTCAGCTTACACCAGGGGCGGACTGGCCATAGGGGGAACCGGGACTTTTCCCGGTGGGCCAGCCGTGAAACGGGGTTGAACGGGCGGCGATAAGCTGAAACGGGCTACCGCAATATGCCGAATGTGGCTGAAGAGGGCCGCAAAACGGCGCCGTGATATGCAGAAAAGGACAGTGACATCAATAATAAAAAAAAAAAAGAATTATTATTCTGGTGGCAAAGAGAAAAATGTGCGGTCAGACAGTGAGACTCACATCCTGTTAAAAAGAAAAAAAAAACTTAACCCTTATTCACTGTTCGGTCATTTTTGACCGAAATCAATTTTGTTTCTTCAATAAAACTGGTTTCCTTTATCTGACGGGTACGAGACTTTGTGACATTTCGTCCATTTCATATCTGAACACACACACAAAAAAACTGGAGTTGATTTTATTACTGGAATTGATTTTTATTTAGAAAAAAAAGTCACACTTGTACTGTTCCTGGTCAAAAGTGACCGCCATAGGAAATGAATGGGAAACACTAAAAATCAGATTTTTTGGCATAATTAATTATATAAAATCTAAAAAAGACAGCCACAATGCAGAAAAACACACACATACAAGAAGGGGTGAAACTACCAAACATCAAGTGTGCAGAACACACACATTCTCTCTCTCTCTCTCTCTCTCTCTCTCTCTCACACACACACACACACACACACATGTCGGTGCGGCTATCCTTATGAGGACTCTCCATAGACATAATTATTTTTTATACTGTACGAACTATAGATTCTATCCCCTAACCCTACCCCTAAACCTAACCCTCACAAAAAACGTTCTGCATTTTTACATTTTCAAAAAAACATCATAACATCGGGAAAGTAACACCATGTTCAGGGTTGACTGTAATAATAATGTACCATTATTGCAAAAACTGACAAAAATAACCTAAAAAAAAAAAAAAAAAAAACTCTAAACTTTGACAAAAGTAGTCTTTGATAATGTTTAAATAGATATCTAAATGCAGAACTTGACAAAATCTAGAAATCATCTTCTGTTCAACCAGGGATTAATAAGTAGCTCTCTGCAGCCACCTAGTGTTTATACTTGGAATTTCATCTGGTTTTCATATATTTTATATTTTTATAAAATGGACAGTTTGACTCTTGAGACTTTAAGCTTTCAAACGGTATATGATTTATGAGGATTGGTTCAGTATTTGAGAAAATATTCAAGTTCAAGGTCACATAGGTAAATAAATGAGTAAATAAAAAATACATTCATGATACCATCTAAATACCCCAAAACCCACTCAAAATGCACAACTCTAGTCCTTTTACATGACTGAAGTAAGAGTTGTTACATTTCTTTCATAGCAATTAAAAAAAAAATTACACTCTTAATGTTTCCAGTCACTTTTGACCTGGAACGGCTGTAATATGATTCAATAATGAACAGTTCATAAGGGTTAAATCAGCTTAAAATGATTTGCTGGTCTTATCTGGGTTAAGCTGGTTTGGCTGGTCAAGTTGGTGTTCAAGCTGAAATGTCTAAAACCCCTCTAAAACCATCAAAAAAGACCAGCCTGACCAGCTGCTCTGTGCATTTAACGTTTTGGTGGTAAATCCAAAGGGGCAAAAACATGAATAAAAGTAAAACAGTACATTTTATCAATCTGACCAGTACTTATTGTTTTTGCATACAGTGTAATGCAAAAAAACATAAATAAATATATATAAATATAAATAAACATAAATAAATCCAGAAAGTCAGGCGATTTTGATATTCCTAGCGCATGTACAAGATGAGACAAATAAAGCAGCAATACATTTTTGAGATTCTTGAGATTCTTTGATTCTCAAGAATCAAACTGTCCATTTTTAAAAATATAAAATATATGAAAACCAGATGAAATTCCAAGTATAAACACTAGGTGGCTGCAGAGAGCTACTTATTAATCCCTGGTTGAAAAGAAGATGATTTCTAGATTTTGTCATGTTCTGCATTTAGCCTGTATACAAAACAACTTAAGAAACTTTAAGAAATTATTTAACTTATCCAGACAAAAAAAAAAAAAAAAAAAAAAAATCTGACTTCAATAAACTGACTGAAAATCAACAATCAATTAAAACATGTACAGATAATGGAAGCTCTTATCGCCAATTGGCCAAAACCAGTCTTGAGAGAATCTAAACCTAATGTATAATGTGTTTATTGCTGCTTTATTTGTCTCATCTTGTACATGCGCTAGGAATATCAAAATCGCCTGACTTTCTGGATTTATTTATGCGAAACACAATAAAATGTGAATGCCAAAGAGACCATTTCATCAGCAAGGGACAAGAGGACAAATCATCACTGCATCATTATGTGGCTCTCTGATAGAAAAAGCTTTTTGTGTGTGTGGCTCAGTTAAGTTGTGGTTCTCATCTGGAAGCAAACTACAGCATACTGACTTCATATTAAAATATTCCCTCTTTGTCTCCCAAACTCACACTGAGTTCTGCATATCTGGTTTCTGGCCACTACAGAATCTCACCTTATATTGCACACAACAAATTTCTTCAAAAATACTGGTAGTTATTCCAGTTCCAGTTTCCAACAAAAGCCTCACAGATGGACCTAAAGTGTAGGCTTCAAACTCACCTCCCCAAAGCCATTGATTTCTTCTATAACACCAATGCAATCCGATGGAGTTAAAAAAATGATGACAGAATTTTTAATTTTGGGTGAACTAACTTTTTAAAGGGCTTTTGGTCAGGTTGAGCTACTGTAAGATGGATCTGCACGTCTTTGTTGTTTCGACCTGCTATTGCAGTCAGTAATAAAGAAACCATAATGCCTGACCACGCATGTCTGGAGCTTATTTGTGACTTTGAACTTCAGCCAGCATGGCAGCATCCTGTGACACATTTATTGCAGGCCACCAACGCATAAGGTCGTGATTGAGCAGGTAATTGTTCCTCGTAATGCTTTAATGTCTGGAATGTTTGTGTCCTTGAGTGACAAACCGGTTGCCTGTAATGACGTTTAATGTCCATCCATCCATCGACTGCTGCAGGCTCCTGACTTTTGTGTCAACTCAGTCTATTTGAGCTTAATTAGGACTGAGTCTTGCAGTCTGTGAATGAAAAAAGTTGAGTGATGGAAGAAAACTTCAGTAAGTCCCTCCCAGTGCAATTACTTTATTGTCAATTGCTGCCATTGTGCCTATGAAAAAGAGGAGACAATTATTTATCCTAATTTAATAGGTTTAAACTACAACAAGATTTCAGTTTCTACTGAGAATGGGCCAGAGCGGCCGTATGTAAAAGTTTGATCTTGTCCTGAAATTGTCAGTGGTGGACTCTGACGCAGTCAACATAAACAGTTGCATAAGGCAGCAGCCGGAAGCATTCTCTCACAGACGCACACTCCACTTCTTTCGTACTCATCGTGGTGGTTTCTCAGGATTGCACATATGATCTGTCTTCCACACCAATACAACACACTGATGCGCATGAATTTGTATGTGATGTACTTTTCACCATACTTCCTTCGTTTTGTCCTATCTGTCATGTTTCACTTGAGTATGACTAAAACACTAGTAATGTTTTGTTCATTAACAAATCTGTGTTTTCGAATGAATCTTTTACGTAAACAAATAGTTCTCCCTCACTTCCGTTGTTTCGGTTGTGAACGACTCATTGTTTGTCAACGAATCGGTTAAGATTCAATAGCTACTTTTCCACCATCAGGTTGTACGGTTCTCATTATGGAACCGATCCTTGTGGTAATGATAATATCTATTAGCTGACAAAAATGACTAGGTCAAAGACATCAGTGCACTGGGAGGACTTTAATATGGGCTAAGATACAGATGCAGTCTTAAAGTCCCATAAAACCAAGTCAAGTCAAAATGTATTTCTATAGCACATTTAAAAGCAACAGAGTTGCACCAAAGTGCTGTACAATAAAATGTTGAGCATATAAAAAGAAAGCATTAAAGGAAAACATGCAGCGTACTAAATAAAAACACATTAAATAAAATACAATCAGAATACTTCAACATAAACCCTTAAACTAATCTTAATCAAAAGCCAGAGAGAACAAATAAGATTTAAGAGCCAATTTAAAACTGGCTAGTGAAGGAGCAAACCTCACATTTAAAGGCAGACTGTTCCAAAGTTTAGGTGCTGCAGCAGAGAAGACCCGACCACCCTTAGTTTTACAGCAACAACGTGATAAGGGAAGCTGATTACTAGACCTAAGTGCTCTTTGGGGAGAGTAAGGAATCAGAAGGTCACTAATGTATTTTGGTGCGACACCAGATAAAGCTTTGTACACAAAAACAGCAATTTTAAAATCGGTTCTAAACTGTACAGGAAGCCAGTGTAAAGTCACTAAAAGGGGAGAAATGTGATCCCTCTTTTTTGTTCCGGTAAGAAGTCTCGCTGCAGCATTTTGGACAATTTGCAGGCGAGAGATCACAATTTGAGGCAGGCCACAGTATAGGGAATTACAGTAGTCCAGGCGTGATGATATGAGAGCGTGGACTACAGTCTCCAAATCTTTCGTGGGTAGAAACTGTTTTAATTTTGCAACCGATCTCAGATGAAAGAAACTGCCCTTTACCACTGTACTGATTTGTTTTTCAAAATTTAGTGACGAATCAAATGTAACCCCAAGGTTTCTTACATGAGGTTGAACACTGGCAGAAAGAGAACCTAAATTAAAAACAGATGAAGACCTGGAGGGGCCTAAAATCAGAATTTCGCTTTCGCTTTCGTTTAATTGCAAAAAATTATTAGCCATCCAACATTTGATCTCCTCAAAACAGTCACAAAGCACGTCCAAAGGATAACTACTGTCAGTTTTAGCTGGTAGATAAAATTGTGTATCGTTAGCATAACAGTGGTTGGAGATCTTATATTTCTTAAAAATGGCACCCAAGGGGAGCATATAAAAATAGTAGCAGAAATGCATTGCTTCCGTTTCACACATTTCATACATGCCACCTACCATGCACTTAAACCTATAGATTATTACATTGAGCTATTTTATTTTTTATTTTTTGCAAAGAAAGCATGAAAAAGTAAAACTGAGAGAGAGAAAGAGAGCTCCATCCTCATCAAACTTATATACAGCAGGATGTTCATTAAAACTTTTGTCCTAAGTGAGAAAAAGGGACCAACTGTGTGCATTCTGTTTTCATTTCACACATGGTTTAGAGGCAACCAAGAGGGCAAGCTTTCATTAAGTCACAGTAAGAATTAGCCTATTGACCAGATCATGCAGAATTTCACTGATTATTCTCAGATCATATCAAGAAACAGCATTTTATATTGTTCTTTAAAACATCATTATTGTTACATAGGGGAGACTGGGACTGATTGTCACACTTTTTTCCCCAGTAACATGTATGTCTGCCTTGCTAAAAAATAAACTATTGCACATTTCCACCGTTATTGCCAAGGGAAAAAGAAATGGTTCGTTGAACACACACTGACCATTTGTGGTATATAGTGGGGCTTGCTGCTATTCTATTTGGGGTATGTTGTCACAATGGAACTTGCTATTAAACAGTCTATTATAGGGTTTTCAGTATCATTTAAATAGTTGAACAATAATGAAACACAAACCAATAGATGAAACAGCACAAATAAAGTAATGTACAAAAATGTGAAACCATTGTTTTGGCCAACAAATATTGCCATTTACACATTTTATAAATGTATAACAGTTAAAATCCATCCGACAACTTACCCCAAACTGACATTTATCATAAATATCCTTTCCTGAAAACACAGTTTAACCTTCCAGTTACTTTAAAATATACAGTACCTTCTATATACAGACGTTGACCCTTGCCTGAATGGGAAGTGAGGTTATATTGTGTTCACTAGTTTACCCAAAAGCTATAGCAAAATATGATGTTATTGGAAATTAAGAGGATTTGAATTTACATACATTATTCTAATTTAGATAATTTTAAACTACTGTAAATATTTTAAACCAACTTACAATACCACTGCAAGAGAAATCACACATTTGTGAAATTGGACTTTTGTCTCACCCTAGTTGCTAAGATATACCCCTTGTGACATCTTCCTGTGTGACTACTAGCCCCAGTGTCCCCTAATAAAAATGCTTTGGTAAGAATGTGGACATGTGAAATTGTTGGTTTACTTTCATACATTGTGTGTTTCTGTAACATAGACAGGGAAGAAAGAGAGAGAGAGAAAGGGTAAAAAATAAGTGAGTGAATGAGTGTGTGGGTGGAGAGGATAACAAATGTATCTACTGTATATAGAGGCTTTTTAAAGCTTCAGCATTTGCTCAGGGAACAGTTGAATAATTGATAGGCGAACATTAATGTAAGGATTCTTTCCCATCTCTATTCAACATTATTGGATCAGTGCACAAATAGCTCTCTTTTATGCTCAGTGAAATAAATTGAAGAAAAAATGCTCAAAATGCAAATGGAATAATGTATAAATTCTATTATAATCTTCTTACCCAATGCTAATGAGTTCTAATAATATAAATTTAACCTGATTTTGTTAAGCCTTGTGGTCATCCCTTTAAACCACTTAAGGTTTCTAAGTGATGGATAAAGCACATTACTGAGCCTTCTTCAGTATAGCAAAGTTCCAGCCAGATCACATTCTATTATTCAGGGGGTATAGATTTATCAGATGCACAGTGATTTAGCACTTAGAATAGGCAATTTAACCTAGTCTTTTATAAAGTATTATTGTCAAAATGACAGTGCTCCTCCTGAGAACACGTGGAGTTGGAAAAGGCATTGTCAGTAAATGTATATTAGTCTTTATCTGTGCTGCATCACTTCCCATCTGACACTGGGCTGAATACTAATCATGACAGAAAGACTTTAAGTGGGTGGTGGGGGCGTGAGGTTCTATTATTTGCAGACTCCTGTCAAAGCTAGTGATTAAATTTAGCTGATGACAATGGTGAGATGTGCTGACCGCGCTTACAGAAGTTGACTGTCTGTATTTAGGTATGGCCCAAAGAGCTGGGGATTGAATAGTGGAGAAAGTCATGGAAGGGCAGAATGTAATCACTTGCCTACTATTTAGAGACTGAATAAGTAAGGCATTATTGATTGAATCTTTTGGTTGAAAAGTTTATTTATTTATTTATTTATTTTAAATAAAAAGTGAAGTCTAAGAAGAAAATAGTCTACTTTTAGGACTAATGTGCCTTAAACAATGTGACAATGTGACTGAGTCTCATTCTCATTGCTGTAACATTAATTTATTTTAAAGTGTGTATGGTAACACTTTACAATAAGGTTCCATTTGTTAACATTAGTCAACAACATTAGTTAACGTACTAACAATTAACAATACTTTTACAGCATTTATTAATCTTAATTAATGTTAATTTCAACATATACTAATACATTTTTTAAATCAAAAGTTGTATATATTAGGGTTAGTTAATGTACTATGGACTAACAATGAACAATTGTATTTTTATCAGCTAACTATAAACAATATTAATAAATGCTGAAAAAAATATATTGTTCATTGTTAGTTCATGATACCAAATGCATTACCTAATGTTAACAAATGGAAACTTATTGTAAAGTGTTACCATGTATATACATCAAGGTATATGAAAAAATAAATAGTAATACATTTAAAATGACAACCTTATTGTTATATTATTATAATACTCTGCTTACTGAAAAAAAAAAAAAAATTGCAGGTTCAGACACACAAAGAAGTGGTTAAGGAGAAAATTACCATTGTGCCCTTGCCATGAATTAGGCATCTAATTTCAGGTTACTACATTGGAACTATCTCTGTAATGGGTATAAATTCATGCACTTTGGATAAAAGCATCGGCTGAATGACAACTTGCTATACTTGTACACTACACTAAAATATGAGCATGGTATTTAACATATACTGTTTTTAATTACAGAACAGATAGAAAATCAATACATGTGTTAAGTGCATTGAATTTCATAGTAAACATATCATATACAACACACATATGCATTCTAGGTTAATAAAAAAACATTAACTCATATGTTCAAAGACACATTAATTGAGAATTACAGCAAAAAAGTAGGTGGCCATGTCATTTTTGACCCAAGCATTTTAGGTTTAATTAAAAAATGTATTAATTTTAATTTTAAAAATAATTTAAAATCAGTATTTTTACAGTAATACAGTAAAATAAATTACTATATTACAGTAATTAGAATCATCATTAAAAAACAAGGAAGATGATATGTGTTTGGTGTTGTGTTTGGGTGTCCACGGTCTTTTAGCCAGGGGCGGACTGGCCATAGGGAGAACCAGGACTTTTCCCGGTGGACCGGCCATGACAAGTGGATGACCGTGGCCGCGTGGTGATAAGTTGAAATGGGCCACCGTGTTATGCCGAACGGGCCGCATCTGGCTGAAGAGGGCCGTAAAATGGTGCCGCAATATGCCGAAGGGGGCCGCGATATGCAGAAAAGGACAGCTGCTGCTAACTGAGTATCACTTAAATAAGTAGCTAGTGTATGTGTATTCTCATGCCCTGATGAAGGCAGCTAGTCTGCCGGAATGCATTGGCTTTTAATGTTTTGTTGCCTATGAATTAAACACTCTGCACTGGAGTTTGAGTGCCTTGCTCTTTTGCTATCAACTGGCATTTGATGTCACTCAAGGGGAGTTTCCTCTATTCATGGGACCAAGAAAATAAAGTAATCACTTATCAGGTATAAAAGTAGACTGAGGCCAGAGTCAAAGAAGACTATTAAAAAATAAATCTGATATGAGTGCAAATTTTCAGTACAGGTCGGGACAGGAATCGTGATAAAGAACTGAATCAGTTTGCGAATGGCAAACTTTTCCTTTCTAATCTTTCTCAACAGTTTTTTCCCTTTCTCTTTGCTTTTCAATCTATTTGAACTGTGACCATGAATAGCAATCGCCACACTTATTTCTTATCCAAGGGATGGGGCTCTTTTTTTTTTTTTTTTAACTTTTCCAGAGAATCTGCTTGTTATTAATAAACACATAGTACTAAACACAGTACTAGATAAGATTATATTCACAGAACTGCATTGCAATTTGTCAAAGTGACTGAAACCGAATGTGACTGAAAACTGAAAGAATCAGGCATTTATGACTGCGTTAGCATTTGTGTCTACCACAGAGGAACAAAGACTCAATAATATCAGTGTTCACTCAGGTCATGGCAAGTACCTACAAAGTTGTGAGGCCTTTTTGAGGGCACTTTTTGAAGTTCGATAATAGTCTTTGAGCTGAGAAGCATTTGCCCAGTTATTTTAACCAGACGTCTAGAACTTGTCTCTTCACCAACTTTTGAAATGTTTATAAACATTTGAATTTGTTTGATGTAAGCTAAAGTTAAGACTCTACTGGCCTGGAGCAAAGTAGCTTCAAGTCAGTTCACTCTGCGGGCATCTTGGTGATGCCCCTAGTTTTTGGGAATAGAAGAACAGCTCCTATCAACTTCAATGAAGAAAGACTGAAATCTCCATCAAAGTCTTTTTTTTTCTTCATGATTTTCATGTCAATAATGAACTTCAAGTCAGCAATAAAATCTAACAAAAACGTAATTATAAATGTTGCTGTTTTAGCTCAAATCAATCTAAAAAAACAAACATTTTCAGGCTGATCAAGCACTATGCATGTGCATAGATAAAGCAAACAAACAAGCAACGCCTCTATCAAAAAGGCTATTGGATCTTTTAACTTAAAGGCGGGACATCCATTCCTACAGCAATCATATTGAGCGTTACAATTTCTCTAATTCATTTTCTATGAGTGGTCCACCTCCTCCTCCTTATACAGTTTCTGCACATAGTCTGTAAAACCAACATTGCACAAAGTATACATTTATTGAATGTACATGCAAGCATTACCTTGACAACTTTTGTGTTCTCCATGGCTGACAGCATTAGCTTTCTCAGGAACATTCCTGTATGCTTTTAAGATTAGCTGTTCCTGAACCTGGCTGGTTAAAGGTTTTCAGCTGTCTGGTGTTTTGAAAATCTGACCTACCTGTACCAGGATGACCTACCAGTAGTTTAAGCTGTCATGCTTCTGACAAAAAGCAGAATGAGCTACCTTTAACATGACAACATGTGTGGCACATCTTGTCAGCACGAAATAGCTATCAGGATGGCTAAGGGGGATGGTTTTTGTCTAGTGTCCCTTGCATTCCCCTCAAATAGAGCCCTGATGGCAATACAATACCGATGGCAGCATACCCTTTTTATAAATGGCTGATGAAGTCTTTCGAATATGTGGCATAACTTCAATAAATTAAAAATGATTTAGCATGTTGTAATAATTTAGAACACTATTTTCCAGTCATTCATGGATGGCTGGCATTTTTCAAAATCCTAGGCCATGGGTACACTGTAAAAAATGTCTGTAATTTTAACAGTAAAAGACTATAAAAATGCTACAGAAAAAACATCAATTGATTAACGTGTATTAACTGTAAAATATAAAGTATTTAAAAAAATATATATATTTAAAAAGACAATACAGTAATTTTTACAATAAAATGTTGTAAAAATGTAAATATTTTAGATGTAAAAAGTATGATTTTACTGTATAATTAATGGTAAAAATTTATATTATGTTTAACAAGAGAGCACATGTACTTTTACAGTAAATTATTGTTAATATTACAGAAAAAAAACAATAATCAGGCATTCCCAGAATTCCCTGCATGACCCATCATATTTCATTATATTTTATGGGAATAGTTATGTTTATTCTTATTTTTAATATCAGTTATGTACATTGGGGTGTTCTGTTTTAGTTAATGTTTACTGCATTATTTAAATTTCACATGTGTTACCTTGATGGTGTTTAGTGTTTGTGTGAGTGACAATGAGGACTGTCTCTACATTTTTATTGGTCATTGCTCCCGGAAGAGCCACTATTGATGATCTTCATGTCATCATGTGCTCTTCTGTAATTTTACAGTGATTAACAACCTTATAAAGTAACAACCAGATTTTTACAGTTTCAGAAGGTTAATATCAAATTTATGACATTTTTTTAACAGAATTTTCTTTTTTTTTTTTTTTTTACAGTGCCAGTGTGTTTTTTTTTTTTTTAAACAACAGGATTTTCTTTACAGTGTAGGCAATGGACACTATGTACTGGATTTTTTTTTCTTCTCCCCTTTTCTCCCCAATTTGGAATGCCCAATTCCCAATGCGCTCTAAGTCCTTGTGGTGGCGTAGTGACTCGCCTCAATCCAGGTGGCGGAGGATGAATCTCAGTTGCCTCTGCATTTGAGACAGTCAATCCATGTGGCTTATTGAGCGCGTTACCGCGGACACATAGCGTGTGTGGAGGCTTCACACTGTTCTCCACACCATCCACGCACAACTCACCACGTGCTCCACCGAGAGTGAGAACCACATTATAGCGACCACAAGGAGGTTATCCCATGTGACTCTACCCTCCCTAGCAACCGGGTCAATTTGGTTGCTTAGGAGACCTAGCTGGAGTCACTCAGCACGCCCTGGATTCAAACTCGTGACTCCAGGGGTGGTAGTCAGCACCTTTACTCGCTGAGCTACCCAGGCCCCCCCACTATGTATTGAATTAAGGAATTCCTTTTAAATGTATTGTATGTAAGTGTATGGTGGAATGTTATTTTGAATGCATACTCTATTTTCATTACTGTGAGACAAGTATGGACAGCCTGATCTCAGGAAAATTATGTGACTGTGGCGAAATGATATTAGGCATACGTGGTTCCCTGCACGTATCATGACAGTTCCGAGGTGAAATTTCCACTGTGTGGTGTTAATTTTCTCCCAAATACAGATGAAGGTTTTAAGGTGAATGCTCCATTGAGTTTTATATCAACAAAACAGACCTTAACATAACCAAAATTGTCATAAAAACCAAATGTGACAAAGAGAGAGAGAGAGAGAGAGAGAGAGAGAGAGAGAGATTGATGTTAATCAGTCATTGGAAAACCCATTTTGATTGATTTCTGTTGATTAGACAGTTGGTCCTCCACATTGTCAATGATTATGAGACTTGTAAGACTGTGAGATTTTCAGTTAAGCCACACTTAATAATGCTTGATTAAACATGTTAGTGTAAGTGACTTAAGTTGTCTTAATTTCTAAATATTTTAAATATGCAGCCTATAACACATCATGATACTAATAATTGAAACTTCTTACAATAAAAAAAAAAAAAAAAAAAAAAAAACTTATAAGACAGACCTTACTTAAAAATAAAAAGATAAAATACTTTTATAGTGTACCATATCAGCAAGAAGGAAAAGATAATTAAAGTGACATTATGGATCATGTAGTGCCAGCACACAGATGTTAACACAAATCTGCAATTTACACCCAAGAACAGGGACTCTGGGGACTGAATCAGGCAGGTCCTACTTAAATCATTACTAACACACCAGTATTGTGTCACAGATTGCAGCATAAAGAAACACACAGTATGTAAAAGTTAAAGTAGTAGATTTCTGTCTCTGTCCTGCAGGTTGTAGTTCGTTAAAATGTTGAAAATCTTTTAAACACAAAGAAACGTTCATTTAACTGCAATGAAGATAATTCTTGAATACATTCATGACAAAGCAAAAAGTGAGTTCCACAGAGAGTGTGGGGGAAGAAACATGGTCAGAGGCTGAATACTGAATATATTTGCAAAAACCTTGAGATTCCTTACTCTAGTAGTACTCATTGAGACACCCAGATTTGTGTCGTGTGTTTGTGATAATGGGCTTCAGTGAAGACAAGGTTTCTAAGTGGGCCTTGTCCTCCACACAAGGGTTTGTGTTCTGCTCACACACTTTCGATTTAATCATGAGCTTGAGCTACCCTTCTGATCCTTGCTAATGAGAGCACTGATTATTCATACAAATCTTGAGTGAAAAATTTACACAAGCGCTGCGTATGGACCCTTAATGAATACAAACATAGGCTGTTAATTCTGCTTCCCTGCCTTATTTGTCAAAAATATTCTGATGCTTTCCGTTGAACAACAAATGGACAGAGCCAGAGAGAAAGATACTAGGAAAGATAAATGAGGAGGTCAGAGTTTTGTCTGTTTGATTAACGCCTCAGTTTGTAAAAAAAATACATTATCACAAGAAGCTTTTAAAAACAAGGTAGTTGAAATGCATACTGTTCCAAGCCTTCTAAAGTCATCCATCAGATTTGTATGAGGAACAAACTGACATTTACTGTAATGCACCAAAAGACCAAGGATTTCTTTGTTGGTAAATCTTAAGGTATTATTTAACTAAATAATAATTTCTTTAAATATATATATATATATATATATATATATATATATATATATATATATATATATATATATATTTTTTTTTTTTTTTTTTTTTTCGAGTAACTAAATCATTTCATTTCTTGATATTTTTTCATTTAATTTCATTGATATAGCTGCTGCCTCTATGGTCTTTTCCTAATCATGCCTTTTCTCAGTATACACTGATTTTTGGCACCATTCTGAGTAAATTGTAGAGACTGTTGTGTGTAAAAATCCAAGGAGATCAGCAGTTACAGAAATACTCAAACCAGCTTGTCTGGCACCAACAATCATCCATGTGATTATCTAATCAGCCAATCATTTGACAGCAGTGCAGTGCATAAAATCATGCAGATACGGGACAGGAGCTTCAGTTAATGTTCACATCAACCATCAGAATGGGGAAAAAATGTGATCTCAGTGATTTGGACCGTGGCATGATTGTTGGTGCCAGATGGGCTGGTTTGAGTATTTCTGTAACTGCTGATCTCCTGGGATTTTCACACACAACAGTTTCTAGAGTTTACTCAGAATGGTGCCAAAAACAAAAAAACATCCAGTGAGCAGCAGTTCTGTGGATGGAAATGAGAGAGGTCAACAGAGAATGGCCAGACTTGTTCGAACTGACAAAGTTACAGTAAATCAGATAACTGCTCTGTACAATTGTGGTGAGAAGCAGATCATATCAGAATGCTATTCTGAGATGCGGGTTGGTGCTGTTTTGGCGGCACGAGGGGGACATACACAGTATTAGGCTGGGGGTTTTAATGTTGTGGCTGATTGGTGTATTTCTACATAATTCATGCAATATTTAGCCTTTATCTCTGAATTTTATGATTTTCTTCTTGTAATATTAAAACTTTTTTCTCAAAACATTACTACTTTAATCTCAAAATGCTACGACTAGGCGCGTCACTAGGGCAAAACATTCTGGGCTTGAGCATTTGTACTGCGTGATTAAGGCCTGGTTTTCGTGTGACCATGGTGCGAACCATCACAGTACCACTTGTGCACATGAAGTGATCTGCTCTGCTTCATTCTACATATTTCTGGAGCATGTGTCAACCTGGGATGAGCCCAAACCGGTTTTGACGCAAACGCTTAGAATCTGTGTACAGTTGAACGTGAGCCTGTAAAAGTATACTTAATTTGACAGTATGTGCATACGCACTACAACTGCTTTGAGATACTGGACTATTTCTCTTCAGGAGTTTAGACCCATAAACATGTCTTTATATTTCTTCAGACTCGAGTTCTACAAATGCATGTATCTCCTGACCTCCTCACACACATGCTCTTGACGTCCACATCCTCTGTTGTTGTTTCCACATTCGTCTCCTGTTGTTTACTGGCAATTAAATTTTCTTCGAGCACTTCTTCATTACAGCAAAAGTTCAACTGTAAGTGTTGCCACCTTGTAGACCCACTAATTACTGCAAATAATTAAAGACGCAAAGGCGCGTGGTTAGAAAAATTCAGCCGCACATGTTCAGTGCTCAAGCACTCTGCCGATGACGAGATTTGCACCATGCATCCTGAACAGCCCCAGCAACATTATAAACAGCTCTTAGGAGGAAAAGAGAGGTTAAGTTTTTCAAATTTCACACCATCATCCTTACTAAAATGCATTACGATTTTACAGCGGTAACTGTGGTATTTTGTTATAAAATGCATAAATAGTTTTGTTATAAAATCTATTAGGAGGAATCTATTAGACTTCAATTTTCTTAGAACTGTGGCAGTTGTAGTTCAAGTTTTTAAAAGTATTTACGCTACTGTTTGTTCAAAATAAATACTTTATTCATTGTAAATATTATTTTTATTTAAAAAAAAATAATAAAAAACACTATTTTCATAACCACATTAATGAGAAGACATCCTTGGTTTTACCTGTGCTTATATGCCATTGCACTGTAAATACATAAAGAAAAAGCCACTTTTAAAACAGAAAAACAAAAAGAAAAGTTAGAGTGGGCAAAGAAACACAGACATTGGACAACAGATAACTGGAAAAGAGTGTTATGGATCTTAACCCCATTGAGCTTTTGAGGGATCAGCTAGACTGTAAGGTGTGTGAGAAGTGCCAGACAAGACAGACACATCTATGGCAAGTGAAATGTCACCTGAGTATCTGGACAAACTGACAGCTAGAATGCCAAGGATCTGCAAAGCTGTCATTGCTGCACGTGGAGAATTTTTTGATAAGAACACTTTGAAGTAGTTTACATTTTTTTCGAATTGTAATAGTCATTTTTCATGTTATTAATGTCCTGTCTATACATTGTGATCAGTTGAATGCCACTTTGGTGAATAAAAGTACCAATTTCTTTCCATAAGAGCAAAATCTGTACATTATTCCAAACTTTTTGCCGCCAGTGTATGTATGTATGTATGTATGTATACACATCCAACTTTCAGTTTAATTTGAATTAAGCTGCCTAAAACAATCTAATGGTTCAATAATCGTTTTCCATATGGTGAATTAGGATGCTTCAAGCTCCAAAATCAGATATGAGACTGCATGTATTAATTATCCTGGTGTCATTTAATCCAATATTTCCTGACTTGCTTCTTCAAATGTACATTGACATTTTACACATTAATATTTCTCAGCCTGCAGCAGCAATCAATTTCAGAGTCTTTATACCAAATGTTGTTTACCTATAGAAAATGTCAGTATTATCATATCTGCAGAAGTCACCAGAGTAAATAAATAAACTTCCCACCTGTGTTAAAAGCAAACAACATTAGTAAATCATAATTAATCTTCTCGGTTTGGCATTCTTCACCATAAGCCATCAAAACTGCATCTGATCTGAACAAGGGCCTAGTACCGCTACACTCAAGGAGATTTTCCAGAACATTCCAGTCATTATTTGACAGGGAGATAATGGTAGAATGATACTAGCACATGCAAGCAAACAAATTAAAGAGTGCTCAGAAAACAGCAGGATTTTAACTGTTGCTAATTTTGATGAATTACTGTTTGAATGCTGTGTGCCTTTAAATGGGCCAGCTGTGTGAGCGAAGAACAGATGTCTGGTGACAAACTAAATGTGTGACTTTGGAACGTTAGTGGTGAGATAAATGTGCTGCCTGCAAAACCTCTCCACCTGTCAAGTATTATAGGAACCCATGTGCTTGACAAATTAGTGTCAGAAATCTTAGAATGAAGGAATGATGATTAAATATGACACCACAGATTTGAGTTTGGGGACATTTGTAGTAATTGGTAGATTATACTAAACCTAGCCAGTCTTTTTTTTATTTTGGATGATCTAATAAAGCAATGGCACTGTAACAGGACTTGCCGTTGTAGAAATGAGGAAGCGGGGGTCAGGAAAAGTCACACTCAAAAAAAAAAAAAAAACATTCTGTAAGGCTTGTAAACACTCCTGTGTGTACTATCGCTGTGTAGCTCTCTCTCTCTCCCTGGGTTCTGGCATGGGCTCTTCTTATCGCTCTTCCCGAATTACTGCAACAAGAAACAGTTGTTAGACCTAACTGTCATCCAGTAATGAATCCTTACCGCTTCCCCTCTCCCTGGGCGGACACTCAACCACGCCCTCGCCACACCCCCCCACCGCCTGACTCAGGCCAGGGAGCCATCCCATCACTCCCCCCCCCCGCCCCCCCAAATCCACGACAGTTATCTGCACCTCTGGCCACCTCGAACTTAAAAAGGCTGTAACGCCAGATACCAATGGGTGATCCGCACGTTAATATCCTTTGTGCGGTGGAGCCACTGGAGCGGGGTGTGATCTGAACAGAGGGTGAAGGCCCACCCCAACAGGTAGTAACGGAGAGTGAGGACTGCCCACTTAATGGCCAAGCATTCCTTCTCCACGGTGCTGTACTTAGTCTCTCTCAAATAGAGCTTCCGACTAATGAACAGCACTGGCCATTCCTCCCCCTCCACCACCTGTGAGAGCACCGCTCCCAACTCCCTGTCTGAAGCATCCGTCTGTAAAATGAAAGGGAAAGAGAAGTCAGGTGTATGTAAAAGTGGCCCGCCACAAAGTACAGCTTTCACGCCTGTTGAATCCACTGCTCCATCCACTGGACCAGATCTGGTGCTGCCTTTTTATTAAGATCAGTCAGCGAGCTGGTGACAGCCGAATAGTTAGGTACAAGCCTACGATACTAGCCAGCCAGCCCCAGGAACTGTCTTACCTCCTTTTTGGTCTTAGGTCTCGGGGAGGCTGCAATCACTGCGGTTTTATCAATTTGGAGCCGCACCTGCCCATGGCCCAAGTGGAAGCCCAGATTACGTACTTCCACCTGCCCAATTGCACACTTCTTCAGGTTTGCCATGAGCCAGCTCATCTTAACCATCTCAGGACAGCCTGCAGATGTTGCAGGTACCTCTGCCAATCATTACTGTAGATAATGATATCGTCTAAATAAGCAGCGGTATAAGCACCGTACAGTCTGAAGAATCGGTCTATAAGCCGTTGGAACGTAGCCGCAGCCCCAAACAAACCGAACGGAAGTGTCACGAATTGGTGAAAGACGAACGGTGTGGAGAAGGCTGTTTTCTCATGGGATATTGGGGTTAAGGGGATTTGCCAATAGCCTTTGTCAAATCCAGTGTCAAATAAAAGCAAGCTATGCCTAACCGATCGAGCTGTTCATCAATACGAGGCATTGGATATGCATCAAATTTAGACCGCGTTTACCTTTCAATAATCCACACAAAACTGGACCAACCCGTTGCTCTTAGGAACCAGCACTACTGGCCTGGACCAGTCACTGTGGGATTCTTCTATTAATCCCATCTCAAGCATTGCATCCAATTCTTCTCATACCACTTTTTTCTTGTGCTCGGGAAGTCAGTAGGAATGAGTATGTACCACTGCCCCAGGTATAGTCTCGATGCCGTGCTGTATGAGGTTTGTAAGACCAGGTAGAGGCGAGAACACATCCACAAATTCTTTCTGCAAATTCGCAACGTCTGTGTGTTGAGACGGTGAGATGTGGTCTCCACAAGTGTGAGATGACTGGCTTTTAAGTTCACCTCCAGCCCGAGCTCCGCCCTCTCCGGAATCACCATCGCCAACATCACAGGGATCACCTCCCTCCATAATTTCAGGAGGTTGAGATTGCATATTTGACGTGCATCACTTCTATCTGCTCGTTTTACCTCATAGTCGAGATCTCCCACTCGTCATGTGACCTTAAAGGGCCCTTGCCACTTGGCGAGTAATTTGGAGCTCGAGGTTGGGAGTAATACAAGCACTTTGTCTCCCGGTGCAAATTCCCATAGCCGAGCTCCCATGTCATAGAGCCGGCTTTGGCGTTCTTGAGCTTGGAGCAAATTCTCCTGTGTTAGTTGACCCAAAGTGTGGAGTTTTGCTCTAAGATCAAGAACGTACTGAATTTCATTTTTACTATTTGAAGGTCCCTGCTTCCAAGCTTCCTGCATGACATCAAGCACGGCGTGTGGTTGACACCCATACAGTAGCTCAAATGGAGAAAACCCTGTGGAGGCTTTCGGAACCTCTCGAACTGCAAATAATAGGGGTTCGTGCCACTTATGGAGAGAGAGAAACTGAGGGCTGCTCTGCCCCCGGGTATGCCGCCATATAGTCCTTAGCCAGCTGGACGGCCTCTTCCAGTGGCACCGGGCAGTGGCACTGGATCCATTCTACTGTTCCGGTCGGCAGATGAAGGACAAACTTCTCCTGCACCACCAGATCAACAACACCCTCGGCATCGCACTCCTCCACCAGCAGCCACTTCTGGCAGGCATCACGTAGCTGTTGGACAAACGCAAACGGGCAGCGGTGCTGGCTCAGCGTCAGTGAGCAGAAGTTCTGTCGTTGTTGCTCAGGGCTGCGACCGACCCATTGCATGATGGCTTTCTTCAAGTCCTCATACACCAGGAGGTTCACTGCAAGCAGGTGTTGGCCCATGAGCTGGGCTACCCCGGACACCAGCGGCAGGAGGCGGGCAGCCCACTGTGACTTCAGCCATTTCCAGACCTCTGCCGTCTGCTCAAATAGTTCGAGAAATGTCTCCGGTTCATCCTGCGGGCCCATTTTCATAATTGTGTCCGGAGGCATGGAGGTTGCTGGATCCGGGTGTAGCAAGCTCCAGAATGCCTGCTGGTCCTCCGCTTGAGCTCAGAGAATCGCCTGGAAACATTGATCTTCCTCTCGACGTAGCTCAAGCAGGGCCTGGTGTTGTGCCTGATGCATGCTGGCGAGGGATTGGATTACTTCGGCCAATGGTAAGGACTCCATGATGGCGTACTAGCTTCCTCAGATTTTCCCGGGTTTCAGCACCACTGTAACAGGACTAGTTATTTTAGAAATGAGGAAGTGGGGTTCAGGTAACATCACACTCTTTTATTCACAAAAAAAAAGAAAAACACTCTGTAAGGCTTGTAAACATTCTCATAGCTCTCTCTCTCTCCCTGGGCTCTGGCATGGGCTCCTCTTATGGCTCTTCCCATATTACTGCAACAAGAAACAGCTGTTAGACCTAACTGTCACCCAGGGATGTATCCTTACTGCTTCCCCTCTCCCTGGACGGACACTCAACCATGCCCTCGCCACAGGTACCCAACTGGTTTTGCTTTGTGACCAAGATTTTAGGATGAAACAAGTAATACTGGGCCAAATATTGTATCAGCATTAGCCATGTTACCAAGTGACAAATGAATAGTTCCAAAATACCTTCAAGTTTGGACATGGACACACAAAATAATGTCAAGAACAAAAAATATGTAAAGTGTTTTCTTTTCACATTTAAAAGTTGATTAGCCTATTTATTTTGCTTTTCTAACTATGCATGATTATATGGTTAGCTGCATTTCATTATTTACATTTAGCATTGTTTTTACCACCAGTTGAGGACCACTGTTAAAAAAAGACAATTTACTGTGAATTATTTTATATGTATTACATTATTCCACATTATTACAAAGTCACAAAACAACTCCTTATATTTTATTATGGGCATATCACTGTAAAAAAAAAAAAAAAAAAAAAATAATGTTTGTCAGGTACCTAAAAAATTGGCTTCATGTGAAATCTAAATGAACTTGTTTTATTCAAGTCTAAAATATTGTTTATGACTGAATCAACCTGAATAAATTAGGCTGCTCCAACAAAGGAATTTTTAGGGTCACATCAGGTAGCAATAGCAAATAACTGCCCACTTTTTTCACTTTACAGTGTGAAACACGGGACTGACTCATCCTCTTTAGAGATGTATTTGTGCCTTACTTGAAATAACATTCAGGGCCCTATTTTAAGAGCGCTAGCATTAAACGCAGTGCTATATCATAAGACATAAGCGCAAAGTCAGTGGGCATGGCCATGAACCTTTGGTATTTTTTTGCACGCATGCGCTAAATCTAGGCACGAGCAGGTTTGGCGAAATTGCACACACAGGCGCAACACACAAATGGGCTGGATTAAGTGCAGTTTATTTCTGAGGTTTTCTCCGGTTATTATTCCACCGTCTGCGTCCTATTATTTAGTTCATTCCCTCAAGCACCTGCGATATAAACCAAGACAACACAACCAAGTCTGTAGTGTAAATGGACTGTATGCAATGAATTAGAAGAATTGAAAATGACGCATTAGCTGCGACATTGATGATTGTCTGGCATATTTCTATGACAGAGACACGCTCCTTTTATACGCAAAGCCGGATCTACAACTGGGCCAATTGGGCCAGTACCCAGGGGCCTCTGACTGACGAGAGGAAATAATTACCGCAGTGTTCTGAAATAACCGAATTCTGCTTGCAGAGATTCAGTCTGAGATGTGCCCGCTTTCTCTTTTTATTTTATGAAAATGTTATAAATAAATAGCTTCTTATTGGCTTTTGTTTCCCAGGAATAGTATGGACAATCAGATGGCAGTATTTATCACTGCGCCAATTTTATGTTAGTTTCATTGGATTTCGAATGTAATAATGGAGTTTCGGAGGTGCTTAAGTGGAGCCAAAAAAAAAAAAAAAAGAAAAAGAAAGAAAGAAAGTGAAGCAAGAGAGGCTTTAGTGTTGGCAGCAATGCCAAGCATCTTAAATTATATATATATATATATATATATATATATATATATATATATACATATATATAATTTAAGATGCTTGGCATTGCTGCCAACACTAAAGCCTCTCTTTAAAATAGATTGTTAATGTCCCAGCCCCATCGACTCAGGAGGTGGATAAGCTATCTATCTATCTGTCTGTCTGTCCGTCCGTCCGTCCGTCTATCTATCTATCTATCTATCTATCTATCTATCTATATATCTATCTATCTATCTATCTATCTATCATATTTTAGCTTCCCATAGTTACATGTAGACTAGCTAGCTGTCTTTCACTTGCTAATTTAGAAATTATTTCTAAATAATATATTTAGAAAATATATTTTCTTAGGGCTTTGTTGTGTCAGCCCATGGACCTCTCAGGTGTTAATCCAGCCCTGTACAAAGGCAGTGATATCACTGCATCAGAGATGTCACTTTACTCGTAGCTGATTGGTTCAATATATGTTTGCAACCTGTAACCCAGAATAAAACCTTCTCCAAAGCAGGTTAGCTGTGTAGCATTAGTTGCTTTGGCGATGAGCACCGGTAAAAACTGAGTTTGCTCAAACTAAACTTAAACTTACTGTGTAGCCACTAAAACCGTCTTCGTGCTACAGGCCTCTGGAGACTTATTTAAATATGATTATTTTTGGAAATTCTGTTTAGTGATGCTAGTGGTACAGAAATTACACACTTAACCTTTAAAATGATCCAGAAAAGGAGAGGACAGGGAGAAGGGCCTCCAGATTTTGATTAGAAGAAGAAAAGTCTGAGACATGCTCATTGAGACTGATATTGGTTTGTATGAGGCTTCTATGCCCCCCTCGCCCCCAAACTCGTAATTCTCCCCTCATCAGAAAGTCTTTGATTCGTCCCTCGGGCCTAGTAGAATTGGGCGAATAAGTCACTGGAGCAGCCTGTAATGGATTCCATTAATTACAAAGATTTATTGAAATGGGAGAAATGAATGGGGAAAACAAGAAAAAGAGGACTCACAATTCTTTTTCAATTAGATTGTTTCTCTCTTTCAGAAAATTGAGTGCTTGGTTTACCCAAATAAAAGGCAACAAACAAATCATTAGATTTTTTTCTCTCCTGATGTGAGCTACATAATCTTTGTTAAGATGTGTTCCTTTGTAAGTCAGTTATAACTTTGGAAACAAAACAGAAGGCAAAGTTGGTAACAAAATTGTTACCATTAGGATCTATTTCTACTTCTTCTAATCTAAACATAAAAATAACCTTTGTTGGTCTAACTTAATGTAATCAGGTAAATTCAGTCAAGTTAAATCTTATTTGTGACTTGAATAAAACCAGTTAATTTAGATGTTAAATGTTTTTTTCAGTGTAAGCCTCTATACCTTGCCAAACAAAGCATAAAAAAAAAATATATATATATATATATATATATATATATATATATATATATATATATATATATATATATAGAGATATAGATATAGATATAGATATATAAATCAAAAGATACATACCTATTCATCTTTTTGTATGCATGTCTGTCTGCAAGCCTGGCTTGTCCTACAGGCGAGGACAGTCCCTTAAGGCCTGCATGATGGTCCAAGAGAGTGAGTTGAGGAGTAAGTTAAAATTCGAAGACATTCTTTTGATTAATACATGTATAAATGTTTTAATTTTCTGTCTCAGGGTCTGTCAGAGCTGTCATTCATTTGTCTCTGGTCCTGAGCACAATATTATAGGTCAAAGAGGCAGTTTATATACAGTATATGCAGTATATATATATATATACACACACACTACCGGTCAAAAGTTTTTAAACACTTATTCTTTAGTATCATTTTTTTTTTTTTTTTCACATTTTAGAATAATAGTAAAGTCATCAAAACTGTGGAATAACATACATTGAACTATGGGAATTATGTTGTGACTAAACAAAATCCAAAATAACAAAAAACTATATTATATTTTAGCATCTTCAAAGTAGTGACCCTTTGCCTAGAATTTGCAGTCGTGTACTCTTGACATTTTCTCAACCAACTTCTTGAGGTATCACCCTGGGATGCTTTTTAAACAGTATTGAAGGAGTTCCCATCTATATGTTGGGTACTTATTGGCTGCTTTTCTTTATTATTTGGTCCAAGTCATCAATTTCAAAAACTTTTTTTTACATTTTTTTATTAAATGTTCGTTTTATAATGAAATAAATTAATATGGTGGCACAATTATATTTTTGTCTACAAAACTAATTTCAAACATTTAAGCATACGCTTTCAGATCAAAACAAATTTAAGATCATGAGAAACATTTCAGACAAGTGTTTCAATACTTTTGACCGGTAGTGTGTGTGTGTGTATATATATATATAGAGAGAGAGAGAGAGAGAGAGAGAGAGAGAGAGAGAGAGATACACACACACACACATACACATTATTCTTTATTGCTTATCCTTTTGGTCTTTCATTCAAAATATTTACAAAAATATATCCTCAAATAGTTATCAAACAATTCCAAACACAACACAAGTTATATAAAAAACCAAATATTTTTGTCAGTTATATGTGTTGCACAATTATTGCCACCCTTTTATTCAATACTTTGTGCAACCTCCCTTTTATACGCACCTCCCTTTTATAGCCAGCATAACAGCTCTGAGTCTTCTCCTATAATGCCTAATGAGGTTGGATAACACATGGTAAGTTATCTGAGATTCCTCCATACAGAATCTCTCCAGATCCTTCAAATTCAGAGGTCCATGCTGGTGGTCTCTCCTCTTCAGTTCACCACACAGGTTTTCTATGGGGTTCAGGTCAGGGGACTAGGATGGCCATGGCAGAACCTTGATTTTGTGGTCAGTGAACTATTTTTGTGTTGATTTTGATGTGTGTTTTGGATCATTGTCCTGCTGGAATATCCAACCACAGCCCATTTTAAGCTTTCTAGCAGAGGCAATCAGGTTTTAATTTTTTTTATCTGTTGGTATTTGATAGAGTCCATGATGCCATGTATCTGAACAAGATCTCCAGGACCTCTGGCATAAACAGCCCCACAACATTATTTAATCGTGGGCATGAGGTACTTTTCCATATGGCTACCTCTCTGTGTGTGCCAAACTCATTTCTGGTGTTTACTGCCAAAATGCTCTATTTTTGTTTTCGTCTGACCATAGAACCCGGTCCCATTTGAAGTTCCAATAGTGTCTGGCAAACTGAAGACACTTGAGTTTGTTGTTGGATGAGAGCAGAGGCTTTTTTCTTGAAACCCTCCCAAACAACTTGTAGTGTAGTAGGTGTTGTCTGATTGTAGATTTGGAGAATTTCTGACTTTCTAGCCAAAAATGTGTGCGAGAATGTTTGTGAGGGGTCGCGTGTGTGTGTGTGTGGTTAGTACGAGAGAGAGAAAGAATAAAGTGACGGCCCCAAAGCCAATTTCGCGATCGTGGGAGAGAAAGCAGCTGTTAGTTTATCACTCAGAGATGCGGTGGACAGCTCATAAACCGTCCTGCGATCTTTGATTCTTTAATGGATAAACTCAGTGTGCCGGTCTCACCCGCGATGGTGGAAATGCACAACAGTCCAATGTGGCTGGACTACAATACAGCAAATCTCATTCGTGATAATTAATACCGAGTGTTAGCCACAATGAGCAGACTCGGTGGTCCGTAAACTGTACAAGCAATAACCTTGATACACAAGAATAACACACTATAATATTCTATCTCTGCCCAGAAGTAAACCTCTTGCTTGAATCGTATGAGGATGCAGAATGTATGTTCATCCGTCCTTTAACTCAGACTCGGTTCCTCGAGGCTCGGGTGATGACGGGAGGCCGTTTCCTCGCTCTGTCGGCGGGAGGTACGGCTGCTGATTCTTGGCAGGCTGCCGGAGAAATCAGCGACGTCGACTTGATTGAAGATGGAAGATAAATCTTTAATCTCTTCACTTCTGCAGGCAAACGGATGAAGATGCGGATTGCTCAGTGGTCTCCTTCGGATCCGTTAGATTGTTCAGTGGAACACAGAGTAATCTCAACTCGTCCAGCGAGATGGAGATTGTATGGCCACAGCTTCAAGTCGTACGTTACTTCCTTGTGCCACGAGACTACACCTGAGAGCAGCGATGAGCTGCATCTACACACGGCGAGCAAAGTTGCTGGAAGCGAATCCCGGAAGCATTTCAGAGGTATTTCTACTCCTGATGATGTCATGGTTGAGGGGCGTTCTGTCGTGTGCCTCATCCAATAGGAGTTGAGAGTTCGATCCTATAGTGAGCAAGGCTTCATGGGATTTGTAGTCTGTTTTGGACTCCCTTTGTTTGATTTTGGCGCGGTTTTTATCAGTAAGATTAATGACTATTTATGTGGGCCTGAGTTAGGTTTTACGACTGTGTTAGGCCTGCCTTTGTCTTCTATCTGAGTACATGAGGCCCAACAGTGAGTTACTTGAACACACAACAACAATCTAGCAAAGATCATGACACAATGAAGGGTTTAAGTAGGCAGAACAGGTGCTGTCAGCACGCCAATTAGTGACATGATCAGCATTCCCATGGAAACAATCAGTGTTCCCATGGAAACACCGATCACGCACGCCGGCGGCACCTGAGACACATGAGGGAGAGAAAAATAAAACAAACAGAATAAACCGGTGAATTCACCAGGACCGTGACAGGCACACCTTCAGGAAAATTAGCTTTTTTTTTGTGGTATCAAGATTCAAGAAATACATTTACACTACCAGTCAAAAGTCACTTGCCTGAAATGTTTCTCATGATCTTAAAAACCTTTTGATCTGAAGGCGTATGCTTAAATGTTTGAAATTAGTTTTGTAGACAAAAATATAATTGTGCCAACATATTAATGTATTTAATTACAATACTAAAATTTTATTAAAAAAATATATATATTTTTAAAATGGATGACCGAATAATAAAGAAAAGCCACCAATAAGTGCCCAACATAGATGGGAACTCCTTCAATACTGTTTAAAAAGCATCCCAGGGTGATACCTCAAGAAGTTGGTTGAGAAAATGTCGAGTACATTTCTGCAAAATCTAGGCAAAGTGTGGCCGCTTTGAAGATGCTAAAATATAACACAGTTTTGATTTATTTTGGATTTTTTTAGTCACAACATAATTCCCATATTTCCATTTCTATTATTCCATAGTTGTGATGACTTTACTATTATTCTAAAAAGTGAAATAAATAAATAAATAGAGAATGAGTAAGTGACCCTAAACTTTTGAAAGGTAGTGTATGTGTATTGAATATTGTTGGAGCAACATAATTTGTGTGAAAAGAAAGGGGCAAAAGGCCCAAGAGGGGCTATACTGATATGGTGTAGATACTGGGGCAATTGTTATAGGGCACAACTTATTTGACAACTTATGCAAATACTTTTAAGACAGCAAGATCTTTTTTTCAGTAACAAATAAAGATAATACTTATTCAAAATAACCACTTCAGAAAAGGGTGCATAATTTCTTCTGATTAACATTTTTGTATTTTTTTATTCATAAAATTAACAAAGAAAAGCAAAACATATATTCACAGAATCAACATTTAACCCCCATAATTACCCCTCCCCCTCCCAATCCCCAGCCCTGCCCCACAACAAACATCCCTGTGGTCACACATGAGTATACACACACAAAATAATAAAAGAAAAAATATATAATAATCTCACACAATTAAAACTATACTTCTCTCTCCACTGCCCCTCCCTGAGAGCCCTCTAAGAACACCAGATAGCTGCCCCATTTCCTATCAATTAAATCTAAGTTCCCCAGCCTTCTAAATGACACTTCCTCATAAGCCGCCACCCTCCCCATCTCCGTGCACCACTCCTGAAATGGGGGGCGCTCCATCTGACTTCCATCCCCTTAAAACAATCTGTTTGCTGATCATAACACTGGTTAGGAACCAATTTTTTTATGTACTTATCCCCTATATTAATGACCGCCCTATTGCCTAAAATACAGAGTCTGGGACAAAATTAAATTTGATTGCCCAATACGTCACACATAAAACTCTGAACCTTCAACCAAAATTATTGGATCTTACCCCACCAAAAACATGGGTTGTGTCTCCGTCTTCTGATTGGCATCGCCAGCAGGTGGGTGTGTCTTTAAGACCAAGCCTATACAATCTAGAACCTATGTAAAATTAAGGTGCACCCTTGCATCTCTAGATGCAGACTTGACGTTTTTTAGAATCCAAGCCACACTTGAGAGAAGTTGAAGCTCCGTCCCCCAGACTCTGAATTAGCAGGGAGTAATACACTGATGCCTCATGACCTTTTCCAAAAGCAGTAATCACCACTCCCAGAGTATCTGTTGTTTTAGGGGGGTGTATGCTACTTCCAAAAATAGTACAGAGCAGGTGGACAGCTGTAAATACCTAAAGAACTGAGACAGAACCAAATTTTCAAAGGATCTCAACACTCCACTCTCATATAGGTCACCGAGTGTAGCAACCTCCCTCACAATCCACTCTGACCAGCAGAAAGGGGACTTATTAATACATAATTTTGGGTTATGTATTTTGGCAACATTTAAATACATGTCTGAATTAAACACTCTGGACACTTTTGTCCATACCGAGTGCAAATGCGAGATAACGCATGTTCCAACTTAACTTCTCCAGTTAGTTCAATAGAAAGGCTTTGCAATGGCGAAATAGGGGCAAGAACTTCCTGTTCAGTACAAAACCAGGGAGGGGCTCTCTCAGATGGAAGCGACCAATGAGCCAAATATCTGAGACCGAATGCATAATAATAAAACAAAATCTTAGGTAGGCCTAGCCTACCTTTGCCTATGTAACTTATTCACATGTAATCTGGGACGCTTACCATTCCAAATGAAGGACTTTACTATGCTATCAAACTGCTTGAAATAAGAGAGGGGGACATCTACAGGGAGAGATTGTAGCAGGTAGTAAAATTTTGGAATACAACTCATTTTAATAACATTAACCTTCCCAATCATGGGTGCATCATTTCTTGTTCATTTCAATCACATTTGACATTTCATTACATCTCAAGTATTCTATAAACAAATTAATCTCCGTTGTGATTGGATAAGTCAGTGTGAGAAAAATTCTCCAGCTGTGTTCCTTGGAGAATTTTTGGCCACTCGAACAATCCTCCTCACCGTGTGGAGACAATATAGACACACGTCCTCTTTCAGGCCGATTCGTAACATTTCCAGTTGATTGGCAATTTTTAATTATTGCCATGATGGTGGAAATGGGTATTTTCAATGCTTTAACTATTTTCTTATAGCCACTTCCCATTTTGTGAAGCTCAACAACCTTTTGCTGCACATCATAACTTTATTCTTTGGTCTTACTCATTGTGATGGATGACTAAGAGAATTTGGCCTGTGTGTTACCTCATATTTATTTCCATGTGAATTTCAAGTTCCTTGTTACCCAGGTGTACTAAAACATTTAAAATATGAATGGAAATATACTTCAGATATATTTTACTCATAAGAATTCCTAGGGGTGCCAGTAATTGTGGCAAACGTGTTTTGGAGAAAAACATTTATTGAGATTTTTTCCCCCTTTTCAATTAGTTTACTTAAATTAATGTTTTAATTTCTTGAATATTTTGAATGAAAGATCAAAAGGATAAACAATAAATACATATTTTTCACAGCCTTCTTTGCTCATATTTACCAAGGGTGGCCACAACTGTATAAATAAATAAATAAATAAATAAATAATATATATATATATATATATATATATATATATATATATATATATATACACACACACACACACACACACACACACACACACACACACACACACACACACACACACACATACAAAAATATATTTTGGGGTTTTATTCTGAAGGCTGTTTGTTAAAAAAGGAAAGAAAAGACAGTGGTTGATGGGGCCATATTATATAAAAAGAAAAAAAATGTGTAAAATGAAAAACAGAAATGAAATACAAAAATGAAATAAGATACAACAAAATACGGTAGAGGCTAATGTCAAAAGAAAACACAAACAGGGCATTAGCCCACCCATATGCTTCAGCATACATCACCTTAATACATGCTTATATCATTCACAGCATTTTATGTATTTAACACATGCTTAAACACTCAAAGCATTTTATGCATTTCTTACCAGGCTTTAATGACATGTACAACAGTTAATAGAATTTTCATATTTTCACATATAACACATATTACCGGATTACCAGCTTTCTGATGGACAGGCAGCAGCTTGTGAGACAGGGGAAACTCACTTCCAGCACCTGTACAATCAGCACTGTTGCCCCCCAGGGATGTGTGCTCTCCCCACTACTCTTCTCCCTCTACACCAATGACTGCATCGCCAAGGACCCCTCTGTCAAGCTCCTGAAGTTTGCAGATGACACCACTGTCATCGGCATCATCCGAGATGACGATGAGTCTGCATACAGAAAGGAGGTTAAACAGCTGGCTGTCTGGTGCAGTCAAAACAACCTTGAGCTGAACACATTCAAAATGGTGGAGGTGATTGTGGACTTTAGGAGGAACACCCCAACACTGACCCCCCTCACCATTCTAAACAGCACTGTGGCAGCAGTGGAGTCATTCAGGTTCCTGGGCACTACCATCTCACAGGACCTGAATTGGGAGACCCACATTCACTCCATTGTGAAAAAGGCCCAGCAGAGGTTGTACTTCCTCCACCAGCTGAGGAAATTCAACCTGCCACAGGCGCTGCTGATTCAGTTCTACTCAGCAGTCATTGAGTCTGTCCTCTGCTCTTCAATAACTGTCTGGTTTGGTTCAACTACGAAATCAGACATCAGAAGACTACAAAGGACAGTTCGGACTGCTGAGAGGATTATTGGTTGCCCCCTGCCCCCTCTTCAAGAACTATACACTTCCACAGTGAGGAAAAAGGCTGGAAAAATCACTCTGGACCCCACTCACCCTGCCCATTACCTTTTTGAACTGTTGCCTTCTGGCTGACGCTTCAGAGTTCTGAGCACCAGAACCATTAGGCACAGGAACAGTTTTTTCCCTCAGGCTATCCATCTCATGAACAGTTAAATTGCCCCATTGAGCAATAACTATGTGCAATACACAGTTTAGTCTTTCTTATATTTTTATCCAACACATCCAACCTCTTCTGCCATTTCATTCCTCTGAAAAAAAAAACAAAAAAAAACATTTGTACTGTACATAACAGATTTGTATTTACACTGTACATAACAGATTGTATTAGATTTGCACTACCCATGTGTATGTATGTATGTATGTGTGTGTGTGTCTGTACGTATGTGTATAATTAGTTTTTATTTTCTATTTTTTATTATTATCTATGTCTTGCTGCTGTTTTTGTATTGTTTTTGTATTGTTGTACACTGGAAACTCCTGTCATCAAGACAAATTCCTTGTATGTGTAAGCATACTTGGCAATAAAGCTCATTCTGATTCTGATTCTTCTGATTCTGATATTACGATTTGGAAAACACTCCGGGCTATAAATCATTAAATAAGACATGATTAATACAAAATATACATACCCAGTTCTTGCACGTGTGCACCAAACATGGCCAAATTCCACACATGCAATCCATATGCATCCTTAAAAATAAAAAAAATAAAAAACCCATAACAAACACTCAGTTTTAACATTCAACACTTCTGAACACATATTTCATGCAATTTAAAAAAATTGTTTGTAGAATTTTGATATTTACCCAAAGAAATTTCAACCGATGAAGAAAATCGGGAGCTCTCTTGCACCACGTATGCTCTTACGTCTCTAACACGAGAGAGTGCTGGAAAGCAGGCGCTGCAAAACTCTGGTGTCGCAACACTCCTGTCTTAAAGGGGCCATGTGCAATTTATGACTAGAGTTAAATAACATGAAATTTCTCCACTTGGCTCTCTCTCTCTCTCTCTCTCTCTCTCTCACTTGCCATAGATGTGGCTCTCCTGTCTGGGACTTCTCACGCACCTTACAGTCTAGCTGACCCCACAAAAGCTCAATGGGGTTAAGATCCATAACACTCTTTTCCAATTATCTGTTGTCCAATGTATATGCTTCTTTGCCCACTCTAACCTTTTCTTTTTGTTTTTCTGTTTCAAAAGTGGCTTTTTCTTTGCAATTCTTCCCATAAGGCTTGCACCCTTGAGTCTCCTCTTTACTGTTGTACATGAAACTTGTGTTTAGTGGGTAGAATTCAATGAAGCTATCAGCTGAGGACATGTGAGGCGTCTATTTCTCAAACTAGAGACTCTGATGTACTTATCCTCTTGTTTAGTTGTATCTGGGCCCTTTTTAGAGCCAGTTATCCTATGTCTTTGAAGACTGTAGTGTACACCTTTGAATGAAATCTTCAGTTTTTTGGCAATTTCAAGCATTGTATAGCCTTCATTCCTCAAAACAGTGATTGACTGAAGAGTTTCTAGAGAAAGCTGTTTCTTTTTTTTTTCTTTTTTTTTTTTATTGCCATTTTTGACCTAATATTGACCTTAAGACATGCCAATCTATTGCATAATGTGGCAACTCAAAAACAAAAACAAAGACAATGTTAAGCTTCATTTAATGAACTAAATAGCTTTCAACTGTGTGTGATATAATGGCAATTTTTTAGTACCAAATTAGCAATTTAGCATGATTATTCAAGGATAAGGTGTTGGAGTGATGGCTGCTGGAAATGGGGCCTGTCTTGATTTGATCAAAAATGACTTTTTTCATATAGTGATGGTGCTGTTTTTTACATCAGTAATGTCCTGACTATACTTTGTGATCAGTTGAATGACACTTTGATGAATAAAAATACTAATTTCCTTTCGAAACAGCAAAATCTATACATTATTCCAAACTTGGCAGGTGTATATAACTTACAAGCCAGTGTATATATATTAAAGTTTAATATTTTTTTTTTTTTTAGATCAACAGCAATTATCATGTTGATTCAGGTCAGTCTGTACTGTATTATTGGACATTTTTAACTTTTTATTATCACTTCAATTTGTTAGCTAGATAAATGTCTGCAAAAACCATTAATGTTTTTAAACTTACATTTATATTTTTCTTTGTGAAAAAACAGAAGACTTTTTACACAGATTTTGCCATGCAATGCCAGTTCATAGTGACCATAGCTAACTAGCTCTAAAAAGAAGGAGAAAAAAAGAAAGCATAAAAGTAGTCCATATGTTTGTTTTTGTTTTTTGTTTTTTACTTTTTTTATGCTACATTGCTACATTTTAAGTCATATTGCGCCATATGATAGGTTTGTGTGAGGAACAGACCAAAATTTAAGTTATTCATTGTTAAGTTTCACCTCTGCCGAAGCTTGCATCAAGCCCATGTCCATGTCCATGTCACCTCGCATGAACTACCTTTGTAGTAGTTTTTTTTTTTGGTTTTCCTTGTTTTTGTTTGGCAACAGCTGCTTTAAGATTTTCTAAAATAAAAAATACATAAAATATATAATTTTGTGTACCACAGAAAAAATAACAGGATACAGGTTTGTAACACTAAGGGTGAGTAAATTATGACAGAATTGTTATTTTGGATGAACTATCCCTTTAAGGACAATAAATATTGAACTCATTTTTAAAGCATTGGTTTCTGAACGGCTTTTCCCAATGGAAGAATCTTTGCTTGTGCTTTAAGCCTAATATTAAAAAACATCCCTATCCTACATTAATAGGCAATTACCACTGTAGGTCAACCTCATTTTTCAAGTTTATAGTAATGGTATTTCATGGCATCATAATTCAAAAGGACTGTTAAAAGTTTAGTTGCTGAAGTGCACAGTAAATCAAATTGCTGAACTTAATTTTCTGTTATTAGAAGATCATTGGTTTTGAAGGCTGCATTTCAGTCTTGCTGTACAAATAGTCTATGAACATCAATAGCCCTAAGGTTTCAGTCCTTGTGAACAAAAACCTTTTTCATGACACCCTAGTCGGTAGAATCAATATCACCTAATTTCACTTGCATTGTTGTTTGTTCCCTTTAAAGACATTGTGAGCTCTTCATTAGCCCCAATATTGTCTGCTTACTTATTGTCAACATACATACAAGTGCCATGTTCCAGTCTATATGTTTGTCCTATGCTTTTATAATTGGTGTTATACATGTATATCTTATATATCATAAATCATAAATCCTCACCAAAGTTTCAAGGACAAACTTTGTTATTGATTATTCTTCCCATTTAGTAGCTAGGGAGTTTACTTATGTGGGTCCTTGTAGAGTGAGTTACATAACACAAAACTTTGTTTCAAAACATTCATTAGATTACATACTGGCTGAGCTGAGCTTTACAGTAGACAGAAACTTGATCATTTTCAAGAGTCATATGGGATATTAGATAACAGTAAACAGAATCTAGGATGTTTCATAAAAAGGTAACAAACGTGAGTCATACCCAAAGATAAACAGGTCACATACTGCATGTTTGATGAAGCAAAAATGAACGCTACCTTACAAACTGATTGCAATTCAAAATGCAATTCATGATTTATGATAGACCAGAATGGATGCATAATGACAGTGCTACAAAACAGACATAGGTAGATTAAACTTTTGTAATTCTACTGAGAAACTGAAACCACGCTTTCAGAAAACAATTTTCTGTTCTAACAACAAGCAACCACTGACTTATAGATGCGGTCTTTTTTTTATTAATTTTTTTTATTTATTTATTTTATGTGCCTTTAAGCCAAGTTAGAAATGCTTTATAACATCTGTTACTTAGATTCCATTAGAAGTGATGTCTGTAGTCTCTAGTCTGTTAGCTGGCCATCTGATACATACTGCCCACAGAACAGGACTACTTTCTCAATATGACAAGCTCTAATCTATTTGGCTAACTTTTCGCAGTGCCCACGAATAAGGACACTGCTTTTAAATAGTAAATTTTTTGTCAGGAAAATTTGTGTTTACAATACATTATTGACACTGCAAGCGCTAATGAGGATGGAATCATCGTTAGATTGGCCAAAGTTTGAAAGGTTAGTGGCATTAAATAACAAATTAATGAACTAAATGAGCAGAATGATCCATAAGCAGAACTATGTGTTACGCTTTGTTTTCTTTGCAATGGTCTGTACTATAATAGTCTGCCAGGCGGAAATTCTAATTAAAGAGTCTATACACATTTCCACAATTTTTCTGGTGTTTTCTGTACAACCTTTTAGAAGAATGCAGTGTCATTATTTCAATTCACGGTTTAAATGCTGATCTGTTATTGTAGTATAATCCATTTCATATAACCAGCCCCTAAATGGCACCTAAACACAAAATTAACATGTTGGCTGGCAGTGCTGGCTACTAACAGACTGCATGTAATCTGGGTTATGTAATCAGATTACAAAAATCAAGTACTTGTAATTGGATTAAATTACATTTGAAAATACTTGTAATCTGACTACAGTTACTTTTTATAGATTACATGATTACATATTAACAAGGCAATGGCAGTAAATTGTTGATAATTTATTGATCACCCAAATCATTCTCTTTTTTCAATCTTTTACATTTTCATTCTAAATCAGCATACCACTGATATACGTTTGGTAAGACTTCAAGTGTTTTTGGAAGAGAAAATGAGGGCTGTGTGTATTGCATTTAGAACTGATACTCGCTACTAGGCAGCCAGGTGAAGATGGAGCGGTCTACCTCTCCTTGATGTCTCAGTGTTTTGACTTATAAACTTTGGCCATGCACTGTCATTGCTGTTAGATTTAATGTTTATTTCATTAATGAAATGTTTAATGCACTTTTTAAAAATGTCATAAGGAGCTCTTTTTGTGAGGCTCTTTTTGTTAGTGATAAAGAATGGAATCCATTTTCTTCCTCTTTGTACTTTTATGTGAAAATAATTATCCTACTCAAATGCATGTGACAAAAAATAAAATAGAATTAGGCTGAAAGTAATCCCAAAGTAATCCAAAAATATCTCATTAGATTACCCCAAAAATGTAATCTATGAGATTACTGACTGCATTTTTTGTGTAGCCGGTGGGTTGTTAAGAAACAGCACAGGATACAAAAATATATTTTTGGGTGTTATTCTGATGACTTTAAGGACATGTATAACAGTTTAAACAATTCTCATTACACATATTCACTTAATTGGAAAACAATCTGGGCTATAAATTATTAAATAAGATATGATTAATACTAAATGTACATACCCAGTCCTCACGTGTGCCAAAACGTGCTCAGACTCCACACATGCAGTCCATGTGCATCCCTCAAAAATGACCCATAACAAACAATCAAATTTTAACATACATGTCTTCTGAACACATATTTAAAGCAAGGTATGAGCATTTTGTGTAAAATTTGATATTTACCCAAAGAATTTGCAACCGATGAACAAAAGCTACTTTGGGCAAGAGCTTTCTCAAGGTATGTTCTCATGTTTCTAACATAAAAAAGTGCCGGAAAGCAAGTGTCGCAAAACTCCATTGTTCTTAAAGGGGCCACGCCCAATTTATGACTGGAGTTAAACTACATTAAATTTCTCCACTTGGCTATATTTGTCATGTCATTTGAAATCAGTACCTGATTACAATTCATAAGTAATCCACCCAGCACTGTTGGTTGGTTGCTTTACCTGTTGTTTAGATGATTTCTTCCTGTATGAGTTCTTGGCCAGAATATGGACCAGTTAGGACCAGTTTACTGAAAAGTCTTAATATGCAAGACTAGATAAACCCAGACATTCATCCAACATTTTGATGATACATTTTAGTATGATATTTCACCCCCCAAAAACTATTCTCTACATTTCACAGTCCATACACACAATATCACTATTTCCCATCTTTATAATTAATTAGTGACCATTAGGGATGTAATGGTATGATGGTAAGGTATACCGTGGTATTAAAAACAGACGGTTTCCATACCGTTGACTTTTCCTTAATGAGGGTATTGTGTGAAAAATGAAATGAAAAATAAAAAGAAGATAAAATTATATATATATATATATATATATATATATATATATATATATATATATATATATATATATATATATGTATATATATAAATGTAAAAAATCCCAAGTAAATTAATTAGATTTCCATTTACTAATGGTTCAATTAATAATAATAATAAAAAAAAATAAAAAAAAAAATAATAAAAATGTTTTTAAATGAAAGATGAGAAAGTCACATTCAACACGTCAGACCAATGGACAGCAACACATGAGCGCTGTGTAGAACCAAATGTTGGACTCGGAGGAGCCTCTTTTCCCTCCACCTAAGCCGATAAAGTCTGCTGTGTGGGATATTTCGGTTATTTAAAAGACACAAGAGGCAACATCAATGTTGATATACACCCTATCTGCGAAAAGTGTCGGCTCAGTCGGGAAACACTTAAAACATGAAGCACCATCTCTGAGGACACCATCCCATAGAATTTGTGGACATGAATGTAAGAGAAAAACTCTGTGAATTGTCTGGTAATCAATGAAAAAATATAGATCCCCTTTCATAGAATACATAAGCAGATGCAATACACATTTACAAGACTAGTTACCCATTATTTGGAATTGGTTTATAAGCTTACTTATACTTACTTTATAAGTTAGTGCTTCTGCTTTCTAAGCACATCTGTAGTTTGAAAGACTAAGGCAATGATGTATTTGCAAAATAATAAAACCCACAGAAAGTCAAATTTACTGTGGTAAAACATTAATATATTACCTACAAATGTGACCTGATCCATCATTTTGGGTCATTTTGACCCCAAAACGCATTTTGAATGAACAAGAAAAGTCTCAGCCATCAATAACAGATTAAGAAAAAATATATAATTCACATATACAAATTAATGCACAAATGTAATATTATATTTAACATTCTGGCAATATACTCCTCTCGAATTTATTGTTCTATTCTAATAATGAACTACGGGCATTAGATGAGGTAAATGTTGCGCGTTAGATGACAAGCCGACTCCCCGCGGTTGAAACACAGATTTTGCATGCAGATGAAACATTTTAGTAATGTATACTGTATCTTTTAAAATCTCTTATATGTTCCAATTTGTGCTACTTGTAATAATGTACATACAATGATACACCCGCTGACTGCGAGTGTTGCTCAGTGACTCTGCTCAAACTTGAGGCAAAAACAGTGATTGTTGGTCATGGCAAAGACTGTCAAAATAACATTTATTTTGTGAATTTCATGATTTAAAATAAAATGAAAATCCTTATGTCTCATTTTGTTGGAGCAGTTCACAAATGTATCTTGTTTGGCTCAATTTGATTTCCTAAACTTTTTTAAATTACATCCATTCATTACACTGTAAAAAATATTTTTCTCAAGATATATTAACTTGTTTTCATTTACACAGTATATTTACACAATATAATATAATGTTGTGTTTTCAGGGTAATTTATCAAAATTCAACAAGGTTTATGCTTAAAACATCGCTCCCGCCTCAGCACAGATAACACAAATATGCTTACTTTTTTGCATCACAACCTTGATATAAAGTATGAAACTGATTTGATATATATTTTACATTTTTAAATTATATTAAAAACCATTTGACTTATTGCAAACATTTATTTTATTTTTTTTAACTTTTTTTAAACTTGTTTTATGATTATCTTATGTTTATGTTTATGTCATGTGATTAAGAAAGTGTTAAAGTTAAAAAAGTTAAAGAACTTGTTATAACTAAAAAATGTTTCTGTGTGTTTATCAGACATGTGCCAAACCTAAAATTAAAGGTTTATAAGATAAGCACCATAATACCGTGATACCGTGATACCAAGGTATTTTTTGTGATGGTTTTCATACCGTAAAAATTTCATACCGTTACATCCCTAGTGACCATAGAGAATAAGCAGCTCAAGACTCCTGTGTAAAGCACAGAGACTGAAGGTCAAGATATTCATGTTTTATAATCTCTCATGCTTTGTATGGAGTTGGATCAAATCATTTATTTCATCGAATGCCCCTGATGAGATATTTAAATTCAAATTTGCCTATTGAGCTGGATGAGATGAGGGGGTTCTCACAGGAATACAGGTAACTGATTTAAATGACATGCAGAGTGGAGTGCCATCAAATCTCTTGGTGCATCATTGGACGAGCCCCCTCACAACAGACAGATAATAATAATAATAAAAAAGGAATTTTCAAGTCAACTGCATGCCCAAATGTAATTGAGGGCCTGGAAGCTTGTAAAATATGTAAAATATGTTTCATCAGGTATCCTAAAAATGTGATTATTGTGGTAACATCTAAACGATATGCTTTTATTCAAGTCAAAAACATTATTTAATGTGAAGTGTGTCATTTCAGCAACAAACAGAATTGCAAAAGAATGATTATTTTCAAACAGATTTCCTGAACATTGTCCATGTCAGGCAATTTATGTAAAGCAGACAGTCCCACCCCAGTCTCACACTGGCTGAAGCGATGTCAGGCTTGTCGGAACACTCAGACAAACAGAACAATGTTTCTGATGTGTCACAGCGTTTACATCTTTTGGGGAAATCAACCTACTGTATGAATGGTTTAATTTTACAGTAGTTATTTCTGTATATTAAAGGGATAGTTCACCCTAAAATTTAGGGCCTTGGCCTACTCAAAATGGCAGCAGAGACCGCAAGGCCCTTTGTTCTATTATCAAAGGAGAGACATTGAACTCAGTTTCCCAGGATCCTTCACAAATTCACAACTGGATGCGAAGTCCCGCCCATGGACCCAGTCTCAAATGCCATTGGTCGAAAGTGGCCTACGACTGATGATGTCATCTTGTCAATAAAACCAGCAGACAGATGTAGTTCGGCCTCTCTGTGCTAAGCTCTGGCTGGCTGCTAAGGGACATCTGTACCATGCATGTACTGAAGAAGTTTTCAATCCATTTTGGACTGAGAACAAAGAGACCACATTTTTCTAACCTCACCATTTGGCCACGGTAGAGTAAGATTAACTTAGCTTTGTTCAAGTCTTATAGTATACTTATAACAACCAGTTCAGTTTCACTGTAAAGCAACAGTGAATGTTTTTTGAAAAACGGAAAGGTGACCAGTTTTGCTTCTCCCTCTTTTTCATTCAAGGTTGACTACCTTCTGCATTCTTCTCCATCGCTGGATCCGAAGAATAAAGCAGGGACACGTCTTTTCGCTGATGAGCGTAAGACAAGGGACCATCCAGACTGTTTCTCCTGACCGCTCAGTGCAATAGGAATTCCAACGGACAACCCTACTGAAATCACAATGGATTTCCCAAGTAAGGCTTGATATCTGGGCAGATTTAGTTTAGAAACTGTGATTTTTCTTGTGCAACTAAATTATATATTTGATTCTAAATGCTGATGTTTTGAATATATTTGTGTGTTAAACTCTGCTCGCTGTTTGCTGTTTTGAGTTGGGAGATTTGTATTTAATTTTTTTTGAGGTTACGTTTGTTTTGTTGAGTGATCTGAACTAGTAATTCAGTCCCGCTGTTACAAGCGGTTACCCTCAATTAAATTGCATGTACTTTTCCTCTCTCTCTCGCTCTCATTCTCTCTCTCTCTCACTGATATTCACTGAGTAAGCGGCGCCGTGGTTTATGTTCGACTCAGGCTGGTGAGCCAAATTCTCCAGCCTGTTTTGTCAGTTCCTTTGTGTGTCTGCTCATTTCCACCCTCACGTGGTATCAGCTCCATTTTGGATCTAACCCTACATTTTGAACCTGCTCCTCCATTTTGATTCCTTTGTTACCGCATCTGGACACACACACACACACACACACACACACACTCATATATAATAACAATTAATTATTGATTATTTCTGATAGTAAAACTGATTTAAACAACCAGTAGCACCTACATAATAATTGGTGCCCCGTGTGAGGACGTGATAATTGTTGGCTTCCTCCAATATTCTTGCAAATAACCTCCTTGTCTCTAGAGAAGAAAGGGATGAGCTTAACAGCTACACATAACCTCAGTGTGACGCTGAAATGGCCGCTGTGGTAGATAATGCACATGATCCTCAAGGGAAGGTAACCACTATCCAGGAGGTAGTTGGTAGGCTGTTTCTACTCAACCACCACAAGGCCCAGTTGCAAATAGCAACACTCAAGGGTGAGGTAAAGACACTTACAGCCCAGTGTAGTCGACTTGATGCAAGCAATCGTGCTTTACACCGAGACCTCCAGACTACAAATACTATGCTGGAGGAGTGTGTAGAAAGACTCCAGGCGGCTGAAAAAGAAAGCCGAGAGGTCGCTGACGACCGAGTCCGGCAACAGAATCCAGAAATATGGGCTAAAGCTCAAGAAGCGCTCCGCTACCCCACCTTTGACCAGAGTGGGGCAGAGGACTCAGAGGATGGCACTACGGTGAAATACCCTACCCCTGGTTCAGGTTGTATTTCGAAACCATTGCTCCAACTCCCGGAGCTAGAGCGCATCCCTGTTCGGGACGTGAGTCCACCACGTTTCGGGGCAAGGCCACATTTCTGCAATCTTCCCCTCAGGCGTCTTTTAGGCCCCGCCCCAGCAGGATGCCTTTCTCACCACAAGGAGGAAGTGGTCTCACCCAATGCCATGGCAATGGGGGCAGGCACTGGTACTCATCCTCTGACGAGTCAGATGGATACAAGCGGGACCAAGACACAGGTCTACGCATCCGCCAGCTTGACTCCTTTGCAAAGGACATAGAACGTTTCGACCCAGCAAGCCGAGATTCAAATGTCAACGAGCCGAATTGTCTCATGCCTCGGCGCGTGAGAAGTTGAAACTCATCTGGAAAACAACTTCCAGAAGCGTCCACGCTTTCGTTGAGACTCAACCGCCGCACATTCGTGACAGCTACCCGAGGCTTTGCAGGGTTCTGTGCGAGGAGGTCTCGCCATATACTAATGAAACATCAGCCACCCTCAATGCCATCCACATCCAACAGAAGTGGTTGGAGCCTCCTAGGGAGTACTATAGGCGTTTAAGGAATGCATATTTCCAAGGAAGTAATGAGCCAGGTCTAGAAGAAGAGCAAGGTTTCAGGTCTCTCTTCCTCCATAACCTCCACCCCTGCGTGCAAACCCATGTTACACTAATGTGTAAACAGGGAAGACTGGCCATGCAGGGAATTAGAAAAATGGCCCAAATGACTTGGGAAACAGTCGTGCGTCCGACTGATAAACCAGAAGACGATGTCAGAGTCCTCGACATCCAGTCTTCAGGGAGTGCAGACTTAGGGCTTGAGGGCTATGAAATACCTCAACCTAGAGTAAGCTGCAAAGTGGCAGCCCCAAAATGCTTGCCCAGCCACCCACAGGGGGGTTGGAGAAACAAAAGGAACGACCACAAGGGTCCCACCCAGGGTCATAAAAAACAGAAAAAACAGAATCCCTTTCCAAAAAAAAAGGAATGTCAGGTTTGTGAAAAACACCAGACAGTGGAGTGGAAATAAAGGGAATCATTCAGAGCCTCCTGGAAAGAGTGATCTGAAGCGTCAGCTCAGCCTCATCCAGAAAAGCCTAGCGGATGTGACAAAGCACATCGAAGGGCCAGACGATGGCCACAAAAAACCCAATGGTGACAGTCCATCAGTGTGACTAGGCTATGCACTCCCCCCCTCTTCCCCCAGAGTCTACTTTCTAGGCTGGGAGAAGAACACAGGGAAGACCCAGACGCACCCAGTGGCAGTCATGCCCAATACCCATGCTCCGTTCTTTCAATTCTTGGGAGACCTTGTCCACAAGGGTAATGCCAGATGCATATACACCTCAGTGCTGGTGGGAAGGTGTATAGACATCCATGCGTTACTGGACACTGGGTCTGAAATCAGCCTAATGTGCGAGGAGACTTTCACAGAAGTCGCCAGGGCAATGCTCTCTCTTGGTAAACCACTGAAGACAGAGCCCTGTGATGTGAGCCTTGTCAGCTACACACAAAACAGAGCCCCATCACAAAACACGCTTGGCTTGATATCACCTTCCAGGAGATGACCCTCAATCATCCAATCTACATCTGTGCTTTCGACACAGAACAACTTCTAATCGGCCATGACCTGCTGGACCGACTGGCCCCGCTGATCGACTGCCTTCGCGGGCAAATGTGGGCCCAGGTCGCAACCTCGAATCCAGTCCGTCTAGCCCACAGCCGTCACATTTCAGACGACCGAGTCACTTATATACAAGAGTCAGGAGAGACCACTTGTGACACTGTTCTTGAGTCAGCGCTTTGTCATTACCCAGACATCCAGACTCATCTTGGCTCTGAGCCTCTTGAGTCATCTGTGACTCCACCGACACCGCAGCTTGGCGGACCAGTGAGCACCCATGAATCATTCCTTTGCTCACTACAAAACTCAAACCCAGCTTTGTACAGCCCCTGCATAGCTGGAGGCATGCATGCTAACGGTATCTTGGTACCTGATGTGCTTGTCACACTCTGGTCTGAAAAGTCTGCCGTCAGTCAAGCTTTGTATGACAAGCTGTGTCAGAACAGCTCCTCTCTGTCTTTCTTGCACAAAAGTCACTGCCTTCTTTCTGCAGAGTCACCGCAGAGGCCCATCAAGGCTATTGGGATATGTGCTCTTTCCATTCAAATTGGAAAGAAGAGGTTTACACACTTCATGAGTGTGATTCCCCAACTTGACCCCTCACTCCTCGTGGAGGCCGATATCCTTGTTAGGTTAGGTGCTCTGCTGGACACTGTCAACCAGGTCCTATGGTCTCAGGCAAGCATTGAAAACCATCCGGCAGCGGTTGATCCAGAACACATGTTGTCTGATCAGACCATCCCTCAGGCAGGTCAGGCAGCGAGCAAGTATGACCTGACTATCACAGCTAGAACTGCAGGTGCCCCTGTCCGCCTCATGATCCTCAAAGGACAGATGATACCGGGTTCACAGGCATTCTTCCAACCCTTGCTATACTTCTGGTAACTCAGCCTGACCGTCTGTGGTACACCTCTGCTTGAGCTCAACAACCGCTCAGCTTACTTGCTTGTCCAGAACCTAACAAACATACCAATTGTTGTGACAACACGAAGACCATTATGGTTACTGATCGACAGCTCGTTTGACTTCGAGCTGACAGTACCAGTGATTGGAGAGCTGCCTCCATCCTTGACAAGGGGGGAGAACCTCGAACCCCTCCTTCTCACCTTCCCAAACAAAATGATCACTGTTGCTTGTCATGAGGCGCTACAAAATAAAGAAATCTGCAGTACTGCCTTTTGCACGGAAACGGACATGATTGTGTACGCCCTCGCTGCTCACTCGGGTGACATGATTTCAACTGGTGACGAAGCCGGTTCCCCACCAGAGGAACCTTATCCGGGATTCGAGGATGAAATAGCACAACAACTCACTAAGGCAGATGCCTTAACGACAGAGGGTCAAAGACAAGAACTGCAGAAGTTGTTTCACGACTTCCAACAGATCTTTTCAAGGGATTCCAACGACTGTGGAATCACCAAACTCCATACAGTTCGTATTCCAACTGCACCACCCACATTCGTACGCCAGTACAGAATTCCTTTAGCCACCTATGAGTCAATCCAAGAGATACTTGACACGTTGCTGAGGAAACGCATTATTCGGGAGTGTAACTCCACATACAACTCACCATTGTAGCCGGTGTTGAAGCCAAATGGAAAGTGGCGCTTGATGATTGACTATCGACAACTGAACAAACAGCCCCTCTTTCACGATGGCCCATGATCCACCTGGATCAGGAGAATGCGAAAGTGAAAAGAGCCTGTTTCTTTTCGACTGTCGACGTGTCCAATGGGTTTTGGACAATGACAGTCGACCCAGTGGATCAGTATAAGCTGGCTTTCTCTTTTGACAATCGACAGTTCACTTGGAACCGATGCCCATTCGGATATTCAAACTCCCCAACTGAGTTTAATATCTTCTTGCACAAAGCCATGAGTGATGCTGCTGCCCGTGGCAACCTGATCTATGTGGATGACATCCTCATGCGAAGTCAGACATTTGAAGCACACCTGAGTTGTTGAGTGATCTGATCTAGTAATTCAGTCCCGCTGTTACGAGCGGTTACCCTCAGTTAAATTGCATGCACTTTTCCTCTCTCTCTCGCTCTCATTCTCTCTCTCTCTCTCTCACTGATATTCACTGAGTGAGCGCGCCACGGTTTATGTTCGACTCAGGCTGGTGAACCAAATTCTCCCGCCTGTTTCGTCAGTTCCTTTGTGTGTCCGCTCATTTCCACCTCACGTGGTATCAGCTCCATTTTGGATCTAACCCTCCATTTTGAACCTGATCCTCCATTTTGATTCCTTTGTTACCACATCTGGACACACACACACACACACACACACACACACACACACACACACACATATACACACACTCATACACACACACACACACACACACACACACACACACACACACACTAGCATATAGCTCCACTGTTAGTTTAGGATTTCCTTGATATTATTTTGGATTATATTCAGCTAGTATTGGCTGTGTTCATTACTGCTTGATTATAATAAATCTTATTATATTATAATAAGTACTCCTGTTTGTTTTTTTTTGTTTGAATATTGTGTTGAAGCCAGCCTCTGCCACGTCAAGAACTCCCAAATTACCTCAGAGTACTGTTATTTTATTGGTGTAAGAAACTAACTGTAATTAGATTACTAGTAGATTTGTATAGCAATAATTTAACTAGTTTCTCCCCTTTTTGATTATTTTGATTAACAATTAAGATACTCAACCTACAGGGTAGATTTTGTTTTTATGAGACTAGATTAGTAACTTGCTATCATTTTTCTTTTGTCAAAGAGTGGTGCCCCGAGAATAGAATTTAATGAGTTACATTCTATTATTTAATTATTCAATAATTAATAACAATTAATTATTGATTATTTCTTATAGTAAAACTGATTTAAACAACCAGTAGCACCTGCACTCTCATAATTTACTCACCCTTATGCCATCCCAGATGTGTATGACTTTCTTTCTTCTGCTGAACACAAACAAAGATTTTAGAAGAATATTTCAGCTCTGTTGGTCCATTCAATGCAAGTAAATGGTGGCCAGAACTTTAAAAGCTCCAAAAAGGACATAAAGGTGGCGTTAAATTAATCCGTACAACTCCAGTGGTTTAATCTAAGTTAAAAAAAAAAAGAACATACATTTTTATCTGTTTTTCAACCACACCTATAATATCGCTTCTGAAGACATGGATTTAACCACTGGAGTCTTATGGATACTTTTATGCTGCCTTTATGTGCTTTGTGGACATTCAAAGTTCTGGTCACCATTCTTGCATTGAATGGACTTACAGAGCTGATATTTTTCTAAAAATCTTTGTTTGTGTTCTGCAGATGAAAGAAAGTCATACACATCTGGGATGACATGAGAATGAATGAGAGAAAATATATTTTTGGGTAAACTATCCCTTCAAGATGGGTAGGAGAGTTTATTTTAACATTGGAAAAAATACATCAACTTTACTGTGAGTAAATCAGCCAAGTAACTACACTGGGTTACAGCAACAAAAGTCTTTTTTAAGGGTCAGATCAGATAGGAAAATCTCTTTAAGGTTATGACTGCACATTTCCACTTTATATAATGTAAGAAAAAACAGTAAAGTCTTATTGCTATGGATGTAATTCTACAGGATTCTACAAATTTAAGTAGAACCTTGTGATGTAGTGATATTCCTCTAGGCAGCATACATCTCATCTTCATATGAGTAATATCAGAGCATTATACAATGTGTCATTGTCTGCATACATTTATTCCTATGCATTAACTTTATGAAAAGCTGTATAATGTATAGTAGTTGCAGAAAAATTGCAAAACAGGAGTGTGCTGTAATTTTCCAGTATTAAACAAGCCTGGTGTTTTATTGAAAGGCCACGTTTGATTCTTGTTTATGTGTGCGTCTCTCAGGGAAATATAATAATAAATAGACAATTTCATTTTAGATTCATTCTCATCAGCCATGAATAGCTCTCTATTATCAGAAGAGGGAACCTCTAACAAAGTACAGTGCAGTGGGAAAAGTGCTTTTGAAATGCACTCTCTATTTTCTATAAACCATAAATAACCTAAATTAGACACAAAATTATTTTTTGATATCTTCTTCAGTGCATCTAGAAAGATATACATTTTCAAAGTCTCAGTCACTCTCTCACTCTCTCAGGAGAAGAGAGCTGGTGGAAGGATGAGAGAAAGGCAGAAAAATATAATGAAAACCTAATATATAGTCAAACTGTGGCTTATGCTTTGGTAGATAAGGTAAGGACAAGTTTTTACTTATTTTTTCCCATCCCATGCCTTGAAAGCACCCACTCTTTTCACTCTGCTTGCGTCATATATTGATGTCTGAATGTTGACATTGCCAAGAGTATCTTAAGATGGTTGAAAGGCCTCATACTGGGCAAAGATCTTAAAGCCCAGTGGTATAAGTCATCTCTGCTGTCTGCACTGTCTGTAGAGTAAAAAAAAAAAGAAAGAGTCTACATTCACAACTCAGCAGAGTACGGCTGTCAGTCCTGTTTTAGAGTGCTAAATACGGTTACGATCACACAGTATGGTTATAAACTAGAGTGACAACCACAATCTATAACCAGAATGACTCCCTTAAATTTTCAGGACTCATACCAACAGTTTTCGAGTGAGTTTGGTCCTTTTAAGTCCTTTTAAGGCAAGTTAGGTCACTTGGCAGCCATATTTGTATTTTCAGTCATACAGAACAGCTATAAGGTCATATCTACTTGCAAGGGGAAAGACAAAAAAATCTCCAAAATGGTAGGTCAAGATTACATTCAAATAACATATGTCAAATCAACGATACAATCTGACCACAATAGTATCATAGATTTTGCTTCTTTATCTTAAATCATGCACACACACACAAAAAAAAAAAAAGAAAATGTTTTTCAGGCTAATCCTGTGTGGTGAGGGCGTGGTTGAGTGTCTGTCCAGGGAGAGGGGAAGCGGTAAGGATTGATAATTAGGTCTAACAACTGTTTCTTGATGCAGTAATTTGGGAAGAGCAATAAGAGGAGCCCACGCCAGAGCCCAGGGAGAGAGAGAGAGTGCTACACAGTTGAAGCCTGCATGAGAGTGTTTAAAACTATACAGAATATATTGTGAGTGAATAAAGAAGTGTGATGTTACCTGAACCCTGCTTCCTCATTTTTCTGTACGGACACTCAACCACATCCTCACCACATCCAGCTAATCCACATTTGTGTTCTCAAGTAAACAAATGTTGCAATGCCACTAGGTTCACCACTACTGGTGAAGAGCTGCAAAATTCTGCCAATTGCATGTGAAAATAAATGAGTAGGAAACCTGCAGCAAGTTTGCAGCAAATTTGCGGCAAGTTTGTTAGAACTTTCGATTTTTTTGTAAGGAAGAGTATCACAAAACAGTCGTAGTGTGCATCCGTTGAACATGTCCGTATGCACTTATTGTCAAAAGAGTACACTTTGAAAGGCTGAGCACTCAACTGTGCGCTCGATGGAATGGTGCTTGGGAAAAAAAAGGTATACACAAACCTTGCATTATGATTTCAGTTCAGATCAGACTAACACATACTGCAGTCACAATTAGCGTTGGATGCCAGAGAACACAGCATAACATTCAATCTGTTCTGTCTCTACCTCTAGTGGTGTAGCTTCCTCAGTAAATGAATGTCTGGACATTGCTGCATGCTTCCACTGACGCACCCCAAATTTCCACGCACAAGGGGATTGCCAATGACTCCTTGTTCTCCAAAACTCCAAGACAAATAGCAATGTCTAAAAATGCTGCTGTCCAGCAAAAATTCATTAAGAGATTGTGCCAACTCTTTTCTGCAGGAAATGAGCTATGTTAGTCTTTTCAAGGAGGTGCACTGATCCTGCTGGTTCGTGTTAACGGCTCCACACTTCATGTATTTTTATCAGACATGATGCTGCTGAGATAATAAAGTTAATTGCTCCATAAAAACCTGAAATGGAAACTTTTGATACACTCATGGATATAAACGCAACAATATAAGGCATAATAAAAGAGAAGATATTTGTTCACATTCATATGTACACACATTACAGGGTCCATATGTGTGATATACTGTTGTGTGGAAACTCACAAGGTAAGTGAATGTTCTTCATGAAAAACCTGTTTTCAGATCTTTTCCCGATGCTTCTTCTGTTAAAGACCAGCTTAGTCCAGCACAAACCAGCCTCAAGCAGTATTGAACTGCTGTTCTTTTCTCCTTTACCTTCATTTTAACTAGAATATTACCATCTAAATTAATTCCTCCAATAACTATTGCTCACAAACGTAACTGGCCTGTCTTCTATGGCTATGTTAATTCAGTCTTTCCTATGCAGTGGCTTTGCTGAGTTCATTATCTTTCTTACTTCTTTCATTCTGTTTCATTTGCTTTTATTGGAAAGACAAAAGACAGAGCTGTGTGGAAATGGCCATTAAATATCTCAGAGCGTTCAAGATTTGGAAGAGGAGGAATACACTATGTTCTCTGGTATTATACATTTTTAGCTGAACCCTTCGTACCTCGTACCAGCCCATATGCTCAGGATAACTTTGCAAAGTGAAAAGTGTGTCCTCTCAAACTGCTAGGTAAACAGGTGGTCCACCACAGCAACGTGAGTGCCACACAGTTAATCCTTGGCACATGTTTACCTCTGAGAGATCTTCACACAAGCAACAGTCTGAATACTTCACATGGCAAGGAAACAAGTGGAGAAGAAGAAACAGAAGACATTCAATCTCTCTTGTTGCTTCTTAAGCTTGTCAATGAAGTAAGTGCATTTCAAAATCTTGTAGGGGCAACAGCATAATGGTACTCTGAGGATTGTGATGCACCCTAGAAGATAATGTTGAAAAAATGGGAAAAGTATCAAAACCAACTGATATTTGTACAGTTTCTTTACAACAGCAGTACATAGTGACCAGCAATACAAAGTATTCAATGCGACTTATGCACATTTCCGATCTTCAGTGGAGTTGAAAATTATCAGTAAATACCAACACAATGCTATCATATGGTTTCAAAAGACTTGGAATATAGCATACACTGCATATGGACTACTTTTAGGATGCTTTATAGTTATTGTATCAAAAAGAGCTGCATAAAGATTCATCAAGATATTTACTTTTGCATTCCACCAAAAAAAAAAACAAAAAAAACAAATACAGATTTGTAAAGATGATTGAGGATGAGTAAATAATGATAGAATTTTTGGGTGAACTATTTATTTTAAATGAGGTCTGGGAATGCATGTGCCTTTAAAGAACACCAGCTGCTGGTTTTGTTGCATGCATGCAATTGAATTTCAGAATGTTAATTAAAACAAAACTTGGTTATTGACATAACCTTGAGGCGTTTTATCCAGTGCCTGGGGCTGAATAAAGTATGGCGTTTGAAAACCGAAGGCTGCATTGCATTGTCAGCTGCATTGTCAGATCCAGTTGCAGAACATACCTACTGTATGTCCAAAGAACAGACCTGACAGAGGAGTGTATCAAAGATGTACTGACAAATCAAAAATTAAACATTATAGTAATCTAAGATGAAAGTATGCAATACCAGAAACCTTTATTCAGTCACACATACAGAGTAAAATTCTTTTTTTCACATATCCCAGCTAAGCTGGGGTCAGAATGCAAGGTCAGCCATGATGTGGCACCCCTGGAGCAGATAGGGTCAAGGGCATTGCTCAAGGGCCCAATGGTGGTGTCATGGCAGTGTTGGGGCTTGAATCCCTGACCATCTAGTCAATAACCCAGAGCCTTAACCGCCAAGTCACCACTGCCCCTTTTGGATCCTCTGTGATTTCAAAAGGTTGCTTCTCTATAAAGCAGTACACTTTCATTTGAGTTTGTTAATGATACAGAGATGCAAGAAGACACATTGATGGATGCCTTTTAACGATGTTCAAAATGCCTTTTTATATATGTTTTTCGAGATGTTAACAGCTATGTACAGGTGCATCTCAATAAATTAGAATGTCATGGAAAAGTTCATTTATTTCAGTAATTCAACTCAAATTGTGAAACTCGTGTATTAAATAAATTCAATGCACACAGACTGAAGTAGTTTAAGTCTTTGGTTCTTTTAATTGTGATGATTTTGGCTCACATTTAACAAAAACCCACCAATTCACTATCTCAAAAAATTAGAATACATCATAAGACCAATAAAAAACATTTTTAGTGAATTGTTGGCCTTCTGGAAAGTATGTTCATTTACTGTATATGTACTCAATACTTGGTAGGGGCTCCTTTTGCTTTAATTACTGCCTCAATTCGGCGTGGCATGGAGGTGATCGGTTTGTGGCACTGCTGAGGTGGTATGGAAGCCCAGGTTTCTTTGACAGTGGCCTTCAGCTCATCTGCATTTTTTGGTCTCTTGTTTCTCATTTTCCTCTTGACAATACCCCATAGATTCTCTATGGGGTTCAGGTCTGGTGAGTTTGCTGGCCAGTCAAGCACACCAACACCATGGTCATTTAACCAACTTTTGGTGCTTTTGGCAGTGTGGGCAGGTGCCAAATCCTGCTGGAAAATGAAATCAGCATCTTTAAAAAGCTGGTCAGCAGAAGGAAGCATGAAGTGCTCCAAAATGTCTTGGTAAACGGGTGCAGTGACTTTGGTTTTCAAAAAACACAATGGACCAACACCAGCAGATGACATTGCACCCCAAATCATCACAGACTGTGGAAACTTAACTCTGGACTTCAAGCAACTTGGGCTATGAGCTTCTCCACCCTTCCTCCAGACTCTAGGACCTTGGTTTCCAAATGAAATACAGAACTTGCTCTCATCTGAAAAGAGGACTTTGGAACACTGGGCAACAGTCCAGTTCTTCTTCTCCTTAGCCCAGGTAAGACGCCTCTGACGTTGTCTGTGGTTCAGGAGTGGCTTAACAAGAGGAATACGACAACTGTAGCCAAATTCCTTGACATGTCTGTGTGTGGTGGCTCTTGATGCCTTGACCCCAGCCTCAGTCCATTCCTTGTGAAGTTCACCCAAATTCTTGAATCGATTTTGCTTGACAATCATAAGGCTGCGGTTCTCTTGGTTGGTTGTGCATCTTTTTCTTCCACACTTTTTCCTTCCACTCAACTTTCTGTTAACATGCTTGGATACAGCACTCTGTGAACAGCCAGCTTCTTTGGCAATGAATGTTTGTGGCTTACCCTCCTTGTGAAGGGTGTCAATGATTGTCTTCTGGACAACTGTCAGATCAGCAGTCTTCCCCATGATTGTGTAGCCTAGTGAACCAAACTGAGAGACCATTTTGAAGGCTCAGGAAACCTTTGCAGGTGTTTTGAGTTGATTAGCTGAATGGCATGTCACCATATTCTAATTTTTTGAGATAGTGAATTGGTGGGTTTTTGTTAAATGTGAGCCAAAATCATCACAATTAAAAGAACCAAAGACTTAAACTACTTCAGTCTGTGTGCATTGAATTTATTTAATACACGAGTTTCACAATTTGAGTTGAATTACTGAAATAAATGAACTTTTCCACGACATTCTAATTTATTGAGATGCACCTGTACATGTTGTGCATGGCGAGAGCGTGTACATGCATGTTTTTACATAATTATGCTTAATAAGCTAACAATGTGTTAGGTCTTGAAAAAATCAGACTGTTTTCCTTTATCAGGTAAAGTCTTAAACAGTTTAAGCATAAACTGATCTACGCAGGTTGATTTTCCCACCGAAACTTCTGTGCATATAAATGTCTTTCTTACCATCTTATCCAATGTGCGTAAGTGCTGCGCGCATGCCTTTTCCTGTTTTGATGTCAAAAGCAGAGAATAATCTGATGATTTTAAATCTCATGTAAATATGCATTATTTGTGTTGTCAAATTTGCTTTAATAAACTGACTTTTGGTAGTTATTAGCGCATTGCTCTGCATGTGAATGCACTGTTTGTAGTTCTAAAAGGAAATTGATTTGTTTTGTGAACAGCCATTCAGAAGAACTAGTTGTGAATATGAATTTACAAAGTCCAAAAGTGTGAAAAAGTTGCATGTTTTCCCTCAAAATACTGTCAGAATGTCAGGCAGAACGTCCATTAATGGCTGACACATCAAAATGTTTGTAACAAACATTTTTACAAGAGAGTTTCAAAAATTATGTCCAGACACACCATTATTGGGCAAAAAAACTTCATGGTTACTTGTGTAACCTCCGTTCCCTGATGGAGGGAACGAGACGTTTTGTCGATGTAGTGACACTAGGGGTCACTCTTGGGAGCCAGAGACACCTCTGGTCTTTGATAAAAGGCCAATGAAAATTGGCGAGTGGTATTTGCATGCCACTCCCCCGGACATATGGGTATAAAAGAGCTGGTATGCAACCACTCATTCAGGTTTTATGCTGAGGAGCCGAAATAAGGTCCGGCCATTTCAGCGGGTAGTTCAGCGTTGTGGCAGGAGGGACACAACGTCTCATTCCCTCCATCAGGGAACGGAGGTTACACAAGTAACCATGACGTTCCCTATCTGTCACTCACTCGACGTTAGTGTCAATGTAGTGACACTAGGGGTCCCTATACGAAACGCCACAATTGGCTGAACTGTGTTACGTGAACTGGCGGTGTGTGGTGGGCAGACTACTGTGTGCCTCATAGCCAGCACACCAGGTCGACACGTAACCTCCCCCAACATAGTTATGAGTGTCGAATGGCCCTTTTTGGGGACAAGTCGACTACCCAAAAGATAGAGATAGGCTTAACCCAGTCGTGGCCTCTTTTCCCCTTCTTTTTTTCCACTCCCTAAAAAAGGAGGGGGATTATCTGACTGGGCTGCCAGGTCTAGTCGGGGGGTGTCCCTCCCAAGGGGAAGACACAGCAGAGACCACACCTCGCCCAAAGGGGGAGGGGGGGGGGTATTTAAGTGGAAAAATATGTCACATGGTTTATCCAACCATGTGGAGAGTCTTCAAGGTAGATCCTGCCCAATGGGGGAGGAGTTACTACAAACATGGAGACTGGGGCAGAGGGGCTCTGCCCAAGGAAGACGCAGTTTACCAACAGGGAAACAAATTAGCGGAAGATATATATCGCACGGGGTTAGCCTTACAGGGAACTGCCACATGCGGAGCACCTACCCCAGAACAGGGCTCTTAGTTAGCACGTGTACTGGGCCGGCAGCGGATCTCTCTAAAACTCGACTGCCACAGGGCTCAGAGGAAGTCAACCAGGGAACAAACTTGTGAACACTACTGGGAATTAATGGCACACGTCTTCAGCTCAAAAGGAGGTGGAAGGCACTATGTGCAAGTGATACACCCAGCTGGCTATCCAGGGCTTATCCGCTTGTGTTGCGTGCCACTACCTGGGACGAAACCGGTTCCACCTGGAGGTTGTAGAACCTTGCAAAGGTGTTGGGTGTTGCCCAGCCCGCTGCTCTGCAAATGTCTGTTAGAAAGGCATCTCTGGCCAGGGCCCAGGAAGCCGTTACACCCCTGGTAGAATGGTCTCGTAGCCCTACCGGGGGCGGCACGTCCTGGGTGAGATATGCCATAGTCATGGCATCAATGAGCCAGTGGGTGATCCTCTGCTTGGAGACAGCGCTTCCTTTCTGCTGTGCACCAAAGCAGACAAAGAGCTGCTCAGAGATTCTAAAGCTCTGCGTGCGATCCAAATAGATGCGTAAAGCGTGCACCGGACACAGCAATGACAGGGCTAGGTCTGCCTCCTCCTGGGGCAGCGCTTGCAGGTTCACCACCTGGTCCCTAAAAGGGGTGGTGGGAACCTTGGGCACATAGCCTGGTCGGGGTCTCAGGATCACGTGGGAGTAACCCGGACCGAACTCCAGGCACGTTTCGCTGACAGAGAACGCTTGCAGGTCACCTACCCTCTTGATGGAAGTGAGCGCAGTCAGGAGGGCAGTCTTCAAGGAGAGTGTCTTAAGCTTGGCTGACTGCAAAGGCTCAAAGGGGGCTCTCTATAGACCCTGAAGAACTACAGAGAGGTCCCATGAGGGAACGAGGCGCGGTCTGGAGGGATTCAGCCTCCTGGTGCCTCTTAGGAACCTGATGATTAGGTCGTGCTTCCCTAAGGACTTACCATTGACTGCGTCATGGTGTGATGCTATGGCAGCAATGTACACCTTCAAGGTGGAAGGGGACAGCCTCCCTTCCAACCTTTCCTGCAGGAAGGAAAGCACTGATCCGACTGCACATCTCTGGGGGTCTTCACGTCGGGAACAACACCACTTGGCAAATAGACGCCACTTAAAGGCATAAAGGCGCCTCGTAGAGGGGGCCCTAGCCTGAGTGATCGTGTCTACCACTGCAGGTGGTAGACCACTTAGGTCTTCCATGTCCCATCCAGGGGCCAGACATGGAGATTCCAGAGGTCTGGTCGCGGGTGCCAGAGGGTGCCCCGTCCCTGAGAAAGAAGGTCCTTCCTCAGGGGAATTCGCCAGGGGGGAGCTGTTGCGAGGAGCATGAGGTCCAAGCACCACATCTGGGTGGGCCAGTAGGGTGCTACCAGGACGACCGGCTCCTCATCCTCCCTGACCTTGCACAGGGTCTGTGCAAGCAGGCTCACTGGGGGAAATGCATATTTGCGCAGGCCAGGGGGCTAGCTGTGTGCCAGCGTGTCTATGCCGAGGGGAGCCTTGGTCAGGGCATACCAGAGCGGGCAGTGGGGAGGATTCTTGGGAGGCGAACAGGTGCACCTGTGCCTGTCGAATTGACTCCAAATCAGCTGGACCACCTGAGGGTGGAGTCTTCACTCTCCCCTGAGGGTAACCTGTCGTGACAGTGCGTCCGCTGTAGTGTTGAGGTTGCCCGGGATGTGAGTGGCTTGCAGAGACTTGAAGTGCTGCTGACTCCGGAGGAGGAGATGGCAGGCGAGTTGTGACATACAACGAGAGTGCAGACCACCTTGGCGGTTTACATATGCTACTGTTGTCGTGTTGTCTATCTGAACTAACACGTGCTTGCCCTGGATCAACGGCCGAAACCTCCACAGGGCGAGCAGAATTACCAACAACTCAAGGCAGTTGATGTGCCAATGCAGTCGCGGACCCACCCAGAGGCCAGCGGCTGCATGCCCATTGCAAAAAGCACCCCAGCCCATTTTAGAGGTGTCTGTCGTGACCACGACATGCCTGGAGACCAGTTCTAGAGGAACGCCTGCCCGTAGAAACAAGAGGTCGGTCCAAGGGCTGAAAAGACGGTGACAGACCGGCATGCAAACCGCAGGAAGGGTCTGTGTCGAGGAAGGATCGAGACGTGGAAGTACGCATCCTTCAGGTCTACCGCCGCGAACCAATCTTGATGCCGGACGCTCGCCAGAATGCATTTTTGCGTCAGCATCTTGAACGGGAGTCTGTGTAATGCCTAGTTCAGTACTCACAGGTCCAAGATTGGCCGCAACCCCCCCCCCTTTTATAGGTACGATGAAGTAGGGGCTGTAAAACCCCTTCTTCATCTCGGCTGGAGGGACAGGTTCTATCGCGCCCTTCCGTTGGTGGGTAGTGATCTCCGCGCAAGGTAGCAGCGTTTTTGTCCTTCACCAAGGTGAAGTGGACACCGCTGAACCTGGGCGGATGCCCGGTGAAGTGAATTGCGTAGCCAAGTCGGACTGTCCAGACTAGCCATTGCGATGGATTGGAAAGCGCAAGCCACGTGTCCAAGTTCTGCGCAAGGGGGACCAAAGGGATTGGACGTACCGGCAGGTGGGGCCTTGCAGCGGGGCGGAGCTCGAGCTGCCACACCATGTCGTGGCCATGCTGAGTCTAAGGACATCGAAGCACTTACCTGGCTCCTTGTGACCACCCCCGGAACAGCCTGGGACAGGGGGAGGAAGAGGCCTGTCCTCGTGACCCGTGGACACTGTCACATCAGGGGCAGATTTGTGCCACAGCTGGGCGCTCGGGGGGGAGACCGCTGCTGGAGCACCAAACCTGCCAAATAGAGTGGTGGACGGTCGTCGTGATGACGGCCGTGCACACCGGATATGTGACCCAGGGAACAAGGAAACCACTCTTGCTGAACTCTTGAGTACTGCAGCCACTTGGGCATGCAGCGGAATTAAATGCAAAAGGTAACAAAAAGATGGAGAGATCTGCTTACCAGCTCCAGAGCAGTGGGTTTTGTTGTCCCTGGGTCACCTGCCTCAAGGGCGTTTTGAAGCCTTTCACGGGTTCTGGGCGGCCGCGAGAAGGGTGGCATCTGCTTCCTGCAGTGGGCTCCACGCTGGGGTCGGGCTGAAGGGGCGGGCTGCGGCGGAGCCGGTGCAGTCACCGCAGGGGGACGCCCTTGGCGATGAGTATAAGGGGTGCGGGATCTTGAGCCGCGCCGGGGCAGGATATGCCGGCTAGCATCCGTCTACTGCTCCACCTTCGAGAACTGCAGGGCAAAGTCCTTGACGGTGTCGCTGAATAGGCAAGCCTGGGAGATGGGGGCAGCAAGGAATCATGTCCTGTCGGCCTCACCCATCTCAATCAGGTTGAGCCAAAGGTGGCGCTCCTGGACCACTGATGTGGACATCGTCCGCTCAAGAGACCGCGCCGTGACCTCCGTCGCTCAGAGAGCGAGGTTGGTCACCGAGCGCAGTTCCTGCATCAATCCTGGGGCGGAACTACCCTTGTGCAGTTCCTTTAGCACCTTGGCGGACTTGCAGGAGAGCCATGGCATGCAGGGCGGAGGCAGCTTGTCCAGTGGCACCGTAGGCCTTAGCCGTCAGAGACGACGTAAACCTACAGGCCTTGGACTGGGACTTTGGGCACCTGCGCCAGGTGGCGGTGCTCTGCGGGCATAGGTGCACCGCGAGCGCCTTTATCCACCGGGGTATTGCCGAATAGCCCTTGGCCACCCCACCATCGAGGGTAGTGAGGGCAGGGAAGCTGAAAAGATTGGGACCGGGCAGTAAAAAGTGCCTCCCATGACCTTGTCAGCTCTTCATGCACTTCCGGGAAGAAAGGAACGGGGGCGGGGCGTGGCTTTGAGCGGCGCCGTGAGCCCAGGAACCAATCATCGAGCCGCGAGGGTTCAGGGAAGAGCAGAGGGTTCCACTCTAGCCAACGCTCGCGGCTGCCCAGGAAAGCATGTCGTCATCTCCCCATCAGCCTGTGACTGGGCAATCGTCCCTGAAGGGAGGAGCCCAGCTGAGGCTTCTGACTGGACGAACCCGCTCTCCGATGCTGCACTCGAGAGTTCATCACTTTCGCGGGCTCCGAATAAGAGGTCGAACTCGCCGTGAGACGAGCCGGCGGACTCATCCGGAAGCCCGATCAGGGCAGACGAGCGTGCTGGGGAATGGGAGGTCCACGGGGGGATACCCGGCAGAGGCGGTCCCATTGGGGTCCCCAAATTGCCCCCAGTGCTAGCCGCGGTGGCCTCATACCCGTGGGTAAAAGGACCGAGGCGAGGAGACTCTGGGGTGGCTTGCTTTCTTACGATGGTGAGCCGCGACCGCATCGTTGCTATGGACATGTCCTCGCAATGAGAACATGACCATCCACGAACGCTGTCTCCACGTGAGCAGTGCCCAGACAGGAAAGACAGTGATCGTGACTGTCAGAAGGCGAGAGATAACGAGCACAACCAGGAATAACACACAATTGGAAAAGCATCTTTAGAAAGACGCGTCTTTAAAAAGACGTTCCGTGTGTGCCGCTCTTTTAGAGAAATATACTCTTTTAGAGAAATATACTCTTTTATTTCTGCTGAAGCACCCAGGGGCATTCTCTGCATTGCACCAGTGCAAAGGGGGGAGAAGCCGCTGAAATGTGCCGTCAGATCCAGCAGAGGTGAATGAACAGTCGTGGGAATTCAGTTCAGTGAGCATGACCGTTCGGCTCCGAAGAGATAATCTGAATGAGTGGTTGCATACCAGCTCCTTTTATACCCGTATATCTGGGGGAGTGGCATGCAAATACCACTCGCCAATTTTCATTGGCCTTTTATCAAAGACCAGAGGTGTCTCGGGCTCCCAAGAGTGACCCCTAGTGTCACTACATCAACACAACGTTGAGTGAGTGACAGATGGGGAATCATTGTTCTTCATTTATGGTCATTCATTAAAAGTAGCAGTGTATTCTGAAAAAAAAATATTTTTTTGCAAGCAACATGTAAATCACAAATATTTTATTATAATAGATAATTTACCTGTGCTTGATTTTATTTAGATGGCCCATAAAAGCATAACATTTATTTAAATATTTCCAGGGGTCACATGCCAGCTGAGCAACTCCCATTGAAATGAATGGGACTGCAGATAGAGAGCTAGCTTGTATGATGGACCTCTATGATGGACACAGTTTCATCACAGAACACAATCTTGTCTTACAGTTGTTTTGCTGGTGTTACCTTTGTGGGACGGATCCTAAAAACCTTGCTAACATTTATTCAGCAGTGCAGTGAAACAAGGCAATCAGAGTGGGATTAAACATGTAGAATAGTGGAATTGCACACCCACGTTTCAGGGAGCAGATTATTATCTTTCTGACTTCCCTTATTCTGTTTGAGTGGCCTTGCAATGCATTTCCTTTTTCCTTTTAACTTTCTCATTGCGGTAACACTCCAAGTGAAACACAATATTTTAATCATATAGAAAAGCAATATTTTAATGTAATTTCAACAAAAAACAGTCCCGTTATCTCAGTTTTGGTAAACGACAAGCTTTAGAGCCAGTGCAACAGTTACAGTGATGTGTAATGAACCACTATATGAAGCAATGAAAAAAACAAAAAAAAACCATCAATGGATTTCTTTAATTTCCTTTCCCCTCCACCCCTCCTTACATTTGACAATTCACTGCTGTGGATACAAATTAAATCAGAGCTTCTGAGCAATAAATCGCTTTCTTAGGGATATTAAAACTAATATTCTTCAACCTCCTTTCATTTGAATTTATCTACACTTTCTATAAAGGCAGATTTAATTTGATGAAAGGCAGGAGAGGTCTTGCATGTAATTGGTATGTAAAGGTAGGAGTTTCTGATAAAAGGCATGATAGGTCATTTATGTAATTTAAAAGAAAATAATAAAGCAAGACACTTATAGAGAGCCACTTAAAGACCCCATGAAATGGCTTGACAAGCACATAGATCTTTCCTGTATTTTCTATTAAAACAGGATGTTGAGGTGGGACATATCGAATGGCTTGCCCTTTTTAAACCATCAATAGATGTTTGTTAACCTCACAATCATGAATCATAATTTGTTACTTACTTTTGCAGCATGTTTGTTGACAAAGATCCATGAGTACAAGATGAGTCATCAACATTTCGAAAGGAAAATTTTGTATTTTGTTGTTTTTTTTTTTTTGTTTTTTTTTTGCGCTTTCCTTGTCTTTTCTGACGTTGTTGTGCTTTAATGTCATGCAATAACACACTGACATAGTGATTGATGTATGTCATCATAAAACAGAGTCCACTTCAGCATATGTAGTATTGGAAAAATCGCAATTTCAAACAGGCTTAGCTTGGATCACAAGAACCTTGTAAGCCAATTATCTAATGGTCCTGACATCACTGAAATGGTTTTAGAGTTTCACAACAGCCAATCAATATTGGCAGATACCATAAAAATGAGTGGTTATAAAATTAATCTAAAAACAGCTATTTTTAAGTAGTAAACTCAAAATAATGCTAACTCCAAAAAATATATTTAATAGCAAATATATTGCTGATTATCGGGCAAAATCAACCAAAAGTTTTTCTCAATCTTTTTTCACTTGATTGTGTCCTTCGGTGAGCTTACACTGGTGGTTTAGTGCTGGCAAAGTTAAATTAAGGTCTTTGAAATAATCTTTGTGAAAGGGACATATTAACAAATTAAAGTGCATGCCAGGCCATGACCTTTCTTGTGCAGTTCTATTTTGCTCTTTGTTTTCTGTGACTGCAATTAAACCAGCAAACATCTAAAAGTGCAAGACCCTAATTCAGATACAACCTTTCAACAATCCTTCCATTTCAATACAAATTGAGTTTCAAAGGTCATGTTTTCTTTTCTGGGACAAATAGTAAATATCTTTTTATGTGTCTGTTGGACCTTGTATGGTTTCTGCAAAGAACTGTGAGCTAGACAGGATGGATTTTAAAGGCAAAGTTCATGCAAAAATTTATATTCTGTCAAAATATGCGTACCCACATATTGTTCCAAACAGTTATGCTGTTATTTTTTTATAGTATCTAGCATGACATGCTCCAACATTTCATAAAAATGCCATAAAAGCACCATAAAGGTAATCCATAGGCTTGTGCACTATATTCCAAGGCTAAATTCGGAAATATATACTACCATACTACTCATACTGTTTCTGCCATAGACACATATAAGTAGTAAGAGTAGTATGGGTAGTATGCCATTCCGAACTCAGCCCAAGTCTTCTGTATTTTAATTTTTGGGAATGAAATAGGGAAGTAAATCTATAAGCTACTTGTGAAGCAGATCAAATAATCAGAATAATCAGAGCTCCAATAATCTATTTTGAACTCTGTTAAACAGAGCCAAATTCAGAAATAAAAATGGCAAAATTTTGTTCTCCTTTTTTTCCTACAGGCAATATATGAAAGGCTAAAACTGTGTCTCTGTTATAGCCCTAAATGTAAAGCTCTTGAGACTGAATTGACAGAAATGGCATGTAGTAATTGTGTTTCCATTCACCTGCATTCGAGGCCCAGTAATTGGGCTGAACTAAGGAAGAGGTAGCTGAGTGGCAAATCATAAGAGAGAACAGGGGGCCAAATGGTATATTCTCAAGAGGCGCCCATGCAGGTAGCTGCAGGTGTTTAAATGAGAGGGCCAGTCTGGGTCTGTACACTAGGGAATAAAAGGAACCGGTTGAACAGGAGTGCAGGTACTGCAGCTGATCCTGATAATAAAGCTTACTGCAAAACGGGGAGCCATTAGATTTCCACTGAGGGTCTGGAACCAGAGAAGTTTGTCTGCTCTTGTCCCAAGGTGGTGTTTAATACCAAACTACTACATCCAATAGTTTGTGGATACACACACAAAGACATACACAAGAACTTCAGAATGTGCCTTGAGGTCAAAGAGGAAGTAATTAGCACTGCAAAGGGAAGAGAATGCATTAAACCTATCACCATCAGCGAGAGAACCAGGACAGGTTAGTTCAAGGTACAAGTTAAATAACAAATTTTTATCCTGTATTAATAATGTATTCCTTCAGGCTAGACTCACAGCTACATTCTTGATGCTTCCACACAGTCAGATGGTCTCCAGTCTAAGTAGACTGTTCTTGTCCAAAATAAGCTGAAATGTGGACCAGTCCTTTTGGCTGGTCTGGCTGTGAGTAAATCTTGACAATGCATTTTTGCAATTGTCAAAAATCACAATAATGATTTCCACAACCTCAAAAACACCTCTATTCAATAAGGGTTCACTGATTATATGATGGTGGCAGTGAACGGTACAGCTACAGCATACATTAGTGTTGCAAAACCTTTGATAGGGGTACAAGCTTTTCGTCTGAATTAATTTTTTGCTGATGTGAAGAAAAGAGCGGACATAGATTGGAGGAAATTGGAAAAGACTGCAGTCAAGCATGGTTTTGCATTAAGTTAATCCAGCTACAAATAAGGGCATTACTCAGAATGGCTGAGAAGTCACATAGCAGAGCCACGCTGTTTGGATGTGATTTTATGGCCGACTGAAAAACAAAAGACTTTTTAAAAATTAATAATGAAAACTAAGTCAGTCTGAGGTTTGGATATTAATGCAATGGCCACTTTTCAGCTAGTTAGGCTGCAGTTAGCTGGCAAGTTAAACCACTTAAATACTAGCTTGGCTGAAATTGAAGCCCATAGGCTGGTTTATTCTGTTTTTTGTTTTTAATCAGAGACATTCATGCATCATGGAATTTTTCAGTGTTTCATGAAATATTCCCTCTGTTTAACAGGCTAATCACTGTAGAAGTTTGATTATTTCACCCCAAATACACCTTCCCTACAGTGGTGAAGTGTGAAGTGAATGGCAGTGAAGTATGCTGGTGCCGCTACTGAATAATTGAGTTATAATGAAAGGCATTTTTCTCTCAGAAAAAGTAGGGGGTGGAGACGAGATTGCAGCAAAGTAGACTTCAGCCATTACTCACTGATAGTAGTTGAAAGGGTACAGCATTTACAGACTTCCTGGCAAACAGCACACCTGCCACCACATGGGTTATTGTCATGGGGGGGGGGGGGGGTGGTGCTAGTTCTAGCACTGGCCAGTATGACCGTCTAATTTCAAAGTTTGAGAAATTGGTTTTGCTGTTGTTTACGTAGTTCAATATGGCCACCTGGCAGAGAATTGATAGTTAAAGGGATTGTTCACCCAGAAATTAAAATTCTCTCATCATTTACTCACCATCATTCCATCCCAGATGTGTATGACTTTATTTCTTCTGCAGAACACAAATGATGATTTTAAGGAGAAGATTCCAGCTCAGTAGGTCCATATAATGCAAGTGAATGGGTGCCAAAATGTTGACGCTCCAAAAAGCACACAAAGGCATAATAAAAGTAATCCATATGACTCCTGTGTTTTAATCCACATTTTCAGAAGTGACATGATAGGTGTGGGTGAGAAACAGATAAATATTTAAGTCCTTTTTGGCTTGAAATTGTTCTCCCTGCCCAGTAGGGGTGGTATGCATGAAGAATGTGAATCACCAAAAAAACAAGAAGAAGAATCTAAAAGTGATCTGTTTCTCATCCACACCTATCATATCGCTTCTGAAGATATTGATTTAACCACTGGAGTCTTATGGATTACTTTTATGCTGACTTGTGTGATTTGTGGAGTTTACAAATTTTGGCACCCATTCACTTGCATTGTATGGACCAAAAGAGCTGAGATATTCCTCTAAAATTCTTTGTTTGAGTTCAGCAGATGAAAAAATGAATACACGCTTGGGATGGCATATGGGTAAGTAAATGATGAGATAATTTTCATTTTGGGGTGAATTGTCCCTTTAAATGAGCCAGTTGACAAAGCTTTCTGTCAATGTTGCACCAGCAGAGAACTATAGCATATTAATGTGTTTGTGTCTAGATCAGTGTTGAGGAGTAACTAATTAAAAGCAGTGACTTTTACTAATTTAACTAACATTTTTAAGTAGCATCAAAGTAGCTTAGCTGCTTTTAAAAAAGTGTAGCTTTTCTGGTAACAATCAACTTTTTCCAACAAACTGTGATGTAGCGTGACAAAAAACGACATCACTGGTTGTTATGTCACATTTTATTGCGCACTCAGCTTTACAGTGAACTGTGGCAATAATCAAACACACTGTTATGTCTTTTCTCTCTCTCTCGAGTAGTGTTGGGAGGTCCCATTCATTTTAGTGAATCAGTTTTGTTTGTTAATTTAAATGATCAGGTTCAGGAGAGATTCACAGATTCACTGGAATCTCTGCACAGCATTTTACGCTGTTTTTTGTATTAAAATATTTTTCTACATAGTAATATAAGTTTGGGTGTTTTCTAGTTTTATTAGTTTCATTCAGTATAAATTTAAAAGTTTCATGGTGTCACACAAATTGAGATCCTTTTTGTGCTAGATAAATACTGCCCTGATGCCCTTACATTATTATATTTAAAAAATATTGACCCCCTTTTTTAGAAGCTTTTACTCTGTCCAGCTACTTAAACAAAAGAAAAGAAAAAAGTATAGCTTTATTGCCATTAAACTACATATACAGTATACTTATATTTTATGAGTGGATTGTCGCTTGGCAAACAGTTTCAAATCAGCTTCCCCAACACTGATCCAGAGGTATCTGGCATGAAAATGAACCACTTTCTTCCTAGAAAGAAGAGGGTGCCTCTTTAACATGGGAAACACAGCCACCCATCCTCGGAAAGTAACAGTTTGTGTAATTTATTGTTTAATCGCTATGTGAGCACATTTGTATGGAAAATTATGCAAAGCCGCTCACTATGCATAACCAGGGTCTGTCTGAAGATCCTGTGGGGAGTTGAAGGAAGTATATTTATTAAACGTAAAGCCAACTTTGATTATTTTCCTGGACTGAGGTGGAGTGATGAGGCGGAAGGTAATTGGATACAATGGAAGTCACTTTGGATAACTGTTTGCGTGACTATTAATGAGACTGGACTCTTCAAATGAGACTCACTGAGAGCAGATGACACAAAATGATAAATATCTGTCATGCGCTGATGAAAAACTCATGAATGCAAAAATGAATAAAAAGTTAGTAAAGATTCATTTTAATTGGACTCCTGTCTAGATGTCCATCTAGAATACAAAAGACAATATTTAGAAACTAACTGATTAAAAGTGAGATTCCAGAGAAATGTGATTGATTAATATACACACTACTTTTAATGTGTTCTAATAATGTACACAGTAGTTCAAGGTCAAAAACCATTTCTAGTCTTTCCTTAATAAAATAACACAATTTAAAGAATTTTCATGACTGCAAATCAGCTTATTAAGCATAATCAGTAAAGGTTTGAGCACATACAGTAAATGCACCCAATGTAGCAATCACATTGTCTGATTCAGTATCTTGAATATGACCCAGTTCAGTAGCATACTGTTATCTCAAATGCTTAAAGAAAATCTAAGTGTAAATCTGTGTTAAACAATAAGGTGAACAAGACCTTATTCACGTTAGCGCCATCTTTGATTTTTAATGGGAATGATAACGAGGCTGTAAAAGATAGACTTCTCTTCAATGGGCTGTACTGCAGTTTAAATTGTTTTTGGATCGTTCGCGGACAAAACATTGATAACTTATCTGTCTAAGAACATTCAGTAAACAAAGAACTTCAGACAACATGAGCTGTGGGAAATCAGAAATGATATAGGAGCTTTATACCGTTCATGCCATTGAAGAGATGGTAAGTCTATCCTTCACAGCCTTGTTGTCATTCCAGTTAAAAATCAAAGATGACGCTAGTGTGAATAAGGTCTATTATTTCACCGTGTATCTATTATTTCTTCATGTATTTCCAAACCCATATAACTCTCTTCCATGAAACACAAGATATTTTGAAGAGTATCCAAGCAGCGGTGTTCTATAGACCATTTCAAGGTCTGTTCATTTGTGACATCAAGTAACGTTATTGTTCCATGAACATATCCTGCTTGTCAAAACAGTGACTATTTAGCAGAGACAGGCCACTTCTATTAAACTGAATGTGAGAAACTGGAATGCCCAACGTCAGCCAACGGTCAACAGATGTATAAAGGAAGTACCTTACAGGTAAAATAGCCAATAACCTTTTAGACACAGAAATCGCCCATCAATCAACTCAAGCATGCTCATGCACATTTGCTATACAAAATGGTAACATTTTAAGATGCACAATTTATTATAGCAGTTGTGACGGAACGACACACCACTCCCATGGATCATCGGCACCTGCAGTGACTTTTCCCCATTTTTCCTGTTTCCTCGTGATTTAGATGCGACGCCGGGGTTTGGCGCACGCTTCACGGCCGATGGCCCAGGGAAGCCGGGCAGCTCGAGTGAAGCAGCCGCCCCACATGCCTCAGATAAAGAGGGGAGCACGTAGCGGCCGCTGGGACCCCGCCCACTATCACCTGGACCTTTGCCTGTCTTCACTACTCTTCCTTCACATAGCGATTTCCACCTGAAAGGCCCTAGATTCCCCTTTGTTTTGGACATTTTAAATAAATGCCTCTCCAAGGCCTGATGCCACACCCACTGTGTCCGTCTCACCCCACCACACAGTGTTGTCAGATTTTACTGCTTATTTGAAATATGTTCTTTTATCGAAATCTTGATCAACCGTTTTGGAGATTTTGGTCTTTTCCCATTCAAGTAGATAGCAGCTGCACTTTCATGAAGCTTGTTTACATAGAAAAATAGCTGCCCAAACTGCCCAAGAGTGTTCCAAAGACGGCTGCTGAGTGGACTTAATTACCTTGAAAAAGAGACTTTGTTGAAAGGATCGAAAAAGGTATAGCTGTAGGTATTGCTCCAAAAAGGGGCGGTCACTCCAAATCACCTTTGAGGGAGACCCTTACCTAACCATTTCCCTAACCTTAACCGTGAGTGGAAGTGACACCCCATTTAGGAGTTGCTGCAACCCCCTTTTGGAGTAACCATGCCCCCTTTTGGAGTAACACCACCCCTTTTGGAGATTAAGCCATGACAATTATATATTTAGATCCAACTGCACTAATTGTGCACTTTGCCCCTGTACAGACCAATGTGAGCTTCTTGGATTTAAATTAAATGATGCGGATCATTCCTCAAACTTTGTAGAGCCACATACTGTATGTCCTGAACCTATGGCCCCTCTTGCCCACCCTCCAATTTATCCCATTTTAATTGGCAGTAAACATGCTTTTATGTTGACATGACTCACTGTCCCACTCATCTCCTGTGCTTTATTATACAAATAAATAGGGAAAACATTTTTAGACACCCGGTGCAGAAGGCAACGTTTACAGAGATAACAAACATTTACTTTCAGGTTTTTTTAAGCATATACTGTAAAATGGATGAGCACCATCTGCTTTCGTGTGTTGATACATTTCCTATTGAAAAAGGAAGCTGGGGTGGGGCACGCTGAGGGGCTCATCCCTTATTATAATTTTTTTAATATGTTAGTGAAGTTCTCCTGTCCTACGTAATAAATCAAGCTACTTAGATGGAGACTTGTAAACCATGTTTTAAACATCTGGATCTGATTGATATGAGCAACCAGTTTCTATTCTACGTGAGAAGATGCAGACACAGTCCCAAGGGCATATTAAATAAGAGACAAACACACCTCTAGCAAATGAAGTCTGACTTTTGTTGCAAACTGACATGAAAATAACATGCCACCTTGAAGTTAGGAGACATTAGCTGATTACAGAAAGCTCTTTGTACATGTTAGCATGGCTGTTGTTTGTTTTTGTGGGAGACAGGGAGATGCTGTAAGATTGAGTGTTTTGAGTAACACAATTAATATGTCCTTTGTCCCTTCTCATTATCTTGATAAATCAGTCCAAGAGGCAGACCTGATTCTGTCCTCAGTCATGGCGCCTGCCATATATTTTCACATATTCTGTATTATATCGGTGCTAAAAAAAGGTTTCAGCTTATTGCATCTTTTGTTTACACTTCAAAGACATTGTGAATAGAAAAAATACAGGCACAGATGGCTTAAAAAAACAGTTCACCCAAAAAAAAAAAAAAAAATGGAATTCCAGGCTTTTCCCTTACAAAAAATAACTGCAGTCCAAATGTGGTAATTTAAACGCAATATTACTGCAGTACCAGAGAATATTTAGCTGAGACAGAGCACTTCTATTTAAATAAATAGGAGAAATTGGAAAACCTAACAGCCAATGGATGTTGAAAAGGAAGTCCTGCCTCACGGGTAAAAGAGCCAATCAGCTTTTGGATACAGAGATCACCTGTCAATCAATGTATGTCATTAGCCGAACCTGCCTAAAAAATAGAATTTTTTAGTGTGATCCGAGCAAAAGAAGCACAATTAATGATACCACTGTTGTCAGATTATCCTGCTGATTTGATATATTGCCTTTATCATAATACTGACCAACCGTCTTGGAGATTTCAGTCTTTCCCCATTGAAGTAGATAGGAGCTGCACTTTCAAAGATGGTCACCAAGTGGACTGACTTTCCTTGAAAAAAAGGACTTTGACAACTGCAGTAATACTGCATCAAAATTACCACACTTGTACTGCAGTAAAGAAAATTTCAATAATACGTTGTTCAAATTACCACGCTTGAACTGCAGTTATTTTTTGTAGGGGTTGCAGAACACAAAAGGAGATGTTTTGATGAATGTCCCGTTCCGTCTTATCATTACAATGGTGGTGGACAGTGCCTCACTTTATAGCTAATAAAAGGACCTACAAGAATCTTAAAAGTAGTCCATGCAAATATTCCCAAGTCTTCAGAAAGTAGCCGGTAGGTTTTGGTGAGAAACAACCTGAAAATTATAATTTTTTAGGGCTATTGTATTGAGAGAACTGATTCATTATGAGAAGTTTAGATGCCTACAGTGTTGTGCAGAGTCAACAAGCCAAAATAGGTATTTTACTATCACAGACCACAAAGTATAAAGACAGCTAGTAATATTATCAAGTACAGTACTCTATTTTGGCCTGTTTTCCTATGTACTTTTCCAAGATGCACATTACTTTCTTTCTTCTGCTGATCACAAATGAAGACTTTTAGAAGAATATTTCAGCTCTGTAGGTCCTTTGCAATGCAAATAAATTGGTACCAAAATTTTGACGCTCAAAAAAGCACATAAAGGCACCAAATCTAATCTAAATCTTAAATCTGTATCTCTAGATGCGATATGATAGGTGTGGGTAAGAAACAGATCGTCCTGGTTACTTTCGTAACCTCCGTTCCCTGATGGAGGGAACAAGACGTTGTGTCGATGTAGTGACACTAGGGGTCGCCCTTGGGAGCCCCAAACACCTCTGATCTTTGAGAAAAGGCCAATGGGAAGTGGCGAGTGGAATTTGCATGCCACTCCCCCGGACATACAGGAATGAAAGGAGCTAGCTTGCAACCACTCATTCAGGTTTTGTACTGAGGAGCCGAGACAAGGTCCCGGCCATTTCAGCGGGTAGTTCAGTGTTGTGGCAGGAGGGACTCAACGTCTCGTTCAGGGAATGGAGGTTACGAAAGTAACCAGGACATTCCCTATCTCGACGTTGTGTCGATGTAGTGACACCAGGGGTCCCTATACAAAACGCCATGACTAACTTAACTGTGTTACGTGGACTGGTGATGCGAGAGAGGCAGACCTTGTGTGCCTCGTAGCCAGCGCACCCGGCCGCCACGTAACCTCCCCCAACACTCTTACAGTTGTCACATGGTCCCCTGCACCTCGGGGACAGGTCGACTGCCCAAAAATAAGGACTGATTGACCCAGCCGCGGACTCTTCTCCTTTTTCTCCCCAAAAATAATGAAATAGTTTAGCTGGGGGCCATATAGTGGTCTGTGTCAGGGGATGTCCCTCCGAAGGGGAGGACACCGCGGAGACCACACCCCACCTGAAGGGGGGGTATTTGAGTGGAAATATGGCACATTGTCTTACCGAGTTTTGTCAGAAGTATCTCATGTGGAGAAGTCTCGTGGTAGGTCCTACCCGAGGGGGTTGGAGCTCTACAAACAGGGTGACCAGGGGCAGAGGGACCTCTGCCCAAGGAAGATGCGGTTTACCAACAGAGAAACCATTTTGCGGAAGATTCATCACACGGGGTTACCTAAGGGCAACCAGCGCACATGGAGCACCTACCCCAGCACAGGGCCTAGTTAGCACACGTACTCCTAGTAGAGTGGGCTCGTAGCCCCAAGGGGGGCGGCACATCCTGGGCGTGATATGCCATAGCGATGGCGTCAATGACCCAGTGGGCGATCCTTTGTTTGGAGACAACGCTCCCTTTCCACTGTCCGCCAAATCAGACAAAGAGCTGCTTGGAGCTTCTAAAGCTCTGCGTGCGATCCAAATAGATGCGTAAAGCACACACCGGACACAGCAATGCCAAGGCTGGGTCTGCCCCCTCCTGGGGCAGTGCTTGCAGGTTCACCACCTGATCTCTAAACGGGGTCGTGGGAACCTTGGGCACATAGCCCGGTCGGGGTCTCAGGATCACGTGAGAGTAGCTCACAGGCTCCATGCTCGTTTCGCTGACAGAGAACGCCTGCAGGTCCCCTACCCTCTTGATGGAAGTGAGCGCAGTCAGGAGGGCAGTCTTCAAAGAGAGTGTCTTTAGCTCAACTGACTCGAGGGGCTCAAATGGAGCTCCCCGTAGGCCCTGAAGGACCACAGAGAGGTCCCACGAGGGGATGAGGCGTGATCTGGGGGGATTCAACCTCCTAGCGCCTCTCAGGAACCTGATGGTTAAGTCATGCTTCCCCAAATACTTACCGTCTACTGCATCGTGATGTGCCAATATAGCGGCTACATACACCTTCAAGGTGGAGGAGGACAGCCGCACCTCCAGCCTCTCCTGCAGGAAGGAAAGCACCGATCCGACTGCACATCTCTGGGGGTCTTCACATTGGGAAGAACACCACTTAGCGAACAGACGCCACTTCAAGGCATACAGGCATTTTGTAGAGGGAGCCCTGGCCTGAGTGATCATGTGTACCACTGCAGGTGGTAGGCCACTTAAGTCTTCCGCATCCCGTCCAAGGGCCAGACATGGAGGTTCCAGAGGTCTGGTCACGGGTGCCAGATGGTGCCCCGTCCCTGAGAAAGAAGGTCCTTCCTCAGGGGAATTCACCAGGGAGGGGCTGTCGTGAGGAGCGTGAGGTCCGAGAACCAAGTCTGGGTGGGCCAGTAGGGTGCTACTAGGATGACCTGCTCCTTGTCCTCCCTGACCTTGCACAACGTCTGTGCAAGTAGACTCACTGGGGGGAACGCATACTTGTGCAGCCCCAGGGGCCAGCTGTGTGCCAGCACATCTGTGCTGAGGGGAGCCTCGGTCAGAGAATACCAGAGCGGGCAATGGGAGGATTCCCAGGAAGCGAACAGGTCTACCTGCGCTTGACCGAATCGACTCCAAATCAGCTGGACCACCTGGGGGTGGAGTCTCCACTCTCCCCTGAGCGTGACCTGCAATGTCAGCACGTCCGCTGCGCTGTTGAGGTTGTCCGGGATGTGAGTGGCTTGCAATGACGTGAGCCGCTGCTTACTCCAGAGGAGGAGACGGCGGGCGAGTTGCAAAATTTGATGACAGCGCACACTGCCTTGGTGGTTGATGTACGCTACCATCGCCGTGTTGTCCGTCCGGACCAACACGTGCTTGCCTTGGATCAATGGCCAAAGCCTCCACAGTACGAGCAATACTGCCAGCAACTAGAGGCAGTTGATGTGCCAACACAGTCACGGGCCAGTCCAAGGACCGGCGACTGCACGCCCATTGCACACGCCGCCCCAGCCACACTTGAAGGCATCCGTCGTAACCACTATGCACCAGGAGACCTGCTCTAGGGGAACCCCTGCCAATAGAAACGCTAGGTCAGTCCAAGGGCTGAACATACGGTGGCAGACCGGCGTGACGAGCACACAGTGTGCCCCACAGCGCCATGCCCCTCTCGGGACTCGAGTCTGAAGCCAGTGCTGAAGCGGTCTCATATGCATCAACCCAAGCGGCTTGACCACCGCTGAGGACGCTCTATGCCCTAGGAGCCTCTGAAATATTTTCAGTAGGACTGCCGTTTTCCATCTAAATGCTCTCAGACAGTTCAGCACCGACTGCGCACACTCGCTCGTGAGGTACTCCATCATCGGGACTGAGTCTAACTCCGAGAAAAGAGATGCTCTGAACCGGGGAGAGCTTGCTCTTTTCCCAGTTGACCCAAAGCCCTAACTGGCTGAGGTGCCTGAGCACCAGGTCCCTGTGCGCACACAACGAAATCCCACGAGTGAGCTAGAATCAGCCAGTCGTTGAGATAGATGAGGATGTGAATGGCGGTGGCAGTGCCGGTGTTGCTGCCGTGGGGGGACGCCCTTGGCGACGAGCAGACGGGGTGCGGGACATTGAGTCACGCCATGACAGGATGTGTTGTATGGCCTCCGTCTGCTTTTTGACCACCGAGAATTGCTGGGTGAAATCCTCTATGGTGTCGCCGAATAGGCCAACCTGGGAGATGGGGGCATCAAGGAATAGTACCTTATCAGCCTCCCTTGACTCAATCAGGTTAAGCCAAAGGTGGCATTCCTAGACCACCAGGGTGGACATCACCTGCCCAAGAGACCGCGCCATGACCTTTGTCACCCAGAGGGCGAGATCGGTCGCCAAGCGCAGTTCCTGCATCAATCCTGAGTCAGGACTACCCTCGTGCAGTTCTTTGAGTGCCTTGGCTTAGTGCACTTGCAGGAGAGCCATAGCATGCAGGGCGGAGGCGGTCTGTCCAGCAATACTGTAGGCCTTAGCCGCCAGTGACAACGTAAGCCTACAGGCCCTGGATGGGAGCCTCGGGTGGCTCCACCAGGTGGTGGCACTCTGCAGGCACAAGTGCACCACAACTGCCTGATCCACCTGGGGAATCACCGAGTATCCCCTGGCCGCCCCATCGTTGAGGGTAGTGAGAGTGGAGGAGCCCGCGAACCGGGTCCAGGCAGTAAAAGGTGCCCGCCATGATCACGTGAGCTCATCATGCACCTCCGGGAAGAAAGGTACCGGGGCGGGGCGCGGCTGTGAGCGGCACTCTGGGCCCAGGAACCAATAATCAAGCTGCAAGGGTTCAGGGGGGAGCAGAGGATTCCACTCCAGCCCGACGCTTGCAGCCGCCCGGGCAAGCATGTCCACCAGCTCCGCATTCGCCTGCGACTGGGCTACCGCACCCAAGGGTGGGAGCCCAGCCGAGTCCTCCGCGTCGGACTGGACGAGCCCACTCTCCGATGCTGCTATCGACAACTTATCCTCTTCGCGAGCTCCGAATGAGATCGCGTACCCGCCCTCAGACGAGCCCGCAGTCTCATCCCAGACTTGACTGGGGCACACGAGCATGCTGGGGAATAGGAGGACCGTGGGGCATTTCCCGGCAGAGAAGCTCCCATTGAGGTCCCAAATCACCCCAGTGCTAACCGTCTCTGCCTCATACCCATAGGTAGAAGGACCGAGGCGGGAAGCCGCTGGGGTGACTGTCCCTCTGATGAAAGAAAGCCGCGACCGTAACGTTGCCATGGTCATGTTCTCGTAATGAGGACACGAACCATCCACGAAAGATGTCTCCGCATGGGAAGCACCTAAACACGTGAGACAGCGATCGTGGCCATCAGAAGCGGAGAGATAGCGACCGCAACCAGGAATGATACACAAACGAAAAGGCATCTTGAAAAAGACGCTTCGTAAGTGCCACTTTTTTAGTAGGAAAATATACTCTTTTAGCTGCTGAAGCGCCCAGGGGCGTTTTCTACACAACGCCGGTGCAAGAGGGGGAGAAACTGCTGTAATGCGCCGTAAATCCAACAGCTTCACTGAATATTAGAGGTGAATGGATCGGCAGAGTAATTCAGCTCGCTGAACACAACCGCTCAGCTCCGAAGAGAAAATCTGAATGAGTGGTTACAAGCCAGCTCCTTTTATACCCGTATGTCCAGGGGAGTGGCATGCAAATTCCACTCGCCAATTCCCACTGGCCTTTTCTCAAAGATCAGAGGTGTTTGGGGCTCCCAAGGGTGACCCCTAGTGTCACTACATCGACACAACGTCGAGTGAGTGACAGATAGGGAACAAAAGGTAATTCCTTTTACTATAAATTCTCCTCCTTGCCCAGTAGGTGGAGATATGCACGAAGAAAGCGAATCGCCAAAAACAAAGAAGAAAAATGTGAAAATGAAAATGGAGATTTATAGAGGGAAAAAAAGACTTAAATATTGATCAAATGTTAAATGTGTGTAGTACACAGAGCATTAAAGCGTGGTTTCCATCAAAGAAATATTACAATAACACTTCACTGTCAACTAATAGGACTACTTCATTACCATCCAACAATGTCAAAAATATTATTTTAATTGCAGAAGAAAGAAAATAAAAAACAATGTTTTTGTGTTTTCTCATAGCCATCTGATTTTTTTCTAGCCTTTTACACCATGAAAGCAGTTTCTTATCAAATTAACACCTGTCTTACCAGCTGAGGAATCTTGGTCAAATAAGACCATGTTAAGATAAAAGGCCAACATGCTTCTTTCAACATGCCAATCGTACAATGCAGCATTCCCAACATCACATTATTCACAACCTGAGATTACCCCAGCTCAGATAAAACTTTCCTGTTTTCCCATTAGTCATGCAGAGCTGTGATGATTAATTGATTCAGTGCTGTTTAATAAATTCCTGCATCTCCCAGATGTTGCAGAAAGTGTGGCACTAAAAAAAAACCTCAACAGTCATTTTGTTTTAATCTACTGTCCATTGCATCCAATCAATCCTGCAATTCCCCTTACACACACCCCTCTTTTTAATTTCTTAAAAGTGCATTCCCCCTTAACACCTTCCGATTTCTAATTGAGAGTTTTCTCAATATAACCTCGTAAATCAGTCTGGTCTGCTATACAGCCTGCATTGCAAGCCGTGACACCACTCGTGCCTGAAAGAGGTTTGGGGAATTACAGCACATCCTGAGGCAGAACTCAAGGAGCTGAAAAGTCAGCCATCTATGGCAGAAATACTGCATACATTCATGCATATCTAATTTCAAAGCTAGTCTAATTAGAGTAAAACCAAACTCCTGCCTCCTATAACATTTATCAGGCTTCTTCGCCACCAAACATAAAAGCTACTACTGGGCTGTCCAGCCTGACACAACAACAATAGCTCGACCAGTGCCGTGAGTTTGGGATGGGACTATCTGTTTGTCGATCAACAGTAGACGAGGGGCGTATCCGGAGAGCTGTTTTAAAAATTATGTTTATTTTTGAAATTCTGATCTGTGGCACAGAAATATGCACTTCAGCTTTAATTTTGGTGTTTATTTCATTTATATTTATAGAAAATAACAAAATCACACAAGTCTGTGTTTTAATGTATTAAGGCAACCCACATTTTGGTAACAGGGTTGTAAAAATGGCAAACCTCTAATAAAATTAATAAAACTCATAGGCCCCGATTTACTAAAGATTTGCATGTATAAAAACACATACAAACATGATTGCACATGCAAAAATTGTCAGAGCTCATCCACTAACACAGTCTTATGAGGATTACGTCTTTCAGATTCGCAAAATAGCACGTCTTGGCAATTTTTGCACGTTTCCCCGAAATGCAGATGCAATTAAGAGGAGTGCCTCTAAACGAGCAGAAAAAAAGGGCCGTGTCGATGCAAAGTCATAAATTTGCTCCCGCAAAGTGATTTATCAAGCCTTAAAGTCATTTTAACATTGAAAACTGCAAGAGCAAATTATTACGAATGAAATGCAGGTATTAATCTGGTTTGCACTGTGTATCAAACAGAATACATAGAAAACCCATTTATGACACACATTAACATTATATAAAATTTTTATTAAAAAATTATTTATTTGGTTATTTTAGAACTCGAAATCTTCACTGATAACATAGGCCTTCTGATGATCATCAGAGAGTATTTAGCAGAGATGGGCCACCTCTATTAAAATGAATGGGAGAAATTGGAATGCCCCACCAAGAAGCTGTAGCGCGTAATGGTCAACAGATATAGAAAGGAAGTCCCGTCTTAGAGGTAAAAGAGCCAATCACCTTTTAGATACAGACATCGCCTGTCAATCAGCTCGCTTACACGCATGCGCATTAGCTATACAAGCCAGGAAAATTGCATGTTTTAGCGCAGTATGAGGTAAAGAAGCACAATTTATGATTCCAATATTATCAAATTTCATTGCTGATTAGAAATATGCTTTTGAATGTAATCTTGACCAATCTTTTTTTGAGATTTTGGTGTGCCCCCATTCAAGTAGATAGGAGCTGCACTGGCATGACTGGAAATAGCCTCCCGAGAGCGTTTCTAAACATGGCCGACAGTGGACTGACTTGCTAGAGAAACTTTGTGATCATTCAACTCTCAATTCTAAGATAAAAATAGCCTACTAACAATTTATGTGCAAAGTATGTCATATTTAAAAGTTTTAAGCATTATTCTTAACTGGCAAAATATTTTAAGTGGCAGTTTTCTCTCCAGTGATTGATCGAAGTGGGCCAGTGCACTCGATAGACCCATGCTGAACAGGTGTATCTTTCACACCGCGAAACAAGTTGTGAGCGTTGCTTCTCTCTTGTGAAGCATCCCGTGTCTCCCGAGCGCAACTTAACCATGGTCAAGATATCTGCGGTTTGAAATTCAGATTCCGTTTTACACCAGTGGTGCGATGGCTTAACATGTACATAATACTGTATTGTTTTTATTTATTTTTTTTTTTTTGTGAATTAGAAACTGAAGTGATTTTGTCCTCTGCTCTGTAATCGTTCTGATACATTTCAAGAGAAGAGTGTAATATCAAAGTCTTTCGAGCAAGTCAATCCACTGCCGGCTATTTTTGGAACACTCTCAGGAGGCTATTTCCAGTCATGACAGTGCAGCTCATATCTACTTGAATGGGGAAAGAGTGAAATCTTAAAAACAGATGGTCAAGATTATGATCAAATAACATATTTCTAATCAGCAATCAAATTTGATAATACTGGAATCATAAATTGTGCTTCTTTACCTCAGATTACACAAAAAAAACGCAATGTACCCGACTTCTATTGCTAATGTGCATGCGCATTCTCGAGCTGATTGACAGGCGATGTCTGTATCTAAAAGATGATTGGCTCTTTTACCTGTAAGGTGGGACTTCCTTTCTACATCCGTTGACCGTTGGGCGCTAGAGCTTCTTGGTTGGGCATTCCAATTTCTCCCATTCATTTAAATAGAAGTGGCCTGTCTCTGCTAAATAATCTCTGGTAATAAACAGGTATTCTCCTCAACTGCTCTACACTTGCTAAATATTGAATAAATATTGAATAAAAAAATAAAATGGTATCTAGTGAGAGCTGTAATGTAGGTGAGCATGCATTTAGTGCTATTATCCCACGCAAAAGTCTTTTTGGAGGGTGTCTAAAATATTTGCACGTGTTGTTATTTGCGCAATTTTTCTTAATAAATCACCCGCAACATGCCCAAGACGTGCACCCACAATTTTATAGATTGCACAAGCAAATTTGTACCCGTTATTTGGGTGCTTAGTAAATCGGGGCCATAATATTTAGTCTGACCTTCAGAGCTTGACGATTAACACTTTATAAAGGTTAAGCACCTCCTTTCACTAACCATGTGTTGAAAAATAATAATATTTTTTTAAATTTTTTTTTTTTTTTAAGAGTTTCATGCCCTCTTTTGTTCCCTGTTTGTGGAAAGTGCATGCTGTGTGTAATGGTCCAGTTCAGGATGGACAAGGAGGAGGCGGGAACCGGCAGAACACTCAACACATCTTTAATGACATGAATCAACTTAAGCAAGCATAAACACACAGACAGAAACAGCGGCTGCGTGTCTCTCTCTCAAAATGGTGCCTCCGGCTGGTCTTTATGCACCTTCCGGCTGATTAGGAAAATTCAGCACCAGGCGTGCATCCTTACGGCCCGGCCGCACCTTCCTCCTCGTCACACTGTGATTTCCGCGGCCTGTAAAGTTTGTCATATAAAATATAAGTTCCTCACTTACCTAAGAATGGAGGACAATCACAATTTAACTTGTTGACATTTCTCTTTTTTATAGCAATCTGTCAGCATCTTTATGAAGCTGAATACAAAATAAAATGCTAAAAAAATTTGAGCAGTGACTCGCAGTGAACAGTGCTTATGGAATAATAATAAAACAAAAATTCACAATGTCGAGCAAATACCATGTAATCATTAGATAATTTTATCATATGTTCATGAATGCATTATTCTGATGGCTAAATTGCCCAATATAGAGTAGGTCATTATACTTTTCAATCCCTTTAAATTGAGAATGTCTTCTTCCCCAATTAAAGCTAAAATGCCTTTTGCAGCAATTTTGTGTTGGCAATCCAAAGAATGGAAGATTACCATGTTCAGCCTGCTTCAGAGGAAGAAATTATATTATTGTTATCTCATCTTTTACACTTTATTCATTGAAATAGGGCACAGAAATAGGAGACCTCACCAGACCACGTATACTTGCTTGTGTTTGTCCATTTACAAACATGCAGAAAATGAAATGGAAACAAATGATCTCATTTTATTTTCCTTTTTTCTTTTATTTCCAATTTGGGATTAAAAAAATCCCACAAAAATAATTTAGTTTTGCCTCTTGTTTATTAAAAATGTGTAGTTACAGTAAGACACTTACAATGGAAGATAATAAGACCAGTCCATAAATGCAAAAATACACATTGTTTCAAAAGTATAGCCATAAACATTATATGTGTTAACATGAATTTCCATATATAATGAGTGTGATTTAATTGCTTACTTACCATATATGTGTGAAATTATATCCAGTAATGAGACACCATGCTTCGTTGTCATGACAACAAAGTTTTAATATTGGATTTTACTTTACACACATGTGGTTAGTAAGGGATTTTATCATGTATCATGTTAACACGTTTGTCTTGTGGCAATACTTTTGAAACAATGTGTATTTGAATGTTTATGGACTCGCTCCTACTCACTTCCAGACCCAGTTTCGACCCGAGTGTTACGCGGTAACAGCAGGTAGACCGGGTGGCCGGTTGGGTGTACCGCTTGCATTGTGCCGTTGCCCTTTTTCAAAGGTGATAATGTGTGCCTTTTTGTCAACAACATTTCCAAGTATCCGGTGAAACCCGGACGCCTCTTTAATTCTTAAACACTGTTCGGTGACGAACTCGGCAGAGGAGTAACAGCACCAGGCCCAGTACTCGTGGTTTGCCCCTTTTCAGGTGAGCCCGTGTGCTTGGGCTCAGTGCTCCATGCATGGTGATTCCTCTTTGGTAATCCTGTATTATGAGTTTCCACTGTTCGGTTTCCCCTTAGGTGACCCTTGTGTTTCCCCTCACCAGAGCTTTCTCTGCCTCGGCCACTGTTGCTGCGTACCCTCTCTGTAGATAAGGTCCTCCGGTGGAATCATTCCATATGTGAACTTCCCTGTTGGTAAGTCCATGTGAGGTATTCTCCACATGTTAACCTCCCTCCGTTAGGATGTGGACTCCGTAGCACTCCCCCTCCTGGAGAGGGAAGAGCACTTCCCAGCGTTATTCTAGAAAGTGCTCGGCGGGAAATTGCTTGACAGCAAATCAGGAAAGGCACTGCCGGTAGCCTACTTTGGTAAGTGCCTCCTTCCCCCTTAGGGGATGCCTTACCTAACTCGCTGGAAGGTCACGACGTGGTTGAGCGCTCACTGCGAGGCATGCAGCAGCTTGTCCGTGTCCACTCTTCCGTACCTCGTGACATGGTTCAGCGCCTGCGGAGTTTCCTATAGGAACCCCTAGTGTCACTTCATCGACACAATGTCGAGTGAGTGACAGACAGGGAACATCTTGTTTACTAATGTAACCTCTGTTCCCTGATGGAGGGAATGAGATGTTGTGTCCCTCCTGCCGCGGCGCTGAACTGGCCGCTGACATGGCCAGGACTCTCTATCGGCTCCTCAGCATAAATCTGACTGAGTGGTGAACGCCATCTCCTTTTATACCCATATGTCCGGGCGGAGAGTGGCATGCAAATTCCACTCACCAATTCTCATTGGCCTTTTCTATTTTAAGCAAAGGTGATTGGGGCTCTCAAGATCGAACCCCTAGTGTCACTACATCGACACAACATCTCGTTCCCTCCATCAGGGAACAGAGGTTACATCAGTAACCAAGACATTTTTACACTAGGCTACTAGTGGCACCAAACTGAGTTGCAAAATGTATTTTTGCCCCCCAAAAACTCCACCCAGCCCCCTTTCTTTTATTTGCAGATGATATTGTAAAAATATGCTATTCGCAGTCAGCCTTGATGAATTTATTTTTTGTGAGTGAAAGCATCCAAATACGAGGGATTATTGATATATATATATAAAGTGAGTAATATTTAGCTGGTCATATGATCTCAAGACGATGCAAAATGTAGCAATTGTGCACCTTTAACTATTAGCCTGGGAAAGTATTTTTAGTGTGTTTCATCATCTTCATGAACAGGAGAATATAAGAACATGTATCATGTGACTACATCAGATCCAAAAGGCATTCTGGGCTCTAAGTCATTTGTGTGAAATGGCACAATTAATCTCACCCAGTCCATTTCAGACATGCTTTCAGAAAAAAAGATCCATTAATCAACACCACTGGTCCCAAGCTAATACAGAAGAAAGCCTGTGAATGATTATTCAGGATGGACAGTCCACATTTTATCAGAGAAGAAGAGAAGGAAAACAATGTGATTTATCAACCATACTGGGCCCATGAAGGGTACCTCTACATATGATATCCGTCAAGCATATTGAGATAAGTTAACTGGAAATGGCTTTGCATCTTAAAGGCATTGTTCACCGGAAAATGAAAAGTCTGTAATTATTTACTCACTCTCATGTCGACGGTGTCATTACAAACTTGTATGCTGTTATTTTTTCTGTTGATCACAGAAGTAGACATTTTTACAGAATCGTTACACTGCTCTTGCCATACAACAAGTTTAGAGAGACCAGGGTCCAGAAACAACAATTGTCAAGCTACAAAAAATTGTGGGCCATATTCCAAGTCATCTGAAGCCAAAATATTCCTCTCATTTGTGAGAGGAATATTTTTATTATTTATTATTGTTATTACTACTGTCAAGTCATATTTATTTGTATAGCGCTTTTCACAACACACATCATTTCAAAGCAGCTTTACAGAAAATCATGCTTTAACAGAAAATGAAACTGTAATATATATAAAGTCTGCAGTTCTGCAGTTCTTTCACGCTATGCCAATAATGGGCATGTCCTACCTGGCAAAATTCACAAGCTGTACACATGTTGAACTTAACAAATACCTTCTTCATCACTGGCAAATGAAAGGACACATTTGCAGGTTTCGTTTCCATTGATTGTAGATCCAATGCAACCAGCGTTATCTTTATTTTCTGTATTTTAAAATATTCTGCGAGTGTTTTGGAAAGTGGGAGCGTGCACCAAATGATTTAGCAGCATGTGCGTGTGCTTTCTGTATCATTCAGATTGAATCGCAAACCGATTCAGACCGCTATCACGTGTGACCAATTCATTGTAAAGAACTGACTCAGATGAGCGATTCATTTGTGAGTCTGACATCTTTAGTTCTGATTCAAAACTGGAAATAATAAACAAAGGTGTAATGTATGATGCTTTTGTCAAAGCTACGCCACTTCCTTATCAAAAATATAGCTTCGCTACTGAAAAGCTACTTGATTTAAAAACTAGCGAAGCTATCGCTTCACGATATTTATAGTGAAGCTAACATACATGTTGATCCTGGACCATCATAATAATTTCAATCCTGGGTAGATTTGCTGTTGTTGACCCAGGACCATCATTGCACCATGTTGATCCTGGACCATCTTTGTCACCAGGTTTATCCTAAACCATCATTGTCACATATTGATCCTGGACCATCATTGCCACCATGTTGATCCTGGACCATCATTGTCACCAGGTTGGGCTTGGACCACCATCATTTTTTTCAATCCTGGGTAGATTTGCCAGCTTCCCTTGGAATCAGCACTCCAGAGATGGGATAGTGCTGATCAGAGTGCAGAGCTGATCACTTGATATCGCAGCGGATTTTTTGATGATCGCAAGGCTTACCATAATAATCCTTGAATTCTTTTAATTTTTTAATTATATACCACCCTTTTGTAAAATGTTATGATTTTACAGTAGTAACAGAAAATGTGGTATTTTGACAGAAATGTTATAGTTTTAAATAATTTATTATACATTTTTATTACATCTGTGACAGTGTTAAAAAGACATTGATCTAACCACAGTAATTATTACTTTAGTCTTAATAATTAGAAGCCTGATGGACACTGTAACTGAAATATACAAATCAATATAGAATCGAATGAAAATCAGAATAGAATCAAAAGCTTGTGCATCGAAATAGATTCGGGAAATCTGAATAAATACCTAGCCCTATTTTGATTAATCTCAGAGTCTTTTGAATCTGTTCAACAAAAACATTCATTCAGATTCGCTCATTGACAATTACTGCAAGTTACACCTTTGCACCAGTGGATGGCCCCAAATGACTGTCTTTTACATTTTGAGCAGTAAAATTGCACTTTTTCACACAAGTCTAGTCAGAACAAGTCTAATTATAATTTATTAAAATTGGTGTGTTAACAATTCTAAGAGACTTCAGCACAGAGAGTAACATAACCGTTTCTCAACAAATGACAAAAAAAAAGCATATCTATCATATTGTGCTCTTGAGCAACTGCTGAGCATTACTTTTTATCAAGCCATATATAAAAAAAACAAAACAAAGCAACACTAGACTAAAAAAATAGTTGTGATTATTAACAATAATAACAATATTTTCAATAACGATAATTGCAATAATATTGGCTCACTTTATAGTTCATTTTTACAGGCATGGAAAGCAACCAAAGCAGTCTTGCACTTCGGTTTCAAAACAGTGAAATATCCAGTGAGGACCGGTCAAAATGAGTGACAGACATGGTTCCGTGGGCCAATCAAAATATTCCAGAGGGCCATATACGGCCCACAGGCCATAGTTTGGGGACCCCTGAAGTAAAGCATCAATCTATTTTAAGTAAGAAATTAGCTGAATGAATACAGAGTTGTTGTGCATAGAATGTTTGATCAACATAATGGGCATGATCTCTCTGAAGATGCCCAGCAAATTCATCCTTATATCAGATCAAAGAGTAGATCATGTTAGTGAAAAATATTTGGGGGAAATGCAAACTCGTGCCATTAACTGATTAGGCAGAAAGTCAGCTGCCTAAGTTTTCGGATGCAGCCCAGATGTCAATAGTTGAGGAGTGGGGAAAGACATGGAGAAAAAACAAGTTCATTTGAATGGACTGGGGACAAAAATCATACATATTTTTCTGAAAAGATTCAACTCAAATTGTTGCCTGAGTCTGCCATGACAGTTATTGATTGAAAGAAGAAAACCCACTCTAGTGCCCCTTGCGGCAACGCTGAGAATGCAGCGCTTACTTGCGTTGTGTTATGAATTGAGCACTGACACATTTCACAACGCAACGACGCATGAAATCGAGCTTGCGTAGCAAGGTGCATCTGCATTCACGTACTTGTGTAGGGTATGTTTGGGCCTTTACACTGAAGCATTTAAATAGCCTTTTTGGGGTGCCTTGATTTTTAAATGGCTTAAAATGGTTTTCCTCTTTAAACAATACTATAACTGAGGGGATGTTACCATATTCAATGTCTTGAAATGGACCTAAAATTTACAGCAGTTCCAATTATTTTTCGCTTAATTTAAGTGTGAGCCTATATCTCGCGCCTCCCTTGACAAGCACCCATATGTTGAAAACTCATGTACTCATGCACACCTCATTTATGAACAGAGAGCTTGCAAAAATTTTCCACAAATTCAGCTCGGTTGCTGTGGAGTGGGATGTGGTCATGTGTCTGTCACTGGGGAGAGAGGAAGCGGTAAGGGCCATCACCTGGTGATTAGTGATATGTAACACATATGTCTCGTTACAGTGACGACGGAGATGGGCTTGAAAAGGCCGCCGAGAATGCCAGTGAGAGAGAGAGAGTCAGAGACAAACACACACCCAAAGTTGCAAGCTGAAAAGCCAATACTTTGATTGTGAAGCTGAAAAGCTAATACTTTGATTGTGAAGCTGAAAAGCCAATGCTTTGAGTGTGAAGCTGGAAACGCTTAAATAAAAAGCTTGATTTACCTGGACTGCCATTCTGTTTCCGGCTTCCTTATTGTTGATTCCTCTACACTGGTGCCGAAACCCGGGATAAGGAAGAAGACTGATCGCCATGGACACCTCACCGCTGGACAAAGTCATCCGTGACATGGACAGCATCCAGGAGTCCAACCACCAAGCCCTACTCACGCAAGGACGGTGCCTCCAGGAGCTCCTTCAAACCCAAGCCGAGGATCGGCAGGCCTTGCGGAGCTGGTTAGCTCCAGGCAGTTCCTCCACCGCGCCCCCAGAAGCAGTGATGAAGCCACAGCTGCTGCTCCAAAAGATGGGCCCCCAGGACGAGCCGGAGGCATATCTGAGTTTCTTCGAGCAGTCGGCCACCTGAACCCAATGGGCCCTCCACCTGCTGTCGCTGCTTTCCGGGGAAGACCGTCTGGACTACGTCAAGCTGAAGACCATTGTCCTGCAACGGGTTGGCCGGAGCGCTGAACAACACCGTCAGCGATTCTGCTCCCTCACCTTGAGTGACGCCGGCCGCCCGTTCGCGTTTGCCCAACAGCTCCATGATGCCTGCCGTAGATGAATGCTGGCCATGGAAGGGCGTGACATGGAGGATCTTATCGACCTGATGGTGCTGGAGCAGCTAACTGTTCGCCTGCCCCAAGGAACAGCGGAATGGGTCCAGTGCCATCGCCCCACATTGGAGGATGATGCCGTCCAGCTGGCCGAAGCCCACATGGCGGCCTACCCGGAAGTCGGCAAGCCGCAGTCCAGTTCTCTCTCTCACTCCCTCTTGCTCCTCCTCTTGCCCCTCTCTCTCCTCCCTCTCACCCTTCACCCGCTCCCTGGAAACGGTGTTAGTCCTGGTGGATTACGCAATGCGATATCCAGAAGCAGTGCCCCTGCGCAACATCTCAGCATGAAGTGTTGTGGAGGCACTCTTCAAAATTGTCTCCCGGGTGGGGATTCCGAAAGAAATCCTCACTGACCAGGGCACTACATGAACTTTATGAATTGCTGGGGATTAAATCGATTCGCACCAAAGTTTATCACCCGCAAACTGATGGACTGGTGGAACGATTTAATCGCACCCTAAAAACATGATTCATAAGTTCGTACACGAGGACGTTAGAAACTGGGACAAGTGGCTGGACCCCCTATTATTTGCAGTCAGGGAGGTTCCGCAAGCCTCCACAGGGTTTTCTCCCTTCATGATCCTGTATGGACGCCGGCCCCGCGGGGTGCTTGATGTCATATGGGAGGCGTGGGAGGAGGGACCTTCCCAGAGCAAAAATGAAATTCAGTATGTCCTTGATCTTCGAGCAAAGCTACACACACTGGGTCAGTTGTCACAACAGAATTTGCTCCAAGATCAAGAGACACAAAGCTGGCTGTACAGGGGTGCCCAGCTATGGGAATTTGCACCGGGAGACAAAGTCCTTGTATTACTCCCCACATCGAGCATTAAATTACTCGCCAAGTGGCAAGGACCCTTTGAGGTTACACGGCGAGTCATGGTATCTCCTTAAATTATGGAGAGAGGCGGTCCCCATGTCCATGGCGACGGTAGTTCCGGAGAGGGCGGAGCTCAGGGCAGAGGTGAAGTTCAAAGCCAATCCATTCACCACGGTCCCTTGTGGAGACCACCTCTCACTGTCCCAGCTTACGGAGGTGGCCAGGTTGCAAAAAGAGTTTGCGGACGTGTTCTCTCCTCTTCCCGGTCGGACTAACCTCATACAACACCATATTGAGACCCCACCAGGAGTGGTAGTGTGTAGCTGGCCATATCGCATACCCAAACACAAGAAAAAGGTGATTCAGGATGAATTAGAGGCAATGCTCGAGATGGGGGTAATAGAAGAATCGTACAGCGATTGGGCGAGCCCAGTTATTCTTGTACCTAAGAGTGACGGATCAGTCCGGTTCTGTGCTGATTACAGAAAACTCAATGCGGTGTCAAAATCTGACGCATACCCAATGACCCGAATTGACGAACTGCTCGATCGGTTGGGTGCGGCTCAATTTTATTCGACACTGGATTTAACTAAGGGATATTGGCAGATCCCCTTAACCCTCAGGGGTCGATGGACACACCGGCACATCCTGCTGGATTTTTTCCTCATAACTTAATAACTTAAAATACTCCATAATTTATGGGCATACAGATAAGTGTAAGACATTATTAGAAACTATAAAGGGTCTACTTTTATTTGTGTACACTCACAATAACAACAAAACCTTGTGCTTTTGTAATATAAAGAAAATAAACAGGGTGCGCTTTCAGCCGTCTCTTTCTCCACGAGCATCTTTCTGAAACACGTCACAAAAATGAACTAAAACTCAACGAATATTTATCAGACAAACATGAAGCATGTGTCTAAAGAAAGCTTAAAATGTCTACTTTTAAATAAAACAAATATTCTCCTGCAATGTAATCTGTATGAAACTGAAGAGATGTACAGTTTCTCCTGGCTCAGCTAATTATCGCTAATGTGATCCCACCCACGTGCAGAGGGTGCTATTCATACTGTAATGTGAAAATGGTAAACGCCCCCAACAATGCCTTAAAAAGCATCAAGTTCATTCACTTTCCTGCACGTTTGGAAGATGGCACCCTACACAGGTGAGGAAGCTCCTGGATAGTGAGGAAGAGTTCACATTTTCCTCAGAAGAAGAGCGGGACTCCGACGATAAACGTTTGCATTTTGAAGAGTGACTTGATCCAGCCAAGGATACAATTTCGGATGAGTAAGACTTTACTTACATTAGTTGACATGCTATTTTATATAAACATATACATACACTATATTGCCAAAAGTATTCGCTCACCCATCCAAATAATTGAATTCAGGTGTTCCAATCACTTCCATGGCCACAGGTGTATAAAATGAAGCACCTAGGCATGCAGACTGCTTCTACAAACATTTGTGAAAGAATGGGCCGCTCTCAGGAGCTCAGTGAATTCCAGCGTGGTACTGTGATAGGATGCCACCTGTGCAACAAGTCCAGTCGTGAAATTTCCTCGCTACTAAATATTCCACAGTCAACTGTCAGTGGTATTATAACAAAGTGGAAGCGATTGGGAATGACAGCAACTCAGCCACGAAGTGGTAGGCCACGTAAAATGACAGAGCGGGGTCAGCGGATGCTGAGGCGCATAGTGCGCAGAGGTCGCAAACTTTCTGCAGAGTCAATCGCTACAGACCTCCAAAGTTCATGTGGCCTTCAGATTAGCTCAAGAACAGTGCGTAGAGAGCTTCATGGAATGGGTTTCCATGGCCGAGCAGCTGCATCCAAGCCATACATCACCAAGTGCAATGCAAAGCGTCGGATGCAGTGGTGTAAAGCACGCCGCCACTGGACTCTAGAGCAGTGGAGACGCGTTCTCTGGAGTGACGAATCACGCTTCTCCATCTGGCAATCTGTTGGACGAGTCTGGGTTTGGCGGTTGCCAGGAGAACGGTACTTGTCTGACTGCATTGTGCCAACTGTGAAATTTGGTGGAGGGGGGATTATGGTGTGGGGTTGTTTTTCAGGAGCTGGGCTTGGCCCCTTAGTTCCAGTGAAAGGAACTCTGAATGCTTCAGCAAACCAAGAGATTTTGGACAATTCCATGCTCCCAACTTTGTGGGAACAGTTTGGGGATGGCCCCTTCCTGTTCCAACATGACTGCGCACCAGTGCACAAAGCAAGGTCCATAAAGACATGGATGAGCGAGTTTGGTGTGGAAGAACTTGACTGGCCTGCACAGAGTCCTGACCTCAACCCGATAGAGAACCTTTGGGATGAATTAGAGCGAAGACTGCGAGCCAGGCCTTCTCGTCCAACATCAGTGTCTGACCTCACAAATGCGCTTCTGGAAGAATGGTCAAAAATTCCCATAAACACACTCCTAAACCTTGTGGAAAGCCTTCCCAGAAGAGTTGAAGCTGTTATAGCTGCAAAGGGTGGGCCGACATCATATTAAACCCTATGGATTAAGAATGGGATGTCACAAGTTCATATGCGTCTAAAGGCAGATGAGCGAATACTTTTGGCAATATAGTGTATTTTACTAGTTGGACTATTTGCAGACTTGCCAGCCAGTATTCAGTGTATTGAAATTTGAAATATGTCCTAATAGGCAAGATTTTGTTACATTTAAATGTTGTTTCGGCTAAAGCAGGTATTTACAATATATTAAAATAGAAAACAGTTATTTTAAATTGTAAAAATATTTCACAATATCACTGTTTTTGCTGTATTTTGGATCAAATAAATGCAGCCTTGGTGAGCAGAGGATACTTCTTTTAAAAACATTTAAAAATCTTACCGATCTAAAACATTTAAATGGTAGTGTAGGTCTAAAGTTTTTAAGTCTTTACATCTTTTAACTTAAACTTGATTTTGTGAATAAGCTAAAAACAATACATTCAATCATTAAGTCTCCTCACATTCATTCTCTCTCAGTTACATTCCTCATTGATAGGCCCAGGGGAGGGGTCTTTGTCTCCTCAGGTGTGAATCACATCAATATTCATGATAATCCACGCCTCCTCGCATATGGCCTTTCTAACACTAAAAGTGTCTTACAGAAGTTAAATGACTATATTGTTTTGTATGAATGAGTTATCAGGATTGTTTTCACATCATTTTGTAGCAAACAATCTAGGCTACAAGATCCAGTTCAATAGTTTTGTGAACAAATGTTTAGTATGTGTTATATGGCCTTATTTCAGTGACTTAAAATTTTTTTCAAAAACCACGCATAAACGTTCTTTTCTCAAAAATACAAACATGTACATACATGTTGCTCACATATTATTGTAGCCCAGTTTGTGCTGAATACAGTGTTATCACATATTAATATGTTTTTAAGCAACTGAAAAAAGCACAAATGTCAGGGCATGTCAAAACTTCTCCAGGGCCCAAAACACCCTTCCTTATTGTTGATTCCTCTACAGTTGCATAGAAAAGTTATCTCCCTGGTTAGTGGTGTTGTATGTAAAGTCCCAGATGCTCCACTTGCTGTTGTCCACCACATCACTTTCCTTTCGATTTATTCACAAAATATTAAAAATATAATCTCATACTGCTTCGAATTTCTTCTCGTAATTTTTACTTTATTCTCAAAATATTATTATAAATGACAATTACAAATGTAAATTGTTAAATTACTTTGATTGTATTGTTAGTGTTAGTTTCTTCTGCACAATGAACAAATGAGCCGACACGTAATTTTCACTTTCATCCGCAATTTAAATTAAAAACATGTTTGATCCATTTATTGTGCGCCTAACCTTTGTTAATATAAAGCTCTGAACAGGTGTCAGTGTTGTGCGCTTAATATAGGCCCTAATTGTTATTTGACAGGTAGGGTGGTCATTTTTTATGTCATGGAAGGAAGGATTCTTCTTATTTTTATATTTTATTATGCCCTGTGGACTAAGCCCCCGAATGTCACTGAAGTCTAGCAATGCCCCTGGTCCAGGATCAACATGGTGACAATGATGGTCCAGGATCACCATGGTGAAATTTATGATCCTGGGTCAACATCAGCAAATCTAGCCTGGATTAAAATTATTATGATGGTCCAGGATCAATTTGATGACAATGATGGTCCTGGGTCAACATGGTGAAATTGATGGTCCTGGTTCAACATCAGCAAATCTAGCTCAGATTGAAGTTAATATGATGGTCCAGGATCAACATGTTGATAATGATGGTGCAGGGTCAACATGGTGAAATTGATGGTCCATGATCAACATCAGCAAACCTATCCAGATTGAAATTATTATAATGGTCCTGGATCGACATGGTGACAATGATGGTTTTGGGTCAACATCAGCAAATCCACCCAGAACTGAAAGGATTATGATGGTCCAGGGTCAACATGGTGAAATTGATGGTCCTGGGTCAACATAAGCAAATCTAGCTCAGATGAAAATTATTATGATGGTCCTGGATCAACATGGTGACAATGATGGTTCTGGGTCAACATCAGCAAATCCACCCAGAACTGAAAGGATTATGATGGTCCAGGGTCAACATGGTGAAATTGATGGTCCTGGGTCAACATCAGCAAATCTAGCCCAGATGAAAATTATTATGATGGTCCTGGATCAACATGGTGACAATGATAGTTCTGGGTCAACATCAGCAAATCCACCTAGAACTGAAAGGATTATGATGGTCCAGGGTCAACATGGTGAAATTGATGGACCTGGGTCAACATCAGCAAATCTAGTCCAGATGAAAATTATTATGATGGTCCTGGATCAACATGGTGACAATGATGGTTCTGGGTCAACATCAGCAAATCCAAACAGAATTAAAAGAATTATGATGGTCCAGAATCAACATGGTGAAATTGATGGACCTGGGTCAACATCAGCAAATCTAGCCTAGATTAAAATTAATATGATGGTCCAGGATCAACATGGTGATAATAATGGTGCAGGATCAACATGGTGACAATGATGTTCCTGGGTCAACATCAGCAAAACAACACCGGATTGAAATTATCGGTGACAATATAAAATACAGTTGAAGTCAGAATTTACATACACCTTAGCCAAATACATTTAAATTAAGTTTTTCTCAAGTCCTGACATTTAATCGTAGAAAATATTGCCTGTCTTAGGTCAGTTAGGATCACTACTTTATTTTAAGAATGCAAAATATTAGGCTTGGGTAGCTCAGCAAGTAAAGACGCTGACTACCACACCTGGAGTCGCAAGTTCAAATCCAGGGTGTGCTAAGTGACTCCAGTCAGGCTTCCTAAGCAACCAGTTGGCCTGGTTGCTAGGGTGGGTAGAGTCACGTTGGGTTAACCAATTTTGGGTAGCCTTTCACAAGCTTCTCACAATAAGTTGCTGGAATTTTTGCTTATTCCTCCAGACAGAACTGGTGTAACTGAGTCAGGTTTGTAGGCCTCCCTGCTCGCACATGCTTTTTCAGTTCTGCCCACAAATTTTCTATCAGATTGAGTTCAGGGCTTTGTGATGGCCACTCAAAATACCTTGACTTTGTTGTCCTTAAGCCATTTTGCCACAACTTTGGAGGTATGCCTGGTGTCATTGTCCATTTGGAAGACCCATTTGCAACGAGCTTTAACTTCATGGCTGATGTCTTGAGATGTTGCTTCAGTATATCCACATAATTTCCTTCCTCATGACGCCATCTATTTTGTGAAGTGCACCAGTCCCTTCTGCAGCAGGGCACCCCCACAACATGATGCTGCCACCCCCATGCTTCACGGTTGGGATGGTGTTCTTCGGCTTGCAATCCTCACCCTTTTTCCTCCAAACATAACAATGGTCATTATGGCCAAAAAGTTCAAATTTGTTTAATCAGACCAGAGGACATTTATCCAGAAAGTAAGATCTTTGTCCCCATGTGCACTTGCAAATTGTAGCCTGTGAGGGCATGTCCTGGGTGAAATATGCCATAGTTATGGTGTCAATTAGCCAGTGGGTGATCCTCTGCTTGGAGCCAGCGCTTCCTTTCCGCTGTGCACCAAAGCAGACAAAGAGCTGCTCAGAGAATCTAAAGCTCTGCATGCAATCCAAATAGATGCGTAAAGTGCGCACCGGACACAGCAATAACAGGGCTGGGTCTGCCTCCTCCTGGGGCAGCACTTGCAGGTTCACCACCTGGTCCCTAAAAGGGGTGGTGGGAACCTTGGGCACATAGCCCGGTTGGGGTCTCAGGATCACGTGAGAGTATCCCGGACCAAACTCCAGGCACGTTTCGCTGACAGAGAACGCTTGCAGGTCACCTACCCTCTTGATGGAAGTGAGGGCAGTCAGGAGGGCAGTCTTCAAGAATTGTGCCTTAAGCTCGGCTGACTGCAAAGGCTCAAAGGGGGCTCTCTGTAGACCCTGAAGAACTACAGAGAGGTCCCATGAGGGAACGAGGCACGGTCTGGAGGGATTCAGCCTCCTGGCGCCTCTTAGGAACCTGATGATCAGGTCGTGCTTCCCTAAGGACTTACCATCAATTGCGTCGTGGTGTGCTGCTATGGCGGCAATGTACACCTTCAAGGTGGAAGGGGACAGCCTCCCTTCCAGCCTCTCCTGCAGGAAAGAAAGCACTGATCCGACTGCACATCTCTGGGGGTCTTCGCGTCGGGAAGAACACCACTTAGTGAACAGACGCCACTTAAAGGCATACAGGCGCCTCGTAGAGGGGGCCCTAGCCTGAGTGATCATGTCTACCACCACGGGTGGTAGACCACTTAGGTCTGAGAACCACGTCTGGGTGGGCCAGTAGGATGCTACCAGGATGACCTGCTCCTCATCCTCCCTGACCTTGCACAGGGTCTGTGCAAGCAGGCTCACTGGGGGAAATGCATATTTGCGTAGACCAGGGGGCCAGCTGTGTGCCAGCGCGTCTATGATGAGGGGAGCCTCGGTGAGGGCGTACCAGAGCGGGCAATGGGACGATTCTTGGGAGGTGAACAGGTCCACCTGTGCCCGTCCGAATCGACTCCAAATCAGCTGGACCACCTGAGGGTGGAGTCTCCACTCTCCCCTGAGGGTAACCTGCCATGACAGCGCGTCCGCTGTAGTGTTGAGGTTGCCTCGCAGCGACTTGAAGTGCTGCTGACTCCAGAGGAGGAGACAGCGGGTGAGATGTGACATACAACAAGAGCGCAGACCACCTTGGTGGTTGACATATGCTATCATTGCTGTGCTGTCTGTCCTAACTAACACATGCTTGCCTTGGATCAACGGCCGGAACCTCCGCAGGGCGAGCAGAATTGTCAACAACTCGAGGAAGTTGATGTGCCAATTCAGTCACGGGCCCGTCCAGAGGCCGGCGGCTGCGTGCCCATTGTAAACAGTGCCCCAGCCCGTTTTGGAGGCATCTGTCATGACCACGACACGCCTGGAGACCAGTTCTAAAGGAACACCTGCTCGTAGAAATGAGAGGTCGGTCCAAGGGCTGAAAAGACGGTGACAGACCGGCGTGATGGCCACGCGATGTGTCCCGTGGCGCCATGCCCATCTCGGGACTCGAATCTGGAGCCGGTGCTGAAGTGGCCTCATATGCATCAACCCGAGCAGGGTGGCCACCGCTGAGGACACCATATGCCCCAGGAGCCTCTGAAAAATTTTCAGTGGAACCGCTGTTTTCTGTTTGAACACCTTCAAACAGGCCAGCACCAACTGGGCACACTCGTTCGTAAGGCGCGCCGTCAAGGAGACTGAGTCCAACTCCAATCTGAGAAAAGAGATGCTCTGAACCGGGAGGAGCTTGCTCTTTTCCCAGCTGACCCGAAGCCCTAGTCGGCTGAGGTGTGAAAGCACCAAGTCCCTGTGTGCGCACAACATGTCTCGAGAGTGAGCTAGGATTAGCCAGTCATTGAGAATGCGAATACCCACCTTCCTTAACTCGTATAGGTGCGAGGAGACAGAGACAGGCCGAAAGGGAGGACTTTGTACTGATACGCCTGACCCTCGAATGCGAATCGCAGGAAGGGTCTGTGTCAAGGAAGGATCGAGACGTGGAAGTACGCATCCTTCAGGTCTACCGCTGCAAACCAATCTTGATGCCGGATGCTCACCAGAATGCCTTTTTGTGTCAGCATCTTGAACGGGAGTCTGTGTAAAGCCCGGTTCAGTACTCGCAGGTCCAAGATTGGCCGCAACCCACCGCCTTTTTTCGGTACGATGAAGTAGGGGCTGTAAAACTCTTTCTTCATCTCGGCTGGAGGGACAGGTTCTATCGCGTCCTTCCGTAGGAGGGTAGCGATCTCCGCACGCAGGGTGGCAGCGTTTTCGCCCTTGAACAAGGTGAAGTGAATACCGCTGAACCTGGGCGGGCGTCTGGTGAACTGAATTGCGTAGCCGAGTCGGATTGGAAAGCGTGAGCCATGCGTCCAAGTTCTGCACGAGGGGGACGAAAGGGACAACGTCGTCGGACGTACCGGCAGGTGGGGCCTCTGTGGTACACAGCCACCCCCAATGGCTGTGTGCCTCTGTGGCACACAGCCATTGGGGGTGGCTGTGTGCCACAGCTGGGCACTCAGGGGCGGAAAAGCCACCGCTGGAGCACCAGTCCTGCAAGAAAAAGCCCGTGGATCGTAGTCGTGGTGACAACCGTACACACCGGGTATGTGACCTAGGGAGGAAGGAAGCCACTCTTTTGCTAAACTGTTGGGCACCGCAGCCACTTGGGAATGCGGCGAAATCAAACAATAAGGCAACAAAAGATTTTCCACCCAGCCCTCCACCGGGGGATGGAGTGGTCTTCTTACCAGCTCCATGTGAGTGGGTTCCCTCGTCCATGGGTCGCCCATCTCAGGGGCGCTTTGAGTACCTCTGTGGGTTCTTCGGCGCCGGCTGTGAGATGGGTGGTGTTGGCTTCCTGCGGTGGGCTCCACGCCGGGGCCGGGCCGAAGGGGCGGGCTGTGAAATGGGGGCAGCAAGGAACCGTGTCTTGTCGGCCTCGCCCATCTCGACCAGGTTGAGCCAAAGGTGGCGCTCCTAGACCACTAGTGTGGCCATCGTCCGCCCGAGAGACCGTGCTGTGACCTTCGTCGCTTGGAGAGTGAGGTCGGTCGCCGAGCGCAGTTCCTGCATCAAATCTGGGGCAGAACTACCCTCGTGCAGTTCTTTCAGCACCTTGGCTTGGTGGACCTGCAGGAGAGCCATGGCGTGCAGGGCAGAGGCGGCTTGTCCAGCAGCACTGTAGGCTTTAGCCGTCAGGGACAACGTGAACCTACAGGGCTTGGACGGGAGCTTAGGGCGTCCACGGCAGGTGGTGGCGCTCTGCGGGCATAGGTGCACCGCGAGCGCCTTATCCACCGGGGGAACTACCGTATAGCCCCTGGACGCCCCGCCATCGAGCGTAGTGAGAGCGGGGGAACTGCAGAATCGGGGCTGGGCAGTAAATGGTGCTTCCCACGACTTCGTTAGCTCCTCATGCACTTCCGGGAAGAATGGCACTGGAGCGGGGTGTGGCTGCTTTGAGCGGCGCCGCGAGCCCAGAAACCAATCATCAAGCCGTGAGGGTTCAGGGGAGAGCGGAGGGTTCCACTCTAACCCGACGCTCCCGGCCGTCCGGGAAAGCATGTCCGTCATTTCGGCATCGGCCTGTTACTGGGCAATCGTCCCCAAAGGGGGAAGCCCAGCTGAGGCTTCTGCGTCCGACTGGACAAGCCCGCTCTCCGATGCTGCGCTCGAGAGCTCATCATCTTCGCAGGCTCCGAACAAGAATCCAGACTCTCCGTGAGATGAGCTGGCAAACTCATCCGGAAGCCCGATTGGGGCAGACGAGCGTGCTGGGGAATGGGAGGTCCGCGGGGGGATACCCGGCGGAGACGATCCCATTTGGGTCCCCAAATCGCTCCCGGTGCTAGCCGTGCTGGCCTCATACCCGTAGGTAGAAGGTCCGAGGCAGGGAGCCGCTGGGGTGGCTTGCTTTCTTACAAAAGCAAGCCGCGACCGCAACGTAGTCATGGTCATGTTCTCGCAGTGAGAACATGAACCATCCAGAAATGCTGCCCCTGTGTGGGTCACGCCCAGACACGAAAGACAGCGATCATGATCATCCGAAGTTGAGAGATAATGACCGCAACCAGGAATAACACACAATCAGAAAGGCATCTTTAAAAAGACGTTCTGTGTGTGCCGCTCTTTTAGAGAAATATATACTCTTTTAGAGGGGAAAAGCTCTTTCAGAAAATATACTCTCTAGTTTTTCTGCCGAAGCGCCCAGGGGCGTTCTCTGCAGTGCACCAGTGCAGAGGAGGGAGAAGCCGCTGAAATGCACCGTCAGATCTAGCAGAGGTGAATGAACAGTAGTATTCAGCTCAATGAACATGACCGTTCGGCTCCGAAGAGAAAATCTGAATGAGTGGTTGCATACCAGCTCCTTTTATACCCATATGTCCGGGGGAGTGGCATGCAAATACCACTTGCCAATTTTCATTGGCCTTTTATCAAAGACCAGAGGTGTCTCGGGCTCCCAAGAGTGACCCCTAGTGTCACTACATCGACACAACATCAAGTGAGTGACAGATAGGGAACTGCATGTTTGCCCTACATTACAAAAAATAACTTGGCTTAGGTGGTTGGGGAAAAGAAAATATTGATATTCTACTTTGTGTGGTTCAAAAGTACTGATTAAACTAGATACATAAAGTTTGTCAAGACAAACTATAATGTTGGTCTGACAAAACCTTGTCTGAAAGTTTAAAATAGTTTTAAATGCTTGAAGTTAGAAATTTTTACAGGTTTTACTGTCAGTAAGAAAGAAAGAAAGAAAGAAAGAAAAGAGCATCTTAAAGCAGATTAAATGGCTTGTGTGTAAGTTTTGACAGCTGGAGTTTGAAAACATGAACATTCCAAAACAGACTTGTTTTGAACATTTAAACATTATGTCAATGTAATGTAGTCTAGGGGATTTTTGGACACTTTAAAAAGGCTTAAATGATGCCTTTGCAGAGCTTTTCAATGGAAGACGAATAATGGTAGCCAAGCTGTAGGGTCGTTCCAAACAGAATCCCAAAATTTACCAAATGACCACTATTTTTGAGCCCCACACTTTTCAGCCCTTCAAAGCTCTCACAATGTAGGGTAAAGTCTTTGAAGGAAACAGGGTGTAGGGATGATCACTTCAGAATGGAATGCACTCCATCATTCAGATGACTTGAGAAGATATAGCAGCGCAAGCCAGAACTGCCTGAACTCTTTGTCAAATTTCACCAAACCCTTGCATAGATACTGTAGGAGCCTACTGTATTTGTTAAATTCATCAATATTTAAAGTGTTTGATGAAGTTAAAGTATTTCATCATTTATTATGGTCCCTGTAAATATCTGCATTTAGTATGCATAATTTGTAGTATTTACATTGAGTTTACATTATGTTAAATTGGTATTGTCTCTTTAAGAACAGTGGCTGTTCAGTGAACGTGTTTCTGTTGAGTGGTTTCTTTACCACATCTGTGCTGTGTTTGAATTATTCTGACTGTAAATAACAGAACAGGTATAAAAAGAGACTTAAATCAATGAAAATAGATTGCACAGATCTCAACTTTAAAAGATAATTGGACCAAGGGGCCCTAAAAGAAAATTGGCCCCGGGGCCCTTATTAGTCATAATCCATCCCTGTTGATTGGCACATGTTGATGACATCAAAAGGCAGTGATTGGTTGACAGAAATGTTATTCCAGGTTCAACAAATGATGTTGATCCAAGAACATGTCCTACTTGGCAAAATCACAGCAACCGATCAGAAGCATCTAGTACATACAAAATACAACAGCTGGACACAGAATTACAGTTTAAGATTAATATTATATGTTTGAGTTTTTATGCAGGAATGTGCAAAGGAAATTATGTTCAAACAGACCTGGGTTTGTAGAGGTAGTATTATAAATCTGAAAAATAAAATGTAAAAATAGTTATTTTCATTTTTATTTTGACCACATGGGTTTGTATAGGCAGCATGTATAAATATCAATTTACATGTTTTTTTACATGCACATACATTTCATATTGCACCATACTGTACTGCACTATACTGTACCATGGCTTGGATAAACATCATGTGATAGTATTTTAGATGCTTTGTTTATGACAGTGTGCTCAGTGCATCTGGTTGAAAAACAAAATGAAGTAGCTTAAATATAGCAAGCTAATTTTGGCGTGTAGCTTGTACTGTAACTTGCTACTTTCTCTAAGGTGTAGCTTTTAGCTTAGCTTAACTAATTTCTTTGTTGAGTACTTTGGTAGCTTAGCTAGCTAAATTTTTTGAGTAGCTTACCCAACACTGCCCTCCGCTATGTGCTATGGTCCTTTTCGTGTGAATGATTGCTTCAGAGAATGATGGGGTGACCCAAGTGCTTGATATGGGCGGGTACTCACCGGTACGCAGTAGGCTGCACTTCTCTAATTTAGTCAACAGAGCACAACAGTTTTTCTTGTGTAGCAACACTTCTCAGAGTCTCCCGGTACGATATAATTTCTTTATTTGATACGGCCAGCAAATTTATCTGACCCTCCGATGGATTTTGATAAAATTGTGTCACAGTGTAAACATCTGAGCGCTCTCTGCGCAACACTCAGCGGTGAGTTTAACAACACTCAGCGGCATGTGCAACAGCATCAGCAGTCGTCAAAAGCAATCCGTGGTCCAGTTCCAGACCGGAGTGCATGTGTTTAAGCTTGTCTGGGCTTAGTTCATTTACACTGCTCTATAAAACATGAACCAGCAACTTTTAGGTGAGCACATTGTAGGAACAGTCTGTGTGTTAGGAATTAATTTAAACTGTCCTTATTCAACGTCATTATTATGTAAGGAAATGTATAATGGAATTAGTTGCGTTCCACAACCATTATAAGAAAGATAAATGACAAATAAGTAGATAATGTGTCTGAATAAAATTTTCCACCATTAAAATCGTAATACAACGTCTCGTTGTATCCATTCACAATTTCTATTGTAAGGAATTAGCTTTAATAAGGGAATTATGATTAATTCAATTATTGGAGTAATATTATTCTCATGGCTTATTGAAAATAATATCACACATATTTTAGGTATAGCTTTGAAGCAGATCTTTTAAAATCAAGTGATGAGGTTATTTATCAAAATATACCACTGTCAAATTATCTTTGAATAGAAATAAACTATACTGCTATTCTAAACAAAAACTAATCTAACACATACAACATGAAACAGGTTGGTGAGTCAAGTGACAGAATGTGAAATAAATTACCAATACAGAGAAAATGAACTTTAGAGTCTGTAGACAAAGCCTTAAGAACCATTTATCCTTCTTTGAGTCTAAATCGATTAGCAATTGGATTACCCAAAGTATTTAAATAATACACCAGCACTTTCAGCAAAAGTCTGGAGATGTACTTGCCTGTCGTTGCGTTTCCTTGCATTGCTTTTCCTTGCTATGGCTTGGTTCTTTGTCTCTTTGTAGAAAGTTCATTCCATTGATGTCTTGGACTCTGTTATGATCGTGGATAATTATTGTCTCGATGGATGATGAGGCAGGCTTTGAAGCGAGGCCTTCTGCAAGGAGGACTCGCTACTCCCGTTGGGTGTGTGAACTGTAGAGCAGAGAATGAGAGGTTTCCTCGGGACTTTGTGTCCCGGGTTTCCTTGGACTCTAAATGGCACTGAGTCTGCAAGCCACGAGGGCAAGAGCACGGAGGAGTTGCAGAGGAAGTGAAGAGCAAGAGAGCCGAAGAAGAGAGGAGACCACCACCGAGGACTTCTTCCTTGGTAGAAAATTTTGAGCTGAAACTGGTCGCACCCCAAAGGTGTCCTGAGCCAATCAGAAGTGGCTTTTCAGAGACACATGGTCAACTGGTCTGTCCTTTTCACAGTTGATTTACAATCCTTTGTATGGAGAATTCTTACAAACTTCCCACTCATAATAGTGCATGTTTAATCATCAACTTTTATATCTTGGATACAACTGAATATATAAAAAATTAATTAACATAAACATTCCTGAAATGCAGAAAGAATTTCAACGATAGTAAACATGAGGTGTTTTATCCTGAATAGTTACCATTCTTAGTAAAAAATGACATGAATAACACAAGATTAAAGAGTATCGATTTGTCAGTTATAAGTGATTACAAATCACTACACATATTTTAAAAGGTACATCAGGCTATAATCATTAATTTGTCAATTATAAAAGTAATCACAGGTCAAAGTAATTTTCAGAATTATCTAGCAAGGGTAGGTACTGTGTACATTTTGGGTCCAAATGCATTCTGTACATTTTAGAGGGTTAACTCAGCGAAGTACAGTGACTTTGTGTGAAATGTTCATGGATTCCTTTTTAGCTGCTGTTTGCAGAATAATGATCACGATGTCTCATGATCTGATGAGTCTAGTTTAAGTGTAGCAAATTGGTTTATATCGAAGGACAAAACAGAGTGTGTTTTAAGCCTTTCCCAGGGTTTCCAGGGAGTGTGTTCTCTGTCTTTTATTTCCTGTAACCTTTGCCCTTACGGTCTCTTGGCAGAGATGGTCTTGATGGCAGTATCAGGCGATAACTATGTGTGGGGGTATTTCCTCAGAAGCATGAAGATCTCAAGTCATGTGCTATCTGGACATGTCCCTTTTGTTAGTTTTATTGGCCAGATGTGAGCTTTAGCTAGACTTCTTGGCACCTGGTCAAGCAGATTAATTTATTTATGATGTTGAGGAATTCCAGGATTAAAAGTTTGGGTTTTCTAGATTCAAGTCATATTGCAGCAATTATTCACTCTTCTGCATCTAATATCCTACAACATTTTATTGCATCTTATTCAGTCAAAATGTATTTATGTAAATTGCTTATCAGTTGCAGTCAAAACTAGACTTAAAAAATACTTCACAGCAGTTACAGAAGTGATGTCAGCTCATATGCACATGATGATGAAAACCGAACCTTTAAAGAAAATACACATAAACGTTTGCTTTTATTATCCATTCTTCAAGTGTTAAACTGGCGTGTCTTATGGTCTGTCGTGCTTGTTAAAAGTGATAACATGAAGCGTCATTAAACCTGCATACATGCATATATCTGGATTGTGTTTAGTTCATAATAATCAGACGTGTGTCTGAGTTCTCAACAGTAGCGGATCCTGGCATAGGTGATATAGGCAGTCGCCTAGGGTGGCAACACTCTCTGGGGCGGCACAACAGGGTACCTGATCGCCCCCCCCAGAGCTTGCAAGATCGCAATGGGAAAAAGGTGCCCCGAACTGTGCTGCCCTGCCCCTGGCCCGCGATGGGAGAAAGGTGCCCCAAATTGTGCCACCCCGCCCCCGGAAGATTGCGAGGTGAGAAAGTTGCCCCAAATCTAGCCACCCCACCCCGCAGAGAGCTCGCAAGATCACGATGGAGGGAAGGAGCCCCGAGTTGTTCCTAACATTTCTGTGACACGCACTCATGAGAGGGATGACGTAAGCTCGTTGGTAAGGTCACGCGTCATGTGGAAGTGGAGGCAGGAAGTGCATCATTGTTTACAAGAGAAACTTGCAAAGACCACAGACCAAGCGCCGTTTACAAACCAAAACAGTCCAAAACAATAAAAAAAAAAAAAAGAAAAAGAATTTCCAAATAATAATAAAAATAAAAAAACATTACTGCAGTAAATAACCATCCTTTATTTCAGAGCAATGCCGTTGCGTTATCTACTTGTGCTTTTTCTTTAGCAGAACTATATAGGCTATATGACTGTCAGAAATTCAAGCCACACAAATTGTAGAAACCAAGTGCGAGAGCGTTTACTGAGATTCACAGGATTTACAGGGTTTACACAATGAGATCAATGGTACAGGTGATATCACACAGAAGAGAAGCTTCACAAACTTATTTATGCAGGCAGTGATGAGCAAGTGAATTGAGTGCAGGTGCGATGAATTAGAAATCGAGTGATGAGGAATGGAGCGCTGAGGGAGGTGCAGAGCCCAAGGGAGGCGTGACAATGACTAAGTTTTCACACATACCTGAGTTTGCTGGAAAAACAGCATGGGCACAGCCGATGAATTCAGATATCGACCCTTTGTTTCTTTCGATGGTCTGAAATCCTCAGGAGTAAAATGTTCACTGCACACCCTCCAATATTTGAGAGAATGTAGGGGTGTACTGATATCCAGGTTTAGCGCAATAAGCCAGAGCTTCAATCGCTCATGATCATAAATAAGCAATCGATAAAATGTTAATATTTTTCCCGCCGTGCATTTTCTTTGGGGTTTCTGAAGGTTGAAGCATCCAGGATACACACGCCAAATGACCATTTTGAACAATACACTTATACAAATACAAATCTACAGCAAAGACAATTAAACTTTTGTACAGCACTGCTCCACTTGTAAACATTGACGCGCTTCCTGCCTCCTCCTCCACGTGATGCATGACCTTACCAACGAGCTTATGTCATCCCTCTCATGAGCACGTCACAGAGATGTATGGAAGCGAACATTTGTAGTTAAAAAGTATTTAAGTATTGTTTTGTTTCTAAAAATAATCAATCGTTTCGGTTCAGATGAACTCTGTTTGTCGACTGGAGTCGTGTGAATTATTTTGATGCACCCTAAATATGCATTTTGGACCGTCAAAAAATGGAGTACATTCACTTGCATTGTTTGAAGAGGGAGGCCTGAAATAAAATCCTAAAAATCTTAAATTCTGTTTTGATGAAGAAAGAAACTCAGATACGTCTTGGATGGCCTGAGGGTGCTTCAGAACTACTAGTATCACAGCTTGGGCTGTTTCTAACATGTTATTGGAGAAACAAGGATGTGTGTGTGTGTGTGTGTGTGTGTGTGAGTGAGAGAGAGAGAGAGAGAGAGAGAGAGAGAGAGAGAGAGAGAGAGAGAGAGAGAGAGAGATGAAGCGTGTGCGATCACCTGTTGATGATGCTGTAGTCTGTTAGTCAGCTTTCTGAAGGTAATGTCATTTTGGTGAAATGCATCCTTTTTTCTCAGTGGAAAAATAGTCATCCAAGCGGGGGTATTCTTCGCTATTTTGTGGTAGCCGGTGCGCAAGAGTCTTTCGCTATAGAAACCACAATTTCCTCCGCCATTTTGTCCTCTCCAATGTGAAAAGTCTGGTAAGATGTAAGTGCCTTGAGTTTGTGTAATTAAACAGTCTGTTGTGTCTCTCATCTGTGTTGAGCCTTAATGCTGAAGTTGTTAGTTTAAAGCTGTTTAAAGCTATTTCCTAACTTTAGTAGTGTAGTAGTAATATGAGCGATTACGAAGTGCTGTTGAATATAAACACTAAGTGAGGCTGACACACTTCACATCACCAATTGGCTCATATTACACACAAAAATGGTCTTTTGCTCCACCTGCTGGCTAAAATATGTGATGTCACAAAATTAAATGTAAAGAGACAGATGGCTCTTAACACATCTGCACTGCTCTTACACTTTAGTTTAGAATGGCATGAACACAAGCGGAGTGATACACACAGTGAAGCGTCTGAGTGCTGATGGTGTGAGACCATCATTCCTCATGGAACATCTCTCGTCCAATCAGATTCAAGGACTGGACTAACTGTTTTGTGTGTATATATGTGTATATATATATATATATATATATATATATATATATATATATATATATATATATATACACACACATATACAAGTGCATCTCAATAAATTAGAATGTCGTGGAAAAGTTCATTTATTTCAGTAATTCAACTCAAATTGTGAAATTCGTGTATTAAATAAATTCAGTGCACACAGACTGAAGTAGTTTAAGTCTTTGGTTCTTTTAATTGTGATGATTTTGGCTCACATTTAACAAAAACCCACCAATTCACTATCTCAAAAAATTAGAATATGGTGACATGCCAATCAGCTAATCAACTCAAAACACCTGCAAAGGTTTCCTGAGCCTTCAAAATGGTCTCTCAGTTTGGTTCACTAGGCTACACAATCATGGGGAAGACTGCTGATCTGACAGTTGTCCAGAAGACAATCATTAACACCCTTCACAAGGAGGGTAAGCCACAAACATTCATTGCCAAAGAAGCTGGCTGTTCACAGAGTGCTGTATCCAAGCATGTTAACAGAAAGTTGAGTGGAAGGAAAAAGTGTGGAAGAAAAAGATGCACAACCAACCGAGAGAACTGCAGCCTTATGAGGATTGTCAAGCAAAATCGATTCAAGAATTTGGGTGAACTTCACAAGGAATGGACTGAGGCTGGGGTCAAGGCATCAAGAGCCACCACACACAGACGTGTCAAGGAATTTGGCTACAGTTGTCGTATTCCTCTTGTTAAGCCACTCCTGAACCACAGACAACGTCAGAGGCGTCTTACCTGGGCTAAGGAGAAGAAAAACTGGACTGTTGCCCAGTGGTCCAAAGTCCTCTTTTCAGATGAGAGCAAGTTTTGTATTTCATTTGGAAACCAAGGTCCTAGAGTCTGGAGGAAGGGTGGAGAAGCTCATAGCCCAAGTTGCTTGAAGTCCAGTGTTAAGTTTCCACAGTCTGTGATGATTTGGGGTGCAATGTCATCTGCTGGTGTTGGTCCATTGTGTTTTTTGAAAACCAAAGTCACTGCACCCATTTACCAAGAAATTTTGGAGCACTTCATGCTTCCTTCTGCTGACCAGCTTTTTAAAGATGCTGATTTCATTTTCCAGCAGGATTTGGCACCTGCCCACACTGCCAAAAGCACCAAAAGTTGGTTAAATGACCATGGTTTTGGTGTGCTTGACTGGCCAGCAAACTCACCAGACCTGAACCCCATAGAGAATCTATGGGGTATTGTCAAGAGGAAAATGAGAAACAAGAGACCAAAAAATGCAGATGAGCTGAAGGCCACTGTCAAAGAAACCTGGGCTTCCATACCACCTCAGCAGTGCCACAAACTGATCACCTCCATGCCACGCCGAATTGAGGCAGTAATTAAAGCAAAAAGTAGCCCCTACCAAGTATTGAGTACATATACAGTAAATGAACATACTTTCCAGAAGGCCAATTCACTAAAAATGTTTTTTTTTTATTGGTCTTATGATGTATTCTAATTTTTTGAGATAGTGAATTGGTGGGTTTTTGTTAAATGTGAGCCAAAATCATCACAATTAAAAGAACCAAAGACTTAAACTACTTCAGTCTGTGTGCACTGAATTTATTTAATACACGAGTTTCACAATTTGAGTTGAATTACTGAAATAAATGAACTTTTCCACGACATTCTAATTTATTGAGATGCACCTGTGTGTATATATATATATATATATATATATATATATACACACACTACCGGTTAAAACTTTTGAAACACTTGACTGAAATGTTTCTCATGATCTTAAAAATCTTTTGATCTGAAGGCATATGCTTAAATGTTTGAAATTAGTTTTGTAGACAAAAATATAATTGTGCCACTATATTAATTTATTTCATAATAAAACTAAAATGTAATTTAAAAAAAAAAAAGTTTTTGAAATTGATGACTTGGACCAAATAATAAAGAAAAGCAGCCAATAAGTGCCCAACATAGATGGGAACTCCAATAATGTTTAAATTGCATCCCAGGGTGACACCTCAAGAAGTTGGTTGAGAAAATGTCAAGAGTACATGTCTGCAAATTCTTGGCAAAGGGTGATTACTTTGAAGATGCTAAAATATAACACAGTTTTGATTTATTTAGGATTTTGTTTAGTCACAACATAATTCCCATAGTTCCATTTATGTTATTCCATAGTTTTGATGACTTTACTATTATTCTAAAATGTGATAAAACATTTTTTTTTATTATAATAAATAATGAGTAAGTGTTTCAAAACATTTGACCAGTAGTGACATACATACATTCACACAAATGAATATTTTTAGAAGAATATTTCAGCTCTGTAGGTCCAATAAATGCAAGTGAATGTTGGCCAGAACTTTGAAGCTCCAAAAAGCACAAAAAAGACTCCAGTAGTTAAATCTATGTCTTCAGAAGCGACATGATAGATGTGGGTGAGAAACAGATTAATATTTAAGTCCCTTTTTACTCTAAATCTCCACTTACACTTTCAGACGTGAAAGTGAAACTAAACAGGCATCAAATGTGACTTTCAGATGTGAAAGTGGAGATTTAGAGTATAAAAAGGACTTAAATATTGATCTGTTTCTCATGTTGTTGTTGTTGATATTAAGGGGGGCGCCACGTCAGATCTCGCCTAGGGCACCAAGTAAGCCAGAACTTCCACTGGTTCTCAATCCCAAACATCATCAGATCAATTTGTTCTCTGCTTACCAATGATTATCTGCACAAATATCTGTTTCCTGCACAAATTCACCATATGTGCATGACAAGGAAAGACTCATTTTCCCCTCCTGAATGGGAGGATAATAGAGAAAAAGGAAGAACAGGCATTGCATTTTTATTTCATTATTTTATCTAAAAAGACAGTACTACATTACATTGTCATTGTTTTCTTATGAGGTTAATATTGTCAAAGATATACAGACTTTAGCAGATCTAAATGTTCTTCCTCTGTTTTCATAAACAATAACATTACATTGAACGTTTTTATTTTCAAAGTAAAATTAATCGAAACCTATTGGTTATTTGAGGGTGTCAGTTTTGTTCTTGAGCCAGATCTTAAAAAGGAATTTATGGCAAAACCTTAAATAATTAAATACCCCTGACTATTTTAATGTAAACAAATACACATTATTAACAGTGTTTTGTTTTTAATGTTACTATGTTAGTTACAATAAAAGTGTTAGGTAAGAAAAATATGGAAAAATGTTTGGCCCCCATTGAATTTTCATCTGGATCATCTAGCTTACGAAGAAAGTAGTTTAAGAGCCCTGCTGTATAGTAACCCCCAAATGTACTTATTTATTTTTGAATAAACATATGCTGTGAACAAAAGCGGTTTCCGAGTATCATTTACCAAATAAATAAATAGATAAATTCAAATTTAAAACTAACACAGAATGTACCTGCACTTTTTTCTTCCACTTCAAGCACTGGGTGAACCTTAAAAGTAAGAGAAAAAAAAAGTCATGGTTACTTGCGTAACCTCCGTTCCCTGATGGAGGGAATGAGATGTTGTGTCAATGTAGTGACACTAGGGGTCACTCTTGGGAGCAACAAACACCTCTGCTTTTTAAAAAAAAGGCCAATGAGAATTGCCGAGTGGAATTTGCATGCCACTCCCCCTTACATATGGGTATAAAAGGAAATGGTATGCAACCACTCATTCAGGTTTTGTGCTGAGGAGCCGAGACCAGGTCCCGGCCATTTCAGCGGGTAGTTCAGTGTTGTGGCAAGAGGGACACAACATCTCGTTCCCTCCATCAGGGAACGGAGGTTACGAAAGTAACCATGACCATCTGTCACTCACTCGAGGTTGTGTCGATGTAGTGACACTAGGGGTCCCTATACAAAACGCCACAACAATCTGAACTGTGTTACATGAACTGGCGGTGTGTGACAGACAGACCACTGTGTGCCTCGTAGCCAGGTCACCAGGCCGTCACGTAACCTCCCCCAACGCTCTTATGAGCATCGAACGGTCCTACAGGAACAAGTTGACTGCCCAACAATAGGGACAAGCTAGCCCAGCCAAGGCCTCTTTCCCTCTCTTTTCTCCCCAAAAAGAGTGGAATTTGTTAACCGACTGGGAGCATAAGTGTCTACGTCGGGGGGTGTCCCTCCCAAGGGGAAGACACCGCAGAGACCACACCCGGAACTTACCTGCTCGGGCCTGCCAATACACAGGACGAGACCGGCTCAACCCGGAGATTGTAGAACCTCGCAAAGGTGTTGGGTGCTGCCCAGCCCACAGCTCTGCAGATGTCTGCCAAAGAGGTGCCACTGGCCAGGGCCCAGGAGGCCACCAAACTCCTGGTAGAGTGGGCTCATAACCCCACAGGGGGTGGCACGTCCTGAGTCTGATATGCCATTGTGATGGTGTTGATGACCCAGTGGGCGATCCTTTGTTTGGAGACAGCGCTTCCTTTCCGCTGTCCACCAAAGCAGACAAAGAGCTGCTCAGAGCTCCTAAAGCTCTGCGTGCAATCCAAATAGATGCATAAAGCTTGCACTGGACACAGCAACGCCAAGGCTGGGTCTGCCTCCTCCTGGGGCAGCGCTTGCAGGTTCACCATCTGATCCCTAAAAGGGTTCGTGGGAAACTTTGGCACATAGCCCGGTCAGGGTCTCAGGATCACGTGAGAGTAACCCGGACCAAACTCCAGGCATGATTTGCTGACCGAGAATGCCTGCAGGTCCCCTACCCTTTTGATAGAAGTGAGTCAGGAGGGCAGTCTTCAAAGAGAGTGCCTTAAGCTCAGCTGACTCCAAGGGCTCAAAGGGAGCTCCCTGAAGACCCCGAAGGACTACAGAGAGGTCCCACAAGGGGACGAGGCACGGTCTGGAGGGATTCAACCTCCTAGCGCCTCTCAGGAACCTGATGATCAAGTCGTGCTTCAAGTACTTACCATCTACTGCATCGTGATGAGCCGAAATAGCAGCTACATACACCTTCAAGGTGGAGGGGGACAGCCACCCCTCCAGCCTCTCCTGCAGGAAGGAAAGCACTGATCCGACTGCGCATCTCTGGGGTCTTCGCATCTGGAAGAACACCACTTAATGAACAGACACCACTTCAAGTCATACAGGCGCCTTGTAGAGGGGGTCCTATCCTGAGTGATCGTGTCAACCACCGCGGGTGGTAGGCCACTTAGATCTTCCGCGTCCCGTCCAAGGGCCAGATGTGGAGATTCCAGAGGTCTGGTCATGGGTGCCAGATGGTGCCCCGTCCCTGAGAAAGAAGGTCCTTCCTCAGGGGAATTTGCCGGGGGGGGGAGGGGGCTGTCGCAAGGAGCGTGAGATCCAAGAACCACGTCTGTGGGCCAGTAGGGTGCTACTAGGACGATCTGCTCCTCGTCCTCCCTGACCTTGCACAGGGTCTGTGTGCCAGCACATCTATACCGAGGGGTGCCTCGGTCAGGGCGTACCAAAGTGGGCAGTGGGAGGATTCCCGGGAAGCAAACAGGTCTACCTGTGCTCGACCGAATTGACTCCAAATCAGCTGGACCACCTGAGGGTGGAGTCTCCACTCTCCCCTGAGGATAACCTGATGTGACAGTGCGTCTGCTGTGGTGTTGAGGTTGCCCGGGATGTGAGTGGCTCGTAGTGAATTGAGGCGCTGCTGACTCCAGAGGAGGAGACGGTGGGCGAGTTGTGACATGCAACGGGAGTGTAGACCGCCTTGACGGTTGATATATACGCTACCGTTGCTGTGTTGTCCATCCGGACCAAAACATGCTTCCCCTGGATCAACGGCCGAAATCTCCGCAGGGCGAGCAGAATTGCCAACAACTCTAGGCAGTTAATGTGCCAACAAAGCCGCGGGCCAGTCCAGGAGCCGGCGGCTATGTGCCCATTGCATATGGTGCCCCAGCCCATCTTGGAGGCATCTGTTGTAACTACGACGCACCTGGAGACCTGCTCTAGGGGAACCCCTGCCCATAGAAATGCAAGTCGGTCCAAGGACTGAGGAGGTGGCGACAGATCGGCATGATGGCCACGCGATGTGTCCCGTGGCGCAATGCCCATCTTGGGACTCGAGTCTGAAGCCAGTGCTGAAGCGGTCTCATATGTATCAACCCAAGCAGTGTGGCCGCCGCTGAGGATGCCAAATGCCCCAGGAGCCTCTGAAAAAGTTTAAGTGGAACCGCTGTCCTCCGTCTGAACGCCTTCAGACAGTTCAGCACCGACTGTGTGTGCTCATTTGTGAGGCACGCTGTCATCGAGACTCAACTCCAAACCGAGAAAAGAGATGCTCTGAACCGAGGAGAGCTTGCTCTTTTCCCAGTTGACCCGAAGCCCCAGTCGGCTGAGGTGCCAGAGCATGAGGGCCCTGTGTGCGCACAGCAACTCTCGAGAGTGAGCTAGGATTAGCCAGTCATCGAGATAGTTGAGGATGACTTCCCTTAGTGGGGCAAGGCTGCCTCTGCAACCTTCGTGAAGACACGAGGGGACAAAGACAGGCCGAAGGGGAGGACCTTGTACTGATACACCTGGCCTTCGAAGGCAAACTGCAGGAAGGGTCTGTATCGAGGTAAGACCAAGACATGGAAGTACGTGTCCTTCAGGTCTACCACCACAATCCAATCTTGATGCCAGACGCTCGCTAGGATGCGTTTTTGCGTCAGCATTTTGGACGGAAGTCTGTGCAAAGCTCAGTTCAGTACTCGCAGGTCCAGGATTGGTCTTAACCCACTGCCTTTCTTCAGTATGATGAAATAAGGGCTGTAGAACCCTTTCTTCATCTCAGCTTGAGGGACAGGCTCTATCGCGTCCTTGCGCAAAAGGGTAGCGATCTCCGTACGCAAAGTAGAGGCATTCTCGCCCTTCACCGAGGTGAAGCGGATGCCGCTGAACCTGGGCGGGCGCCTGGCGAACTGAATCACATAGCCGAGTTGGACGGTCTGGGTCAGCCATCACGACGGGTCGGAAAGCGCAAGCCACGCGCCCAAACTCCAGGCGAGGGGGACCAAGGGAATGATCACATCGGACATACCAGCAGGTGAGGCCTCGCGGCGGGGCGGAGCTCGAGGTGCCACGTCGTGGGTACTTGAGCCCTGTGGCCGTGCTGAGTCCAGGGACATCGAAGCACTTACCTGGCTCCTGCCGCCATAAGATTGGCCGAGGGGGCGAGGAGGAATCTTGTCCCCATAGTCCACCGGAACCAATCCTGTGTGGGCGTGTTTGTGCCACAAGGGCGGGGGGTCCGCCGCTGGAGCACCATACCTGCAAAAATGGGACGGTGGATGGTGGTTGTGACGACAGCCGTGCGCACCAGACATGTGACACAGGAGACGAGGAAACCATTCTTTTGTCAGGCTTTTGGGTGCCGCAGCCTCCTGGGCATGCAGCGACAAAAGATTCTCCTCCCGGCCCTCCACCGGGGGATGGAGTGGTCTGTCAACCAGCTCCAGAGAAGCAGGTCTCCTTGCCCCTGGGTTGCCCGTCTCGGGGGCGCTTCGAAGCCTTCCTCGGGTTCTTAGTGGCCGGCCGTGAGACGGATGGTGTCTGATTCCTGCGGAGGACTCCACACCGGAGCTGGGCCACGGGGGCAGGCTGTGGTGGAGCCGGTGTTGTTGCTGCAGGAGGATGCCCTTGGCGATGAGCAGACAGGGTGCGGGGTCTTAAGCCGCGCTGGGGCAGGATATGTTGTAAGGCCTCCGTCTGCTTCTTCACCGCCGAGAACTGCTGGGCAAAGTCCTCGATGGCGTCGCCAAACAGGCCAACCTGGGAAATGGGGGTGACAAGGAACTGTGCCTTGTCCCCCTCTCCCATCTCAACCGTTGAGCCAAAGGTGGTGCTCCTGGACCACCAGGGTGGACATCACCTGCCCGAGAGACCGGGCTGTGATCTTCGTCGCCCGGAGAGCAAGGTCGGTCGCCGAGTGCAGTTCCTGCATCAATCCCGGGTCAGAACTACCCTCATGCAGTTCTTTTAGCACCTTGGCTTGGTGTACTTGCAGGAGAGCCATGGCGTGCAGGGCGGAGGCTGCTTGTCCAGTGGCACCACAGACCACAGTCGTCAGGGATGACGTAAACCTACAGGCCCTGGACGGGAGCTTCAGGCGCCCATGCCATGTGTTGGCACAAGTGCACTGCGAGCACCTTATCCACCTGGCAGATCACCGAATACCCCCTGGCCACTCCACCATCGAGGGTATTGAGAGCGGGGGAGCTGAAAGACCGGGACTGGGCAGTAAAAGGTGCCTCCCACGATCTTGTCAGCTCCTCATGCACTTCCGGAAAGAAAGGGACCGGGGCGTGGCTGTGGGCGGCGCCCTGAGCCTAGGAACCAATCGTCAAGCCGTGAGGGTTCAGGGGAGAGTTCCACTCTAGCCCAATGCTCACAGCCGCCCGGGAAAGTATGTTCATCATTTCCGCGTCGGCCTGAGACTGGGCGACCATTCCCGAAGGAGGAAGCCCAGCCGAAGCCTCTGCGTCAGACTGGACGGGCCCGCTGTCTGATGCTGCGCTCGATAACTCATCGTCTTCCCGAGCTCCGAAAGAGAAGTCGAGCTTGCCCTTAGACGAGCCGGTGGTCTCGTCCGAGAGCCCGAACGGGGCAAGAGAGCGTGCTGGGGAATGGGAGGTCCGTGGGGGGATACCCGGCGGAGGTGGTCCCATTGATGTCCTCAAATCGCCCCCAGTGTTAACCGACGCGGCCTCAAACCCGTAGGTAGAAGGACCGGTAGGGGAGCCACTGGGTTGGCTTGCTTTCTTACCAGCTCCTTTTATACCCGTATGTCTGGGGTAGTGGCATGCAAATTCCACTTGCCAATTCTCATTGGCCTTTTTTCAAAAAAGCAGAGGTGTTTGTGGCTCCCAAGAGTGACCCCTAGTATCACTACATCGACACAACATCGAGTGAGTGACAGATAGGGGACATATGTTATAATGAAAAAATCTAAATGTGACAAAAGAAACTGACCAATAGGATATAAAATGAAAAACAAATAGTGAGTGAACTCAAAAATTAATTTTTAAGCTGATTATTAAAGGAGGTATGTTCTGGCATGACGTAAAGAAGTGTCTCATCAGTCTTCCATATGTTGACAGACGTTGATGCCACTTCAATGAATGGACCAGGACTCATTATCTCCAGGACTCATTATCTTATGACAAGACAGCTATGAACCATTTACTATATTTAAAAAGTATAAGACTTTTATCCTGATTAGTTTCCAGGTGCAAGACAGTGTCTTACTTTGTTTGTTCCATCTTTGATTATTTTCATTTTGATCGATGTATTCACACTCTAGTCTTGCCGCCTGTGGCAACTATTCTTGTTAAAATATTTTTTGTTGATTGTTATTTCAGACCTTTTCATGAAAAGATACACAGTACTTTATGACATTGGAGAAACCATTTTTAATATTTGGTCATCCATTCATAAGACTGTGGGTTGCAGAATAAATTTTTCATCAATTTGCATAGTGCTTTTTAATATAGACAGTGTTCCCAAGCAGATCAATGATACATTTTCTATCAGTCTTCATCTTCATCTCATTTGTATTATCAAGCAACACATTTTTTGAAGGCCGGCAACACTTCCAAAGAGGATAGGGTATAATCCTGAGTCTTAAAGAAATAGTTTACCCCAAACTTTCCATTTTTGTGTGAACTTTTCCTTTAACACCGAAGAATTGCATGTGTCTAGGGCTCTGGAGTTGACTTTTTTGTAATAATTACTAGGCCTGCTTGAAAATCAATTTGCATTAGCTATGAATCCTAATGAGTCCCTCAGGGTAAAAGCACTCTAGATTTTTACAAAGATTGTTCTCTTTAAGACATAGGTTAACCTCTGATATTTTATAACCTAAAATATTACTTACAGAGCCACGGGGAAGATAAAGCATTATTTTAACAGGGGAAAAGTCTAAATCAAGTTTTGTACTTTTTTTTAAATTACAACTGCTGTAAATGAAAGCATTGTCTGGGTACTTTTGTCTATAAACGAGAGGTACATTTTTCAAATTCAGATACACATACTGTAGGGTGTGTATCATTTCTCAGAGCAATCACTGAAAATCTCACCCCATGTATGTCATGGGATTATTCAGCCCCAGTTTGTTTCGTGTGTCTTTCCTTGTGTTGTTGCGGGTGTGGCGCTAATTATGCGGCGCCGTTGCTCAGCAACACTTATTACCAGCCGCTGCCTGATTAATGCGATGACTGCATGTTATCTCCTTTCCCCTTTATAAGCAGCCCTTTGTGTGAGTTGTGTTTGTCGGATCGTTCTCGTGTGTTGTGCTTTGTATCTCTCATGCTCACGCTCTTTTCTTGTTTTTAGTTGGATTTACCTTAACCTGTATTCCTTTACTCCAGTCATATATCTCTCTCAGTTCCCTCTGCAATTGGTCATCTTCGCCTTCACCATCCCACCTCACTGCAGTCATTGCCTGCCAAGCTTCATCGTCATCTTCATCATCATCGCCATTTGGATTACTCTTGCTATTGGACTGTCTGCGGTGTTTAACCACTCTATATTCCATTAAATATCATTTGAACTGTTTTCTGCATCTGGGTCGTCTATTTATCATAACAGTGTACAGTGTATCCATCTTCATCTTCCTAGCTGTTGTCATTGCATTTATTTGACAGATTTTAAATAAGGCACTTTAGATTGCAAAACCTGCTATGAAGTGTCTTTTAAAGAGGCCCCAGAGGAGAAGATTGGGACTGTGAAAAAGGATTGAGGGAGAATATGAAATATGATGAATACATAAATTCTGTCCTTTGAGGTGCGCAGATGATAAGTGTAGAGATTGCCCCATGACTCTAGCATTTAACGTTGTTGCACTTCAGAAACATTAAAGTCTGGTCTGTGAATATTTATGCCAGCCCTTTAATGTTTCGTCTATATGCCTGCATTTCTTGAGAGACAGCGAAAGGGCCATGGAAATTGATGACAAACCCTATCAACCAGGGACATGCGTTTCAACACAGAACACCATTACCAATTCTGAGAGCAATAAATATATATGAGAGTGAAAGTGAGCTAAGCTTTCACTCAATGTCAGTGAGGAAACATTAACTAAGAATAATAAATAAGTATTGTTCACTGTTAGTTCATGTTAACTAATGGTACCTTGTTGTAAAGTGTTACCAAAAAAGTTTTGCATTGCATGGAAAACAAATAACAGCATGCATGTTTGGAATGAGGGTAATTAGCTAAATAATGACAGATTTTTCATTTTTGGGTGACATATGTCTTTAAATAGTGATGATTTCAGAACACAGCAACATCATTTATGTAGATTTAATACATCACAGAGGTAATGGAGAGGAAGACATGCAAAATCCAAATTAAAGGTGTCTGAGATGGTGATTCAACTAGATAGCACATCAGAGGAAGTTGACACACTCCCGCTCTCTTCCTCTCTTACACACACACACACACACACACACACACACACACACACCCACCAGCCGAGCAGAAAATTCTGAGAGACATGGATGAAATGGTGTGATAAATTCAGCCGTCCTGCCTTTCTTCTCTTTCTTTTTTTTTCCACAGGCTCCCCAACTGACTAAAATGTCAGTGCTCAAGAAGGTGGAAATTACTGACAGTCCATCCAGATAAGACAAAAAAGTTAAAATGAAAAGAAAGAAAAAGAGCTACACTGGCCCCCTTTGAAACTTCATCAATGCAAATCCCCATATTAAATGGAATATACCGTAATTAATGAGTGTAGTTAATTTAAAAGAAGCACAACAATTGGGAAAGGGAGTTAAGATTTTAATTAAGCTTTTAATTTATACTTTTAATGTTCACAAGGATTTAATATCGCTAAAATTCTCTGAGTGACAATAACTTTGAAAGAAAAATGTTCAATGTAAAACTTTGATTCAAAAGTGAAGTGTGTCTTTTCTGCGGCACTACTGTCACCAAACGGAGTTTCAAAAATAATAACTGTAATCAAACAGATTTCAGGAACACTCCCTCTGTTTCCCATTGGTCACACAAACAGACAGTTTTACCCCCAAACTCTCAAACCATTGATTGAGCCAATGTTGGGCTCAATGAGATGCTAAATCATTAAGGATAACGATTAAACGAGAGCATAGCAAAACATGCAATTACTAAAAATCCTGAGCTCTCCATGTCTTTACACAACATACGGCATCTTTTACTTGGAGTGCAAATGTTATGGACACCGGCAATGTGGATTGTGTGCATAATACAACATTGATGGCACTCAGTACAGTTTGTTTCATAGAGTTTATTATTTTGAGAGCTGTAAAGTCCCAGTATTTTCATACCGTGTCTTGCGGTTGCATCTGTATTGATTTACTATAAGTATTCTTTTATTTTGTGACAATAAAGAATTTTGTTATTATAATTCTGCACTGCAAGGAATATTTCAACAATGTTTCCAATGTTGAGAACCATAGCCCTGGCTGTTCATCCATAGGTATTTTAAATGTTTGGTAAATGGGGTTTGCTACTTTGTGGCATTACAATATTGTAAACCATTTGCCCTCTCTCTCTCTCTTTAGCAAGTTTATATGTAACGTAACCACTATTGGCTGCTTTGTGTGGTATAATGAGCCACGTTTTCCTGGTATGTATATTTCTTAAGCACTTTTTATTTATTGTGGGGTTTTTGTATTTATAATTATCGTTTTATTTTTAGGGAGGCTGCACTGTAAAAAAGTCTACATTTATTGGTAAAAGACTGTAAAATAATTGATTAATGAATATTAGATGTAAAATATACAGTAAAAAATGTATATTTTTAAGACAATACAGTAGTTTTTACAATAAAATGTTGTAAAAATTACACTTTTTAGATGTAAAAAGTATGATTTTCCTGTATAATTAATGGTAAAAATTCACATTATGTTTAACAAGAGTACATGTACTTTTTACAGTAAATTATTGTTAAAATTACAGTAAAAAAATAAAAAATAATTATCGGGCATTCCCACAATTCCCTGCATGACCCATCATATTTCATTATATTTTATGGGAATAGTATATTTCTTCGTATTTTTAATATCAGTTGCGTACATTAGGGTGTTCTGTTTTATATTTGATGTAGTTTAATTAATGTTTACTGCATTATTTAAATTACCCTGATGGTGTTTGGTGTTTGTGTGACACTGAGCAGTGTCTCTACGTTTATTGGTCATTGCTCCATGTCATCATGTGCTCTTCTGTCATTTGTATGGTGATTAACAATACCTTATAAAGTAAAAATCAGATTTTAACAGTTTCAGAAGGTTAATATCAAGTTTATGATGTTTTTTTTACTGTACATTTTAAAAATAATTTTTTTACAGTGCCATCGTGGTCATGTAAATTACAACAGTTTTAAATTGCAAAATGTACAGGGTGTTCTGTGAAGTTGTTTACTTCGTCCTGTTTTTGTGTTGTTTCCTGCACATCTGCTGAGCTCTAATTTGTGTATGGCCCGATTTTGAGGGTTTTTCAGCCCATTGTGTCATTCTCTTACTAACTGTTTTAATGAATACCTTCTGTACCTGGTGGTGGTTTTTCTTCATTATGTGCTGTGCTCCTCACCGCATGTGTGTGTGTGTGTGTCCAGGACAGATAGTCTCTGCAATTGCTCCCTGCTGGTAAGCCTCAGCTCCGTTTAATATATATTTATGTGAATTTTGGTTGATGTGATTTTAGATCTTGCCACTGAGTTTACCAGTGTTTAATAATTTTGAGACAAATAAAAAGTGAATATATTTTTCAACTGGTGTGCACATCTCTTTGCCTTTCAGTGATGGAAACGGACCTGTGTGACCTATTTTGTGCGTGGATTTGATACCACATCTGCGTATATTCCCTGGGTGAATTTCCCAGGGTGGCGTAGTTGGCAACATTCTTATAGTAGGAATATTTTCTAGACAAGGTATGTATGTATGGACATCCTTTATTGATTTACTTAGGGTTTTCCCCCTAGACCCTTACAATTTCATAAACCAAGTTCGGGAGGAGCAAGTTCATTTAATCCGACCTATCACACTGTCAGAGTAAGCGTATATAAACAGCTGCTTACCTCTACGTAGCATCAACTCTTACAGCATTAGGCCCCACCCTTACCCGAAGATGTCTCTCGAACTTGAGCTTTTCACTTCTGATGAGGAATTCTCAATCACTCCAGACTCCCCACAACTGCTCGTTGAGCCCGGGATCATCTCTCCTTCTCCCAATGCTGTTCCTCAACCTCCAGCAGTGAATCGGGGTTACCAAGCTCTACACTCAGAAACTTCTTCACCTAGGTGCCGCCGCAGGATTATTTCTTCTCCCCATCCCTCAAGATCCCCTCATACCTCCTCATCCATAGCCTCTTTCACGTCCTTTCGCCAAGCTATACCCAGCATCGGCAAGTGGACCGTTAATGGCTTAAGACACACTCTCGCAGACACAGATATTCTGTTCCCTCGAGGGGTTCAAACATAGCCCATCTCTATGACCTGCTCGTTGCTTCTAAACGTGGCAATTCACCTGCCCCATCAACTATGGCTAAACGCTCTAAATCGGTTGCCCTCAACCAAAAAAACTTCAGAAATACACAGAATTCTATCTCAGCCACCCAGCACCAGCGGAAATATTCACACTGAGGTTACCAATGAAGTACGGTGCCTGCGAAGAACCGCCAGTCATGGAGCATGCGTCACTAACTCCTCCCCCACTGAGCTCCATCCTCTTCCTCTCTAATCTACCATGGCAAATCTTTGCTCAATAACAGAACTCTCCGCTAAACCATCTCCCTACATGCAGTCAGTTCATCATCTACCCTCAGAATATTCCACCTCCCATACTGGTCATCCTCCCCATTCTTTAATGACAGCCCTTTCAAATGGCTTAGTTTTTTCCATGCAACCTGTTTTTTCTGCCAACTTCCATCCCTCTATCCCTTCCTATCCATGGGCCACTGGAGTGGACTCCCACATGAGGCTGCCTCCTCTAGAGGACCCTGGTCCAGACCCATTCCCCTCTTCACTTTCTCCCCCTCCTTTCTACCATTCTAACCTTCCCTACTCCAGAAACTTTCCTGCGCGAGGTTGCCTCCGCAAGCGAACCCGGTCCCGAATCCTTTCTCGGCTAACTCTGACCTTCCAGGTCACCATCCCACATTTACACTTCAAACAGCCATACCTCTTGCCATTCCCCCAAACGCCACCATAACAGAACCTCCACCAGCCTCCAACCACCTTCACTCTCAAATTCTAGCAGGTGCAGATATAGACCTCTCTTTACTTTCAGCAATCCCTCACAACGTGGTTAGATCCATAGACTGCGGCGAGTTCTCCGTAAATCTCAAAAACCCCTCTCCCTGCTGTTCTCGCATGCTCACTTTCGCCAAATTTTGCATCACCTTCGGGTGGCATACCGAAGTTATATGCTCCATGTTTCCACACAGAAGGCGCGAGCTTAACAACTACCTATCAATAATTGCCGAACTACAACTCTCTTAAGGCGGTAGTCATTTTTTCATGTATCAAAAGCTTTTTTCAGCAAAATGTGCAGCAGTGGAACCAATGCCAGAACTGGGGAGCACTAGATTTAGATCTTCATAATAGTGTTCCTGGGATGCATGAGCATTTCATGCACAGTCTGCAGGTCAACTGAGCACCAAACCGTGTCCTGCCCCAAAATCACATGCCCCCATCCCATCGATTCCACAAACCAACTAACTAGGTACCTCAAACCAGTAGCAGCCTGTCAGAATCTTCTATCAAAGATTACAAATGCAGATCAGTGAACTTTTCAGCAGGCAAACTAATCTGCAATAACTTAAATGAATTCGGATGCTACAAATCACAGTGCCGTTTCCTGCACATCTGCAACTTCTGTAGAGGAACTCACACCTGCTCCAAATGCCCCGTTAAAAATCTTAAATAAAAAATCAGAAAGTACCTCAGCACTCCTGTCATCATTCCTGTATTCGACAAAAATTGGCTAACTATCCAGACAAGTCTTTTAAAATGCGGTTTCAACCCTGGGTTAGAGAGTCTGCCAACCTCAAATCTCATCTGCCATAATTTGCAATCAGCCCTAGCCAAACACAAATTAGTCGATGTCAAATCGGGTTACATGATGGGCCCCTTCGGACAAAAATTTTGGGGGAAAAAAACGCCTCATAATAGACCTCTCAGCCCCCCATGAGGGGCCACACCCGAGCATCAACAGTCTGATTTCAATTGACGGATACTCTCTCCGCTACCACGACATTGATCAAGCAATCCAAATAATAAAAAAAGTAGGCAGGGATGCATGGCTCGCTAAAGTCGACATAACTTCAGCTTTCAAAATCATGCCCCTGCACCCCGATTTCTGGCACTTCTTCAGCATTCGCTGGAACAGGCTAAATTTACCAAAGGAAAGATCGATAGGATGTCAGAGGTGATTGAAATAATCCTATCAAACACAAGTTGCACCAAGCGTGATCTCCTCTCCCTCCTCGGCCATCTAAACTTCGCCATGCGTATCATCCCCCAATGCCGCCCATTCATCTCACACCTCCTCTCTCTAGCTTCATCCATCCACCCCCTAAATGACATCGTAACCCTAGATCAAGCATGCCAGGCAGACTTACAACTATGGTTAACTTTTTCATTGGAACGACCTTTTTCTATGACTTTTTCATCTCCTCCACCAACAATATTTGATTATACACTGATGCAATTCCATCTATCGGATTCGGAGGTTATTACCAAGGCCGATGGTTTGCATCCACCTGGCCCCCCCAATATGATCAACTCACAACCCCCCACTCTCAAATCAAATCAAATCACTTTTATTGTCACACAACCATATACACAAGTGCAATAGTGTGTGAAATTCTTGGGTGCAGTTCCGAGCAACATAGCAGTCGTGATAGTGATGAGATATATACCAATTTACAATAAACATCAAATTTACACAACACAATTTAAAATCTAATATACACATAATTACACACAACAAAATATACAAATAATAACATAAACATTTACATTATACAATACACACAATATAGAATACACATTATATAATAAAAAAAAAGTATATATAGTATATATAAAATGCACAGTAGGATGTATTGTACTGTATTAACATTCAGGCTGTCGGTTGATAGTCAGTTGCCAGTGTGTTGTTAAGATAATATCATTTATGACAGTCCAGTGTGAGATAATAAGATTAATAAAGTGCAGTGCAGATTGATATTGATCGTGAGAGATCAAGAATTCAAAAGTCTGATTGCTTGGGGGAAGAAGCTGTCATGAAGTCGGCTGGTGCGGGTCCTGATGCTGCGATACCGCCTGCCTGATGGTAGCAGTGAGAGCAGCCCATGGCTTGGGTTGCTGGAGTCTCTGATGATCCTCCGAGCTTTTTTCATACAGCGCCTGGTATATATGTCCTGGAGGGAGGGAAGCTCACCTCCGATGATGTGTCTGGCAGTTCGTACCACCCTTTGCAGGGCTTTGCGTTTGTGGGCAGTGCTATTGCCGTACCAGACGGAGATGCAGCCAGTCAGGTTGCTTTCTACAGTGCTGGTGAAGAACCATGTGAGGATGTGGCGGTTCATTCCAAACTTCCTCAGCCATCTCAGGAAGAAGAGGCGCTGATGAGCCTTCTTCACAATGGCCTCAGTGTGGACGGACAATGTGAGTTCCTCAGTGATGTGGACACCCAGGAACTTGCAGCTGCTGACTCTCTCCACTGGTGCTCCATTGATGGTCATGGGGCTGTGTTCTCTTTCTCTTCTCCTGAAGTCCACCACAAGCTCCTTTGTCTTACTGATGTTGAGGGAGAGGTTGTGCTTCGGACACCAGCATGTCAGAGTGTGCACCTCCTCTCTGTAGACTGTTTCATCATTGTCAGTGATCAGACCTACCACCATCGTATCATTAGCAAACTTAATGATGGCATTGGAGCTATGTGTTGCCACACAGTCATATGTGTACAGGAAATACAGGAGTGGGCTAAGAACACAGCCCTGCGTGGCTCCAGGCTGTGTTATTTCCCTCGAACCATGCATAAAAAGTATTTAACTTATCCGGGAGAGAGGCAGCGGTGTTCACGGTGGAGTTTTTATTCCCTTTAAAGTCCATGATGATATTAATTCCCTGCCACATGCTTCTAGAGTTGGTGGTATTAAACTGTCCTTCAATCTTGTTCCTGTACTGGATCGTTCTGAGGGTGGGTGCTTCCTGTTTCAGTTTCTGCCTGCGGGCAGAAGCAAAATAGAAGAGTGGTCCGATTTGCCAAATGGTGGGTGGGGGAGGGATTTGTAGCCATCCGCAAGGGAGAGTAGCAATGGTCCAAAACCCGGTCTCCTCATGTGTTAAAACTGTTGGTGGTATTTTGGTGCAATTTATTTAAAATTGGCTTTGTTAAAGTCCCCGGTCACAATGAACACGGCCTTAGGGTGCGCGGTTTCCTGCTTGCTAATACTCCCATACGGTTCCTTGAGTGCCCGGTCTGTGTTGGCTTGTGGCGGGATGTACACAGCTATGATAATGACTGCTGTGAATTCCCTCAGTAGCCAGAATGGTCGACACAGAAGCATGAGAAATTCCAGATCAGGAGAGCAGAAAGACTTGATAGAATGTACGTTCCTCTTATCACACCAGGATTTGTTGATCATAAAACATACACCACCACCTCTGCTTTTACCTGAGAGGTCTTTCGCTCTGTCCGCTCGGTGCACGAAGAACCCCATGGGTTCGATGGCTGAATCTGGAATCTCCGCAGACATCCAAGTTTCTGTAAGGTTGATAATGCAGCAGTCCTTCATCTCTTATTGGAAAGAGATCCACGCTTTCAGCTCGCCGAGCTTGTTGTCCAGAGACTGAACATTTGCCAGTAGAATACTGGGTAGTGGTGGTCGATTTGCACGACGTCTTACTCTGATGAGAACGCCGGCTCTGTTTCCCCTTTTCCTTCTGCATTTTCATTGCCGGGCAGCCCAGACAAAAGGCTCCGCTGGTGTGTTTGAAAACAGCGGGTCGGCATTGAGTAATTTGAAGTCCGGTTTATGGTGTGTAAGTGCAGAACCAATGTCCAAAAGTGTTTGTCTGTCGTAGACAATAAGGCAGACAACATCCAAGACAAAAAATATAATAATTGTAAACAAAACAAACAAAAAACTACAATGTTGTTTCGGAGCTCGCAATGCAGCAGCCATACTAGGCACCTTCTTGACTCTGCATCTTCCGCCCTGTTCAAACATTATCCCATCATGTTAGCAGCCTCCCTCTGGGGGTTGGAATGGACATCTAAAAGTATCGTAGTCCACTGCGACAACCAAGCCACTGTCCAGTGTATTAACAAAGGCAGATCCCGTTCGCCAGAATTGTCACTGTTTCTAAGGCGCCTAATTTGGATCTCCATCCGTAACCAATTTTTAATCAAAGCAGATCACATTCCAGGCTAAAAAAAAAAACAGATTGCTGGCTCTCTTACTCTCTTTTCCTTTCAGAGATTCAGAGCCTTGGCTCCAAAAGTGAACCTGACACCAGCCATATTTCCTCCCTGTTCAGAACTGAAATTCCTTTACATCACCCTCTGAAACTCCTCCAACACCATTCCCTGGACTCCATTCTCCAAGCTGTCCCCCCCAAACCATCCAAGCATACTGGACAGCCTGGAAATGCTTCAGAAATTTCCACCTAATTTACAAACTTCCATTTCCTGATTTTTCTTTCCTCTCTATATCTTCTTTTGTCTCACACCTCAATCAAACCGAAAACTTCTATCCTGGAACTATTAAAGGGTACTTAAGCGGAATCCATTTCTTCTATAAATTAATTTTCGTCAAAAACTCCTCCACAATAAGCCACCCCCAGATCTTACTTCTAGTCAAGGGTATTCATAAAGCCCAACCCAACTGAATCGATACCAGGCAACCACTTACCATCAATTTGCTAACTCGATGCCTAAATACTCTCTTCCAGGGCTACATGTCTACAAACACTTCCAAAACCCTAGACGCCATGTTCATTCTCACCTTCTTCGGCTTCCTCTGCTGCTCAGAACTCGCCACCACAGCAAAATGCGATCCAAGAATCCATCCCACCATGTCAGACCTTCATATTTGACAACAATACAATCAGATACTACATCAAACAAAGCAAAACAGACCAAACCAAAAGAGGGCATTACATTTTCATTCAATATGCCAACTCTTATCCAGCCCTTCCAATCTCTAGCACACTCCATTACAGAGGTTCCCAAACCAAATCCCCTCTCTATCTGCTCTTCGTCGACTACAACAACCAAGCAGTTTCCTGATTCTGGTTCCAAAAACATCTTAAATCCATCCTGCTCAAATCCGGCATCTCAGCAAAACTATACTCAACCCATTTCTTCCGCATTGGTGCCGCGACCTCAGCAACCTACAAAGGCCTGAGCACCAAATCCGTTTACTGGGCCGTTGGTCATCCGACGCATATCACAGCTTTATCTGTACCAACCGTCTCAACATCAAAAAGGCAAAACAAGCCCTTATCAGCTAATCATGAAAACATTTATAGTTGGGGCCAGTGGGTGCTTGCTTCATCCTTGTCCGTTAAATAGGACGGCCCTACCGTTTGGATGCCGCGAGGGCCCCCCGGCCAGTCCTGGAGCCATCCCATCTTAAATCACCGTGAGGGCCCGCCTGCTAAAACATCAAGGGCACTCCCATTTCGAAGCTCAGCGAGGACTCCCCCGTTCGAATTAGAGGTATCGTAGTAAATTTTATCTCTTCCCAAACATATCACTTTGTACTACAAGGCTCCGCAGCTAACGGTTCGCTGTCCTGTTTCTTGGCTTTTTTGGGGGTATTCGAGCTCGGGTCAAGTCTGGAGCCTTGTGCCCTTCGCCCAGGAAAGTGAGCTAAACATGTTTACAGTATCCCCAATGCAGGATTATATTAATTTGCGAATTACTGAAATAGAGTTTCATGAACAAACTTTGGGAGGAGCAAGTTCATTTAATCCGACCAATCACACTGCCAGAGTAAGCATATATAAACAGCTGCTTACCTCTATGTAGCATCGACCCTTCCGGCATCCCTCCACCTCCCCATCTCCACATATCTATTCATTAATAACTAATCTAAGTCCAGGGGGTATTCGAGCTCTGGTCAAGTCTCGAGCCTCATGACCTTTGCCCAGGACAGCGAGCCAAACACGTTTACACTATCCCCAATGCAGGATTATATTAACTTGCATACTACTGAACCATATTTTTGGTCTGGATTTCTATTAACAATATCTAACCATCCTTACAGCTAAATTTACTTAAGAAGCAGAATGGTGCAAGATATAAACACTTTTTTAAAACTATAAAAACTATTAAAAAAGTTACTTTAAGTTCAAGGCAGAAAGGTGCTAAATATTCTTCAATTTCACCTGCAATTATTTTACATTTTTATTTTATTTTTATTTTATTTTATCCCCTTTTCTCCCAATTTGGAATGCCCAATTCCCACTACTTAGTAGGTCCTCGTGGTGGCGCGGTTACTCACCTCAATCCGAGTGGCGCAGGAAAAGTCTCAGTTGCCTCCATTTCTGAGACAGTCAATCCGCATATCTTATCATGTGGCTCACTGTGCATGACACAGCAGAGACTCGCAGCATGTGGAGACTCATGCTACTCTCCGCGATCCACGCACAACTTACCACGCGCCCCACTGAGAGCGAGAACCTCAAATCGCGACCACGAGGAGGTTCTCCTATACCCTCCGTAGCAACCGGGCCAATTTAGTTGCTTAGGAGACCTGGCTGGAGTCACTCGGCACACCCTGGATTCGAACTCTTGACTCCAGGGGTGGTAGTCAGGTTCTCTACCTTTCGTACCATAAAAGAGCACAAGCAGAAATGGCTCAGCCCAGGATGGATTTTGGCTTTGGCATTGGCATTTAATGACCTTGTTTATCTCTAAGGCAAGCACAGCCACCTTCATATGCTCACTCATTCATGGTTGCGTTTTCTTTCCTCCAAGTCACATCAGTCCATTGCATGCTAATTTAATTTCTGATTAAATCTTTACATTGTGTGACTCCTGACCCCTGGGCGGACTTGGAAAATCAGATGTGCTCAGTGCATTCTAATGTGCAGGTTCTCCTCATTATTTCGAGCCGTTGTGTGAATGTGTAGACTGCATTCATGTGGCTCTCAGGGAAAAACCATGCTGCCATGAGTTGTTATAGTAATTACTGTCACACAGTGCACTGGTACATTGGCTCATGCCGTTATGCTCAAAAGCTGTGCTCAAACTGTGATGTGCCACTTATCATGCTGTGGAATGTATCTTCTCATTCAAATGACTTGTATCTTGGAGAAAGAGAAGGTAACAACTGCATTTGCATCAAGCAATTTTCCTGTACTGGAAGGGTCGTATGGAGTGAAAACAGTCTTGAAACCTCCCTCAAATGCACGTAACAGGTACACACACGCACACAGCAATCTACAAATGTACGTAACAGGTACACACACAGCAATCTACAAATGCACGCAACAGATCCACACACATGCACACAGCAATCTACAAATGCATGCAACAGATCCACATGCACACACAGCCATCCACAAATGCACACAACAGATCCACTCAGAATAGCCGCCATCACCAGTATTGCCAAGGCAGTACTACTTTTCTTCATTTGTACAGCTTCATTAATATTTTTAGCTCTAGTAAATAGGCACTAACGCATCTCTCTCTCTCTCTCTCTCTCTCTCTCTCATGCAGCATTCCACAATTCATTTGACGCTTGTCGTGTTTAGTGTGAGTGCACAGTGAGCAAATGAAGTGTGTTGTTGCGTATTTGCTGAACTTAAAAATTAAATATAAGCCTATTAATACCATTATATTGCTGCAAGCAATCGACATGATAAAACTATCGTTCGTTAATATTCATAATCAACAAAGCTGTCAGTGCAAGCGTGCATCATTTAAGAGATCTAGTTTTGTCTCAAATCGTGCTGCTCCAAATTATTGCGATCACATTTTTTCTCCATTCTGATGGTTGATGTGAACATTAACTGAAGTTCCTGACCTGTATCTGCATGATCTTATGCACTACACTGCTGCCACAGGATTGGCTGATTAGATAATCACATGGATGATTGTTGGTACCAGATGGGCTGGTTTGAGTATTTCTGTAACTGCTGATCTCCTGGGATTTTCACACACAACAGCCTCTAGAATTTACTCTGAATGGTGTCAAAAAAAAAAAAAAAAACATCCAGAGAGCGGCAGTTCTGTGTATGGAAATGCCTTGTTGATGAGAGAGGTCAACAGAGAATGGCCAGACTGGTTTGAACTGACAAAGTCTACGGTAACTCGGATAACTGCTCTATATTTTTGTGGTGAGAAGAATATCATCTCAGAATGCTAGTGTGTGTGTGTGTGTGTATGGGCAGGTTTAAGTGGTTTACGAGGACTTTTTTTAGGTTACAAACTGGTAATTACATTAATGTACATACATTAACATTAATTAGTATTATGCTATAAATGTGGTTTATGAGGACATTTCTAGTGTCCCCATAATTTAAATTGCTTAAAAAACATACTAAACGAAGTTTTATTGAAAATTAAAAAATGCAGAACGTTTTTTGTGAGGGTTAGGTTTATGGGTAGGGTTAGGGGATAGAATCTATAGTTTGTACAGTATAAAAATCATTATGTCTGTGGAGAGTCCTCATAATGATAGCTGCACCAATGTGTGTGTGTGTGTGTGTGTGTGTGTGTGTATGCACAGCAAGTTGGCACAGTAGGGGGCACAGGTGGTCCATTAGCCAGTCGTCTCAGTCAGTCGACCCATGGCATCTGGGTCTGCCCCATGACCTCCTGCCAGCGGGCTTTCAACACTTCACGTGGCCTCAAGGTGCACATAGCCTGGCACAAGCATCGTGGTGACGTCACTGCCACTTAGTGGCGAATGGCGGTTGTTGTTGTTGTTGTAGTGTGTGTGTGTGGTGGGGGTGGGGTTGTAGCGTGGTGCTTTCCACTACGTGAGGCTGATTAGGTCGAAATACATTGAAACATTAAAAGTTATTTCGGATAATAGAAATTGTTCTATTGATCAAGTTGCAGGGGTATGGCTCTATTTGTTGGTCGCGACTCCAGTCTCAATGTGTGTGTGTGCGGGGGAGACGAGGGAGAACGAGGGCTCTTTTTAACTGAAATTGAAATAAATGTAGGATATTTTACACATTGTTTGACGTTCTTAACCGATTTACTTTAACCAATGTCTTTGTTTTAACTGGTTATTTTGTTGTGGTAGCCTGTAGGGCTCTTTGAAATAACTGAAATAATTTGGTGAAGTGATATGGAACCGTTATGCGGTCAAGACCTGGAACTAATTTATAGCCGTGCGTTTCCTTGAAAAATAATTGCACATCTTTAGAACGTCTGTCAACCAATCAGAATAAAGCATTCAACAGACCCGTGGAATAAATGCATTGATGTATATGTGTGTGTGTGTGTGTGTGTGTGTAATATATATATATATATATATATATATATATATATATATATATATATATATATATATATATATATTATATACTGGTGGCCAAAAGTTTGGATTAATGTACAGATTTTGCTCTTATGGAAATAAATTGGTACTTTTATTCACCAAAGTGGCATTCAACTGATAACAATATATAGTCGGGACATTAATAACATGAAAAATTACTATTGTAATTTGAATTTTTTTATTTTCAGAACTTCTTAAACAACTTCAAAGATTTCTTATCAAAAAATCCTCCACGTGCAGCAATGACAGCTTTGCAGATCCTTGGCATTCTAGCTGTCAGTATATCCAGATACTCAGGTGAAATTTCACACCATGCTTCCTGTAGCACTTGCCATAGATGCGGCTGTCTTGTCAGGCACATCTCACGCACCTTACAGTCTAGCTGATCCCACAAAAGCTCAATGGGGTTAAGATCCATAACACTCGGGGGGGCCTGGGTAGCTCAGAAAGTAAAGATGCTGAGTGAATCCAGTCAGGCTTCCTAAGCAACCAATTGGCCCGGTTGCTAGGGTGGGTAGAGTCACATTGGGTTAACCTCCTCGTGGTCGCTATAATGTGGTTTCGCTCTCGGTGGGGCACGTGGTGAGTTGTGCGTGGATGCCACAGAGAATAGCATGAGCTTCCACACAGGCTAGGTCTCCAAGTTAATGCGCTCAACAAGACACGTGATAAGATGCGCAGATTGACTGTCTCAGACGCGGAGGTAACTGAGATTCGTCCTCCGCCACCCGGATTGAGGCGAGTCACTATGCCACCATGAGGACTTAGAGTGCACTGGGAATTGGGCATGCCAAATTGGGGAGAAAAGGGAAGAAAAAAAAATCCATAACACTCTTTTCCAATTATCTGTTGTCCAATGTCTGTTTCTTTGCCCACTCTAACCTTTTTAGGTTTTTCTGTTTCAAAAGTGGCTTATTCTTTGCAATTCTTCCCATAAGGCCTGCACCCCTGAGTCTCCTCTTTACTGTTGTACATGAAACTGGTGTTGAGCAGGTAGAATTCAATGAAGCTGTCAGCTGGGGACATGTGAGGTGTCTATTTCTCAAACTAGAGACTCTGATGTACTTATCCTCTTGTTTAGATTTACTACTTGTTCAGTGCCTTCCACATCTCTTTCTGTCCTTGTTAGAGCCAGCTATTCTTTGTCTTTGAAGACTGTAGTGTACACTTGTAAGAAATCTTCAGTTATTTGGCAATTTCAAGCATTGTATAGCCTTCATTCCTCAAAACAATGATTGACTGGTGAGTTTCTAGAGAAAGCTGTTTCCTTTTTGCCATTTTTGACCTAATATTGACCTTAAGACATGCCAGTTTATTGCATACTGTGGCAACTCAAAAACAAACACAATGTTAAGCTTCATTTAATGAACCAAAGAGCTTTCAAATGTGTTTGATATAATGGCAAGTGATTTTCTAGTACCAAATTAGCAATTTAGCATGATTACTCAAGGATAAGGTGTTGGAGTGATGGCTGCTGGAAATGGGCCTGTTGAACAGCATATTGAAATAAAAATACATAAAAATAGTATTAATATTGGATATTAAGTATTTTTAGGCATAATGTATCTACATATGTAGGCTTATGTAGTCTCTTGTTGTCCACACAGTGTTGTCAGCTTGAAATGGTCCACAATAGCTTGATGAATTAACGTCATGGTTACTGGTGTAACCTCCGTTCCCTGATGGAGGGAATGAGACGTTGGTGTCGATGTAGTGACACTAGGGGTCACTCTTGGGAGCCCAAGACACCTCTGGTCTTTGATAAAAGGCCAATGAAAATTGGCGAGTGGTATTTGCATGCCACTCCCCCGGACATACGGGTATAAAAGGAGCTGGTACGCAACCACTCATTCAGGTTTTACGCTGAGGAGCCGATATAAGGTCCGGCCATTTCAGCGGGTAGTTCAGCGTTGTGGCAGGAGGGACCAACGTCTCGTTCCCTCCATCAGACATATCTGTCACTCACTCGACGTTGGTGTCGATGTAGTGACACTAGGGGTCCCTATACAAAACGCCACAAGGCTGAACGGTGTTACGTGAACTGGCGGTGTGTGGTGGGCAAACTTGCTGTGTGCCTCATAGCGAGCACACCAGTTCGACACGTAACCTCCCCCAACACAGTTATGAGTGTCGAACGGCCCTTTTTGGGGACAAGTTGACTACCCAAAGATAGAGACAGGCTTAACCCAGTCATGGCCTCTTTTCCCCTTCTCTTTTTCCACTCCCTAAAAAAGAAGGGGGATTATCCGACTGGGCCACCAGGTCTAGTCGGGGGGTGTCCCTCCCAAGGGGAGGACACCGCGGAGACCACACCTCACCCCAAGAGAGGGGGGGATATTTTTAAGTGGAAAAATATGTCACATGGTCTTTCCAACCATGTGGAAAGCCTTCAAGGTAGATCCTGCCCAATGGGGAAGGAGTTACTACAAACATGGAGACTGGGGCAGAGGGGCTCTGCCCAAGGAAGATGCAGTTTGCCAGCAGGGAAACGAACTAGCAGAAGATATAGATCGCATGGGGTTTAGCCTTACAGGGAACCACCACATGCGGAGCACTTACCCCAGAACAGGGCTTTTAGTTAGTGCGTGTACAGGGCCGGCAGTGAGTCTCTCCGAAAACTCGACTGCCACAGGGCTCGGAGGAAGTCAACCAGGGAACAAATTTTTTGAACACTACTGGGAATTAACGGTGCACATCTTCAGCTCAAAAGGAGGTGGAAGGCGCTATGTGCAAGCGATACACCCGGCCGGCTATCCCGGGCTTATCCAGTTGTGTTGCGTGCCACTACCTGGGACGAAACCGGTTCCACCCGGAGGTTGTAGAACCTTGCAAAGGTGTTGGGTGTTGGCCAGCCCGCTGCTCTGCTAATGTCTGTTAGAGAGGCACCTCTGGCCAGGGCCCAAGAAGCCGCTACACCACAGGTAGAATGGGCTCGTAGCCCTACTGGGGGCGGCATGTTTTGGGCGAGATATGCCATGGTTATGGCATCAACGAGCCAGTGGGCGATCCTCTACTTGGAGACAGCGCTTCCTTTCCGCTGTGCACCAAAGCAGACAAAGAGCTGCTCAGAGACTCTAAAGCTCTGCGTGCGATCCAAATAGATGCGTAAAGCACGCACCAGACACAGCAACGACAGGGCTGGGTCTGCCTCCTCCTGGGGCAGTGCTTGCAGGTTCACCACCTGGTCCCTAAAAGGAGTGGTGGGAACCTTGGGCACACAGCCCAGTCGGGGTCTCAGGATCACGTGAGAATAGCCCGGACCGAACTACAGGCATGTTTTGCTGACAGAGAACGCTTGCAGGTCACCTACCCTCTTGATGGAAGTGAGCGCAGTCAGGAGGGCAGTCTTCAAGGAGAGTGCCTTAAGCTCGGCTGACTGCAAAGGCTCAAAGGGGGCTCTCTGTAGACCCTGAAGAACTATGGAGAGATCCCATGAGGGAACGAGGGGCGGTCTGGAGGGATTCAGCCTCCTGGCGCCTCTTAGGAACCTGATGATCAAGTCGTGCTTCCCTAAGGACTTACCGTCAACTGCGTCGTGGTGTGCTGCTATGGCAGCAACGTACACCTTCAAGGTGGAAGGGGACAGCCTCCCTTCCAGCCTCTCCTGTAGGAAGGAAAACACTGATCCGACTGCACATCTCTAGGGGTCTTCGTGTCGAGAAGAACACCACTTAGCGAATAGACGGCACTTAAAGGCATACAGGTGCCTCGTAGAGGGGGCCCTAGCCTGAGTGATTGTGTCTACCACTACGGGTGGTAGGCCACTTAGGTCTTCCGTGTCCTGTCCAGGGACCAGACATGGAGATTCCAGATGTCTGGGTGCGGGTGCCAGAGGGTGCCCTGTCCCTGAGAAAGAAGGTCCTTCCTCAGGGGAATCTGCCAGGGGGGGCTGTTGCGAGGAGCGTGAGGTCCGAGAACCACGTCTGGGTGGGCCAGTAGGGTGCTACCAGGACAACCTGCTCCTCATCCTCCCTGACCTTGCACAGGGTCTGTGCAAGCAGGCTCACTGGGGGAAACGCATATTTGCGAATGCCAGGGGGCCAGCTGTGTGCCAGTGCGTCTATACCGAGGGGAGCCTCGGCGAGGGCATACCAGAGCGGGAAGTGGGAGGATTCTTGGGAGGAGAACAGGTCCACCTGTGCCCGACCGAATCGACTCCAAATCAGCTGGACCACCTGAGGGTGGAGTCTCCACTCTTCCCTGAGGGAAACCTGCCATGACAGCGCGTCCGCTGTAGTGTTGAGGTTGCCTGGGATGTGAGTGGCTCGCAGCGAATTGAGGTGCTGCTGACTCCGGAGGAGGAGACGGCGGCTGAGTTGTGACATACAGCGAGAGTGCAGACCGCCTTGGCGGTTGACATATGCTACCGCTGCCTTGCTGTCCATCCGAACTAGCATGTGCTTGCCCTGGATCAACGGCCGGAACCTCCGCAGGGCGAGCAGAATTGCCAGTAATTTGAGGCAGTTGATGTGCCAATGCAGCCCGTTGCGTGCCCGTTGCAAACGGTGCCCCAGCCCGTTTTGGAGGCGTCTGTCGTTACCACGATGCGCCTGGAGACCAGTTCTAGGGGAACACCTGCTTGCAGAAACGAGAAGTCGGTCCAAGGGCTGAAAAGACAGTGACAGACAGACGTAATGGCCACGCGGTGTGTCCCGTGGCACCATGCCCATCTCGGGACTCGAGTCTGGAGCCAGTGCTGAAGCGGCCTCATATGCATCAACCCGAGCGGGGTGGCCACCGCCGAGGATGCCATATGCCCCAGGAGCCTCTGAAAAAGTTTCAGTGGAACTGCTGTTTTCTGTTTGAACGCCTTCAAACAGGCCAGCACCGACTGGGCACACTCATTCGTAAGGCGCGCTGTCAAGGAGACTGAGTCAAACTCCAAACCGAGAAAAGAGATGCTCTGAACCGGGAGGAGCTTGCTCTTTTCCCAGTTGACCCAAAGCCCTAGTTGGCTGAGGTGTGAGAGCACCAGGTCCCTGTGTGCGCACAACATGTCTCAAGAGTGAGCTAAGATTAGCCAGTCGTCGAGATAGTCCCTTAACGGGGCAAGGGCAGCCTCTGCGATCTTCGTAAAGACGCGAGGAGACAGGGACAGGCCGAAAGGGAGGACTTTGTACTGATATGCCTGACCCTCAAACGCGAACCGCAGGAAGGGTCTGTGTCGAGGAAGGATCGAGATGTGAAAGTATGCATCCTTCAGGTCTACCGCCGTGAACCAATCTTGATGCCGGACGCTCGCTAGAATGCATCTTTGCGTCAGCATCTTGAACGGGAGTCTGTGTAAGGCCCGGTTCAGTACTCGCAGGTCCAAAATTGGCCGCAACCCACCGCCTTTTTTCGGTACGATGAAGTAGGGGCTGTAAAACCCTTTCTTCATCTCGGCTGGAGGGACAGGTTCTATCGCGTCCTTCCGTAGGAGGGTAGCGATCTCCGCGCAAGGTAGCAGCTTTTTCGTCGTTCACCAAGGTGAAGTGGACACCGCTGAACCTGGGCAGATGCCCGGCGAAGTGAATCGCGGAGCCGAGTCGGACGGTCCGGACCCACCCTCGTGATGGATTGGAAAGCGCAAGCCATGCGTCCAAGTTCCACGCAAGGGGGACCAAAGGGACAACGTCATCGGATGTACCGGCAGGTGGGGCCTCGCGGTGGGGCGGAGCTCGAGGTGCCACACCACATCGTGGCCGTGCTGAGTCCGAGGACATCGAAGCACTTACCTGGCTCCTTGTGACCACCCCCGGAACAGCCTGGGATGGGGGAGGAAGAGGCCTGTCCTCGTGACCCCCGTCACATCGAGGGTGGATTTGTGCCACAGCTGGGCGCTCAGGGGCGGGAGACCACCGCTGGAGCGCCAACCTGCCAAATGGAGTGGTGGACGGTGGTCGTGATGACAGCCGTACACACCGGATACGTGACCCAGGGAACAAGGAAACCGCTCTTGCTGAGCTCTTGAGTACTGCAGCCACTTGGGCATGCAGCGCAATTAAATGCAAAAGGTAACAAAAAGATGAAGATCTGCTTACCAGCTCCAGAGCAGCGGGTTTCGTTGTCCCTGAGTCGCCCATCTCAAGGGCGATTTGAAGCCTTTCACGGGTTCTGGGCGGCCGCGAGACGGGTGGCATCTGCTTCCTGCGGTGGGCTCCACGCCGGGGCCGGGCCGAAGCGGCGGGCTGTGGCAGAGCCGGTGCAGTCACCACAGGGGGACGCCCTTGGCGATGAGTAGACGGGGTGTGGGATCTTGAGCCGCGCCAGGGCAGGATATGCCGGCTAGCATCCATCTACTGCTCTACCATCGAGAACTGCTGGGCAAAGTCCTCGACGGTGTCGCCGAATAGGCCCGCCTGGGAAATGGGGGCAGCAAGGAATCGTGTCTTGTCAGTCTCACCCATCTCGACCAGGTTGAGCCAAAGGTGGCACTCCTGGACCACTAGTGTGGCCATCGTCCGCCCGAGAGACCGCGCCGTGACCTCCATCGCTCGGAGAGTGAGGTCGGTCGCCGAGCGCAGTTCCTGCATCAATCCTGGGGCGGAACTACACTCGTGCAGTTCCTTTAGCGCCTTGGCGGACTTGCAGGAGAGCCATGGCGTGCAGGGCGGAGGCGGCTTGTCCAGCGGCACCGTAGGCCTTGGCCGTCAGAGACGACGTAAACCTACAGGCCTTGGACGGGGGCTTTGGGCACCCGCGCCAGGTGGCGGCGCTCTGCGGGCATAGGTGCACCGTGAGCGCCTTTATCCACCGGGGGATTGCCGAATAGCCCTTGGCCGCCCCACCATCGAGGGTAGTGAGGGCAGGGAAGCTGAAAAGATCGGGACCGGGCAGTAAAAAGTGCCTCCCACGACCTTGTCAGCTCTTCATGCACTTCCGGGAAGAAAGGAACGGGGGCGAGGCGTGGCTTTGAGCGGCGCCGCGAGCCCAGGAACCAATCACTGAGCCGCGAGGATTCAGGGAAGAGCGGTGAAATCCACTCTAACTGACGCTCGCGGCTGCCCGGTAAAGCATGTCGTCATCTCCGCGTCAGCCTGTGACTGGGCGATTGACCCCCGAAGGGAGGAGCCCAGCTGAGTCTTCCAATGAGCCCGCTCTCCAATGCTGCGCTCAAGAGCTCATCACTTTCGCGGACTCCGAATAAGAGGTCGATCTCGCCGTGAGACGAGCCAGAGGACTCACCCGGAAGCCTGATCGGGGCAGACGAGCGTACTGGGGAATGGGAGGTCCGCGGGGGGATACCCGGCGGAGGCGGTCCCATTGGGGTCCCCAAATCGCCCCCAGTGCTAGCCGCGCTGGCCTCAAACCCGTGGGTAAAAGGACCGAGGCTGGAGCCTCTGGGGTGGCTCGCTTTCTTACGAAGGCGAGCCGCGACCGCAACGTTGCCATGGACATATTCTCGCAATGAGAACATGACCATCCTTGAACACTGTCTCCGCGTGAGCAGTGCCCAGACACGAAAGACAGTGATTGTGACCTTTAGAAGGCGAGAGATAACGAGCACAACCAGGAATAACACACAATCGGAAAAGCATCTTTAAAAAGACGCGTCTTTAAAAAGACATTCTGTGTGTGCGCTCTTTTAGAGAAATATATACTCTTTTAGAGGGGAAAAATGCTCTTTCAGAAAATATACTCTCTAGTTTTTCTGCCGAAGCGCCCAGGGGCGTTCTCTGCAGTGCACCAGTGCAGAGGAGGGAGAAGCCACTGAAATGCGCCGTCAGATCCAGCAGAGGTGAATGAACAGTAGTATTCAGCTCAATGAGCATGACCGTTCGGCTCCGAAGAGAAAATCTGAATGAGTGGTTGCATACCAGCTCCTTTTATACCCGTATGTCCAGGTGAGTGGCATGCAAATACCACTCGCCAATTTTCATTGGCCTTTTATCAAAGACCAGAGGTGTCTCGGGCTCCCAAGAGTGACCCCTAGTGTCACTACATCGACACCAACGTCGAGTGAGTGACAGATAGGGAACTGTGTAACTTTTTAAATAGTCGGGGGGGAAGGGTTATTGCTAAAGCAGACATCAACTCTAAACAGATAAACAGCACCTATTTATTATTGATTGACTATTTTCAAAGCATTGAGGAGCTGCTTAAAATACATTCTTTTACAGCATTTGTCCACCATTCACAACATTCAACCATGCACAATAAAATATTAGGATATTTTGGGCAGTGAAATGTTTTCTTTATAATTTAATTATAGACTATAAAATAAATGTATTATTCGATGACAGAGTTTGTGTATGAGGCTAAACTTCATGTTACGAGATGAATTTAGTTGGTTATGATATTTTTATTTTAAATGTATTTTATTTTTATTGTAAACCACCAGGTAACTTATGCACATCTTTTTTTAGCCTACATCTCTGACACTTTTGAAGGACAATTCTGTAAAATGTATTACTCAATTATTATTCTCCAGATTTTTGCGGTTAAAAAGAGCTCAATTAAATTTTCTTTGGTTGGTCTTTAAAGATTTCAGACTGACTGCAGACCAATGCGGCTACTGTTCAAGCAAATATCAATTATTATAATTTATTCTTTTTATCTCAGTTGCTGCGAGACGCACATGGACGCATCAGGGATTTAGGTACACGAGCAACACACAGAACTGCCCTGCATTGTGCGTTTTCACGCAAATTAACTAGAAAATCCTGTCCGTGAAGACATGTCCCTAATATTTTCAGTGGGCTTTTCCAGTGTTTTTGGATGTAGCATATACAGTCAAATTGTGAGATGTAACTTGCTAATTACTACTGTGTTGACTCATTTGTATGTACTGTATTTTCCCAAATCAGTCAGCAGATATTAGAAAAAAGATTCAGAAAGAAATCTCAGTATAGACTATTATTTATTTAGATAAGGATAATTTTAAATAAAATTAAATTGAATAGACAAATTGAAAATGAAGTAGAAATAAAAACTACATTAAAATTTGAAACATAACCTTGGTTGTAATGACTAACACAGCTTTCACCTTCTTTAGTCTATGTTGGAGTGGAGGGAAAAAGCAACAAATAATTGAAATGTCAACAGAAAGCAATAAGAATTGTGTTGAAAGACAGTTTTGTCTTCATACACCTAAAGCATATGCTTTCATTCTGAAACCACTTTGTTGTTTGGTCAGCAGGATACTAATCATAATATATATTTATGAAAGGTAACAGAGGTTTTTTTGTTACATTTTATATTGACAAACTGTTTTTCTTAGTTGTGAAGTTTTAAATAAGCTTAAAATATTGATGTTGAGTTTACAGTTACAATTTTAATTCAGATTCATGAACAGATTCATTCAGACTCAACTCGGACTCTGCCTGTTATGGACTCGGTCTTGAGTCCGACTCGGCCCCTTTTGGACTTGGACTCAACTTGGACTCAACTAAAGTGGATTCGAACCCAACACTAATCAGCCCAAGTGTGTTTACCTTCCACTGTGGTGCGACCAGAAGTGCATTATGTCAGCAGTGTGGGTTACCCGGGTTTATATACTGTGCTGAATCCAGGAAGTTATTGCAATCGCATAATCAGTAATGAGCCCTATTCTTCCCCTTCACCATTCACGGGAGGACATGCATGCAGACGCATTTAGCGTTAGACGGTGATATACTGTAAACAATACCCCCACCCACCCCAAACTGACAGCTTGAATGCCAAGGATCTGCAAAGCTGTCATTGCTGCACGTAGAGGATTTTTTGATGAGTAGTTTAAGAAGTTCTGAACATTTTTTTCAAATTATAATAGTAATTTTTCATGTTATTAATGTCCTGACTATACACTGTGATCAGCTGAATGCCACTTTGGTGAATAAAAGTACCAATTTATTTCCATAAGAGCAAAATCTGTACATTATTCCAAACTTTTAACCACCAGTGTATATATATATATATATATATATATATATATATATAGTCCAGTCAAGTTTTATTATTCTAATATGGTACTGATTTATTATTATTTTGAAGATTTGTTATATTTAATATAAATCCTCAAAATAATTCAGTACCATATATAACTATAATATTGGTGTCTGGAGTGGAAGAGAGGAGAGGCAGGAGTTGAACCTTTAAATCTTTTAATTATAATCGCTGGAGTGGAAACAAACAATAAATCTTAACATCAAACTTAACTCAACGTAACACTTAAAGGACTGGGCAAAACTAGAGAATATTTACAAAAGGAACTAATGAGGGAATGGAATACAGGTGAGGATAATAAGAAACAGATGGAAGTGATGAGGGCAGTGCACTATGGGAAATGAAGTCCGGGGGAACACTTCAAAATAAGAGTCCTTGAAGAGAATGAGGGAGACAGACTGTGACAATAACAAATCCTCAAAATAATAATAATAATAATTCAGGACCACATTAGAATAATAAAACAGCTGGACAATAAAATAATTATATTTACCAGGGTTACAAAATATAGGTGAGTGTAAGTTGTAGTTTTGGCACACCCTGTTCATTCACAATAAAATGATTTGTAAAAAATATATGTAGGTAAATATCGCTTTTTTAAATTTCTGTATTGTGTTATTGGTGCATATAAATTATGGTAAGCATCAAGTTCCATCAAGTGTGTAGAAGTTCTAGAACTTTATTTGTTTAAAAGCAGAACCTTATTTCACACTTTACGTACACAACCTTTAATCTTTGATTAAACTTTGCAGAGCATGTGAGGTGGGTGGGGGAGAAAGAGGTGAGGTGGAATGAGAAGAGATGGGTAAGCAAATGGGGAGAGACAGATGTGAGATCCTTTTGTTTGATTCAAGTGAAGTGAAGGTGTGTACACCATAACAGAATGCAGAATACTTACAACTGAAACTTTAATACTTGCATTGTTTCATCTAAGAAGAAACAAACCTTACCAATCAAGACAAACTGTTTTACTCTTGAAAGGACAAAATTAGCTACACGTCGGCTAAGCGTATACCTGCTCTTCTTTTTTTCTCTCAAGAACACAGCACACAGTGAATTTCTCAGAATCATGGCCCAATATAGCAATGTTAAAAATGTACTATAAAACTTTCATGTTATGCACTGTCATAATTTCTGTCATAATTTACTCACACTCATGTTGTTCCAAACCCATATATCTTTCTTCCTTATGCAGAACACAAAGGGAGATGTTTTAGTGAATATTGCAGGCCGGTTTTCTTTTATCCTATGAAAGGGTTGCAATTTAAAGTTAAAAGAAGAAAAAAAGCATAAAAGCAGTCCATGTGACTCCTGCATCAAATCCTAAGTCTTCTGAAGGCATGCAATTGGTGTGACGTCTGCTGCCATTTCTCATGTGAACATGCATGCTGTAACAGAGCAAAACATGCTGAATGTTGACATTCAGTATAACAACACTCTTGCTCATGTAACGGGAGCCAGCTGGTATGTGATAACTGTGCGGTATGTGTAAACCTCACTCCCCTGGCCTCAAGAGGCACACTAGTGACCGATGCTAGAGGTTGTAGCCTTTAGCCTCCTTTTTCGCATGGCCGCTTGCCATGCTCCCATGCCAGAGATGCCGGTTCAAATCCTGTTCGGAGCAGGTCAAGCAGGACCAGTTACAGTGGTGCCGTGACCCAGATGGGAGTGAGGTTTAGGGGGGGTGAGTGTAATGGAAGCCAGCTGGTATGTGATAGCTGTGCGGTATGTGTAAACCTCACTCCCCTGGCCTTAAGAGGTGCACTAGCGACTGATGCTAGAGGCTGTAGCCTTTAGCCTCCTTGTTAGAGTTCCAGCCTCCCATGCTGGAGAAGTCGGTTCGAATTCCATTCAGAGCGGATCAAGCAGGACCGGTTACACTCAAGTGATATTGCTTAAGTACTCTATGACTAAATCAACCAGACCACATTAAGTTTTACCAACCAAAGTAACTCTAGGGTTCAATTAAGGTAGAAATAGCTACTTTTTCATTTCTAACAGTATTTATACTGCTGTTGAGGCTTTAAATTAAACATTCCTCTCATATTAGACAAACATTATAAATATGGGGAAAGCTCAAAAAGAATATGTAACGACTTCCAGTGTGTTCTGAAATGTAACCACTGGCAATTACAAACTTTGCAGTTTTTTTAAATGTGTAACCTCTTTAAGGTTTTTCCAGTCCCGGTAAGAGTACCGGGTAGTAAGTACCGGGTAGTAAGAGTAGTCTCTTGCCACCTCTGTGTTTGATCTCATAGTTAACTCATGGAAATCTGTGAGTTACTCACATTTAGATGGAGCTGGAGTAATTGTAACAGCTGGAGACCACTCTGGTGAACCATAGATGAGTCCGTAAATTGTCTTGTCCATGAATGATCTCTGGTATCCTGGTGTTCAGTCTTCAATCATTTCTTCATTTGTCTGCCTGCACTTTGAATGTCAGAAGATTGTTTGGGGAAAAGGGAAGAATGAGATGGATATGATGAAATCATATTGTTAAATGTCTTTCTCTCTGCAAACCTACTTAAGCAAATCCCCTGAAAATTATTCAGATGTAAAAAAAATTTTAGTTTGTTTTTAGAGAAAAGACAGTCAAGCTTTGACACGTTTACATGGTCCAAATATCCCCTGGTGGTAGATGTTGTAACTACAGTGTTATGGGGGCAAAAGGCATCTTTCGCCATTGACAGCCTTTTATAGCTGTTTATTCAGATGTTTTGCCCAAATTTTTTTTTTTTTTTTAGAAAGCTCCTAAAAGCTTGAAATGGACTATTATGTTTCCATGCCTGGTGTCTTTGATACCATCACTCAGGTTAGTCACTAATGATGGGCTTGGGATTGTGCTAGTCAAGCAACTGCCATTGAGATGAATGGGAATAGGTCACTCCATGTATTATAGACCTACTTGTTCTGCACTACCATATTTTCTGAGATGTCTTAGGTAGGAGACCTTATGTTTTCAAAGTGCTTAGGTCTATGATTTTGAAGAAATGTGGGTAAATTATTGCACATGGGTTTCACACTGCAGTCCAGCATAAATGTGCGGATAATTGGCTTCAGCGGTTACAAAATGATGAAACTAAATAATAGCTATTCAGTTCTCATCTCATCTTTCGACACTCAAGATGGTCCAAATATACAATAACTTTACAGAGAGGTCCATGAAGTGAAAATACAAAATGTGCAAGTCTGGGCTTTGGCTACCTGTATGTGGGAGAAATATTATGACTTATTTATAAGCAATAAATCAAGGCAGCACAACTCAAAAATGTCAATTTATAAAATATTCTGTTTTTGGTGATAGAACTTTCATGTGGGTGAGCGTCTTTGTGAAAATTTTGTTCCACACTGTACATACAAATCATCTCATGCACTTGAAAATATAAGGGAACAAGATACAAATAAACAGCTGAGCTATTTTACCATGCTGAATGAATTACAAACATGTGTTTTGATCTGTGAGTATTTACTTGCAACCTGAGAGAACTTATAATCATGTAATGATGATGAGGCTATTTACATGACTGTTTTTAATATGCATACTGAACTATTTGGATTGGTCATAATTGATGCAGTCAGGGTAAAGTGCTGTGAGAATTAGTGCACACAGAGAGATATTTATGATTGTCTGCAGAAGAGCCGCTCTCATGGGTGTACAAACATTGAACCTGAGGGAAAGCACATGCATGCTTAGAACTCTCAAACTGATCACACACACACATTTTATGCATAGACGGATTGATGCACTGATATACTGGGCAGTTGCATGGGGCTCCAGTACAGCAGGACAAACTGATGAGCTGCAGAAATATTTACATTTACATAACTGTATTTTTTTTTTTAAATTAATAGTTGATTTATTCCAATAACAGAGCAATATTGAACACATGATTGTTTTTGTAATTTTAGTTGTTGTATGAATTGACAAATAATAATAAACAAGGCAGCGGCTATTTGCAATAGATGCTATTTGCACTAAGTGCAAATAAAGATAAATAACATTTACACTAAGTTAAAATAGAAACAAAAAGCATCATCTTTGCACTAAGTGCAAATAGTATTAGATGCTATTTGCACCCCGGCCCACAGACACCCTAAACCAACCCTTAAACCCAAACTTACCTTACAAAAATCTGACATGGTTTTATTACAGTAACTATAATATCACCATGGTATTTTGTAATAAAATCATAGTAACCATAAAATAAAAAATATATAAAAACATGGATTATACAATATTACACTAAAACCATAGTTTTGGTTTTACCCAGATCAATCCTTTCTCTCAACTCCCCGACCTTAACCATGAACAAATCACTGATTAGCAATCAACCATTATATACATTTTTATTTATTATAATACGTAAGTTGTATTATAGGAAATAATACAGTAAGGAAGTAGGGAATCAAACCCGAGACATCTGCTTTATAAAAGCGCATTCACATCATCTTTACACACTATGCCATTGCAGCGACACTTGGGGTTGCAGTTTGTCTTTTAGTTTCTCTGTTTTCACAGGACTATTTGAGTTAAAATGGCCATGCTGTGTGACAGGTGGCATTTACACCTAGTGCAAATAGTCACTCCGAATAAATAATGCTGCTCAGTGGTGAGGGGCACTTAGTAGAGTAAAAATCATAGTAAAATATAAGCCAGCAAGCTTAAAACAATTTCTGTTTAACAAATTAAATAAATGGAAAAAACACAACTAAGTGGATCTATTTGAAGCAATAGTTCACCCAAAAATGCAAATTTGCTGATAATTTACTCACCCTCAGGCCATCCAAGATGTATATGACCTTCTTTATTCATCAGAACAGGATTTAAGATTTTTAGGAATGTATCCCATGTTTTTAGTTTCATCCAATGATGATTTTCACACAAACATAGCGATTCACTTCAGAAGACATAACTTAATCGACTGGAGTCGTGTGGATGACTTTGATGCTGCCTAAATATGCTTTTTGGACTTTAAAAAATTGGTGTCCATTCACTTGCATCAGATGAAGCTAAAAACCTGGGATACTTTCCTAAAAATCTTAAATCCTGTTCTGATGAAGTAAGACGGTCTTATACATCTTGGATGGCCTGAGGGTGAGTAAATTATCAGCAAATTTGCATTTTTGGGTGAACTATTCCTTTAAGGGACAATAATTTTTTTTAGCTTTCTCTAAAATGAAAACTGTTGAGAGAACTGAACTATTCTGACATTGTGGAAGACCTTTTTTGGATGGAAGTAAGAAATCCATCAGCTAAAGTAACCTAATCTATTAGTTTTACTTAAACATAAAAGTATGAATACTGAAATACAAATCTGCAGAGGCTGGAATGGTATGTGATAGTAAATAGTATCTACATATTAGTAGAGTAGTAATAGTAGCTGACTGGTAAATCTTAAATGATGGCAAGCTCAAGGCAGCCTCATTAGGGAGGCATTACTGTCAATCTTCTGCTATTATTTCGTACTTAACTGCAATACGTTTTATTGTTCTAATATAAGGGTGGTTACATTTATACTGCAACCCCAATTCTGAAAATGTTGGGACAGTATGGAAAATGCTAATAAAACAAAAAGGAGTGATTTGTAAATTCTATTCACCCTGTGCTATATTGAAAGCACTACAACAATACATTATTTGATGTTTAATCTTGTGAATTTAATTAATTACACTAAGTAACACATTTTTTGTTCCTAGGTAGTAAGTGTTATTTTCTAATTGCTTATGCCTCAAAAGTATAGAAAATGGCTATTATTCCCCACAAACATTGCTTTTGTGAACAGGACAGTGATATTTTGAAATTTACCTATTTCCAATAAGAAAACGGGTGAATTTGGGTCTTTTCATTCACATAAAGTCAGAATAAAACAACATATGAATCCAAAATCCTTCTTTATCTGTGGTCCGACGAAGACACCGGCTTTGACCTTTGCCTCAGACAGCTTAGGGAAGAAGTCTTTAAGGTACTTGAAGGGTGCCGACTCCTTATCTAGAGCTCTGACAAATTGTTTCATAGGGCCCAATTTGATGTGCAATGATGGCATCAGCACCTGCTGGGGTCCACCAGTGGCTCCCGCTTGACGTTGTTCCTCCCCACAGAGAACTCGGTCCGCTGTGGCCAGTCCCACCTGTGGTAGTGCGCCTTGGTGTCCCTGCTGTCCCAGAGGAAAAGATAGCAGGGAAACTTGGTAAAACCGCCTTGGAGACCCATTAGGTGCACCGAGTGAGCCAAGGGAAGAGATGGGTACTTGTTACCATTATGGACCAGCATGGCTTTGAATATTACTTTAGCATAAATACATGTTCATTTGGACTCATATGTTGTTTTTTTCTGACTAACGAAAAGACACAAATTCGCCTGTTTTCTCATTGGAAATAGGTAAATTTCAAAATATCACTGTCCTGGTCACAAAAGCAAAGTTTGTGGGGAATAATGGCCATTTTCTATACTTTTGAGGCATAAGAAATTAGGAAATAACACTTACTACCCAGGGAAAAAAAATTGTTACACAGTGTTATTTATTGAAAATATACACTCATTTAAAATCAGATGATTGTAACATGCTCCAAAAAAGTTGGGACAGTCAGGTGTTTACCACTGTGTAACATGTCCATTTCTTCTAATAACACTCATTAAGTGTTTGGGCACTGAAGACATTAGTTTTTTAAGTTTGGAAAGCAGAATTTTCTCCCATTCATCATTATTCATGTCTTCAGCTGTACAATTGTATTTTGCACTTCATAATGCGCCACACATTCTCATTTGGAGACAGGTCAGGACTGCAAGCAGGCCAATCTAGGATCTTCAGTTTATGAATGAATGAATTTTACACTTATATAGCGCTTTTCTGATACTACACTCAAAGCGCTGTACATAGAGAAAAAGGGACTATTCTCAACCACCACCCGTGTGCAACATCCACCTGGATGATCCGACGGCAGCCATAGTGCACCAGTACGTGCACCACACACCAGCTGTTGTTGGAGAGGAGAGAGTATAGTGATGGAGCCAATTTATATATGGGGACTATTAGGAAGCCATGATTGATAAGGGCCAATGGGGGAATTTGGCCAGGACACCGGGGCACCCCAGCTGTTTACAAGAAATACCCCAGGATTTTTATTGACCACAGAGTCAGGACCTTGGTTTGACTTCTCATCTGAAGGACAGTGCATTTTATTTTTTTGTTATTTTTTGTTTTATTTTACGCAGCCATGCACTTGTTTACCAGGTTGTGTGTGGTTTTAATCTGCAGATAATCTGTGTTTACGACCGTGTCAGTAAACAGACACTAGAGGGTGCTTTTGGCATCTACATAGTGACGCACAGGGTTCTTGAACAAGTAGCAGTATTTGACATCTTGGGAGTGAGAACCTGTTGTGATTTTGCATATTAAGTGTAGTCACACAGTTCATACACAATTCTATTCATCTGCCACCTCATACGACCTTTAATCTGTCATGCTGGTTTTCCCAAATCATATAAGCTTGAGACAGTCATGTTGTATTACACAAATGACTCATGAAGTCTTATTCATTTCTCACTAATGTTTGATTAACACTCATCCACAACTCTGGTGCCTTAATAATTGAACCTAGAATACAGTTGGACCACAAGCAGCAGTGACTTTGCTGGATGGCAGTGATTTTTATCTATGCAAATAGCAGGCCGCAGTCATTCCAATTACACAGAAGAGCTTGTTATGAATATAGGGTGAATATAGCTGTCCCAAGCTGGGACCCAACATCTTTCCTCAGGTCCTTAACCCTCCCAGTCAATCAGGTACTGGAACCCTCTGCTCCTCCGCCTGACGTCAATCAACCTTTTGACAGTATATGCCAGAGAGACCTCAACTAGACACGGTGGAGGTGGGACGGATGCGGTGGGATGCAAATTGGAACGAAAAAACAGTTTAATTTTAGAAACATGGAAAACGGGATGGGAGTCAGAGCAGAATGTCCTTGGAGGACAACCAGACCTTCTGACCACACACGTAAGCTGGGGGCTTAGACCGGTGCTGGTCCGCCAACCTCTTAACATGAGCGCCAGTCCATATGAGGGCTTCTCTGGTGGCTTTCAAGGTGTGATGGCACCTTTGAATAAAGGCGTGAGTGGACGGACCTGAACATCAGGCTCTTTCGGCTGGTAACCGAGGCTACACTGGAAGGGTGAGAACTCCGTAGACGATGACTGCAAAGAGTTGTGTGCATACTCGACCCAGACAAAATGAGAGCTCCAAGAAGATGGATTACGGGAGGCCATACAGTGCAAGGTCTTCTCATGTTCCTGATTAGCCTGCTCAGCCTGCCCATTTGTCTGGGGATGGAACCCAGAGTTCAAACTCACAGTAGCCCCCAGCTGTCGGCAGAATTCAGCCCAAAAACGTGACACTAACTGGGAGCCTCTGTTAGAAACCACATTGCCCGGGAGGCCATGAATGTGGTTCTTATGATCAGTCCAGACCACGAAAGGTACCCCTGAACCCTCTAACAAGTGATGCCACTTTTCCTCTGTTACCGATGTCAAATTTCTGCAGTGGTTTTACTGGACAGGAGGCAGAGACATGGCTTGGATAGGCACAATATAAGTCCTTGGGTGAGGCATTGCTTCTTCTCCAGAGAAAGCCGAGTCCTCCCAATCTGCATGGGATCTGCCTCAGACCGTGATTCCGATGGCCTGGCTAGAACAGTGGACTGGGTATGGTGGTCAGCCGCCCAGGCAGGTGGAGGACGGCGGTGACGCAGGGTCAGGTGCTGATCCACTCGGATGGCCAGGTCCACCAGGTCATCGAAGCAGGGAGGCAGGTCCAAGGCATAGATTTCATCCTGGATGTTGTCAGATAGCCCATGAAGAAACCGGTCCCACTGAGAGTGATCATTCCACTCACAAGATGCAGCGAGGGTGTGGAACTCAATGGCATATTCCATGACCTGCAGGTTTCCCTGAGACAATCCAGGTAAAAACCTCACCACCTCACGACCTTGAGCCTAGCGATCGAACACTCAGCGGAGCTCCTCGGAGAATGCTTGGAATGAAGTGCAAAAGGGATGTCCGTTGTCCCACATGGTGGTTCCCCATCCACCAGAGGAGCATGATGACATATGCCACCTTCATTGGAGTAGAGTTATTGGACGACAGAGATGAGCTCAGCGAGCTTTGGTGCCATCATTCCAGAGCTTGGTTAGGAGCTGAGATCTGATCCTGATGACGTCCCAGTAAAGCTCCCTGCTGGGAAATGGCGGAATGAAGAGTGGAGTCCCCCGCTGGGTCCATCCTGGCTAGATTCTGTCAGAAAGCAAGAGACCCAAGAGCAGAGGTACAGTTCACTGGATTTATTGACAATAAATTAGAACACAGCAGGGCTGGCGAAGCATGGGGAACCCGGCACCGACTGCAGCAGGAAGGCGGTGAGTGGGTTCGTAGATGTGTGTGCGCCATGGTCAGAGGTGGGTAGTAACATGCTTCATTTACTCCATTACATTTACTTGAGTAACATTTTGGGAAAAAATTACCTTTAGAATAGGTTTTAAAGTGGGTACTTTAACTCAAGTAAATTTCTAATGAAGAAATTTACTTTTACTTTGTTATAATGGGCAGCGTTCCTGTCGTTACATTTCTGGGTTTAATTTTAATTCATGTGTGATTTGAGAAATTATTGAATGGGACATTTATGACAGCGGAAGTTCACACAGCTGCACGAGTCACTCAAACCGAGTCCATCACTGCTGCAGCATCAAACTCTTCAAACTAATTGAAACACTTTCTCAAAAAATGTATTCATCATGCAGTGCCTTCATTTATCAAGACAAGCAGATATTTCAAGATTAAAATTGCAGCTACAATGTTGAGGTAAGTTGTGGCTCTAATGATAATGTGGGCTTTTCAGTGACATGATGATGGTCGTTTTCAGGGTGATTATGTAAATATAGGTTCTTATGACAGCAGTTTTGAAGTGTGCATTTTAAAATCTGCAGCAATATATCAGTGCGCTTTGTCCCACGTCCCGCATTCATGAGCAGTTACGCATTTACCCCATGCCCTCGCGGGGGTACTGGAAACTATTGCAGCTACTTTGGGCTGATTAACTGTATAAATCCATGTAAACATCCATGTTAATTGTATATGCCTTTTGCTCTGCCATTCGCGTGATTGACAACTGGAGCGCGAACAGACAGCATTCTGCGCATGCTGTTCAGCTAGATGCACACGATGTGGGAGGTGATCGCATGGGTGAAGAGAGTGTTCCACGACCGGAGTTGATGCCCTACAGGATGCGTACTTTTGACACTGAAAACTGTAACTACACTAAAATAAGAACTAAAAGCTATGAAATAGCGAAAGTAGGCATTAATAAAACATGATCTTGCTTTGGTTTATATTTCAGCATTATATATAATGTCCCTGTGGGACACTGTTCACATTTTTACCATAATAATTACTAAAAAGTTTTCTAAACCTCTCTTCTTATTGACAAATTCATCCAGTTCTGACAAGAGCCCTTAAAGGTGTAGTTCACCCAAAAATGAAAATTCTCTCATCATTTACTCATCCTTACGCCACCCCAGATGTGTATGACTTTTTCATCTGCTCAACTCAAATTAAGATTTTTAGAAGAATTTCTCAGCTCTTTTGGTCCATACAATGCAAGTGAATGGGTGGCAACATTTTAAAGCTAAACAAAATCACAAAAGTCAACATAAGAGTAATCCATAAGACTCTGGGGGTTAAATCAATATCTTCAGAAGTGATGTGATAGGTGTGGATGAGAAACAGATCACTTTCACATTCTTCACAGTTTTTGGTGATTCACACTCTTCCCTGCATATCGCCCCCTGCTGGGCAGGGAGAAGAATTTCTAGCAAAAAAGGACTTAAAAATGTATCTGTTTCTCAGCCACACCTATCATATCACTTCTGAATATATGGATTAAACCACTGGAGTCATATGGACTACTTTTATGATGCCCTTATGTGGTTTTTGGAGTATCAAAATTTTGGCATCCATTCCCTTGAATTGTACTGACCTACAGTGCTAAAATATTCTTCTAAAAATCATAATTTGTGTTCTGCAGAAGAAAGAAAGTCATACACATCTGGGATATTTGAGTAATTATTAAAGTAATTGTACTTTTACTTGAGTACAGTTTTTGGCTACTCTACCAACCACTGGTCGTGGTAGTAGGGAGCAGATCCGTGAGGAATCCTCCATTGAAGAATGTGTAGGCAGAAGGACAAGCGCAGCAACAATCTGGAAGGTGACCGCACTCCAGACACATGGGCAGAGATGGGCAACCAATACAGATACACGAGACAGGACCAACTGAGGCAGAGAGAGCGAGGTGAGTTACTTGAACACTCAACAAAAATCTAGCAAAGATCATGACACAACGAAGGGTTTAAGTAGGCAGAGAATCAATGGAGAACAGGTGCTGTCAGCATGCTAATTAATGGCATGATCAGCGTTCCCATGGAAACAATCTGGGTTCCCATGGAAACGCCGATCACGCATGCTGGCAGCACCTGAGACACATGAGGGAGAGAAAAACAAAACAAACAGAACAAACTGGCGAATTCAATGGGACTGTGACACAACACTCTCAATCACATGTTTTATGATTATTCACGTGTTTTATCCACTACACATTAATGTTTGTAATTTACTACACATATCAATTTAAGAGTTGAAACTAGTGATATGGCTGATATGAGTTCATTTGAAGACACTTATTTTTATATTACAATCTACTGCCTAAGTGGGCAATGCCATTGAACCGTGATACTACAATAGTAGGCCTATGCATGGCAAACAATAAGACTGTAATATAAAAACACAAAACGAGGATTCAATAATAATTTGGATGAAATATGCTTTATTAAACAAGGAAATAATTTGCAGAAATATGTAGTTTACAATTACAGTAATAAACAGTTTCTTTAATCTTTAATCTTTTTTTTTTATTTTTTTTTTTAGAAGTTATAATAGAGACGTTATAATAGAGAGAGGGTTACATGCTAAGCCAATTAATGTACATTACTGTGCTATGAAAAAGGTACATTATAACAATAACTGGGAATCACCTAATGTACCTATAGTGGCTTTTAGATGCAATTTTAAAGTGTCTACTCTGTTGAAACAGATTATCTGCTAAAAGGGCAATGGAAAGTGACAACAACTTGTGCATTTCTGTGACTAGGGTAAAAGAAATAAGAAAACAGCAGCAAACACACACTTAGGGAGACACACTTTGGGAAGCTTGAAACTGCAAATATTTTGTGATCGATCAGTAAAAATATGAGTAATGTTCGATTTATTAAATCATAACAACCAATATAAGCATCAACAATCTTACCAGAAAATATATCCAAGCATTATAGCAAGTAAACAACACTGCCAAACTGTTGAGTTAACAGTTAAACATCCATTAGGAGACTGATGTCCTGATGCAACTATCCTGTGCTATCTGCGACTGACTGAAATGCCATTGCTTACCAAGCTGGCACAACCATTCCTTTTTCTGAGATTAAGGACATGATGTAAACACGCAAGGACAGATGATATTAGCCTGAGATTTTGTGACAAATTTGACTAGACAGCTCTAAATAATTAAATTATTATTTTAGGCTTACCATAGTGAATCAGGGTAAGACATGCACAGGGTTTTGAACATGAATTACCTGTAATGATTAACATCTGTTAATTGTAACCAAAAATACGTTTTACGGAGTGCAGCTTTAAGCTAAAGTGCCTCATTTTAACTGTATTCACCCTATAGCACCTAAACATTTTAGATAAAATTATATATGTATATAATCGCTCATTAATCCAAAGTGTTCTGATCAAATAGGTCTTCAAGAAAGAGATGTTAAAAATCACAGCTGATAACACATCCAGTTCATCCATTATACTTGAAATGGAAGGTCAAGTCAAGCGCTTTGCATTGTGGAATTCATTATTTCAATTTATTATTAACAGTAAGCTCTGTTGAACAGTATAGTACACATTTAGGCAAATGTAGTTGGTCACACAGAAAATGTGCTTGTGCGAAGTACACTATTCTACAAGCCTATAATGTAGAAATAGTATGAGTAGTACGCTATTCCGAACATAGCCAAGGTCACTAGTCAGGGAAGAAAAGTTGGCTCTTTGTGATGAGAGATCAAGTCACTAATTTTGCAAAATTCAGCCCATTCATTCGGGGAAAAAAAGAAGAAAACAAACTTGTCCTTTAATTGTTCCTTATGATCTTGTTGTTTTTTAAATGCTTCAAGGATTTGTGATGCGTTCCAGACAACTCGGAACACAGAATTTTCCCATCTCCTACTTACAAACAATGATTGGAATGCCACCCGAAGTTGGAAATCGGAGATGTTAAGTAGAGGTAGATTGATCAACCCCGAATTCAGCGAGTAGCATCATTTGACGTCATTTTCAAGAGAGCAGCAATCAACATACATAAACCGGAGCTGGGTTTTGTGAAACATAAAAACAAATGTTTAAGTGTTTTCACTGCACGAAATGTATGAACATAAAATATACAATAAATATACAAGAGAATGTTAAGAAAAATTGTTTGTGTATCAGTTCATGCCTATGTTTTCACTTATTTTTGATCATGAAATAGCTACAAGACTAGCTAGCTAGCAGCTGGAAGGCTTTGCATTTGGCTTGTGTTCATGTGGCCGTGGCATGTGATTGACTGGAATGCACTGAGGTCGGAAGTGGGAAATCTGCCTGTCTGACAAATTTCTTCTAAGAGATAAGCCATAAGAGATTTGGGATGCTCTTCAGAGTTCTAAATGATATTCGTTGAGCTATGGAGCTAATGAGAAACTAACCCAATTCTTACAGAATTCTCATTTCAGGTAATTAGTTTACAACATTCTTGGACCAATTGTTGCCTGAGCCTCAATTTATAAGTTTTATGTGAGAAGTAATGACTTAAATTGAGATAATAATCACATAAATGTATCCATCACACAGAACGAACTTGCTCAAATATAATTGGAAACAGTATTTCCTATTTAGCTTGAACAATTAAATGAACTTAAGATGAAGCAAGCTTAGAAAATAAAGCAAATCTAACATCTTGCCAGCGCCTCAGAGACACAGTGTTTACAGTTTTCAAGGAAATTAACTGCATGTTAAGCTGGGATAGGAGAAACTATTTTTGAAAAAGTTACTTCAGTTTTAAATTACAACGCAAGTATTACGTTTTAGAACTCAAAATGTCCTGCATAACAGACTTAACAGAATGACCCATGTACTTCATGGCTGTTGTTTTCTTTTTTCTCTTTTTTTCCTTTTCTTTTAATTTTTTTGTGTGTGAATGTCACTTTAAGGCTTGTTCAGGCTGACAGCCTTGTCATAAATATAAAGACTTGAGTTTAGTTCCAAGGCTGTTTGACGCTCTCAGTAAATGCTAAACCGATATTGGTGTGATACATTTCTCTGAACATGGGTGCTGTGATTTAGAAATGTCCTGAAAACGTGTCTCTGCTTTGCAGCGAGCCAACACCGAGCTTTCATCAAAACTCCTCCGCAGATTCAGTATGCAGCAGTTGCATGAATTGAAAAGCTTGAAATGCTTAAAGAAAACCAAATATTCTCCATTCAGGCACTGCAGGCCCATTGCCTTTTCAACTCTTCCTCACAAACACACATTTGGACTCCAGACTGTATCTCCTAGCTGTGAAGCGTGTCTGCGAGCAGAGGAATAGGCTGCTTTGTAGTTGAATATAATGCTCACCAGCGCACAGCGAGATCCTTCCCACTCCTGCTTCTCCATTTCTCTTTTTGGGGTTTATCAGCTCTGACATTCACACAAGAACTGCCATATTACATCCTCAAGCCTTATTCATGTAAAATGTTACATTCTGCTTTAGTAGCAAAAATGTGGCTTGTCAAGCTGCTCATACTTTAATGCAGTTAAAACTTGTAGTTAAAAGTATATTTATATAAAAAAAAATTATATAAATGAATAAAGCAGTGATGAACACCAATTTTTGACTAAACAATATACTATTTAGTAAATGTATTGTAATAAATATTGTAAAATAATTTTTCTACATTAAAGAAGACATAATACATGACATAATGTAAAACAATACATTCTTGTCTTCACAGTGACTTCATTTAACCGCTTTATTAAAATGATGTGTCGGATTGAACCAGTTCACTGAACTGAATCTGTCTTTCCAATGTATCAAATGAGAGCGAGGACATTTTAAGTTAGCGAGTTTGATTATTACTTCAGTTTGCACGGCTGTAACCCTGCATATGTAATATGCAACATCACAGTACCATAACTGCAATTTTGCTAAATGATTTTCACGTGGCTCGTTGTACATATTGCGAAAGTTTTCCAGTCAAATAAACACTAGAAGTGCTACAACAACGACTTTTATTTATTGGGGATTATTATTGAATTGCAAATGCAGTTAATTAACACCTAAATTACTGTATGCAACACTTTTGTGAAACATTCTGACATTAGGACTTCTTAACTCATACTTATCTTTCATCAGGCTCTTAATTATTGAATTAACATTTTTCATAAAAGTTCATTAGAACTAAACATATTTACAGAGAAAAAGACTATAGCTTCGCCCTTAATTCTTAAGGGTCCAGGCTTTAAAGCACTTGTTAAATTCTCCTTTGTTGTCCTTATGAAAATTGACCACAATTGTAGAGTATGCAGAGTTTAACTGTGGTATTATGTTAATCTCAGGTAAACCATGCTCCTCATTACCAGATGTAATTATGGTTTCTTAAAAACAAACTATGGAATTTGTAATGAAAAACAATATCCATGTAGAAACTATAAAAAATCAACTGCCATAAAAGTGACTTATATTCCCCTATACAGTATTTAGTATAATTATAATAATAGTAACATTTATCATAAATACAATAGTTCTGCCAAAACACCATAGTTAGTTAGTGTTACTAATTGCAATGTCAAGTCATTTTTGTTTGTATAGCACCTTTCACAACACACATCGTTTCAAAGCAGCTTTACAGAAGATCATGCATTAACAGAAAATGAAACTGTAATATCTATAATGTCTTAAGAGTCATCATTGTGTAGTTTGATAAAATACGATTGTGAATTGTGTTTAAAAATAAGTAATTAAATAATAATTATATTTATAACCCCAGTGAGCAAGCCGAAGGCGACTGTGACAAGGAACACAAAACTCCATAAGTTTTAATGTTGGTTAATGGAGAAAAATAACCTTGGGGAAACCAGGCTCACTCTGGGGGCCAGTTCCCCTCTGGCTATCATCATGAATATAATGCCAATATTACTTATGTATAGTACAAGTCATGGTTTAAAATTATTAAACTTAGTAAGTGTTAAGGGTCAGTGTTTAAACAAAGATTTTGTATGAACTGAAAGATGAATGACTAATGTCTTTGAAGTCCATCCTGTATTAACTGCAGAAGTTCACATAGATGCAATTGTCCTTGTTAGTTGGCTGATGGGTTTTGTTTAATTAATTAATTAATTAATTAATTAATAGTCTATGTATTCCATTTCAAGTCCATCATTAGACCGAGGTGATGTAGGCAGAGACCAGTTAGGTGCATCGCAGTTCAAACTGGCCGGTAATTTCGGTGAGGTCTATCCTAAGTCCAAGGTTCAGGCAATGGCATATGAAGTATCCCATGTCTTATGGTTGGAGTTGGCATCAGTTCATCCTCTGAAGTCCATCGTAATAGACTGATGTGATGTTTGGCTGGCACCTGCTGCTATCATCACTCAGCGGCACGTAGCAGTGGAGTCCAACACGAAGCAGGAATGGAGCTGGATCCAGCCGGTTCTGGTGACCTCAGGATAGGAGTCCCAAGGTTGAGACAGGGAAACAAATTTAATAATATTAGCATAGATGCCATTCAATTTATTGCAGAGTTATAGATCACGATCAATGTTTCTGGTTCTGGCAGACCTAACTAAAGCAGCCTAATTGTGAGTTGAAGGATAAATTAGGTGTATGCCTGGCTAAATAGATGAGTCTTTAGTCTAGACTAAGTGAGTGTGTCTGCATATCGAACAGTGTTAGGGAGACTATTCCATAGTTTAGGAGCCAAATATGAAAAGGATCTACCTCCTTTTGTGGATTTTGATATTCTAGGAACTATTAACAGGCCTGAACGTGATGGAATATAGCGTGGTAGAGGGTCACTTAAGTACTGGGGAGTTAGACCATTCAAAGCTTTGTACCTAGTTAACAGAATTAAAAAATTAATAAAAAATTTAACAGGTAGCCAATGTAACGATGATAAAATGGGACTAATATGATCATATTTCTTGGTTCTAGTCAGCACTTTGGATGCTGAATTTTGAACCAAATGAAGTTTATTTATTGACCTTGCTGGACATCCTCCCAGTAATGCATTACAATAATCTAGTCTTGAGGTCATGAATGCATTAATGAGTTTTTCGGCATCAGCAACAGAGAGCATGTGTCGTAATTTAGCAATATTTCTTAGGTGGAAGAATACTGTTCTACAAACATTGGTAATTTGATTTTCAAAGGACAGATTGGTATCAAATATAACACCAAAGTTCTTCGCTGTTGAAGACGATGTAACAGTACATTCATTGAGAGTCAAATTATATTTTAGCGGCTTGTTTTTAGAGGTTTTTGGTCCAATAATTAGCACCTCTGTTTTGTCGGAATTGAGTAGAAGGACATTTCTGGCCATCCAGTCTTTTATTTCATTGATACACTCAATGAACATTTGGATAATTGTGAAATCTCATCAGGTTTTGAAAAAATATAAAGTTGGGCATCGTTGGCATAGCAGTGGAATCTTATTCCACGATTCCTGATAATATCTCCCAGGGGAAGCATATACAAGGAGAAATGCAGAGGCCCTAAAACTGATCCCTGTTGCACTCTATACTTTACTTTTGTTTGGTTTGACAATTCCTCATTTACATAGACAAAGTGGTAGCAGTCTGCTAAATAGGACCTAAACCATGCTAATGCAACTCCACATATGCCAACATAATTCTCTAGCCTATTCAAGAGAATGTCGTGATCTATCATGTCGAATGCAGCACTAAGATCTAAAAGCACTAGAAGTGAAATGCAGCCACGATCAGATGATAAGAGCAAGTCATTTGTAACTCTGATAAGTGCAGTCTTTGTACTGTGATGAGGCCTAAATCCTGATTGAAATTGTTCATATATACTATTTCTCTGTAGAAATGAATATATTTGGGAGGATACTACCTTTTGTTCAATGGTGATTTGTGGATTGAAAAGCTTGTAATTACAGTTGTCAGTGACACAGTGATTTCCTGTTTACCTCGTCACTGCTGTGTAGAATGTCGGGGCTGTTTAATCTGGTTTCAATGATCTTTGCACCAAGCCTTTGAGGTTTTCATATCTTGTGCTATGTTTACAACTGGACTGTGCAGCACGAGCACAGAGTACTGCAGGTTTGTCAGTGCTGCGCAGGTGAGCCAATCCCGCTCTGTTCTCGTGCTGCGGCCTGTGTATGCGCTGCATGGTTTAATTGGTTTAATCCATTTAGTCATATCATCCCACTCAACCAACCGGCCTACTAATCGACCGGCCCACCAGGAAAAGTCCCAATGGCCAGTCTATCACTGGCAGCATGCGCAATAAAATGTCACATAAAAAGAATAATGTAGCGTTTTGTCACATTACACCGCTGCTTGATACTAGAAAAGATAAACTATTTTGAAAACAACCAAGCTACTATCACGCTACAGAAAATGCATCCTGCACTGTCTATGACTATCTTTTACGTTACATTGTAGGGACTGAGATATAAAACGTTTTTGTATGTATGATTTTTCACTCAGGGTTTCATAAAGGATGTGTTAGAATAATGGTCAGGACTGAAAATACATTTGTGGAACTTTATTGAATTATTGATTAAATTGATTACATAGACAAACTAATTAAATTAATTAATCAGTCACCCAAGATATAGACTGCGGTTCTAAATTTGGTTTCTCAATTTCTAAAGATTTGTATGAATGTAGAGTACAAATGTTGTAACTACTAGATGTTTCAATTATGGCTATGATTTTCACTTTTAATTAATCTAAGAAAACTTGGCTATGGAAAAGTAATCCTCTGCAAACAATGTTATCTACCACAAACATTCTTCATCTCCACTTGAGCTCAGGCGGTAAAAGTCCCTTGATGGATAGCTAATGTTTCTGCTAACAGACCCGGAGCTGTTTGGACACCACAGGGTTCCTCTCAAATAACACCACTGTGACACATTGCCTCCTGCAGGAGCATACATCAAGCTGAAAGTCTTCATGGCATGATTCAACCATAAGGTTTGGCTTGAATCTGCAAAGCTGAGATCCTTCGTGGGCTCATTTATAGTCTCAAATCCAACATGATCTCAGTATCTCTTTAAAAAGTGTCTCTGTCCTCAGCTAGCCTTGCCGGAACAAGGATATAGATTACTGAGGAAAAAGGGCACATTTGTTGTTAGGATGTGGTACTTCAGGCATAATCTTTTTTAAAGCTGTTGTTAAAAAAAATAAAAATAATAATAATTCAGTTTGTGTTGTTTTGCCCATTTCTTTCATTTTCCACTATTATGTGATTTTTATTGACATTATTTTGTACTGTTGAGTGCATGGTTACAGTTGTTCATACAAGATTTGTTGTATTTTAGGGTAAACTACCACAATGGTCTGGGGAAATTGCTACCTTTTATAATTTTGTAAGGTTTAACTGCAGCTTTTTGGAAGACAAACTTTCTACTCGTAAATTTGCAAGCATGTCCTTTTTGAAAATTGCTTGTGTATTACACAATTTCTCCTTTTTCACAAGCTAATTATACAATTTTCCATGCAAAAAGTATAACCATATCAGACATTTCTCCTGATGTAAGAGAAGCTATTACGCAGCAGCACACAAAACAAAGTAACCGACAATGGAACAAACTGTGAAGGAGAGATCAAATTTACATGAAAGTGTTTTAGAAGAGGTTTTGCATCAACACACTTTCTCTACAACCCTAAAGAAAGGACAACATGGTTGCCCAAGCGAAGCAAACATCAATTACATTTGAGAAACAGAGTGTCACGTTTAAATGTGTTTTTGTTCATGTTTTTGTTCATGTCTTTTATTTTTTAGTTTAGTTCCTGTTTTATAGTCATGTGTTCATGTCATGTGATTTCCTGTTCCCTCATGTGATCTTGTCATGTGTTTCCCCTGTTCATGTGTCTTGTTTTCATTGGTTCATTGTTTGAGTATCTTGTTTATTAGTCTTGTATTTTTATTGGTTCATGTTTTAGTAGTCTTGTTATCTTGTTATTAGTTTAGTCTTGTTATTGGTTGTCATTGTCATGTGTTTGCCCATCTCCATGTATTTTAGCCCTCATGTTTGCCTTTGTCTTTTGTCAAGTATTGTGTTGATGTAACACCATGTCCATGTCCATGTCCATGTCCATGTCCATGTCCATGTCCATGTCCATGTCCATGTCCATGTCCATGTCCATGTCCATGTCAAGTCGTTTATTTCTGTTTTGTTTTCATTTTGGATTTACGGTTTTTGGATTTCACGTTGTAAATAAACTGCACTTGGGTTTTCACACATCATTGTCTTTGTCTGCCTGTCATTGCCAGCCAACGTTACACAGAGCAACATACCATATACTGTTTGCATTAAAGTGTGCCTTTGGATAGTCTCCCAGCACCAGGGGAGTTACTGGATTTCAATAATGTATAGAACATCTAATAAGAAGAGCTTGGGTAAAGGGCATTTTGCCTTATTTGATTGTGTAAATAATTCATAAAATTTGATGGCAGAATGACAGGTTAAACACAGGTCTAATGTTGACAAGAGCGCAGGCTATGTAGGCACAGATACATTTTGGGTAACACTGGTGAGAGGTTTGGATGAAATATCTGACATTTTAACCACATATGGGAGGAAGGAGTAACATAACAGATGACATACTTTATCACTTTGGTTGTTTTTGGAGGAGTTCCCATGTATGCACACTTTCCTTCAGTCACGCATAATAATTTTTTTTTCTTTTTTAACAATTAGTTTTGAAAAGAAACTCGTTTGTAGGCACAATTTCTATTTGTCTACCAAACTAAATTTATGCATTTGGCATACGTCATTGGATCATTTTTTTTTTTTTTTTCTTTAAGATCACAAGAAACAGATTCAGTCTGTCCAAACTTTTGACTGCAGTGTACATGATATTATGTGTACATTTCACACCCACGATAAAAATAAATCCCCAATACCATTTACAAACACACTTTCCATTTTTGTCTAGCTATGCTTTCCAAAATGTTATTTTGTAAGTTGTTACTGGTCTACAGTATGGTGCTTTGAAAAATAACTGATTCTCCAGAAGTGACCTTCAAAGTAAAGATGTATAACCTTGGCTGTATAAAACAGGGGGAAAGTTGAATGAAAAAGTTGTGTTGTATGGATGCACTGGCAATGCATTCTGTCTCATACTGACTGCAAATGACATTATTCTTGACAGGTTGATTTTGAGCTAAGCAAATTAGATTTATAATATAGCGGTTTTCATCTCTGAGACCACAAATGCCACTATTTTGTTTGTCAGTCAGTAGCACATCAATAATGAAATCCACTATTTAATAGTACTTACAGACTTAGATGGAGAATCTCAACCTGTTCTGTACACACTCATCAGGAAAGGAAGAGCTGATTTTATCATCTGAAGGACAAAAACATGTTTTGCATGATAAGCTTACATTCAGAAAGACTGAGGCAAAGCATATAATGTAATTTATTATTTCACACACGATTGCAATACATCCAGCCCCATTTATTTACTGTTGTGAAGTTAAGCAAGCCTACCACTCTGACATCACTGTCTATATTTTCATTTTGGGAAGCTTTCACACAGCTTAACCTTATACAGCAGCTTTGATTAGATTCTTCAAAATCCTTTCTGCTAAACAGAAGTTGATTTCTTTATCTGAATTGAGCATTCAAAAGACAAGTTGTAGTTAGTATGCAAAAAGTAGATGCAAAGAAAAGATCATGAGAGTGAGTGCTTTGTAGTTAAGAGGTACAACATTCACATCATATCACTGAGATAGGCATCTCCAACTTTTTAAAACATGTGTTGGTAAGGAACTAACCAAAAGTGTACTTCTAATTTAACTACTTTTCAGTAGCGAAACAGTAGCTCAGCTGTTTTCCAGTAACAAGTTACTTTTTAGATACTAGCAACATTGCTAGTTTTTATGTCTTATTGTGTTTTACATGCAGCTCTACAGCAAAGCAAACTGAGGCAGTAATCAAACATGCTTTCCCAAACTGTCCTTTTTGTTGTATGTAGGGCTAGGAAGTTCAAGACATTATTTAGATGGTTATTTTTGATAAACTGGTTCAAAATAAGATACAGCAATTCACATGGTTTCCTCTGCAAATACAAGGCAGTTTACATCTTTTTTTTCTTTCTTTTTTTTTTACAATAAAATTTTGATAAATGTTGCTGTGCATCACTATATTTCCAACTCTAATATATAAGTTCTAACTTATATATGTTTTCCAGTTTTAATGTTTATATTTAGCGTTAATTTGTCTGTTTAAGTTTTATGCTGTCTCTCTTAATGCAGAAACACAATCGCTTCTTGCTACACTTGTTTGATTTTGTGTGTTGTCGCATTCCAAATTGTTTCACACCACTATAACACCATGCAAGTATGCATTGCATTCTCAGTGTTGCAGTAGTGGACATCAGTGTGAAATGTCTACTTCTACAGTGAATTTTCTCTTTCAGGTCAACTACTGTAAAGGCAGAGAATTTTGCTGAACAAGTATATTAAATCCTATAAATTTATAGAAACATACCTGAATAATAACACATCCATTTTAATGGTGTAGAATTTTGGAGGTAATGTAACTCTATCATCCCCTTGAGTACTAAGGTTGGGTACCGCCACAGTAAGACAAGAACACACATTAAAGGAATGGTTCACCCAAAAAGGAAAATTCTCTCAACACTTACTCACCCTCATGTCATCCCAGATGTGCATGACTTTCTTTCTTTTGCAGAAAACAAATTAAGATTTTTAGAAAATATTTCAGCTCTGTAGGTCCATACAAAGCAATTGAATGGGTGCCAAAATTTTGACGCTCCAAAAAGCATATAAAGGCATCATAAAAGTAATTCATATGACTCCAGTGTTTTAATTAATATCTGATATGGTAGGTGTGGGTGAGAAACAGATCAATATTTGCTAGAAAATCTTCTACCAGCCCAGTAGGGGGCGATGTGCACAAATCACCAAAAACACAAGAAGAAGAATGTGAAAGTTAAATTGGAGGCTGACTGAGCAGGGAGGAGAATATATAATGGACTCTATGCGGTCACTTCCACGTTTTGCCTCAGGAGGCACACTTACTTCCGGTGTAGTGCCGGAAACTATTTCTTTCTATGCTGATTAATGCTGTCGAAATGACTCGGGGGGAAATTACTTTTCACACACATTATTTACCCAAGTTTCTGCGGATGTCATTGGACAATAGCCATCGCACATTGAGACACGGAGCTGTTGCTCCATCCAGTAAAAGGAAGAAGGGGTTTAACAACATGTATTTTAAGTTATCATCAACAATGAGGGTGAATATTCACAAGCCATAGACCAGCACTGGCTTAGCAAGTCACTGTCCCTGTATCTGACTGTATTACACATGTAATTATTTTGATTAATTTTGCTAGATAAATTATAGCCCTGTGATATTATAAATTAATATAATATGACAACTGATGATACTCCAGCTTCACAGCAAATTCTGGAGTGACAGATCATATATTTCTAGTGACTTTAACCATACAATTTGTCTATCAGTGATCAATATTAGTTTATTGTATTCTATTTATGCGGTATAATATAATTTTCACTTTCAGTATAATCAGTGTTAATAAAAATCATGTCCCATTTCTGAGAGATTTGTCATATGCGTGTGCAGAGGTCTGCCGAACTGAAAAGAGCCCTGATGATGGATGAATGTTTATGAGAAGTGAACATTTTATTCTCCTGTTTTCTTTATTTGCAAAAAAAAATCTGGACATATCTGATTACTGGGGGTGGTGGGGGGGTCCCCCTCAAGGTATATTGTGGTTACAGCTCTGCCCCTCTGTGTGATTTAGAAAAATATGACATAATAAACTCAGCAAAAAAAAAAGAAACGTCCCTTTTTCAGGACACTGTATTTTAAAGATAATTTTGTAAAAATCCAAATAACTTTACAGATCTTTATTGTAAAGGGTTTAAACAATGTTTTCCATGCTTGTTCAGTGAACCATACACAATTAATGAACATGCACCAGTGGAACGGTCATTAAGACATTTTTGCTAACATCTTACAGACAGTAGGCAATTAAGGTCACAGTTATAAAAACTTAGGACACTAAAGAGACCTTTCTACTGACTCTGAAAAACACCAAAAGATGCCCAGGGTCCCTGCTCATCAATGTGCCTTAGGCATGCTGCATGGAGGCATGAGGACTGCAAATGTGGCCAGGGTAATAAATTGCAATATCCGTACAGTGAGACACCTAAGACAGCGCTACAGGGAGACAGGAAGGACAGCTGATCATCCTCGCAGTGGCAGAACACGTGTAACAACACCTGCACAGGATCGGTACATCCGAATATCACACCTGCGGGACAGGTACAGGATGGCAACAACAACTGCCTGAGTTACACCAGGAATGCACAATCCCTCCATCAGTGATCAGACTGTCCGCAATAGGCTGAGAGAGGCTGGACTGAGGGCTTATAGGCCTGTTGTAAGGCAGGTCCTTACCAGACATCACCGGCAACAACGTCGCCTATGGGCACAAACCCACCTTCGCTGGACCAGACAGGACTGGCAAAAAGTGCTCTTCACTGACGAGTCACGGTTTTGTCTCACCAGGGGTGATGGTCGGACTCGTGTTTATCGTCGAAGGAATCAGCGATACACCGAGGCCTGTACACTGGGGCAGGATCGATTTGGATGTGGAGGGTCCGTCATGGTCTGGGGCGGTGTGTCACAGCATCATCGGACTGAGCTTGTTGTCACTGCAGGCAATCTCAACGCTGTGCGTTACAGGGAAGACATCCTCCTCCCTCATGCGGTACCCTTCCTGCAGGCTCATCCTGACAAGACCCTCCAGCATGACAATGCCACCAGCCATACTGCTCGTTCTGTGCATGATTTCCTGCAAGACAGGAATGTCAGTGTTCTGCCAAGGCCAGCAAAGAGCCCGGATCTCAATCCCATTGAGCAGGTCTGGGACCTTTTGGATCGGATGGTGAGGGCTAGGGCCATTTCCCCAGAAATGTCCGGGAAGAGCCTTGGTGGAAGAGTGGGGTAATATCGCACAGCAAGAACTGGCAAATCTGGTGCAGTCCATGAGGAGGAGATGCACTGACAGTAACAGTCAGTATCTGGTGTGGCCACCAGCTGCATTAAGTACTGCACTTAATGCAGCTGGTGGCCACACCAGATACTGACTGTTACTTTTGATTTTGAACCCCCCTTTGTTCAGGGACACATTATTCCATTTCTGTTAGTCACATGTCTGTGAAACTTTTTCAGTTTATGTCTTAGTTGTTGAATCTTTTTATGTTCATACAAATATTTACACATTAAGTTTGTTGAAAATAAAAGCAGTTGAAAGTGAGAGGACGTTTCTTTTTTTGCTGAGTTTATAAGAATATTTAAGATTCCACACAGATCAGTAATCAAATAAGCAAATTAACAGTCATTGACCAGGAAAATAAGAAATGGCACTCCATGTCAAAAAGGTTGCCGACCCCTGGTATATACTGTATATACAAGAAAATTATTAAATACTCAAAAAGCAAAGAAATTAGTTAAGTATTTATAATTACTACTCATTCAAAAAAATAAAAATAACCTTTTATATCCTTTCGCCCCTGTCCCTGCTAAAGTCTGTGCATGTCAGTGTTTTGAAAATCTGTTTTCAAAAATCACAAACAGTCAGCATTATCTTCATCCATACGACACCAGATGTTGAATTAATGTCTTCTAAAGTGACATGATCGCTTTTGATGCGAAAAGATAAATATTTAAGTACTTTTTTTAACTCTAAATCATGCTTCCGGTCGGCAGCAGTATGCTCATGTGACGTAATCGCATCGGCACTCGAGACATGCGAGAACTGAGGCAAGTGTGTCACAGCCGGAGGACCAGCACTGTTTACAAGTGAGAAGGGGAATGCTGTACAGTAGCTTGGTTGATTTTGGTTTAGATCTGTTTGATTATCTCTTTCTTTACTCACAATGGTGCATTTGTGTGCTTATCCTTGATGTCTCAACCGAGTGGAGAACGTAAGACCGCTTGGACTCCACCCTCTCCTGAAGCGTTATATTATAGTTAAAAAGTACTTAAATATTGACCTTTTTTTCAATCATATTTAGAAGACATTAATTTAGCAGCTGGAGTCATACTGATGACATTTATGCTGTTTGTCTGTGATTTTTGGACCTTCAAAAGAGAAATCGCCATTCACTTGCATTTTAAGGACCTAATGAGCTAAGACATTTTTCTTCAGATGTGTCCTGGGATATCATGAGGGTGAGTAAATAAATAATAATTTTGAGTGAACTACCCCTTTAATATGAGTTAATGCATTATGTATCATTAACTAACAATGAACAATATATTTATTACAGTATTTAAGCTTTGTTACTGTTAGCTAATAAGTTCATATTGCATTAACTAATGTAATTAACATTGATAAACATTAATAAATTCTGTTAAAGTGTTGTTCATTGTTAGTTCGTGTTAACTAATGTTGTTAACTAATGTTAACAAGTGGCACTTCATTGTAAAGTGTTACTAAATCTTCATTTGAGTTCAGCAGTTGAAAGAAACTGTTATGGGATATCATAAGAGTGAGTAAATAATGAGAGAATTTTCACTTTTGGGTGAACTAATCCTTTAAGCATGTTTAACCAGACAATGTGTTGGCAAGGTGTTGACCAAGCACTCGCATCTACGTACTTGCTTAAAGTATAATTCTGTCCTTATTGTTTGTGTTGCCAATACAACAATACTACTCTGATTGCATAAATTATATTATCTGCTATTTAAAAAACGATATTTAGAAACATATTGTCACCTTAAATAGCTTTATTGTCGTTAGTTAGGTCTACTTAGTTTGTAGAGTAGCTAATTACCTTTTCGATGGGTAGTTTGACTGTAGTTTAACTACTTTCAATTTTAAGCTGCTTGTAAGTTACAGTTTCAAAATAGCTTCTCCAACACTGGTTATTATAAACCTGGCCTTGCTTTGAACCTCTTAAGATCTGTGCATGAAATATTGTTTGGATAGCTAATTTGATTCATTTTCTAAATTGCCCCATGGGATTTGTGGTTTAGATATAAAATAACTAATTAAATGGAAAGACAAATCACAACATCCAGTTAATTTAGCTAATTATATCAGAGGCAAATGAAATGCCATTAATTTTCACGGTTCCCAACATCCCCTAATGTGAGAAGACAGAACTAATATAAGTAAACAGGGTTCTCCCCTCTTAATCAGTTCATATTCAGCTCACTATAAAATATAATTACTGTTCAAATAAACAAATCCAAAGTCCTTTTAAGGACTATTAAAAATCCTTTTTTTTTTTTTTATAATTATTTCTTTTTTTTTTACTTATATTTTTTGTCACTGTCATATGTTAGAGGGATTTCTCTGCCCCCCTCTAAATCGGAAGATGTTCTGGTCTCCCTTGTTTCTGGTCACTGGCTTAATGGACAAATTACTCACCCCGTTTCACTGAAAACACAACAAACATAGTCTGCCACTCACTGGAATTAGTCTTGACAGCCGTGTCATAGGCCTTCTCATCTGTCCAGGACATATAATGAGTCCAGGTGATATTAAGATTTGAAAATAATTTGGCAAAAGGGTTTTAAAAAATGAATGACATGGGTATAATTAATTCTTGGGGGTCCATATACCAAAAGACCAATAGTCTGTCCATGATTCAAGTGACAATCAGAAAATAGCTCTTGTTAATGATCTTGTAAATGATCATGATAAAGATGTGAAGTTGTTTTCACCTGATGTTGTTCTGAAAAAGAACCAAATAACATTTCAAAACATTGTTACATAGGTCTCATAACCTGGCCCACAAACACTGATTCACAAAGTTCTACAAATGCTCTGACTGCCTCTTGTATTAAATCGTTTGGCAAATGTTAATATTATTACACATTTTACCATGTTTAAATCCATTCCACAAATTTCACCTCAAAATCAACATAGAAAATGTTGCAAAAGTCCATAGTGATATAGCTATGGCTGAGCCAAAAGCTGTTTTTTTTTTTTTTTATAATTTAAACGGGTCGGTACAATTCTTATTAGTCACCAACAATATGACTTGACAATGACAGGATATTAAAACATAGTAGGTGGTAACCTTGCAAATTACACCTGAGAGTCAAATGGGAGGCCACAAACTGTCATGATAAACTATATCAGATGGTTTTTTAGCTTTTAGTGGAGCTCTGACACATTGCCATTGTCCTATTAACAGCAGTTAATTGAAATGCCTGTTCTGTTCTTTACTCTATGAGCTATGGCCATCAGTGCATTCATGGTGTCGATTATGATTATACAATTAACTAGAACCCTTGTTATAATTTGTCAACTAATAAACCCATTCATCATATGATGGCAATCGTAAAATATGCATACATTTTTGCTGAGATGAATTAGGTGTTCCATTGAGTAAGAAAAAATCTCTCTAATAAAAGTTTTTGGCAGCATGGCTATTTTTTCACATTACAAGCCTGTAATCTGTCAAGACAGATTTGTATTGAAAAAGCACTCATTCTTTCCTTAAAGGGGCATGTTTATCCCTTGTTTTCAACCACAAATCTAATGTGATTGTGTAACTGCCTGGAAATCGACCTTAATTCTTTTTTTAGTACTGAAAGCAATGAGATTCTGTCCAGATTTAAGCAGTTAACTGCAAGCTGTTTAAGAAAAAAAAAAAAAAAAACAGCCACCACCAGAGTTTAAGGGAAATTAAGACACAATAAAAAGAAAATACACAAACTGATATGTCAGACATGCCACACCACCAAAAGCTTGGTTCGCTTATTCAAACAGCAGATAGTCTCTGAATTGCCTGGGCCAGATGAGCTGCCCTGGCCTATAATTCCTCCAGGCCTTGGAATGAGAACGTGGGCTGTGAGTAGAATGCTGAGAAACACTTTACCAGCTAGCATGAAGCATGCTTTTTGTGTGTCCCCCATATACACCACAATGTTCATGGTGTTGGAACCTGGCTTTGTGACTTTGTCAGGAATATCTAAACAAGCAATTTTAATTTAGCTATAAAATTGTTTAAATAAAAATAGCTAGCTGTTTAAAAAAAGTGTCTAATATACTCAGTTCCTGAAGTAACAATCCCATTTTTTTATGGCTAATACATTTTTAACAATTACTTAAAATAAGACAGACCTACCATGAGATCTGAGGCTGTTAATAGATGGTGAAAGCTTCTGTTGAAGCATCAGTCCATGTTATGTCAATTTTAGAAATCATGTTAGTAGCGTAATTTCTGGTGAAGAACTGCACTACCCATGATCCTGAAGAGAAACTCTCCACCAATCAGAGAATTGCAGCAAACAAAGCATGCCAATCACGCACTGTAGGGACCACCCATTTACATGACATACTGTAAATTATGCAATCAAGTAAGTCTTCCTACACACTCTGACTACTCTTATATTTGTAAATATCTGACTATTTTCAACAAAATTATGAAGTTTTTTGTTTATATATTTATAATAAACATGTAATGTATGAGGTCTGGAGATGTGAAGACTGTAGGAACTAAACACAGCTTTAATGTTAAACTCAGAAAATACAAAAACTGGGAACAAGAAAACAAGAAACACTGGAAACAAAAACACACCAACACAACAGCCTACAAAGGATAAGAACTAAAAAAGACACAGAAAGCATTAGGGCATTATACAAAAAGACTAACAAGGTTTAGAAGACTAGTAACAATACACAGCTGGGAAACAATCAGGGAGACAGGAACAAAAGTACAATCAGGACAATACACAAGAGCTCTGTCCAAATTTTCCCCTATTTGCTTATAGCGCACTATGTTGGCCATTTTGTAGTGGTGTCTGAATTCGTTCCCTACATTTCGTGTCCTATATATGTTCACTTATTCTTTCCCATAATGCACTATGATTTTCGAGTGTACAACCAATGTACACTCGCCGACAGTATATTGCCCATAATCCACTGCGAGGAGGACAGATGAGCTGGGAGAGAGAGCACATGTGAAGAGAAAGAGCGAGCAAGCAAGAGGTCAAGTGGGAGATGCCAGTTTGCGGTCTCCTTCATTCTAATCAGGCATGGCCTGTCTGTATGGGCAGGCAGGGCAGAGCCCCACCTAAATATTTATCCATTTGAAAACATAGATCCAAACTATAAATTGCCAATATGTAATTTGTTAACCCGTAATGTGTTCAATATGCGGACATATGTACTTAAAAGCAGGCCTAGAATAAGTTTTTATTCTATTTTTAAGTCGTAATTTAGCTGTGATGGGACCTAAATCCTGACTGAAATTTTTCATATATTCCATTTCTCTGTAGAAATGAACATAGTTGGGAAGACACTACCTTTTCTAGTATTTTCAACATAAATGGTAGATTTGAAATCGGTCTGTAATTAGCCAATTTCCTAGGATCAAGCTGTGGCTTCTTAATAAGCGGTTTGATAACTGCCATTTTAACGTTTCTTGGGAAATGTCCTAAGGATAGTGAGGAGTTAATAATATTAAGAAGAGGTTCTGAGATTACTGGCAATACCTCTTTTAAGAGCTGAGTTGGTAATGGATTTAACATACATGTTGTGGCTTTTGATTTTTTGATACATTTTGTTAGCTCTTCATGAACTTTGACAGCGAAGGATTGAAGCTGCTCGTGAGCAAAATTATGAGACACTGTTTTCTGAGGTGCTGTGACATTTGATTGCATAGTTCCAAATTTATTTCTGAATATTTCAATTTTTTCAGTAAAGAAATTCATGAAGGCATTACTATTGTGCTGCGATGGAATATCTAGTTTAGTCGATGCTTTATTCCTAACCAATTTAGCCACAGTACTGAATAAACACCTAGGATTGTTGTGGTTATTTTCTATGAGTTTGCTAAAATATGCTGACTTGGCAGCTTTTAGTGCCTGTCTGTAGCAACAGACACTATCCTTCCATGCACTGCGAAATACCTCTAATTTTGTATTCTCCCACTTGCGCTCCATTTTCCGAGCTGCTCTCTTGAGAGCATGAGTGTGATCATTGTACCATGGTGAAAGGCCTTTTTATTTAATTTTCTTTAACCAAAGGGGTGTGGCACTATCAAGAGTGCTAGAGAAGAATGTATTTATATTTTCTGTTATTTCATCAAGTTCTTCTAGACTTTTTGGCTTACTGAGTATGTGAGAGAATTCTGGCAGATTATTATTGACGCTATCTTTAGTGGTTGTAAGAATAGTTCTACCTGAAAGATAGTGTGGTGTAGATTAAGTGACATTAGCTGATCGCAACAAACAAGAGACGAGGTAATGATCGGAGGTGTCATCGCTCTGCGGTAGAATTTCTATAGTATCAACATCAACTCCATATGACAGAATTAAATCTAGCGTATGATTATGGCGATGAGTTGGTCCTGTCACATTTTGTCTGACTCCAAGAGAGTTGAGAATATCTATAAATGCTAATCCCAATGTGTCATTTTCATTATCTATGTGAATGTTGAAGTCACCAACAATTAAAGCTCTATCTACATTAACTACAAGATCAGATAGAAAATTTGCGAATTCACCAAGGAAACCAGATTAAGGCCCGGGTGATCTATATACTTGAAACATCTGAGGTTGTTACCCATCCTACCAACCATAAGAGGGAGCCATCTCCCGAATACTGATCATCACCCATTTCTTCACTGCTCATTTCCTGTTTACCATATGTATATATAGCCATGAAGTTCCATTGTTCATTGCGAAGTATTGCCAGTTTACCCTGCCTTACCGAGCGTTTTCCATTGCCACTGTTTATTGATTCATTTATTGATTCTATTGCCTGTTTTTCTGGATTTACTGCTTTTTGGAGAACCCTTTGTTTTGTTTGCCTGGTTGGACTCTCTATTTGGTTTACTCTCTTTAATCTCTTTAACATTATCTCTAGTGATCTCCGACTGGCGAAGCTGGACATCATTAGTGCTGACATGAATAACAATTTTAGAAAATCTACGTTTAGCATTAGCCAGCACTTGTAAATTTGATCTGATGTCAGACACTCTCGCTTCCGAAATGCATTTAACAATAGTGGCTGGAGTCTCTATTTCCACGTTCCTTAAAATAGAATCACCAATTATTAGGGCGCTTTCAACATGATTCTCAGTGGGTGCATTACTGAGTGGGGAGAATCAATTGGAAACCCTAACAGGAACAGGAGAGTTGTGTCACTTTACTGAGCATGTATGCTGCCGAGACATCACCCAATCGCCCTGCTGTGGGGGCTCTAGAACCAGAACCAAAGTGTGTGTGTTGCTCGCTGTTCTACTCGCATCCGAAACAGTATCTACCGGCTTCTCTTTCTCACTGATCTCCACTAGTGTTCAGATGCATGTCTCTTGTTCATTAACCTTCTCCATCAGCCTGACTAACTCTTAACTTTTATCACACGTGAATCCCTCACTGATGGAATAAGCTATAGTAAACATGTGGCATGCAATGCAGGAAGCAATAATATGAGCGGATGCCATGACTTTCTGCAATTGTTTGTTGTTTTTGTTGTTATGTTTGTTCTTGAGTGGCGAGGATTTGAGATCGATGTGGTTCCTAATCAGCAGATGTTTGAGACTGATGCAATAATCCATGTAAAACACAGTGGAGAAAACGAATGCACGCAGTCGAGAGGCGAGATGTTGACAAGCGGAAAAAAGAAAAAAAACGGAGAGAAACGGGTGCACGCAGTATAATACTCACAGATGAATGCCGAAGCTGCAGCATCTTTACCCCCATCAGTTTCCACCATCTCCACACATTCCGAGCCCCATCTGAATCATCCTCCAGCCTACTGAGATGAGCCTAATACCTGTCGTTCCTTCCTGTCACAGTGCTCTCTGTTGTTTCCATCTGAGAATTTCAAGGTGGCCTACATCATAACGCTCCTCACTGGGAGGGCTCATGAGTGGGGAACCACTGTGTGGGACAACAATCATGGCTGCTGTGTCTCGTTCCAGTCCTTCTCTGCCGAACTCTGCAAGGTCTTCGATCGACCTGCTACGGGACTGAGGCGGCGAGGATCTTGTCAGACCTTCGTCAGGGAGATAGATCTGTTTCGGATTTTTCCATTGAAATCCGCCACCTGTGGATGGAATGAGAAGGCTCAGTGGGACCGGTTTCTGCATTGGCTCTCTGACTGGGTTCAGGATGAGATCTACACTCTAGACCTTCCCACTGGGTTTAATGATTTGGTAGAGCTAGCCATTTGAATGAATAACCATCTCACTCTATGCCAACGATGCTGTCGAACTTACACTCATCGTGAGCAATCTCTCACTGTCACCTCACCTTCCTGTTCGGCTTCACCTGAACCCGTGTGGAGGAGGAGCCCATGCAGATCGGGAGAGCTCGGTTGTCACCCAAAAAACGACGTCATTGCCTTGTCAATGGCTTGTGCCTCTACTGTGGACAACTGGAGCACACCGTTGCTTTGTGCCCAGTAAAAGGTGCTGCTCACCATTAGATAAGGGGTTAATGGTGAGTGTAACTCCATTAGCTAAATCCCCTGGGGGTTGGACTCTCCTACCGGCCAGGCTGCAGTTTGGTAAAAATATTAACTCAATCTCTGCTCTGGTTGATTCAGGAGCTGAAGGGAACTTCTTTGACATTAACATTGTCAACCAGTGGTCCATCCCCAACACTCTATTGAAAGAACCCATAACTTCCAGCACTCTCTGTGATACCCCTCTCACTAAGGTGACTCACTACTGCTTCACTCAGCCTGACTATTTCTGGTAATCATGTTGAAGAGATTCAATTCTTCATCATCCACTCACCATCAGCTCCTGTGGTTTTAGGACACCCGTGGTTGGTTAAACATAATCCACATTTTGATTGGGTAAAAAGTTCTGTATTGTCTTGGAGTCCTTTCTGTTTGTCTCAGTGTCTTGGCTCTGCCCACTCCCCTGTTTTTTCATGTTTTATGTTGCAGGAGAAGCCAGTGGCTCTTTCCGGTGTGCCAGAAGTCTACCATGATCTGAGGGCGGTTTTCAGCAAGTCCCGAGTTGCATCTCTGCCTCCTCACCAACTGATCTTCTTCCTGGCACTTCTCCACCTCGGGATCTCCTGTATTCACTCTCTTCCCCAGAGAGGGAGGCCATGGGTAAGTATATTAATGATTCTCTGGCAGCTGGTATCATCTGCTCCTCTTCCTCTCCGGCCGGGGCAGTGTTCTTCTTATATTGTTCTCTACATCCCTGCATTGATTATCAGGGGTTGAATGACATCTTGGCAAAGAATTGTTATCCTTTGCCACTGATGTCCTCAGCCTTTGAACTCTTGCAGGGGGCATCCGTCTTTACGAAGTTGGACCTCCGCAACGCTTACCACCTTGTCCGGATAAGGGAGGGGGATGAATGGAAGACAGCCTTTAACACCCCTACTTGGCATTTTGAGTACTTGTTCATGCCTTTCGGCCTTTCCAATGGCTGTCTTCCAGGCACTCATTAATGACGTGCTTAGAGACATGGTCAATCAGTTTGTTGTTGTTTATCTTGATGACATTCTCATTTTCTCCCAGAATAGTCATGACCATGTCCAGCACGTCAGAAGTGTGCTTCATCGACTGCTTGAGAATCGTTTATTTGTCAAGGCGAAGTGTGAGTTTCATACTCAATCGGTTCTGTTCCTGGGGTTTGTCCTCTCAGGCGACGGTATACAGATGGACCCCGCCAAGGTAAAAGCAGTTGCAGATTGGCCAATCCCAGATTCCAGTAGAGCGGTCCAGTGGTTCCTGGGATTTGCTCATTTTTACCAGTGGTTCATCCGGAACTTTAGTCAGATTGCTTCTCCTCTGATGAGTTTAACCTCCACCAAGATACGATTCAGTTGGTCCATGCAGGCTCAATCTGCATTCGAAAAACTTAAAAACTGCTTTGTTTTAACCCCCATTCTCATAAATCCTGACCCATCTCATCAGTTTGTGGTGGAGGTTGATGCATCAGAGGTAGCGGTAAGGGCCGTTTTGTCCCAGAGATTTCCATCAGATGAAAGGATGTACCCCTGCGCTTTTCTTCTCACCACCATACCCCAGCGGAACGGAATTCCAATATTGGGAACAGGGAATTACTGGCCATCAGGTTAGCGTTGGGGGAGTGGCGTCACTGGTTGGAAGGGTAGGGGGTACCATTTGTTGTGTGGACTGACCACAAGAACCTCGAGTACATCCACACCGCCAAGCAACTAAATTCTAGACAGGTTCGTTTTTGGTAGGTTTGACTTTACCATTTCATATCATCCCAGGTCTAAGAACCTTAAACCTGTGCTCTTTTGACATCGAGAGCAACTCGACCTCTCCTGATACCGTCATTCCATCCAACAGGGTGGTGGAGGCGGTGTCATGGGTGATTGAGTCCAGAGTCTGCTCAGCTTTATGCAACATCACCACTCCCACAAAGTGCCCAGAGAGTCTGTTGTTTGTTCCTTATTCAGTTCACACACCTGTCCTGCAGTGGGGCCATTCATCCAACCTAGCCTGCTACCCGGAAGCTGCTCAAACCCAATTAAGCAATGGTTTTGGTGGCTGTCACTGGCGTGGGACATTCATAAGTTTGTTTTGGCCTGTCCTATTTGTGCTAGCAATAAGGCTTCCAGTTGTCCCCAACAGGGCTTCTCCAACCACTGTCAGTCCCTTCGAGACCCTGGTCCCATATTGCCATGGATATTGATACTGGCTTGCCCCCATCCAGTGGCAATACCGTAGCTTTGACTGTGGTAAACTGGTTCTCGAAGACGGCTCATTTTATTCCCATTCACAAATTACTGTCAGAAAGGGAGACAGCAGTGGTTGTCGTTGACCATGTTTTTCGTGTTCATGGCCTCCTGATAGATTTGGTTTCCGAAAGGGGTCCACAATTTGTGACTAGATTTTGGACAGAATTCTGTCAACAGCTGGGGCGTGCGTCTGTTAGCTTGTTGTCTGGTTTTCATCCTCAGACAAATGGGCAGGCTGAACGGGCCAACCAGGATTCGGAGAGGGCCCTGCGTTGCATTGCGTCACGTCACGGGGACCGTCGACTTGGAGTTCCAAATTAACCTGGGTCGAGTATGCGCACAATTCCCTCCCCATCTCATCTATGGGTTTGTCTCCCTTCCAGTGCTTTTTAGGCTACCAGCTCCCTTTATTTCCCCCCCAAGAATCCAACACTGTTGTTCCATCCACGCATGCCTTCATCCAGAGATGCCGTTGCACCTGTAGGGTCGCCAGGGAAGTCCTTCTCCGGACTGGCGACCAGAACAAAGCGTTGGCGAACCATCAGCGCTCTAAGCCCCCAGTTTACATGTGTGGTCAGAAAGTCTGGTTGTCCTCACTGGACATTCCACTCAGACTCCCCTCACGTAAACTGGGACCCAAATTTATAGGACCATTTATCATCTCCAAGGTGCTTAGTCCGGTGGTGGTTTGACTCAAATTGCCCCACCAGTTTAAAAGAATTCACCAGTTTTTTCATGTCTCCAAAATCAAGCCTTTTTTTTGTTCGCCCCTTTTCCCCGATACCCCTGTTCCTCCACTTCCTAGACTGGTGGATGTGTCTCCAGCCTATTCCGTCAGATGTCTTCTTGACGTTAGTTGGAGGGGTAGGGGTTATCAGTATCTGGTAGACTGGGAGGGTTACGGTCCGGAGGAGAACTGTATTCCAGCTCGGGACATCCTGGATCATGCCCTCATTGACAAACTCTATCATCGCCATGGTGGTTCTTCTGGGGCTGCTGGGAGGCGTCCTTGGGAGGGGGATAATATCATGATTCAGTGGGTTTGTCTGGTTATTCCTGCATGTCTCTGTGTTTTCATTTCCCTCTGCCATTTGGCCAGTGTAATTAGCATTTCTATGGGAACACTGATTCACACCACTCACAAGGCATTACCCTCGTTCCTCTTTAGCAGTGGCTTTATATTCCCCTTCGTTTGTCTCATCGCCAGATTGTTCCAGTATTTTCTGTCATGCAGTCTTGCCATCTGTCAGTGTGTCCTTTTTTTCTGTTTTTTTTTTTTCCTGTCTAGTTTGTGACTCCCAGTTGGATTTACCTCACGTTGTGGATTTACCTGTTTTATGGACTCTGTCATTACGCTGTGGACAATATTACCCATCTTCTGCTACCAGATCACTGCCGTAATCAGCCTGGGTGCTCCAGTATCCTTCCTGGACTCTCCAATCTGCAGCCTGTGGCGGTTTCACAAATTTTTGCCACTTTTCATCTGCCTGCTGTATTCATTCAATAAAGACTGTAATATTCCCTCTGTATTTGAGTCCTCCTGTACCCCGTTGTTGACACTTGAAAATATAATCAATAAACATGGGATTTGCAACTGTCACTGAAGCAGACACTTTCTAACAATAGACATTATCAATGTGCAATTATACTCTCAAGCACATACACACTCATACAACCTTCAAATATACAAGCAGACAAAGAAGTCCAAGCATATCCAGTCTAGAATATTGTGATTTAAAAGTCAATGAATTGTGAGCAGTCAAACTACAGTATTTAGCTGTCAGTCTGCAAAATGCAACCACAGGAGGACCTGCATGGTCAAAGCAATTTGTTACACTACAATACCCTGCCTCAGTTTTACCTATATTTAAGTAAAAATGTATCTTATCCCTTGGGGTGCAAAAGAATTAAACTTTTATGAGCGATAAGGAAAAAGCATTCACTGTTAATAGCTATTTAGTACATATGTGTATCAATTCAAAGCTTTAATAATAACAGTCACAATCAAAAAATGGGTATTGGGCTATTAAATGCACTATAACAAAAGTACATGAGAATGGAAATTATAAACTTGAAATTTGTAATTTACTTTGAATTCCAGGCGGTTGCATTAAGCATACAGGATGTGTTCTTGTTTTACACTCTCAAAAATGAATTTTGATTTGATTTTCAACATCTCATTCAAGTCATTTCAGTAGAGCTCCCAGTTCTCTCTGATAATTTCCAAGCCAGCAAGATACAAGTATCTTGTGACAATGAGAATTTTTTTTTTTAATTTTTTTTTTTTTTACATCAATCTACACTTCATGCCCCATAATGACAAATCAAAAACATTATTTTTTTATTGCTTGCAAATTTATTAAATAGAAAAAAACTGAAATATCACATTGACATAAGTATTTAGACCCTTTGCTATGACATTTGTAATTTAGCTCAGGTGCATCCCATTTCACTGGATGATCTTTGAGATGTTTCTACACTTTGATTGGAGTCCACCTTTGGCAAATTCAATTGATTGGACATGATTTGGAAAGGCACACATCTGTCTATATAAGGTCTCACAGCTGAAAATGCATATCAGAGCAAAAACCAAGCTATGAAGTCAAAGGAACTGCCTGCAGAGTTCAGAGACATGATTGTGTCGAGGCATAGATCTGGGGAAGGCTACACAAATTTTTTTGCCTGCATAGAAGGTTCCCAAGAGCACAGTGGCCTCCATAATTCTTAAATGGAAGAAGTTTGGAACAACCAGGACTCTTCCTAGAGCTGGCCGCCCAGGCCAACCTGAGCAATCGGAGGAGAAGGTCCTTTGTAAGAGAGGTGACTAAGAACCTGATGGTCACTCTGGTTGAACTCCAGAGTCCAGAGATCATGTGTGGAGATGGGAAAAACTTGCAGAAGGACAACCATCACTGCAACACTCCACCGATCTGGGCTTTATGGCAGAGTGGCCAGACGGAAGCCTCTCCTCTGTGCAAGACCCATGAAAGCCCGCTTGGAATTAGCAAAAAAGCATCTAAAGGACTCTCAGACTGTGAGAAACAAGATTCTCTGGTCTGATGAAATGAAGATTGAACTGTCTGGCCTCAATTCCAAACGTCATGTCTGGAGGAAACCAGGCACTGCTCATCACCTGCGCAATACCATCCTAACGGTGAAGCATGGTGGTGGTATCATCATGCTGTGGGGGTGTTTTTCAGCAGCAGGGACTAGGGGACTGGTCAGGGTTGAAGGAAAGCTGAACCTAGCAAAATACAGTGATATCCTTCATGACAACCTGGTCCAGCAAGCTCAGGACCTCAGACTGGGCTGAAGGTTCGACTTCCAACAGGACAATGACCCTAAGCACACAGCCAAGACAACGCAAGAGTGGCTTAGGGACAACTTATCCCTGAGTGGCCCAGCCAGCGCCCGGACTTGAACCTAATCGAACATCTCTGGAGAGACCTGAAAATGGCTGTCTACCGATGGTCCCCATCCAACCTGATACAGCTTGAGAGGATCTGCTGAGAATGATGGCAGAAAATCCCCAAATCTAGGTGTATAAAGCTTGTAGCATCATACACAAAAAGATTTGAGGCTGTAATCACTGCCAATGGTGCTTCAATTAAGTACTGCGTTAAGGGTCTGAATACTTATATCAATGTGATATTTCAGTTTTTTCTTTTTAATAAATACGCAAAGTTATCAAAAATCTGTTTTTTGCTTTGTCATTATGGGTTATGGCGTGTAGACTGATGTGAAAAAATTAAAATAATTTAAAGCATTTTAGCATAAGGCTGCAACATAACAAAATGTGAAAAAATGAAGGGGCTTGAATACTTTCTGAATGCACTGTATCATGCCTAAGGGAAATATGTGTTGAAGACTGAGTGCCTCCAGCAGCAACAATCACATTACAAGGGGTTTGTTGTCAATAAGACCTGTATTTAGTGAGGGATGTTGCTGAGTTCCATGGAACAGGTAGTTTTTTTGTGTAGAGGAGTACTGTGATAGTTGGGATAGCCACAGATAGCTACAATAAAATGGCCCTTTGATTTTTATCAAAACTAACAGATTAAAACCTTTTTTTTCCTTTTTATTTGTTATATAAAGGTCATGTTAAAACTGAATTGGAAACTTTTGTTACTTTTAATGGTCTTTATATACATATTTTACTGTTTTAACCTTGTCCCAGACCCAGACTTCCAAACAATTTAGCCCCATTTTTTCCCAAATGTTAGTGTACTTGGTTACCGAGTCAAATAACGTGTTAGTGAAGAGCATGCTTAAGAAGAAATATGACATATGTGATGTTTGAAGAAAACAAAGTAAAATCAAGGTAAATATCACATGTATTGAATATTTTCATTAGATGTCATTACCAATCAAGCTATAATTTTGCTGAATTATGCAAAAAGTAAAGAAAAATATTTGTGTGTTTTTATAAAGCCATGTAGTATCAAGGTAAACATCACACGTGCACAGAACATTTTCTTTAGGCAGAACCTGAGGTGAAACTCTTATATTAAACTGAGAACTGTATAATCAAACAGAGGCACTAGCCAGTTAGTTAAAATCTAGCAGAGTGGTTTGTGTTGTGATATCCTGTGCATTGTTTACAGCAATGTATATGTACTTGATTACTTTTGAAACATTTGACAAAAAGGAAAGGATGACATGCCCTCAAAAATGCCCCTGTAAATCAATTCAAGAGGGTAAATATTGTCACAAAGGTATAAAATCACCCACAGCATATATTTGCAGGGAAACTACTCATTCAGCTCTTTGCTTTATTCATTATCTTCTATTCCAGGAAACAAAGCACCACACCTTGAAAAAAAAAAAAAAAGCTAATTTAAAATAAAGTAAAAAAAAAAATAATAATAATAAAAATAAAAAAAAACTTAATACAAGAAAGTATGTAATATTTGATTATTATTATTATTATTATTATTATCAATGGTCCAATGCATATTTAAGTCCAATATAACAATACACAGAGGATGCTGGTAGGCAGGAGCAAAATGGGTCTTGTGTTCAATTTGTTCTGCATCTGAAGCACAGAATGCTCTGAAGACTTAAAATGGAATCTACAAAATTAAAGTGAATTCTCCCGGGGAGTTGCTATCACTTGAATGTGGTGACATGTCTTTAAAGTGAAAGCCACTTTGAACACAGGATGTTCTGCAGTTTGGGAGTGGAGCGGTTTGGCTCTGAAATTCAGGTGGGCTGGAGAAGAGGTCTGGAACAATGCTGTGGAGGCAAAGGTGCTTACAAGGAGGTTGAGAACATTACTAACTAGGTTGTGATGAGGACTACACATTTTCTTTTCAAAAGAACTTAACAGGAAAATAACTTTTAAAAACTCTTAAAGCCTCAGAGATATACAACTATTTCTAGCTGATAAGAAAACTGAATGGCTATAAAAATGTGTGATTCTGTGCCACTAGAATCACCTAAAAGAGTTTGGGGTGGTTTTATCTGTTTGCCGATCAATGGCAGGTGGAAGGAGTGATTGAGAAAGCCGTTTGAAAACGTCATAATGTTGGCTTGACTACTGTTATACACTTTAGGCATATTATGTTTTTTCCCAAATCCCTAAACAAAGAAAAAAATAATAAATGTAATTCCATTTACATCCACTATCTATCTATCCATCTATCTGACAGTGTGTCTGACAATCTGAATCACATAAATTACACACTTCACTTTTAAATTCTCAATTTTAATTAAACTAATTCACATTCGTGACAAAAAATTATTCACTGTCAATGAAAATTGAATGTATTAGTTTACACTGCAGTTGAACTATGCAATTACGGGGATATGAAACAAGACAATTATTGAAGCTACTGTTTAAATTATCTACCTTTAATTGCTTCTTGGATTAATTACTGCAGCCTTTTAATTTATTTTAATAGGATGCAACAGTTAGAACCAATACAGTCTCTTGAAAATATTCTAAATTTTTTCAAGATATCTGCTTTGCAAACTCAAACAGAATTGAAAGAGCAAAACATCACAGTCTAACATTCTCATGTGTCTGCATGTAGGGCTTTTTGATGCAAGTCTTGATGTTTTTGTGCATTAAATGTGCTGATATAAGAGCTGGTGAGATATTATTTATTTTCTCAAAATACATGCTAAGGGGATGATCCAAGGCTTCTGGTCAAAATATCCAAACAACTTGGCCTAATGAAAAGGAATTCTGAAAGGATGCTGGGTCTCTGTAAATATTAACACTTGATGCTCACAGTGAGGTCCCACATGATTTGAGGAAAGGGAAGTATATGAATTTTAAAATATATGAAAAATAAAACGAGTGAAATAAAAAAATATATAAATAAACAGGAACCTTTTTTTTACTGCTTCACACTCTCATATAAATAACATCTGTTTGATAGAACATTTCTTATGACCAGCCTTGTTTTTGTGTGTGCCTTCCCATTCAGCATTCACCTTCAGTACATCTGAATACTTTTTGATGCAATAACTTAAGACTAGTAAGCAAAACTTTGACATGTTTTTCTATTAACCTGAATTTATTCCAATTGAGTGGTGGGGATTTTGATTCATCACACTACCTCAGGTTTTTTTTTTTTATCTTTTCAGCAAAGAGATTCATTCTCTGATGCAATCACTGAAGCTTTCTGTCACTATTTATGCAGATTACATCTTTACGGTAGTAGGTGGTGACAAATAAGTGTCTTTTATGTGTTATTATTAGTAGGGATGTGCATGGATAGTCGACAATTGGTTAACTGTTCAATGCACTTCTATTCGAAAACCAAAATCCCCATTTGGTATTCTACACATGCAATAAGGGTCTTCAACCCGGCACGAACTCGTCGTGTTCCGACAAACTGTCAGGTTTTCTGGCCCGGTTTGGTTCAGTTTTTCAGGTATAGGGTGAGTTAAGGGCTGCTCAAACATGCTTTTGTGTGCATCACTGTTTTTTCTTTTAGCATCTCACGCAGGATAGCCGCATTTTTAGACACCAAGTAAACTTAAAAAGACCATTAATTTTTAAAAAACGCATCTCAAAACACCTGCGTTTTATTTTATTCATTGTGCTGCGTTCTGGAGAAGTTCAGGATACAAAAATGGACTTCATGTGACTGTTACACCATTAACTCGTTAAACTCTGATACATTTTTGCACTGCCACCTGCAATTGTTCACATTCAATTTTAAAAGTACACCATTCACACCATTGGTCTAATTTTTTCAGAAACACCCCCCCCCCCCACCCCCTACAATATTATTTTTCATAAATAATATTGTAATTCTTTATAATCTTATGATAAACAATTTTTTTATTTTTATTTGTAAGCATATAATTCTGGTTCTGTTCACTCTATCTCACTTTAAAAAGTCTTATTTCATTCCACTAGATGGCAGCAAGCACTAGAAAAATTTTATTTAATTTTTTCTGTATCACATTCCATCACGTTATACAGATCTGAAATGTAGGTGGTGCTATAATGCATTTTAGCCCTCATAGATGTGCTCTCCTTAGACATTCAGTCTAATTTTCAGTTTATGCGCCACCCTCATTGTTTCATTGAATATCTCGGCTTTTGAGCGGACTATAAAGCTCAATCTAAAAAAGATCCTCATCTTTGTGACGATATATAACATTTTATCATCAATAGTCAAAAAAAAAAATTATGATGATATTTTGTTCTGGACATCTAAGAAATAACATTGGATTATTCAGCCAAGCAAGCTCACAGACAAGTAAATAATGGATGATATTTTAGACAACTGCCTAAGGTAAAAGCAGATCTACAGTTTTTAGCTATTTGGGGCTTACAGCAGCAATGATCAGTGCATAAAAGAGATGTATGTATTTGATGACTTACAAAAATCATATTTCATTTTGTGATTATTTTGAAAATCTTTCGAACTGTGGTATTAGGACAACAAAATATGAGAGCTTTCATTTGATATATGATTTGTCCACTTAAGTGCCATGTGAAAGACTTTTGTATTCATATTAATATTTCTACCCCATTACCTCTAGGGGGCACTAATTTGCGACACAAATGTTTTCAGGCCTTATTTTGTGAAACATAAATGCAACTGTGATGGTATTCTCTGAAAATTCAGATTCTAAGCTTTAAACGGTAAGACAGTGTTTGTTTATTTGTTGTTGTTTTTTTTGTTTTTGTTTTTTGTTTTTTTTACTTTTGCTCTGGTGTGCATGTTTACATACAATAATTACTTCCAATGCCATTTGATTTGAATCCATTTAAAAACCAAAGCATCCTGACAAGGCTATTTAACCACAGCAGTGTAATTCCTTGCATATGTACTTCGATCGCTGCCTCACAGAAATGTGAACCTGCCTGGGCAGAGCACATATACTGTACAGGCAGTGACAGTTTGATTATTTTTGTTTGACTTTAATGTGAGATTTTATCATTTTCAGATCTATGCAATGTGCTGTTTAGGCTCATAGCTCACTGTGCACTTTATTTGCTGCTGTTCTGAGTTGTGTTTGAGGAAATTCCATTGCAATAAGCATTTTTTTATTAACTGTTAACTTGATAAACGATTAACTGTTCGTGAAACCTCGTGGTTAACCGAATGTTAAAAACGATAGCTGTGCACATCCCAAATTATTAGTGAATTATTGATTCAAATGATTCATTTAAAACACAGAAGCTGAGTTTGGAATGGCACACTACTTCTGTTTCTGTCATAGACTGATATGGCAGAATCAATAAGAGTTGTATGGGTTGTAGGCCTGTGCCTTTCCAAACACAGCTAGAGTCTGAAACAATGGGAGCGAACGAGAACAATCCGTTCACTTAATAGATTCATTTACAAATACAGATTAATTCACAAACAAAACACTACTAATCTTAAACCACCTTTCCTTCGAAAACAATAAGATATCCAATATTTATTAAACAGTGTCAAAACCCATCTTGTATCACAACATTATTTTTAGTAAATAAGTGTAAATTTGAACCTTATTATGGAATATTAACATCTCTGTCCATGGAATTTGATGGGCCTATACAACGATGCTACATACTATATTCAGCATAATTCACTCTAATCCAGGGTGGATTTTAATTATGGGTAAAGATATGCACATGCCAAAAGAAGCCTCATTCTCAAGACACAGATTATCTCCTTATCACCAGAAAAGCTTTATTTATTTACTGAATTTTGTAGAACCAAAGCAAATGCTGAGCTGTTAGAGCTCATTAAAAATAAAAATAGTAAAGTTATTCAAGATCATAGTATCTGACTAGAATGTGTTTGCCAGGAGAAACTGTATTTCAAACACCAAAGCTGCTCTTTAAACTTCCTCTGAAAATTCTTTGTGATTTGTATCAGAGCATGTGATATTTTGCCCACAACAATGATTTAATCTCAATTTTTCATCTGTTTTATTCTGATCCAGTTATACAGTACTGTAGATGAGTGGTTGTTTAAATATTCTTTCCAAAACAGATATGAAGCGATTATATCTCATATCTCTAATGACAAAAATGTCTCATGTGTAAAGTATTTGTAGGAAAATATTAAGACATTTCTCAAAGAGGTAATGATATGCGTGTGGAATGATGTTAAAGTTTTCATTCCTATTTGCTGACTTAAACCAATTATTAATTGCATATTAATTGAATTTATGACACTGCTATCTGAAAAATCCCCGCTTGTTTCCCGATTGGTCATTTGCAACATTCTGCTATCAAATATTTTTCCATAAATACCGCTAAACTGTTTAACTGTCAGTAGTCCCAGAGTATTTGAGCTAGACTCTGCTTACTTCTTTACTGCCCTAAAACAAAAAGCACAATATTCTGAACCTGTAAACATAAATATATTGGATCGTATACTATGAACATGTTGTTCAGATCTTGCAAAAAAAAAAAAAAAAAGAATTGATTAAAGAGAAACACCTCAGACTAGAAGGTCTTTGACAGACTTCTGTGCAGTACTCTTGCATTCAGTCAGCTACCCTTTTAATTAGCCGGGCAATTACAGACATGCAACATGCAGATTTCTTCATCAAACACAAAGCGATCAAAGCCTGCAATAAAGAAGAGGGAAACAGGTATTCATTATCTTTGATTAGTAAATAAAACAAATCACAACACTGCCCACTGATCCTTATAATGAGAGGGAGAAATGTTAATTTCCTGGTCCTAAACATAAAAGTGAGGAAGACAGGATAAGTTCTAAATGTGAGGATGTAACCAAATAATTGAAATTGAGCAGACCAGACCAGAACATTTTTAAATTGTAATGGAAAAACCCATAGATCGACCACTAATCTTATGTAATATTCTAAATGTGATGGATATTTTTATTTTATCTCCAATAAGGAGTTTACCTACCTTTTAGAAGTTTTTTTTTTTTTTTTTCACTCAGAGTTCCATTTTTGTTGTGATAATGGTGTGTAAAAGAAAAGTATGATTGCTATAAAAATATACAAATACAAAAAAGGTATGCTAATGTTAGTGTGTGGCTGTATTCTGTAGAGAAATACAATGCTACATTAGTCTATGTTCAAACAGATGCAAAAAATAAACATTTAACCAGCCGTGGGCCGTACATTTTAAGACTAGGCCTTCAGTGCGATTCATGCCATTAAGAAAACACAGTTTCACAAAGAATAAGATGCCGTATGCCTATCATACATTATGTGGCAGTCAACTAGTAATACCAACTGACATTTTAAAAACACGTCCACGCACGAAAGCCAGAACTTGAAACGACACTTAATGCTCAAGCAAGCCTAATTTTGTTTTGTGAAATGAAAATTTTTCATATGAATCTACCAAGGAGGTTTATAATACCTGGAAAAATATATCTAATAATATTTGCGATTTAAATGTTGCTTGCAATAAATTTCATTTCGTCAGGGTACACATTTATTCTGCGTTCCATTCAAGTTGGGGTGGGATATTCCTACTTGATATCTCCGACCATAAATGCATTCCATTCCCCGATATTCGGAACTGCAATGCTCCCGTTAGCTTAGCAGGGGTTTGACTCTCATTAGAGATGTCTCCTAGCAACCCAACTAATAAACAATGCTGCAGCGTTAGCATTTGTGCTTCAGGTGTACGATTATCAAAAGAGATTATAATGTTTTATACACCTGTTTCTGCAGGAGTTTTTTTAAACAAGCTTTAATATCATGTAATGTGGAAATGAATTCATTTATTGATATTACTTAATAAAGTGAATGTTTATCACTTACTTTGTCTATCTCCCTGAGTGTCGACATGTTTGTGTGACATCATGCCCCTGCATCTCGGCAAAATCGGAGTTGAGAATTTCTGCACGAGCCAACAAGTTGTAATTCTGACTTAAAGATGCATTCCATTGCACTTTTCCTAGTAGGAAGTTGTAAAATCCGACTTTCCGAGTTGAATGGAATGCAGCACTACTTTTCAAAACTTGATCCGACACTGAATGCTCCAGCAGCCTAATTTACACTTAGAAAACTCCTGATGTTGCTATAACAATGCAAAAAGCACTTACCAGTTTACTTGAAGTGAAAATCAGTCCTCCTTTCCTGTTTAATAAATTAAGCAATCACACAGTCATGCAGAACATCTTGTGTTTTTAAATCCATAAGGATCTCTTTCTCAATGGCGATAGCGGCAGTGATGACGATCTCGCACTCTTCGCTTTGAAACTACGTACATCACTTAAAGCGTGATTGCGTCACTCAAGGCCAGCTAGAAGGCCTCAACCGGGACATATCCTAAAGATCACACCCACCAAGAACAAATAAATCAATCTGATTGGCTGATGAATCTGACAATCTGACTTTAGTTGCTCATTCATTTGCACTGTTGAGGGATTCTGTGGAAATTCAGAAGGCCTGAGGGGGTGAAGCTCAAACTCACTCGCTGCTTTGGGCATGCGATTTGTGAAACAGTTGTCACGCTTCGCTTGTATGCATCAAGGAATACATTCTGACTGGATAAACTTTTCATTTTTCTCTGTTTGTTTTTAGATTAATTAAGAGTGGAAAGCAATTAAAAATACATAGGCAAAAAGGTGATAGAGAATGAAAAGATGAAAAATATTTAATTATTTGACGTGTTAGGCCAGCAGAGAAGGCTTTGCTGGCTCTGAGAATTCGCCACTGCATTCAACTATATAAGTTTGTGCAAGCTAGTTATATATTTATTTATTTTCCCCTTTTTTCACTCTTTCACTTTCTCTCTTTGAAATGCTTTGGTGTAGTTGAAGAATGTCTGGTCAGTCCAGATACATTTTGCATATTTAAATATGCAGTTATTTAGGGCAAACTGCATCACAATTAGCTCTCCATTTAATCTTGTTGCTGTCTATGAGAGAAAAAAAAAAAAAAAAAATTTTTTTTCCTATGTTAAGAATAGCATCCAAAAAGTCAAATAAAAAACAAGCAGCAACACCCAAGGACGGATGTGGGCATCATATGAATCTCTGCCCCTATGTACTTTCTGCTATCTTACGCCTCCATGGCAACATCAGGAATAAATCAGAAATGATGAGCAATGCCATAGAAGCCCAAAAACAAAGAGAAAATTCACTGTCACAATCTTGGATTTCAAAAAGAAAAGGATACTAATGCAACAGAAAAGAAAGAGACTGCAACAGATAAACTATAGATATTAATAACAAATACGAGTAAAATAAAACAGACATTTGAAAGTGGGAAGATGCCACTGTAGAAAAGTGAAGTAAACGAGTGATTCAGCCCCTTTGAGATGCCTGCCAAAAACATGGAGCTGGCAGGACGAGATAAAGCCAAAGAATTCAGCTGCCCACATATTTCACATCCTTGAATGACAGTGATGTACTGCCCTCGTAAACCAGCATATAGAATAAGATTCCTGCTAATTGGCCAGAGTGGGAACAGTGGAGAAGATCTTTTAAATGTCCGGGAATTCTAACAGAGGCTCATTGATGTTTCTTCTGGAATGTGCTCACTTATATGTGGGTCTCATACTCACTCTAATCTACTCAGATGATAATTTATTGCCCTTAATGGACTTTTGACTCCACAGAAGAACAGAAAGTAGGACGCAAACAATAGAAAAAGTATCTTGAGCTTCTCGGTCCTTATTATTCCTCAACTTTACGCGAGAGTACGGCTGTCAGATTGAAAACTTCTGCAGTTAATTTGAAACATACAAACACCCCATCAGAATTTGGTAATAAGAAGTTTAATTTATTAATTATCTCTGCGGGTCTGCCTTGGATGAAGCAGTGGGCTTATTATGCAGTAATTGCTCACAGTTTAAGGTCTGTTTCACAGCTGAGCAGCCTGCTAAACCCAGAGATATAGCAACTTTTTGTTTGTGGCAGAAATGTTTATTTGGAGGTATTAGGTGGAGGTCACCAATGATGCTCATTATTGCAAACTGAACTGTCTGGGATTGATGATTAAAACACACACACACACACACACACACACACACACACACAGCAGCTGACAAGACCATGAAAATGAGCAATCATGCTTCAACAGATCTCAGACTTTTCATTTTCTCAGCAAATGAGAGTATTCCATAATGATGATTTGAACCTATATGGGAACATTATTATCATGGTGCTGTCCAATGTTTGTGTCAGATTTATTCTGGTAGTGTGAGCTGTCAAAATGGCACATGACCCTATTGACCTGTTTCAATGATGTCACTTTTCCCCACAGCCACCATATTTGAGACCATTAGTGGAAGGAAACAATGGCAGTAAATGGAAAAACACCCGAAAAACAATATCAAGAAAAACATAAAAAATTGCTTTTTGATCCATGCCAAGTCCCAGGAAAAGTCCATACAGGTCTGAAGACAGCACAAATATTGACAAATTGAACTTTCGCGGACATTTAAAGATATTTTATCCATGATTCATCTCCGTACGCTTTTCGAGTCTGATGTGTGACCAGACACGCCCACCGGTACATCACTGTAAATGTAAGTGCAGTGTACTGCAGTACTATATAATTAGTTGCAATAATGTATAATATTCTGAGTTCAAACCAAGTTAAGCTCAATTAACTGCATTTGTGGCATAATACTGATTACCACAAAAATACATTCGACTTGTCCTCCTTTTCTTAAAATAAAATAAAACTGGGGGGCCTGGGTAGCTCAGCGAGTATTGATGCTGGCTACTACCCCTGGAGTCACGAGTTCAAATCCAGGGTGTGCTGAGTGACTCCAGCCAGGTCTCCTAAGCAACCAAATTGGCCCGGTTGCTAGGGTGCATAAAAAAAAAAAAGAAAAGAAAATCATATGTCTTTGGAACAAGATGAGGGTAAGTTATGACCCATGAGTTTTCTTCCTTTTTTTTTTTTTTTTTTATCCATTTAGGTGTCCAAATAAATTTTAGAGCAACTCTGTATTACATTAACATTATTTTGGGGCCACTATATGTTAGGAGAATGCTGCACACAAACCTCTGAAAGCGGTAAGAGTGATTTATTTAGCTATTTTCAGTGTCATTGCACTTGATGTCAGGGCTTTCTGACAAGTCCAGATGTCAAGTCCCTCGCAAGCACTTTACAAAACACCAGCCGAGACTCTTCAGAATCCATCTCACTGATGTTTCACAGCAGTGTCTACATCACAATGACAGGCCAGACGGATGAGAAAAACCTGTCTGGTTGAGAGCCAACAAAACTCACCTCTCACACTGGCTGAATGGGTGCTTGACTTCAGAATGAAACAGTGGCAGAAGAGCACCATCTATCCAAAATGCCTGCAAGACCCCGAAGAGAGATGAATGCATTTGGTTCCAGTAACAGTGGAGGTTGCTTATTCATTAAGCATGTGAGCTGCTAACGGAACAGTTTTAGATTCTCGAGTGCACTGGCATGACATTCCTGATTTAACACCTTTAGCATGGTGCTTAACCAGATGTTGCGCCAAGGGGGCAGTTACTGCAATTATGTAGAGTACTTAGGGCTACTGAACAGTTGAACAAATAATGAAAATATTTACTGTAAATAAAATACATTATTAAAGCCTCTCTGGAATACTTGATTCTAATTTATAAATTGTAGCATTCTGCAGTCAAATATTGTTTGAATAATTATGACCACAAAACTGACTTGAAATAAGTTTAGCTCAAAATCAACATTTCATCTCCATTTTTTTATCCTCGTGAGACCCCACGTCCACATGCGTGGACGTTGTATTTTGGCTTCGCTATACGCAACACATAATTTCCATTAATTTAATCCGACTGAATATTTTTTACAACACTCTAGACCAGGGGTGTCAAACTCGGTTTGGAGGGCCACAGTCCAGCAGAGTTTAGCTCCAACCCTAATTAAACACACCTGAAGCAGCTAATCAAGGTCTTCAGGAGTGCTTGAAGATTACAAGGAGGCATTTTGGAGCAGGGCGTGGATTTTGGGACTTTATTCTCTCAAAAGATGAAAAAACATATTAGTTATTTAGAAAAACCTTCAACATTAACACATACGTGGGTCACTGCTTCATTTTAATATACATTTTGTGATATTTTATTTTGTTATCACTGTACAGTACGGTTCTATTCATTAACATTAGTAAATGCATTCCTATATTCACTGTGCATTTTCACATTGAGAATGAATAGGTTTATTCAAAAGTTACAAAAATTTGCTTTCAGAGGCTTTATATGAAGTTAGAATAAAAATAAGGTGCATTTCGAACTGTTCTGAGACCATTGCAGACAGACAGCACACTGGAGGTTAAGTCATTCACTAAATAGGGAGCAATACTTATATAATATACTTAAGTGCATTCACTCCTAAAATCCAACCAAACGTTTGGCAGACATGGTACAGTGCAAATCAGTAAATAGATTCAGAATTTAAAATGCTATATTTTATTTTAATATGGTTGGCAGTGATTGGTTGATGCTGGCCATTACTTTGAATATGAATGATTTGTTTAGCTTTACAGAAAATCTGCTCCAATGTCAACATCTCAAAAACATGAACAACCAACACTCCTGGAAACATATTAAAAAAATTTGATGAAAAAAAATTGACTTTCTATAGCTTGGTATTATTTTAAATGATATTTAAATTAACTTAGTCCCGCTGTCCACATACTATGTGGACATCAATGTTTGGAAAACTATTTAAGCTACATTTTATTTTGTATTATTATTATTTTTATTTATTATTTATTTATTTTGCTTGTTTATGAAGGTGCTACTAGTCACAAATCAAAAAGGGAAATGGAAAATGCACACAGCATTCACGCTCAGGTCTCGGGAGGATATAATTGTTAAGTAGCCATATAATCAGTGGGAGACTATTGATACTGACCGGCTGACTGTACAGTATCCTTTACCTATAAGTTATAGGATATTACACAAGAAGCACTGCTCTGGAGCTAAAATAATGTATTTGAGCCACCAAAATTTTACTCCTGTCAACAAAGTAGGTGCCTTCATTAATAATTAGTTTTCTATCCAAACACAAATGTACTAAATCAAATATCAGATTAAAGCAGGTAATCAAGTTTCCACCTCAAGAGAGCTCAGCCAAAATTAAATTTGAATGGCTCAATAAAAAAAAAGGTCTCTTTACAGGGGGAAATAAACTGTGAAGATTAAAAGGATGATAAACAATTTTAGGACAATAAAACATGCATTTGTCCTGTGGCAAAGAGGAGTTTTTTTATCTTGAAATGGAAGGTTTGAAAACCGTAGTCATTAGCATTTTTTACTATTGTAATAGAATATTTTAGAGCTGTTTTCCTAACATATTTAGTGGAAACAGTGTTTATGTATTTGTTTATACACTCAAAAAATTATTTTAAGATTTACACATTTTAATTTCATTGCAAAATCATCAAATTGATTTAAGTCATCTTTAATAAAATAAATAACAAATAAATGTTTTAGTTTTATTAATTTAATTTTGTCGCCTGGACGCCGAGAAATGGCCGCCGTCCGCGAGGGGAGGAGGCTCTCACTGCTGGCCGCCTGGAGCAGTGAGGCCGCTGCCAGGGGCAGAGGAGTTCCCTACCGGTCACCAAAACGCGGCGGGGTCAGAAGAATGGCCGCCGTCCGCGAGGGGAGGAGGGCTCGCTGCCGACTGCCTGGAGCGGTAGAGCCGCTGCCAGGGGCAGAGGAATTGCCTACTGGCCGCCAAATCGCGGAGGGGCATTCCGTCCACCAGGGGTCGGAGGACTGGCTACAGTCCGCCTAGGGAGGTGCGGTTGTTGTCCTCCAGAGGGTGGAGGAGTGATTAAGGACCAGGCGACGGCGTGTCTGGGAACCAGCGAGTAAGTTTTTCCTCTCTCCTCTCTCTCTCTCTCTCTCTCTCTCTCTCTCTCTCTCTCTCTCGTTGGCTGTGTCTCGTTTCAAACTCTGCATGCTAGGTAGGACGCATCCTTTGAAGGCTGCAGTATACTGAGCGTCCTCCTTTAAACAAATCTCATTTAAACAAGTTGGCCTTCTTAGGACAAACAGAAACTGAACGTAACATGGTTGCTATGACAGCACACCATTCTTTAACAAGCGCGAGCGCTTCGAGTGAGATGGTAACAAAGTCCATTTAGAAGGGAATATATGAGGTACATTTTAGGAGAGTTATAAAGATGTAAAGAGAAAAGAAAATAGATTTTACAGGTGTACTTTTAGTCTAATATTTTATTTTAATTATATATTAATATAATAATACATATTATATACTCTGCACCCATCTACTGTGGTACTTCAACTTGGGAATTAACATTACTTGTGTTTGAGCATCATATTTATGGCAAATTGGCATTATTTTTTTTAGACATTTCTGTTGGAGCAAAGAATTGTGGGTTGTGAGTTCCCACAAAGGATACACCTCATGCTTCCTCCAAATTCCTGTGAAGGAAGGTCGCATTCGAAGTGTCTTACTCGCTTTTATGAAACGAGACAGCCTCGATGACGTATGCGGCCGAGAATGCAGCCTTCCAAATGAGACACAGCCACTGTCACTCCGCATTGGCCTTTCCCTCTCCTCTTTTTGTTGTTTTGTTTTTCCCTCCCCTTGTCTCCCTCCCAAGTCGTAGAAGGCAGGAGGGGCCAGAAGGGCAGTCTACCTCTATCTATCATCTATCTGTCTGTCTGTCTGTCTATATATCATCTATCTATTTATCATTTGAAACCTAACAAACATAGTTTTGCTTAAAGTGTGCTTGTGCTATCAGTCTTTAAAATAAATACCACTTGATTTGATATTTTATAATATAATGTAAAGACAGAATACATTTTAAGATTGGCCTAAATGTTTTAATACATTTTGGGGCCACTGTAGCTCTTTCACAAGGTCAGTATCTACTTTATCCCACAGCACTTCTGTGTTGTTCTGTGTCTCCTTGGACTGTGAAGAATGTGACAGCTCTGATTTCCTAGCTCATTTCCACTGTTATGGTAATTATATATGAAGAGCTCTTATTTACTTTCAGTATTTGATGTGAAAGCTTTTACCAATGTGCATTTGCCTTATTTTTGTTTCTCTAGAGTCAATGGCAGGTGTTAATTAACACATCCTTCTGTGCAAGTGAATTTGTGGGTATTTTTATGAGCTATTAAATGCATTACATTGAGAATAAATCTCTCCCTGCTACATCAACCTCACGATTAGACCTTATTATCCTTTCATCTACGCAGTACCTGGGTGCTTCCTGTCCCAGCTACAGTCTTTTTGCCAATCTTTTTGCCAGACCAATGCCACTTTTTACTGACAATAATAAGCAGATTGTGCCATTTATAATCATTGCTCACCACACCACAGACTACTGTTCATCTTTCTATTCACTTTTGTCTACATTGGTGAATGCAATTTGTGTTTGTACTGAAATTCATATTTAATATCATTCACAGTCACAATGAGTTAAGCCCTATTGTTGACCTTATAGAAAGTTAACACATTTGCAAGCTAGGAATAGTGGACTCCTGGAGGAGTGGCACAATGTAGTTGAATTTAATTCAGCTTCATCCGAAATCAGTCTTGATCTTGATCTCTTAACTAGAATGGAAAATTTGCCTCTGCCCCATTTTCAACGATAATAGTATTTATCTGAGCTACTTAGACAGGGAGCTTCTCATGCTGATAGGATCCCCATAACGGCCTCCACACAACAGGAAACTTGGTTTTAATTAAGAGTTTTAGTTTTAGGCTTTGTCATTCAGACTGGAGGGTAACATTTATGTTAAATATATAGGAAACATTAAAGTTTACACAGTAATTATTTTAGTTTAAAGCCAGAGAAGAGGGGGTTGTGTCAGCGTATATGTATATTTGCTCACATATTTAACAGTGATCTGCAAAAATTCTTGATGGAACTCAAGGGGTCAAGGTTTATGGTCTACTTAGCCCCTGCTGTAACTGCACCATTCTAGTGGCAAAAAGCAAATATTTCTCCTTTTACTGCCATCAGAGACTGCTTAGCCCAAGATTAATTCTATTTTTAGTGGTCAGCCCGAGACCTTTTATTTGTATTAAAATTAATGAGAGCAATTTGAAGCTCAATATGGCGGATGTAGAATAGGAAGTCCCACCTTACAGGTAAAAGAGCCAATGAGGAAAATCCAGCTTAAGCTCATAGCTGTGTTTTGGAACATGGTTAGGGGATGTTGGGGGTTCCTTGATCTGAGCAAAAGAAGCAAATTAAGCATTGATGGCAAATTGTACTGCTGATTTGAAATATGTTATTTGATCGTAATTTTGACCAACTGTTTTGGAGATTTCAGTCTTTTCGCCCTGATCACCCTGAATAGAGTTCCCAGGATTGCTGCTGAATGGACTGACTTGCCCTGAAAGGGACTTTGCTGACATTCAAAAGTGGTCAAGTTTTTTGACAAAGTAAATCTTTGCATTTTTATTTGTATAGCGCCTTTCACAACACATGGTTTCAAAGCAGCTTTACAGAAAATCATGCATTAACAGAAAATGAAACTGTAATATCTATAGCAACATACAAACAACATACAGTATACATTGCAATAATTCAGTCATGCTGTAATAGATGTTTTACCATTGCCCATTTATTTGAAGGGCACACCTCAGCATAATCTGAGGGCTTGGTGTAGCACAGTGGCAGCAAATATTTGGGCCAATCAGAAGATAGCTAAGGTATGTAAAGGAGGCAAAAGGTATACATACACACTCACAATTAGAGATTTAAATTCACCAATAGACTTGTTTCTGTTTCCTTTTCACAAATTAATCTCCCTTTTAGTTATTTCAATTCAATATTCTTTCCCTTCCAATTTTGTTATCTAATCTAATTACGCCTATTTAGTTTTTTTTGAAAGCTAATAAAATGTTTTATCGATTTTAGTTCCTAATCTATTTTCAAATGTAACTCTTTTGTAACACTTTCTCCCAAATAAACTCAATGAAATTTTATTAAAACCAAACAAATAAAATTACAATTACATATTAATTACCTGTACAATTCAAATAAACAATTGTACAACTAAACAACCAATAATCAATCAATTGAATCACCAAATGTACTAAATTCAGAGTTCTTCAAGAATAAACATTCAATAAATGTCCAGATTCACAAATACCTTGAACATTTCATTGTCGAATGAATTCAAAGTAGAGATGAACTGAAGATTATTCAGAAATCCACGAACAGAAGATATTCACAGTTCAGATAAGTCTCTTGGATTTGGCTCACCATCAAACTTTCCAGAAAGTTCATGCAGAAAACATCCATGATGAATATTTCACTATCCTCCAACTCGAACAAAAAACATATATACACAGAAACTGGCCTGCACACAGCAGGAGAATATTCTCAGAAAAATTTTTCTAACTTTTCCAGACAATTATTTCAATTTTCGTAACTCTTAATACACCCATTAGCTTTAACTCTAAATGCTATGCCCCGTGGTAGTATTTACACAACAGTTTCTCAATTAAGTTCACTCAATAAACAAGTTTACGCTCCCGATTCTCATTTATATTTAGAATAAAGGATTAAACTTACCGATTTCCTCAATAATTAACTAAACTTGTTCTTTTCAGGTTTTATCCGGATGAACGGCGAAATTGATGACTTCACTTCATCACTCAGCTTTCTCTCGGTTGGACATCAGGATTCACTCTCAGGTAAGTATTTTTCTCTTTTTCTAGAGCTTTAGTTTAAGATTAAACTAATCTTTTCTATTTTTCAGGCTTTTGCTGCTATAAATCCCTAATAGCGCAGTTGATCGGCATCTCGTTGCGCTTCGCTTCTTCGTCTGTTATGTTCTGTCTGCGTTAACTCTAGGGCGGAGTCAGCGGCTACAGCAAGATTGGCTGATTGGATGAATCACATTTGCAGCGCTGATCCAGACTCTTATTGGTCAGGTTTTATCTGCAATATTTGTTTACATATATTTGCAAGTATTATTAATAAATATACAATATTTATTATTAATATATATAATACATATTTTATAATACATATTTTTCTGACTCTTTGGTTTTTATTCTGTTTCTAGTTACTTTTCTTTAGTTTCTTCACATATTTTAGTTAAATATGCACTTTTAAGTTTAAAAAGTTTCGTTTTAAGCTTGTAACAGAATGCAGTTTACTCAGATTTTACATCTGGGTTACATTGGTGCTGTGCGCATTCTTGTGGTGCCATCAGCCAATCAGCATTGGCGTCATTTTTCTATAGCTCGTACAGCCTGATCTCATGAAAATTATGTGCCTGTAGCAAAATTTTTGCAAAGTTATATTATTTAGGTCATGACAGTATTGGATAAGTTCTGAGGTGAAATGTCCACTCTTTGGTGCTAAAAGCAAGTTAAATGTTTTTGCAAACTGATGATTGTTTTTCAGTTAATGCATTGATTTTTAAATCAGCAACTGTCCTCCCTACCCCAAAACTTTAACCTGAATCTACCCAACATTGCCATAAAAAAAAGCAAATGCGAGATGAAAAAAAAAAAAAAAACACAACTGCTGAAGCATTCACGTCATTTGTGGTGATGCTATGACACTTTCAGGTCATTTGTCATCCAGGAATCATACCCCTGTCCTTTACATCACAAGAGCAATGCTCAGTTGAGCTACCGCACAATTTGAGTACTTAAACAAGCTTGTAAATTTAGTTGATTATGTTTTGCAAATATTAAAGTATTTTGCCTAACAAGTCATACGCTATAGTAAAATTCGTTTGATGTCATAAGATCAAGGCGAAAAGTGTTTATGAACTGATGATCTGCCATTTTGCTTGTGATTTGTATGCAAGTGAATAAAAGTCATTGTTGTTGTAACTATAGTTTTGTAAAAATCAGTGTGATTCTTATAGACTAGGTTGGGCTCGAACCATAACATTTTAAAAGATTCAACAAATCCTTTTCTGTTGCTACAGCTAAAGTTTCTTATGACATTTAAAAGAGGCCCCTGAGAGCCCATTTTGATGCTAGAGAAGGTAACAAACTGCTGCAGTCCAGGTTTCCCACAGATAACAGGTGTGTTCAGGGGTGATGATACAGCAATGTGTGAACCACATCTTGCTTGACTGTGAGAGTATGTGTTTGTTGATCCCTAAAAGCATCTGTATTCTTAATAAGCTTGAAAATACCCAAGGCTACTTTGTCTACCTAAATGAACAGTCTTGGACTGAATAAATAGTTGTTCGTCCTTCAGGATATGACAGCGTTCCTAAATGTAAACTGTTCTCTGATAAGTGTCTCCCAAAGTGATGCATCCCACCAGAACGGGGGCAGCAGGGGCGCAAGACATTTTTATAATTCAATTAAAATAGTTAAATAAATCTCATCATAATCTAACAATAACAGTAATAATCTGTTATTATGAGATTTCTTTGTAAATCACGGGTGTATTAAAGAAAATTAAGCGGAGGTGCCTTTAAGAGCATGCGCTACAGCAGATCGGGGGCAGATTCCAATCACAAGTGATCCTCCCTATGCCCGATACTCATTCCGAAATGCAGACTGCAGAGCCCTTGAAATGGGTACTCTGAAGGAAACATAGCATTACTGTATGAATGTACCCTTCGCTAACAGTCTTGTAGAAGGGCCCTCAGAGAAAAGATTCATTTTCTCACTTTCGTTTTGAACGAGCATTCGAGTGGCATCCCCTCCTGCAGGACTGCCCTTCAAGGAAGCAAAAAATGCCATTTTTAATTCGCCCCGGGCATTGAAGTGCTATTATCTCAGACGAGTAGCAGGTCAGATAAAAAGTCCACTCCATGTATTGTGTTGTAAGTTCATCAAAAGAATAATACTCGATTGCTACCACATTTCCGACATCACATACCACTAGTGTAGACAGATTTCTTAATTATAATGGGAGCGGTCGCATTGCTTTCAGTGATATCAATTAAATTAGTCTTTTATAGAATATTGACATAAACTGAATTAGCTGGTAAAGTGAATGGTTCAGCCAAATCCAGCTTGGTTTTTTTTAAAACCAGTAAGCCATTAGAATAATCACTTTCAGAAAAATACCATTAGGCTACCAACTCCCTAGGGGGGCACCATCATACCCTAGGGGGGCACCAGAAACTCCACCGGCTGCCCTTACTCGCATGTTATACGTTATTTAAGGACGCTGTAGCATTTGCGGAACACAGTCGACTGCCTCACGCTCGCACTTTCTCATCGTTCCTTCGCACTGTGCAACACATTACCAAGGTAATGCCATGGTACTGAATGATTGATCATGTTCATATTTCATGATACTGTCATGGTACTCCATGGTTTTATTATGACACATGTCATAAACATGGGGTTATCATAGACCATGTCTGAAAATAAATAAATAAATGTATTACCATGGTACTTTTTGTAAGAAATATAACAGAATAGGCTATTATAAAGAAAATAGTTAAATACTCAAAAAGCAAAGAAATTAGTTAAGTATTTATAATTACTACTCATAAAAAAAAAAAATTAAAAAAAAATTTAAATCAGTGCCCTTTTTTAATCCTTCCGCCCCTGTCCCTGCTAAGGTCTGTGCACGTCACTGCATCCCGCTACTCGATTGGCTGAGTTAAATCCAAGTGTTGTTTTTCCATCAGATGAATCATCATAATGACCAGCTCTGGCACCACAACAAACACGCACACACTTGTCTTGTTTCATATTATGTTCCTTATATGCTTGTCATTTGCAATCAGTTTTCATTACCCGAAGACATGTTGAAAGAGCCTGCCAGTCTAGATCAAAGTGACAATATGGAACATGCAAAGTCTATACTTTTTTCTTATTACACAGGGTTTGACTTTCGAAAACCTTTGTACAATGCATTACCAATGCATCTCGTCTCCTCTCGTCCGCCTACTCCACAAGCCATCTGAAGAGTGTGTCCTCGTATAGTCTGTTTTTACCATTCTCACATTTCACAGTAAATTACAGTGCATTGGCCTTTAAAGGTAGAAACAAAAATTCCAATATACAAAATGTCTGATCCAGAGCTTTGGAGGCTCCCAGTGCGAGTGTGTGGATTGTTAAAGTTATCCTCTGAGCTATTGAATCGTCTTTAATGCATATAAAAGAACTGCGAGAGGAAAACCGCTATACTGACTTTTCATTCTCCAGTTCATTTTTCCTATGCTGATATGAATAAAACTACAAGACATAAATCTTTTGCCTCCAAAAGTAAATTTTCATCATTATATTCAGTGGTCCACATTATGTGATGTGATATTGTCAAAAACAGCTTAGAGCGTAAAACATGCACCAACACAAACAGATATCTGATTTACAGTGTAATATGACCATGCTCAACCAATGGAACAAAAAGAGACCATTTGCATTAACATAAATTATTATTAAATGTAATATAATTGCCCAAAATCTAAATGAGAGTTTTATGGCTATTAGTCTGTGTTTTTGCTTTGAGGTAGTCTATATGCTAATTTACTGCTAAAATTTAAAAAGTAAAAACTTTAGCATATATAAACATTTAAGATGTTCAGTCTTTCTCTTTTGGGAAACGGACCAAAATTATTGATGTCTCATGTTGCACTACACAGATTTTTCCAATCAAATGCTCTTTAAAATAAAAATGCCCTCCCACTGCAACAGAACAGCAAGTTGCAAATCGTAGTTCTTAATAAAACTAAAGAATATTGGCTATTTAAACAAAAGGGACAACGTTTTTGATATGTCCCTACCAAAATTCACGTTTCAATAGGAAATACATCAATACAGGGCAGAAAACTGCACTTATCAAGCATTTCATGAGGTTATCTAAGTATATTAAATGAGCAGGTGTGGACATCAAGTTATAATCAGGCCATCTTTATAGGTGAGAAAAGACGCAAATTGGTTCCCTGACTACAGTTGTGTCCATATTTAATACCACCTAATGAGACAAGTGCTACAGAGAGACCAGTTCTGTCCACCATTAGACCTTTGGAGAAATTATGGTCCTACTTTACCTCTCAGAAGGCTCATTAGATAATCAGTACCCTTATTTAATACAATTGCAATGGTTTTGTCTGGTGATTCTAATCAGCATTAGCCTCTTTTTTTGAAAGCCTCTTGACCTTACCAGAAAGAGTTTACACAGAATATGTGAGCACTCTTCACCAGGCTACATGATGAACTAGCATTAAGAGCAAGAGTCAAATTTTTGCGACAATAAATTACCTATTGACTTTTCAAAGGATCATCGTAATTGCCAGAGCCCAGATGTAAAGGGAAATTGGGGATATTTTCCGCAAGAGCCACTCTTCCTACAAACATATCACCCAAATAATTTTTGAACTGGGGTAGGCATCACAGTTGCACCGTGACTCAGAAGTGAAATTTTCATTGTAAAAGGGGGCTTAGCACTCTGCCGTGACAGCAGAGTGGTGCAGGTGGATCAGTGAGACAGCATGAAGTAGTCTGTACCCATCCTGAAGAGATATAGTGCAGGACCCAAGATGAGGGCAAACAGTATCAAGCTGTCATAGCTTCCTCTCAAGCTCACAGGTGCCATCATGGAAAATGAATAGGTGGAATTTTTCTTAGCAAGGTGTTTCTGAGGACAGAAATATCATACTCTCCTATGCAAATTTTTGAGTCAAGAGGAATTTGAATGCAACTTCCAAACAAATAAATAATGGTCTCCTCATAATTAAGTCTTGATGAATAAGTTGTCTGTTTATCTAAAACACAGCCTGAAAATTAGGCTACTGTGGAAACATATTTGCATAATGATATTACATGGCTCCTTACATGTATCATGTCAGTGTGAAATTAAAGTAATTTTTTGTGTTTTTTATCTATAAAGCATGGCATTTACGACACCAAGGTCATACAGAGTATTCGATTCCCAAGGAACACATGGACTAATTTTTATATATACAGTATATACTGTATACAGTATATATACACTGTTAGCAATTTCTGTAAATTGGGCAGTATTTTACATTATTATGAACGTTTATTACTGTAGAGTCATTACACAGAATGCTACTGTGTTTTACAGTTGCACTGTGGGAAAATATACTCTGGGTGGTATTAAAATACAGCATTTTTAATTTACTGTAAATCCAAATACAGTAAAATTGAGTGCGGAAAAAACTGACCAATGACAGCAAACTTTTTCGTGCTGAAAAGACAGAGGAAAACAGAACAAGAACGTAAGGGTTGTTTGCTGATGTATTTCTGATATTTAATTCTCTCATAATATCAATTTAAAATATTTTTTCCTCACCTTTATTTATAATTCTTTAAAAAAATCTTTAATTAATTTATTATTGAATTTTGAAGGATTTCTCATAATGCGTTAGACTTCCCAGTTGCTCAGGATTCACCGTGTGGTCTTCAGCCATGGTAGAGAGCGGATCGATTTTTTCGATGTATACTTCATCTCCCTAAACTTCAACATTTGGAAATTGAGGATTTTTGTCAATCAGTATTTGTGAGAAATTAACAGCAAGGACCCACATTTGGAACCGCTCACAATTTGCGCCTCTTTTTATTGTAATGGGTTTGTAGTTTAACATGTTTGTCCCCTCATGTAAACTTCAGCATAAGATTAGTTACAAGACAGTTAGCTAGTGGAGACTTAAATTTTGAATCACTGTGTAATCGTAATATAAATTGCATAGTCTAAGTATTCAGTATTATACTGGGCTCAGCGCTAACAAAATTATTTAAAATGCGCGTCTGCGAGCAGAGATGTTTCTCTTTTTGGAGATCATATAAGCTTTTAATATGTTTGCAAAGGGGCACAACTTGGCAAACTTCAGCTTTTTGTGTACTACTGTATGTCTGAATCTCTGTGTACGTTCACAACAGCTGTCCAAACACTAGAAAATGCTACCTTCTGATCCTGTATACGGAGGAAGGATTAAAATAAGGTGCTTTTCAAAATGTTCTGAGACCATTTTCCTTAAGAGTTCCCTTAATTTAAAACACGCTGTCGGTTAAGCCATTAACTGACTAGGCAGTGAGTTAATTGCTCAAAGCTTTCGAATGCAGCCAATGTATCATTTTTCAAAGTATGCTGTAATGAAGAGCGTTTTCAAAATGCAAATGTATTATTGTGAACGTGGCCTAATTTTATGACTGTTCTGTGTTCCGGTACATATGTGACAGATTTGCTTTCTGAATGTGCACCTGCATTCAGACAGTACACGAAAACCTAAAGTTTGCATACCTATTAAAATCATATATCCAGCAGCCATCACTCCAACACCTTATCCTTAAGTAATCATGCTAAATTGATAATTTGGTACTAGAAAATCACTTGCCATTATATCAAACACAGCTGAAAGCTATTTGGTTCGTTAAATGAAGCTTAACATTGTTTTGTGTTTGTTTTTGAGGTCCCACAGTTTGCAATAGACTGGCATGTCTTAAGGTCAATATTAGGTCAAAAATGGCAAAAAAGAAACAACTTTCTCTAGAAGATTGTCAGTCAATCATTGTTTTGAGGAATGAAAGCTATACAATGCTTGAAATTGCCAAAAAACTGAAGATTTCATACAAAGGTGTACACTAAATTCTTCAAAGGTAAAGGACAACTGGCTCTAACAAGGACAGAAAGAGATGTGGAAGGCCAGATGTACAACTAAACAAGAGGATAAGTACATCAGAGTCTTTAGTATGAGAAATAGACACCTAACATGTCCTCAGCTGACAGCTTCATTGAATTCTACCCGCTCAACACCAGTTTCATGTACAACAGTAAAGAGAAGACTCAGGGGTGGTCTCAGGCCTGATGGGAAGAATTGCAAAGAAAAAGCCACTTTTGAAACAGAAAAACAAAAATAAAAGGTTAGATTGGGCAAAGAAACACAGACATTGGACAACAGATAATTTGAAAAGAGAGAGAGAGAGAGAGAGAGAGAGAGAGAGAGAGAGAACAACACTGCTTGCAGCGATGTCTGAAGAACATGTATTTGAATGTCCAAATAGTAACAGTCATCACTTTCTTCACACTTTTAGAAGAAATCATAAAATGTTCTTCTTAGAAATCTATCTGTGCAGAGGCCTGAGCTTTTCACCGTTTTTTCAGAAACCTATTTGATGACTTGCTTGAAAGAATGATTCATTGTTCCTTTTTGCAGATGTAAGTACTTTTTATTTTAAAAAGTAACATAATCCATGATATAATTTACAGCTGACATAACAGTTAGAAAATCTGTCTACTACAAACTGTGTGTGCACGCGTGTGTGTGTGTGTGGGTGGGTGGGTGTATTCTTAATAAGAATCACCCATACCATACTTCCTTTGGCTTTGAGTTGCCAAATGACTCCATACAGACAACATCAAAGTTTTCTGTAAAAAAGAAAGTGGAATAGAAAACATGAGTACATAGACACAAAACATTTTTCAATTTGTCTGGCACCTACACTAGTATTCAATTCTACTCTGGTCTCCAGTGGCTAACCTGTCATATGCTTACCTCACGTGGAGTCAGTCCATAATACAGGTCTGCTGCCTGAGTCAAATATTCAGCTAACACTTCCTCCAGCACCTCAAGAGAAAACTTTGTTGCTGCTCCAATAACCTACACTTGGAAGATCAATGGACCCCTTCTGCAGTGATTTGCCATATCTGCTCAGTGTTACATGGCAGATCCCATGTGCCTTCGCAACTGATCTGACTGACTTGCTCTTCTTTGTGACTTCATCAGATGCTTTTTAAAAAAAAAAAAAAAAACATTGGCAGGCACACCTCTGTCTGTCTTTCTTTTCCACTGCCTTGGCATTCTGTAAAATTATTAAAATCAAGAAAGTGTTCTTAGTTGTATGTAAGGGGATGTTTGTAACACTTTTTAAAGATGTGTTACAACCCACCCCACCCCTGTCAGTCATTGTTTAGCTAGCTGTTTTCGCATAGTTGTTTGAAATTAGCAGGGGAAAACTGCATCACATTTTGCCTGAGAAACTACAATTTAATCAAATATAAGTCATATGATTTTATCTGCAATAGTATAAGTACTAAACAAAATATAGTCTTGATCAAAAAATGTACTTTCTTACCTCAAAATAAGTTTTTTCTCTATAGAATCTGCATGTGCCTGTTTCCAGCTTTGACATCCACCATGTGGGATTGGGGAGGAAGTGGGTAAACACTGAAATTATCAAATGACTCCTATCTTATCCCTGATTGGTGGAATTGGTGATGTTACAACTCTCCCCATGTTAAAACCTTACCCAGTCTCCCAGACTTACCATTGGGCCTGACTGGGCTCCAGCCCATGGGCCCCGCCCAGTAGGGGGCCCCGTCCCGCTTACTTTCGTTTGATTTGTTCAGTTATATGTCGGTCATTTTATTTTTCATTTAAAGTTTGTTGATTGGTCTAGCATGGTTAGCTAGACCTGCCCTGTGTTCGATATGAAGTCATTTAATTAACTAAATTACATGTCATTCATCTTGATTTTTGCTGACTGGTTATTGGTGGTTACGATGTGTCGTATTGCATGCTTACTGGGCACAGAAAGGTCCGGAGTACTGCCAAAATAAGGATGTGAATGTCAAAGCCTCTGAACGCCACTAGAAACATCAGAAGAGATTGTTTTCTAAAACTCATTTCAAGATTTAGACTGCTGCAAGCTCACATCAATGATATTAATCCACTAGTAGAGTGGGTGCCGTGCGCCGCGCACACGCTGAATCTGGTTGGAGTTAATAGCGTAAACTGCTGCGCAGTGACTGCAGATTTTTTTAATTTCATGCAAACTTTGTTCAACTTCTGCTCCAAATCCACAGCTAGATGGAAGGTGGTAACTGCAGGATTGCAACCTAATGAAAACCACCACACGGAGACACTGAAATCTCTCTCTGACACCAGGTGGGCTACACATGCACAAGCCACCAAGGCACTGTGCAGAAATTATGCCAATATTCAAGAGTCAATGATGAACATTGCAGAAGACAGCAAACAGAACCTGACAACACAAAATGATGCAAGGTCACTGCATAAAAAAATTAACAAGCTTGAGACTGCTTTTCTTTGCACTATGTGGAATCATGTTCTCCATCACTTTCAGGGGACAAGTGTTGCACTACAAGCTGTGGAGCTGGACCTGTGCAATGCTGTTGATTTGGTGAGGTCACTGCGGGAATATATTGTTGGTTTGAGAGAGGAATTTGATGTGTTTGAGGCCCAAGTAAAAGCAATGTCTCCCACGGTTTCAGCAACATACAAACAAGACACACAAAGACAAAGAATACACAAGACTCATGTGGGTGAGTCTGCAACACCTGAGGTTCACTTGTCAGGAAGAGAAAAATTCTCATCTGATGTGTTTCTGGTTGTGATGGATAGGCTGCTGGCTGAACTTGATTGCCGTTTTCAGTCCTATAATGACCTCAATAGCACTTTTGGTTTCCTGAAAAACATATCTACCCTCTCTGCAGAACATCTGCGTAAAAAAAAAAAACAGATCTACAGAGGATCATTATCATGGCATGGTTAAAGTAAATCAGTTAAGAACGTCAAACAATGTCTATAATATCCTATATTTATTTAAATTTTGGTTGAAAAGCTCCCTCATCTTCCCCGCACTTACATACGCTCACACACATACATACGCACACGCACATATACACACACACACACACAAATTCCTCTCTCAAACCAACAATATATTCAGCGGCTCCACTGCTCCAGGTGGCCGGCAGCGAGCCCCACCCCCCCCACGGATGGTGGCCGTTCCTCTGACCCCTCTGTGTTCTGGCGGCCAGTAGCAAGCCCCTCCACCCCTGGCAGCAGCTCCACCGCTTCAGGCAGCCGGCAGCGAGCCCCTTCTCCCCTCGCGGACGGTGGCCGTTCCTCCGTGTCCAGGTGGCCGGCAGCGCCGACTCTGTCCCCCGGTGGATGGCCGCGGCTGCTCCTTTTGGTGAACGGCAGTGGCGAGGGCTACACGACAGCGCATCCCTCCTCCTTCCCGGGTTTCGGGACCAATGTAACAGTATAAAATGGGCAAGGAGGAGGCGGGAACCGGACGAAGCATCAAAGTAATATTTTAATGAAAACTTAAACAAAAAGACACAAAACACAAACACACATACACGGCAGCTGCGTGTGACTCTCTCCAGTTGCATAGCACCGGAACTATTTTTTCTTCCGCTCATCTTGACGTGCAGAAAATCTGAAATACACTAGCAGTCAGACAGCGCTCACCCTTTCAGTCAAAGTGCTCGTTCAAAGAGGGAGCAGTGCTTTCCTGAGGCAATGACAGAAAAACAGCATCTGGAGTTATTCACACTAATTAATGACAAACCTATACATGACATGCATTATAATGGGCTTGTTTGACCATTTTTACAGGTTATTTAAATTCAGAGTTGTTAAAACATTGATAATGATCTTTAATCCTCGTTAATAAATGATACCCTTATTAAAATTTACCATGGATTTACTGTAGTAATATTGTATTAACCATGACTAGTAACCACAACTGTAGTAACCATGTTTTTTTTTCTTTTTTCTTTTCTTTTTTTGTTTTTTTTTTCTTTCTTTTTGGCAGTAACCAAAGTTTTGATACAGTTAACCATGGTTTTTCTACAGCATTACTGTAGTATCCATATGGTAACTTGGTTTTAGTAATAGTAACCATAATAATAATATCTATGGTTAATTTTGAGGTTTTATATGTGGCTTATACTAACACATTTTTAAAGGGTAAACAAAGTAGCCTAATAAATATATAAAAAATGTGAGTAACAATTAAGTTACACATTTTATCCAAAGAATTTGTAAAAAATCCATTTAATAGAGGTATCGGTATTGGTATCGATATCGGCGATATTGGCCTAAAAGTATTTTGTATCGAAAAGAAAATAAGTGGTATCACCCATCCCTACTGGTAGTTCTTTTCCTTGCAATTGACCCTTTGCTAAGCTCCACCCACATTTCTGACAAATCCTGTCATAGCAACTGTTGCCGGGTCACCATTACTCCGACACCCGTTTGCTATTTTCCAATGAGAGCCTATGAGATTAATGTGTATCTAAGTAGATTTAAGTGGAATTTTATCAAAATGATCCACAAAATATGACACACTTTATTGGCAGGTCACTTTTAATAGTGACACGAGTACCCCAGAGAGGATACCCACAGTGTTTTTTCTTTCTTTAAAAAAATATTTAAATAAATGTTGAGAAGTGTATAATATGGATTAAACTGTGTCGTTCCTCATTCCCAAACTAATTAAATATTGATTCAGGTCATAGTAAAAGCTATAGTAAATAAACAGTTCACAGCATCAAAATGAGTGTGTTATGACCAGTTCTGTTCATTTACTCTAATGTTATCAGGTGTGTAATCACTATTAAATTACACTTTTCTCTTTTCAATGACTGATAATCATTTGCCTTTATTCTTATTCACAATTTTCAATCAAATTACTGTGTAATTTAACAATTTATTTTACAAAAAGGTCGGCTAAATATGCATTACAGTGTTACTCTCATTCCAGCCCACTTAAGAATATTATCCATTCTGTTAAAGAGAATATTTTGTCAAAAAATGCACCATTGATGGCAATCTCCCATATATTCCTATGGAAAGTTCTGCAGAGATTGTCAGAGCGAGTGACCATAAGCAAGGGGGACAGAGCTTAGGGAAGGGTCAATTGCAATAAATGGGAATGCAGTTTGTAAGCTTAAGAAATACAAAAGCACCATTAAAGTATAAAAGTAATACATACAATTTCAACTACATACCGACATACATATAACATATGAAATTAGACTGATCAGGCTCTTCAAAAATGCCTTTCAGTGAATTACATAATATGTAATATTAAAAAATTCTGGCTAGTTATCTTTATATAATCAATAGTCATAAGGGTTTGGAGTGACATTAGAGAGAAATGTTGTAAAGCAGATGGTCATGTATCATGGAATATTATTTATAATTTATGTTTAAGGTTCATTGTGAGGATCAATCCAGACAACAGCAAGTGTTCCAGAAGTGGCAAGATGGTGCAAACGAAGAAACTCTAGCCTGAATCCTCGTGTTGCCTCCTCCGACCATCAGGGAGTTTGTTCGTTTGAGTTTGCAAAATGATTAGTCTACCACAGGAGAGTATGTTGTGCTCAGGAGAGTTTATGTAAGAAAGTTTTTTAAGTGAATGATTGCATTTAATCGGGAGTGTTAAAAATGAAACAATTTTGCACAAGGTTGAAATGTTATTGCAAGAATAAAAATGCTTACATACCTGTGAATGAGGTTCATTAGTACGGACATGCAGAAGTGTTACAATAATTTAAAGCTCTAACTGAAACTGAAAGGAGTGGGAATGTAGTTAATTATGAAACATTGAAATAACTGATGATTTTACTTTGTTTTGAAGACTCATTGCACAATAAAAGTTACTGAAGTTACATTTTATTGTCATTTTTCTTTATTCATAGCCAATTACTGTAAATTTTACAGTGTTACAGTATCTATTAAATTTATTACAGTACAATACTGGTGCTAGAAACCAGTAAAATACTGTATATATTACACTGTAACAGTATATTGCTGTAACTACATTTTACGGTAAGATGGAGGGGACTGTGAATGGTTTTACAGTACAATTACAGTAATGCAATTACAGTAAGTTACTGGCTAAGTACTGCCAGTAAGTTACTGTAATTTATAGAGGAATATGTATTTGAATGCACTGTACTTTGGATAAAAGCATCAACCAAAGCATAAATGTAGCATAAATACCTGGGACCCTTCACAATGGACGGACAGACGGACGGATGGACGGACAGATAGACAGACAGACAGACAGACAGACAAACAGACATATAGATAGATAGATTTCATCTGCCAAGAAACCACATCTGAAGAAGTGGTAAAATAAACACAATTTAGTAACACAGATGACTTATGAATAGCCATGCACCTATGCCACTTCACATGAGCCTTCTAGTATCTTTTGTTCATTGTTGTGTGCGCCATAGAATTTGAGTTTTATGCCACTTGGCATTGAGGCTTTGGGGAAATGAAATGATTTTTCCAATGCAATCACGCTAATGGTCTCCAAGTGGAGTCAGTGTGAACTCTGGCATGGCTTCATGTTTTTAGACGCGGCAGGCTGACGAGAACTGCCTAGATTAACATTTCATTTCCACAGTGCCAATCAACTTGGGTAAATAGAGCAAGTCACTGTTTTAACCCCAGGCAGATCTGTCTGGCCAGGGTGTGAACCACAGGAAGGCTAGGGTATCAGTTAACAGTATAAATGGAGTCAACCTTGGATCCAGCTAGTTCTGACAACTGATAGATAGTTCCCAGAGCACAGGAGAACAGCATTGTTTCCAATGAAATGAAAAGAAGATGGGCAGTTACAGAGCCCATGAAATTCAAATAGCACTTAAGTGGGTTGAATCCATGTCTGTTTGAGGCTGTCTATACCATACCCCTACAGGTTGACAAAAATAGATTTTTAGCAGATATTCACAAATTAAAATTATAGTCTTTCTCTTCCAGGAAAATGGACCAAAATATTGATGACTCATCTTGCCATCAGGGGCATATCCAACCTTTTTTCCAATGAAATGCTCTTTAGCATGAAAAGTCCCTCTTCTAATATAAATTATTAATGACAAGCAATCGCATGCAAGTAGCAAATCATGGTTTGCCTCTTTGATGTAAATCAGTGGTTCTCAACCAGGGGGCCAGGCCCACAAGGGGACCTCAAGATAATTTAAAATAATTCAAAATAAATTACTGAGCTATAATATAATAATCTAACTTGATATAACAAATCTAAAAATTAAGCTGTACATCATGTAAACAGACATAGTTTTATTTTAATTTAATTGTTTTTATTGAAGAATAGACTCTCTTCTCACATCGCAAAATTAATCCTGATTAATAATTTTAATATAGTTTTATATAGTATATATTTAATTATTTTATATTATATTTAATTATTTTATATAGATGTAGCATTCTAAATTTGTACTTGCGGTAGGGTAAGGAACTAAAGAAACTAATTTTTAACTTGTCTTTGCCATCTCTGGTTGGTATTACACTAAATATATCACATAGCTTATATTAACATATATTAATGAGATCAGGTTGAAATGTCTTATGGCGAAAACTCTGTGTATTCTTTATACTAGTTTTTCATTCTAAAATGTCAACGATAGGCTACCACTAAGAACAAGAGCAAACATAATAGGTTAGCCATTTTGCCCAATGCCTGATTGTTTTGTTGAGTGTGTTGATCCTCAGCTGCACTCCCAGAGGAGGAGCAATGCTTTCAACTTCCTTTTTTCACTCACCGGGATATCTATCTGAAATTGAATTGAAGTGTTTAAAGGTGTGATTTGACATTGAGCACACTCTTGTCTATTTAATTTAGTCAGAAATGTCTGATGAAAATCCCTTCCTCATCCTGCGGATTGTGCTCAGTAATGCAGTTGAAAGAGAGAATTGTCAGGAGCATGACAACAGCGCAAGTAGATTTGGCAGCTGAAACATGCACAAGGGTACTGGGTGCATGTGCTTATCAAAATCTACTAAAAGTAGAAAGATTTATTATGTATTTAAGATACATAAACAAAGTAAGTTTAATTCCCTGTCTTATAGGTATAATGTGTAATGTTTTCCAATGTTACCCCATAGCCCAACATAGCAACATTAGATCAATGAATGAACAATGAAATTAGTTTGGGGCAGGATCTGTTTGGTGAGTAGTGGCAGAAAGGGAAGTGTTTGGGAAACCTTTTGAAAACAGTCATTATTTTTGCAATTCCATCTGGTGGCGCTTGTGGCACTGACATGCTTCACCTTTAAGTGTTTGTCAGGGCATGTATTTGTGTAATGTGTGTTTGTTTGTGTGCTAATTTGAGGACAAAAATATTTCAAATATTAATGTAATATCTGTGAGATGAAGCAAAATTAAAGGAATGTTCTGGGTATGTTCAACTGACAGCATTTGTGGCATAATGTTGATTTCCACAAAATATTCTTTCTTGTCCCTTGTTTTGTTTTCTTAAAAAAAGCTAAATTCAGGTTACAGTTAAGTACTTACAATGGAAGTGAAAGTGAGTGGGACCAGTCCAAAAATGTTAAAATACACCCTGTTTCAAAAGTATAGCCACAAGATGTAAACATTATAAGTGTTAACATGATATTAGTGTGACAAATTCACTTACTTACAAATGTATATATATATATATATATATATATATATATATATATGTTTATAATGTACAGTATGTCCAAATAAATATGTTTATTTGTATTGCATGTAGTTCTTTTGGTACAGTACAGTTTATTGTGTGACTGCTAAGACATTATTTCCTACACAAAAACAATAAATTCAGTCTATCAACAGGATCAGTTGTTCAGTCAACACTAAAACATTTAATGTAAGTTATAGCATTTAGATACGGATATTATGTATGTAAACTAACAATTATAAAGCTAGATTGATCTTACTACACATTCATCTCCCGCAAAATAATTTTATTTTATCTGAAAAACGGCAGCATGACAGTCTTATCATCTGAGTCCTGTAATACACGAACATCCTGCTGTCTGGACCTCCCCTGTATCTGCAGTAAGTACATAATCTTGGTACAAAAAACTCTTCAGGTTCTGACTACACTCAATATATGCTTTAAAATAAACATAATTATCTACAGTTCTCAAAACATGTCCGACTTTACAGCTGTGAAGGCTGCTCAGGTTCTTCCATTGATGGATAAAGACTCAACAAAATAACTAAAATGCTTCTATTTGCGATATTTGGCCATCATCCTGATCCATAATCATTAACAGATAGGTGAGGAAGAACAATATCGCCTTGCTATAATTCTGTGATCATTTGTTCAGAAGTTTCTGTCATTTTTAACGCTGCGTTAGTGCATAACATAATGATTATTTACGCTTAACCCGAAGTTCTGCCCACATCGCCCGCAAAGTGTCATGGGACTCATGGTGTCATATTGTGGATAGAAACTGTAATCTCCTCCACCATTTTGAACAGAATGCCCTCTCCAATGTGAAAACTCCGGTAAGAGGTAAGCGCCTTTATGTTGGTGTAATTAATCAGTCTGTTGTGTCTCTCAGCTGTGATGAGCCTTAATGATGAAGTTGTTTGTTTAAGGCCGTTTAAAGCTATTTCCTAGCTTTAGTATTGTAGTAGTAATCCGAGTGATCACGTAGTGCTGATGAATGAAAACACTGACTGACGCTGACTCACTGCATGCCACCTGAAATGGCTAATATTACACACAAAAATTATTTTGCCGCCACCTGCTGGCTAAAATCTGTAATGTCACAAAAATAAATGTAATGAGACACATCTATCTCTTAACATGCTGTGTCTGCACTGCTCTTACACTTTAGTTTAGAGCACCACGAACACAAGCGGAGTGATACACACAGTAAAGCGTCCAAGTGCTGATGTTCTGATACTTATGGAACATCTCTTGTCCAATCAGATTTGAGGGCAAGAACTAACTGTTGTGTGTGTGTGTATATATCTATATATATATACAGCTTTGGAAAAAATTAAGAGACCACTGCAAAATTATCAGTTTCTCTGGATTTACTATTTATAGGTATGTGTTTGAGTAAAATTAACATTTTTGTCTCTGTAAAGTAGTGACAACATTTCTCCCAAATTCCAAATAAAAATATTGTGATTTAGAGCATTTACTTGCAGAAAATGACAACTGGTGAAAATAACAAAAAATATGCCGTGTTCAGACCTCGTATAAAGAAAACAATTCAAATACATTTTTAAACAACACCTAGGAAGAATTCAGAAATAAATATTTGGTGGAATAACACTGATTTTCAATCACAGCATTCATGCATCTTGGCATGGTCTCTACCAGTCTTTCACATTGCTGTTGGGTGACTTTATGCCAATCCTGGGGCAAAAATTCCAGCAGCTCGGCTTTGTTTGATGGCTTGTGGCCATTCATCTTCCTCTTGATCTCACATTCCAGAGGTTTTCAATGGGGTTTAGGTCTGGAGATTTGGCTGGCCATGACAGGGTCTTGATCCAGTGGTCCTCCATCCACACCTTGATTGACTTTGCTGTGTGGCATGGAGCATTGTCCTGCTGGAAAAACCAATCCTCAGAATTGGGGAACATTGTCAGAGCAGAAGGAAGCAAGTTTTCTTCCAGGATAACCTTGTGGCTTGATTAATGCGTCCTTCACAAAGACGAATCTGCCCGATTCCAGCGTTGCTGAAGCACCCCCAGATCATCACCGATCCTCCACCAAATTTCACAGTGGATGTGAGACCAGGTGGAGGATCTGTGATGATCTGGGGGTGCTTCAGCAAGGCTGGGAGCAGGCAGATTAATCTTCGATGGATGGTCACAATCCATCAAACAAAGCCGAGCTGCTTGAATTTTTGCACCAGGAGTGGCATAAAGTCACCCAACAGTAATGTGAAAGACTGGTCGAGAGCATGCCAAAATGCATGAAAACTCTGATTGGAAATCAGGTTTTTTACACCAAATATTGATTTCGGAACTCTTTCTAAGTTAGAACATTAGTATTGTGTTGTTTAAAAATGAATATGAACTTGTTTTCTTTGCATTATTTCAAAGTCTTAAAACAAGGTAGATTTTTTGTTATTTTGAATAGTTATATGTTCAATAAATGCTCTAAATTAAATATTTTTATTTGGAATTTGAGAGAAATGTTGTCAGTACTTTAAAGAATAAAATAAAATTTTTAATTTTACTCAAACACATGCCTATAAATAGTAAATCCAGCAGTGGTCTCTTAATTTTTGCCAGAGCTGTATTTTCCAAACATGTTTGTGATAAGTAGGCCAAGTAATTAGCTTAGGAGAGCATAGAGTTTATAGAGAATTGTTTACTTAAGTGTGTTAACTGAATTTCCATTGCCATGGCCAGATAGCCTTCTTGTGATGGTTTATTGCTTCTGTTGTGCTTTTCACATCGGTAATTATTTTTAGGAACAGAATGGAAGACACTTTAAAACATACATGCTTTCTCCATGCTTAATATTTTAGATTAAAAGCAGAATGTGTGCTGTCAAAGTGTATCAACTAATTTCTTAAATTTACATTTACTGTATGTATTTGACATACTGTTTTATCCAAATAGATTGTTTTCAATCCATTTGATCAATACTGTATGTGTGCTCCTGGGATTCAAACCCATAATCTGTTGCTTGGTAGCATCAAGAGAAATTTTAACACATCTTGACTGTATTTACACTGAGATTTACTGTATGTGAGAGTCCACAGCGGCATCATCAGGAAAGGGCAGAGAATAGCCCGATTGTTACCACTGAAGAGTCAGTCACTTACACTGGAAAGTGGGCCATCCGAAATTACAAATTAAAGAGTCTCCCTTCCCTCTCTCTTTCTTCTTTTTATCGCTCTCTCTCCATCTCCAACTCTCTTTAAATTCATGCTCTGCATACTCAGTTGCACTCATGAAAACAAGGCATCAATCACCAGCAGCCGTAATTAAAAACACATCTTATGAACAGGATCCAGATTCTGCTGCTGTATGTAAATCAGACTCAAACATTCCAATGTTAAGGTACAATAAAAAAACTACCAGTTTTGTAGTAGCCATGGCACATCATTGCTCACGACATAGAGCTGTTGTGCTCTCACAGGAACATGGATTTGGCTGTCCCCCCTCTTTTGTGTCTTTCTACTTCTATATCATTTCGCCACCTTACAATCTAATAAAAGTGAATAAAATAAATTTATTTTACTGATTTACAGGTAAATATGAGAATCTTAATTTTTAATAGAAAATAATATTCCACACTTCACGCTGCAGGCTTGAAATGCACTTGGAAAGAAGCATGCCAACTGTAGTGCAGAAAATCGATTACAGAGATTCAGCAGTGAAAAGGATAGCAGTGCACAGCTGTCTTAAATGTTAAAGAGTTGAACAGAGCAGTGAACAGAATACCAGAATAACAGAAGAGGCCAGAAAAGTGGCAAAATTGAACTAGAAAAGAAAGGAACAGAGGAAAGAGGAGTAAAGAGCTCTGGCGCCTTTCCAGAGCCATCGTTAGTATCAGCAAGATCAGAGATTGGACCATATTCACAGATGCTCTCATGGGAAGGGGGTGCAGAGAACTTATTGATTTCTCTCTTTATGGAAGATTATTAAATTTCTTAGACTAAAAATACATTTAACTTGTAATCCCATCTGATTCACATACAACAGCTCCTGAAGTTTCAGGGGGAAAACAGCAAACAAAAAAACAAAACAAAAAAAAACTTGTGTGCACATATTTAGCTTTAATAACCACATATACATGCATAAAACAACAACATTGTCATTGCTATAATTGATCTTGACATAAACATAGAATCCAGGTATTTAATGAGTGAAACGTGAGCCACAATTGAAATGATGAATGGAACTGACCACTAATTAGTGCACGTATGAAGTTGGTTTCCAGGCAGTTCCACCAATCAAATTCACAGATGCACAAAGCATGAATGTAAAGATTTGAAGAGAGGCAAATAAATAAATATTGTAGAATAAATACAAGTGCTGAAAACAAAATTTTTTATGAATGCTCTCTTTTAGCACAGTGCAACTTTTCATTTAAAATAAGCATTATTTCTATACGAGTTGACCCTTGCCTTAATGTAGGCTATGACAGTGAGCAAGACTGTATTGTGTTCACTTGTTTACCTGAAAGCTAATACAATAATATTATCTTATTGAATTATTAGTTTATAATATGGAATTCACAAAATATGTTATAATTTAATACTGTTTCAAACTATGCTTTAAACCCATATACAATATATATATATATATATATATATATATATATATATATATATATATATATATATATATATTTAATTTTTTTTTTTTTTAGAAAATAAGCTTTAGTGTAATGGAACTTTTAGCCCTGAAAAAGCCCATTCTCCCCTATATTAATAGATATAGAAGGTTCCTGGTCCTATCATTTCTAAAATGAAAGTACTAGCCAACACTCATAATAGCCAGCACTAATACACCTCTCTAATAAAGAATAAAAGCTTTCTGTATAGTCAGAAACAATCACGCCAGCGTGCACTAAATGATTATGTCAGGAATACATCATGATAATTCTTTCCCAGAAGACCGGTTTTTATGCCAGCAATATTGAATGAATTGGAAGTCCTGCTTGCACTGTAAAGTTTATGACTGGTGTGAGTGCTGGATTCTGATCAGACCATATTGAAAAAAAAAACATTTATTTTCAATGTTCTTTTCATTCAGATGAAAATACACTTACACATACACTTACACATGCTCACAGACACACACACATATACAAACACACACACAAGCATATAACATTTTTCAGACTAGAAGATACAGGACATAAGAACATCAATATCAAGAACACAATCGCACACAATAATAACAATAGGTCGCCTGTATGTGAGAAAAAAAAATACTTTTGCAAACATGTACCTGGATTTGATTTCATTGCTTAATTGGCTTTTTTTACCCACTGCCATGAAGACTTTGTCAGGCATTAAATGTTTTTATTTCCATGCTGAATTATGCACAGTTTGCACACAAAGCAAATCATTCAAGCTGAGCACAAGACAAACTCTTTAATCATACAGTTTAACAATTTGAACAGTGGCTGAGAGCTGACAGAAACTGGTAAAAAAAAAACATTTACAGTATGGTCTCACAATTAGAGAGCATGAGTTACAGGTTGAGGAACATTTATACAAGATTGCCATCTTGTGATGAAATCAGAAACAGCAGACAGCAGGATCTACTCAAACTGACAAGACATGCAAATTAAATTTATCAGTAAAGTTTGCGGATCACATTTGCACCTTGGTGGTTATTGTTTCACCCACCTTAATATAGAAAAGCAAACATGTAGGCTATCATTCATAAGCTATGACTGCAGATGAAAGTGCTATTCAAACAGGAAGTAATGAAGTGTAAAAATGCTTGAGATCTATGGGATTATCCCCCACATCAGGGCAAATTGTCTGCAATTCTGAGTAAAGAAACTCATATAATGAGATTACAGCTTCTTATTCCTTCGGGGTCCAACATGGACTTTTGTATTATCTTTCACCATGTTTGAATCTCTAATGCCAACTACAGTATCTAGGAGGAGCACTCTTGTAAAACTATTATTTCCTTTGTTAATTGACTTTACAGATTGACTGTGAAATGGGGTCACAAAACACTAGGGTCCTAATTAATTGCACATTGCAGAAACTCTCAATTATTTAAGTGTGGTGTCCCATATGTACAAGATCATTGTCAAGGTTACTCTGAGTCTTGCAACTCAGTGCATGAACTCTTACATTCTTTACTTGGTTTGACTAAGACAACAAGTTTTCACAAAAGTGCACACTTTTCAATGTTTTTCATTGTTCATTGTAATTATCCCAAGGGAAGTATTTTAGGCAAATCTTCATAATACTCTTTTTAGCATATGTAATAGCTATTAGCTCAGTGGCACATTCACTTTTCCCCCTAAGGACACCCAAGGATGCTATTAAGCTGCCTTGGTGAGAGTTTTTAATTTAGAATATTATTGGTAATGACTGATCATTATAGTTTTAAGCAAAAGGATAATGTGTAGTTTAATGTAGCATGTTTAATGAAAATATGCGTTTGTGTAAATTAAGCGAGTTTAGGCTGTGACCAGTGTTAATGGTTTCTCAGAATATGTCAAACTGTTTATGAGGTGCATGTTTTAGGTGCATGTAAAGTGCTGCAGATGAACAAGTTTTGATATTCACTGCCACCCATTTAGGAAATAGCACCATAAAAATTTAGAATGAGCTTTTTTCTTATTTCTAATGGGCACATCACAGCTGATTACCATTTAAAAAGGTTTGTTTTAAACATTTCTATTCGTCCCCTTTAATTAAAAGCACATTATCTCCCAAAATTTCCAATCTAATCAGAATAGTCAAATAATTGCACATATATTTCACCAATTCATCTTTAGCAGTGGCGGGCCATGCATTTATAGTCTAGGCCTTCAGTGAGATTCATGCCATTAAGAAAACACATTTTCACAATGAATAAGACACCCTATGCCTTTGGGCATCATACATTATGTCGCAGCTAACTAATAATACCAATTGACATTTTTAAACACGTCCACACACGAAAGCCACTTGAAACGACACTTAATGCTCAAGCAAGCCTAATTTTAACTGCAGCAGGACTGTTTTGTGAAATGAACGTCTCACGAACAGACATTCAAAAATCATAATTTTTCATATGAATCTACCAAGGAGGTCTATAATACCTGGAAAAATCTATCTAATAATATTTGAGATATAATGTTTCAAATAAATTTCATTTCGTCAGGGTACACGGTTATGCTGCATTCCATTCAAGCTGGATGTGGGATATTCCTACTTGATATCTCCGACCATAAATGCATTCCATTCTGCGATATTCGGAAGATGACGTTTAAGGAAACAAAACTGCAACTGTCCCATTAGCTTAGCAGGGGTTTGACTCTCATTATAGATGTCTCCTAGCAACCCAACTGATAAACAATGCTGCAGCGCTAGCGTTTGTGCTTCAGGTGTACGATTATCAAAAGAGATTATAATGTTTTATACACCTGTTTCTGCAGGCGTTTGTTAAACAAGCTTTAATATCATGTAATGTGGAAATGAACTCATTTATTGATAATACTTAATAAAGTGAATGTTTATCACTTACTTTGTATATCTCCCTGAGTGTCGACATGTTTGTGTGACATCATGCCCCTGCATCTCAAAGAAATCGGAGTTGAAAATTTTTGCACAAGCCAACAAGTTGTAATTCTGACTTAAAAATGCATACCATTGCACTTTTCCAAGTAGGAAGTTGTAAAATCCGACTTTCCGAGTTGAATGGAATGCAGCACTACTTTTCAAAGCTTGATCCGACACAGAATGCTCAAGCAGCCTAATTTACAGCCTTTCCTGTTTAATTAATCAATCGCACGATCATGCAGAACATCTCAGGTTTGTAAATCCATAAGGATCTCTTTCTCAATGGCGATAGTGGCAGTGATGACAGCCGACTCGTCAGACAGCTTGATCTTGCTTTTCGCTCTTGAATTACGTACTTCACTTAAAGCGTGACTGCATCATTCAAGGCCAGCTAGAAGGCCTTATATGGGACATATCCTAAAGATCACACCCACCAAGAACAAATAAATCAATCTGATTGGCTGACAAATCTGACAATCAGACTTTAGTTGCTCATTCATTTGCACTGTTGAGGGATTCTGCGGAAATTCTGAAGGCATGACGGTATGGAGCTTAAACTCATGCGCTGCTTCGGATTCGGGCATGCGATTTGTGAAACAGTTGTCACACTTTGCTTGTAAGCATCAAGGAATAAATTCTGATTGGATAAACTTTTCGTTTTTCTCTATTTGTTTGTAGATTAATTAAGAGTGGAAAGCGATTAAAAATACATAGGCAAAAAGGTGATTGAAAATGAAAGGATGAAATATGTTTATTTATGTGGCATGTAAGGCCAGCAGAGAAGGCTTTGCTGGCCCTGAGAAATCGCCACTGGTCTTTAGATTATGTAACTCAGAGATTTCAAGCAAGATATCCTGTGCTTTTCCCTGGTGGCTGATGCTGTTTTAAGTGCCTCTTAATAAAGTAAATATTTTTTAGCAGTAATACTCATTAGCCTTCTTTCTTAGTCTTCCATATATGTCTTGTTGATGTCTCTTTTGCATGTACTAAAATATGGTGTTCTAGTAGGCCTACGATTTTCACAAAGCAACAGTGCAACAGTCTGGTTCCAAAAAGAAAAAAATCAATTTGATTTTCAATGATAACTTATAAACTTTTAAAGACAGACCATCCATGAGCTCAGTGGTTTTTCATCAAAGCGCTTCCGCAGAAGCCATCAGACTGCGTTATTTCAACTTCATTATTTAAAAATCATGTTTGATAGTGGTATTCCTGGTAAACATCTACAGTAAACCATGGTCCAGCAGAGAAAGCTTCACCAATCAGGAACCGCGGCCAACAATGCCAGCAAAACGAGCCTAGGAGCGACCACCCACTCCAGTGACACACTGTGAATGATGCAATCGATTCGTCTCCCTTCAGCTCTAAACTACTTATATACTGTACGTATATACAGGGATTAAATTGGGCCAGTACAGTCTGGAACGACGTTTCGGCACGTTCGATTCCAAAAAGAAAAAAAAAATGCTTGTTTGTCAATCCATCCCATTTATTGTATTCTCTGTTGTGGTTTTTGTTTGATCCATTTGACACATTCCATCTCTATTTAGCCAGTGTACTTGTTACAAAAATATTTCAAGTTATTTATGCTTCGCTCTAGTCAGTTGCGGGTTTGTAGATGCAGCATATACGAGAGCAGCACGAGACCGCGAGCCCCCACATATAGATGTGAGTTCCACTTCTGTACCGCGCCATGGTCCGATCTCTGTTTCTAAGAATGGCATCAACTGCTCACCTATTTCTTCTTAGATACACTGATATGCAGTAATGAATTTGCGTAGTTGTTAAAAATGTGTATACTCGAAGTGGTTTTAAATCAGAAATCACTCACATCCAAAGCAACAATAACATTGATCAATATGTCATACAACTTGAGATCAAAAGACCACTAGACCAACACTCTGTCAAAGATTTCACTGTTTTATATATATGACCAAATATGTTTTAAATCTTAGTTTTTATTTTTTTAAACTAAATTCATTTGAAATGGAATTATTTGTAGAAAAAAGAATTGACATTTATTCACTTCATAACTTACATCTTACTGTAATTTTTGTCAACTTCATCAGACACATAATGCTATATTAATTTGATCCATCCAAAAAGTGTCTTTAATTATCTAGTAATAGTGTTCAGTAAAGGAGTTAAGTGATAAAATACATTCTATAATTTTATTTTCATTTTTTTCTGTTTTCACACTATTCTGAAAATTCTGACGTAGTTGACAAAATTGAATATTTTTTCCATCTTAACCATGTCATTGGAGTCATTTTTTTTTTTCTCTCAGTTGAAGCTGCCTCTATAACCTAAACTAAAATGCCCATATTTATCCCACAATTCTTAACAGAAATAATCACAATGGGATGACTGAGTTGACACGTTGAAGCTTTGACCGCAGAGACTTCAACATTGTTTGTTTAAAAATATACATAAAACTTACCAGACCATGTGTCCTACTGTTGCATCCACCATGAGTAGGAAGTGAGAAAGGGGCCCTCAGAATTATAGCTGACCATCACATTGTCTGATTTATTCAGGATTTTAAAAATCTGATGTTGATGCAAAGTGAGGACACAACTTTGATAGGCAGTTTTTTATGGAGCATGTCATTTAAAGTTTATTTTTTATATTGTTTGATTTCTTACAGATCCCTACCTTTCATTTGATATTTATATATGAATTTATTGTATTTGAAAATATTTTGTTTGGCATTTTGACATTGTGACCTCTTGCTGAGGACAGATTAAGTTGCATGTGCTTCCAAGTATAGAGCATGCATTTAAAAAAAACATATATATATCTAATTAAATTATTTTAATAAATAATTTAAAAAGTAATAAATGCCCTGAGTATACACATTTCCTTTAGATTGAACAGAATTTTTAATTATTATGAATTTTACATTTGGCAGATGCTTTTATCCAAAGCAACTTACAGAGCCCTTATTACAGGGACAGTCCCCCTGGAGCAACCTATAGTTAAATGCCTTGCTCAAGGACACAATGGTGGTGGCTGTTGGGATCGAACTGGCAACCTTCTGCTTACCAGGTCTGTGCTTGAGCCCACTACGCCGCCACCACTTGTCTTGATTTTTAACACAAAGATAACTTTTGTATGTTGAACATGTTTTGCCTCTCATTTCATCTCAAGAATCAGTGCTATGCAAAAAATGAATGGGAAAAATACTTCCGGAACCCAGAGAGAAGGATATAGCTGCAGCTATTGCTGCAAAAAGGGGCGGAAGCTTCAGACTGCCATGAAAGACATAGTGAGCCCCTTACCTTACCCTTGGAAGTGATGCCCCCTTTTGGAGTTGGTGCAACCCCCTTTTGGACTAACCACGCCCCTTCTGAAGTTACTCCGCCCTCTTTTAAGATTCCGCCCCGATTTGGAGGTCTCCGGCCTGCAGCTATGCCTACCTGGAAAAAGTGGGCAGGCACTGTTGCGCTTTATGCCCAGTTAATAATGTTTTATGCATTGCTCAGTCAAATCATGAGTTGCAGGCCTAGATCTAGCATATAGAATTTAATATTAAAATATAATGTCTACTTAATTTCTCTTGTATAAGAAGAACTGATTAGCTAACACACCATACGACGTATTTATAGCAACTGTAACTTCACACATTTCTATAACCAAGGCATCCTCCAGCCGTGGGCTGATCTGCAAGCCTGCAGCCGTGCGCCCCAGTGCATGAGCTCTTCCCACCTTTCCTCTTCCTTTAGTGCGCATGCGTTATGCCGCTCATTGTGTTCGCAAAGATGGCGTTGAGTAAAACGTTTGGACAAAAACCAATAAAATTTCAACTTGAGCAAGATGGGGACTTTTACATGATTGGTTCAGAGGTATGTATTCTGTCTCGCGGAGAATTACGCGAATGTTTACATCTCGTTGGCATTAATGTAGCCCTCACGTGAACCCTAAACATCATCATCTTTGACTTCTCTTTGTTGATCCTTGCCTGTTAAAGATGCTGATACCGGTATATAGATTGAATGAATGAATGATTAAATGATTGATACAGTTTATAGACATCATCGATATTATATATAGTAAAGCAAAAGTATATCCAATTTATACAAGTCAGATTTAAATGTTTAATTGTATATTCAGGCCAAACAAGTTGGGAAATGATTACTGTTTTATCAGTTTGCTCTTAAAATGCTCCGAAAACAATTTTAAGTCTCCAGTAACTTTAACGATACTTGATTTCAACATGCAGAAACGTTTTTTTCTGTAAGTTTTTACGTACTTTTGTTGTTTAGGTCGGCAACTACCTGCGTATGTTCAGAGGCTCTCTGTATAAGCGGTACCCGTCACTATGGAGACGCCTCGCATCCGTGGAGGAGAGGAAGAAGATCGTAGCATCATCGCACGGTAAGTGATTCCTTTCCCTTTAAATGATCTCCCCAAACTCTTAGGTCCAGAAAATAGCTGCAAGTATAAGGTTGCAACCACTCCAGAATTGATGCATGCGTTTGACATCAAGATTAGACAGAAATAGTGTCATCGTCCAGCTTCTGGACAGTAGTTTGTGCAGTGTTCTTTTTGTGTTAGATCATGGTTACGCAACTTTAGCCACCAGTGTGACCCTGCTGAAGGCGTCGGAGTGTGAGGAGATCTTCGAGGGGAACGATGAAAAGTACAAGGCTGTGTCCATCAGCACAGAGCCTCCGGCTCATCTCAGGTAAGGAGCCACCTGATGGGCCTTATTTACATTATATACATTATTAACTGTACTTTTTTCTTTTTGTTGACATATGGACACTTCAGAGATTGCCTGAAGTAATAAAAGACGCACTTTAGACTGATGTAGTAATACAAACAGATTTTTCTACATAGGTTTGTCAGGTTTTATTGACATTTAGACACTTCGAGCATTACTGTAATTAATAGAGTTTACTGATGGACTGATATCGGCCAAACTGATTAATCGGTTATTTGGCCATTTTGAGATTGACTTCATTGCCCGACATCCATGCCTGCTTGGCTGATTAACATTAAGTGTTACTCTTCCTTGTGTCAGTAAATTTTGAGTAAATATTGTGTCTTTAAATATAGTGTAAGTACAGTTTTGTGTATATCTAAATTTACTAACATTACATTTATTTTATCATATGAAAATTGGTTAAATTTGGAAGTGACATAATTTTTGATCATTTTTAGCTGATCATATAGCTTAGTTTGTGTAGTTTCTGTTGATGCATCTCATATAAATCTCAAAATTAGGGAGCAGAAGGCGAAAAGGAACAGTCAGTGGGTGCCTACCCTGCCCAACAGCTCCCATCATCTGGACGCAGTGCCATGCTCCACCACTATCAACCGAAATCGAATGGGACGTGATAAGAAGAGAACTTTTCCATTATGGTGTGTGAATTAGAAGTAGTTGTAAATCTTTATTGTCCATTCAAAGGGCCATTGTTGCAACATCTGATGACAAACATTTATCCACATACAAAAACATACTGTACATGCATTGTGCAGAATAAAAAAAAATGTGTGTGTATATATATATATATATATTACAGATAGTAAAACCAACACAACTCTAAATTGCAGATCTGAAGGAAGAACTTCAAATTCTAAGTGAAGAATATGGGTAGAATCATTGAAGATACTCAAAGCATTCTTAAAGGGATAGTTCACCCAAAAAAATGAAAATTCTCTCATCATTTACTCACCATCATGCTATCCCAGATGTGTATGACTTTCTTCTGCTGAACACAAGCAAAGATTTTTAGAATAAATCTCAGCTCTGTAAGTCCATTTAATGCAAGCGAATGGTGCCTAGAACTTTGGAGCTCCAAAAAGCACATAAAGGCAGCATAAAATTAAACCATACAACTCCTGTGGTAAACCCATATCTTCAGAAGTGATATTTATGGTGTGGGAAAAGGATAAATATTTAAATCCTATTTTAACTATAAATGTCCACTTTCACTTCCACATTCTTCTTTTGTTTTTGGCAATTCACATTTTTCGTGCATATCGCCACCTACTAGGCAGGGAGGAGAATTTATAGGAAAAAAAGGACTGAAACATTGATTGGTATCTCACCCACACCTATAGTATTGCCTCTGAAGACATGGATTTAACCACTGAAATAGTAAGGATTACTTTTAAATGCTTTTTAGAGTTTCAAAGTTCTGGCCTCCATTCACTTGCATTGTATGGACCTGCAGAGCTGAGTTTTGTTGTTAAAATCTTTGTTTGTATTCAGCAGAAGAAAGAAAGTCATACACATCTGGGATGGCATAAAGGTAAATAATGTGATAATTTTAATTTTTGAGTGAACTGTTCTTTTAAGAACCCATTTCTCACATAAAGCAGACATCTTGGCTGTACTGCACCTGTAATATTTGACCCCAAGTTTACAAATTTCTGCAGCTTTGATCTACTTTTAACATTCATTCCATAAAACCAAAAGAGCAAAATTATTTTTGCACTTTTCTTAGGTGATGCTAGTGGCACAGAAAGAGTTCTCTCCACCTTTAAACATTTCTTGGGTCATTTAGAACTTCAGCATTTAACTCAATGTAAATGCAGTTAAGAAATGTAAAACTCAGTGCATAATTTTGAGCTCTGGTTTAATATAACAGATGTTGTTATCAGGGCAACATCAAGCCAAATGTTGTTTTATAAAGGATTTAACCAAACCACATCTCTGCTCCATACTTCCCACGACTGAGTTGTTTCAGGTCAGCAGATGAATCAACAGTCCAAAGCACTGGCTTATTTTTGCTCTGAGGTTCATTTGGGTCATGTTGTTTATCACTGACAGAATCTTTTCTGATGATGTTACATAAAGCAAATGTTCCTGATAGACTCAATTTTCTTTGGACGTGCTGAAGTTCCAATTTCCATAGTCCAAATGCTTAAAAAGTCCCCCTTTTTAACACAAATCAGTCAGACTGAGTTGTGGTTTTTGGTCCTCAATTGACCCTACATCTTGTCATGCTAAGAGGCTGTCCTCCTAGGATATTTACCCTAAGTTATGGTCCTAACATTATTATCAACATCCCTTCACAAGGCTGTGGTAAATGTCATAGATTGGCTTTCAGTGAGACAGAGTTCAGACTGGAATGCTGCCAACCAGCTGTTGGTTTCAAGCACTGCTCCAATGTGGCCAAAACAACTTCTAATGATTAATTCGTTTGTCATTACTTACAAGACAAGTGTTCTAAATCATTCACATCATCACATATGTACATTTGTTAAACATGCAGGACACATAAGTTCTCACAGGACATGAAGGATGAATCATGCAGGCTGTTGTTTAGAATTAAAGCTCTGGTGTGGACTTTAACAGCACATGCTGTGCACATGGTGCTCAATGATTGAGTTGGTTGATATGTTATTCTGCTTTCCTTCAATGCATAGTTTTGATGACCACAACCCTGCAGTCATCCATGAAAATGCTTCCCAAGCAGAGGTCCTGGTGCCCATCCGCCTAGATATGGAGATTGATGGGCAGAAACTCAGAGACGCCTTCACCTGGAACATGAATGGTAAGGGAACAGAATTTAAAAATGGCATAGTATTGTCTTTTTACTTAACGTTTTTCAAAATACTGTAGACATTTTAAGAAATTCTTATGAAAAACGTAAGTAGTGTCATCTACTGCCATCCCAGATGTGTATGACTGACTTTCTTGTGCTGAACACAAACAAAGATTTTTAGAAAAATATCTTTGCTCTGTTGGACCATTCAATGCAAGTGAATGGTGACCAGAACTTTGAAGCTCAAAAAAGCACATAAAGGCAGCATAAAAGTAATCCATAAGACTCCATTGGTTAAATCCATGTCTTGAGAAGCGATATGATATGAATTGTGAGAGACAGATCAATATTTAAGTACATTTTTACTATAAATGTCCACTTTCACCAGTCCTGCTAAGTGCTCTATCCTAAGAGTTCTTCTTCTTTTGTTTTTGGTAATTCACATTTTTTGTGCATGTCGCCACCTCTTGGGCAGGGAGGAGAATTTATAGTAAAAAAAAAAAGACTTAAATATTGATCTGTTTCTCACCCACACCTATAATATCACTTCTAAAGATATAGATTTAAAGGATTAGTTCACCCAAAACTGAAAATTCTCTCATGATTTACTTACCTTTAAGCCATCCCAGATGTGTATGACTTTCCTTCTTCAGCAGAATCGAAGTGAAGATTTTTATAAGCAGATTTCAGCTCAGTTTGTCCATACAATGCATGTAAATGGGTGCCATCAGGCCAAAAGACATATTTAGGCAGCATAAAAGTAATCCACACGACTCCAGTTGATCAATTAATCTTCTGTAGCAAACTGATATGTTGGTGTAAGAAATAAATCGATAATTAAAATGTTTTTAACTTTAAATCGTTGCTTCTGCCCAGCACTGAATTTCTGTTTGAAATGAACTAACTCTCGCATGACGTTCGTTCCTCTGTTGTATACAGAGCGCATGCTTCCGACTTCTAGCGTGAATGCACCATTGGGCTTATGTCACTGATGCGTCGACTGCTGGCAAGTGATTTTTTTAAGTTAATAAAGTTATAATTATCAATTCATTTTTACACAAACCTATTGATTTGCTTTAGAAGACATTAATTGATCAACTGGAGTCATGTGGATTACTTTTATGCTGCCTAAATGTACCTTTTGGACCGTCAAACAGCCAGCAGCATAATAGCACCAATTTACATGCATTGTATGGACAAACTGAGCTGAAATCTGCTTATAAATCTGCTTCACTTCGGTTTTGCTGAAGAAGGAAAGTCATACACATCCGGGATGGCTTAAAGGTAAGTAAATCATGAGAGGATTTACATTTTTGGGTGAACTAACCCTTTAACCACTGGAGTCTTCTAGATTACTTTTATGCTGCCTTTTATGTTCTTTTTGGAGCTTCAAAGTTTTTACCACCATTCGCTTGCATTGAATGGACCTTCATTTGTGTTGAGCAGAAGAAAGAAAGACATACACATGTGGGATGGTATGAGGGTAAGTAAATGATGCGAGAATTTTCATTTTTCTTTGAACTAATCCTTTAAGGCTTAATTTTTTTTTCTTCTATTTACAGGCTTCTTTGATATTTTGCCTTGTTCATTATGTTTATGACAATTAAACATGTTACCCTCCTATTCTAATTACTATAATGCAAAAAAAAATCTCATTCTCATTACTGCACTGTGATTGATTTGAACGTATTTATATGTCATGGTAGTATTTTTTTGTACTGCCTTTAATTTATGATTATTTACATAAATCATTGTATTACAGATTTTTTATTTTATTTTCATTTCAGTAATGTAATTATTGAGGGGGAATTTTTGTAATGTAAATAACGTGACAAAGGAAAACAGGCTTCATTGGTTATGCAGTTTATTATTATTATTAATGTTTTATTTTCCACTTTGGTTGTGACCTGGACATGTTTTTGCTAGATTCTACTATCACTATCAGTAAAAGTTGCAAAAAATAATAAAGCAGTATGTTGAAAGAATCCATGCTAAGCACATTAGAACATGTGTCACTTTGTCTGTTTTTGCATCTCCAGAGAAGCTTATGACTCCAGAGATGTTTGCTGAGATCCTTTGTGATGACCTGGACCTCAATCCTCTCACCTTCGTCCCTGCAATCGCCTCTGCCATTAGACAGCAGATCGAGTCCTACCCCACCGACAGCATTCTGGATGAGCAGATGGATCAGAGGGTCATCATCAAGGTGTCCTTACAGTGATATCCAAAAGTGATAAGGGATTTTCTACAGAATTTGTAAAGTTGGTTTTAGAATTACAAAAACATAGTCCTTAATCTTGCACTTCAGGCTAACAGCACACAAGTAGCATTTTTGCAGAATGAAAGGGAGTTTTGTGGCTTAAGTCACTGTTTATCAGCTTTTTACCCATTTATTAGCCATCTATACGTTAGTTTACTCCTAAAAATGAGAAAATTAACTTTTAGCAGATACATTTTTTCTTTTTCTTTTTTTTTATTGTGCAGTCTTTCTCTTTCGAGAAAACAACAAAAATATTCATGACTTATCTTGCCCTTGGGCGTATACATATTTTGTTCAATAAAATGCTCTCTAGAATTTGCGTCCTCCTAATACCATGTGCCACTGACTAGCAGGTTGCAAATCATGGTTCCACGTAAACCAAAGGCAACTGGCGATGAATAAAAGGGCCCTTTGATATGTCCTTCCCCAACTTCCTGTTGCAGCAGGAAATGCATCAACACAGGAAAGGACATGCTTGTAACACATTTTCATGGGGTCTTTAAGGCCAGATAAACAGTCACGACCTGCACTTTGTCTAATTTTCTGATTCCCCGTGTCCTTAATTGACCAAAACTTGATTAATGCTTATTTGTAAACTGTCTCCTGTGTTAAAAAGGAACTAACCATAGCTAATGTGGATGATTCTGTTGCTGACCTGCATTGGATTTTAATTTGTGCTTTCAGCTAAACATTCACGTAGGAAACATCTCTCTGGTGGATCAGTTTGAGTGGGATATGTCAGAGAAGGAGAACTCTCCAGAATCATTTGCTTTGAAGCTCTGCTCTGAGTTGGGCCTCGGAGGAGAGTTTGTCACCACCATTGCCTACAGCATCCGCGGACAGCTCACTTGGCACCAGAGGACGTACGCCTTCAGGTGGGAGACACACACATACGTAAACACCAACAGCTGCTTGCAGACTGGCAAATGGGTTCAGCTGCAAAATTCAGCTGTGTTCAGGTTCATACATTTCAGCCTGTACTATTGACAGATAACCCATGTGCTTCAACCCCTCACTCGGCAGCTTTCAGGTTCAGGGTGCCAGTCCCCACCCCTGGTCTAATGTAATGCTAGTTAAATGGTTTTTGATGCATAAGCCTCTCCAGAACTGGGGGGGGGGGTAACTGGGTAGCTCAGTGGTAAATACGCTGGCTACCACCCCTGGAGTTCACGAGTTCGAATCCCAGGGCGTGCTGAGTGACTCCAGCCAGGTCTCCTATGCAAACAAATTGGCCCAGTTGCTAGGGAGGGTAGAGTCACACGGGGTAACCTCCTCATGATCGCTATAATGTGGTTCGCTCTCGGTGGGGCGCGTGGTGAGTCGTGCGTAGATGCCGCGGTGGATAAGATGTGCGGGTTGACGGTCTCAGACGCGGAGGCAACTGAGATTCGTCCTCCGCCACCCGGATTTAGGCGAGTCACTACGCCACCACAAGGACTTAGAGCAAATTGGGAATTGGACATTCCAAATTGGGAGAAAAAGGGGAGAAAAAAAAGAAAAAAAAAGGTGTTGGTCTCAGAGCACAAAAAGTACATTTAAAAACTCTAAAGCGAGAACAAAAAAGCAGAGCAAAGAGAAGTGAAATAGCAATTGTAGTTGTTGACAAATTGGATATATTTTGAATATACTATCCCTACCTAATACCATATTTATTACAACAACTATTCAATCAATTATGCAATTTAAGAATGCATTTCATACTTGGTGAGAATAGTTTTAATAGTTTAGCAATAGTTGTTTTATTGGATTGCTTCAAGAACATTTTAATAGCCCTTATTTTTTTTTTCTATTTCTCAAGATAAACAAAGAAATTAAACCAAAGCAATACAGAAGCCTTGTCAGGTCAGCATGAAACTTGAGGAATTATTAGGCATTCTTCAACATGCAAGTGCATTTTGTCAAAATGTCTGTTTGTCCTATACTTTGTTTGCCTGTATCCTGTGTGTCTCTAGACACGTCAGGGCCTAATTCCATTTAAAAGAATGATTTGCATCAATTTAATGTCATATCAAGTGGAGTATTCATTCCTGTTTATTACGTGGTCACATAAACAAACACTTTTGTTTATGCCACTCAATTGAGACCATCCTTAATTTGGTCTGGACCATCCACTTAATCTATACAGTCTCATTTACTGTTTGAGCATTCTGTCTTCTCTTCGTAGTGCCATAAATGTTTTTGTTGTGTTCCCTCTTTCCTCAATTTGTAACTTAAATGTTTTACACATTCATAGCATTTGTTTCGTTCTTTTACCCTATTCAAAACAGTCCATGTAGGATGATATTCTTATATAATGTTTCATTGTTCTGTCGCTCTAATCTTGCATGGCTTGCAGCCTTACTTTTGCCCTTTTAGGGGTGGGCATTTGTTGGGGCTTGACCAGTTAGCATTACATTTTCATCATGAGATCTTAAGTTAAGAAATCTCTTAATACACTGCACTATTTTAACTAAAGGTTTCCCTCAATTTAAGGGGTTTCTTGCAGTGTGGCACTGATAGTTTTTGTTTTGTTTTCTTTGTGAATAACTTCATCATTGCTTTTTTGCTTTGCTATATAACCTTCTAATTGTTTGCTTCTCCCACTGTCTGTCCCAATAGGTCTGATTTCAGGTCAATATGCTTCAAAATTACTTGATCTTCTCTCCCTCTTACCCCCCACGTTTCATACCCTGGGAAGCTGAGTACTTTTCATCTCTTATTTTATAATATGTTACTTTTGCAGTGCTCATCCCTGTATATGGACATTATTTTCCTTTGATAATGTCTAAGGCAATTTTCCTCCTAAAAGGTCAAACATATATAGCCAATCGTGTTTTTTTTTCTCTTTGTTTTTTCTCTCTTTTTCTTTTTTAATAACCGTGCAATTATACATCAAAAAAATCTTAAACAGAAACAGTGTAAATCTAGTAACACCAAAATCATTTTAAGTGATATGTTGTTTGAGTTGACTCCTTTCTTATGATTACCCTCTTTGCATGCACTATCATTGCATGTCTTTATTGATTTCTGATTATAATTAAAGCAAGAGGTCATTGTGGATGATAATATAAATGGATTTCATTAGCAAAAGTTCAGCTTTGTGCTTTAAGAAGGGTCATCAGTGAATCATCATTGGTCATCCATGATGTTTAAGAGATTTTGCTGTCCATTCCTGACTCTGTGGTCGTGATGTCATTTCCTGCAGTGAGAACCCTTTACCTACAGTGGAGATTGCCATTCGGAACACAGGTGATGCTGACCAGTGGTGCCCTCTACTGGAGACCCTGACAGACGCCGAGATGGAGAAGAAGATCAGGGATCAAGACAGAAACACAAGGTGAGAAACATGCTTAAATTATGAAACAAAAGGAATAGACTCCTATCACCTACTTGACAAACTGGGGGCTTTTTTTCATTAACTTGCCATTGTTACGTAATAAAATATTATTCATTGCTGTTAACAGACGGGCAGCCTCCAGCCTGTCAGCGTTTATTTTGTGGCCTAAAAATGTCTTGTAATATGTACATATTGTATGTAATGTATAATTTATATAAAATCAATTTATTTAAAAACTATACACATTTATATAACTTTTCTTTATGCAAGCTAGTACTTCTCTAAGGAATTTTGAAACTTCTACATTGCAGCACTTATACAGTATTATTGCCTCTTAAAGGTGCAGTATGCAATATATTTACTGTACTAAAGCATAGAATTATCATAATATGTTATATCAGAGATTTAGGAAACATGCTAAGTTGAAATACTGGCTTCTCCAAAAACAATGCAATAGTCAGTATATTCTACTTTGAAATGTCCATTCCAGGCAGGAATTTCTGTTTGTGTTTTGGCCTGTGTGATCCTGCCCATTGCCCAATTTCCAGAAGTATTTCGACACCCCGGGTTGCCAGATTTGAAACAAGTTAGCGGGCAAACACAGCGCGCTGCAGCCATGAAAGCCAGCAATACATCTAGCTAAATGACGGAGTTATAAAAAATCCACATGAGCTATTTTATAATTTGCAAACAATAAAAACATTGCAAACGTATACATTAACTGATCAACTTACAGTGTAAGGCTCATCGCTTGCCATCGTCAGTTTGCTCATTCCTGTTGTGTGTCCTCAACCTGGCAACCCACGTGAGCTTCCAGTCTGGGGAGGAGGGGGCTGGGGAGACAACTCTCTCCAATATTTTGAATTTGGACTGCAGTGCCCATTTTAAATGCTTGATGTCAATGTTACATATTGCTGCTTTAAGGATGAATCGCCTATGCTACATTTTTCATTTGAATAAATATAAATGGAAATATAATAAATATATATATATATATATATATATATATATATATATATATATATATATATATATATATATATATATATATATATATATTTTGTTATGCTTTGCTCTGAAATGTTTAATCGGCTTAATAGTGCTCTTGTATATTGTAAAACTTCCTTGCAAACCACAGTGATGTTTGTTTGTAAGGGTATCATATATTTTCAGTCCGTTCTTTTGAATGAGTCTGTCAAATCAGTTCACTGTTTGGTCTGAATGATTCATTAGCAAATCGGTCTGAATTTTTTATTATTTTTAAAAATGCAAAAGTCATTGGAACCCTTTATAAATACTGTAATTAACACAAATATCTGTTGAAAATTAGGAAGTGCGCTTACCATTTTAAATGCAATAGCATTCTAACAACGTGAAAGTTAACGGTTTAACCAGCAAAACATAGGAGATCCTAGGAGATCAACAGTTAAAGAAATACTCAAACCAGTCTGTCTGGCACCAAAAATTATGCCATGTTCGAAATCACTGAGATCACATTTCTTTCCTCGATCTGATGGTTGATGTGAACATTAACTCAAGCTACAGACCCATATCTGCATAATTTTATGCATTGCACTGTTGCCACAGGATTGGCTGATTATATAATCTCATGAATAAGTAGGTGTACAGGTGTGCCTAATAAAGTGGTCACTGAGTGTATAGTGGCTTTTTGCATCTTTTTGCTTTTTAAATAAAAGTGGAGTATGTCTGGTTTAGACATTAATAACATGGTTTTCTCATTTTCACAGACGTATGCGACGACTTGCCAACACCGCCCCTGCCTGGTAGAGAATGAACATTATTGGTGCTGCCACTCAATAAGCTTAGTCTCTGAAAGGGCCCTGGGGTTGCTGGAAGCCTTTGCTCAGATACACACAGCACTCTGCATAACATTCCTCCGGCCTTCTGACCTCTTCAATTTACAACAGCATTACACACTTTCTAGAGACACCAGGCCTCTCAACTCTGATCTGGCATCAGCCAGACTTCACAGTGCCTAAAGGGGCAGCTCAGACTTCACTGATCATGAGTCAGATCTTATTAGAATGCCCGCCATTGCCGTTTCTCTGGTCTGCAGATATGGACTGATCAATTACTCTGGTTGTAACAGGACATTGTTGAGAATGTTAAAGGTGCTAATGCATACAATGAACTTGACTTTCTTTTTATAAAATAAAGGAAATAGAGAATTGTTTGCCTATGGTTCTCTGTTTTTCCATTTTAGTTTTCACAAGTAAAAACAAAGTTGTATTTGTTAGCATTAGTAAATGCACAATGAACTAAAAATGAACAATTGTATTTTTATTAACTAACAAAGATTAATGAATGATGTAAAAAAAATATGTATTGTTATTTGTTTGTTCATGATACATAATGCATTAACTAAATTTAACGAATGGAACATTATTGTGAAGAGTTACCCTTTTTTTCTTTTCTTTTTTTTTTTTTATCCTATCACTTTATTTCCAGGTTTAAATCAGAACTTCAAATTCCAGTTTTCCAATTTGGACTTTTGGACCCCATTTATTATATACTTATAAAGGTATTCAGGTTTCTCAATATCACTTTTCATTTAATTTTATTACATTAAAAAAAGAAATGAAGAAGAACACTATTTTCAGTTTTTATCATTTTTGTCTGTGCATTAGCTCATCACCTAAATCACATTCTTTTGAAATGTGAGTCAGTGTGTCTTTATTGTTTATGGAAACTGGAAGCAGTTCAATCAAAACCTTGAAATCCCTCATTAACCGAAGCCTGTGATAGATTATATACTCACAAAATCTTTTGGCAATCTATCACAGCACATGTATTTGGGTTCACTACAGAGAATGGAAATACAGTAGAAATAGAGTAGCTCCAGCCCCATCACGAGTCCTTTTGCGTGCTTATGCCACTCACAAATTTCCTGTAGTTTGCTAAAAGGCGACTTGAGGACATGCTCATAGAGGGGTGTTATAGAAGGATGTCTAACAGGATGCCAAAAGTTTATAAAGCTCTTAAAGCAAGCACTAACAAGCACTGTTCTTTCAGTCATTTAGTATGTTATTATTTGTGTTCACTGAACTGTAAATGGGTTATCTAATATTTATCATCTACAGTGCAGATGCATGGAAATGGCTATCACGATGTCAATGAGACCAGGAGTGCAATTTTACCCGATGATATGTGCCAACTTCCTTACAATCAGTTCAGAAACCACAACTTTGGAAAACTGTGTTGTTTACGCTTGTTTTATTACACGTTTGCTTTCCATTGTAAAGACATTTTTGTTTTTGGACTTAACCACTAAAGCAAAGATACTGAAATCCCTGTGATAAAACTGGTTGTAGTCGAGACTAAAGGATAACAAGAAAAACACCGTTATAATATTAGATTTTAGTCATGACTAAAGCGTAACAAAAAAACACATAACATTATTTTAAAGCAAAAATACATAATGAAGCTCAGTGCAAGTAGTCCATTGGTCACAATTAAATTGTGCAACAGACCTTTAAGTTAATTTTAACAGGATAGTTCTCCCCAAAATTCTATATCTTTTACTTAGCCTCATGTCATTCCAAATATGTATTTTCCATTTTGGGTCAACTATCTCTTTAAGTCATTATTCACTGAAAATCTTCCCCTCCACTGTATTGAATGAATGATAACAGCAATTTCTTCTATTTCTCTTGTATGTTTAATGCACCTTGTTTGGTTCATCTTAGTCAAAGGCCAGTCTTTTTTTTTTTTTTTTTTTGTTTTGTTTGTTTGTAGCAGAGATAAAATGACAATACAGGGAAGTTATCTAACTTCTAAACACACCTGTGGTCCACAGTGGAATCTATAGAATTACCATTTTATGTAAGGTTTTAAGTAGTAAAAACAAACATAGTGAACAATTCAACCACAGTGTTGTTAGTTTAAAAAGAACTCATTGTAGAGCTTTTTTTTGTCCTATTTATCTTGGCTCTGGACTCAGATGACTTTTGACAGATGTGGTTTACATGTTAATAGTTTAGTAGGGCACCTAAAATTACTTTGTGTCTGATCCTTCATCATTTGTATCTAATGTCCTCGCTTAGACAAACAAATTGAGCATTCCACTCTTATGAAGATAATCTACCATAGGGGACATTGTTGTTAAACTGGAATGTTGACTCTTTTTTGACTTCATTTCATTGCTTTTAATCACGTCAGGATTCAAACTGAGTAGGACCAGTCATGATTTTAAAAAATGCCAATGCTTTCATTTAAATGAATTTTAAAAGTCAAATGTTTTTCAGTTGTACTGTGCTCTGTGATTTGTGTGAAAATACAGTATGTGAACATACAAACAATCTCTTTTTTAATTTAATGAGAGAAATACTGCAGGGTCAACTGTTTGTGCATGCGTGTGATTAGACCAGTGCAGACTTGCTTCACCCTAAAGGCAAACGTCCTTCTTCAAGTTCAAAATCTAGACATGTGTTTTACAACATACTCTTGGAAGAGAGACAAGTGTGTGCATAACAGCATTTTAAAAAGTCTTGTACAAAGTCTGGCTTTAGTGAGTAATGATCATCAAAAGAAAACATGCCATGGCTTCTTGAAAACTTTATATCATTCAAAAGCTAGTCAAGAGTGTGTCCTGGGTGGTTCCGAGGGGACTGCTAAGATGTTCTAGGTGATCATTAATGTGTTGCTATGTGGTTGCTATGGTGTTTTGGGTGGTTGCTAAGTGGTTATACTGGCCCAAGTCAACAGAGCGCATAAGTCTCTAGTATATTCTGATACTACCTACTGTAGGTCTTCCTCAGGTTCCTCTGTCAATGCAAGTCAAATTGATGTTTTCATCCATTTTATCATTCACCAAGCAAAACTCGCAAGTCTGATTGCTAAGTAAAGCAATAGCACATTTCTCCTCAACAAGCTGAGCAATTTCACTCCTCATTCACGTCCATAGCATATAAAGTGCAGGATTAGTTATGCGCATAAGTACGTTTAATACTAAGGGTTAGGGTTTTGAAAACAAAGTAGCAATATTATTTTGGTTCTAGATGTCTGATTGATACACTCTAATAGGGATTCCGACTAAACAGGCAAATCATTTACTTCACAGGCAGGTCAAATGTGCATCTGCTTCTGTCACTTCAAAAGGGAGAGTGTTATTTAACATACACTTTGGACAATAAAAGTAAGGACTTTCAATTAATTTCCTGTTCCCATAAACCATGTAAACCTTAAAAATTAACTGATTTACACAGGATGTGTCACTGTCAGCTAAACATATAGGGCCCTATTTTATACCATAGGTCATAAGTGCAAAGTTAATGGGCATGGCTAATAGGTTTTGTTATTTTCACGGAGCTCTCCAAACTGCAAATGTAGGAACAGTGAAAAGACTTTGCACTGAAAACAAACTTGGTATTGAAACGTCTTAGCGCAATTACCTATTTCTCAGGAAAATAGCAAATTACGCTTTGCACCACTTCATTTACACACAATACACCCACAGATGGTGCAAACACTTCTTCCCACGGCCACTTGAGCTTTGCGCTGGCACAAAAATGTCACTTAGAATTAGTGCTCTCACTAAAATTGGATAACACATGGTGCACGATTTTCACTCGCACATAGCGCACTATTTTCACTCCCGAAAATAGAGCCCATATAGAACCAGAAGCCCTTGAATGAACTGCACAGAACACATAAATTACATTAAAATAGTTAAAAATCATTGTTTTGACTCTGAGCATCTTGGTAATCAGATTTGGTTCTTGACTTTGTTAAAAAAAGGTCAACAAAGTGGATTTAGTGAGCCAGTTCAGTGCACATTATTAGGAATATGTTCTTTTTTTTTAAATCCTCTTGATAACACAAGAATCAGGGTTTGTGTTTCCACCAAAGCGACATGACATTTGTAGTTACTCAAGTAAAACCCTTCAAAATGTGGTAACTTGGTGAAGGATGGCACCATCAGATGCTACAAATTATCAGAACTAAAACTATGATGTCATTATGTTACAATGTCATTGTGCTACAAATTTGCTCTGTGTAAGTCAATATGGTTCTGGAGTCGACTCAGCAGGGGGGCCGTGTTCTATTTCCACTCCGAGACCCCTGGAAGAATATAAAAGAACCAGACACATGAAAAAAACTGCTTACTTCTCTCATATGAGACCAGAAACACTGATAATATTAGGAACCAGCTGTGAAGGAAAAGCAATTTAAGAACAAAAGCTTTATACAGAGCTTATGAATATTGAACAAAACCTTTCAACAATAATAGACAGAACACATTAAACAAAGAGACGATTTTATTGGAGCTGAAAATATAATACAATTCTTTTTATAAAGTATTTACACAGTAAATGCATAATTAAAAGCAATAACATGAGAAAGAATTGGTTACATGACATACATTATAATGAATGTGGATGAGAGGTGTACAATTTTCTTGGATCAAAAGCAATAATTGCCAGTGCTTTGTGAAGACTATGACGATTTTACACCTCATTACCTCCATTATACAGAAAGTTGTATTGTAATTATTTAACACATAATCTGAAAAGAGACTGGATCAACAGCATCAGTGGCCTGCACTGGAACATTTACATTATCATTATGTCTTTTTTCCAGACTCGGAGAAATAGTTCACCCCAAGATGAAAATTCCCTCATCATTTACTCATGCCATCCTAGATGAGTTTGACTTTCTTTCTTCTGCAGAACATCAACAAAGATTTTTAGATGAATATCTCAGCTCTGTAGGTCCATACAATGCAAGTGAATGGTAACTAGAACTATGTAGCTCCAAAAAGCACATAAAGGCAGCATAAAAGTAATCCATAAGACTCCATAAGATCCAATCAATTTTGGATGAGAACTGACCAGAATATAACTCCTTTTTCACTGTACATCTTGCAATTGCGGTCTCTAGGCACGATCATGATTTCAAGCTCGATTACACTTCCTATCACTTGACACATGCGCCGAGCGCTAGATGACGCTAGGAAGTGTAATCGGGCTTGAAATCATGATTGCCAAGGAGACTGCTGTCAAGTGTAAAAAATATAATGTAAAAAGGAGTTATATTTTGGTCTGTTCTTAACGAAAGTTGACTGGATCGCTTAAGCAGGCAATGATTAAACCACTGGAGTCTTATGGATTAATTTTATGCTGTCTTTATGTGCTTTTTGGAGCTTCAAAGCTTTGGTCACCGTTCACTTGCATTGTGTGAACATGAGATATTAGAGCTGAGATTTAAGTTAGACCAAAAGGGGCGTTCCCAAGTCGCTTTACTGTTGGTTGCCAGTAGTCATTTGAAAGACTCTAACAGCTAATTATAAATGTTTGGGAGCAAAACTGTAATGTTCGAGGTATATATTTATCTTCTAAAAATGTTTTAGCACCTATATTTGTACCAAACGTGCTTCCATGATAAAACTGCTGACACAAATAAAAATGTTTTAAAAATGATATTTGGAACATGGGCATTAATTATCTAAAATCACTGTTATTTATATTATGGCAAAATGCTACAGTACTTCTCAAGAAGAATGGCTGTTATGTTTTCCTAAACTCTATCAATACTGGCAACAAAATATACACATTATAAATAATCAAGTACACAATATGAAAAAAAAAAAAAAAAAAGAAGTATTTTAAGGTCAAGAGTTTCCTGCTTTTCCTGAGAGAGAGGGGAGTCCTTGTGTATTTATTATGTTGCAGAAGAGAACATCCAGCAACAATTAATTTCAGTTTTCTTTCAAAAATATAGGGGACAGTAAACATGCAATTGCACCTTGAGTTATAGATGGAGCAGTTACACAGTACCTGCTTGAAAGGACAGAAAAGTGATCCAGTGGTCAAATCTGGAAATATTGCAATATCTGACACGCTACCTGAAAAATCTTGCAGCTCACTAATTAGTACCACCTTGATCATGTGTAACTGTGTGGAGGATACTAGGTGGTCAAAAAGACCCCAGTGATGAATTTAGGATTAATTATATCTAGCCCAAAATTTATCAATACAGGGAGGCAGAGCAACCGAAGAAATCCATGCCGATGTAGCGCGGATATCCCTCTAGCACCCGCACTTCCACTGGGTCGAACTTCCAGTACTGATTTCCTTTTAAGAAGTGGGCAAATCCTGTGGAGATATTTGGAATGAAGAGACATTAAACCATATTTTAAATACTTGCCAACTTTTCTGTCAGTGATAACCTATGTAATCTTTATTTCCAGACAGAAGATATTTAAAAACGACATCCTTAAAAAACAGTGTCAAGAATGTAAAAGGTGACAGCTGACGTTGACATATCCTAGCCTAATATGCAGAGTTAGCTACACGATGTTAAAAAAGACATCCTTACGTAATCAATACCTAAACCTAACCATTAGTGTTTCAAAATGCAGAAGCGAAATGAAAAAGCACATATTCTGAAGCAACCACATCATATCGTGCCACTTCTATGATTCTGACGTGTCACTTGTCAGCTTGAGTTCATGGCTGGACTTGACCTGCAGTCTTCTGACTCTAAGTCTAGTGCCCTACCAAGTGACCTACCACACAAGCTATTTATGTTGGAATAAGTGTATATATGTAGGTGGGTCTGTAATACAAGCATTAAAAAATATATATAGTTTTTCAAAAGATGCATTAGAGTAAAAGTGTGTTGATATCATAAAATAGCAGGGTCTGAGTAACAGAGAGAAAAATAAGTATTTATTAAGTCATAATCAGCCATTAAAGTCATGATTTGAGTTAAAGTGAATAAAATGCACAGTTGTTGTTGCGCCTCTAGTGTTAATTTCGCCTGGAAACTGCAGGGAATTGTACCTGGAGACAAATAAAAATGTATATAGAGTCACGTTTACACTATGAGACCAGGTTGCATTTGTATGTTGATTTCACTTAAATGTGTAACAGTGTGGCTCTGTGGCGCTATCAAAACATTCTTCTGTTTGTCTGAGCGACCCATCCGGCTTGACACAGCAGCACTGACTCGACCAATGGCGTGAGTTTGGGGCAGGGCAATCTTTTTGTACAACCAATGAAAGACAGGAGGAATTTTCTAGAATCTGTTTCAAAATAGTGGTTCTTTGTTAGTGACTCTAGAGGCACGGACGTTACACACTTCAGCTTTAAGTGACAGTCGTACCATAACAGTCCTGGAAAGCAGCGTCTATGTCATTCGGTATGCCTCTCCAGTCCCTCATGCTGCGAGCGTTGGTTGTGTCTACGCGGTTTTCCAACGGGTTGAAACGCCAGTAGCTTCCTGACTTGAAGAAGTAGATCTTCTGGGCCTTGTCTTCTCCCCACATAAGGGCTGCCTGAATGTCAGTCACTGTTAGACCCAGCCGCTGTACTGAGTCTGGGCCAGTGATCTGCCGCTCTGCGTCAAACACCCAGTAACTCTGGCCTACAGAGAGAACAGTGGTGAGAGACACTAAGAACATGCACACAAACCAGAAGCGCTTGGTTTGAACTAGATCATATATTGTGAAAGGTATATAATTATATTGATCTTGTCAGTCTGGTAAACAGACACCACTCGTGTGAAAAGCACAAAAGTAAATGGGCCTATATTCTGTATATAGCATATATAAATATATATATATATATATATATATATATATATATATATATATATATATATATATATATATATAGTTTTGTTTAAAATTTCATATGTAGGTACAATTTAAATTTGTCTATATAAATTGAAAACTAATTTCAAGCATTTAAGCAGAAGCCTTTAATTTAAATTAGCTCAAATTAAATTAAATCACAAATGTTTCTGTGATTAATCGTATTAATCACGATTAAATTATGGTACACGATACATTACAACAAACATTTAAAAAATCATCATACATCTATTTACTTTACACTTTGTCTCAAAGAACTTGCAAGAAATAAGTTATTCATCATTTATTTAAATTATTTAGATATGTAAGTTTTTTTTTTTTTTTTTTTTTTTTTTTTTTTTTTTGCAGATAGATTTAATTTGTCCAATTAGACACAATTTTACAGATATTTATCTTTTATACAAGTATATGTATGCATGCCATAAAATCAGTGGACATGTTGTAATTACAATTAGGGCAAAATCTTCTGCCGTTTTCCAGTGGACTTTTTTATATAATAGGATGAAATGGGCAGATTCAATTAATATCAAACTTTTTTAGCAAGAGAAACTTAAGTGTACATTGCCAATGCATTATTAGACACTATACATACAGATATTAAACCTATTAAATGCTGAAGTTTAATTTGCTGAAGTTTAAAATCTTAAAACTATTATTTTCTCTGGCTGCCATTCAGTCTCTATAAGTATACCTGGTAGTGTTGCCAATTTGGGGATTTTGTCACCAAACTTAGAGATTTTCTCGTGGCTGCTGCAAATTTAAAGGAGCTATTTTGGCTAGATTTAAATATATATGGTGATTTTTTTCGATTTTCTATTATTAATTATGAAACACACATCCAAAGTCATTGGTATGTGATAAAAAGTCAGATCTAACAAAACATGCATTGACCACCAAGCACATCGAGAGTGCATAACACTTTTTTGATCAGAGGCAGGTGCATATGGACTCATTTGCATCACCTAGGAATTTGTCAGTTGCTGAACCTTCACCCTTTACATTGCTGAACTTGGACAAATCAATTTACCACTTGGATTTATGTAAAGCCAGTTTTAAAGATGCTGCTGCCATCAAATTACACAGGACCAAATGCACTGCATTGATAAAAAAAAAAAAAAATGTAATTGTCCCACATTTTAGGCTATCTGTGAACTTGTTTTATGCCCCTTTTTTAAATGTTTTTTTTTTATTTTATTTTTTTATGATACACTCATACATAGGTCTGTCTATAGTGTGTTTTCTTATTTGGAAGCTTTTTGTGAAAAATTGAAACTTTTGAGGGTGGTTTTGGAGATTTTCAGAGGAAGTGGTTTGGCAATGGCAGTAGCTTGCTGAACGGCCAGGTCCATCGCAGTCTCTATCACACACACGCTAGGTCTCACTAGAGCGGTTTCGCTTTTGAAACGGGTTCAGATGGAAGTCAGTGAGCATTTTTGCATGATGCAAAGAGATACGGCAGCTTGCGGATGAAAAATCTTCATTCTTCGTACAGTAAATGTGCACTCGTGTTTATTATGCCCGGGACATGCGTCGCGTGCAATGAATAAGCATGCACTGCTTCGCACAATCAGTTTCTGTACAAAAGGGAGTACCTCCTGAAAACGTATATATGCCAGTGTTACCCATAGAAAGTGGGGAAAAACATTGAAGCCACAATCAACCCTGCCCCCATCCTAATTGGAGAATGTAAGGCTGAGTAGACTGCCAGAAAAAACTTGGGGCACCTTTCTCGTATCGCGTGTTATTTCATGAAGTAAAAATAAAGGGATTCTGCATTAATTGCATTAATTTTTTAACGTGTTAAACAAAAACATTAATCGCACAAATTAACGTACATTTTCCCAGCCCTACTTTAAATCAAAAGGTTTTTAGGATTATGAGAAACATAAATAAACTGGTAACACTTTACAATATGGTTCTATTCGTTAACATTAGTAAATGTATTCATAAGGTGTGATGAACTAAAAATTAACAATGTCTTTTTATAGCATTTACAGTATCTTGGTTCATGTTAACCCTCCTATAGTAACTATTTAATAAAAAATGGTTTCCTTTATCTGAGCAGTACAAGACCTGGTGACTTTTCCTCCATTTGCCATCTCAACATACAGAAAAAAATTGTTGAAAAAAAAATTGGCTTGATTCGATAAGTCTAAGTGGTCATAAAAAAAATTAAAAAAAGCAACACCTTTGGTATACACGGTCAAAATTGACCAACCATTGAAAATGAATGGGAAAGACCAAAAAACAATCTGTCAGATCCAATTAATAAAGCCACAATGCAGAAACAAACAAACAAAAAAAAAAAAAAACACACACACAGAAATTACAGGGTGAGTCTCTAAAACATCCCCATGTTTGCAAAACAATTAATAAAAAAATACTATAGAAAGTTTGAAATTGCAAAATGTTTACTCTGATTCCTGTGTTTTATACTCTAACTGACTTGCAGTTCATTTCTGTTGCTTTATGTTAATTTTCTTGACATTATTATGCATTTACTTTGAGTTATTACATACATTTTTATGTTTCAAATAAATTATTGGTAGAAAAATGCTTATTCTGTGTTTTCTCTTTGTAACACCATGGTCAGGTTTGATTGCAAGCATAATGACATAAACTGCAAGAACTGACACTTCAAACCAAATTTAAAATGTTTTCAACAAAACCATCTACTGGCTGTTACTGGCATGTTATATATATTTTTTTCACTAGATGGCAGCAATCTGTCTTAAATTTAATACCATAGGAGGGTTAATTTATAATGATACAACTGTTCATCGTTAGTTCATGTTAGTTCATAATGCATTAACTAATATTAACAAATACATCTTTTAATAAATAATAAATAAATATATATTATTAAATGCTGAAATTAGCATTAACCAAGATTAATGAGTGCTGAAAAAATATTGTTCATTGTTAATTCATGTTAACTAATGTAGTTACCTAATGTAAACAAATATAACCTTATGTAAAGTGTTACCAACTAACCTCTGACTGGCAGTGTATTTTGAGATAACTTACCTTGGAAGAGCCAGATATTTCCAGACTTGTCTTCAAAAGCAGCATCAATGTTGTCTGGGATTCCTCTCCAGTGCCTGGATGCCAGAGCAGGATATCCAGCCTGGAGTTTACCATTACGGATCCGCCATACATAACCCGACTTGAAGAAAAACAGCTCGCCTCGGATCATAGATACTGCATCGAAGTCTGTTTGGCAAACATCAGGCTAGAAAGATGAAAATGAGAGAGAGGAGCAAAAGGTCAATTCCCGAGATCATATTTAACAATATTTTTTTTTTTCTATTTTTGTACTGTAAAATACTATTTTTACAGTACTTTTTATGAGTACTAATCGGACCGTTTCAGTAATATCACACACCATTGTGCTTTCAACCTCATTGGTTTCTGTGACTTTAGGTGGCCTCTCCTTCTCTATTTTCTCATCTGAGTGTTTTGACCCATACAGGGACTGTATGCCCCGCTTGTCATCCTCACTCAGTTGGAGCGGGTAGGAGAAGGTGTAGAAAGGAGACATCACTGCGCCTGGTTCCATGGAGTGCTGCAATCCTAAAACATGACCAAACTCATGAGCAGCCACTTGAAGGAGGTCTGTACCTAGAGAGAATTGAAAAATAAGGGTAATTTATTTTATGGATTTAGAGTTACAAACACTGTAAAATGTATCAATGTGTAGTCCAGAATATGTAGTAAAGGGATTGTTCACCCCTAAAATGAATATTCCGTCATCATTTACTCACACTCATTGCTGTCCCAAACCCATATGACTTTCTTTCTTCAGTGTAACACCAAAGGATGTTAGGGACTGATAGCCTCAGTTGCCATCTTTGATTCCATACAATGAAAGTGAATCACGGCTGAACATCTTCCCCAGGGGTGGCGTTTGCGTATGGCAGAGTATGGCAGTTGCCATACCCTAGCATGTAGGCAAAAATATATACCTCATTAAGATGCAGTTTGCTCATCACTTCAATCTGTGTCTGCCTTGTATCCACCCAAAGCATTATCATCTTAGAATTATGGGCTGTTTCCCAAAGGCATCATAATTTAAGTATTTGAAAATGGTCATAGATCTAGCATTCTGAAGTAATGACGTATCTGACATATGCAGACACCAGCAGGACAATCGTGAAAATTGCACCTCATATAATTTAATACAGATAATATCTTACATTTTATGCACTTTATGCAGATGTATACAATGTGACCATGATACTTAAAAAAATAAAATAATCAAAATGTTAAAATCCAAGGGTTTTTTTCCATATCCTAGGCTTTTGTGAAATGCCGCCGCTGATCTTCCCTGTGTACCATCGAAGAAAGTCAAATGGGTTTGGAACAACAAAGGTGAGTAAATTATGTCATTTATGAGTGAACTATCCCTTTCAATAAAAGACTGTTCCCAGAATTTACAGTTCACTCAAACTCCCTTACTCACCCATACTGTTGCCCACCGTCCAAGACTCATCATAGTCAAAGTGAATATCTCCCTCCCTATACGTTCGGGGGAAAAAGGCATGGGCAAGAATTCCTCCTGGGCCATCGAAAGGAAGATTGTCTCCATGCCAGTACCTAAATATCAAAGACAGTATCTTAGGCAAAGGACATTCTCTTTCCCTTATTCCCATTTCAATAAAGACCACACTTCATTACATGTCATGATTAATGTAAATGAGGGTAAGGATATGACCTGGATTGAGCCAATGCCGCGACTAATATTCAAACATGCTGTTCTTTAGTATTATAGTGTAACAAACACACCTCAGCAACTTTCTTGATTCCCAGAATCCATTATCCAGATTTATTTTTTTGGGAATTAATGTAAAATTCCACTCTGGCTGAATGGAATAGAATAAGCCAAACCCCACATTCTCCATTGCGAAAAGTCGAGAGGTTGAATTAAAGTTGGAGTAAAGAAGGCCACTATTCTGACAAAAACTGACCTACAAACAGATTTCACAACATTTACAAGAAATGTAAAGCTTTGATGGATGCTTGGTCCATTGCTATCCCATTGATTGAATCTGAGACTAACGGAACAGATATGCTTCATGGCATGGCATCTGACCTCCACATTTTCCTTTATGCTTGATGGATATAGATATTTTCCTTTCCTTTGAAGAAAATCGTTATCCCTCATTTGAGCTTCATGTGTGTGTATATGACAGACACAATGACTTTGAACAAATCCATTAGTGTTTTAATAGGAGGCCAACTTTTTATGTAAGGAATCCAGGCACTAATTTTCAAACAGAAAAAAATCTCTACAACTGTGCAGGGAAAGAGCCACTGGCTTGAATAATGTCTCCACAGAAGGAAACAAAATATACTCTCAAAAGAGCCATAACGTTTATATAGGTCTGGTGTGTAGTGTAGGTGCATACTGTATTGTATAACAAGCACTTGAAGGCATTTAAGGGTCTTGTCCGCATGCCAAATTGGTGTATATGTTCAACAGAAGGAATAAAAACATACCTCAAAGGCACTTTGTAGTCATGCTTTTAGGGTCCAAAATTAACACTGGCTAAGCATCAAATGCAAGCAAAAGTTGGCTTTGAAGAGTAAATAGAAGAGTAAGCTACTCGCTAGTCGGCTACTAACTTAATTAAGAACTGCAACATTTCATGGTTTATATCAAATTTTAAGAATGTTTGGCTGACTCTGAGAGAACCAAATACCAAAAAAAAGCACCAAAAAAAGCATCTACTTAAAGGGATAGTTCACCCAAAAATGAAAATTCTGTCATCATTTACTCAACCTCATGTTGCTCCAAACCCTAATGACTTCTTTCTTCCATGGAACACAAAAAATGATGTTAGGCAGAATGGTACCCTCAGGCACCATTCACGCTCATTGTATGGACAAAAGATGCAATGAAAGTGAGAGGTGACTGAGGCTAGCATTCTGGCTAGTATCTCATTTTGTGTTTAAAGGAAAAAAAGAGAGTTCTATGAGTTTGGAACAACATGATGGTGAGTAAATGATGACAGGATTTTTGGATAAAGTATCTCTTCAAGTTTGTGGTTTTTATATAAGCAAATGTCAGACTCTCGTTCCAACCATTCAAAAACCCTGTAATGCTGATATGCATGGAACAAGCAAAATAAAACCATTGTAATAGGGACAGTAAATTTGTAATAAAATAATGCAAAATACAGTTTATGGCTAGTACATTTTCTCAATTCAATTGTCATTTGCAGGTGTAGCAAACAGCTCATTTTGGACCCTGAATGCTTTGCTTCATTCAGGTTTTCAAAAGAAAAAAAAACAACCTTCTACAGTAACTGCAGGATTTAGAGTAGCAGTGTTGCATGTCCACATGCTAAACATAACAGAAACCTGTGATCTAAACCCGACAGGTGTGCTTAGTTATGACACATCTCTCCTCTCTTCTTCTCTTCTCTTCTCTTCTCTATCTCTCTCCTCTTACCATGGGAATGCATAATGCAATGTACCTGCATGAATGGACGTGCACTGTATATTTTTTAGCTATAATCCTAAACCGACACCTCCGGCTTAATCTCCTGCTTCTAGAAGACATGAAAAGTATCTGTGTTTGTCTAGTGAAGTGGAAACTTTTCCTCTTTGTGTCAATTAATGTGTCTCTTAACTAACAATGTAGTGTCACAAGTTCTGTGAGTTAAGAGACCTCAGAAACAGCATTTCATCAATACTGAAGATTAAAGACCAGGACTAGATAAATAATAATACATTTAAAAAAAAACTAAATGGTAAAAGGTTGTCATAGATGATTATTTTTCAGTGTCTTGAGATTTTTCTGAATCTTGCAAACTTTAAATCTATTTTTTCATGGTTTTTCGAAATAGTAAGTAATTTTTATTTCTATAGCACCTTTCTAGAGCAGACGTCACAAAGTGCTTAACATCCACAATATAAAAACAAGGAAGCATACATTTTTTTTTTTTTTTTTTAAAACCAGAAAACAAAGACAAAACAAACAAATTAGACAAAAGCAATTTTAAACAAGTGGGTTTTTAGCTGCTTTTTAAAAATGACCACAGAGTCCACAGATCTTAAATCCAAAGGGAGAGCATTCCACAATTTGGGAGCAACAACCTCAAAGGCACAGTCACCTTTAGTCTTTAGTCTAGAGCGAGGAACAGCTAACAAGACCTGTTCTGAAGATTCCTGCTGAAGTTATAAGGTTGCAACAATTCTGTTATATAAGCAGGAGCTTGACCATGCAATGCTCTAAACACCATCACAAGAATTTTAAATGAATTCTAAATTTTACTTGGGAGCCAATGTAAAGAAATAAAAATTGGTGTTACATGTGATCTCTTTGATGACTTAGTTAAAAGTTTGGCAGCAGCATTTTGAACCACTTGTAATCGTTTTAAGGATGCATTATTAAGACAAGTAAAAAGAGAATTGCGATAATCAAGGCGAGAGGAAATGAACGCATGTATAATCATCTCCATTTCTACTCAAATAGAAGATTGAAAGAGTCTTTTATTCCAGTCTAAAAAGACGATTTATAGAAATTAAGCTGCAAGAACGACTTAAAATTTATTTTTAACAAAGTCGCTGGTCATCTGTGTTCTACCTTTGTTTGCTCAACACATTTCAGCACGGAATGCTTTGTGATCCTGTCACAATATAATGCAGGCTTTGCGAAGAGGCTGGTATTGAAGAATGAAGCACTGACAACTATACTGGACCCAACAGCAAGCCTGTAACATGTAAGTAATCTTTGTTACTCCTTTTAATGTGAAAATGTTAGGCATTTAAAACAGAGTACATTTACATAAAAGTCTTAAGGTCAGAAAGATGACAGAAAAATGGTGGACCACTAAAATGCTCTTTCACTCAGTAGATTCTTGTGATGGACACAAGTTTTTCCATCACACTGCGTGGGATGATGGTAAAGCATTCAACTCACATTTGTAAGGTGCTGTCTTTACAGAATTCAGCTTACAATTTTCAGGCCAGCATCGTGGCCAGGTAACTCCGCCTCTTCCGCTACATAGTGGAAACCGTGACAGTTGAGTGAATGAAGTGTCAAACATTCTACACTCCATTTTTTGGATTGAAAAAGTACATTATCCGTGTACTTGTAGGACTCATCTTTTTGTTGCATTTTTCAGTGCAAATATCCAACTCGCACTACTTATACTACAAAAAGGCATAGAATAGTGCAGAAGTCTGCATTTAGGGACCGCACCAAACGTTTCAACAAATCAATAAAAATGTCCACCAGCAGCCAATCAAATTTCAGCACCACATAAATTAAACTGTGACTAGCCAATGGTAATGAAACTTTGTCTACACATGCATGGTGTCTAGCAGAAAAAAATAAAATCATAAAATAATCATGACATGGCACCTTTAAAAACATAAACACAGATCACAAATGATGAGGTCACAATTGATTCCTGACACCTTCTGAGTATTCAGCAGACAGAGAGAGTGCTTTTTTACCTGTTGAAATCGATCATGATATCCGCCCGGCTGCTGGTGACCTCAGTAAAGGTGAGAGGGGTGACGTCACTCCAGACCTGCAGCGCCTCTCGCAGCACATGTCTGACTTTCTCTAAACTCATCTGCCAAGGGGTGCGCATGATCCTGTTACACAAGCACAAACACTCATAAACGCTCATTACAGACCACCCATGTGACTTTCATTTGCTCTCTGGTGAAATACCTAATAATCCCCCTTTTTTTGCTACTCTCCATGGTGGTTTCCTTATGAACTGAGGAACCCCTGTCTTTGGGACTGGATCTGGAACTGAATCTGGCTGTTGTGAAAAGACAAACACAGTCTGAATGTTTGCCCAGTTGAGGATTAGACACGGTGGCCAATACTATTACACTCTCTGACCGCAATCATAAAACTAATCTGAAACATGATATTGTGACGGTGATGGCACCTCTATGTGGGTTAATTTAAGTACATAAGCCATACAGAACTACATAGTATTATATTTCAAGACTCTTTGTTACTTTGGCATTTAACAGACACCTTTAATCCAGTAGAACTCGCAATACATTGCACAAGTGACATTTTTTAGAGACATTAACAAATCTCCACTTCTCAGGTTGCCTTTATCAGGAATCAGATCTTTGATGTTTCTATTACGTACCACTAGTCTACTGTACCACCACTCCACCTTTGTTCCTCCTTGTTAGAAGACATAAAAATAGAAACAAATGGCATATACGTAGTAAGAGTAAGAGCTATAAAATGTTGTTAATTGCATACCCCACATAATTTAAAACTGGAAGAAATTGATGGGAAATGTTTCAGTTCATATTGAACTCTCTGACTTATTATTGCAAACTTTGGTATTTCAGAAAATCTGAGCACAGTTTGTAACACTGAGACCATTTCAGAAATGTTAGAAAAGACAAATGAGATTACTAGGGTGCTTTTTTAAGGAGAAAAATCTGATAAGCAGGAGACTTCATTAGCTTGGAATGCACTCTGAATATGACTATGTTATATTCAACCACCATGGAGTAGGCCCAGAGGTGTTTGCTACTAACAGATGAAAGAGTCACTATATTATAAAACTTGTTGAGTGATGAAGGCATGTATGCTTATTTTCACAAGCAGAATCCCCACTGAGCACATTTAAACTAGTGGACTGCAAGCGTGTATCAAGTTCCACAAAGCTTCCCTCTGGTGCATTTCTTTAAATAATGGAATATCTTTAACCACCACATCTGAAGTATTGTGGAGCTCCCAACCTGTAGCTATAATGACTGGTACCACTGTGTTGTTGTCATGCATGGACACCTCCATGGTCATTATTAACTCTGTGGGATAGGGATCGCTCTAGGACTACAGGTTGATCAGGGGCCTTCTGCAGTCTGCAAGCCCAGACAGGAGCTATGACAGCAGGAGAGAGCCCAGTGTGGTAGAATGTGGCTTTAAACACTGTCTGTACCATATTTGCAGATCCAATTAGAGAATTCCTCCCTATCTGCTCATCTAGTACCAGGGTCAAGTTAGTAACTCTTGACTTTAACTGTCTACTGCCACAAAAGAAAAGATAAAGCTAAGAACAGGTTTAGATTTTTTTCTAAACCTGTAAAACAGTGGTTCTGCACTGGTGGATTTTGTCTGATAGGGTTGCAGACTGTAGGGGGAAAAAACAATGCTAAACGCAAAACAAATGCAACTAAATATTTGTGCATAGTTAGGATAGTAAAATAAATAGGCTATCAAATTTTAAAGGGAGGAGAATACATAAAAAGACATCAAAGACCATCCAATCAAACTCTACATTATTCATGAGGAATTGAGTCCCACCTGAAATTCTGTCCCCCTAAAATGATTTCACTGGCCGAAAGAAGTTGTTTTGGGTATTCTATTTGCTGCCTGATAAAAACATCAATTAATGTTGTGTAAGCTACATATGACATATCACATGACATAATCAAAGCAACAAATTGTGAAATTAAACATTTCTATTTATGTTGCCAATTAGCACAGGGGCGTTTCTAGGGATAGGTGAACTAGGCAGTCACCTATGGCGCCACCTGCTGGTTGTGGGGGGGGGGGGGGGGGGGGGGGATGCACGGCAGCAGTAGGGATCTCGTCTAGGGCGCCAGAATGGTCTGACATGCAAACAACCATGAATTAGCATGCCCAGAGATTAGCCTGCTATGCTAACATTTCATCATGCATTTCCTACGGTTCAATTATCCTACTAAGCTAATATAATTAGTGCAAGTGCGTCACGTAATTTTATCAAAACGTTGAATTTAGTACTATATGGTAAATTGATATGATAATACTGTATGTGATCAGCTACAACAGGAATTAGTAACAGAAACTAAACAACTACACAAGGGGGACATGATTTATTGGGGGGACTCTATTCTTCATGACACCGTTAGATGGTTGCTAGCCAAATTAGGCAGATGCCAACATGGACATGCCCTCATCCTCAAAAACCATGAGCAAAACTATTGCAAGACAATACTACATTAAATACATGTTCACTTGAAATGAGAATCAACTTGATTTGTGCCGACCACATGTTTGGTGAGTTTTTGGCTGTGGAAAGTATACATAAAAATTAAACTGACATTTAGAAACAAAACACTTGAGCAATAAACACTCTAATTCACACTTTGCTGTTGTTTAAAATACATTTTCCGATTCATTGTCATGTTAATAATTGTTCATAGTGATGGGCCAATGCTGTTAATGGTAATCCAAACAAATTTCAATGTTTGATTTTAAGGGCATTTTTGCTTACTTTTTACTTTGGTACAATGTCTGGGCGCTACTTGATGTCCAATGTAAAATCTGGGTGCTGAAGCCAAACCAGCTGAGAACCACTGCTCTAAATTAGTGTGCAAGTGACCTGTGACACCGATCTACCCTGGGATCTACTAAAGGCTGGGTAGACTCATTAAAGAAAGAGACCTCAATTGACAGCTGAGGAGTGGGGGTGGGATGGTGTGTTTAGTATCTTTGAGTTCATTGTTCACGTTCAGTCCATCATTAAGTGAGGAGAGAAATTACAGAGGACAGCGAGGTGCTACAACCCATAAACAACCTTCAGAGACGTGAGTCATGACAGCTCATTGAGGAACAGCATTAGAATGGTGCTGACTTGGGGATAAAATTTGTGCAATGTGTTGCTTTCTCAGCATTAGATTCTGATGATGCAGCACGCAGTGTGCAAATTATATAATAACTTTCAGGGAGTTGATTTCTTTATGGAATTTCTATGGATAATTCTGCAATCTGGTTGTCTTATTCAACCCTATTGCGCCCTTCTCACAATTAGCAAAACGTCAAATAATACTTTTTAAATGTAACACTTTTTTTGTGATTTATTGATATGTACATCTATGGTAAGCAAGTAGAGTGATATAAATAGTTAAGTGTCCCACTGCTGTTATTCTAAATATCAGCACACTTGTCAAATTTTGTCAATGTTTTTTCCGATACTTATCCTAATGGAAGGAATTAAGCAGCCTATACTGTTGCTATGGTTACCTCATTTACCCTGCTTCACCCTGTTGAAATGTAGTTTCTTATATGCAAAAAGAATATGTACTTTTAAGACCCATTTTGACTTCACTTGAAAGGGGTTAAAGCCATATTTAGGGGGTTAGACCCCACCAAACCCCCCATAATTTACAACCATGTTCTACTATTTCTCTTTTTGACTTCTGGCTTTACAGTATGCAGACTACAGCAATGCAGCTTGATTTGGATGGAGAACCATAGGAGATTTATGAGCAGTGATATATTATGGGAAGGGCCATAAATTGGGGGCAGTTTTAATCAGTTCAGGCTGGTTTTCCAAAGATTTAAGTCTTTGTCTGGGCCCTCATCTCACCCCCCGCCATGTGGCGAAGGGAAAACTAAAACCATTTGAGCTCCACTGCCGTAACTTGAGTGCTCTGAATTGTAACTTCTGCTTCTAGTAAGGTCACGACCCCACCGACTCGAGATTACAGAGGAGATGGACGCACCATGTCCGGTGGAGACCTCCTTTGACAAAGATGTAGGACGCAAATCATTCAAAACTTGAAGTGGTGACCAGACAACCACAACAGACAGGTCATCATGTCAATCAAAATGGGTTCTTAAGAACCATTGTAAATCAAGTCAACTTGAAGCACATTTTCTTAGCAGTATTTTTGAGAAGCAAAAGTCCTTAATCTTGTTTTCGGAGAATATATCTTGAATTAAGTTTATTTTTTTGACCCCATTTGGCATTTTTTCCCCGATTTTAAGCATAAATCTAACTAAATTGATTGAGGTTAATGCTTAAAATAAGAATAAGAAAAACAATTGCCAAAGGGGTAAGAAATATAAATTTCTCTGAAAACAAATATTATTACTTTACAATAACATATTATTACACATTTTATTTTAAATAAATGTATCTAGTTTTAAGGATGTAAATATAATATAGTGAAAAATGAACCAAAAGCATGCACATCCAAAGGCACAAAGCTTAATTTTTGGAGCTGTGGTGTGCTGACTTTAATATAATTTAGTGGAAAATAAGTTAAAACTACTTAAGAATTTTTAATTTTTTTTTTTAATTTTTTTTTTTTAATTTTTTTTTTTTTGCAGTGTAGTGCCTGTTTGTGTTTGTGTGTGAGTGATTTTAGAAAAAGATTTACTGTTTGAAATCAAAGGGGCTAAGAGGAGCATATACATATTTCAAGCTGGGTTCTGGAGCCATGCAGTCCTGAGTCTGAGACAGTTTACAGCTTCTACTTAAATGAGTACAAAGTTGGAAAGTGTTTGTGGTGTTCTTTAGAACTGAAAAAGATATAAAAAAAATGTGAGAAGATAAAGAGAGAAACATCCAGATTAACCAATTAAAACAGGTCTTTCCTGAGAGGGAAGGAAAATATTTCCTCCTTAAAAGAAGAGGAAGAAATGCAAATGTTGAAATTAAAAAGACAGTGTCTTTAATAAGAAAAAGCCTTTGGATTGGGTCAAATGTGTGTTGGGAGTGGTTGCTATGGTACAAGAGATACTCAAAACAGTACCTAGGCAATACATCAAAGTTGTTCCATCCAGGTATCATTTATGCTTTTATCTTAAACATTTGTTTATCATCTCAATATATGTTGAGAGTGCAACTTGATTCAACTGCAACCACTATGAACCTGCGAAAATGACTTGAGGTGCTTGACATAAAATATCTATAAACTGTTGTTTTTATTCAGCATCATTTTTTTATTTTATTTTTTTGGTGCAATTTGTGTGTGTATATATATATATATATATATATATATATATATATATATATATATATATATATTAGGGAAGTGTAAATCTTATAGGGATGACTCACCCAAAAATAAAAATCCTGTAATCATTAATGCATCCTCATGTTGTTCCAAACACATATGATTTTCTTTCTTCTGTGGACCACAAAAGGAGATATTAGGCAATATGTCTCACTTACCATTTCTTGAAAGAAAGCAAGTCATATGGGTTTGTAACAATATGAGGGTGAGTACATGATGACAAAATTTTCATTTTTAAGTGAACTACCCCTTTAAATATAGCAGCTGGCCACTATTTCTCCTAGTTTATATATGTATATATATATATATATATATATATATATATATATACAATATCTATATATATATATATATATAATGTATGTATATATATATATATATATATATATATATATATATATATATATATATATATATATTTCAAATAAGATGAGGACATAAAACTGCATGAATAATAATGTCAATATAAGAATAGAAAAAGAAATGCTTTTTAAAATAGCTTTAGAGAGAGTATATCATGTCACACTAGAGGATACTGGTGAAATTGCTTGAAATCCCTTCACACTTTTCACACTGCAAATCTAGTAAACCTTACTTGTAGGTGAGGTCTGTTTTGTCCCAGCGTCCTCCAAACAAAACAAAGCGTTTTTGTCGATGATGGCCCCCAAGCAAGCCTTCTTTGTGGGAAGAGTAATGAAAGGCGCTCCCCCCCTTCTGTAGTGGGTAGTCTGGGACTCCACAGCGAGGTCTGTTCCAGAGCTCAGTGCCATTCTTGGGAACAGACAAGTGTGACTGCACTCTCTTACTGCCAAAGTCTTCACTCAGAGTATCCTGAACATGATGAAGTCTCCCCCTTTTCTTCAGGCCATGGTGATGGGTCTTTTGAGACCAGTCCTATAAATTTACACATACAATAAGCTGTGTATCAAATGTACATTTGAGAAGAAACATCTTAATTCATAGAGGCTACACATGATAACACATTCAAATGTGTAGGCAGTAGGCAGTTTAGCCAGGGTGTTGATATGTGGTTGCTAGGGTGGTTACTGGCCCAAAATAGCACAATCCCAGGTTTCTATGAAATTCTAGTGCCTATAGATATTTCTTAGGCCCTCATTCAGTGTAAGTCTATGGGATCTGTCAGGCAAAAACGGTCAAAGTCTGATCATTTTTAAAAGTTGCCAGGGCAAGAGCAAGTGATCAAGTATTACTGTTTCTTATACTTGGAGTTAGGGATTTTGAACAAAACCCCTAATCCTAAGAACTAACTTTAGAGCATAACTCTTCACGCACCATTTGTGCTACGAACATGTTTTGGAGAGGTGAGCTATTACTTTTCTACTTTTCATCGCAAAAGTCAAAGACATCCATTTAGTGCATGTTTTCGTAGAAAAACTATTAAAAAACTATGCAGCTGGAACGGCCCCTTAAGTCTAAATCGGGAGTGGCAAATTGCTGCCCAATGGAATAGTTATGTAACAGTTGGTTTAACGTCACTGATAATTTCAGGAAGCATTATCACAGTCAATTTCCTCAACCAAATTTTAAGGAAATGGTTCTGTTAAATGACTGGGAGGTGAGCTGCCTGGAGGGAAAAGTCAGATTGCCCCAATTTCTCTCCTTTCCCAAACCCCATTTGCCCCCTGTGTTTCTTTGTTGCAATACTTTGCTCCAGCTGTGCTGGTTTAGAGACCTTTCTCTGTCTTCTCTCCATCTCTCTCTCTTTCTTTCTAATTTGGGTTTGGTTATGAGGCTAAGGGTGGTATGGGGTGAACGATTTTTTTTAAATGCTTTTAAAAATCCTTCCGCCTCTCATAGCCAAAGGGAGTCTTTTAAATGCTGTAATTTAAGTACAAGCTATATTTGGACAACCATAAAACAGTTAGAAATATAAAGCAGGATGTCTGAAAAGAACAAAAAACACCTACTTATTTAAGAGTTTCTTCATCATAAAGAGCATAAGGACCAACTACCAAATGAAGAAAGCTTTAGCTTTATTAAGTTTCATTATAAAGCAGAACCTTGTTTCTCAATAACGATGTATCTTAGCTCTTATGAGCGTTATATGTGCAAAGTTACGAACGTTCTTTCCTTTTTCACGTGCGTTTCCCAAAACTGCACTTAACACGGCTGTGTAACAATGCACTTAAAGTGCTTCTCAAAAGTTTCTGTCCATGTTTGAAGTACTGAAATGTGACTATATGGTGTCACTCATCACTGAAATTTCATTATAGCTTTGCGTGTAACTTTATAAAACTTGCAATTTACCTTGCTGGGAAAAGTTTAAAGCTATTGTCTTAAATAATCAAAGTAATAACATAATAACATGTATAGTTTTGTAATTATTTTGCGTAGTATGATCTGTTATTTTTACACAAACACTGCTTTGTTCATCATATGTGTGTTTGTAATGTTTCTTTTCATATGAATTCAGTGAAGGGTCAGTAAATAATATATAATAATATATTGGCAGTAGGCCTATTGAAATGCACAATAGGATGATCAAAGCACTATACATAGGGTACATGTACATACTGATCAAGCAGAGATCTGATTCCAAAATGATACTGTGACATCAGTGCAGCACAACAACACTGCAGTGCTAGCCACAGTGCCCTTAGGTGTCAAAGATGATGAGGTTGTAGAAGAGGAGGAAAGTGTGAAGACGAGCCAAGATAGAAAACTTTCCCCTTAAATATAACATCTATATTCCCTTTGAATTTACATAAAGTAACTTATTACTTTATGCCTAATTATTTTAACATTATACTTTTTTTTTTTTTGCATTTACATTTGATCTATTTTATGCCTTTATTTAAAGTTATATAATTATATTTTATTACATTAGATAATAAAAATAGGCCTATAAAGGCTAATTGATACCATAAGTTGACCTTTATCATTATATTATATTTAAATATAAGGTGTAAGAATCTCAACATTAACTGTATTGTATAAAGTGTAATTCCACAATTGTTTAGCAGGTGTCTGCATAAGACTATGTCCTTACGATGCTCTTAAGTGCTCTATGATTACACAGAGCACTCATAGATCTACAACAATTTTCAAATATTACTTAAGTTACGATGTTTCTGGGAAACAGCCCGTAATTCTAAGATGATTCGTACAATAGTTTCTATGATCTACTTAGGCTTACAATGTTTCTTGGAAATGAGGCCCAGGGTTTTATTTAAAAATTTTAATCCAGACAGCCATCAATTTCCTTATTTTTTTTTTTTATTGAATATTAAGTGACTCCTTGATAGATGGCCAATCAACTTTTCTCCAAAGAGTTAAAAATGTCATTACCATCACACATCATTACCATTACACACAATATTAAAAATCCACACAATCACACCAATGGTCTAGTAGTGTCTGAAGAGGTGGGCATACTGTGAGTTTATGAATGGTCCAAGGTCCTCAGACCCCTCAATTGTCTGGACCTCTGCCCGTGGCTGGGTACAGTGCTAAGCACTCCCTATGCAGCACCACTGTCCAGTGCCACCGAGGCCCCATACAAACACTAAAATGATTATCCAATTTGGGAGAGTGCACCTTTTTAGATGATATGGCAGTAAACCCAAACCTCCAGTGCCAAAGTCCTGGCTGTTTGTCCGTACGTCGTAAGCACGCTTCTGTTTGCCAGCAGCCGCCTCTTGTCACTCTCTAGCCGGGGCATGAACTACCCGCAACTAGGCAGAGGTAATCCATACTGGAGCAACCAGGAATTTCTGGCTCCGGAGGTGCCCCAAAAGTTAAATCCATGGGCATTTGGGCTCGTGGTCTTTGGGATGGCCCTTTTTGGGCAGCGCATACATCACAGCAATGCACATACAGTTCCACATCACGTCGGCAACCCGCCCAGTGGAAACGATTACGCAACAGTTTCAGGGTCTTTGTTATGCCAAAATGGCCCGCCCCCACCACGAAATGCACCACCTTTAGTACTTGTGGCCGGAGGGACATCCACTGGCGACTGCCAGCACCGATACACCAAGTCATCCCGCAGAGATAGAGTGTCCCATTGCAAGTGGTAGGCTTTTACCTCAGGGTCCAGCCAAGCTATTACCTCCCACCCCGGTCATTGCCCATCCTCCAGCCTAGCCCGCATTCGTGCCAGTACGGGGACCCCACCTGGTGCTGCCGCAGTTGTTGGTGGTCAAAGGTGGGTTGGTCCTCCTCAGCATCAGGGCTAGCTGATGCCACGGTCATCCTCAGTGCTGCCGTCCACTCCTCCAGACACTGAGAGTAGCGCCATTCTCCAGCCTCGCAGGGGTGACGGGAAAGAGTGTCAACATTGCCATGCTGCCAACCAGGCCAACTTTGCTGCCAACTTTCAAAGTTGTAATCCTGCAATGCCTTCAGCCACCTGGCCCTCCGGATCCTTAAAATTGAGGAGCCAAGTCAACGATGCATGGTCCGTCCGCAAAAGAAATTTCTGTCTGCACAAGTATGGCCGGAAGTGGCATAGAGTCTGTACCTCCGCAAGTAGCTCCCTGTGCATTACACAGTAATTCCTTTCAGAACGGTGAAGTGTCCGACTGTAGTAAGCAATGACTCTCTCTCCATCCTTCCTGACCTGGGAGAGCACAGCCCCGATACCTTTGTTGCTGGCATCAGTGTCCACAATGAAGAGCTGATCTTTATGTGGGTATGTCAGCACTGGAGCTTGGTCCATTGCTTGCCGAATCTTATGGAAAGCCGTGGTGCAAACCTCATTCCAGCAAAAAGCCCTCCCTTTGTCCATCAGCTGATGCAGTCGGATGGCGATGGTAGCAAAGTCCTTGAGGAATCGCAGGTAATAGGAAGCTAGTCCCAGGAAACTCCGCACCCTAGCCACGTCGTTGGGCATGGGCCAATCTCTTATGGCAGCCACCTTTGCGGGATCAGTGGCCACACCCTCAGCACTCACCATGTGACTCAGGTACGCTGTTTCCCTTCTCAACAGCGTACATTTCTTGGGGCTCAATCGCAAACTGACTCAGTGGATCGCTTCAAAAACCTCCCACAAATTACACAGTGCCCCTTCAAAGTCAACTAAGAGGTCATCCAAATAGATCAGACAGCAACTGCGAGGAATTTCCTGGAGCACCCGTTCCATCAGTCGCTCAAACGTGGCTGGGACATTGCACAGCCCAAATGGCATAACACGAAACTGACACAGCCCCTGCCTGATTGAAAATGCTGTTTTTGGTCTAGCATCTAGGGATAGCTCTACCTGCCAGTAGCCACAACGGAGGTCAAGGGAGCTAAACGGACTGGACCCAGCAATATAGTCCAAGGTGTCATCTATCCAGGGCAACAGGTCAAGTCAAGTCATTTTTATTTGTATAGCGCCTTTCACAACACACATCGTTTCAAAGCAGCTTTACAGAAGAACATGCATTAAAAGAAAATGAAACTGTAATATCTATAATGTCTTATAGTCATCATTGTGTAGTTTGATAATATACGATTGTGAATTGTGTTTTTAAAAAAATAAGTAATTAAATAATAATTGTATTTATAACCCCAGTGAGCAAGCCGAAGGCAACTGTGGCAAGGAACACAAAACTCCATAAGATGTTGGTTAATGGAGAAAAATAACCTTGGGAGAAACCAGGCTCACTGTGGGGGCCAGTTCCCCTCTGGCTAACATCATGAATATAATGCCAATATTACTTATGTATAGTGCAAGTCATGGTTTAAAATGATTAAACTAAGTAAGTGTTAAGGGTCAGTGTTTAAACAAAGATTTTGTATGAACTGTAAGATTAATGACTAATGTCTTTGAAGTCCATCCTGAATTAACTGCAGAAGTTCACATAGATGCAACTGTCATTGTTAGCTGGCTGATGAAGGGTTTTGTTGGCAATTAATTGATAGTCTATGTATTCCATTTCAATAGTGTAGTCCATCATTAGACTGAGGTGATGTAGGCAGAGACCAGTTAGGTGCATCGTAGTTCAACCTGGCCGGTAATTTCAGTGAGGTCTATCCTAAGTCCAAGGTTCAGGCAATGGCATATGAAGTATCCCATGTCTTATGGTTGGAGTTGGCATCAGTTCATCCTCTGAAGTCCATCGTAATAGACTGAAGTGATGTTTGGCTGGCACCAGCTGCTATTAGTCATCATCACTCAGTGACACGTAGCAGTGGAGTCCAACACGAAGCAGGAATGGAGCTGGATCCAGGCAGTTCTGGTGACCTCAGGATAAGAGTCCCGAGGTTGAGACAGGGAAACAAATAGAATAAAATTATCATAGATGCCATTCAATTTATTGCAGAGTTATAGACCACGATCAGTGTTTCTGGTTTCTGGTTCCAGCAGACCTAACTAAAGCAGCCTAATTGTGAGTTGAAGGATAAATATACGAGTCTTTAGTCTAGACTTAAACTGAGTGAGTGTGTCTGCACCTCGAACAGTGTTAGGGAGACTATTCCATAGTTTAGGAGCCAAATATGAAAAGGATCTACCTCCTTTTGTGGATTTTGATATTCTAGAAACTATTAACAGACCAGAATTTTGCGATCGTAATGAACGTGATGGAATATAGCGTGGTAGAAGGTCACTTAATTACTTCAGAGCTAGACCATTCAAAGCTTTGTACGTAGTTAACAGATTTTTAAAATTAATACAAAATTTAACAGGTAGCCAATGTAATGACGATAAAATGGGGCTAATATGATCATATTTCTTGGTTCTAGTCAGCACTCTGGCTGTTGCATTTTGAACCAATTGAGGTTTATTTGTTGATCTTGCTGGACATCCTCCCAGTAATGCATTACAATAATCTAGTCTTGAGGTCATGAATACATTAATTAGTTTTTCAGCATCAGCAACAGAGAGCATGTGTCGTAATTTAGCAATATTTCTTATGTGGAAGAATGTTGTTCTACAAACATTGCTAATTTGATTTTCAAAGGACAGATTGATATAAAATATAACACTTAAGTTCTTTGCTGTTGAAGACAATGTAACAATACATTCATCGAGTGTCAAATTATATTTTAGCGGCTTGTTTTTAGAGGTTTTTGGTCCAATAATTAGTACCTCTGTTTTGTCGGAATTGAGTAGAAGGAAATTTCTGCCCATCCAATCTTTTATTTCATTGACACACTCTGCTAATTTGGAGAATTGTGAAATCTCATCAGGTTTTGAAGAAATATAAAGTTGGGTATTGACGGCATAACAGTCGAAATTTATTCCACGATTCCTGATAATATCTCCCAGGGGAAGCATATACAAGGAGAAAAGCAGAGGCCCTAAACATGATCCCTGTGGCACTCTATACTTTACTTTTGTTTGGTTTAACAATTCCTCATTTACATAGACAGAGTGGTAGCGGTCTGCTAAATAGGACCTAAACCATGCTAATGCAGCTCCACAAATGCCAACATAATTCTCTAGCCTATTCAAGAGAATGTCATGATCTATTGTGTCGAATGCAGCACTAAGATCTAAAAGCACTAGAAGTGAAATGCAGCCGCGATCAGATAATAAGAGCAAGTCATATGTAACTCTGATAAGTGCAGTCTCTGTACTGAAATTGTTCATATATACTATTTCTCTGTAGAAATGAACATATTTGGGAGGATACTACCTTTTCAGTATTTTCGACATAAATGGGAGATTTGAAATCAGTCTATAATTAGCCAGTTCTCCAGGATCAAGTTGTGGCTTCTTAATAAGCGGTCTGATAACTGCCATTTTAAAGTTTCTTGGGACATGTCCTAAGGATAGCGAGGAGTTAATAATATTAAGAAGAGGTTCTGAGATTACTGGGAATGCCTCTTTTAAGAGCTTGGTTGATATTGAATCTAACATACATGTTGTGGCTTTTGATGTTTCAATAAGTTTTGTTAGCTCTTCATAACCTATGACAGCGAAGGATTGAAGCTGCACGTGAGGAAAATTACGAGACACTGTTTTCTGAGGTACTGTGACAGATGATTGCATAATTCCGATTTTATTTCTGATTATTTCAATTTTATCAGTAAAGAAATTCATGAAGTCATTACTCTAGTGCTGCGACGGAATATCTGGTTCAGTCGATGCTTTATTCCTAACCAATTTAGCCACAGTACTGAATAAACACCTAGGATTGTTATTTTCTATGAGTTTGCTAAAACATGCTGACCTGGCAGCTTTTAGTACCTGTAGCTAGTAGCTGCAGACACTATCCTTCCACCACGAAATACTTCTAATTTCGTATTCTTCCACTTGTGCTCCACTTTCTGAGCTGCTCTCTTGAAAGCATGAGTGTGATTATTGTACCATGGTGCAGGGCTTTTTTCTTTAATTTTCTTTAATCGAAAGGGGGCAACACTATCAAGCGTGCTAGAGATGACTGTATTTATATTTTCTGTTATTTCATCAAGTTCTTCTAGGCTTTGGGGTTTACTGAGTGTATGAGATAGATCTGGAAGATTATTAGTGAAGCTATCTTTAGTGGTCAAAAAATGTGTTCTACTTGAATGATAGCATGGTGTAGAATTAAGTAACATTGAGGTGAGTAACATTAGCTGATCGCAGCATACAAGAGACGAGGTAATGATCTGAGATGTCATTGCTCTGTGGCAGAATTTCTATAGAATCAACATCAACTCCATATGACAGAATTATATCTAGCATATGATTATGGTGAGTTGGTCCTGTTACATTTTGTCTGACTCCAAGAGAGTTGAGAATATCGAATCCCAACGTGTCATTTTCATTATCTATGTGAATGTTGAAGTCACCAACAATTAAAGCTCTATCTACAGTAACTACAAGATCTGATAAAAAATTAGAAAATTCACCAAGGAAATCAGAATAAGGCCCGGGTGATCTATATAATGTAGCAAGGGTAAAAGATGACTGAGTTTTTTTATTTATATCTGACAGTGTCACATTAAGCATTTTTAGTTCAAAAGACTTACATTTATATCCTGTCCTCTGAGTAACACCAAAAACTTCACTGTAAATTGTAGCAACACTCCTCGACCCTTCAGACAAGGCTCATGTTTATAATAATAACATGGGGGAGTAGATTCATTTAAATTAATATATTCATTATGTTTAAGCCAGGTTTCAGTCAAACAGAGCACATCCAAAATATGATCTGTAATAATGTCATTTACAATTAGTGCTTTGGTAGAAAGAGATCTAATGTTTAGTAGCCCTACCTTTATATGATGTTTATCTTTAATTTATTTGTTTTGTTCAAGTTTGACCGTAATCAAATTTTTTCTAAATGATTTAGTGAGAGTTTTGTTTTTGGTAGTTCGGGTAACAGACACAGTCTCTATGTGATATCTAGGTAATACAGTCTCTTTGTGTTGTAGTTTATGTGACCTGTGTAACGTCTCAAGGCAGCTAGCAGATGTTTGGATTAACCAGTTTGACTGCTTCCTGACCTGCGCCCCAGTTAGTCAAATACTATCATTATTAAGACTATGAGCCAATTACTAGAGAGGAGAGCGCCACCTTCCCTGGAGGGATGGAGTCCATCTCTCTTTAGCAGGTCAGGTCTACCCCAAAAACTCTGGGTAGTCTGTCAATGGCAAATGGTGTGGTCACAGGCGGATGGGCTATGCAGCGCCTGGTCGATGCCATGCTGTACTAACCCCGTATGCACACACTTCTTGTCCGGGGGAGTGAAAATGTCCAAATATGCCTCCAATAATCCCTTAAACTGCTCCCGTTGACACGTTGTCAACCCCTCACCACTGTGTTGCAATAACTCCTGCACAGCCTGGCTGGTTTCCGTTGATGGAGACTCAGTGGAGATGGGCCATGCTGGGGAACAAGTTTTGGCTAGCTCGGGCTGGCGTGCCGCAGTGGACATGCTCCGATGCAACCTCGGACTCCATCGCTCAGCCAATTGCCACCACCCCCCACCCCCCCTCCAGCAGTACAACCACCAAGCGTAACTGGAGTGCAGTACCCAGCACATCAATACACGCTCCAAGGCGGTGCAAGAGATCCAGCCCCATTATGCAATCGCCCTCAATGTCAGCCAGCCAAACATCGTGCTCGACATTTTCGGTGCCTATCACAGCCTTTTTCCCTTAGAGCATGGCCCTCGCACCAGTCATTGTCTGCATGCACTTCGGCATGGAAGCCCAGTCAGCAGGCTGCGGGCCAGGACACCAGTGCGGACAAGAGAGATGGTAGAGCCGGTATCCACGAGTGCTCGGCAGAGGTAACTGTCCATAGTGCATGAAACGTAGGCCATAATCCTGACCTGCCATTGTGCATTTCCCATGGAGGTGGGTAATAGGTGAGCAGCTGTCCCTCCTCCCAGCCGCTCTCCTCTAGTCTCCCAACAACAATGGAGGGTGAGCCGTTGGCACCGGGCAGTTCCATGCCATGTGTCCCAACTCACCACAATGATAGCAGGGCTCCCGCCGGGTGTCTCGCCTCCTCGGCCCAAAGGTAGATCGTGGAAGTTCTGTAGGTGTAGCCGCTGGGGGGGGGGGGGGCGGGTGAGCCATGGCTGGCTGCCGTGATGGGTGGCCAACTTATCCCGCCATTGCTCCAAGGTACACCGCTAATGCCACTGCTCATTAGGCGCAAGATCGAAGAACAATCTGCAGGGCCAGAACCTTGAGCGTCAATGCCAGGTGGGCCACCGCGTTTTCTTGGCTCCACTCACCACGCTAGGCTGCCAGCTGGACCTATGTGAGGTATGACTCAGGTGGCGCCGATAGGAAACCATCCTCTTCCCACTCCTGGCCACGGGGACCTTGGGCTCACGCCTCGAAAGAGGCAATCAAACCGTCTCGGGGACAGGCATCGTCCTCCTGGAAACTGAGGAGTCTTGGTGTGGTGGTGGTATAGTGGGCTAAAGCACATAACTGGTAATCAGAAGGTTGTTGGTTTGATCATCACAGCCACCACCATTGTGTCCTTGAGCAAGGCACTTAACTCCAGGGGGATTGTCCCTGTAATAAGTGCACTGTAAGTCACTCTGGATAAAAGCGTCTTCTAAATGCATAAAATGTCTTGCGTTAGCTTAGGCCACCTCTCTCTGATCCAGTGCCTCAATATCCTCTTCCAGGGTTCACAACCCGTCAGCAACAGTGCCACCTTCAGCCCGGGACTGAAATCCTTTGCACAGTTCTGCAATGAGGATCCCACAGGATCGGAGTTAAATAATGGTCTGCCACTCCACTTCTGACACCAGAGTAACACAGATTTTGGGGATCAACAAAATCTCCTCCATTTACGTCTCTAAGATGGGATACAGACAGACATGATAAAAACACAGGAGCTTATGCTTTTGTAATATAACTCAGATCAATCTTAGCATTCACAACTCACAAAAGCACCTAACAAAAAGCACTACACATCTACTAGATGGTGAGAGAAAAATAGTAAGTAACCATAATCCTTTGCAACGTGAACAGCCAATCAGGACTAAGAACAAAGTTATGCTGGGATGCTACACTTAAGTTGTTCCAAACCTGTATGACTTTCGTTCTTCATTGGAGTCACTATTCACTCTCATTGCATCTTTTTTCATACAATGAAAATGAGTGGTGCCTATTATCTCCTTTTGGGGTTCACAGAAGAGAGTAAGTCAAACGGGTTTGGAACAACATGATGATAGAATTTTCATTTTGGGTTACTATTACTTTAAGTTAAAGTCTGAAAAAAAAAAAACAGTAACCCATGACCTTCAAACTAATTCCTGCAGCCCAAGTAAAACAGAATACAAATTCTAACAAATAAAAGAAAAAACAACCAAAAATTTGTGGGCAAGTCGAGACAGATAGTACTTTGGTAAAAATGTACTGACATGTGAACTTGATAGCATTGCTAAACCATGACCCCACACCCCCGGCAATGAGGAACCACACAAATTCCACAGATACGAGTGAAGAATTCATTGCACTTTATCTACTCTCCATTTGTTTCTCTCAAATCTGCTGAGTGAGCATGGACTTTCCATGGGCTGAGCCATCATTAGATGGTCATACATGTTGAAAGCATGTAATTTGATAACCTGGAGGAGAACATGTGTTTTGTACAACAGTCAAAATTGTTTATTGTAGAGTAGTCTAACCTCTCAGTGATGACAAACTGGCCTGAAGTCTACTTAGGAAGCAACAGAGATGGAAGAAAAAAAAACACCCGTGTGTCTCAGGTTCAACAGGAGTCAAGGGTTAAAGGTTAAAGTCTAAATCAACAAAACAGACCCCTTGGGCCAAGGTAAATACACCGACTCTCATTTCAAACCAAAACTGAGATTCAGAAGATGAAGATAGGCTGCTTGTTTTATATATACTTTTTTTTATTTTTTATTTTTTTGTGCTCTCACAAAATAATGTTAATGTACCTAAAAAGGTTAAGGTGGTAAGTGCAAACAAGATGGTTCAGGTTTGCTAATGTAGGCTAATGGCATATAAGTGTATATTAGTGCCTGAAATTACTATGCATAGAGCCAAAGCCAGGACTCAAGAAAGAGAATCAGCATGCAATGCAAACAGAGCATCATTATTTTCTCAACAAACAACCCAAGAATCAATCTGTCTTTAGCACTCACAAAATACTGCTCCATATAACTGTGGTGATTCCAGGACCTGTTTCTTTTCGTATTAAAGGAATGATCAGGTTCAATACAAGGGTTAGTTCACCCAAAAATGAAAATTATCTCATCATTTACTCACCTTCATGCCATCCCAGCTGTGTATGACTTTCTTTCTTCAGCAGAACACATTTAAGAAAAAAAAAGAAAGAAAGAATAATATCTGAGCTCATTAGGTCCTTAAAATTCAAGTGGATTGTGGTCGACATTTGAAGCTCCATAAAGCACAGACAGTCAGCATAAACATCATCCATACGACTCCAGTGGTTAAATTAATGTCTTCTAAAGCGATACAGTCATTTTTGGTGCAAAACAATTAATACAGTATTTAAGTACTTATTAACTATAAATCATCACTTCCTGTCAGCAGCAGTATACACATTCACAAGAGTGCCGAGTTCACGTGGTGTCTTGTGTGATGTATTCATGATGGCATGTTACAGGCGTAATCTAACGTTTTTCTCTCGGTTGAGACATCCAGAATAAGCATACAAACGCACCACTGTAAAAAGCATACAGGTGCAAATATAGATCTAAACCAAACCAACGAAGCTTCTGTACAGCGTTCCTCCTACTCTGTTGTAAACAGCATGTGTCGCACATGCTTCAGTTCTCACATGAACTTGCCAGTGTGATTACGGCACACACGCATACTGTTGCTGACTGGAAGCGATGCTTTATAGTTAAAAAGTACTTAAATATTGATCTTTTTCGCACCAGAAGCGATCGTATCGCTTTAGAAGACATTCACTTAACAGCTGGAGTCGTATGGATGACGTTTATGCTGACTGTCTGTGCTATATGGAGCTTTAAAGGTCTGATCACCATCCACTTGCATTTTAAAGACCTACTGATCTGAGATATTTTTCTATTTTTCTTCAAATTTGTTCTGCTGAAGAAAAAAAAATCAAACAGATCTGGGATGGCATGGGGGTGAGTAAATAATGATAGAATTTTCAGTTTTGGGTGAACTATTCCTTTAAGCTCAATCGACAGTATTTTAGGCATCATTTTGATTGCACCAAAAAATAATTTCAACTTGTCCCTGTTAATTTAAAAAAAAGCAAAAATATTGGTTACAGTAAAGCACTTACAATGGAAGTGAATGGGGCCAGTCCAGTCCATAAACATTAAAATACACTCATTTTCAAAACTATAGCAAGATGTAAACATCATACATGTTAACATGATTTTACTGTGATAAAATCACTTACTAACCTGTATCTGTGTATCTGTAAATTTATATGCAATATGATATGCAATATATTGCAACTTTGTAAATCATATAATCTGGTAAATGCTGGTAAATCCTTGAATTTATCACATTCAAATAATTTTAACACATCATTTGTGTTTTGTGGCTATACTTTTAAAACACTATATATTTAAACATTTATGGACTGACCCTATTCAATTCCACTGCCGATATCTGACTGTATTGCTACAATATATTTGCTTCATTTATAATATAAATCAGGAAAGAGTAGGAATTATTTTGTGGTAATCAATATTATTCCACAAATGCTATTGATTGAGCTTAACTTCTATTGAACCTGGAATATTCCTTGAATGACATGTTTAAGGCACAATCAGTACCAGACTGTTTGCCAATAATGAAACGTCTGTAAACACAAGACTATATTCAACCCAACACTTACAGGTCTAATTTTCACAAATGGCAAAATCAAAGAACCTTTTTTCAACCAGACATTCCTCAAGTCTGGGCATATTTTACAGCATCCACCTGCATGTAGTCAAAAATGTAAAGATGGGAATGTACATCCAGAGACACATAGGAACTTCTTCAGAATTACCATTGTGGCTACACGTGTACTAAATAAAACAAAGGTCCCTCTTTCCAAAACGTATCATGTGGAAGTGTTGGGCAATTTTTTTTTTCTCTGTTGACGTTTTTATGATAGCTCCCTGACAGATATATGCCTCTCATCAGCTGAGAAACAAAAACAATTGGGAATTATTTTACCTTAAGCGGTATTCACACCTTGACACATCCAAAGATCTGGCATTTGTGCCGGCAGGAAGATCTGCTGCCATGTGGTTCCAGACAATACAGAAGACATATCCATTTTATTGAGCCCATTGTACCCACTAAATATAAGACATCCAGTTATTTTACCACCAGCTATCCAGATATCCATGCTAATTGTAATATACTGCTTATGTGTACAACTATAAACATGAATAAACTGGAAACCATTTTCAAAACACATGCATCTGTAGGTCAATAGGTCAATAATTCTAACATGATACACTGTTACACCGAAACAAACACAGACACCCTGAGCCGATGTTTCAGTGAGGAGCCTTTGGGGAAATCCCAATAAAAACTGTTGACATGTCAGAGCAAGAAGACAGTCTGGAGAGGTTTCTGAACTACAACATAAAGATGAGTGTGTATGCAAGTGTGTGTGTGGGGGGGGGGGGATACAGGTTTAAGTGGTTTACGAGGACTTTTTTTTTAGGTTACAAACTGGTAATTACAAGGGTATTATGCTATAAATGTGGTTTATGAGGATATTTCTAGTGTCCCCATAATTTAAATTGCTTAAAAAACATACTAAACTATGTTTTATTGAAAATGTAAAAATGCAGAAAGTTTTTTGTGAGGGTTAGGTTTAGGGGTGGGGTTAGGGGATAGAATCTATAGTTTGTACAGTACAAAAATCATTATGTCTATGGAGAGTCCTCATAATGATAGCTGCACCAACATATGTGTGTGTGTGTGTGTGTGTGTGTGTGTGTGTGTGTGTGTGTGTGTGTGTGTGTGTGTGTGTGTGTGTGTGTTGGAGATCATGGCATTGTGCCAGCTCCATGGGGTTCCTGAGGATAACCTCATTGTTAGCAACCAAATCATTCTCTTGGGGTATCCGGCTGATGTCATCGTCTCCTGATACATCCCATACATTCATCAGCAGAAATGGCATCAGGATTGGCAGAGACGCATTTTACATTTGCAAAACACACACAAACAGACCCAAGCTCAGCTGGTAGAGCATGGTGCTGGCAACACCAAGGTCATGGGTTCCAGGGAACACACATAATAATAAACTGTATACTTAATGAACTGGAATTTTTTGTTTGTTTTTGTTTTACAGACATACTTCTTATCATCCTATCCTTCTGGCTTGGCTTTATCTTTTTAAGTGCAACTCTGATCCAAACATCCTGGCTGGGCTGCCTCTATCTCATTGTCTCTCTCTCCCCCCCTCTCTTTGCTATTGTCAAGTGAGCATGCAGTGAAAAATTACAAACAAAAGCTTCCAAGAGCATCTTTTGGCACAAAGTAGGCCATGTCTGAAATAAAGAATGAACATGCCAGAGGAAATCAGACTAGCATAAATATTTAGCCACAAAAAACCTCCAGAGATCTTTATGTCTTGGGATTTTTATACACAAGTGAAGTGATTACACCACAGGAGAAGAATGTTTTGTGGGAACAGGATAGGGACTTTGTTGATGGAAGATGAAAGATATAATCATTCAGTAGGACAGTCTGTAAATTTACACTCACCTTTTGTGAATGAGTTCATGCAGAAATAGCAAACAGGCTATTGCTATAGAAATCTAAATAGTGGACCGAGTGTATTGGGTACTACACCTCTATGATAGCAAAATGTTTTTTTACGTGGCTCGTTGTAAATATCGTGGCAGTTTCCGGGTGAAATTAACACTAGGTTGCTTAAACAATTACTTATATTCCCTTTCGCACAAATCATGAGTAAAATGGTAGATTATCAGTTAATAAGCACTTACTTTGCCCTATTCCTCGCACAATGCTATTTAATGACATCTAAACAATTTTACTTTACAGATGATGCATTTTTACTTTTGTATTACATAACCAACTACATTTGCAAGTTTGTTCGTGCATAATCAAATTGCTCAGTAGCTAAATTGATAGAGTAATGCACTTACGAAGCAAAGGATCAGGGTACAAGTCCTGAAGAACACGAGTCAAATCATCAGGCAAAAGTTACATAGAAGCACCAGAAAATGGCATGGTTGCCTCAGCAACCGCGTTTTTCATCTCACATTTGCTTTTTATGACACTATCAGTTATGTTTAGGTTTAAGGTTTAGAGTTGAATTTGACACGCAGTCTTAAAAACATGGCACTCATGATGCAGGACTCTGAAACAGTGGGTCTGTTCCAAAACCTAGTGAGAGTCCTCCAGAGGCAGCATTTGAAGACATCATAAGCACACTCCCAACGCGAAGGCTGTTCCAAAATCTAGGTATCTTAATTATGCTGCCTCTTAAGATATCTCGTTTTGGCCAAATTCTAAGGTAGCATCTTATGTATGTTCCCCAGGTGGGCGATCCCAGAATGCACCGTGATGAGCTCGGCAGAAAAATAAATCCAAGATGGTGGACGAAGCGAGAGAAATGTACATTATAAATATACTTATAATCCATTCAATACTGAAAAGTATTGATAAATAGCAGTTTAATATGACACAAAACTGACAATTTTACCCAAAATGTGTGTGTGCCATGCGTATTAAGGCTCATTAGAGGATTGCGTCATTTCTCTTGCGTCACCTGTATTGAAATCAGTTGCGAGCCCGAGTGTCCCATGCGCTGCGCGTGAGGAGATCTATTTGAATGATGCGTGGAGCTGCCGCCTATGTAGAGCGTTCCAAATTGCTCTCTAATGAGGCATCATTTCAGTAAGGATGCTGCCACAGAAGACAGCTGCCTATGTAGGCAGGAGACAGCGAGGCAACTCACTAAGTTTTGGAACAGACCCGGTGTCATACATCACATCGATCAAAGAAGTCCATTTATTGCATGTTTCCATGGAAAAACGATTAAAAACAGCACAGATCGAAGAACAAATTACGTGTGCACGGCCCCTTACTGTTCTTTCAATATTGCACCTAATTCACCTAATTCAAGCCAGGGGAGGCAAAGCGTTATTGCATAACAATGTTTTAATGGTTTCCAGTTGATTTGTCACCTCTTTCGCCTCCAGAGTGGAACAACTTGCCAATGTCATTATGAAAGTCAACTGCGCTGCCGCATTCAGTGATTCTTGATTCATTGCCAGGAAAAGCCATAAACTTATAAATAAAGGTGTTTAAATCCTTTTATCTCACCATGTTTGTAGAGATAGGAAACAGCTGTGGAGAGGTTTTATATCGATGTGTAAAGGTCAGGTGAGTGGAAAGTTGGTGAGTTGAATAAGAACCAGGTATGCCAGTGTTGCTGTTGTCAGTCATGCTCTCATTTGTGCCTGCAAGCAAGAAATCTAAACCTAACTGCTTCACAGAAGGTGCATTGCAGCTGGCCCTGACCTTCTGCTTTACCCTCTATACCCTTGTGCATCTATATGCCTGTGGAACTTAGGTAGAGTTTCAGCTTGGAAACGTATGTCATATGTGTAGGGACTGGGTCAGTAGGACAACCCACATTGAATGACTGGTACCGAAAGGCAAGGTGCCTTAGAATGGGTAAGAAGAGTCTAAGGTTAGGATGGGTTAGGGGCCGTTCACACCAAACGTGTTTTGCATCCGTCTGCACAGTTTTTCAATTGTTTTTCAATGTCAACGTGAGCAAGACAGACATCTTTGACCGTTGCGCAGTGACTCGTTTTTCAAGCTTCTTGTGCTTTTTTAGACGCAATGTCAAGATGAAGAACTTCAACTTTTAAAACGTGTCTCAAAATACTTGCATTCTGTTATATTCCTTTTGCTGGGTCTAGCTTTTTGTTTGGTCTGAACGGTTCTTTAGTTGTCCTTTCCACCTCTTAAATTTAAACAATGGCCACTGAGGCCTTATGCCAGCTACTGTGAGAACACCACTACTTGGAAAAATGCAGAAGAACATAAACTTTAACAATAAATATAGATTATGTTTGTCCTTCGACTTTTCAAGAAGATGTTGCACATTTCCTTCACAAATCCGACTGTCTATTGAAACCTTGCAAATGCAGTGGTAGCTATCTGGATTTTTACTCTGTCAGCAAACACAGGGTTTGTTGTCCTGCTCAGCATGCCAGATGACTTGCCCCTGCCTGCATAATCTCCTGCTCTGGCTTTGTCAACAATCAAGAACAAATTGATTGCACATGCTCTCCATCAGAGCTGCCTCTCTACATTCAAACATGAGCCCAATTGTTCTTTAAAGAGGTCTGGAGCTTGTTTGATTGCAGGTGCCGTTCCTGTTTGATTAGCAAAGTGGGTCATGACAAATACACAGTAAAATTAGGATGCTCGTTATATCCAGATGCTTTGACGGCATGCAATATTTCCTTGTCATTTTGTTTAGGGATTTTGTGGTAATGCTTTATGTGTCTGAGTGTCTGGTTATTCAGCGCTTCTGAAAGAAATCGTTCAGCTGTTTTCTTCCATCATAACTACTTCTTTACACTCCTTTATTCCCACTTTCAAATAGATTCATGTTTTTTAGCCTCCACTTATATTTTCCCAGCCAAAATCTCCTTTTGGATCTTTGCCAGCTGGGTTAAAACAGCCATCTGTAGCTTGTCTTTGTCATTTTCCTCTAAGCCCTAAGAGGGAAACTCTTTTTTTGTGCAGAACAAAGTTTTTATATCCAGATTGTAGTTCTCTGAGGGAAAGCAGGAAGTTTAAACCATAAGACCACATCACTCATTATATTTTGGAATTTCTGCAACCAATTCAACATTAATGAGGTGGATGACACAGAATAACATATAGTAGGATTCAAAGTCAAGACATCACAAAACAAATCAGCACTGAATTAATGTTGCACATAAAGTAGGAAAAGGGAAAACAGAACATAAAGCCTCTCTGACCTGTCATACATTTTCAAACACTCTACCTGAAAGTAAAAAACCAAAAAACATTCCAGTATATGTATCACCCACTTAAATGCAATTGCGCAGCTGCACTCAACGACAGTTTTGCAATAATCACAATACTGTGTCAATGAGATAACTGACATGCATTTTAGTGCTGCCTTGATGATAAGAGTCCTTTCATTGAATTATATTGTTCAATAGCACATTTATTGACTCAAATCTCTGCATATTACAGCTATGCTACGACTTGTGTAGGCAAATGACAAAGAATTAGTCACAATAAATCATGCAAGTTACATGCAAATTTGATTTTCAGCATGTCAACCCTGTTAATTCCATTGTATAATTATTTTCTAACAAACAGAAAAATATTCTTCTATGTCACCATTTGAGTAGACTGCTAATTAGCAATATAAAGTTTAAAAATTGGATTTGAAATCTTTTGTATATGCATCTGTTCTACAACACAAATCTATAACATTTCAAATACTGTTTCGTTCTTGCAGCATCACAGGTTAAAGTTACTTAACTTAGGTTTGGTTATATGTCATTAACTTTTAGATATTGCCTTTTTTTTTATTTTTTTATTATTATTATTATTATTATTATTATTATTATTATTATTATTATTATTAATTCACTCACCACAGCAGCTTTGTACCTGTGGCTGTTTTTTCCTTCTGGCACCGGTAGAGAATGTATGCACACTAAGCAGTATAACAGTGCTGCGAGGAGCTGAGCGCATCGCATCATCCTGAGGTCTGCACCAGAGCTGCAAGCACCACCTGCGCGCGGAGCACTTTCAACTACACGAGCTCTAGGGCGGAGAGAACGCACGCGCTTGTCTGTCGAGCTTTACTGCAACTTAGTGCTTACTAGCCGAGTGATTTTATACTCTCTGATTTCTTTGTTCTCTTTTCTTCAAATTGCACTTTCCTTCAGGGGCTGGAGTGGCAAGTTCACCGTCAATCACGTGGTTTTCGCGACTCGTGATAGGGGCGACGGTGGGATTGTTTTTCAGAGATACGGGTTAGTAGGGGAAGTTTGGGGAGTAATGACATCTGTTTGTCTTCTAAAACAATTAAATGTGGCAATGAAGTACTGATACTATGTATTGATATCATGCCAACCATATACAGTCATTGTTTTATTGAATGTACGAGCCTAGTGTTTTATTATATTTTTTGTATATATGTTATATATGTTTCAAAAGGCATAGAATGAATGTGCAAGTAATGTAGGGAAATGCAAAAGTAAAGTGGGACGCTTAAGCTTAGTCATTTATGATTAGATTTGTATTCTTGTTTTACTAAAAATCAGCATTTAGCATTGATTTAACCATATGGATCCTACTTAAAAAAAACAATGGCAAATGATCAAAGTATGCCACTTTATCTCTATTCACCCTTATTCAACGTGCACCTGTTGCATTTAACCATATTTTTTTTTTATTTTTATTTTTTTTTTTTTTGTTTGTTTTTTGACACCTGTCCTGGTCTCTTTAATGTTTAAAAAAAAACATACATAGAAAACATTTAAAGGGATAGTTCACTCAAAATGTAAAATTCTCATCATTAACTCACCGTCATGATGTTTATGACTTTCTTTCTTCTGCTGAAAACAAAGATTTTTAGAAGAATATTTCCGCTGTATAGGTCCACTGAATGCAAGTGAATGGGTACCAACATTTTGAAGCCCCAAAAATGCACATTAAGACAGCATAAAAGTAATCCATACAACTCCAATGGTCCATGTCTTCAGAAGCGATATGATAATAGTGGGTGAGAAACAGGTTAATATTTAAAGAGTTTGTTCACCCAAAAATGAAAATTCTCTCATGATTTACTTACCTTTAAGCCGTCCCAGATGTGTATGACTTTAATTCTTCAGAAGAACCAAAATAAAGAATTTTTTACGCCCATTTCAGCTCTGTTTGTCCATACAATGCAAGTAAATGGGTGCCATCAGGCTGCTGTCTGTTTGACTTATTTAGGCAGCATAAAAGAAATCCACACGACTCCAGTCAATCAATTAATATGTTCTGAAGCAAATCAATAGGTTTGTGTAAGAAACAAATTGATAATTAAAACGTTTTTAAATTTAAATCATTGCTTCCGGCCAGTGCTGGATTGCTGGTTGAAGTGACCTAACTCTCGTGTGACGTTCGTTCCTCTGTTGTAAACAAAGCGCTGTTCCGACTTCTCGCGCGAACGCGCCATTGCACTTCGTCATGCGACGGTAACGTGATGCGTCAACTGCTGACAGGATTCAGTTCAGAAGACATTAACTGATCGACTAGAGTTGTGTGGATTACTTTTATGCTGCCTAAATACAGTATGCCTTTTGGACCGTCAAATAGCCAGCAGTGGGCCCCCCTCCAGTTAGTTTGGGGGGGGGGGGGGGCTGTTTTCTGGATTTGACTCGGAAAGTGGCATGCTTGATTTATCGACCTGACCTGAAAGCACCTTTCTCAGATGCCTCTGCTTAAAGTGCATGAACGGTATCATTAGCGTTGGGTCCATTGTTGAGGAAATTGTCTGCTCGGAAAGCATCTGTAAATCAAAGTGCTGTTGCTGATCTCTTTTGAACAGCATCAATCCGGCTGGGTGTCATCAAGAAAGTTGTATTTCCTTACGTCCAAGATCTACTGTACATCAACTCATGGAATGCCTGTAACACTGACTTAATGCAGTAATATCATTTTTTATATTAGACACATCCACAATAATAGCTAATAATATAGTTATTTTTTAGCACACTTGTTACAGCATTGTTATGATTTATTGCAACTTTAGTGTCTAGAGAGCACTTGACTGACTCTTTTTGCAACACGCAGTAAACAGCATTCTTCCTCTCCCTTGTGACTTGTCTGTTTTCTACTAACTGCTTAACAACAATAAGTAGGGCCACTGAAAAGGATGAGTGCAGAAGTGGAAGTGGAATTTTTTCTTTTTGTTTTGACATATCACTATATCACAGTTTTGTAGGTGGGGGAACTGCCTACAAAGAGAATGGTCTTTGTCCCTGTCACTGTAACAAATGGCCTTGTTTAATTTTGCTCCACTCATTTGGACCAAAACCAAGAAAAATCTTGCTATACAGAACATTTTTATAAGAGCGGGCTGATGATGGTTTGCAAAAGTTACTCTTGGAAGGACTTGCATCCTGTTTTTGATAGTGGTGTTGAGACAAGTATTACTGCTTGAAAGCCCAGTTTTCACTTTTAAACTTATAAGACTTTTTTATTATTATTTATATTAGTCTGTAGAGTTCTACTTTCCAGAGATAAGCTAAGATGTCACTTTTATTCTCAAATCATTTAACCCTTAGATCTTTTTCTACAATTCTTTTTTCTCAGCAGTCCATGAATCAATCTCAAACCATTTTTTTAAGACAAACATAGCTTCAGCAGTTGGCAGTATGTCAAATTCCATCATTTATAAAATAAGAGCCATCCAATCATTCTGATATATAGTAGCACCATGCTGTGGATACAGAAAGTGTTACCACAGCCTTACTTTGTCCAGATATTAAACCTAACTCCTTATTTTTTGTTTAAGCATGTTTCTAGTTAAAGTAACATCTGGATTTGAAAGTGTTCAATTCCCACCAAGTCACTACTTCTCAAACTAAACTCAAACTTAACCTTTTAACACCACCAGAAGGACCAGCCACAAGAAAGCCAATGAGACCAGCCAACCAAAGCAGTGACTTTACCCCAAGGACACACTTATAATAAATTATGTTTTCAGATAGCTGTTGGAAAACAAAGGAAGACTGTCAGGCTTCAGGCTTAAACACTGGCAGACTTCCTTTAAAAACCATCAACCATCTCCCCCTCACTTTGGTAGAGAGAACCACAATGAGGCTGACACATCTCAAATAACAGGGTGCACTTGTAAACCTCCATAAGAAGGGGGCAGGGGAAGAAATCCCTTTCTCCCCACTTTTTTTTTTTTTTTTTTTTGCCAGGCACCCCAGGTGTGCAATGATGGAAAGATGAGAAAAAGAAAACGACAGATCGTGAACTCACTTCTGTTTACACTGTCAGCTAAAAGTGATCACAATGTGCTTCCTCTGACAGTTCTGTGTGAATATAACATACCACATCAATGAATTCTACCAAATCTACCACCTTAAGAATACCTTATATTTACCTCAAAACTCACACTTTGCTGCAATCGCCCTGCTGTGAGAATAACTGTGATACTCTTTTGTTACTGAGAGCTGTAAAGTTAACAGCCTACTAACTGTACAATCTCTTCCACTGAACATTCAAAGGACATTTACAGCAGGGGTGTATCAAAGTTAGCAAATATAATAAACTCTACAGATGCATTTCAAATTAGTTCTTTTTTCACCATTACTTGATGTTTTGGCCATAAACATGGGTATTATTTTCTCTCTCTCACTCTGTACACACAAAAAAAGCACACCTGCAAAAATCAAAGTCAGCATCTGCAAGGGGTCATTAGGGAGGAGATCCTTAAGTTTCTCATCATTGCATCAAGCTGAGGCTGAATCACATAATCGCTGACACCCAGCCACATTGATCCATTTAAGAGAGCAATTGTCTAATGACACAGATCTTGCTAGTCCTACACACAGGCTCAGCTTTCCCCAAAGCCATATGTTGGAAAACAAGACATTCACGTTTTCATATCAAGGACACTTCCGATATTCACCACTGCTCGTAATGTAATCCAGACTTTAAAGTTTAAATGGAACACAAATGTGACTTTTTATGACATAAACTGGTGAACCAAATTTTACAAAGTGCCTGGCAACACTTTTCTTTGCCCTTTATGAATTATTGTCCTTTTTTTAATCATAGTTGAATGAGTCAAAATGTATGGATTGTGAAAGTCAGCTCTGGGGTCTTGCCAGTGGTGAAAATACATGTTTTCTTTTTTAACTGTAAAATACAGCTTCAGCTCTGACAAGGGCTCCGCTGTGTGCAGTAAATGATTAATGTAACATACAGTGCACTGTATTCATGATCTGAATTAATCCTTTCCTCAGTTGCTTCTCTTTTGTTCATGTCATAGTGATCAATTATCTTGTGTTTGTACAGGAGTTGAGGAGTTGAAAATATTACATTACTGGGGAAAGAAAATTACTGTTACATTTAGTGTTGGGTATGTTACCCAAAAAGAAAGTAATTGACTACAAATTACTAATTACTTCCCAAAAATATAATCAGATTACTTTGATTACTTTGATGAAAAGTAATCACATTATTACTTTAATAATTTATTATAACGTTACTTTCTAAAACACTTCTCATAGAAAAACATTTTGTTTATCTGCTCAGTGAATTTATTTCAGTGTCCTGTTCTGTGAGACTAAATAAAATGTAATAAAAAAAATGAGAAAAAAGGGAGTGTATCATTTTTTATTTGAGACTGTTTAAAGGTTTGTTCTACGCACCCGAACTTATAGAGCGAAGTGATTCCATTTCTGCTCAGCAAATTCAAAATAATGTCTATATCTTTCCATGTTCATTGTTGCATACAAGTCATACACGCGATTCTCCTATTAAGAGAATCGTTAGGGGCGCACGCCGTTGAACTGTCTCAGAAACTCAAACAGATGCACATATAAACAAAATTCATGTTTTGAATGCATTCTACATAAATAATGTTGTTTTAGAAATATGTGTAATCAAAGTAATTAGCTTAATTAAAGGGCAGAAAATATAGTCTGATTACAGGAATTTAAAAAGTAATACAGTACACTACTTTTGTACTAAAAAAGTAATTAATCACTGTAACTAATTACCTTTTAATCAGATTACACCCAACACTGCTTACATTACAAATTATATTTACATATTTGGCAGACTCTTTAAGCATAGCAACTTTCAGTTAATTCAAGGGTTTATTTTTTTATTATTATTAATATGTGTTCAATGGTAATCGAGCCTTACAGCTTTGTAAGCTCAATGCTCTACCAGTAATATGGTGTACCGTAGCTCTGTTTAAGCCTTAATAAAAAATAACTGATATCTATTTTTTAATGGTGAAGTTTTGTATATGTCTGAGTTAAAGTGTATAAAGGCTTTCTGCTTGATATGTGCACTAAGATTAGTTAGTAAAATTTTTCCCTTAGAGAGTGTGAGCTTAATTATACATCAGACAAGCTTCACAATATTCTGGCTTAGTGACAAAAAGTGCCCTTGTATCTTTGAACTAGTTTTCAGTTTCAGAAAAAAAAAATCATGTATGCGGTTATTGAATAGAAAGTGGGTTTAGGAAATGATGTCCTCTATCAGAGTTGCTTAAGCCGGCACCACACTAGCCAATTTTTCCAGTGATTCTCAGGTGTGAGCTTCATAATCGTCGGCCGGACGGAGGGAGATGAAGCACGCATTAGCGTCTGTCAGTGGGAGGTGTTAATCCTTTGACTGTCTGCACTCCCTGCTGAGCTAATAGCTTCAAAAAGTGAAAAAACACATCCAGCTTGCTTGAAAAAATCATTCTGTCACCGAGGTGGAGTCTTGTGTTCTCATCAAGTGACCAATGAGTTTCTTCTTGTCATGAAGAACTGACAAGATGTCAAGCTGATCTTGCATGCGTTTCCCGAACAACAACGTAACTCACTGCTTAACCACCATAGTACGCTGCATCAGTGGAGATGGTTTCCTGAAACCATAGTAACTATGTTGCACATCCATTGTTTGAACCACGTTGGTTCAACAACATAGAGCTGTTGTTATGACGTTATGCAGAGGGTGGAGTAAAACTTCACGAATATTAAATTATAAAAGCTCATTAACACATACACCAGAAAGCCGTTTAATGCGAGAAAGCTGCTGAAGACAGGAAAGCAGCATGCACTGTGAAATGGGACAGATGCATACATTGCAATAGATGGGTTTCCCTCTACATCAGAATTTGGGGGTTTCCCAGATGCACTTGAGCACATACGCACATGCGCACTCTTCAAAAACATACTGTATACAGTATAAGCTACTTATGTGCTAACATAAACAGATAAAAGCAGTGTTCTCTGACAGAAACCATGTGTGATAAAGCGCCTTTTTTTAACAGTCTGTAATAGGGTTCAGTGGAAAGGAGGAGGCGGGAACCGGACGAACCACCAAAATAATGTTTAATGAAAACAAAAAGACACAAAACATAAATGCACACACTGCAGCTGCACGTGGCTCTCTCTCTCCCAAACTATCGCAACCCACTGCATTTATCCCTCTCTTCGGCTGATTAGCCCGATTGGGGGCCGGGCCGTTACTACGCACACCCGGCCCCCAATCGGGCTAATCAGCCGAAGAGAGGGATAAATGCTGTGGGACGCGGTAGTTCCGCCCTCCTCCTCGTCACACAGTCTTTAATCCCTTAAATGGCTGCATTCGCGTTTACATAACGTTTCAGAATGTCACTTTCTGCAAAACCCAATAAGCAGTTTTCTTAAATGCATGTAAAGGTGGTCAAAGTGTTGACAGAGTGGAAGGTATATATGGAATGAAAGATTTAAAAGCCTCAGTGAAGTCAAATGATGTCCACACAGCAAATTAACAAGGAACTATGCTTCTATGCCATGTCATGGCATGTTGTGCATGTCAACAACCATTAATCTAGCACCCTTCATGCTTATAACACATGTGCCTAAAAGATTTAGGCATCTTTACACTTGCATTAGGGCCTATATCAGCATGCAGCTGTTACTTAAGTGTTTATTTTTGAAAATCTGTGCTGTGTTGATTAAGAACGCTAAAGCTGGGGTTTTGATAATTGGCGACAAGGAGGCTCAAAACAATGGCAGCACTTAAGGCTTTTTTGTGCTGTTGTCAGCCTCTTTTTTGGGGTGTTGGGGCCTCTCGGTATGATAAAATGCAAGCCAGACTCCTCGAGCACTCCACCATGGAAGCAGCTTCAACTAGACTCCTGAGGGTCTATTAAACGTCACTCGGTGGAAACATGAAAGAAAGCCTCGTTGAAATGAATCATACCCTCTCCCCTCCTCAGCTCGAGCTCTCCAACCCATGTGCCAGTGACCACAAGAAAGAGCACAGCGGTGAAGTGAGGGGAGGTTATAAAAGATAAAGCTGGCTTTAGTGCAGCTTGTTGTTGATAAATGTGATACAAGCTGCAAATATTGGCACAGTTAAGTAGAATCTTATTTTATTATTTTGTTAGTATATGATGTATAGTATTGCGAATACCCCCACTTTTGAATAAGGGTTGATTTCATGCCCCTTTAAAATAAATAATAAGCCTTAGGTTCTGCAGTTCAAAGTTAACTGAATAAGCCTTTGGACTCCATAGCACCTTTTCTGTAAAAAAGCCTCTGTTTAACTTGGCTTGTCACACATGGATGTTTAAAAAGTTTTGAAAAATAAGCCATTGCACAGGAAACACATTTCAGCACAGAGCCTTCCTCACAGTAGCGGTTTTAATCACTACGCAAACCACGCAATTGCACAGGTCCCCCGCCCCCAGGTATTAAAGCACCGCAAAAACCACTTGAGGGGTGACATGATGTTCTGGGTACACGTGTCAACACGCTGTTGTCAGCGCTCTTAGAGCGGTTCACGTTAGAGGTCCACTGGGTTCAGGTCAGTTTTTCAAGTAGGGCTTTGGGTTTGGGTTTGTAATTTATAAAAAAAAATATATATATATACAGGACTTCTGAACTTGTTTCATCCATGAGTTAGGGGCCGTTCACACCGAATGCGTTTTTGTGTGCATCTACTCTGTTTTTCTATTGTTTTCCTATGTAAACACGTACTGGATGAATGTCCTTGATTGCTGCACCGCGTCTCACTGTTTCTCCAGTGTCTCACACACACTGTAAAAAATTGCTGTAAATTTACAGCCAAATTCCTACAGCAATCTACTGTGATTCTTAAATTCAGTAGTTTGCTGTTAAAAATGTTGCATTCTGGGAGATCAAGAGCGGGCTCACTGTGAAGTGACTAGTTTTACGGTAAATAGCTGTTCTGTGCAAGGCATTAGGGGAAAATGAACATTTAAAATCATGATATCATCTTGGTGAAAGCTATAGTGACATTTTGAAATGTATATTTTAACCCCCCCCCACCCCCATGAAAATTTTAGTTTGTGGCACATGGTTAGTGTTCATGATGTTTCTGACCAACACCTCTGTTCTTTATCATTTCACATCAGCCTTCACTTGTCTGTCTAATGAGAAGTCAAATAATAAAAATAAAAAAAAACAACCTTAGAAGCAATGTACATATTAAATGTACAATTTTGCCAGGATTGAACAGTGTATTTTTTTTGAAAAAAACAAAACAACAACAATCTGTACACAGTAAAATGACAGTATAGCACTGCATTGTAGGTTATAATGGTGAAACACCCATAAGCCTTTGCGCTTGAATAAGTATGTATGCTTTAGCAAATGCATTGGAGCTACAAAAAAAAAAAAAAAAAAAAAACACGTACAAAATTATTTATTCAGACTTAATAGAAGTATAGTTTAATTAGTGTTGTTGTTTTGTTATCAATAGTTATGTTTTGATTAAAGTCACCATTACGGTGATTTATGATCTCTTGAGCTGGCACCTTGGACCTTCTTTATTATTATATTATGTTCTTCCAGCCAGTCAATTTACATTTAAGTAAAAGACAAGTTGTTGCATTGTGCTACTTGAAAGACAAAACTTAAGGTCAGACTGAATGTCTGATTCTACCTTGCAAATGGCACTATATGTGACAATAGTGATGCATTTCACATAAAAGCAGAAACAATAAAGGATGTTTCAGCAAAATTATATCAGCAAATTGAGTGTATCATGTTTTTGATTAATTTACAGCATAACTTGAGTTTAATGAAGTTACAGCATAACTCCAGTTCTTATCAAGACACACAGATATCAACTCGGCATACAAAACGCAACAGTGGTGACAATTAACAAACATACTTTTACGTAAATAAGTAAGAGCTGAACATTAAAATCCAAGTAACTTAGACTACAACAAAAACAACGTCAAATTAAACCAGTACATAGTAAAAAAATCTAAGTAATTTCGTCATGCCGCAGTGCATGCTGGGAACAGTAAATAGTATGTAATTTGACAGCTATATGCTGCTAAATTATAGTTGTATACTGTAGCTGTAAAAACAGTATCTAGCTGTTAATTTCAGCAACAGCAAGACACCGTTAATTTTACAGTAACATGCTGGCAATCCTGCTGCCAGTTCTTTACTGTTTTTTGACGGGAAAATCTTTAAGAGTGCAGGACTGGCACATGTTTAGGCACAGTGTCAAGTTAAAAATAACAGGTCTCATAAATCCAAGCCGAGACATCTGCGTTCTGTTTCAATTCGTAATAACTGTTGGGCTATAATAATAATAAATAACAACTGAATTCCAAAATGTTAGTGAGTGTAGTAGGTTTTGCACACCCTGTTCATAAACATTTTGAATGTACTTGGATACAACGGCTGATAGGATGGATTTAAAATTATGATTTAAAATCAATTTTATGTAATTTTTTAAGCAACATTTTTGGAAATGGGGCCCCGGGTTGGTCGGTTGCTTGGGGTCTCAGAAATTGTAAACCCACCCCTGCATCCTCAGACTTTGAGGATACAAATAGATGTGCCGTTTTACGCTTTATTGACAATTATGTCCACCGTAAATCCTAATGTTATTATTACTGGAAAAATCAAGTTGTCTTAATTAAACATTACTTGAAATGTCAAGTTTTGGGCACATAACTCAAATATATATGTTCCTTGAACTAATTTATCTTCAAAATCTATAGACTTAAGATTTTAAGTGTTAATAACTCAAATAATTGAGTACAAAATTGAGACTATGTAGAATACTAATCCCTTGCGCATGAATCGTTTAATTATGTTTCCTTGGTCAAAGGGAACTTACGGGGGCATTTAAATAGTTCTTATTAAAAATTCATAGAGGTTTTAGCACTTTTGTAGTATTATTTATGTTGTTTTGTTGCAAATTTTTGTTGATGACACCGTATGTGTCCCCTTTGGTCAACTTGGACACATTTAACTCAATCTCAGTTCACCTTGTGCATGTGCAACTGGGCCTGGTATTCAGTATATGAATTTCAGTGGAGAATTAAGTTTTTTTATTGATTGACCAAGAATTGGATATAATCTTCTTTATTTGAGCTGTGTTGTTGTATGATCTGAATTTGAGTTAAACAAAACTTGTTGTAAAGTTTAATCAAAACTGGAGTTGCCCCACATTTTACAGAAATGCAAATTACAATATACACAGAGCATGAATGTTGGTGGCACAACAAAATCACTAGAGCCAGATTGTCCCCATTTGCCCCTGGTTTCTGAAGTTATGAAATATTTCATTATTAACTGCATTTTAAGCTTTGTGAATCATTCTGGAATTCACCATGGACAACTGTGGAGACCAGATGCACCCAGCATCATCACAGACCATATGGACACTATTTTCCTGTTGAGCCCTGATGATTCTTTATGTTCAGTCTCATACAAAGAAAAAACATAATGCATACTGAATCACTGCCTGCCATCTATGACTAGGGTGTGAATCACAGTAAATTTGAGCTCCCCATGCCACACACTTAGCAGATATTATCAGGGCAGCTACAACCACCATGCAATCTTGGACTCTAATTGTGCTGTTTTTATTCACATGTTTATGTCCCACCAAAGTATTTTAGTCTGCAACACACTATACAGATAAGGTTTTTTATAAACCTAGACATATAGGTGATGAAACATTATAGATGTGATGTTGTTGTAGTTCAATCATTGAATGAACTTTGATTTGGAAGTGACCGGAAGTGCTATGGTCTTATAGAAATTGAATATATTGAAAATGTGTTATTAGAACCACACAAAAAATGGAATTTATCCTGTCTTTAAACATTAACCGAGTTCACACCCCTTTCTCTTCCAAGAAGACGTTTATTATTTAAACTTTACAGGAATTTTGGTTTAAGCAATAAATCTAACATTCTGCATTAAAGCCTAAGTAGGGTATACAGTATATAAGCAAGTTGTGTTTAAAACAGCATTTATCTCTTTTGCTGTTCTTTTCTTTTCATCCCAAACTGAAATTACCCCATTATGACACTTGTTCCTATTACAACACAAGAGTCCTGTGCTGGCACGTTACTGCGATGACACCAATAATCACACCACACAACGATATCTTAGTGCCATCTTGTGGTAGGACTAATGTTTTGTTATTTTGTTACGACTTGATTTAAGAAAGATGAAAGTAATTGCGGCAGTTATGATAGTCTTATGGATTAAGCTTTTTCTATGAACAGATAATTTAGAAAACTAAAGAGAAAATGTGATTTATTTATTTATTTATTTATTTATTTATTTTATTTTACATTTTATAATAGCCTAATTTTGAAGCAATTTTGGAGTCACACAAATTTGACTTTTACCCCCTGGTAATATAAAAATAAACCTTGTGTAAATTGTCAGCTTTATGCTATACTAAAATGCTATTTCAAGCCATTTTACATGCACGTTACCAGGTACGATCATATTTTTTTATCAAGAAAATTCAAGTTGGATCATAATTTCTTTTTTTTTTTTTTTTCTAGTAAGATCTTTGATATTAGGGCAAAAATCGTATTCTTGATAATAATTGTTTTATTGTTTTCCTGTAAAAATATCTAAAAATCCTTAAAACAAGATTAATTTGATTAATCTTGTTTTAGAAACAACACTGCATACGATATTTAGGTTTTTCAGAGAATGTATTTTGAACATGTGTATTTTGTCTCACTGTACTGGCAGATTTTTTATAGTCAAAACAAGTAACCCTCCCAACCCTGCCTATTGGTAACCTATGTATAGTCTTGGTAAATGGATGGGCAAATGAGATCTCACGAAGAAAAGTCATATTTCATCCCAAAATAAAAGAAAATAAAAAATAAAAGAAACTAAGCCCATATTTTGCGTAACGAATGTGTAGTCTAGGACCAATTTCTTGTGTTGTTGTATTGTGATATTATTTTCATGACAATAAAGCACCTTTTCACCTATAGGCTATTAATTGCATTACAGTATTGAGGAGGGTTTAATTATTTATTTATTTATTTATTTATTGTATTACATTTTCGTCAGATTCAAACACAACAAGGCACAAGGAACCCTCTAGAAAGTCTCAAAAGAGTCAGATGAACTGTCTCGGTCACTGATGTAAATAAGTGACATAAGACATCGACGTAAAAAAATAAAAAAATAAATAAAAAAATAAATAAAAATAGAAAATTAATTGTGACGCTTTTCTAGAAGCGCGCAAGCGCTGTGCCTGTATTAACCACACAAGGTCATACGCACGTGGGTCGGCTCGGCTGTCATTCAGTTTGTGCGTGAACACAGTGGATTTAAGTACCTTCATCGTTGTCTGCAACGTTTTTTTAAACAGTTTTGCATTGATTTCAGTTATCTACCTGTACAATGGCAAGAGGAAGTCGCAGTCGTCCTTCACCGGCACCAGCGAGGTATCTGACACAGATTTGCTGATAGTTTTGTAATGTGCTGTAAGCTGAATTTAAGAACAACTCTAGACTGCATATGGAAATCACTAGACTATTTCTCATGAATGTAAAAAAAATGGTTTGTTTGCTCAGAAAAGAGGGGATCCAATCATTCCCTTTCCTTTAAAGAAGTTTATCCAGAACAGTTGGTGAAAGGTCAAACAAAACCATATTACTGTCCATTTGTTGAAAACCTTGTGACCTTGTGAGTATTTTTTATTTATTTATTTTTGGTTTGTCTTTTGTGTAATGTCTGTAATTTAATGATGTAAGCCAGGTTTAGATTTACCTTATCTTCTTTCCATCTGAGGTTGCCAGAAGCTCAAAGATGTCTCTGCAAAGTTTAACTGACTCAGTTTAAAGGGATAGTTCACACAAAGATAAAAATTCTGTCATAATTTACTCACCCTCATGCCATCCCAGATGCATATGACTTTCTTTATGCTGTAGAACACAAACAAAGATTTTGAAGAGAATATTTCAGCTCTGTAGGTCCATACAATGCAAGTGAATGGAGACCAAAACTTTAAAGCTCCTGAAGCACATAAAGTCAGCATAAAAGTAATCCATAAAACTCCAGTTGTTTAATCCATGTCTTCTGAAGCGATATAATTGGTTTTGGGTGAGAATAGACTAAAATATAACTTCTTTTCACTTTTCAGTACATCTTGCCATTGCAGTCTTTAGGTGCAATCATGATTTCAAGCTCGATTACACTTCCTAGTGCTTTATGCATGTGCGGAGTGCTAGATGGCGCTAGGAAGTGTAATCAGTCTTGAAATCATGATTGCCAAGGAGACTGCTTATGACAAGATTTAAAGTAAAAAAAGGAGTAATATTTTGGTCTGTTCTCACCAAAAACTGATTGGATCACTTCAGAAGACATGGATCAAACCACTAGAGTCATATGGATTTCTTTTATGCTGTGTTTATGTGCTTTGAGCGTCAAAGTTTTGGTCACCATTCACTTGCATCCATACTTATACGATTGTTTTGTAGTTTAGAGGACATTTGGCATTTATTTATGTTAGACTGTGTTTTAACTAGTTAATAGACATTACATGAAACAAGTTAAGGAACACATTTCAACTTTGTTTCTTCTCAGTGCTCCTGCCCCATCCTACGCTCCAGCTCCCTCACCACCTACTTCAATGGCAGTGGCCCCTGCTCCAGTCCAGCCCAAGCAGCCAGGCCTCATGGCCCAGATGGCCACCACAGCTGCTGGAGTGGCCGTCGGCTCAGCCGTAGGACATGTGATGGGCAGTGCCATCACAGGCGCATTCAGTGGAGGCAGCAGCAGCAACTCAGAGGCACCCAAACCAGCACCCACATATCAGGTGCGTTATGAGAGCTAGCCTGAAACGCTCTCAGACTGGGTCATCCTGTTTGTTGAGCCACATCATAGACATCTTTGGCACATAGTTTATGTCTTTCTAAAGCATATGGAGGAGACTGAGAAAAAGCATGGTATTAGTTAGACCCTCTTTTCTTGTATTTGTCTTTCTGAATTTCTACTTTTATCTTTGTCTGTTGCATTTGTGCATTGCAGGAGCCCTCACGACTTCCAGCATCTCAGCCTGGCCCATGTCTCTTTGAGGTGCGGCAGTTCCTGGACTGTGCCACAACTCAGGCTGATCTGAGCTTGTGCGAAGGCTTCAATGAAGCTCTTAAGCAGTGCAAACTCTCACATGGTAAACCTCTCATTTACATCAATATAAGAATAGGTCCCCATTTTGGACGGTTCTGTCAACATGTGGCATGTGATGTGCATTTCTCTAACAATGCAAAGATATTACATTTTTGCAAGATTGTTTGGGTAACACTTTACAATAAGGTTCCATTTGTTAACATTAACAAAATTAGTTAACAAGAACTAACAATGAACTATACTTTTACAGCATTTATTAATCTTTGTTAATGTTAATTTTTACATGTATTAATACATTTTTAAAAGTTATATTTGTTAACATTAGTTAATGCATTTTGAATTAAGATGAACTGACAATGAACAATTGTATTATTAATTAACTAACATTGACAAAGATTAATAAATTCTGTAACAAAAATATATTGTTAAATGTTTGTTCATGATACTTAATGCATTAACTTATGTTCAAAAACGGAACCTTTTTGTATAGTGTTACCATTGTTTGAATATGTTTTGTAAGAAATACTCAAGAATCTGTATAATAATTGTACTAATTGTAATTTGTAATATGACCTGTCTAATAACTGTTTGCTTGTGAATGACCTTTTGATATGTTGTCCTTTTTAGGTGTGTCGTCTCTGGTTTAAAGGAGAACCTGGTAGATCATCGAATAAAAACTCTAAATGTAGACAAACAAACTATTGTTCCAGAATCTGAATATCTGCAGCAGTTAATGAGTATTACTTGTGTTTATAATTGTAATTGTGAAATACGCTCTTTTTAATATGAGATCATGTAAATGAGGTTGTACTATTAAAGAGTAGCTATTTATTTTTCTTTTTTGGTCCTTGGTTGTTATTTGACCACAAATGTCACATGGCATATAAATACATAATTAGTTCCCATGGTGCTCAGATCTGTATTGTCCATATTGGATCGGGCCGATTTGGGATAGTGTTTCCATGTCACAGACTTGTTTAGTATTTATGTACTCTGATCTAATGAACTTTGAAATTGGAGTTACAAAACCAGCCTGAGCTCTATTGATATGACACTACTTCCAAACTAAATAAGCACACTTGATTAAGCATTATAGAGTGTTTGTTTGAAAGTGACTGACTGACTGATTGACTGACTATATTTTTTACTTTACACAAACAGAAAAGAACAGAAGATTGAATCAGGCTTGCAGCTTGGAAACTAAATAAAATTGCAAATTCATTCACACGCATTTTGAAGTATACTATCTTCAGTTTATACCAAAACCCTATTGTAAACTTAGATATATCATGTCATTGCATTGCCATATACTTTTTGGAGGCGTGGGGGAATTTGGGATACAGACCAATCACAGAGCACACTGAACGGGCGTCTCTTTCTTTCAACCAATCACAATGGGTGGGGTGACATCAGGAAGAGTGGCTATAACGGGTCACTGGCTGTGTCTCGTTTGGAAGGATGCGTCCTCCAGAGGTCGCGTTTGTCGGCCGCATACGTCATCGAGGCTGTCTCGTTTCATAGGACACTCCGAATACAGCCTTCGAATGCGACCTTCTTTCACGGGAATTCGGAGGATGCAAGAGGTGTATCCTTCGTGGGCACTCACAACCCACAATTTTTTGCTTCAACGGAAATGTCTAAAAAAGAAATAACGCCAATTTGCCCGTAAATATGATGTTCAAACGCAAGTAATGTTAATTCCCAAGTTGAAGTACATCAGTAGATGGGTGCAGAGTATATAATATGTATACTTATATTAATATATAATTAAAATAAATTATTAGACTAAAAGTACACCTGTAAAATCTATTTTCTTTTCTCTTAACATCATTATAACCCTCCTAAAATGTACCTCATACATTCCCTTCTAAATGGACTTTGTTCCGTTCTCACTCAAAGCGCTCGCGCTTGTTAAAGAGTGGCGTGCTGTCATAGCAACCATGATACGTTCCGTTTCCGTTTGTCCTACGAAGGCCGTCTCGTTTACTCGGTATACTGCAGCCTTCAAAGGACGCGTCCTACCTAGCACACAGCCTTCCAAACGAGAGTTGTCAGCTGAAACTGTGAAATAATGCCGTTCATTGATTTAGAGACAAATTTACCTACCTGGACTTTTCACAAGATTTTCTGAAAAGACTATGCACCATAAGAGCTGCAGCTTTGGGAAAACCAGAAGACGTGAGTATCGTAGCAGTACCTATGTAATTAAAAAGCTTTGGTTTATACGATGTTGCCCTCTGTGGATAGGTGTACATTTTTATCTCCACGTCAAACTCTTGACCTTGACTGATACTGCGGAGAAGAATGAGGAGCACAGTGACAAAATCTTCCAGTTCCTGACAGGAGAGTTTGAGCTTAAAGCAGCAAAATGAACATGTAAAGGTACAAAAGAGGTCCTCCTAATGTCTGAGACCTAAACATATTGTTTCTTTTCTTTTCTTTTTTTTTTTCTTTTCTTTTTTCTTAAACCTGAGAATTAAACAAAGTTTAAAGATGTTGAAAAATGTAAAATATTTTTACAGTTTTGACAGAATGAAGAATACTTTTTTTTTTTTTTTTTTTTTTTATGATTCTGCACTATTTAGATTTTATTTATTTATTTATTTATTTATTCAATGCAATGCAATACAAATATGTTACACTGGTCTTTTTAACTCCTTGGAATGAAAGGTCAGATTTCCATGCTTCAGCTAAAGCACATATACTCCTTGGCAAAAGGGGTTATACCAAATACAAAGAAGAATACTAAGAAATTCTGAAATTCATGTAAATATTTCAATTCAACAAATTTAACACTCAAAATGTTATGCTGATAATATAATTTGTAATGATAATATTGCATTAAATAAAAAAAGCGAAACAGAAGCAATTTCCGCAGTGGTCTAAGACTTGTGGACCCCACAGTAAATCAAAGATTTAGAATAACAAAAATAGAAACATAGAGAACCATGGGCAACAACTGAGCTATTTTCTTTATGTAAAAAAAAAAAAAAAAAAACCCTAGGGAGATTTTAAAATTCATGTTGACTTGTTTTTGTTTTTTTAATTCAGTAATTATTTAATTTAATATTTAAATTAGTTATCTGGTGGTCTCAGACTTTTGGACCCCTCTTTTGTGCTGTAGGGTTTGTACTATTTAATATCCTGATTGTCCTTTCTGTTCTGTTTTAGTTCTGTTTTAGTATGGTTATCAGGTTCTACTCTCTGGAGCTATGGCAGGTTGGGAAGAAAGGAACGATGTTGAGCTTCTTGTAAGACTTTACATTCTATCTTTGAATTCTTGTATGATTCCAATTCAGGATACAATGAGTGGGACATGTTTTGTTGCTTGGTGTGCTAAAGGACCAAATGTTTGTCCATGTGCAACTGTTTGTTCTTAAGGGATTAAGAATATGTAGTATTAAAAGCTTCATATTTCCCCTTATTTATGATTATTTGAAAATAATCATTTTACTGATAAATTGAAAACAATTATAATAAAATACATCTAACCAGCATTATGCCTTTATTTTTTTTAAATATAATATAATAGTGTCACAGACATGAAATGGACTAAAAGTAGATATCAAACACGTGGAAAATAGTTTGTGTTTGATGGGGTTGTACAAATAACAGCTCTGTTATGTTTTGGAAAAACAATAAAAATGCATTTGTATTAAATTATTTGTGTAATTCATTAAGAGGCTTTTGGATGATGTAGAGTTTGCTTCGAGGAGGCAGCAGACAAATATGTTTGCATTTCAATGATGGACTACACTCTTATAATGGAATACATAGACTATCAATTAATTGGCAACAAAAGCCTTCATCAGACAACTAACAAGGACAATGCATCTATGTGAACTTCTGCAGTTAATCCAGGATGAACTTCAAAGACATAAGTTATTCATCTTACAGTTCTTACAAAATCTTTGTTTAAACACTGACCCTTAACACTTACTTTAATAATTTTAAACCATTACTTGCACTGCACATAGATAAGTAATATTGGCATTATATTCATGATGTTAGCCAGAGGGGAACTGGCCCCCACAGTGAGCCTGGTTTCTCCCAAGGTTATTTTTCTCCATTAACCAACATCTTATGGAGTTTTGTGTTCCTTGCCACAGTCACCTTCGGCTAGCTCACTGGGTTTCTTAATACAATTATTATTAAATTGTAAAAATTACTTATTTTTAAACAATTCACAATCGTATTTTTTCAAACTACACAATGATGAATCTAAGACATTATAGCTATTACAGTTTCATTTTCTGTTAATGCATGATTTTCTGTAAAGCTGCTTTGAAACGATGTGTGTTGTGAAATGCGCTATACAAATAAAAATGACTTGACTTGACTTCATTCCTTGATCAAGAGAAGACTGAAGAGGAACAACTTTGAGACTTTTATTTGCCCATTTAATAATCAACTATAGTGAGGACCAATGAACCTCCAAACATTTTATTTATTTTTAGTTATTTATTCAGAAAAATAGTTGGTGAAATAAAGCTACAATATAGATTATTATAATAATGCATCAGCCAATGTTGGGGCATTTACTTCCATATTTGTACCTAGTTAATGAATACAAAGAGAAGACATTATTCCCATGAAGCAATTTAAATAGCAGGTATAGATGCGCTCTAGATAGTGTCTGAGGCTGAGTTCGGAATGGCTTACATACTCCAATAATCAGATATCAAATCAAATCAAATCACTTTTATTGTCACACAACCATATACACACAAGTGCAATAGTGTGTGAAATTCTTGGAAGCAGTTCCAAGCAACATAGTAGTCGTGACAGTGATAAAGACATATACCAATTTACACTAAACATCAGATTTACAACACAATTTAAAATCTAATATACACATAATTACACACAACACAATATACACATAATAACATACAATGTACAGTATACAATACACACAATATAGAATACACATTATACAATAAAAAAGGTATATATAGTATATATAAAATATACAGTAGGTTGTATTGTACTGTACTGAAATTCAGGCTATTGGTTGACAGTAAGTTGCCACTGTGTTGTTAAGAGAGAATATAATATAATAATAATATAATTTATGACAGTCCGGTGTGAGATATAAAGTAGAGTAATGAAGTGCAGTGCTGATGTATTTGATCGTGGGAGATCATCAAGAGTTCAAAAGTCTGATTGCTTGGGGGAAGAAGCTATCATGAAGTCGGCTGGTGCGGGTCCTGCTGCTGTGATACCGCCTGCCTGATGGAAGCAGTGAGAACAGCCCATGGCTCGGGTGGCTGGAGTCTCTGATGATCCTCCGAGCTTCTTTCACACACCGCCTGGTATATATGTCCTGGAGGGAGGGAAGCTCACCTCCGATGATGTGTCTGGCAGTTCGCACCACCCTTTGCAGGGCTTTGCGGTTGTGGGCGGGGCTATTGCCGTACCAGGCGGAGATGCAGCCAGTCAGGATGCTCTCTACAGTGCAGGTGTAGAACCGTGTGAGGATGTGGCGGATATGGCCAGACTGGTTGTGACAAGGACAGACTAGTGTCATATATTTTAGTGCAGATATTATTAGGTAATCATTAACAATCAATTTAAGATTTTCTAAATCATTTCTTAATGTCTTTAATTCAGAATTTTGAACAGCATCTTCTTTTTATAAGAGACCGTTTTATGTTGAGTATGTCCTTGTCAGGTCTGTGCTCAAAAAATGAGCCACCAGCTAAAGTAGTTCACCTAAAAATGGAAAATGTACTTTTACTCACTCATTTACTCACCCTTATGTTGTTCAAATCCCATATGCTGTTACTTTTTCTTGGAACATAAAAATGGATATTTTAAGCAGCTCTATTCCATAGAATAACAGTTTATAGTGAGCAGGAGCTTTCAGGGTTCAAAAAGGATAAACACTATAAAGAGTAATTAAAGGTTCAGTATAAAGACATCATAACAGTAGTCCAAATGACTTGTGGACTATGTTCCAAAAGAATTGGCTATGTTTTGTATGTAAAAGAGCATCGTTTGGATTCTTGAAGAAAAGGCTGATTTAAGAGCTTACTATTTTAAAGGGCGAGTACCCTTATATTTGTGACCTCAACACCCGCGACCCCCCTCCCCCCTCCCCGAAATGGGATCATAGTTTACTGGGGTGTGGTGTAGTAGTAGGCGATATTTCTAAAGCAGTCCAGATAGGCTAGATTCTGTTGCAGTTTTCACAGTTTGTGTTTCAGTAGCCTATAGAGATCAGATCCTTTAAAAATGACTTTGGAAATTTACTTGGATCTTTTTTCGCAGCCTTGTCGTTCTGTTTACATCTTTGCCAAGAAAAACAACATCCAGTTCGACTACAAGAAGATTGCGTTGTTTGACGGTATGCGACATTACGAAAGTATTATCTGACCTTATGTTTGTTGCACTTGCGGGTGCAAGTTTAGTTTGATCTGGCAGCATTAAAAATCTTCATCAGAAGCAAAGCCTGATTGTTGACTTGCCATTTAATGTTCTTCGCTTTATAATGAAATCCAGCCTTGTTATTTCTGATTGTCATATTTGTCCTATTAAGTTCCACATTGTTGCTGTTAGTGCAGGTAGGCAATAACAACAAGTACTTGCATTATGTCAAATTGTGTTCAAAAGTTCATTGAAAGGGTGCTCTGATAGATTTACTACAGTTGGTCTATTTGTTCAAAGCGTATGCATATTGCATATTTCTGTCCCTCAGGTGAGCAATATACTGAAGAGTTTGGGAAAGTCAGCATGATAAGAAAGTTACCAGCAATCAGAGATGGAGACTTTTGCTTGGCTGAGAGGTCTGTAATCCTACTTAATAATCTGTTTTACTTAACCTTTCCTAAAGACTGAATGTAGTTAAAAAAAAGAAAAAAAAAGAAAGAAAGAAAGAAAGAACGAAACTTTTCACTGGGCTCTTGAGATAGCTACGAAAGATTGGCTGTGTTGTGTTATTGTGTTGTGTTTTGTGAAACTGTTTGAGTAAATTAATGCAGAATTATCCTGTAGTATTGCAATTCTGGTGTACCTGGCCGAGAAGTTCCACACTCCGGACCACTGGTACCCAGCCGACTTGCAGAAGCGTGCCAAAGTAAATGAATATCTGTCATGGCAACACTCTGCCATACGTATACATGGATCCAAGATGCTCTGGTTCAGGGTGAGTGAAAAGCAGCAAACACATTAAAGGGATAGTTCACCCAATAATGTAAATTCTCTCATCATACTCACCCTCATGCCATCCAAGATGTGTATGATTTATTTCTTCTGCTGAACACAAAGGAAGATTTTTGCTTTGTAGGTCCTCACAATGGAAGTGAATGGGTACCAAAATTTTGTAGCTCCAAAAAGTACATCAATCTATATCATCAGAAGCAATATGGTAGAGAAACAGATGAATATTTTAGCCCTTTTTTTACTATAAATTCTCCTTCCTGCCTAGTAGGTGGCAATATGCACAAAGAATGCAAATCGCCAAAAACAAAAGAAGAATGTGAAAGTGGAGACTGATAGTAAACACTTCACCAAAAATAGTTTGGTACCCATTCATTTGCATTGTGAGGACCTACAGAGCTGCAATATTATTCTAAAAATCTTTGTTTGTGTTCAGCAGAAGCAAGAAAGTCATACACATCTGGGATGGTATCACATGTAAATTATGAGAGAATTTTCAATTCTGGGTGAACTGTTCCTTTAAGACAGTTCTGTGTGATCTGAATGTCAGAGGTTAGTTAAATACAATTTGGATATATAAAGGAATTGGTAAGTTGCATTTAAAGTTGCACTCTGATTTATTTTGTCAGTGAAAAATCTATTGCAGATCTCTACTGCAAGGACAGTTTCCTATCCTATAACCTGTTGTAGCTCATTTACCCCACCCACAGGCCTGATGACACTTAGCTTAAATGAGTTCACATTTATTATATAATCAACTGTCCAAAGTTGTTAATAATGTTGACAAATTATACATCTGAAAAAAAAATTATTAGCAGTATTCTTATTAAGTATTCTTACTCAAGGCACTCTGGTGAAATGAGCAGGACTTTGATTTCAGCAATGTTCACTCCCATTGCTCCCAACATTTACTTACTTATTATTGCTACTTTCTTATTGGCTGGCAGCCATATCACCCTAGAACTTTCACCTGGTTACCCAATGAAGCTAAGTAGGGTTGAGCCTGGTCAATACCTGGATGGGAGGCCTCCTGGGGAAAACTAAGGTTCCTGCTGGAAGAGGTGTTAGTGAGGCCAGCAGGGGGTCCTAACGCCCCAGTATAGTGACAGGGACATTATACTGGAAAAAGGCACGGCCCTTTGGATTTTTAAACTGAGGTCCTGACTCTCTGTGGTCATTAAAAATCCCAGGGCATTTCTCATAAAGAGCAGGGGTGTAACCCTGGTGTCCTGGCCTAATTCCCCCCATTGGCCCTTATCAATCATGGCCTGCTAATAATACCCCTTCATTAGTTGGCTCTATCACTCTACTCTCTCCTCTCCACCAACAACTGGTGTGTGGTGAGCGTACTGGTGCACTATGGCTGCTGCCGCATCATCAATGTAAAGTGATTAGAGTGTAGTGTCAGAAAAGCACTCTATAAGTGTAACATTCATTAATTAATTTATACTTAGCTTCAACTACTAGACTACACAGTCAGTCATAACATAAATTAGGACTGCCATTATAGGCATGTTTTAGTGTAATTATGGTATTTTTAAACTGACTCAAATGTGATAAGACTGCATTATTGCTGTAGGTGCTGATTCCAGCTATGGGAGTAGAGATTCCTAAAGAAAAGATGGACACTGCAATAGAGGATCTTAATGCATCACTGAATCTTGTTGAGCAGAACTTTCTTCAAGACAAACCATTCATTGGTGGTGATCAGATCTCACTGGCCGATCTTGTTGCTATTGTGGAAATCATGCAGGTATGCTCAGACTATTGAGCTTCTTTCTTAGGCCGAGTGTTGCCTATTAACTTGAATAGTGTGGAGAAAAAGATGCAATGAAAATGAATGGAGACTGAGGCCTAACATTCTGCCTAATATATCCTTCTCCTATCTCCATTTGTGTTCCATTAAAAGAAAGTCATTAGGTTTGGAGGGTTAGTAAATGATGAGAGAATTTTTATCTTTGGGTGAACTATCCTTTTAAAGCTGAAGTATGTAATTTCTGTGACACTAGCGACACCAAACGGAATTGCAGAAATTAACTTTAGTTTCTAAACAGCTTTCTGAATATGCTTCGTCTGCCGTAGGCCAAACAAAGAGATCCCAACTCACCAACTCACGGCATTGGTTGAGTAATATTATACTTTAGGGGCGGGTCTAAGCGGGTCACTCAAAACAAACAGCAGTTTTCATAGTGCCACAGAAACACAGAGCTTAAAGTTTTCGAGAACATTAACCTATGAATAGCTTACTTGTATGTCTTTGCATATTAAACTGGGATAGGAGAAAGCATTTTAACACAGAAAAAGTTTCATACTTCAGCTTTATGTCATTCATCAAGATATGTAGACATGACAAAACAGTATGATATCCTGCTGATTAAGGGACAGATTTCTGACACTTGATAACATTTTGACAGTTCTGATTAAACTATTATCTGTTTTAGCCTGTAGGTGCTGGTCTGGATGTGTTTGAGGACAGACCCAAGCTCAGGGCATGGAAAGACAGAGTCAGAGAAGCAATTGGGGCTGAGCTGTTTGATGAGGCCCACCAGGACATCCTCTCTGCACAGGAGGTGGTAAAAACCATGGAACCCGGCAAGATGGAGCCATTTAAACCCAAAATTTTAAAATATTTCCTCTCATAAACAAACTGGAAATACACATTGTTGTTTAAAATAGCCAGTTATTCAAAGTGTTCCCTATAATTGTAATACATCTAATAATGTTCTCATTTATTCCATTCCATGTAAGCATTTTGTGTAACCACTAAGAATAAAATTAATTCAAAATTGAATTCCTGCACTCACTGTGACCCTATCATTTGAAACAGGCAGTAACACACTGACACTCAACATAGCAATGTTCCAGAAAATCATTCAGCACCCATGGGAAGGGGCATGGGAGGAATGTTTCCTCCCTCTGTGTTTATGGAATGTAATCAGATATTACTGTATGTGTTTCCTGCTGCCTACTCAGCACAATACTGATTTTTTTCTTGTAGAAAAAAATTAGGTTTAAATAACCTGGCTGAGAAAACAGCTGAAACCAGCCTAAGCTGGTTGTCTGGTCTTTGTTGGTTTAAGCTGGTCTTTGCTAGTTTAAGATGGTCACCCAGTCTGACCAGCTTTACGTCCCCAAAAACCCTTCTAAAATAAGCTAACTGACCAGATACCAGCTAAGACTTGCCAAGTATAAAACAACTAAAATGACCAAAAACCTCTAAAACCACAGTCTAAGCTGGTTTTAGCTCTATTTATTTATTGTTTTCAGCAGGGAAATGGTGTCTCTACAAAATATTGGAAATCCATCTTAAAGGAATAGTTCATCCAAAATGAAAATTCTCTCATCTACTCACCCTCATTCCATCACAGATATCCATGACTTTCTTTCTACTGCAGAACACAAACAAAGATTTTTAGAAGAATATCTCAGCTCTGTAGGTCCATACAATGTAAGTTAATGGTGACCAAAACTTTGAAGCTCCAAAAAGCATTTAAAAGCAGCATAAAGTTATCCACTTGACTCCAGTGGTTTAATCCATGTCTTCTGAAGTGATCCAATTGGTTTTGGGTGGGAAAAACAGACCAAAATATAGCTCCTTTTTCACTATAAATCTTGACATCAGCCATTTCCTTGGCAATAATGATTTCAAGCTTGATTACACTTCTTAGCACTCTGCACAGTGGAAAAGAAAGAAATATATTTTGGTCTGTTCTCATCCAAAATTGATTCGGTCATGTCAGAAGACAAAGACTAAACTGGAGTTGTATGGATTACTTTTTTTTTTGTTTGTTTGTTTTTTTTTTGGAGCTTCAAAGTTCTGGTTCACTCGCATTGTATGGATGTACAGAGCTGAGATATTCTTCTAAATATCTTTGTATTCTGCTGAAGAAAGTCATGTAGATCTAGGATGGTATGAGGGCGAGCAAAAGATCTGTTTCTTTAAGCTGTTAACTTTGTTTTGGAACATTGTGGCTGGTTTCTAGCTGGTTCAAGCTGTTTTTTGGAACAGGACAAGCTTGGACCTGCTAAACTAGCTATCATGTTCCAAAACACAGCTACCAGCTTTGTTTTTTTTATTTTTTATTTTATTTTTTTATTTTTTTATGCAACATGTTTAACCAGGTTTAACTGGATTCATTACTTATGTTTTATACTTTGTCAATTTAGTTTTCATATCGTTTATGGCTTAGTTTCATCGAATTATTACATTTTCTTACTGTTCCTGAACTGATCATATTGTAATACAGCAACGGTCAGCTTCAACTGCAAGCTTGTCATGGTTCTCTGTTAAGAATGTACCTAGTAGAAGAAAGTGAAACGGCACTTTAAGGGGAAGCTTATACGTAAATGTTTGGGCTTCACTGCGCCGTCGTGGAAAGTTAATAACTTACTGAACTTGTGACTGTGAGTGAACGGGAAAGGAAATAAAGCGACAATAATGAGCGATAAAGGCTGTTGCGTTTCTGGCTCAGACTTCGCAGACTGGACAACAAAGACCCTGAAAATAATGTGGCCCCTGCGTACAACTCCAAGTAGGTGGAGTTTGCAATTAGTAAAAGATGTTTCTGAGAAAAAGTAAGGTTTCATATAAATGCATGTGGCTTTGTGAAATCATGGCATATTTGCCAAATATTACAAGAACAGTGATGGCAAGGAGTTCAGGACCATTATCAAGGGATATGGCATTGGCTTTGATGCCATGGTATTTGGCCAGGTGAGTTTTTATAGTAAGTAAAGACAGTTTGACATTAACTAATGTTATACTGTATATAAGACTCACATTATGCTATTTAAGATGAGTTTAGAACTGACTTGTTTAGACACCAAAGGCGTAGTCGTGTAACTTGTGTAATACAGGCAAGAAAACTCAATATTGTACCAACACTTCTGAACATTGGTGCAGGCTTGGTGCTTCTTGGCCTAGTAAGTACATTTATTGCTGATAAGAATACAATAATTTAAGTTGCAAAAATAGTAAGAGAAATAAGAGCTGCTAGTGAAAATACAGTAATGAATTTTATATTTATATTTTATCCTCACTGTATGCTTAAAAGTGAAAATGAAAAAAATATTTTTTGTCCCACTTTAGGTGACTGTTATCTGTGATTGCATTGTCCTGACATTCATGAAAAGAAAACATCATTACCGAGAGCAGAAATATAGCCTACACGTGTCAATGACTGGACTGTTGAGTATTTACTGGCTTAGTGAATGTACAAAAACTTGCTACAGTTAATGCCTTTAAAAATCATTGTATTATTAAAAACCCTAACAAGAGATCTTTGTTTCATTTAGTTGTCCAATGAAGAAACATAGAGGATCTTCAGGCATGACTTCAGTTTGTGTGCACAAACACAGCACAAACTCCACACAATTGAGTAATTCTACACAAATTTAATCATCTAGTGAATGTGTTTGTCATGTTTACAAGTGTAGCTGTTCCAAACTGACAATTCAGGGTGATATTATTGAAAAGACAGAATGAAAAATAAATAAATAAATGCAGACTGCTTCTAGAAACATTTGTGAAAGAATGGGCCGCTCTCAGGAGCTCAGTGAATTAAAGCGTGGTACTGTGATAGGATGCCACCTGTGCAACAAGTCCAGTCGTGAAATTTCCCCGCTACTAAATATTCCACAGTCAACTGTCAGTGGTATTATAACAAAGTGGAAGCGATTGGGAATGACAGCAACTCAGCCACGAAGTGGTAGGCCACGTAAAATGACAGAGCGGGGTCAGCGGATGCTGAGGCGCATAGTGCGCAGAGGTCGCCAACTTTCTGCAGAGTCAATCGCTACAGACCTCCAAAGTTCATGTGGCCTTCAGATTAGCTCAAGAACAGTGCGTAGAGAGCTTCATGGAATGGGTTTCCATGGCCGAGCAGCTGCATCCAAGCCACACATCACCAAGTGCAATGCAAAGCGTCGGATGCAGTGGTGTAAAGCACGCCGCCACTGGACTCTAGAGCAGTGGAGACGCGTTCTCTGGAGTGACGAATCACGCTTCTCCATCTGGCAATCTGATGGATGCGTCTGGGTTTGGCGGTTGCCAGGAGAACGGTACTTGTCTGACTGCATTGTGCCAACTGTGAAGTTTGGTGGAGGGGGATTATGGTGTGGGGTTGTTTTTCAGGAGCTGGGCTTGGCCCCTTAGTTCCAGTGAAAGGAACTCTGAATGCTTCAGCATACCAAGAGATTTTGGACAATTCCATGCTCCCAACTTTGTGGGAACAGTTTGGGGATAGCCCCTTCCTGTTCCAACATGACTGCGCACCAGTGCACAAAGCAAGGTCCATAAAGACATGGATGAGCGAGTTTGGTGTGGAAGAACTTGACTGGCCTGCACAGAGTCCTGACCTTAACCCGACAGAGCACCTTTGGGATGAATTAGAGCGAAGACTGCGAGCCAGGCCTTCTCGTCCAACATCAGTGTCTGACCTCACAAATGCGCTTCTGGAAGAATGGTCAAAACATCCCATAAACACACTCCTAAACCTTGTGGAAAGCCTTCCCAGAAGAGTTGAAGCTGTTATAGCTGCAAAGGGTGGGCCGACATCATATTAAACCCTATGGATTAAGATGTCACTTAAGTTCATATGCGTCTAAAGGCAGATGAGTGAATACTTTTGGCAATATAGTGTGTGTATATATATATATATATATATATATATATATATATATATATATATATATAAATTATTTTTATAACAAGATCAGTATGATTGGGGTGATGTGGCTTATGGTTACTTCCATAAAGGATCTGTCATACCTTTCAAAAGTGAATATCAGACTACTGCCATACTTCGCTGTATTCTGATTTGCATGCATTGTATGATATGTAAATTCTTAATTTATTAACCGGGATTTAGTATAAATGTGCTTAGTGTTTTATTTTATCTATCTTTTTGACTTGGTAGTATTAATTTTCTATAACTTAGAATTTTAATTATTTTATTAACAGAAACTTGTCAATAGATTGAAATAATTCTCAATAAAATAGTCTTATTATGATTTTTTTATTATTATTCCAAAGGTTTCAAGAACTGTATGTTTTTTAGTGAAAACTATAAGAATAAAGTAATATGATATTTCAGTCAATAATCTAAATTTTTAGCAGGATTATTATTACTATTATTATTATTATTATTATTATTATTATTATTATTATTTGTATAGCTCCTTAACTTAAATAATACATTTAAAATCATCTTGAGGACCCCTTGTGGGCTCCGGCTCCCTGATATCCACTTGATGTTAGTAACACTCGCTTCCAGCTGGTGGCAGTAGAGAAACAAGCACACAACTCATGGTTACAGGTTCACTAGGAGAGGGACCACTGTGAGCTTTCTTTTCAGTTTACGTTCATGATGGCGTCCGCATTGAGAGCAAACCTATGTACTCTGGCAAAGGTGAGTGTTTAGGAACGATATTGTCAGCTGCTTGGAGTTCATAATGAAAGATTACAAATGTGTCTTTACGTTCGGAGCCACACGGCCAAATACAAACACTAACATAAACATCAATATGTGTACTGAATGTGTTGACTTCGTTAAAGTTAAGCAGAGAGACTCAACACATGGCTTTATACGTAGAGAAAACAAACTATTAGATGACAGCTAACTGGAGAGATCCATTAGCAATCCCGTGGATGTCTAGAATCAAACGAGTTACTGGAGCTCACATTACCTCCCTTAAAGTAAAAAGTACTGTGACGGTACCATGATACAGTGGTGTCTGATGGTAAGATCTTAATAGTTCCCATAAAATATACGATGGCATCATCACCATTAAACATGTCCTAAAACCATGGTACTTTTCTTCTGATTACAAATGCTTACTGTATTATATACAGTAAATAAAAAATAGTATATTACATACTATTATGCCTACACACAATACAGTATAATACTACATTAAATGCTGTTATGTTTTGCCAGTGCTGATACACCTTGATGACTAGAAAGATACCTTTTTGTTTTTAAAGAGAGAGAGAGAGAGAAAATGATTTGAAGAGATGGGGTTTATGTGTGTAACTGGCTATAATCGTGTCATGTCTGTTAATGAAAAGTATGGGAGATATTCTTGAAATAACAGTTGGAGCTGTTCATCTCAAGCTCAAGAGCAGTAACATCTTCATGTAATGTCCTCTCGTGATAAAGTATTTGACCTGTAGCATGTTTGACCCCTCAGGGTCTGAGCGGTGCCCGGTTGCAGCCGCTGTGCGCCCGCTCCCTGAGTTTGACTGGCAGTCAGAATGTCCCGGAGGCTCCCCCGGCACGTGCTGACAGCACCTTCAAGGTCACCATGGTCCCTGGAGATGGAGTCGGACCTGAGCTGATGACTGTGGTCAAAGAGGTTTTCAAGGTACTTGCATACAGTTGAAGTCAGAAGTTTACATACACTTAGGTTGAGGTCATTAAAACATATTTTTTTAACCACTTCACAGATTTCATATTAGCAAACTATAGTTTTGGCAAGTCGTTTTGGACGTCTACTTTGTGCATGACACGAGTAATTTTTCCAACAATTGTTTTCAGACAGACAGATTGTTTCACTTTTAATTGAGTATATCACAATTCCAGTGGGCCAGAAGTTTACGTACAAGTTAACTGTGCCTTTAAGCAGCTTGGAAAATTCCAGAAAACAATGTCAAGACTTTAGGCAATTAGCCAATTAGCTTCTGATAGGAGGTGTACTGAATTGGAGGTGTGGCCTACCTTCAAACTCAGTGCCTCTTTGCTTGACATCATGGGAAAATAAAAAGAAATCAGCCAAGACCTCAGAAAAAAAATGTGGACCTCCTCAAGTCTGGTTCATCTTTGGAAGCAATTTCCAAAAGCCTGAAGGTACCACGTTCATCTGTACAAACAATAGTATGCAGGACTAAACACCAGATGGCATCATGAGGAAGGAAAATTATGTGGATATATTGAAGCAACATCTCAAGACATCAGCCATCACAAATGGGTCTTCCAAATGGACAATGACCCCAAGCATACCTCCAAAGTTGTGGCAAAATGGCTTAAGCACAACAAAGTCAAGGTATTGGAGTGGTCATCACAAAGCCCTGACCTCAATACGATAGAAAATTTGTGGGCAGAACTTAAAAAGCGTGTGCGAGCAAGGAGGCCTACAAACCTGACTCAGTTACACCAGTTCTGTCTGGAGGAATGGGCCAAAAATTCCAGAAACGTATTGTGAGAAGCTTGTGGAAGATTACCCAAAAAGTATGACCTAAGTTAAACAATTTAAAGGCAATGCTACCAAATACATGGCACTTCAAAGTGTATGTAAACTTCTGGCACACTGGGAAGGTGATGAAAGAAATAAAAGCTGATATAAATCATTCTCTCTACTATTATTCTTACATTTCACATTCTTAAAATAAAGTAGTGATCCTAACTGACCTAAGACAGGGAATGTTTTCTATGATTAAATGTCAGGGATTGTGGAAAAACTGAGTTCATATCTATTTGGCTAAGGTGTATGTAAACTTCTGACTTCAACTATATATACTTATATGGTGTGGTGTTTCTCCATCATCCTTTAGTCCAGCTTGGCCCTCTCTCATGCTTTACACTTGCATCTCCCTTTGACCCTAATGCCCATTTCACCTTGCCATCTAGGCAGCTGATGTTCCTGTGGAGTTTGAGGAGTTTCATCTGAGCGAGGTGCAGAACATGGCCAGTGAAGAGAAACTGGATGAGGTGCTGGCCTCCATGAAGAACAACAGAGTCGCCATTAAAGGTAATGTTGTTGAACTCAATAAATCTTAAGTCATTTGAAGTCATGCATCACATTTTTATAATTAAAGGGATAGGTCACCCAAAAAATTTTATTTCTCTCATCATTTACTCACCCTCTTGCCATCCCAGATGTGTATGACTTTCTTTCTTTTGCTAAACACAAAGATTTTTAGAAGAATATCTCAGCTCTGTAGGTCCTCACAATGCAAGTGAATGGGTGTCAAAATTTTGAAGCTCCAAAAGCAAATAAAGTAATCCATAAAACTGCAGTGGTTAAATCCATGTCTTCAGAAGTGATATGATAGGTGTGGGTGAGAAAAAAGTCCTTTACAATAAATTCTCCTCCCTGCCCAGTAGGTGGCAATATGCACAAAGAATGGGAATCACCGAAAACAAATGAAGAACATGAAATTGGAGATTGATAGTAAAAAATTACTTAAATATTTATCTGTTTCTCACCCTCACCTATCATATCGCTTCTGAAGATATAGATATAACCACTCAAGTCTTAAGAAAATCCAAATCTTTCTTTGTGTTCAGTAGAAGAAAGAAAGTCATGCACATCTGGGATAGAATGAGGTTGAGTAAATAAAGAGAGCATTTTATTTTTTGGGTGAACTATTCCTTTAATATAGCTTATTGATATATTGATGTTTTGGTATATGCTAAGAAGTTGGTTTGATTTGAATTTGAGTATGTTGGATTAATTTTCTCTGTGCTTAGGGAAGATTCACACTCCCATGGAGTACAAGGGTGAGCTGGCATCATATGAAATGAGACTGAGGTACATCTTTGATGTAGTACCAACATAATATAAGTGATAATAGTAATTTATAATTAAATATGAGTTTAAATTAAAGACGAGCAATCATTTATATTTTTTTTATCTGATTTACCTGCTTGTATTCACATTAGTTGATTGCTTTTCTTACAATGCGCAGGAGAAAGCTGGACTTGTTTGCCAATGTAGTTCATGTGAACAGCCTCCCAGGTTACAGCACCCGTCACAATAACCTGGATCTGGTCATCATCCGTGAGCAGACAGAGGGAGAATACAGCTCTCTGGAGCATGAGGTACCTGCTGTGCTCACAACACGTATTTTTTTACTCTTCTGCTTATTTATTAATGAAAGCTCCATTTTAAATGCACTTACCCAGGGGTTTTCAACGTCTTTATTAAATCTTGCTTACTATTTTTTTTTTTTAGGCTATGAGGCCGTCACTGGGGTAGTATCCTTGTTTTGGGTAATTTTTTTTCACCCGTAAGGAGACAAAAAGGTATATTTTGTTTGTTCCCAGAGGAACAAAACGTATAAATGTACCTTTAAAGGTACAATGTAGGTCCTTGTGGTACAATTATGAACCCAAAACAAGTTGTACATTTTAACTAGTTACAGAAAAGGCCCCTTGAGGGTACCACCCCATGACAGCCCCTTTGTGTTTCTGAGAGCGAGCATAAATGAGTCTTTATACGTGGAAATACAGAATATTACTGCCTTTAGGCTACATTGTTGGAAGGGGATCCCTTGTAAAGGGATTATCATAACTGAGGGTCCTTGGCATGAAAAAGTTTGAAAACCCTTGCATTAATGTATCATCATCTAGCCTGCTGAATATCAGAGCCAAACGCCGTTCCACTGCTTATATTGCTGTTAACATAAATGGGTTCATTTGGTGTGCTTTTCCAAATCGAACTGTTCACAACATGTAAAAAAGAAACAACTCTTTTGATTTGTTTGGTTTGTTGATTTAATTGTTTGATTATTTGCATATACAGCTGCATTTATGTGTTTGCAGAGCGTTCCCGGAGTGGTTGAGTGCCTGAAGATCATCACCAGAGTGAAATCTCGCCGGATTGCCAAATTTGCATTCGACTACGCCACCAAAAAGGGCCGAAGCAAAGTGACAGCTGTACACAAAGCGAACATTATGTAAGTTTAACAGGGATTATTCCACTTAGACAGTTTTCAAATCTAAACACAAAAACTGACTTGCCTCGTTTATCTCCACAGGAAACTCGGGGATGGTCTCTTTCTGCAGAGCTGTGCAGAAGTGGCTGAGCTTTACCCCAAGATTAAATACGAAAACATAATCATTGATAATTGCTGCATGCAGGTATTTTTACTATTCTTTTATTGTAAATGAGTGCCAGATACTCTAAACTTTAAACGTAGTTAGTGTGTTGTTCTGCGGTCCACAGCTTGTGCAGAATCCATACCAGTTCGATGTGCTCGTGATGCCTAATCTCTACGGCAACATCATTGATAACCTGGCTGCAGGGCTGGTGGGCGGAGCAGGTGTTGTTCCAGGGGAGAGTTTTAGCGCCGAGTATGCTGTGTTTGAGACGGTAGGCGTCTAATTCTTTTTCTGTTTTCTCATTCATCATTAAAGGAATTATTGTTTTATTAATAATATTACTATTATATTGTTATAAAAAATATTACATTTTATATTATTAAATGGATAGTTCCAGGCCTGAATGCCGAGGGACGTGGGACTATATCTTCTATAGTGAGGTTGGCATCATAATTAATTTGCTATAAACAAAAGTTTTATTGAAAAGTTTTGCCCTTAATATTGTTGTTATAAGGTAACTTTTATAATAGCAGTGTGGCATTTTAGTTTGTGCTATATTCTGAATATAGTCATGGCTGAACGTGTTATAGGCTGCACGTCAGGCCTAACAATGCCCTTTAGCCGCAGCTATATTCGCATCTTAGCATGGCCTCCTTGTATGTTGCTGCGTAATTAGAAATATGCAATAAAATGCAAAACCTAATCTCTTCACATATGTTCTAAAAAAGTAAACAACTGTTTCTGTAATGTGTCTTCAGGGTGCCAGACATCCCTTTGCTCATGCAGTTGGCAGAAATATCGCCAACCCCACCGCTATGCTCCTCAGTGCATCTAACATGCTGAGACACCTAAAGTGAGTTCACTTCTCCCACAGTTTATACAGTAAAGATTCTGTATTATCATCTCTTATTAACTTATAATCTTTTAAGCTTCACATTTACCTTTACCTTTTTGTTAAAAGTGTTAGCTTGTCTTTTCATACAAAACATGGTTTTCACATCTGTGAGAATCTCATCAGAGTTGTTTGCCCTCTAAATCGAATTTATTTCTTGCATCTTGGTTTGTTGCCATTAACTAGCTATTATTTATAGATAACCAGGATTTTGAAGAAGATAAAATGGGATGACTATCTTATTTTGCTACTGGCAAGTATTCTGTATTGATATGTTTGTGGGTTCTTTGTCTTTCAGTCTTGAGTATCATGCAAACATGGTTTCTGAGGCTGTTAAGAAAGTCATTAAGCAGGGCAAGGTAAGAGTTTTTAAAGGAATAGTTCAGCCAAAAATGAAAATTCTCTCATCATTTACTCACCTTCATGCCATCCCAGATGTGTATGACTTTCTTTCTTCTGCAGAACGCAAATGATGATTTTAAGAAGAATATTTCAGCTCTGTAGGTCTATACAATGCAAGTGAATGGGTGCCAAAATTTTGATGCTCAAAAGCACACAAAGGCATCATAAAAGTAATCTCCAGTGTTCTCTAAGACTCCAGTGTTTTAATCCAAGCTTCAAAATTTTGGCACCCATTCACTTGCATTGTATGGACCAAAAGAGCTGAGAAATTCTTCTAAAAATCTTCATTCGAGTTCAGCAGATGAAAGAGTCATACACATCTGGGATGGCATGAGGGTGAGTAAATGATGAGAGAATTTTCATTTTTGGGTTAACTGTTCTTTTAATGTTTGTTTTATGTCTGTGTGAATGGGAAATAGATTTTGTGGTGGGTAGAACTATGTGCCCTTTGTGTTTGAGTTCTGTATTTAGAGAACATGATAATGTAAGTGAAAGTGTCTGTGGTTTAGGTTCAATATACATAATTTATGCAGCTGTTGTATTGATGAAAGTTCATACACATGGGTATGCAGGTAACAGCATGATAATCATGGTGGCATTTATTTGTAGTACTAGGAGTATTAAAAGTGTTTTAATATTATAATATGGTTCATAAGGTGATAGTCATTTTGCTTCGGCGTTAGGCTTCATTGTGTTTGAAAACCTCTTTGTCTTGCGTCAATTGATTCAACAGGGCTTTATGGCTAATTTTGTTTGACTTTCTTTCTTCTGCTGAACACAAAGATTTTTAGAAGAATATTTCCACTCTTTAGGTCCCCTGGCAATGCAAGTAACGGTGACCAACATTTTGAAGCTCCAAAAGCACACAAAGGCAGCATAAAAGTAATCCATACAACTTCAGTGGTTAAATCCATGTCTTCAGAAGTGATATAAGTGTGGTTGAGAAACAGATAAATATTTAAGTCCTTTTTACTGTCAGTCTTCACTTTCACATTCTTTTCTTATTTGTTTTTGGAGATTCACATTCTTTGTGCATATCGCCACCTACTGGGCAGGGAGGAGAATTTATTCATATACCCACACCTATAATATTGCTTCTGAAGATATGGATTATACCACTGGAGTCTTATGAATTACTTTTATGCTGTCTATGTGGTTTTTGAAGCTTTGTGTTCAGCAGAAGAAAGAAAGTCATACACATCTGGGATGGCATGAGGCTGAGTAAATAATGAGAGAATTTTCATTTTTGGGTGAGCTATCCCTTTAAGTAAACCGCTCAATGGTTTTCAAATAATGAAACTGTACATTGCTTACTCATTTTCTCAGTGTCACCTTAGGAAATATTTCCTTTCCTGTGTTGATGTATTTTCTTTTGAAACAGGAAGTCTGGGTGGGACATATCGAAGAGCTCGTAATTTACTTTAAGACTATAGCCTTTAGTTTATGTTACAGTCTGGCAAAACCACACTTGATCATTTACACCATGGACGAAAGCATTGACAACACTTTCAGAATGAATAAATTCCAGCCACTGCCCTCAGATCCATTAGATACACATAGATACACAATTCATAATGATTTGCTTCTTGTATTGCTAGTCGAAGGCAGGTGGTATTTATAATTGTGTGTGTGTGTGTGTGTGTGGGGGGGGGGGGTGTTCTCATTCTAGAGAGATTTGATGTTTGTTCCATTTTCCCAGAAGACAAAGACTAAGTTTTGAATGCTAAAAGTGAGTTTTGTCAACATTAGCATTGAAAGGGCCTCAAAGCTATAACAGACACTGACTAAAAGTCACAAAACTCTGATTTTTATTTCATGGGGTCTTTAATGCATTATTATCATACAATCAATACACAGACGTCTCTCAATGGAGACATTTAACTGTGGTTTTGGCCTAAATTTTCCTCCTGAAAGATGCTTTTCCTCATAGTCACACTAGAAAATCTGCAAGTATGTGCTTGTACATAAATTCTTAAGAAGTCTTCACCTCCCCTTTCTCCTTCTCTTCTTCTGTCACACCCCATTTTGGGTGTATGTGACTCTGTGTGTATCTGTGTATCCCAGGTGAGGACGCGAGACCTAGGGGGTTACAGCACCACTGGTGACTTTGTCCGTGCAGTTGTGGCCAACCTGCGCCATCGGACTGTTTGAGGATGCTTTCCAAACCCAGTGTCTATCCCGGATCACCCTTTACCTGCTACTTGTTTTAAAACAGTCTTGTTACAACCTTATTCCTGTCCTCGCCATCTTTTTCGACATTTTCATTTATTCACTTTGTTTTCTTTTCATTGCCTCTGCTTTTATTCCCTCACCTCCTTTTTCTCCTTTTTCTGCCTGGTTATGTTTCTATTTTATTTTATTTTTTTCTTGAATTCATTAGATTTCTTTACTTTCCTTAGTGTTTCTCACAGTATCCATCCTTGACCAGAATTATGTCTGACATTGTTTTACGTTTTACTGCACTGCTGTTGCTTTTTCACTCCAGTTTAAAATTTTCGTTTTTTTTTTTTTATTATTATTATAAGCTGCTCGGCCTATCTTTCAATACATTGCACAGTTAAGAGTGGGTTGATTGGAAACCACGCACAAGTTGTCTCATGAATTATTCATGCATCCGTTGAATTGACTTATGTCAGTTGTCTGTTTTTCTCAATGTCAAAAAATAAATATATAAAACCAAATGGATTAAACATGGTCACTTTCTAAACAGTCACTGGTATTGTTTTGATTGCTTGAATGTTTGAGGACTTCTTATCCCTGTTCTTACATATTACGCTTTTCATTAAAGTGAATATGAAGATAACAAGCATCTTAGTTTTGAGCATGGTCTTAAAAAAGCAGTGAACTTGTGTGCCCAGTGTGTGCTGAAAGTTTGTAAGGAAACCACATGCGTTTATCACGTGTGCACATCACATCCACGTGAACAGACAGCTGAAACTCTGTATGAAATGTATTACTTTCTTTGGTGAAGGTGCGCACATCAGACCTGGGAGGCTACGCGTCAAGCAATGAGTTTACAAGGGCTGTCATCGCTTATCTGGCTGTCTAAACCAGTACCAGCTCTTCAAATACTGTCTTAAACACAATCCACAACAGTGGTTGTCCATTCTCAAATGTACTCCCAAACATTTCTGGTCCAATATTTCCCATTTTCCTTGCTCAAACCTTGCGGTCCATCTAACTTTTAGACTTATCACTCCAAGCATATAGCCTGAAATGGAGCATGAATCTTGTAAGATTAATATCTTCTGGTTTGCTGTTCTCTGATAAGCATCAGTGACCTACCCACTATTATAGAATGGTACTGTATTGCTTTTTTTATGCTGCTTAATGAAAATACATTTATTCCACTATTTATTAACTAACCGCAATTGCTATTTGTTCAATCATTAACATCATAATAAAATGCTAAAGTAAATGGCAAGTATGTTGTCTTTTGTTCAGTAATATTCTACTTAAAGAGATAGTTCATCCAGAAATGAAAATTATTTTCATCCCACATGTATGACTTTCTTTTGCAGAACACAAATATTTTTAGAACAATATCTCAGCTCCGTAGGTTCATACAATGCAAGTGAATGGTGACAAAACTTTGAAGTGCCAAAAAGCACAAAGGCAGCATAAAAGTTATCAATACATATCTAGTATCAATATCTTCAGAAGGGATATAATAGGGGTGGGTGATAAACAGATCAATATTTAAAGTACGTCTTTTTTTTTTTTTTTTACTATAAATTCTCCTTGCCCAGTAGTTGATTATATGCATGATGAAAGCAAATCACCAAAAACAAAAGTAGAACAACTATTAAGAGAGAAGAGGGCATGGTAGGGCTGTTAGAAAGGACTTAAAAATTGATCTGTTTCCACCCAAAACTGGTTGGATAACTTCTGAAGACATGGATTAAATCACTGGAATCGTATGGATTACTTTTATGCTGCCTTTGACTTTTTGAGCTTTTAAATTTTGGTCAACATTGCTGAGATATTATTCTAAAAAATCCTTGTTTGTGTTCTGCAGAAGAAAACGTCAAACACATCTGGGATGGCATCAAGGTGAGTAAATGATGAGAATTTTCATTTTTGGGAGAACTGTCCCTTTAAATGAGAATTGTGTCCTATATGTGAATAGTAGTTCCAATGCCACATTCAGCCTAGGTCTATTTAGTGTAAAATGGATAGTAATTCATAACTGTTTTTCTGATATTCCAGGGTAGTTCACAAATAACATTGACTTGATTTTTTCCAATATTTTAGGTTATTTGAAAATATAGGAATGTATAAAGGAATGTGTATATTTTAGGTGCAGTTTGTTTTAGGTATAATTATTGTACTTTTAACCATTTTAATCAACTTTAAGCTCTTTTGCAGTTCACTTTAATAGTCCTGTGGTGTGAGAAATTATTTTTTAATGTACAAACCTTCCATGTAGTCTCTCAATTAATATGAGGGTCATACAACTGCACGTATAGTAATTATACAACAATTAGGGGGAAAAGTTTAAACATTTTAGATTAAGAATAGCAGGTCATACTCCACTTGACACTTGCACTTGACGTCATATGAACCATCGATATCCATATGTATTGAGCATCTGCGTAGCTGTTTGAAGTGGCGATGGTTAAAGAGTTTTGAACTGTTAGTCTGTACATTCTGAAGGAATTCCCTAAAATTGTTCCAATACGCCAATTTCCCTCTGCATGACCTCTGCGTTTCAATATTTAGATAACGTCACACCAGCGTGTTATACCATAATCAACCGCTGGGTGCCGCACTGTACCTCAGCGCGCCTAGCGTACATTCCCTTTTCCTGGAAGCAAGTCTGCCGCCAGATGTCGCGGCGTCGCTGCGTGGGAAGAAGAGAGGAGGGGCCTGGCCTGGGAATCAGCGGCTTCCCATTCCAGGCGCAGGGGCACAACATGGCGGATTAGGAGGCGACTGACGCGCCCGGTTACAACGAACAAATCGTGGGATACTGATTCCCTGCGTCCTGAAGAGGCCAGGAATATACACTTTTCGGATATGAGGATCTAGGCGAAAACAAACGTACGCATTTAAGGCTTCCTGACGCATGCATTTTGGATACCAGTAAACGCATACGTTCCGTTGCCCCGCTCCAAATTGGCTGTCCGTCCGTCCGTCCGTCCGTCCGTCCGAGATCATTCCAATCACCCAGGCCCCCTACCCCGATCACACTCGGTTCCTGGGGTGTGGAGACAGGGGCCGGGGAAGTGGAAAACAGTCGCACTTTATCTGGAACATCAAGCTCCATATTGCGGGACGGAGGTGTAAAGGTAAGTTACATCTCGGTTTCTCTAAGTATAGGCTATTTTGCAGCCCAAACTTCTTGTTCATCGCCTCAGTTTGTCAGATATACCCGTGGTGTCACTCGGCTAACACCACGCAGATTTATGTCACATTTGTGGGTCGGCTAGCCAAAGTGAGCAAAGCCCTTTCTGACAGACCCGAGACTCGCTGTTTTTATATAACCTTTAGGCTCCGCACATGGATGTCTTGGGAGCGCACCCAATAATGTTAGAAGCTACGCGAACATTTGACGAACTAGCTGGGAGGCAAGGAGGGAAAATATGAAGGGGGGTGTTGGGGGGTCTTCCGAGAAAAGGGAGGGGGAGAGGAAGAGAGACACGCATAGCTTTATTGAAAGTTAAGCAGAGTGTGCGCCAGAACGCAGGCATAATTTCTCACTCGATACATTGTAGCAATATTAATGGTTCCATCTAGACTGGATACATTGCAACATAACCTTAATGTTTTCTGACTGGATACATTATAACAATACTAATCGTTCATGACTGGATACATTTAATCAACAATAACGGTTTCTGACTGGTAACATTGTAACAATATATTCCAGACTGGATACGTTGAACATCTTGTTACATTGTAACAGTAACGGATGAGGAAAACAATGGGAGTCCAGTGCGTTTTCTTCACGCGCTGAATGTGAACATATTGATCAGCGCTTTGTCGCGACATGTTTTTAAAGGGTGTGTGTTTGTGTGGAGGGGGCACGCGAGGGGGCTTGTGATTGGGGGCTTTTGTGTTCCACAAACAGGAATTATGTCGCTCAGACGTCCCGTCAACCGCTAAATCCATTGTCTCCACTTAGGTAAAAGTTGCCATGCAAAGATGCACCTTTTCCTTTTTTTCAGTGGTCGTTTTGCTTTTGTTCGTCCGTGTTTTGCGCTCCTCTGACTACTAGCTTTAGACTCTTTCAGTGGAGCCGTGTCTTGTACGAATGTCAAACAACTTCAAGAAAATTACGTTTAGAGGCCCGGTTTATAGCAGCAGAGCTGTAAATGCATTTTGTTAGACTTTATGCATTGTTTGTTCACATTTGGTAAAGACGAGAAAGTAACCTGTGGCTTTGAAAGTTTTTATTCTGACGTTCTCTCTGTCCACAGCCATGGTTAGTAGTACACATGTTTGACTTTCCGCATGGTGAGGTGGTATGAAAGGGATAGTTCACCTAAAAATGAAAGTTCTCTTATCATTTACTCTAATGCCATCTCATATGAGTGACTTTCTTCTGCAGAACACAAATGAAGATCTTTAGAAGAATTTCTCTGCTCTGTTGGTCTATACAGTGCAAGTGAATGTTGGCCAGAACTTTGAATCTTCAAAAAGCACATGAAGGCAGCATAAAAGTAATCCATAAGACTCCAGTGGTTAAATCCATGTGTTCAGACATGATATGATAGGTGTGGGTGAGAAATAATTCAATATTTAAGAAATTTTTCATCATAAATTCTCCTCTCTTCCCAGTAGGGGGCGATATGCATGAAGGATGCAAATTGCCTAAAAACAAAGAAGACGAAAGTGAAAGTGGAGATTTATAGTATAAAAGGACTTAAATATTGAACTGTTTCTCACCCACACCTATTATATCACTTCAGAAGATACGGATTTAACCACTGGAGTCCTATGAATTACTTTTATGCTGATTTAATGTGATTTTTTTTTTGGGGGGGGGATTTCAAGTTCTGGCTGCCATTCACTTGCATTGTGAGGACCTACAGAGCTGAGATATTCTCCTAAAAAAAATCTTCATTTGTGTTCTGCAGAAGAAAGTCATAAACATCTGGGATGGCTTGAGGGTGAGTAAATAATGCCCATTTTTGGGTGAACTATTCCTTTAAAGGATAGGCTTAAATCTTGACCAGTGATAGTTAACTGATTATATCAGACTGTCAGGTTAATCGGCCAATATTTGACCATTTTGACTGAAGTGGTAGTTCTCCCTTGTGTCCAGCCTAATCAGCAGTTCAAGAAACATTTTATATTTTCTGTTTTCAAATATTGTTGTGAATATTTAATCAATATTGTGTGAAATGAGTATTTGATTTCTGCAATTTTATGTACAGTATCTCATTTCCCATCATTAAATTGAATTACTTGTAATATATTGGCCCGTGCCTTACAGATATCCGAGTTTGCATCAGTCGACCACTAATCTCATTGCGGTGTTAAAATCGTTAAATAAATTTGGGCCCATACCATGATTTACATGCTTGGACATGCAGAGGTGAGTCATGATTTTGTGGCTGCTGAAGTCCAGCTTTAAAATCCTGCACTGAGCTCTGACTGTTATCACTCGTTTTGGTCCTCAACCCCGGAATTGATTCACTTTGCATGATCCAAAGATTTGTTCAGTGTTCTCTAGTGCTTTACTGTATTTGATTTCTTAGGTCTGGTCTCACTCTGCAAGGGCTTCTTGATAGACTCTTCCTGTCTGGACCTGTAATTACTTCTCTCTGGAAGCTGTGAGATTATGAAATAGACCTGCACCTTTGGCAACCAAGCATCTAGAGAAAACGCCCTGTAGTTTTTCCACAGCTTAGCTTTTGAGATAAATGCATATCAACTATCTGGCCTCTGTAGGTCATGCATTAGCTGTGCAGTTAGGCAGCTGTGTGTATTTAGGTGGTTAGTTGTGTGACATAACAGCACATTGAATACCCGGTTGGGTTTTGTGGCGTAATTATCGCTTTAGGCAGTAGGTAATATTTCACAATATCCTGATGCAATCCCGACAAAGAGTTTTTCTGTGACTGGATGGGTGGGGATCTTATCTCGATTATTTCTCCAATGATTCTGAGTTGATTCTCAGTTAACTTGAAACTAGGGCTGCTCGATTATATCAAAAATCATAATCAAGATTAATTTGGTCAGTATTGAGATCACGGTTATTTAACACGATAACTCATTGACTTTGGAAACATCATGCATTTATTGAACTTTTTCTAAAAAAAAAAGGGGGTAACTGGGTAGGGGAGGAGGCTGTTGTCATATGATAATTACTTTGTTACGTGTGGTAGTCAAATAAAGAAAAGCCTCATCACCATTTACAGCAGGGGTGCTCGCACTTCTATGGAATGAGATCTACTTTTTCATCATGTTATTCCAGCAAGATCTACCATGTACAATAAAGGCTATACGTTATCACAATACCAAAATTTCAGTAGTCGCTAGTGACATTTCACGATTCTCAATACCAGCTTCAATACCACAACAAATAATAACACTAACTAATATGTTAATTATTCAAGACTAGTAAACAGTCAGTAATAAAATAACAATACAAAACAGCAATGAATAGAGATATATTAAAATTAATAGAAGAACAAATACAAATTAAGAAAATTCAGTGCTTTTTAAACAGCTTTAATAGTTTTTAACAGCAGTAGGCTATCAAGTATTCAAGGAAACATTCAGAATGAAATGCAACATAAAACTACTACTGTTCTTTACTGTGTGATTATAATACATGAATACTTTTTAAAGTGACTAAAGTTACCCAGTCAAGAGCAGTGAGTGTTTTCTTGTTATGGTTGTTTGATTATTATAATGACACACTTGACGGCAGCAGGTCTATTAGCTTACATTTATACTTAGTCCAACATTTTAATACAAATCCACATTTTTGTTCACTTTAGACATAACTCATTGTGTTTACATGAATACCTCTCCAAGACGGGCATTTTGCCGGAATTTTGAAATGTATTTGATTGTTCAGGCACACATTAGGGCGAGCATTTTTGGAACTCACACGCATGTTCAGCACACACACATACGCTGCCTGTCAATCAAACAGAGCGCAGCTGTTACTAGATCACTAGCGAATTATACAATTACATGCTCTGGATTACTTTCAACAGCAGAATAAGAATATTAACTTTCTAAAAAGTGACACAGGCCTAGGCTATCACAAATATAGCCGGTTATTTTTTCGTTATTGACGTTTTAATCCATCTGCTTGTCTGGTGGGGAAAGTAACATTTTCTTTCACTTGCCCCTTGGGGTGTTAAGCCATTCAGCCCCGCTTTGTGGCTGGCCTTCTGAGAAAAGTCCCGGTTCTCCCTATGGCTAATCCGCCCCTGGTTTTAGATATTATTTTGAAACATTTTGTATAATGGGCTAAGACTACACTCTCTCACCTTTATGTTCACTTCGATCCAACTTTAACTCACAACAAAATAAACTTTCTCTTCTTTCTTTTTTTTCTTTAAAAAAAAAAAATTTGAATCCCCTATTTCTCCCCAATTTTGGAATGCCCAATTCCCACTACTTACTAGGTCCTCGTGGTGTCGCGGTTACTCACCTCAATCTGGGTGGCGGAGGACAAGTTTCAGTTGCCTCTGCTTCTGAGACCGTCAATCTGCGCATCATCACGTGGCTTGCTGTGCATGACACCGCGGAGACTCGCAGCATGTGGAGGCTCATGCTACTATCTGCGATCCACGCACAACTTGCCACGCGCCCCATTGAGAGCGAGAAACACTTAATGGCGACCACGAGGAGGTTACCCCATGTGACTCTACCCTCTCTATCAACCTGGCCAATTTGGTTGCTAAGAAGACCTGGCTTGAGTCACTGAGCACACCCTGGATTTGAACTCGCGACTCCAGGAGTGGTAGTCAGCATCAATACTCTACCCAGCTACCCAGGCCCCCCAAACATTCTCTTCTTAATAGAGCTGCATATCACCGATTTTCTTCATGATAAGATACACACAGTTAAAGTGACGCATATATTATGATTCACTACGTCGCGAGTATCACGTTATAATCTAGCTGCAGCAAACACGCGCCCAGCCCTACTTTAAACCGCGGCAACGCAGTGGCACTTATGTATGTGCCAGAGACAGAGTGAGCTAGAAACAATTAGTCAGACACGCATGAAGACAATTTCAAGGATGTAAACAATAACAAAGGAATTCGAATGCTACTGGTTTGGGAGAACTTCCGGGATCATTACTGGATCCTGTACATAAGGCTTTGAGTTAACAAATTTTCTCCAAGAACATCAGACTTTTACCTGAAGTAACTCATCCAGACGTGTTGTTGGTACTTAGCGTCTACGCAAGAGAGGCAATGAAATTGTATCGTCATTTAGATGCTCATAATTATTTCTTCAGCGGAGAGATCGGAAATATTATCGCTCTTATTAAATTCAGTGAAGCCATTCATTTAAGCTGTTCAAGTAAGCTGCCTGCGTGGCCTGTACGGGAGACATTGGTTATGTTTTTATTTTCAAATAATTTTTTGTCTCCTGCTTCCCTATGCCTTTCTCTCCTCTTACGCTCTTTATTTCTTTGGCTGACTACTCATTGCCGGTCTCTTGCTCGACTAAACAGTGCGCATATGAGATGCTTGATTGTAGGGGTGGGTGATATGACCAAAATCTTATATCACGATATGAATAATTTTATATCTCGATATAGTACTTTTTTCTGCAAAATCTATTAAAATGGATTTATTATTTAAAAATATATATTTTAATGTGTATTTTTGATGATCCAGTCAGTGAAATAAATGAAACTACTACTACTTTTATAATTTTCTCTTTACTTGGAACCTGACAAACATAGTAAAAAAACAAAAAAAAACACTTAATTTAGTTTTAAATGAACCTTGCCATTATACAAAATTTCACATTATGCAATATTTCAGTCTGATATGTTGACCAAAATTATTATTATTATTATTATTATTATAACATTTTCTCAAGAAACTCAACATCTTCTCAAAGCAATGCAACAAAGAAAATAATACAGAAGTAAAAAAATATCCAATGAAAATAAACACTTAATGATTTAAGTAATCTCTATAAACAATATATGAACATCAAGGCAAACATGGCCGGTTTTTTTCCTAATGTCTAATATCATTCGAAAAGAATTTTAGTAAAAGTGATAATGTTTAGTTTAAAACCCTTTATTTTGGGTGTTTTCCTCGTCCATGTTGGTTAGACTGTTGGGCTGCCTAGCTGTTTGATTTCCTCCATAGTGCTTTAAGGTGAAAAAAAAATAGTAGATTTCAAATGGGTAGTCTTAGTTTTTTTGAGATTGAGTTGCGCGAGTGATCCCACTCTGCACTCTCCTGTCTCTGGAGCACATATTTCGAGAAGCCTGCTGGAGTCACGTGAAACACAGATGCGTGTGTCAGATGAGAGGCAAATTAAGCACTTATGAAGCACTTTTGAACGATGAATTTGCAGAATGTCATTGAAAGTTTCAGTGCCTGTAAAACCCTGTCCATGTCTCTTCAATTCAGTCCATCTGACTTGAAGCCCTGCCTGCTGATAGATACAGACACGCCACACACATATGTAAACACGTTTACATATCAGGGCCTGAAATTCATTTCTGAAAATGGGGGGAATTCCCCCCTTACATGGCTCATATGGGAGGAATTTACATACTTTGGGGGAGAATAAAACTCATAACACTAAACATCTGAAATTTTACTACAAACTCACCTAAATCTCATGGGGAGTGGGGGTATGGCTACTTTTCTCAATTCCTGTATAGGTCAGATGAATCCAGGGTCAGAAATCAACTTTTCCATTAAGGGGCAATATTTGATTTCCAGGGGCATTTTAGAACTTTACAAGGGCATTTTATTTTTCCATTCTAACCTTATAAAATGACCCTGCCATCCTTTTATGTAATCATTTAAACAATTAATTCAATTTGAAAAATGGAATGTTTCAATAATTACAATATTGCACGATCTGTACATTTGCATATGTGAACAGTTACTGAAACAAAACTTTTTTAATTCACATTTTTCCAAATATTTGGGCTATTAAATTAACATGGCCTACAAAATGCACCGACATAGAGGATTTGGAATGAGGAGCTTAAAAAAAACTTAACTCTTTCTTTCATGCCAATTGAATAAAACAATGCAACAATAAACATTTAAAAATGAAACAGAGATATAATTCATGCATTAAAAGTGGTTAATGTAAAAGTATTATTGTATTATTTAATAATGTTTTATTTCACATCAAGGCATTTATCCAGATATTTGTTAATATTATTAGGCTATTAACTACATTGTAGAATTTGGTTACATTATAGCCTATTTTGTGTTCTTTCAGACCTGAATAACTTAATAAATATATAACCTAACATCCATCCCTCCCGTACTTTTGGCTTCTAGCTGGTGAGGAGGCTTTTTAAACAGACAGGTGCGTAAGTGAGATGAGCTGATATAAGGAAGTAGGACATAACATAGTGAGTAACAGTGTTACTCACTAGGACAGTATATTTTGAATATATGGTACGAACGGTCAAGTAATTTAGCACGTGAGCACGACACTGAACTGATGCAGAGTGTGAGAAGCGGAGTGCCCGTCTATGTGCGTTTATGGCGCGAGCATCCGCCACTGACTCTGCAACATCTGCACTAAGGAAGGCACGAAACAAGTAAAGTTCTGCGAAAATTCCAATGAAGATCGTGATATATATATTTAGAACTATATCATATGTTATTAATAAAACAACAGGATCTCTTTGCGGGGACATTTTCTGCCCCATATTTTAAATTGAGTTCATTTCCAACCCTGGATGGAAACACTGGAGAGATGGAGATGAGAGATTTAACACGTGTTTGTCTCTCTTCACCATGCAGCTGGTACACAAAGCATTTCTGCCTTTCTCGTCAAATGTGCTGCATTATGACTAATGGTTGACCGGCAAGATATAAAAGGTGTCAAAACTATAGATCACTCCAACGTCATGCTTTTGCGATGTTAACAGCTTTTTTAATTATAAACAGGAGCGATAGTTTTATCATGTCGATCCCTAACGGAGACGCAGTATAACGCTATTTGCGTGTGGAATTAACAGGTTTAGAAAGGTTTATACATCTGTAACATCTTAAGTAACTATGCGACAAAGCACTCCCTCATTGCGTGTGCTCGAACAAAACTCAACGTGCTGTACTTGCGCATCTTCTGGAATTACAGTTTGATACAAAAGCAAGTTTATTGATTTGATTCGTTCATTTGAATTTATTGGTTTAATAATTTGCAGTTGCACTGTAAAGTGAATAAAAGTGTGCAGGAATTTCTCGCGCTATGATTGTGGAACTTGCGGGAATGATTAAAATTGTGCGCAATACCCACAGTCCCGTGCCGAGTTTCAGGCCCTGCATATCGTGATATACAGTACACGCTAAAGCAAAATCTCTATCGACTGACACTTTATATCGTCACCACAATATATAACGTCATATCGCCCAGCCCTATTTGATTGATTTCTTATGCAGCAATCCCGCTATATCATCACTAAAATACCCGCTAAATAATCTCTATCATCATCCTGTTATATCATCACTTATCGTCACTTTACTATCACCTGTGGTGTAGAAAGGAGAAGCTGACATCTGCACTCTCACAGAAGCAGATATCTCATGTATCCATCCTGGACCAGCAACTGATAGTTGTGGGAATAGATATAGGCTAGGGATTGATGAATTATATATTAATAATTTAATACTATTAAATACTGAGTGTGTGTATTGATAAAAATGGAGGGCAAGATGCATTGTGATGCATCGAGAATCGTTTTGTAATTGAATCATAATCGATCAAATCGTGAGGCCAGTGAAAATTCACACCGCTAAAAACCAGGACCATAACCAACATAGTCTCGTGACAGCTTGAAATAATTCATACAAGATGGCAAAATTGTAAGATATTGTACAACTTCGCTTGTATGAAAAGGAACGGATTTTACACCAACCAATCAACAAATAAACAGAATATAAAATTGATACAAAACAAGCATCACATTTTAGCTAGCCTTTTGTCCAACACTTTATTTTAAGAAGGGAAATATTTGTGTAAAGAATTTGATTTACTCATTCTATATTTTATGCAGTACAAATTATGTATGTATATTATGTCAGTAACCTGTAATATGCATCCCTTGTTCCAAAACAGATGTTTTCTTTGTTCTGTTGAACACAAAAGTTATTTTCATATTAAAATCATGATTAGATTTGAATTAGGGGTTTAACTTTGGAAAAATCATAACACCGTTTGTTGGTTTGTTTATTTTTCTCTCTCGAAGTAAAAGTTGTAAATTTTTATGCACCAACTCATGCAATTTCATCATCTTTTACTATTATTACAACCAGGTTGGCTGTAACCTCCTTAGATAGTGGTCAACCAACATGGGTTTTTCAGTGTTTGATTCTAAAAGTATTACATATGTTTTATATATATATATCAGTCAGTATATACTAAGGCTGGGCAATATGGCAAAAAAATATAATCTCGATTTTTATCAAACTAATGGACGATTCACGATTCGACTTAAAGTTCTTTTCATTATTGGAAACAAAGGTCAGGGTTCCCATGGATCCTTAAAGAGTCTTAAAGTGTCTTAAATTCAGTTTTCCAAAATGTAAGGTCATAAAAAGTCTTAAATATCTTAAATGATACAACAAAATTCTTAATTTTTATTTAAAGAGGTCTTTAATAAAGAATAAATAAAATACAATAAATAGCCAAATAAACATCAGTACTGTATGTTTAGTATCAGTCAAATACTGACCATTAAAATAAAGAATAAATAAAAATAAAATAAATTGCTAAATAAACATCAGTACTGTTTAGTATCAGTCATATGCTGACTATATTAATACTGCCTAGTCGAGATAACTTTTAAATATTACATTTTATAAATGACACGACTGGAATTGTTCAGTTGAAGGGGGTACCAAACTGTGAATCCTAAACAAAACAGTTTGGTGAATACATGTTTACACATTAGCTTCCACTCAGCTGACAACAATGAATGTAGCTACATGATTAGCTAGTTAGCTATGAACTCGTTGTCACGGAGAGTAAAAGACAGATGTTGTTTATTTTACTTTCCAGCATTGTCTCTCACCAACTAGGTAATAACACAGCATGAAATCAACACTCAGCAGACACAATCCACCACCGCACCATTGTCTGTTGAGCTGTAAAAAGATGCTCTGATGTCTACCTTTCAAACTGCTACATTACTGACTGCACTGACAAACTATAGCTGGCTAACAGCAAACAGACATGAGTGACATGGTTGTCAGGGACAAAGTTAACGTTATATTAGTAATATTGAAAAGGGAAAATTATGGGGTCATTGTTTAAGTTTCCAGTATGTATTTAACAGACTAGTTAACAACTTACCATGATGACACCGCTGAACTCTGCCCTGTCTGCAGAGCCACCATCAGCTCAGAGTCAGCTCTGTAAAAAATGGAGTCAGAGCACGCTCAGCTGGACAAACTACGCTATGACACCAATTCATTAGCATTGTTTTCTGCGTTATATGTTCTGAAAAACAGTTTTCATATCGGTAAAATATACAGCGATACCGATATATCGGTGAAAGGCTAATATAATATCGGCCGACTGATATATCGGTCAGGCACTAATATATATATATATATATATATATATATATATATATATATATATATATATATATATATATATATATATATATATATATATATATATATAATAAAAAATATTCAGGTAATTAAAATGCATTACATTCTTGTGGCAGAAGAGTTAAGCATTGATAAGACAATACAAAAAGCGGCTTTAGAATACAATGTATTGTTTATTACCATATTATTGAACATAAGCCAATCATTGGTATACAGTTCACAGCAATCCATTTTGCAAGTGAATTTGTCAATTAGTTCGAGATTTATTATGAGGGCTTGTTTAAGAACCCGTCAATGTACACCTGCGTCATACAGATGCTTGTGTAGTGTCTCGAGTGTGTTGCATCATAAACATACCATTTTTAGGTCGCTGTGTCAAGTTAAATATAGTTTAATACTCTCACATCTTGAGATCCCATAGTTCGTATTTGCGCTCCAAGTGTTTTGAACGCAAGAACGTAATGCATGTTCGTGTTGTGTTGTCTGCTGAAGGGTTGTTTTGTTCTCTGTATAAACTGTGCATTGCCCATACAGCTGAAGTTTCGCTTACTGCCCACTGGAGTAAACAGGTGGTACTACAAGCTTGCATTTCTCAGGAATCTTCCTTATTACGGTCCGTAATTTTTAATAAAAATTAATCGCACTGAATTAACACATTAAATCGACAGCCCCTACTAAGAACATTTAAAATAGGCTACCAATTTAAAAAACTATTGGCAGACTAACTGGCTTTCTTTCAACACATTATCAAATCAGCACAATTCAATATCGGTCAACTTCTAATTTGTATTTATTTATATAATGGGTATGTGCCCCTGCCTGTTTAAGTAAGAGTCTGTTATACATGATTTATTTTGAGATTGTGTGGGTTTGTATTTGTATGGGGATACGGTATTAATTTGATTTGTTCAGGTCTTGAAAAAGGTCTTAAGACTTCAGTTTGATTTTAAAAACTGCAGCAACCCTGAATGTACAAATGCACCACAGGGGGAAGTTGTCAACAGAGTGTAAATGTAAAATAAATGTAAATCTATTAAACCCAGACATTCAAAAATAATAGAATAAAATAAGAAAACTGCAAAATACTTAGCCAGTGTAGGTATTCATTTGATCTAAACCTAGTCTATCTAGAAAGTTATCTAGAAATCAATATCAAGTTTATCTAGAAAGTACTCATTGTATATCAAACAATTTGTGTAAATTCATAAACCCCTGCATATAGAGACGCGCTGTCTAGCGGTTCACGCTGAGCAGCGTAGCAATATGAAATAATTTATCTTTACAATTCAACTCGCAAAGTTTGTCAAAATGATCGCTTGCCAAATGTTGGCTATAGATGCAGTACTCTTGAAACACGTCACCGAACAAAGCAATAACTAGTGATCTATCTGAACCATCATGGTATAAGGAGCAGTGGATGTTTGATTCTCCCATACATATCCTATCCATATGATTCTAAATGTAGCACCTGTAACTGTCAGGTAACTGACGCTTTTTTATGGGTAAAAAGAAAGGAGACCGTTCATCAACATGCAGATGTCGAGGCCAGTTATGGTCTTAAGCTGGTGCATATATGCATGATGGATGAAACTGAGCTACAATCACACTGTGTACAATCGTACTGGGAATATTACCGCTGTCTATATCATTCTGCGTGTTGTTAACCTGTTATGTTCATTTGGAGCACGCCACACATGTGCAGCTGATCAGATCGGGTCCGGCATTAAGACAAGCGATTTTCATCGTATCTAACTATAAAAAGCTAGTTTTCTTGGCACAATTTTTTTTAACTTGTATCTGGACTTTTTTTTAACTTTAGTGTGACGCTCACATGTTGCACCGCTCTGAGGGCAGCGAGCACATCAACAGCATGCACGTGCTATGACTGTGTTTCAACAGAACCACACCATTCACTAATGCACTGTGCATGCATACTATATATTCACTTATTAAACTCAATCTTTTGCAATTCACAGAGCTATCGCATGTCTTCACGTGGCTTTGAATAAAATGCACGAGTCATATGGACTACTTTACTGGTGCTTTTATGGTTCTTTTATGTCATTTTGGAGCTTGACAGTAACGAACACGACTAACACACAGGATCATATTTGGATCGGGCTCATTGGAACGATACCTGCTCCGTCTAAAAACGTAAGTAGCGGAGCCTATACCGGTCCAGGTATCAGATTGGTGCATCCCTATTCTGTATACTAACAGGTCAAAAGTCTGTTTTTGACATGCTGAACTTCTGATTCAATAGCTGTGATTACTAATCTTTCATGTGCTTATCACCTTTATAAAATTAGATTTTTGAAGTACTGTCATCAGAAGCATTTTTGCCATTTACAGATGTCAGAGAGCCTGTGGAGAGGGTGGAGTCTTGGGCGTTGTTTTCCTCCATGCTTTCAGTAAGCACAGGATACAAAACAGAATATATGCCAGTTTATATTAGTACGTTATTCTGGGAGCATTAGCTATCAAGTTTTATGATTCAAATTGAGAATCATTTTACTTAACTTTGAGGAACAGATGCAAATGTTGTCTTAAAGGTGAAGTGTGTCATTTCTTCGCCACTAGAGTCACCAAACAGTATTTCTTAAAGAGTTGCACTTTTTAAACAGGTTTTTCGAACACTCCCCCCATCTGCCATTGGTTGAAAACACCGGTAGTTCCACCCCAAATTAACCCCATTGGTTGAGCCATTGTGCAATGTTCTGATTGTGCCACAAAGTCACAGTGTTTTCACTTTTAGGTGGAATTATCCAACAAATGGCTTACAGTTGAATCTGTAACATCAAAAAACACAAATAAATTACATAAGCTTTGAAACTGCACTGTTTTGGATGACCACTGTGTGTGTGGACTTGCTGTGTGGCTCAGTCTGAGTGCTAAATACTGACCTCAGCTTGGCCACATCCTGCCCTGTGTGTGATGTGGCTAGACCAGAGCATTCTCTGGGAAACCCTGACATAAGACTGCAGGCAGTCCACCATACCATTTCCCCCTGGCCCTGAGTTACTGAAAGTTATCCTTTATCCCTGATTTTAGTACTTGCATATTTCCTTGTCATATTGTGGGAGTGATCAGAGATGAACATAAATAGACAAGGATTGCTATCTCTTGCCTCCGGATATGACTCTCATTCTGTATCAGGTTAATAACAATCCCAGATATCATCTATCCGCTTTTTCCGTTTCACTGGTTACTCACCTGTACCTTCCCTCTCTGTCTATACTGTATCTCTCATGTCTAAATTAATGCCACTACTAGCGATTATTTCAGTAAATGGATATTGATTTTTCTGACCACTAATGAAATCTGAAGTGATACAGAAACTATTCGTTTAAATAAGCTTTTCTGAAACCTTCATGTTATTTATAGCCTTCTAAACTTATCAGAAGAATATTGCATCTTTCTGAAGTTTTATTAGCTTCTATAACATAATTTACAAAAGCAGAATCCTCATTTCTAAGAAACATTATTAAAATTAAAGATTTGTTCAGAAAGGGTTAGTTGTGTCCCCTGTTACTGGTTATAAAGGGTCAGAAATTAATGTTTAGTTTATAGCTTCTAAGGTGCTAATCTGTCCTTCCATTTCACTGCTTTGTTTTAGTTCTCTCCAAGCAAGTACCAATTTGTGGTGTTATGTGATCAAATGATCAATAAAAATTCACATTTCTAATGACTAGACAATTGCAGGTAAGCCAGAAGATGAACATTTTTGTTATATTAATAGACCGATATACTACGCAGACCAATTTCTCAGCCGATGTTTCGCCATTTTGTGATGATCACCATCAGTTTTCAAATTTTGTCATCAGCACGCGGTACACTTTGCGTCTTTGCACATTGCACAAGCCTGTATATGGGCTCTCGGTCAAAACAGGACACTTTGAAAGCGAGAAGGAACACCATGCGTAAAACTGTAGTATATCTTTGCCTTATTGACTCTTTTTGTGACTCTTCATGTCATTTCCAAAATCTACACACAAATTTGTCAATGTATAATGCACATTCTGGTTTTGAATATTTTCTGTGAATTTTGAATAAATATTGCATACATTTTATTATTGAATTGTCAAACATTTGCATGTCTCATATGCCCTGCTCTCTAGAGATTATTGACATCAGCGATTGAAATATCAGCCCATGCCAATCGGCCCATATACGTAAACCACTAGACAAGTTAGTTAATTTGTTAATTAGTCAACAAAATTAATCAGAGCTCATCTCGCCTCGTGTTTTGTCTCAAAATGAATTCAGCAGTCTATGTGTTTTCCCAAACATTGAGCGTTTTTGGTGTGTCTTGCTGTCCCCCTTATCCATGTTCACTACGTGTTCTGTTCCACATTTACTGTTAAGCACCAGAGAATGAAAATTCTTCCTCGGCTATTTTGCAGTAAAGTACTTGGAGTAAACTTTCAAGCCCTGAATTAGCTTTGCTGCCAGATTGATCTCATAGTGAAATCAGAAACAGTAGGTTGACTTTTCATTAGCTAAAATCTGTCAGTGATTTCAAAATTCTGAACACTGCTCCAAGTGGCCAAAGTGGTAAGTGTTGTTTGGTGTAAGGGCATGTGTGAGCTCCATTTTCGCGGTGAAGTGTCCACGGAGGGGTGCCAAAAGCAAGTTATAAAGTGAGTTGTTATCAGTTGTACAGGATGTAATAAAGCGAAGAGGAATGCATATTTCATAAACTTTACCACCCATCCCAAACCCCTTACCTAAACCTAACCATCAGTGGAGTAAAAAAGTAATGCTAGGGGGGGAAATTGCAACCTCATAATCGCACTTGTCACTGATTATGCAAACGTGATTACTGCCTGGTTTCAATGCGGGATGCAAACCCAGGGGCTCCCATGCTGTTGGTGCAATGCGCTTCCAGTTGTGTAACAAGGATAGGTAAACCTGTAGGAGCTGATGCAAAAATGTCTCATGGGAGATGGTGCTTGTCAGTGAGTCAGCATAATGTGGCTGATCCTAGGGAATTGCAGCTGTCCGAAACAGCATGCCGACTTCCTGTGTGGAAATATTTGCAGTGCACAGGAAGTTGCAGGAGTGGTGAGCCTTGTGCATTGTGGAATGCCATCAGCGGCTGCAGTGTCATCTTGCTGTTCCAGTTTGAGTGAGATGAAGAGGAGCATTGAGCTTATTCCTGTCACACTGCATACTTCTCTAGGGCGCAGACCAGAGTATTAATAAACTATGAATGGGGACAGACAGATACCCATTATCTCTCCTTAGGAAGTGCCTTCCAGCTGCGGGAAGGACCTCCATTGCCACGTCTCCAGTCATCTCACTGGGCATTGCAGTTGTAGCCAGTCTTCACTGATCTGGGGCCAGCTTACGAACTCATAACCTCACCTTTCAGGAGAGAAAATGAAAAACTGATCCCACTTCAACACAAAGAGTATATTAACTTCATGGTTAGCTGTTAGTTTCTCAGACTTTTGGTTTCCATAGGAATCGAGATAGTAAAGTGCACCTGTTCACTGCCTAACAGGTTGATTATTCACATGCGTGTACTATTTTTTGTGATGGTTTTGCAATACTGTAAAGGATGTAGAAAAGAGAAGCATGGCAGTCTTGTGACTTTTGGCTTTTTTTTTAGATGTCCTCCTCAGGCTTAAAGCAGAGAGAGAGGATTAGAAAAAAAAAGAGATAGTATGTTGTAGTCTAGCTGTATTTAAAGTAGGAGTGGGTAAAAATATTGTTTTTCCGATTAATTGCGATCTTCATTTGAACTATCTCAATATCGATTCTTAAATCCCAAGATCAATCTTTCACTCAAAGTAAAAGTTGTTCTGAGTATTTGTCCAAGATGAAATCCACGCATCCCATTTGTCATTAAATATGGTCTCCTTTAATACCCTTTCTTTACAGTCAGTTGTTGATTAAAAACAACTTTAAAAAACATTTAACTCTAATCATGCATCGCACAGATGAGGTAAAGCCATTACTCACGCTAGTGCAATCTTTGATTCTTAAGGGGAATGACAACGAGGCTGTGAGGGATAGACTCACCATCTCTTCAATGGCACGAATGGTATAAAGCAGTGTAAAGCTCCTAGATCACATCAGATTTTCCATGTTGTCTGGAATTCTTTGTGTACTGAATGTTCTTGGACAGATATTTTATCAATGTTTTGTCGGTGGAACGATCCAAAAACACTTCAAACTGCAGTATAGCCCATTGAAGAGACTGTAAGTCTATCCCTCACAGCCTTGTTGTCATTCCCATTAAAAATCAAAGATGGCGCTAGCGTGAATGAGATCTGTTATTACTATTGAATCGGGAAATCTGTATTAAATTTAAAGCATGACTCCTCTGGTATGTGTTTAGAACTGAACAATTTATCACAGTCATTACAAGTTAGAGGAACCGCACATGACAATACACAACTGCATGTTTAGAGATATTTTTTAATTATTTATCAAGGAGTGAAATGAAAAATGTTTGTCGTTTTTTAGCATTTGTATGATTGAATTCCTGTTGCTTCTTGAAAACACTGCACACCATAACACTGTCCTGAAACGATCCTGTTTTCATGTACTTTCTAACTAAAATGACTTTGCAAATTTATTTTTTCCTTCCTCATTTCGAAATCATTTCAACAATTTTCTGTTGTTGGTGTTTAAATGTGGTTTATTGTGATAGTGTAAAAGTTTTTATCGCATAATGGTTGTTCAACGCTAAGCGTTCGTGTCAGAACCAAAGTATACTTTGGGCTTAAGCAGACAGAAAAAAAAATCTTGTATCTCAAAATATAATATCTGTGTGATGTCTGCTGCTGTGTGTTATAGGCCTATCATTAATATTTATCAAACAGAAATATTGAAAATAAAAAGAGAAAAGCACTAACTGTTCTTGGCTGAGTAACTTCAGAAGCTTTAAGCCAAATGCATTTCATTGACAGGTCTGACTCTCAGTCAAACTCCAGCTGCATTGCATCAGTATTAATGTTATATCTAATAAACACACACAGTAAAGATTTTCAATAATTTAATTAGGTTTTTAAAAAAACATTTTTTTATGTTTTTAGATTACAATTTTTTAAATGGTTAATTGTTGCTGTTAGTGAAAACCTAAAGCACTGGTTACTATGTTTCAGTTTTATTACTGGCTCTTGAATAATTACTTTAAAAACTAAAAGCAATGTTTACTTAAGAAATACTTGAAGGTTGTATTGTTTTAAAATAATTTGTTAATATTTCTATTAAGGCTGAAACGATCAGTTGACGTTATCGACAACATCGACAACAAAACATTGTGTACAAAAACGTTCGTTGTCCAGTAGTCGTTTCATCTCATTTAACGTAACATGAGATCATAAGAAACTCTAATGATGGCGCGAGAGGAGCACTTCAGCTTGCGCCTGATTGAGGAGAGGAAGACGGCAACTCACAGATGCACTCCAAACTTTCCAAACAGCTTCAGGTGATGTAGATCACAAAGTATGAGAGATTTATACAAATATGCAAAATAAGTAAATTAGGGATGCACCGATACCACATTTTCTCTTCCGATTCCAATATCGGAAATCTCAGTATCGGCCGATACTGATCCCAAGCCGATACCAGTGTTGTTTTTTTTGCATAATCAGTTTAGAATATCTTTACATTATTGTGTGGAACTAATTGGGAGTACTCTTTTAATATGTAAAGAAACACAAACCTCGGGGGGCCTGGGTAGCTCAGTTGTGAAAGACGCTGGCTACCACCCCTGGAGTTCGCTAGTTCGAATCCCAGGGTGTGCTGAGTGACTCCAGCCAGGTCTCCTAAGCAACCAAATTGGCCCGGTTGCTAGGGAGGGTAGAGTCACATGGGGTAACCTCCTCGTGGTCGCTATAATGTGGTTCGTTCTCGGTGGGGCGCGTGGTGAGTTAAGCGTGGATGCCGCGGTGGATGGCGTGAAGCCTCCATACACACTCTGTCTCCATGGCAACGCGCTCAACAAGCCACGTGATAAGATGCGCGGGTTGACGGTCTCAGAGGCAGAGGCAACTGGGATTCGTCCTCTGCCACCCGGATTGAGGCAAAAGCACTACGCCACCACGAGGACATAAAAGCACATTGGCAATTGGGCATTCCAAATTAGGGAGAAAAGAAAAAAAAGAAAAGAAACACAAACCTCTAATTACACATTATTTCAATATAAATGCAGATTTGCCAACCTGTACGCATTTTGCGTAGCAGGTACGCATTTTGACATCAAAGTACGCTGGTACGATTTGTCACTCTTAACTACGCAAAAAGCTGGTGATGCCTTTGTGTTCAATTGTGTACGTGCAGTACTCAAGTCTTGCAGCAAGAGGCAGCTGCGTCTAGTGTGCCGAAAAGCAAAAGAAGAAGAGTTCGACCAATCATAGCACTGGGTTCATTCCCCCAAATAACAAGCAGGGATGATTGACAAATACGTAATGTCAATCATTTCAAGAGCAATTCGACAGCAACACGAAATAGGTTTTATCCCTCTCGTTCCCCCTCCTCACGCCGTCTGGCTGGTTCCTCAAGTGAGGACGGTGCTTTTAACTCCTTTGCAAAGGTAAACGGGCTGGGGTGGATGTGGAAAGTTGAAATTGTGAACTGAGTTAACGCATACCTGCCAACCTTGGGAAAATATTTAACGTTAGTAACGTTAGCCTAACATTATGTAATTTGCAAGCTAGCTTGCTTGTTCACCAGGCATTTAAGTTGGCAAAGTAACGTTAAGTTATATGGTCAGCGTGTCACAGATTGTTAAACGTGACTTTTCATAGTACCGTATTCATAATTATTATTGCAAGCACCCATCACCATAATGAGGAGCAGATCATGGCAGGATGAAAAAAAAAGGGAGTGCACGTGCTGCATAAATAACATTACTTAGAAATTTGCAGGGAGGTGTGTGTGTTTGTGTGCCTTGCAGTTAAAATAAAAATGACATCAGATTAGGAGGAACAAGCAGGGAGAGAGAGAGAAGCAGACCTAAAAAGAAGTGAGTCTATGCCCCCCAGAAGTTCCTCACAAAGTATCAGGAGCAATGGCTGTGCCTCCGCCCCTCAAAACTGCCAAATCATGCATTTTGCACATTGTGCAATTACGATTTTTATGTTAGCCACCAAGGAGCTTCAGGTAATAATGTAGCTAAACCTCTAGTTTCAAAGGCTTATGTTCCTAGATAATTTTTTATTGAATAGGCTAAATATTTTTCATTAGGCCTATATGATGTGTGCCTATATAAGCGGATTCAGTTATTTAATTATTAAATAAAATGGAAATCCTGAACAGAAACTTGGGTTTTATTCATAATTGACAGTGTTTTACATCACAACATAAGTTTGTTAATACTTGAAAATGAAATCATGTTACAATATACAAAATAAATTATTTCCATTTTTATTAAATAATTGAATGCAATTCACTAATGGTTATCAGTTTGTATAAGCACACATATCATACAATGAAATATTAATCATGAAAAAAATTACTTTAAACAGGTGTACTGAAACTTTTGACTTTCACTGTATATTATAATATAGCCCAGTGCAGTGCAAGTGAGTAAAAGATTAAAAGAGTTCTTCTCAGGCATATATGATTATATTGTTTTCTTCATAGTCAATTTACATGTTGAATAACTTGATATGGCGGTGAGTGGGGAATGACCGTGTACAAAGCGAAGTGGTGCAAAAGCATGTGAACTAAGCATTAAACTATTGTGGTACTCAAAATATTTTCCTAAGGTTGGCAGGTCTGTAAATGTATAGCTTATTAAGAAACACTTTATTATTAACTAGTATACTGGATAATGTAGCAGCAAAATTAATAGTAATTCCAGTCTTCAGGTCTTCAGTAGAAAAGAAATCAGTGTTTTATTTTTGCCTTTTTCTTATTCTTTTTTTTTTTTCTTCTTTTTTTTTTTTTTTTTTTTGAAACGTTTCAACTTGCATCTGGACTTTAAAGGATTCAGATCTCTTTTTTGTTTAATTTAGTTGTAAGACATCAGTCCACTTTTCATTCGCATAGTTATTTTTTGGAACCCATTCAACTTAAATATTGTTATAAATTGTAAACAAATACTAATGATGACAACAATAATAATATTAATAATAAATTGTTATTAATATTATTATTATTATTGACTTTTAAATACAACAGTAATATATTTAAATCGTGCATTTTTTTAAACCCTCACGCTTTTATTTTGACATTCTAATTTCTCCAGGAAGTCCTGTATCTGTCTGTTTGTAGGCATATTCACAGCAGTATAATTCACTTCTTATTCAAATTCTGGTAAAATGCACCTCCGGTGCTATTCTAAATGCATATTATAAGTGAACCGAACTATTGAGCATCAACATCTGAGATGCTGTTCTTGAGTAGCAATCAAATATTGCGCACTGCTGTGAAGGCTAAAAATAGTCACGAGTGCATCACCAGCCTGTGCGTGAGTTTGTGTCAGAGCAGCACCATTCACTAATGTGCTGGCACTGCACATACTATATATTTACTTATTAAACACAACCTTTTGTGATTCACAGAGCTATCGCATGTCTTCAAGTGGCTTTGAATAAAATGCACGAGTAATTTGAACTTCTTTAATGGTGTTTTTATGGTTCTTTTATGTAATTATTGGAGCTTGACAGTAGCAAACATTACTAACACATCGTCGGACCGATACCCGATCCGTCTAAAAGCATCAGTATCGGAGCCGATACCGATCCAGTTATTGGATTGGTGCATCCCTAAAATAAATACAGAAGCACTCTTGTTGTGAAATGAAGCGGAGTCGGAATTGCCATTCCGCTTAAGCAAAACTTGCTTGTTGAAAGTCTTTAAAGGAAACACCCCAGCATTATATATTTAATGCATCATTTATTAAAGATCAAATAATAAGGCATGTCATGTAAATAACTATAAACTCCAAAACTGGCATTTGTCTGCGCGGTCAGCGCTGCTTCAATGAGTCGTGTGAAGAGACCCGATCTAAGGGGGAGAGAGATTGAAACTGCACCCGGCTGACGCACACTCTGGGGCGGGCACGCTTGTCCCTCGCACGCACACTCGCTGCAGCTAGATTATTATGTGATGGCTCGCGAGGTATTGAATTATAATATACAGTATGTGTCACTGTGTGTTTCTTATCATAAAGAAAATAGGCAGCTTTATTAAAAGGAGAGAATTTGGTAATTTATTTAATCCAGAGAATGTTACCGACATGCTACAATAGTAAGATAATATAAATAATTTATATAGACTTGGGCTAATGGTATTGTTCCAGCAAAGCACATTGTAGCTTTAATCCTATGCTGCGTTCCATTTGTCTCGGAAGTCGGAGCTCAGGACTCGGATCGACGTCATATCCGTAAAAAAAAAAAAAAAAAAGAAATCCGAGTTGGATGCGTTCCTTTACACACAACACGACAAGTCGGAAAAAAAGATGGACACCTCCAGGAACGACTAGTATTGTGAATTTATAGGATTCCCACGTGTCCGGAATTTTGCAATGCAGTTTTCCAGTCATGGAGAAGTCATGGAAAATTAGAAAAATACCTAAATGTCCTGGAAAATATTTATTTTTCCTGGAAAATATTTCAGTAAAATAAAGTGGTTTGACTGTGTTGCTAGCAAGGTTTCCGTTACATGTACAAAAACATGGTAACGATCGGGACTCGAAAAAGGAGTCAAATACACAAATTTGTGTCATTTGTTACTGCTGGCGGCTGCGAATTGTGAAACAGCATCAAGGGTTAAGGGCAATGACACCCTCATGATTGATTACAGCAGCAGCCAATCATGTGCTTGGCAGTCGTGGTCCAACCAAGGCAGATCGCTTGATTGGTTACAGCTACAGCCAATTACGTGCTTGGCTACAGCAGCACGCGCACAGTGAGTAGCGGCACTCGTGGAACTTCTCATTCATAAACAAACTGAATGACCTGGTAGTGGTACATTTACTGAATGAGAGGGGCATGTTGTTCGTTCACTTCAGCATCGGCATGTGAGTCTACCTTGTTCATCACAGAGAGAAAAGGGCAGAAGAGCTATTAATGTGTGAAAGTGAATGGTTTTTATACATGTTGAGTGGCTTTCACATGACTCGTGTCAGCGCTGACAAATACATTGAAGTCTATGAAGTGACGCTCAACCTCGGCTCCAACGTCACACCAAAGTATTTTTCAAACACATTTTGCCTCACAAATTGTCTTTCAGAGTACAAAGCTACAATAAATATTTTAAAACTCCAAATTTATGAAGAGATATTGAATGTCTCAAAATGTATTTTAATTAATTATTACCTTATCTTTTTCCGAGTATCCAGAGACCCCAGTTATTGAACTACACAAATTACATTCACCAAAAAACATAAAACAACTAAGACATAAACATAAGTGACTCTCTTTATTTTCTGCAATTAAAGCACTTGCCATTTTTTTTCTCTACCAAATACATGTTTTCAATGTTTATTGTGCGCACCTCCCGCTTTCTTGCGTGGTAAACTCGTAAATTCGCCCCTCCATGACGCCTACTGCAACGCTTGTCACGTGGAGGGCAAAGTGTTGAGCGGAGCATTGACTCCTCGACTCAACTCATGTGAAATGTGCTTTACAATGTCGAAAGGACATTATTGAAACTTAAAATTTTTATTATTAGGCTATTATTGTTGTCTTTTCTGATAAAAGTCATGCTCAGCAGTTTAGGAAAATGATACAGTAGATCTGCTTTGTTCTAATAATGCTTAAACATTCTAGTCAGTAGATCTGACATGCACATTTTAATAAAGGAGAAGGTAAGGACATTTTTGATACTCATTATTATTATTACACTATTATTGTTGTCTTTTTGAATGAAAAGTCATGATCAGCAGTTCACAAACTGAAAGAAAACTATAGATCTACTTTGTTCTTATAATGCTTAAATACTATAAAGTCTCTTGGCAGATTTAGCACATAATACACTAATTTTTCACCACCTAGTGGCATCTCCAGAAGTAGTCACAATAGTGAAACAGAAGCAAGCCACACCAAAATACCCTTGTTTTGCAGCTAATTCTGCACAATTGTGCAGATAATTTTCTATACTTGCATCCTTAAAATAGCTTAAGTTGTTGCTTTAAGCTTATTCTTTAAAAAATAATACTGGAAAACATGTCCGTGGATCAGTGATGGTCTCAACTTTTTTGACCCTCATGAGTTTGCATCCCTGTGAGTTATAAACTTTAGACAACGATGACAGTCAGACCAATGATTTAAAAAAAATTATTTATTCACACTGGGTTGGTAGCATGGTGATTCGTCCTTCATACATCGGGATGTGAATTAATTTTCTATAATTCAATGATCGGAGTCAGCTTATACCGCTGTTACCACACATAGTATTTGGAAAACTCGGAATCTAGTCATATAAATGGCATTAGCAATAAAATGCAGAATGTCATGGAATATGACCTGTGTGGACAAATTAATGTTTGAATATACAATTAATCAAATAAAAATTGTGATATGTCCTGTTTGATAATTAAACTTAAAGTCTCTGATTTAATTGAATGAATAAATAATCTGCAAGTGATGCATGCTTCAAAATGAATGTGTAGAGACGGCCGCTCTTTCACCTCATCATGATCACCATGCACGCTCTTGTGTGTGTGAGATGACAGAGAGCACTCTGAAGTGCACAGCACATACAGACTATGTTGTTATTTAATTAAATCACAGCTTTATGGGTATTAATAATTTACACTGGGCCATGGAGCAAAGTGCTTATCTGGATTTGAGAAACTACCACCAAAAAAACACAGAACCGCAAAAATAAAAGCTCAATTTAAATGGACGCATAAATCTTCTGCATGGATATTTATGATATCTAAAAGCATACTGAAATAACTTGACAGTGGAGTGGTAGTTAGCTGCAAATTTTGCCACAGAGTGAACACGGAGCAGGGTTTCTCTTATCAGTGAGTGGGGAGGGAGTGGGAAGTGGGAAATGGATACCCGGAATGAAGATGTAGCGGAGTTATTTGTGCACGGAGGGGAAATTGTTACCACTCCACTTACATACTCTGCTCCTGAACGGCCTATAGTAATCGCATTGCAATGAGCTAAAGCTATATTACATACCATTAAAGTAATATTAAATATCACAATTTATACAAGTGATATACATATGTAGCAATCTCAGTTATAACCTGTAGAATTTACAGCACATTTATTTCAACAAGAACTGTAAAGGCCAAGAAATAAATAATTGTTCTGAGACTGTTTTAACAAGAACTATTTGTGCAAGACATCAACATGCAACCTATGCAGTAGTGCATTTTCATGTTAAGAAAAGTGTCTTTTGCTTCACTGAGGTGCAATATAATGCAATTGAGATTTAATTCTCCACATAGGATGCAGCTATTCTGGACACGCCCAAGTTACTGTTTTGGTTTGTCTGGAGACCTGCCGGTAGCTGTCCTTTAGGAACAAGTCTCTAGTGCTTTTGAGCAGTTTGGAATTTGAGACAGGCCATTTGCTCACTAAAAAATTTATGTTGTCATATTTCAAAGGAAAACCCCTATTATGGGTGTCATCTTTTAGAGGTGTGTCATTTCCTCTAATACTCATTACAGTGCTTTTAAGATAATGACCTGGGCTGACTCATCAGTCCTAAAAAAAAAAAAAAAAAAACTGGATGGGTATGCATATTTAACTAATTCAACAAAAATAAAATTATGTAATAGCCTGGCACATTTCAGAAATACTGTTTGCTTTCCATGATCTGTTAGGTGAGGGTGTGGTGCTCTCGAGCCAAATGATGGATCTGGCTGGCAATCAGACAGACGGCAAAGGAAGGAAGGAAGCAATGTGTTCCCTCGGGTTTACGACTTTTCTGCCAACTCTAGAAAAGGAGATGGGAACAGATAGACTGACGAATAATGTATAGACTGAGGCAGGAAAGACAAGACCATCTGTCCCTCCCAAATAGGGCTGGGATATTTTGTAGGACCATTTGTCTTAACGCTCTCATGCTCATGATTCACAAGAGATCACCATTCTGACTCTAATTTTTAGACACCAAATGGCCAAACAAAAATCATTGTCATATTCACAAAGTTGCCTAATTTAAATTCACTAGCAAATCATCACAAATATAGCCCTATTCCAAACTGAGGGATTTTCTGTGACCACAGCCAATATGTCAAATTTGTCCTCCACCTGTAGAATGCTCACGCATGTGCATGCTCAGCTTTTAAACAAATTATGTTTGACAACGAGCTTCCAGAATATTTGTGTTTTTGGCAAAAGAATAGCGGGCCTGTGGACACAGCGGCTGCTGTCAGTGGCGAGGCTGATTTGATTAAATTGTCAAAGATGGATGTGACTGTGCTTGTAACTTCTTTGTATGGAAATGGTCTGCTGTTTGCATAACCTTACTGCAACTTTCCATAAGGATTAACGCTGAAGCTGCACAGTTTTACATGAAGTCATTCATAGCTTGAAACGAACTAAGGCAGCATGACAAACTGAAATGAAATCCCACAAACAAAGACTGAGTATGTGTTAAAGGGAACTAGTTTTTTATATTTTCTGAAAATGTGAGTGGTACTTGTCTGTGCAAAACTCATTGCCATGGTGTTGTGGGTGGTTGCCAGGATGTTGCTATGCAGTTACTAAGAGTGTTTTAGCATATTGCTAATGTCATCTTTGGGTGTTCTAGATTTTGTTGGGGGCTAGACGGAAAAAAATCTGATCACTAGGAAAAGTAATAGCACACCTCTCCTCAACAAGCTACATGTTTTGAGGTATCATTCATCATTCACTCTGTAGAACAAATGGTGCTTGATGAGTATCTGCTGGGGTTTCATATTTAGGGTTAGGGGTTAGTTCAGTCTCCAAAGCATGATCAGTAGTAATAGAAATAATACTAGCCTTAGCAAGCACCAGTAATGAGTTGGAAAAATATGGTGGTAAGGATCAAACCCCTAAAGTTTGGCATTACCTACAGGTTAAGTTGGTTGGCATGCTGGAAAACAAGGTTGTAATTGTGGGAACCTCAACAGAAATGGGTGTATAGATGTGGGAAAACAGAATGAGAGAGAGGGGCAAGATACCAGTGTGGTTAATTGAAGAGTTTATAATGCCCAAAGAATCCCCTTCAATTATACTTGTGTGTTGAAATGTCCTATAGTGCGTTGCTTGTTCAGAGATATTTAGTTGAAAAACAGTGACTTAAAGGGATAGTTCACCCAAAAATGCAAATCCTGCTCTTATTTTGCTCACCCTCATGTTGTTCCAACCCTGTATGACTTTCTTTATTCTGTGGAACACAATAGAGAGGTTAGGCGATATATAGTCTCGGTCTCCATTCACTTTAAATTGCATCTTTCCATACAATGAAAGTGAATGGGGACCGAGGCTTGAAACATTATGCAAAATTTGCATTTGTGTTCTATGAAAGAAAAGAAGCAAAAGGGTAAATGATGATGAATTCCTTATTTTTATTATTATCTTTTTTTTAATAAGGGAAACTTTATGCTAAATCATTGTAATTTATCAGTTTACGAAGTTACGTAAATGTGGTGTAATTATTGGAATTCTCGAAGCAGCTCGAACTGACTCTTGATCCGTTAAAAGCTCTCTCGCAGCTGTGGGTGGATTACAGGGCGTGATCTGCTGATGTTTCGATGTCAGGGGTTGCTAAGAGGCCAGTGGAAGCTGATTTGCCCCTCCCGTAGAGCAGCAGCATCACGGATACTCATGCTTGATGAGTGTCAGACAGGCTGGATTATTTCAGGGTTATACCCTTCAGATTGGGACTGGGATTATCACAGTTTAGTCAGTGAGGCAACACTGAGATTACAGCATAGGTTGACTGCTGGCACTGGTCTTCAGATGGTGTGATTATATTTTTCACTTCCCACATCGAACCATCTGAAAATCACTCATTGAATCCATGGACCAAATCTGCAGGCAATCTGATGGATGAATAAAGATAAAGATTTAGGCCTGTCGTGATTATCAAATAATCGTCTGATCGCGGTTATTTGAGATAACCGTGATTATTGTGTGCTTCAAATTCCAATCACATTATAATGCACAAATAAGGGAATTTTAAGAAAATATACAGTATAAATGCCATGAATGGCACGTTTGTGTTTCGTTCAGTTAAACTCCAAACGTCACTGAACCGCACCAAAGATGTCAACCAGAGCAGCTCCTGTCCGCAAGAATGCATGATGCGCTCACCTTCAGCAAAGGCTCGCGGCAAACTTCTGTGAAATTTAAACAAACAAAAATAAACTTTGATAATGAACGCGTTATAGTGCTCCGGCTTCACTTTAAACAAGTGTGTAATGGCAAATGTTCCTGGTCATAGCGGGTTCATACACGCATGTCTAGTATCTGTTGCTATTTTCTAGGATGATACATGGTCATGCGTGCTGTATTTAGCTGGATCATGACAACGGTTGTAAAACAGAGGAAGTTGGATACTAACTTTTCCAAATTGGCAAGACACATACAGTATGCATCACTGGAGTGTTTTTTATTTTATTTTTCCATAGTGTTTCTTAAAAAAAAGTTTTCAGTGTTTTCTAGTTTTTTCGTTTGTTTTTCTGTATATATATATATATATATATATATATATATATATATATATATATATATATATATATATATATATATATATATATATTTTTTTTTTTTTTTTTTTTTTTTTTTTTTTAAGTTTTAGTATTTTAGGGCTGTCAAAGTTAATGACTTAACTGACATATACATTTTTACCTCTGCATTCGTTTCAGTTAACCAAAATGTTTTCATTTAGGCCATGTCCACACTGAAGGACCCTTAAGAATGAACAAGTTTTTGTGATTTAAAAAGCAAGACACAGAGCACTGAATAGAACAGAGGTCTCGAGACACATTTTTAACAGTAGCTTTAACAGTTCTTTTTAACTTCACACGATGTCTAAAAAATGTGGCGCTCCTGTAAAAAGGGAGATGCGGTGCAGCGCCCTATTCTTAAAAACTGAGCCAAACCCTGCCGCTAAGGTTGGGTTGCAGACCTCTATTGCATGTGTAGAATAACCAAATTGTGATTCTGGTATCCCAATACAGACACATGGTTAACTTGCCAGCATCCCTACTGTCAAGTTTAGGGGTTCTCACTCTTCTATGGAATAAGATCTTCTGTTTTATAATGTTGTTATAGCTTGATCTACCACACAATATATACATAGTTGGTAGTGAAATTTGATGATTCCCTATGCATATTTTGATACCACAATATATAATAATACTTTGCATTGTTTCAAGTTATTATTCAAGACAAGTCGACAGCCTGTAATCAAATAAGAACAAAGATACAAATGAATAAAAAATAAAAGCAATAAAAAGAAACAAATTAAGAACTTTTTTTAACAGCTTTAAAAAATTAACAGCAGTAGCCTGTCAAGTATTCAAGTAAACATTCAGAATTAAATGAAATGTAACATAAAACTACTAACTACTGGTCTTAAGTGTTTGATTATATTCTATTAATAATTTTTAAAGCTACTAAACCTATCCAATCAAGAGCAGTGAGTGGTTAATTTGTATTATTGTTGTTTGATTAATATTAACGACATACTTATCAGCGGCATGTATTAGGTTACATTTAAACTTCAAGTCTGACATTTTGATACCAATCCGCTGCTTTGTCCCACTGTTTACCTTCACTTTAGACATTACTGACTGTATTTACATTAATACCTTGCCAAGAAGACCTGTAGCAGCCAAAAATGTAATAACAACCGTTAATGTAATAACTGCCAATAACGTAATACATTTTCTTTTCTTAATGTAATAAAAGTCAATAATTTAATAACTTACCAATAATGTAATACAATTTCTGAACCAATAACATAATACATTTTGCCCATAATGTAATAAGTTCTTACATTATTGGCTAGCTATTACATTATTGGCTGAGTTAATAAAAAATAAAATAAAAAATGTATTACATTATTGGCAGTTATTACATTAACGGTAGTTATTACATTATTGGCTGAATAGTTAAGTGTATTTGACTATGGTGCGTATCCGCATTACCACGAGTGCTCTCGGAAAACGCGCATGTAAAGCGCACACATAAACCACCTGTCAGTCAAACGGTGTGTGGCTACAGACACAAAGAAATTAAAAGCTAATAATTTCTTTAATAATTTTGTTATTTGTGTCTTTTCTCTCTCTGTTCTCTTTCCCTTTTAACCTGTTATCGAGATCAACCAGTGGTTCTCTTGCGACTGACATAATGAGCATCCCTTGTCTAGTGCATGTTTACATTGGAAAACAATTTAAAAACGGCCTGACAGATGCAAAAAAAAAAATACACTTGGTGCCAGTTGTCCCTAATACATTTCATTTGAAAACCCTGATTTCCGTTTCCTAACGCCATTTGTTTTTCAAAGTAGGCAAACATAGCAAAATCAATGCGATTTCAAGCGAAAACGTATTTGTGTGGGAGTGGCCTTTGTATTTGTTTTAATTTCCGTTAACATTATAAACACTGCTTCTGAATAGACTGGAATTTCATCTAAGAATTTAATGATAAAATATGTGATTATAGATATGAAGGTTTACAACACTTCTCACTGAGTTTTAATTGTAGTTTCTCTCTTTTGCCATCTACAGGAGATCGTTGTGCGAATGAGTGAGTGATGCGGGTTTCGTTTCTGCAGGTAAGTGTGTGACACCTCACCCTACCTCCAACTGAACAGCCTTTCTCAAACTTTAGGTTTATTTGATCCTTGACAACCACGTCACTTGCTAAAAGCCGATCCCCATTACAGTGTATGTGCAACTCTGTTGACATGAGAAATAATGAAATGGTGCTAATTTATTATCCTGAAACATGTAATGGATTGTGTGTGTGTTGTTTCAGGGCAGTATGGGTGTCTATCCTCTGCTCCTGCTGCAAGTGGCCTTTGTGGCCCTCAGGATGGCCCAGGCGCTCCCTGACCTTTCAGGTAACAAACTCACACAAAAGTCATGGTTAATGTTCCGGTAATATTCTTTCTCCCATGAAACAACTAACTAATTATTAGGGATGGGCACAGGTGCCCTTGTACTTGAGTACTCAGAACCATGTGACCATAATGACAGATCATGAAAACACAATAATTTTGACTTTTCCAAAAAAAAAAAATAAATAAATAAAAAAATCTATTTCAAAATATTTTATTTATAATGTCATATTGTGCTGTACTTTAAAGCAATGTGGGGTGATAGAGCTTAAGTTTTATTTAACCTGGTATACCACTGACACCAGAGATTAAATGCAGGTATACTTGTTCTAAAAAGTTAGAGAATTCTAAAATCCAATAAGAGCCACCAAAAAACGTAAAGCATTTTAAGGTCCTCGTTGTTATCCTACAGATATAGCCTACTGTATATTGCCAAGATGATTGCTTAGGAATTGCCTTGAGGATGCACCATTTCCTTACTCACATAATTGCATTTTGAGCAAGCCTGTTCACTCGGCAGCCATCTTCTCAATGCCTTGAGAATGCCTTTCTTGTTATGCAAGGACCGCTCCTATCTACTTGAATGGGGAAAGACTGAAATCTCTGAAACTGTTTGGCAAGCTTTTCAGTATTATGTTTCAAACCGCCAATACAATGACAACATTTCTAGCATAACTTTTAACTCTTTAGCCTATGAAACCTGTGTTCAAAAGGTTTAAGACAACTTTTTGTTTTTTCGTAGTACCAACGGAAAGTATCAACTTTTGGCTGATTAATCGATGTGGCAATTTTGGCAGTTATATGCTTACAATGGACGTCTATGGAGCAAATGAACAACGATTCCATCATAGACTTCCATTGTAAGTTACCTGCCAATGACATTATCGACAGCATGCCCCCAATTTCAGTAATAGAAGACGTAATGCCTGACATGTAAACCTACCTTATTTGCAGTACCCATAGAGGTAAATTGGTGGCTATTGGTACTGCATTGACACAATAGCTAGTTAATCAGGTTTTTTCATCAGAGCTGTTGCAATATTGTGTATTTTAGTACAACTGGAATGCTGTGTTGAAAAATTAGGATCCAGAAAGTACATATACATATTTTGCAGTATCTTTTGTCTAAAAGCATTACAATCTCTCTCTCATTTGCAGTCCTGACCAACAAACCTACAGACCCTCCTCCCACGTCACCCTCTGTCATAGTCGCCCAGGAGCCCCCATCAATCATCCCAGCTGTGACACCGTCCCCTGAACTTGTTGCAACAACAAGCATCAATAACACTGAGGGCACAGTAGATGTTCCCACAGCCCCGCCTGTCATTCCTCCTCCAACTTTGCCCAGCCCAACCGATGCACCACCTGACCCTTCAACCCCATCTGCCATGTCCCCTTCCCTCAGCACCACCAAAACTGGGGATCGGGAGACTACACTTTTAACTACAGCCGAGACCACAACTTCAACCGCTCTCTCTTCCACTGAGGCATCTACAGAGCCTGAGACAGACACTCTGTTTGCCCCTACACATGCCTCCACAGCTGATGTCAGCAAACCTCCAGGTACTGTTTGTGTTTTTGTGCATTTTCAAGCTGATTGATCCCTTCTTTTAATCTAGTGCTTTCCAGCTGCTTGTAAGAACTACATTTTGGGGATGCATCAATGTATCGGCCACTAATATGTACAGTATCAGTCAGTTATTGACCAAATTGAAACCACCAGTATACCAGTAATAAGCATGAAAACTGCTATATAAAAAAATTGTTTATTTATAATTAATTACTTAGTTATTCCATTTTATAAAGTTTATAACAATTTTGGTAACACTTTACAATGAGGTTGTATGTGTTAATGTTAGTTAAACTCATTAGCTAAAATAAACAAACAATGATCAATAATGAATCTAATTAATCTTTATTAATGTTAATTTCATCATATAGTAATGCATTTTTAAAATGCGAAGTTGTATTATTTAGTTCATGCATTATGAACTAACAATGTACAATTGTATTTTTATAAGTTAACATGAACCATTAATAAATGGTTGGAAAAAAAAAACCATTGTTAGTCCATGATACCTAATGCTGAAACTGATATTAACTAATACAACCTCATTGTAAAGTTTTTCTATATACTGTATATTTTTTGCTTAATATAAAGTAATACCTACCTAAATAAATGAAATCCGAAAAAGTAAAGCATATCAAATATATGCATAATACGTATTTGTAATGGTCTATCGTAAAATGTAAAATGTGAGTTCTGTTGTTTAGAACTTAGAACAGAAGTGCAAAAATGTTTTAGAAGTGTAAAATAAATCATTTTCCCACATCAGTCATCATGTTAGCATATTATTTAACCTATATATATATATATATATATATATATATATATATATATATATATATATATAATTTTTTTATTAATATTATTATCATTATTATTTTATTTTTTTTATCTTGTATTTAAATTTCATTGTGGCCTGTCATGTGGCCATTTATTGAGAATTATTTCTTGTTCGAACAATAAAATAGCATTTGTAGTACCTCTATGTAAATTGTTTTTAGCATAATTCCTAATCAAAACAGTGATCTGATGACAAAATAAGGTAACTGGCAAAAATTGGTATTGGCATATAGTTTTTGGTTAAAATCAGTATCGGCCAAAAATGTTAAAGAGATACAGTAGTTTACCCAAAAATGAAATTTCTCTCTTCATTTACTCACCCTTATGCCATCCCAGATGTAAAATAATATTTTAGCTCTGTTGGTTCATACAGTGCAAGTAAATTGTGACCAGAACTTTGGAGGTCCAAAAAGGACATAAAGGCAGCATAAAAGAAATCCATAAGTCTCCAGTGGTTAAATCCATATCTTCAGAATCGATATGATAGGTGTGGGTGAGAAACAGATCAGTATTTAAGTCCTTTCTTACTGAAAATCTACACTACACCAAAATGTGGAAGTGATTTTCACTAGCCACCTACTGCTTGAGGCTGGTCAAAGGTGATGATTGATACTAAAAAAAAAGGGCTTCAATATTGATCTGTTTCTCACCCACACCTATTATATTTCTTCAGAAGACATGGAATAAACCACTGGATTACATTTATGCTGCCTTTATGTCCTTTTTGGAGTTCTGGTCAATATTCACTTGCATTGTGAGGACCAACAGAGCTGAGATATTCTTCTACAAATCTTAATTTGTGTTCTGCAAAAGAAAAAGTCATATACTTCTGGGATGGCATAAGGGTGAGTTAAGGATGAGAGAATTTTCATTTCTGGGAGAACTATCCCTTAAATATTTGTGCATTCCTACAACATTTGCACTTTCCAATATGTTCTCTTGTACATATCTGACATATTGCTGTTGTTATTTTTCTGTTTTCCTCATGTAATGAAGACGATGAGGGACAAGGTAAATTTTGGCTACCTATTTTTTCTCTTCAATATGTTCTAATGCAGAATCAAGCTGTTTTTCTAGTTACCATCCATTATTTAACAGTTATTTATACAGAGTTTTTTTATACACTACCAGTCAAAAATATGGACACACTTGGCTGCATTTGTGTCTCATGATCTTAAAGACTTTTAGATCAAAAGGCTTATGCTTAAATGCTTAAAATTAGATTTGTTGGCAGATAAAAATTGTGATGATTTTTATGATTTTTTTTTTTTTTTTTTTTTTTTTTTTTTTTTTTTACAAAACACAACAAACACTACATTTGAAAGAATTTTGTTTTAATGTCTCTTTTTGCCCTTTACAACAAGATGACACTGCAATCATAGCCGTGATGGTTGCCCTGTCCTCTCTCCTGGTGATTGTCTTCATCATCATCGTCCTGTACATGCTCAGGTCAGTTCCAGTATGCACAAAATTTCAGCTTCCCATTCAATAAATAAGTGCTCATAGTCTTGCAAGCCTTTCAATATATTGCATATCACAAAGAGCTCAGAGACAAAGTTATTTGTTACTAACAGTTTCAGTAGCGGTTCTAGCTTGTATGGCGCACTGGGCGAAACCCACTTAAGCACCTCTCCCCCCCAACAAAAGTTGTTGGCGGCAGGGGGTGGTGGAGTTCAGGGCGCCAACTTGTCTGTGTGATGCCAATCCCCCCCCACCCTCCCCGCAAGATGCCGCCACGGGCGGCTTACCATTTCGCCCATGCCTAAATCCGCCCCTGAGCAGTTTGAACATAGAAGGACACCAGCACACACACAATCATAAGAGAACAGACACAGAAAAAAAAACTGTTCAAGCCTACGCAGAGAGCTCCATTCATCAGGAAACCCACAATGACAGCAGGGGGCCAGAGGGCTGAATTGTCAAGTTACCATGGCAATGATTGGCTTTTTGTTCTGCTCGGTTGTGGCAGGTTTAAGAAGTACAAGCAGGCAGGGAGCCACTCCAATTCCTTCCGCCTGACCAATGGCAGAGCTGACGACACAGGTAGGAATAAGAAAATGTTTCTGTGCGTCTGTATATTCTTGTGAATATTTTTCTGCAAGGAACAGTTGACAGATAAATTTAAATTCTGTCATCACTTACTCATTTACATTAATTCCAAACCTGTATGACTAACTTTTCCTGTGTAGAACACAAAAGAAATTCTGAGTAATGTACTGGTCGCTCTTTTCCATTGAAATGAAATGAATGGGGACTGGAGCTTTTAGCGTATCATAAAATTGGTCTGTATGACAAGTTTTCTGAAGCTGTACGAGAGTTTTGTGAGATGAACAGACAAATATTTTAATCATTATTTACAAAACACCTGACATCCACCCTAACTCTCCTTGGCAAGTTTGTGAGAGAAGTAGAGATATCTGATTTGGGAACAAATCATTCTTTTAAATTAGATTGTACTGTGTCGCCCCCTACTGATAGTCCTATACACAGCATGGATAAAGGATAAAGTTATTTTTCCAATATTTTGTTGAAAAAAAAAAAAATCTCTGTTTTGTTTTAGGTATGGATTATACATTTTGATGCTCTGACCTTGTACTGTTGGATTATGTTTGTCTTTAATGTATATCTCTACATATATTTTCCTCCACTTCCATTCCTGCCTACTTTTACGCTCCTTATGCCTCCCTTCCTGCTCCATCTCGCAGAACTTCAGAGTGTGCCACTATTGGCTCGCTCCCCTAGTACCAACAGGAAGTACCCACCCCTTCCTGTCGACAAACTGGAGGAGGAAATGAACCGTCGAATGGCAGATGACAATAAATTATTCAGGGAAGAATTTAACGTAGGTGCACAAACATGCATGCACCCATACCACAGTGATTCAGGAATTGACAAATCAGGCCAGATTGTAAATTGCCATGATCTTTGGAGTAGTGTAGTTAGCCAAATTAAAAGTTTAAATATCCCATTGTATATATGCCAAATTTTCCAAAGAGTGCATGTTAGACATACTATATCACAGATTTGTATTCTTATATGGGAAAATGACATGAAATACTTTTAGGAAGTTGACATGTCCTGCAGTGTGACTTGCTAAACTCCCTTTTAAATTATTTTAAACAGCATTTAGCGAATTTATTAATTATTACGCATAAATATTATAGAGAGAAAGCATGAAATATTTGTACTTTTAATTTGCCACACCAAATGAACTAAAGAAGGTCAAAAATAGTTATTTAAAACTGTTGGAAACCAGAAGAGTGATGGTGACTAACCTAAAATATACTCTTTTACATTCATAGAAATTGTAACCTAAAATCTTAATGTTGATTCATAAAAAAAATGGAACATGTTTTATGCCAACTACCCATATTCGAGTCCATATATCTTTGTCATGTTCTCGTCCCAACCATGTGAGCTGTTTGACTGACTCTTTGTCTATTCTCTGCAGGCGTTGCCTGTGTGTCCCATTCAAGCCTCATGTGATGCTGCCTCGAAGGAGGAGAACAAGGAGAAGAACAGATATGTCAACATCCTGCCGTGTAAGGCTTTCCCTCCACTTATCTCCAAACCACACTGATAAAGCAGGCTTTTCTCAGAGTTTCTAGGCCTACAAATGAGTTTCGAATGTGAAAATAACAGTTTATAAATGTGACATTTTAGTTTATTTGTGAATTACATAGCTTTAAGTCCTCGTGTCTTAAATTACTTTCCTTTTTTCTTCTCTCTTTTACATATTTTAACACATTCTGTCTCAGATGATCATTCCAGGGTGCATTTGACTTCTTTGGAGGGCGTTCCTGATTCAGACTATATCAACGCATCCTACATAAATGTAAGACACCCATAAGGCCTAAACGTATGAGTCACATGAATAGTTGGAACTTAATCCTAGTGAATCTGACTTGATTAACTTTTTCACGCTCATCCTCTATCACTTTCTTTTTCGATCTTTCTTTTCAGGGATACCAAGAAAAGAACAAATTCATTGCGGCACAAGGTAAAAAATAAATAATAAATAAGTGGCTTTCATAAATACCCATATGCTTAAAGGTGAAGTCTGTAATTTCTGTTTCAGTAGCGTCACTAAACAACATTGCAAAAATACTGACCATAAGCACCCTCCTTGTCTGCCATTCGTTGGACTAAAAGGTTGTCCAGCTACAAATTCACGCTATGTCATCCCATATGTGTACGACTTTCTTTCTTATGCTGAACACAAATGAAGAATTTTAGAAAAATATCTCTGCTCTGTTGGTTGCAAGTGAATGGTGACCAGAACTTTGAAGCTCAAAAAATCACATAAAGGCAGAATAAAAGTAATCTACAAGAATCCACGAGTTAAATCTATCTTCAGAAGCAGTATGATAGCTGTGAGTGAGAAACAGATCAATATTTAAGTCTATTTTTACCTCCCTGCCCAATAGGTGATGATATGCAAAAAGAATGCAAATCGCCAAAAACAAAAGAAAAAGTGGAGATTGACAGTAAAAAATTACTTAAATATTGATCTGTTTCTCACCCACACCTATCATATCACTTTTGAAGACATGGATTTAACCACTGGAGACATGGATTAATTTTATGCTGTCTTTATTTTCTTTTTGGAGCTTCAAAGTTTTGGTACCCATTCACTTGCATTGTGAGGACCAACAGTGCTGAGAAATTCTTCTAAAAATCTTTGTGTTCTGTAGAAGAAAGAAAGTCATACACATCTGGGATGGCATGAGTGCAAGTCATTTTTGGGTGAACTATCCCTTTAAGCCAGAATTGTCGGGCTGGTCGAAATTCTCAAACAAACAGAGCAAGTTTTGATTGTGGCACAGTGTTGATAGTTTGGGGGAAATCAACCTACAGATGGCTTTCTTGTTGTTTTTTGCATATTAAAGGAGATAAGGAGAAAATATTTTATATGAAAAAAAATTACACACATTAACTTTAAAGTTAAAATTTAGTTTTTTATTAATAAGCCAAAACTAGGCCCAAAGACTAAACCCAAACTAATGAGTAAACTAAACCTGAGATTTTGCAATGCAGGGCCAAAGGAGGAGACAGTCAATGACTTCTGGAGGATGATCTGGGAACAGAACACTGCCACCATTGTCATGGTAACCAACCTGAAAGAGAGGAAAGAGGTAAATTCCATGAGAGATCTATAGATATAGTCTAGTGTTACTAAGGAGGAGTAAACTGATCTTTCATTTTACTGCACCAGCTCTTATGGCACTCTTACGTAATCGATTTAGAGTGCAGTTTTGAGGAAGATGGTCTTTAATAAAGATGAATGGTCATAGATGATGAGTATGATAGACTGTGTTTGATATCCACAGTGTAAATGTGCTCAGTACTGGCCAGACCAGGGCTGCTGGACTTACGGAAATATCCGGGTTTCAGTGGAAGACATGATGGTCCTGGTGGACTACACCATCCGCAAGTTCTGCATTCAGCAGGTAACAGTTTCTGAAGAACGTTCCAATATCTGACAGTCTGATTTATCAGTTGATGTTTGGCATTTTTAGAATATTGATATTGGGTAGTAATGGTGTCCAACTGGCCAAAAAAGGATGTTCTAGGTTCGATTCAAATTAAACTTCATTGATAGCATCTGGAGCATGCTGTCAGTTACTATAGACAATCATTTTGGCTTGTCCCTCATTTTGTAAAAACAAACATAATGTTTAAAGTTCAGCACTTATACTGGAAGTTTGAGGGGTAAGAAATGAGGAGAAACACCTAAATATATTGTTTTGCTGGTATAGCCACTAGACGTAAATATTATACATGTCATCATGACACTGGTGTGATAAAATTGCTTTCTATGTTTGTGTAAAGTAATCTCTAATCTTTGAACTCATGTCATGATCATGTAAATCCAATAAAGCCTGTAACAAGGATACCAGAAAGGGACTGTTCAGATTTAAAAGTCTACCTACAGGATTTAGTTTCATTGGTAAAGGATAGCTCAAAGTTACTCAGCATAGAACGTTTTTCCCACCACTAAAAGGATGATTTAGAACATTACTACTCAAAATTTAACTAAAATTTGCGTCTAAATCTTCCTGAATGCCTTTCAGACTTTCGTTGTACTTACTGTAAACACAATTTACAGTCGAAATTAGAGACCTGTCAAAATTATTTTCTTTTGCAATTGACAGCTTAACTTGTATCAAACCCGCAACATTCCTTAAACAAGCATTGGCTCCTCCCGTGAGTTTTGAAATCCGCTGATAGCCCTAACAATGGATAATGTGAATGTTTTGCGGATGTAATGTGTATGGCACAAATGCTGTCTTTAAATTGTATTATATGTATTTATCAACATCACACTGCCTATCAGCAGTCTAGATATCAGCATCGGTTATCAGATATTAGCCAATGAAAATGGTCAAACAGTAATCATCATTATAACCGTAATAATGACTTGTGTGGATTACAGTGGGGCCAGAATAATGACCTGTTGTGTGTATTTGTGTAAATAGGTGGGTGATGTTTCTGGTAAGAAGCCTCAAAGGCTGGTCACACAGTTTCACTTTACCAGCTGGCCGGATTTCGGAGTTCCTTTCACTCCCATCGGCATGCTGAAGTTCCTCAAGAAGGTCAAGACCTGCAACCCACAATTTGCAGGACCCATAGTGGTCCACTGCAGGTAAAGAGCTTCAATATCTTGTCTGTGTGTTTTTGAATGATGCCAGTTACCATCTGTGTAGCATGTGTATGATCTCTGATATGCAGTAACACATTTTTTTCTGAATGGCTCAGTGCTGGTGTGGGCAGAACGGGGACCTTCATTGTGATAGACGCTATGCTGGACATGATGGGGGCAGAGAGGAAAGTCGATGTCTTTGGGTTTGTCACACGGATCAGAGCTCAGCGCTGTCAGATGGTCCAAACCGATGTGAGTTTAGACAAACCTTCTCTGAGCTTAAAGACCCCATGAAATAAGTTGATAAGCATTATTTTCCTATTTGCCATTAAAATTAGAAGTTTGAACATATTGACAGAAATTCTTCTAAATCTCAACATAAAATAGTAAACACTAACACGTTTCCCCCTTTATATTCATTTTACACAAAGACACATAGCATAACACTTAATTTTAACATTTGCTCTCCCTGTTGAGTCCCATGCAAAGCATGCTGGGAACTGGAAATCCTCTGCCCAATTTCATTTAATGAAACAAATAATATTCATGTTGTCCTGATGCAAATGGATGAAGTTGACAAGACAGTGTTTTTAGTGGAATCAACTCAGTTTATTTAAGTTCCCTTGGTAACATAAATTGTTTAAGTTATATTAACATAGGAGGATTGAGTAAAACTGCTGATAGTGAATTTTTTTTTTTTTTTTTTTTTTTTTTTTGAGTGAAGTAGGTAGTATTTTTACTAAGGACATTCTGATTCTAAAGATTCTACTTGTTTGAACAAAAATTTGGATACGCACAAGTGCTAGATGATTTCTCAATATTTTTGGCCCATTGTCCTAGAAGGAAAAGAAAGTCAATTATAAATGCATGGATCAGCTAAAAGTTTATTTTGTCAACTTTTTAAAGTATACTAGCATATAGATGGTCTCAAAGCTAATAGATATGGACTAAAAGCCACAAAACTTTAGTTTTGATTTCATGGGGCCTTTAAAGTAATTGTTAAACAATACTTAAGAAATGAGGCTTCTTAATTTGTGACACTAATCTAACACCCTCCCTCTTTCCTTACAGATGCAGTATGTGTTCATATTCCAAGCCTTGCTTGAGCACTACCTGTATGGGGACACAGAGTTGGAAGTGACATCTTTGGAGTCTCACCTGGCTAAACTTTATGCTCCTTTACCTGGGGCTGGCTGTGGCGGCTTGGAAGCTGAGTTTAAGGTAGTCTAATGTCATCCAACTCATCCAGATAAAATGCTTGCCTGACCTCTTCTGCTTATGTTTCACTTCTGAAAGTCTCAGAGCTTCATCAGACATGAACTTAAGGATTGACAAGTCTTGTTGTTCCAGTATAGTGCCAGATACTGTCTTCAATGGGCTTCAGTCTTTTATCACCATCTTCCTGTTTGCTTCTTTCCTCTTCTTTTATCTGGTCAGACAATCAGTTTGGGAGAGGTGTAATACAGTCCCAGATGGTCTTTGGAAATGCATTTGAGCTTAGAACTGTGTGTTCAGCAGATGTTAAGATGGAGACCGTTTTGTATTTAGCCACTAAAAAATAATTTTCTCTTTTCCCATTGAAAAATAAGGTTTTCTGAGGTGATTAAAATGAGAAATCTTTTAAAAATCTAGTTTGAATCAAGTTCATGGAAATGTAATCTTTCAGTCCATGTTTGTTTCACAATTTAAAAAAAAAACATTAGTAGCATTTTCTTCAAAAACATTTCTATGATGCTGTCAAGGTGTGGCAACAATGACACAAAACGTTTTATGTCAATGTGCCAAAGGTCGCCGAGATACAGCCTCAGATCCATTTTGACATATTGCCATGAAATTCGTTGATACATTTCATGAGAACAGTTTAGTCTATCAAAAAGCTTTTCGTAACTTTTTGCCAAGAGTTTCCCTAGATGGTTCACGGCAAATTTTGTGCAAATCGGATGTACAGCGTAGGAAGAGTTAGCAAAACTAGGTTTTCAATTACATAAAAAATGGCGGACAGGAATTATGGCTGACCGTGGCAAATTGGGTATCATCGCACTCTGCATGATGCAAGTTTTGCAATGGTACACCACTGTATTTGTAAAATACAGCATTTTACAACAAAATTCAAAATGCTCCACCCAAAAATGGTCGACATAGGACAATTGGGTATCACTAGACTTATGCTTCCAAGGAATCTGAAGAGACCAGTCTCATGATATTTTTCAAACTATTCAGAAGTTATAAGAAAAATAGCAATTTTTTCACATTTCCTGACCATTAGGTGGTGCTATGCCGAAACTATGCAGGTACGCTTAGGTCATGCTTGTAATGACATATAGCAAGTTTTGTGTCAATGCACTAAAGTGTTGCAAAGATACAGCCTTAAGTCCATTTTAGCATGCTCACAGTCTAATTTGTTAAAGCGGTTTACAAAATTTCATAATATCCATAATATCTTGTCATGAGTGTCACTAGATGGTAAGTGCAAAATTTCAAGCACATCAGACATATGGTTTAGAAGGATTTTGAAAAAATATGTTTTCTGAAAATTCAAAATGCAGTAAAATCAAGTCTGTTGGAAATTTATGAAACCATGGTATGGTACCATCCGACTTGTCATGAGCCAATGAATCAGAGGAAAAAAGAATTTTGTTTCTAAACCTTATGGTTTAAAATTTATGAGCATAAACGTAAGTGTAAATTTGAACAGTTGGTTGTGCTAGAGAGTTTAAGTTAGAGACCCAAAATGTGGGTCCTTTATATTTGAGTGTGTCTTCTGTCAGTGTGCCAAATTTCAGCATTTTCCTACATATGGTCCTATGGGCTGCCATAGACTCCCAGCCAGAAAAAGAATAATAAAAAGAAAACTAACATAAATAATAAATTATTCTGCACTGCTCATGCCATTTCTTTTATATTATTATATGTATATATTTTTTTAATTTCAGCTTTTAATGAGACTTTTTTTTCTAATTATTTTGTACTGTCTCTGAACTTGTGTTGTCAAGTACCGGTACTTCGGTATCAAGTCGTTACAAAAAAAAAAAAATGATGTAACGATACCAGTGTTTCTGCAGTACCGGTAGTAACAAGAACCGACTCTATCTGGTACCAGTGCGCAGTATGACTGACACACGACAGCTTTAAAATGCCCACAGGCTTATTTTGAATGTGTGCTTTTTTACTCCTTGTACACTGAAATGGACAATTAATCAAATTAAAGTCGTGACATGTCCAAGTGTGATTTATTAAATCGCTAAAGGCTGCAATCTTACTGTGGACGAGCTACGTACTTTAAATAAATCCGACTGCTCATGAGTTGTATGAGATGACAGAGCAGAGCACTTATCCATTGTGAACCACACAGCACATGTAAAATATATATTTTTTTAATCAACGTTTTTTTATTGTTCTTTTAACAGTGATACAGAACATCCCCTATCCCACCCCAACAGAGCATCGGATGCTGCCACACATACATTATACTGTATACCCATAAATGCATGCATACATAAAGCGAAACAAATATCCGTTAGACGTATTCTTATAAATTAAACTAGGCCACAAAGATACATCTATCAAGTTACAGATGCTAAATACCATATTACTTAAAAAACTGTGAGTAAAAAAAACAAAACCAAAGGAGGATAGTGATGAAGGTTCAGGAGGACAAGACAGCTGCCAGATATTATAACATTTTTGACTATTACCTTTTACTGAATAGTGGATTTTTTCCAAAGTGAAATGGTGCAAAAGATCACTAATCTAATTAGTTAAGGCAGGCGGAAGTCTATCTTTCCATTTGAACAGTATGAGGTGTCTGACTAGAAGGGTAGCGAATGTCGTTATCATCTTAACACTGTGATCTATTCCAAGATTTAGCTCCAGCACTCAAAAATTGCAGTAATTGGAGATGGCTCAATTGGTATTCCTAAGGCTTCAGGAAAAAGAAAGAAATTGATTCCCAAGTGTGCAAGACTGGCTGGCTCTAATTTGCATCTGTCACATATTGGATCAATATGTGGAATGAAATTAGCTAGTTTCAGTTTTGACCAGTTCAGTCAATGGACAACTTTGAATTGAATGGCAACCTGACGCATGCAAATAGAGGAGGAGTGTATCTTATCTAAAACAACTTGCTAGATTTCTTCTGATATTTGTAATTTGAGTTCGTCTTCCCATTGTTTTGTTTTTTTATAGATTCAAAGGCTTTAAAACTTTTAAGTAAAGTATACACCTTACCAATAATCTTTTTAGAATTTGCATTAAGTTCCAGGACAGTATGTAGAAGGGATTTAGGTGGTGGCAACAGGAAACTTTTTGAACATGAAGAAAGGAAATTGCGAAGCTGGAGATATCTGAAGAAATGTGAATTAGGTATGCTGTGCTCTGCTCTTAGCTGATCAAAAGAGATAAAACCATCAACCGTATACAGGTCTTGTAGTGTAGTAAGCCCGTTGGCAACCCAAGTTTTGAAAACATCATCAGTACAGGATGGAATAAACATGTTATTTTTTATTATGGGGGCATGTATCAAAAGATCTATTAATATAAATGCTCGTCTGATTTGCGCCCAAATTTTAAGAGACTGAATTACTATTGGATTAGCAGAATATTTGGACACTGGTTCTGAAAAGGGTATTTTAGAGTAGAGAAGTGTTTTTATTGAAACAGCGTTACAGGATGCAACCTTTGTCAGCAGCCATGAAGGGCTAAACTCTTCCCTTGGACAGACCATCCAATACAGCATGGCTCTAATATTAGAAGCCCAATAATAATACTGAAAATTGGGGAGGGACAGACCACCATGAGATAGATGTCTCTGTAAGATGCTTTTCTGCATTCGTGAGGTTTTATTTTAATAAAGGTTTGAGTAATTTTGGGAGGCTAGTAGGAGGATCAGATTTATATATAAGCATGTCATCAGCATATAAAGATACCCTATGCTCGATTTCTCCTCTATATATACCTTTGATGCTGAACTCATCTCATAATGCAATTGCCAGAGGCTCAATTGCCAGGGCGAACAGCAAGGGAGATAAGGGATAGCCCTGTCTAGTACCTCTTTGTAGTAAGAAATAAGGAGATATATTATTATTTGTTTGGACTGCTGCTGAAGGAGAGAAATATATTGTTTTAATATGCTGAATAAATCTTGGACCAAAGCCAAATTGTTCTAGTGCATAAAAAAGGCAATCCCACTCCATGCGATCAAAGGCTTTCTCAACATCCAAGGATATCACTATCTCTGGAGTATCGCATTGAGTGGGATCATAAAGGACATTAAAGAGTCGATGAATGTTGAAAAATGATTTGACGATTTTTTTTATAAACCCTGTCTGATCATCAGATATTACAGACAGTAAAATGGATTCTAATCTACGAGCCAATATTTTAGCCAGTAATTTGCCGTCTACATTTAGGAGTGAGATGGGCTGGTATGAGCCACATTCAAGGGGATTTTTATCCTTTTTTAAAATTAGTAATATGACTGCCTGCCGCATTGTCGGGGGTGGTGACCCAGAAGAAAATTATTCTTCAAAAACTGATAATAAGTTGGAGCTAGGTTCCCTGTAAACTTATTAAAAAATTAACTTGGAAAGCCGTCAGGCCCAGGGGCTTTACAATTTTGTGTAGATTTCACTGTAGCACTAAACTCTTCAATAGAGAACGGTTTCTCTAAAATGTCTGCCATTCCCCCTCCAACTTTGGGTGTATTTATATTACTTAAAAAAAGATTCAAACAGAGACTCCATCCTAAGTGATTCTGAGGCATTTATATCAGAGTAAAAATTACGAAAGCATTTATTAATCCGAGAGTGGCTCACCTGTTTGACACCTGAGCTATCATTTATTTCGGGAATGGACTGACACATAATTCCCTTACGACTCGGTACACTTGACATTGCGTGCTAACATATATGGGAGTTGTCCTTCCACAAGACCTAGTTGAAACCTCTCTACAATAACAAACATCACTCCACCTCGCCGCTTGACACTTCGCTGGTGAACAGGCTGCTTCGGCAGGTGTTGCGTATCCTTATAAAGCAATTGTATATTGTGTGTGTGTGTGTGTGTGTGTGTGTGTGTGTGTGTGTATATATATATATATATATATATATATATATATATATATATATATATATGCTGATACATTATGTACCTCGTCTGGTTCAGCGGTTCTAACGCTGGGGATGATGATGATGTCACGTCTCTCGCTGAATCAGGCGAGTGGTCAGTGGATGCGAGGGCGAGGAACGTGTACAAGGAGATGCAACACGTTCTTTCATGGGCAGTCGAAGACCTCGATATCAAGTGGTCTCCTCCAGATGAACCTGCACAGCCTTGCCTTGATGAATGGTTCCTGCAGCCTGGACGCCGTCAAGCAACCGCGTCTCATAAATCTGCCCCGTTCTTCCCTGAAGTTCATAACAAACTGTCAAAATCCTGGCACACGACCTATTCAGCTCGCCCAAGCAGCGATTACATCCTTTCCGATGTGGATCATGGGAAAGAAAATGGTTATGCCCAACTACTCCCCCTGAAGAGGCAGTAGTGGCACATCTCTGCCCGGCGAGTAGCAGGGCGTGGAAGTCACGCCCCGTTAATTTTTCTAAGTCGTGTCGACTAACATACGCACTGGCTGGAAGAGCATACTTAGCGGCAGCCCAAACTGGTTCAGCACTCCACACGATGACGGTGCTCCAAGTTTTCCAAGCTAAGCTCCTCAAACAAATGGATGAGCAAGGCTACGATCCAGAGACGTTCAAAAAGCTCAGGACCACTATGGACTTAGTGCTGCGAGCCACAAAATCACTGCACAGGCCATTGGATCTGGCTGACCCTCACGGAAATGTGTGACATGGGAAAAGCTGCTCTAGTTGATCCTCCGGTGTCTCCAGCTGGCCTTTTTGGAGGCTCTGTGAATAGAATTGCTGAGCGCTATGTCACGACTCAGCAACAATCAAACAATTTATGCCAAAACGGAGCAGTACTTTATCACAACCAGCTCGCTCCCGTTCTGTCTTGGTCCAGCACCCGGCTAACAACCCCACACCAGCTGCCTCAGCACCGCAAAATGTTGCCGCCGAGCCGCTGGTAAAGCCACGCAAGCCGTGGCCCAAACGAAGGCAGCTGCCTATGGCAAGCCCTGTGCAGACGGGACACCCCACCCCCCACATGCGGACCAAAGTGCTCCTGACACACAATACTGTTCCCCTCTTACACTGCTGTTTGAAAGGAATATTGTTGTTCAATATTTTGTTTTCTGTGTCTCACATTAATCACATGCAATAAAGTTGGCACATTATGCACAATCGCTTCCCAATGGTGAGCGGCACGTTATATCATGTATGAACAAAAAGAGCACAGCGCTCGCACGAGACGCTCACACATTTTCAATAAGAGCTTTCCAAATCCAAAGCCCACACATTATGCACAACTGCTTCCCAATGGCACACGGCACATTTAAATCATGCATGAACATACAAAGATTGTAAAAAGAGTACAGCGCTCGCACCAAACACTCACATTTTTTCAATAAATGGCTTTCCCACTTCAAAGCCCATATATTTTGCACAACCGCTTCCCAATGGTGAGTGGCGCATTATATCTTGCAAAGAATTACAAAGATTGAAAAAAAAAAAGATTACAGCACTCAATGCACATGTACGAGAAACTCACACTTTTCAATAAAGCGCTTTCCCACTTCAAAGCCTTGCATTATGCACAACCGCTTCCCAATGGTGAACGGTGCATTATATCATGTTATGAGCATACCAAATTGCCCTCTGTCCCGTTACGCAGACGCATGGTGAGCTTTTACTGACATTCCAACTGGGTGCTAAAAAAGGATCAAACATGGTTATACGATCCAATTTGCAAGTCGGCCGCCTCGTTTCAACTGTGTTCTGTCTTCCACGGTTCCGTCCGAAGACGCACCAGCGTTGCAAGCCGAAATACACAATCTTCTCGCAAAGAACGCGATAGAGGCTGATTCATATCAATTAATAAGCCTGCTGCGCGAATGCGTGGCAAGTCCTCACGGATGAGACAGAGCTGGTGTTTACAACGATCGAGCACAATCTGTGGTCTGACCACATGATATGCCGGTGTTGCGTGCGCAGACTGAGACACACACAGCAGGATTTACAGCCATTAATTCCTCATTCTGGAGAAGGAAGGCGGGCTTTGGCCCATTCCAATTCTAGAGACACTTGAATCGCGTGCTCGTGATGTGCCCATTCAAAATGTTAACTCAGAAACAGATCTTATCGCACATCCATCCTCAGGACTGATTTGCGTCAATAGATCTGAAGGACACGTACTTCATGTACCAATTGCACCACGTTACAGGCGGCTTTTTAGATTTGCGTTTGAGGGAACTGCATATCAAGTTAAAGTCCTTCATTTCAGTCTGTCTCTGGCTCCCCGCACATTCACGAAATGTATCGATGCGGCACTCGCCCCATTGAAAATGAATGGTGTGTGTGTGTTTTGAATTACCTCAGCGATTGGTTATTACTAGCCAGTCAGAGGCACTACTGAGCGAACACAGAGACTTGCTGCTTTACCATATGGAAAATCTGGTCTAAAGTCAACTGGCAAAAAGTACACTTTTGCCCAGCCAGTAAATCTCCTTTTTAGGAGTTCATGCGTGCACGCCTCATGAGGGAGCACATACAGACCAATTTTCGTGTCTGTTTCAGTTCAAACTGAAAAAGCATTACCACTGAAGTAATTTCATTTTCCTGTGCATCGCGGTAACTTGCCACTGTCTGGCAGCTTTAGCACCATGGACAGCCCCAGCCATCTACCAACAGGGTGTTATGCTGGGTCAAGTTTTCAGAAAGAAAGTGCTAACCGCAAATGCATCCAACACCGGTGTGTATTGGACACCTGACTTTCGACACCTGGAAACAGATGCGAAACGGCCGTGACGTCAACCACCTAGAACTACTAGCTGTCTTTCTAGCTTTGAGAGCTTAGCATTCCGATATTGTGAATCACCACATTCTGATTCATTCAGACAACACACCAGTAGTGGTGTGTGTGTGTGTGTGTGTGTGTGTGTGTGTGTGTGTGTATATATATATATATATATATATATATATATATATATATATACACATATTACCATGACACGCTGGCCCTCGTATGGCCAGCGAAACGCAAGTATGCACTTCCCCCGGTGCGCCTCCTTCATTCTGTCATCAGCAAAGTCTGAGTGGACATTGATACAGTTCTGTTAATTGCGCCAAAATGGCCCAATCAGCCATGGATTCCAGAAATGATAGAGATGTTATACAGCTCGCCATGGGAAATACCGCTGAGGAGGGATCTCCTCTCTTAGGCGCAAGGCACAATCTGGCATCCAGCCCAAGCTGTGGAACCTGCATGTGTGGCCCCTGAACGGAGTGTGCTAAATGCGTCAGAACTGAAACATTCAGTCATGAACACCATTTTAAAGGCCCGAGCGCCGTCCACAAGATGCCTCTACGCGTTAAAATGGAATTTGTTCACTGATTGGTGTCTTTCACATGGCAAAGATCCAGTAAACTACCCTATACATGAAATTCTCACATTTCTTCAAGAGCGATTAGACGCAGGAGCCACTCCAATGCTCAAAGTTTATGTGGCGACTATATCTGTGTATCATGCCTGAAGCCAACGCCACTATGGGCAAGCATGAAAGTTCCTTAGAGGAGCAAGACGATTAAAAATACCTCGGATGGCTACAGTCCCGACTTGGGACCTAACTTTGGTCCTGAAAGCGCTAGCAGAGACCCCCCCCCCCCGCCTCGAGGCTTTGGACTCTGTTGATTTGAGCATGCTCTCCATTAAGATCACACTACTGCTGGCTCTGGCCTCAGTAAAACGGGTCAGTGACTTACATGCACTATCAATTGACAATTCATGTCTGGAGTTTGGCCCCGGTCTTTCAAAAGCCACTTTCAAACCCAGAAAAGTGCCTAAGGTTCTAACCACACCCTTCAGAGCACAGGTGGTTCACCTTCAAGCTTTCTTACTTCCTCCATTTATTTCAGATGAGGAACAATCCTTGCATTTGTTATGCCCTGTGCGTGTGCTACAAGTATACATTGAGCGCACCCGCCAGTTCAGACTGTCTGATCAGCTGTTTGTGTGCTATGGAGGATGCACGAAAGGATTGTCTGTCTCTAAGCAAAGACTTTAAGATCTGTAAGATTTGCCCAATTGGTGTTAAAGCTTACTCAACTAGAGGCATAGCCTCCTCATGGGTATGGACGAACAGTGTGTCTTTACAAGACATATGTTTTGCAGCAGGATGGTCTTTTCCAAAAACATTCGCAAGGTTTTACAGCCTAGATGTAACGTCTCAATCTTCACAAGTCCTAGCTCTTGCTATTTCATTTGCCAAACATATACTTATGCCCCTCCCCTTAAGTACGGGCTCCACATCATTTTACACAACCGCCTGCATCAGGCCGTTGTATATTATAGTCATTCTGTATGACTGTAGTTCATATTCATTCTGAGTGCTCCCCTCCTGGCCCAACATGAGGGTCACTCACTTGCGGCATACTCTTGTTGGTCGCCGTCCCTTGGGACTGCGGCATCATGTTTCCTGTCTAGATGGTTATGTCGTGTAGTGTGCCATGATGGGATTCTGTTCCCCATATGCGTAAGCACGCAATATCTCGTTCCCTTCATCTCAGGGAGCCGAGGTTACGTATGTAACCGAAATGTTTTCTGCCATAACTGCTAAGCAAGGATTTTCCCAGTTTTGTCACCATATTCATATGATTTGTGCTGTTTTATTAATACGGTTTTCAATTCGCTTAGTGGATAGAAAGTTGAATTCTGTTTGAAGGATGAGTCTTTTCCTTAAAAAGCTCCAGCATCGGAGACCGGGCCAGCATTGCGTCCAATTATAGAATATCACTAGTAAGTTTCTCTAGATGGGCTATTTGAGTTCTCTTCAAGTTAACATTGTATGATATATTCTTCCCTCTTAAATAGGCTTTATTGACTCCCATACCACAGAAGGCAGCATTCCTAGGGTCTGATTATTTTCTAGAAAGACAGATATTTCTTTTGATATAAAATTAACAACATTTTCATCAAAGCAAAAGAGTGTTCAAACGCCATGGACGGTACTCCGTAAATGAATTCGGGAGATGCAGTGTCATTAATAAAGGGGCATGATCACAAATAACTATTGCATGATGATCACAGTTACTAATCAACGAGAGGAAATGTTTATCTATAAAAATTAAAAAAAATCTATCCGTGAATACGTTTTGTGAAAGGAAGGGAAAAAAAAAAAGTAGTAGGATTGTGAAATTGCCAGGCGTCCGATACCCCATATGTATCTAAGAAGAGTTGAATTGAGTTAGCTGATTTAGTTGGGATTGCAGTGGTGGGTGAGCTGCAATCTAAGAGTGGAGATAGCAGTTCATGTTCCTGCCCAGATTTAGATGATGTGTATCCATATCTGGGAGATGGGAAAAAAAAAAGTGTTGTCGTCCCAGTTTGGCTCATACACATTGGCTAGGATGACAGGTGTATTATATAATCTACCCACTGCTATGACATATCGGCCTGCAGAATCTGCGTCTAATGCTGACAATACAAAAGGAACATTTTTGTTTATTAGAATTGCTGTGCCCCTTGACTTAGCACTAAAATTAGAATGATAAATTTAACCTACTCAACCTCCTTTCAGTCTGAAATGATCAGATGGTCGTAAATGGGTTTCCTGAAGAAAAGCAATCCCTACTTTCAGTTGACACAGATGCGAAAGCACCTTCCTGCGTTTGACAGGGTGGTTTAACGATTTTACATTCCAGCTTGCAAATGTTGCTTGGCAACCTGTTGAGCTAACGAAACTCTGTGTATTAGCCATGTCTTGATTGGTTATAACTTATTTGCATTGTGTATTTGAACCTCCAAAATAATAGAAATAATAAAAACCCCTCCAAAATACTCACAGATCCAGCAAAAACTGTCAAAAAGAATACAGCAAACTCCTGATGCACTAAATTCCCCACCCTCATCACTTGTTTAACTATGGTGATCAACAACCCCATCGCAGACAAATCCACACATTAAAGTGCTTTTTAACGGGGAACCCTAGTCTTACAGGTTACTCTGCTGAAAACATAACCAAATTAAAGAGGCATTCTTGCAAATATGCTGTCATAAATCTGGCTGAAATTATATCAGCAGTCATGTTAAATGTCTCTTATTACCTCAACAGTCTTAGTTCTCTTACCCATAGTATAGTACTCAAAGAATAAAGAATCAAGTATAGAGTCATGTCCAGTTAGTTATCCATCATTAAACCTGTCCCTCATTGCTCGATGCAATAGTTGACTTCGCGTATGCAATCGCCTCCGTTGAATCCATGGACTCTTTCTCTTCCTTCATGTGTGATACGGAGTCTGGCTGGATGGAAAATGCCATAACGGATGCCCTCTCGTCCTCGAAGAAGTTTCTTGACCTCATTGAAAGCAGACCTTGCACGTATCACATTGGCAGTGTAATCTGGAACTATGAATATCCTTGTTCCTTTGTACTGCACAGATCCATCTCCCTGGTCCGGGAAAGTAAATGCACACAGTCTTGAATAATAGTGCACTTTAGCCACTATTATTCTAGGTTTGCTGCCAAATTGTCTTGGCTGAAGACCGCGATGCGACCTGTCAATCGTCACTTCTTTATCCATGTTTTGAGCCTCCTTCAGCAATTTTGAAACAAACGCTGGAGAACTCGTGCCCGGTCCTTCCAAAACATTAAAAATAGGAATGTTAGATCGCCTCATTCACCCCTCCATATCCATGCATTTTTTCTGTATGCTGGCAGTCTCTGATTCCATCTTGCGTATCATCTTTTGTGGGCCCGTCAATTCATCCAAACAAGCCGAGAGGCCCTGCTCCACCTCTATCATCATCTTTTTTGTAGATTCCAACTCCTATTGAAGCAATTCAATATGGCCAACCACCTCAGTTTTGACAGCCTGCAATTCATACTTTATATCTTCAAATTCTCCAGCAAATGTAGTCTTATCTCTGACCGTGAGAGTGAAACAATGTCTGCCTTCAGCGAGGTGATGAATTCAGCCTCTTCATCCATATTTGCCTGTTTGTTTGACTTCAAATCCTCGTGGCTTGACATGTCTGTGCTCTTTCCTTGATAGGCGTATTGATGCAGTCTTTTAGCCATTTATGTCCACAAAAAATCTAGTAATTTAGTGGCAAAACAGAGACAGCAAGTTTGAAAAATGTCTTATGCCATAATATGAGCACAAAGTGCCAAAATATGCACTTTATAACTTGGCTTTCTGCAGAGCTCACCAAAATGCAACCTACTCCATGGTTTGCTCACTAACGCCCCCATAAAATATATATTTATATAATTAAAATCACAGCATTTGCACTTTAATCTCAGCTCAGCTTTATTTATATCTCATTTAAAACAATAGAGTTGACCAAAGCACTTCATAGTAATAAAAATTAAAACATAAAATTTCTATATTGTCCTATATTTTATTTTTCAGACTCAAAGGCCAGTGTAAAGAGATGAGATTTCAGACGTGACTTAAAAGTCTTCAATGATCACACTGGGCCATGTTGCGAAATGTTTATCAGGAAAAGTGAAGCTTCCGGCAAAAAACACTGCTCTTAATAAAAGCATGATTCAAAATAAAATCTAGATGCCTGAAATTGAAGAAATTGAAAAAAAATGTACCAAGCCTTTATTTCAAGCCTTTAGACAATTAGCCAATTAGCTTCTGATAGGACATGTACTGAATTGGAGGTGTACCTGTGGATGTATTTTAAGGCCTACCTTTAAACTCAGTGCCTCTTTGCTTGACATCATGAAAAAAAAAAAAAATAGTAATCAGCCAAGAACTCAGAAAAAAAATTGTGGACCTCCACAATTCTGGTTCACCCTTGGGAGCAATTTTCAAATGTCTGAAGGTACCACGTTCATCTGTAGAAACAATAGTACGCAAGTATAAACACCATGGGACCATGCAGCCATCATACCGCTCAGGAAGGAGACGCATTCTGTCTCCTAGAGATGAACGTAGTTTGGTGCGAAATATGCAATTAAATCCCAGAACATCAGCAAAGATCCTTGTGAAGATGCTGGAGGAAACAGGTAGACAAGTATCTATATCCACAGTACAAACGAGTCCTATATCGACATAACCTGAAAGGTTGCTCAGCAAGGAAGAAGCCATTGTTCCAAAATCGCCATAAAGTCAGATTACAGTTCGCAAGTGCACATGGGGACAAAGATCTTACTTTTTGGAGAAATTTCCTCTGGTCTGATGAAACAAAAATTGATCTTTTCAACCATAATGACCATCGTTATGTTTGGATGAAAAAGGGTGAGGCTTGAAAGCCGAAGATCACCATCCCAACCGTGAAGCATGGGTGTGGCAGCATCATGTTGTGGGGGTGCTTTGCTGCAGGAGGGACTGGTGCACTTCACAAAATAGATGGTATCATGAGGAAGGAAAATTATGTGGATATATTGAAGCAACATCTCAAGACATCAGCCAGGAAGTTAAAGCTCGGTTGCAAATGGGTCTTCCAAATGGACAGTGACCACAAGCATACCTCCAAAGTTGTTGCAAAATGGCTTAAGCACAACAAAGTCAAGGTATTGGAGTGGTCATCACAAAGCCCTGACCTCAATCCGATAGAAAATTTGTGGGCAGAACTTAAAGCATGTGCGAGCAAGGAGGCCAACAAACCTGACTCAGATACACCAGTTCTGTCTGGAGGAATGGTCCAAAATTCCAGTGACTTATTGTGAGAAGCTTGTGAAAGGCTACCCAAAACATTTGACCCAAGTTAATCAATTTAAAGGCAATGCTTCCAAATACTAACCAAGTATATGTAAACTTCTGACCCACTGGGTATGTGATGAAAGAAATAAAAGCTGAAATAAATCATTCTCTCTACTATTATTCTGACATTACACATTCTTAAAATAAAGTAGTGATCCTAACTGACCTAAGACAGTGAATGTTTTCTTCGATTAATTGTCAGGAATTTTGAAAAACTGAGTTTAAATGTATTTGGCTAAGGTGTATGTAAACTTCTGACTTCAACTGTATATAGCCTACATAAAAATGTATGGTTATTTGTTTTATTTGTGTACTATTATGTGCTTTTCTGTGTAAAGTGAAATTGTTTTCCTACTTAAAAAATATAAATTGAAATGATTTGATAACACGAGAAAAAGGCACCACCGACAACAGTAAAAATTTGATATAATTACTGGACACAGTTGTCCAGCATCTGCGAAGAGCATCATAAACTAGCACAGGTGCAATAACATGTAGCATTTTCACAAAGTTTAATTGCATAAGTTACATTTAAACGTATGATATCTTTAGCAGGGACATAAAATTATAGCGCAAATTATAGTTACTCCAGAGATGCTTGTATATCTGGAAATGTCCCGCCCCTTACTGAAACAGAAAATATGATTGGTTAGCAAATATCCAGTCGCGTCTGAAATGAATGTTCTGATTGGTGGATCAGCTTAGACTGTCTTGTCTTGCCAGTGCCATCAGTTGCACTCCCACCTCCCGCAGCTCCGTGCGCATTTAGAGAGAATCTCTGTACACTTATTAAAACACACACACACACACACACACACACACACACACAATTCGCTCAATAGTGCTGCGGCATGGCGTTAGTAGATTGAAAAATTCTGGGTCAAAAGCCTACTCGTTGTTCTGGCGGCCATATGTATCATCACTTATTTTAGGTGGGCATACGCAAAATCCTAAGAAAGATAGGTGGGCATACGGCGTATGCCTGCGTATGCGCTAGACTGCACTACTGGAGACAACACTACTCTGAACAGTTACATAACATGACATTTTGTACTTTTGATAATATATAAAAATGACTTTAGTAATTACTGAGAAAATATATTTATCATAGAAGAGGTGTATTCAGAACCAGTGGTTCTGAACTGGTGAGTCGCAGGGCTGTTCTGATAAATGCAAATAATGCTAAATGCAAATAACAAAATGTAACTAACCATATAATCGTGCGTCGTTAAGATAAATCGACTTAACGACTTTTAAAAGAGAGGTAAAAACACATCCATATATTTTGGTGTTGTGGTTGTTCATCCAATCAAACTTTATGGGTATTTTGTGTTTTGGCACAAATTCACCTGTCACTTGGTAATATGGTTAATAGAAATACAATATTTAGCTCAAAAAGAGTTCAGTATCGCTCTGTAAAACTGTTCTCCTATGACTTTTTTTTTTTTTTTTCTATTCAGTATTTTTTTTCTCTCTCTCTCTTACAGAAACTTACCTCCATAAAAATCCAGAATGACAAGATGAGAACAGGGAACCTGCCTGCCAACATGAAAAAGAATCGTGTTTTGCAAATCATTCCATGTGAGTTGTGCATTCACTTTGTGTGGGGTTTTGGTGTGGGGGGCTGGCTAACATGACATAATCTCTGCTGAAATAAATACTGCAACCAAACTGAGCTGCCTTGTTTCATGTGCTTATAATTTAATTCTTCTAAACCACATTTCATCTCTGTTTCTCTTAGATGAGTTTAACAGAGTGATCATCCCTGTAAAACGAGGGGAGGAGAACACCGACTACATCAACGCCTCTTTTATTGATGTGAGTAAAACCCCTCTGACCTCAGCCAACGTTTGCTTCAGACTACCTCAACACTGCTCAGTGAACCTGAGAGACCACACAGCATGCTCCAGCATTGGTTTTGTAGCGTTTTAGAAATGCATTTTTCAGCCATTATGTTACACAGACACCCATGTTGACATTAGGAGCCACAGACAGTGAATTGAACATGTGTCTGTCTCCACCGTAAGATTGTTCGTTTTATTAGCAGGTTCAATGAGAGAGGGTTATCTTTTCATTGGCCAAATGCCCTTTAACTTCCTCCTCCTTTTTGGATGGCTGAATTGCATTATGAACAGAAAAACACCACAACTGCTGAAATGGAAACCAGACTCAATATGGAAAGATAACCATACTGATAAACTTAAGCCTATTTTGGCATAGGTGATATGCGTCCTTAGAAACGGACAATAAGGGACTGTTTGCTTTCTTGCATTAAAAACAGCAAGACACAATTCGGTAAAATAGAAGGCTTGTTTGTAGGCTTATTAACTCCCATAGACCGTTGCTAACAGTTGTGCACGCTCAGTAAGTTTGTCCATAGAAAAATGCTTATCCTGCCATCAGATTTGTCTGATTGGTCTATTGTTTAAAGCTGACATTGATCTGCTGCACAGTGTGTCAAAACATTTTTTTAACTTAACAGGGCATCTTAAAAACTTTTGCTTGATGAGCCGTAACGACCAAAGACCCATCTTGGAACACAAGAAAGCATCCTCTGTAAACGCCCTAATGTGTGTGTGTGTGTGTGTGTGTGTATATGTAGGGCTACAGGCAAAAGGACTCGTACATGGCGTGTCAGGGGCCCCTGCAGCACACCACAGAGGACTTCTGGAGGATGATTTGGGAGTGGAGGAGCTGCTCTATTGTTATGTTGACTGAGCTGGAGGAGAGAGGACAGGTAGAAAAGTGGACTGCCTCTGATATGTTCACTTGCTTCCTGTCTTTCTGTTTGCAGCTGTTTAAAGCATCTAGAGTATTTTCCGTTATTCTCCCCTTCTGTAGGAGAAGTGTGCTCCATACTGGCCTAGTGATGGTGTGATGGCTTGTGGGGACATGTCCATTGAATTGAAGAGAGAGGAGGAATGTGATAGCTACACTGTTAGGGACCTTCTCGTCACCAATAACAGAGTGAGTCCAGTCCAGAGCGTCTTCTAAAACTACATACATTTATGTTTACTGAATGTATTTGAATGTCTTTTAAACCTCAGTGTCTATGTAAACTTTATTAATAATACATGTGTTTTTAGTTTTCACATAAGAGTTCCTTAGCACTGTGTTTAAAAATTGTTGCTGCTACAAAATATCTCTATTCCTTTGCATTCTTTATGTCTTTTCTCCCTGCAGGAAAATAAGTCTCGTGCTGTGAGGCAGTTTCATTTCCATGGCTGGCCAGAGGTGGGCATCCCCACAGATGGCAAGGGCATGATCAACATCATTGCTGCAGTTCAGAAACAGCAGCAGCAGTCTGGAAACCACCCAATCACTGTGCACTGCAGGTAAGCAACACCAAACTGTTGCAGCCAATTAGTGGCCTGAAACCCAAAACCCCACCAAAATCCTGCCCAACATTGCATCTCTAAGTTGCCTTCAACACCAGCTAATGATTCAAAAGTGACAGAGTTGCTGCATCCACTGGGTCTTCAGGGTCAGCCAATTAAGAGGCTTTGCCTTGGGAAAGGAATGCAGGCAACTCATTAATGTGCACAAAGTATTGGCTAATTTATCTGTATGTGTGTGTTAACAGCGCCGGCGCCGGGCGTACAGGGACTTTCTGTGCTCTGAGCACGGTTCTGGAGCGGGTGAAGGCAGAGGGCATTCTGGATGTTTTTCAGACAGTGAAAAGTCTAAGACTACAGAGGCCACACATGGTGCAGACACTGGTGAGAAAATACACGTTGATTACACCACTGTGTTGACCAGTTGAATTCAACTGGATGGCAAAATACCGAGAGCAATTACTCCACTAAAGTGATTTGGAAGTTTGTTTGCTGCATTATAACCTAAAGTATAAAACGTATGCATGTAACTCACTCCACAGCTGTTTTTGCTATTGATATGAATGATAACACAAAATGTATAGCTTATTAAGGAGAGCTGTACATTTCTAAGATGTCAGACTTATGATTTTCACCTTGCAGAAGATAAAACAGGTTAAAAAAAATCCCCTAGATTTACACTGAAGCAGGGACTCGAGACATATCTAGCAACACACTTCAAACCTCTAAGAACACCCTAGAAATCGCATAGCAGCACACTTAAAACCTGTCAGAATGCCCCAACAACTGCATAGCAACACACTTAAAACCTCCCAGAACACCCCAGCGACTGCATAGCAACACACCTTAAACATATCAGAATGCTCTTGCAACCACATAGCAACACACTTAAAACCTCTCAGAACGCCCTAGAAACCGAATAGCAACACACTTAAAACGTCTCCGAACACCCCAGCAACTGCATAGCAACACACATAAAACCTCTCAGAACACCCCAGCAACCACATAGCAACACACTTAAAACCTGTCAGAACACCTTAGTCAACTGCATAGCAACACATTTCAGACCTATTAGAATGCCCTAGAAACCGCAAAGCAACACGCTTAAAACCTCTCAAAACACCCTAGCAACACTTCAAACTACTCATAACACCCTAGCAACTGCATAGCTACAAAAACGCCCTAGCAGCTGCTTAGGAACACCCAGTAAAACACCCTAGCATTGTGGCGGTGAGTTTTGCACAGCAAGCACCATTCACACTTTCTTCAGAAAATGCACAAACCTTATTTTCTATATTATTGATGTGATAGTGATTATGCAATTCATAATAATATTGCATAAAATATACAATGTTATAGCTTCTTTTCCTCTTTTTTTTCACAGGAGCAGTACGAGTTCTGCTACAAAGTGGTCCAGGAATATATCGATGCCTTTTCTGACTATGCCAACTTTAAATAAAGCCACACCCACCCGGAAGAGGATTGGACGGACTCTCCCTGTCTCACACAAGGACATGTACTCACATCTACTCTCACACAAACATCACAAAAGTACTCGACTGGGGAAAGAAACAGACTGCCAGTGCAAAGCAAAAGGGAATGGAAATCCATTGACCGACAAGGACGAGAAGATTTAAAACAATCATTGGTGCCGAAGATGGTGAAAAACAAAAACAAAGAAAACACCATTAGAGATGCCTTGTTGAATATTTTGTAATATTGCTCTTGTTAATATGGCCCTTACCCGTTTCTCTCAGTGTAAATATGCTCTTGTAATTTTTTTGCTTTTTTGTTTTGTTTTTTGTTTTTAGAAGCCGTTCTGTTGCAGTTTTAGAGTGACCTTTTTTAATATAGTTTACTATGAATACATACATAAATATTTAGAGACGCCGCTAAAGAGACGCAAAAGAGAGGTTGCCCGTGGCAAGATGAGGGTGCTTTTTCACTGGTGTTTTTACAAGAAATTATTTCCACCTTTTTGGGCAGTTGAGTGACTGAAACTTATTTGAATGGCAGCTCAATCCTACTTTGCTGTTGCCTGTAGCTATGTAGCTAGTGATGCAGCCCTGCTGACAACAAAAACAGCTTAAACCAGCCTAAGATAGTATGATGGTTTTAGCTGGTCTCCCAGCATGATCAAACTGGTTTTAGAGGGGTTTTAGGCACTAGACCAGTTTGGTCAGGCTGGGAGACCAGATAAAACCAGCAAGCCAGCTTTAGTTTGTTTTTTATTGTTTTTTCAGCATGAGCAGAATCGACCAATTGTGATGCTACACAACAGTGACAGAAAACGCATACACGAGCACTCGCGTCCACAGAAATGCATTAATAGAGACACATGCTGTTGTTTTACTTCACGGACATTTCGATTGGTGGATTGGATTATGTCATCTCTCAATGCTATCGTCTCACCCTCAGCGAGATCCTGTGACCGATATGGTGTCTATTTTCACAGGGTTTTTTTTTCTAGTCAGCATCCTTTAGAAAACACCATAAACATCCTTTTGAAGATGTTCTGACTGAGACTTGTGTATTGTGAAGTGTGTATTTGTGGTATCCATTCCATTACACTGGTGCTTTATGTGTCAGACCCAACTTACCCAGGCTTATGTCATTGTCACTATGTCACTACCCCTTTAAAGAGAAAAGAAGTCTTGAGTGTTTAGATTTTGAGGATACATGATCTTGGAGGAAATATAGTTTGTCCTCGCATACTCCTGTGTACGTTTTAGTGCTTTTTGCACTCTTTCCCCTTTGTACTCTCTAAGATGTGATCTGTTTCTGCTCATAAGGGTTTGCTTCACTTTGAAGTGTTCATTTTTTTCTGTCTTTCTTTTCTAGATCACTCTAAATGGCACCTTTTGTATTTGCGATTGTAACTAAGGAAATGACATATTTTTCTTGCCCAGATGTCTGTTGATTAAGCTAAAAGGTATAAAGCTGATTGATTGTAATTGGTAAAAATGCTTGAATTATTTTCCAGCCAGTGTGATTGATTGGATAGAACTGATTGCAGTGTGGCTAACTAATGTTACAGTTCCCACCTGGCTTAGGTTATCGAATGATTTGTAAAGGTTAAGCCCTTGATCCACACTGCCTTGTCTGAGGAAATGTGTGTTTTATGAAATGTATGTTATAGATCATAAATGTATGTAAACCTAATGGGTGTCAATATAAATCAAATAGTCACCTATCAGTCATTCCAGATTAACAGGGAACTTGATGGATCTTGTACATTTTTTAAAGTCGTTTTTATGTTATTTCAAAACCATGATTTAATGGATTAAAAAGAAAAGGGCATGTTACAGCAAAGGTGCAATGTTGGTCCATCTACAGGCTTTTATGAGTTCATCTTAAAATATATTCCAAGAAATGCTGACGAATTTGCTTAAAAGTTGCGTGTGCCAGTGTTTGCTTTATAGGTTTTGTGTTTTACCATTGTGATGTACTTAACGCCACACTAACCCCTTCTTAATGAGTCACTGTGCCAATACCAGCCTCTCTGAGGCTGGATCCTCCTTCAGAAGTGCGGCTGGGAAAATGCCTTGATATGTTTGTGTAGATTGAAGCATGTTCCCAACCGTTCTTTTGTAGCCCGTGTTCTCTCAATCCCAACCTGACTCACTCATAATATATACTTGGGAAACATTGTGGCCGATTCACGTATCGTGTCCAGTATGGTATTTGATTAATTTAATTGAACCCAAATGATAAGTGGTTCATTGCTTCCTAACCAGGTTTTGGTTCCATGTTGGTAGTGTGTGAGGTTGTCAAGCAATTTTTATATTTTTCACCAATTTCCACTATTTCTTTGATTACATTCCATGTAATCTCTTGAACCCACAATTATGTCTACTGGAAGAAGTCTTCAGGTCAGTCCTCCAAACTGAAGGGTAATTTCACCCCAAAATAAAAAATTCTGTCATTGCCATGTCAAATCCATTTTACTTACTTCTGTGGAACAGAATTTAAGTTTAGCAGAATGTTTTTTGCTGCTCTTTTCCATACAATGGAAGTGGGTGTGAACAGGGGCTGTCAAGCTGCAAGTAAGCCAAAAATGCACCGTAAAATCATCATAAAAGTAATCATAAATGTCATTGTCAAACCTCACAAAATGTCTTGGCACCTCAAATTTAAATATGCATTCATGAATTAGATTTGATAGCTATAGCAGAGGGACATTTTTCAGTGAGTAATGACATCAATTTCTGTCAATTCCTCACAAAGCTATTGTATGGCTTCTGAAGACTTGAAATACAGAACACAAGTCTTAAGGACTACTTTTATGGTGCTCTTTTTTTTTGGTCATTTTTGGAGCTTGACAGCCATGGTCACCATGCACTTTTATTTTACAGAAAAGAGCAGTGTCAACATTCTTCGAAACAATCGCTTTGCATCAAAATATGTTTTGGATGAGCATGAGGGTGAATAAATGATGACAGAATTTAATTGTTGGGTGCACTATTTCTTTAATCTACAGAGAGTGAGAAGTAACCCTTCTCTGATTAAGAATGGAAGCCATGTGCGTGGAGGCCCCTGTTGAATGTCATGCCCTGCTCAATGAAAGATAGCTTAAGATACGACCTGTTCTAATAAGAATGAAAAAATTATGAAAAAAGATTTGTTTTTTGATGGGAATATTTCTTCTGTCCCCTGATCTCCAAACACCAAGTTTTTAGTATTCTCTCTCTTTGATTGGATTATTTCTAAATTTTATACACCTTTGGAGCACCTGTTTATGTTCCATAAGTCCTTAAAACTTTCCTCTCTTTTGAGGCCCCTTTCCAGTTTTTCTTTCCTTTACATGCATCCTTCTGTACATAATGTAAGGTTATTTATATTTCATTCCTATCTGTTGCCTTTCTTATTTTTTTCCTTCTCTTTCTCTTTTTTTTTTTTTTAAGATACTTTTATATTAAACTGTACTGGGACCATTTTGAAATGTATTAAATGTTTTTGTTCCGTTTTTAATTCTGTATTATTCTGTCTTAATTTGCATCTGTTTTTCTAGTGTTTTATTAAAATTGGAATATATATGTATATATAATTATATATATGATGCAAATGATATATAATTATATAATGCCAAACGGCCTTTCTAAGCAAAAAACTGTTCAAACCTAATAAAAGTGCTTGAGATTTTATCAGCTGTCATCAGTTCATGTAATCCTTCATATTTGTCCACACACAGGCACCAGAAATTAAGGATTTGAAGATATTAATGGTAATATACATTCTAGTCTTAATGTAATGTTCTCTTGCCTTTAATTGAATCTCACTGTTCTGCAGCAATACACACTCTATTTTACTTAAAGGGATAGTTAACCAAAAAATTATTATTATTATTATTATTTAGATTCTTTAAACGGATAGTTCACTCAAAAATGAATCATTAACTCTCCTCATGCCATCCCAAATATTTATGACTTTCTACTGCTGAACACAAAAAAAGATTTTAAAATAATCCAGTGGTTTAATCTATGTCTTCTGAAGCAATATGATAGGTGTGGGTGAGAAACAGATAAACATTTAAGTCGTTTTTTACTTTAAATTCACCTCCCTTCCCAGGAGGTGGCTATACGCATGGAGTGCCATGAGTCGCTAAAAACAAAAGAACAATGTGAAAGTGGAGATTTATAGTTCAAAAAGGACTTTTATCTGTTTCTCGTGTACATCTATCATATTCAGAAAATGTTGATTAAATCCCTGGAGTTGTTTGGATTACTTTTATGCCGCCTTTATGACCTTTTTGGAGCTTTAAAGTTCTGGCTATCATTCACTTGCTTTGTATATGGACCAACATACCTGATATATTCTTCTAAAAAATGTCGTTAGAGTTCTGCAGATGAAATAAAGTCATACATATCTGGGATAGCATGAGGCTGTATTTATATGCATCATGGTCAATTTATGACAATTTAATTAAAAACCTATTACAGTTATTTTTTACATAAATATAGTACAAAGAAATACTGTGTTAGATTAATGAGAATTTGGTGGTAAAATGTGCTTATTTGTCATGAAAATAATGTCACAATGCCAAAAATCTAATATTTTTTTTATTTTAGTTTTATTTATTTTTTTTATTCTGAGGTGAAATTTGATCTTGACATGTTTTTTGTGAAATTCAACCATACATATTACAACCAATGTATCCTGAAATGTAAAATTATGGATAACAATTAAATGTATAAAAATAAGTCTAACAAATAATCTAATAAAAAAAAAAAAAAAAAAACTATTTTAGGGTTTATATACAGAATCTTTATCTTAAAATTGGTATTTTTCCATCATTTCAAAACCTTTTGCTTTGACAAAGTCTTTAATCTCACACCATCTGTTATCAAATCCAGAGGTGCATCCCTGATAATGGATGGATGTACAGATATTATTGATCCCTTTGGGGAAATTCAAGGAGTGAGTCATGTCACCTTGTGTCACCTTGTTTCCCATCCTTCCTGGCCCTGTAGACCTGGTGTCAGACCTGGGGTGTGGATGGATTATCTCAACAGAACCCCTGTGTGTGTTTAAACACTGTTTGACAGGAACTCAATCAGAACTTGAAACAATGCAATGAGTCAGTGGACATTTGTCACTCTCCCTACTCCAAATACCCCATGAGGGGATTTTCTCTGTAATGAAGACCAATGTCAGATTGGAGTGTTTGCATAGTTTCTTGCTGCTTGGGGGTCTCTGGAGGCAATGCGCATCTTGGGGGGTCAAGGGTTGCAGAGGAGAGATGTGAGGTCACAATGGCCACTTTTTACAACTCAGAGGAAATGAGCAAGACATTAGCTTTTAATTCAAACATGCTCATCTATCATCATATGATATTGAGGTCAATATTGAGTTGCCGTGTCTAAAATATTAATGACAGTGTGCTCGCAGAACAATACATTTATTCATTTACATATACATTTACTACAATGATCAGATTTAGATAGCTGAGTCCAATGACAACACAATTTATGTTTCTCATGATCATAAAATCTGTTGATCTAAAGGCTAATGCTTTAATGATGAGTAGTTTTGTAGACAAATATTGTGCATAATAATTACATGTATTGTTTTTTTTTTGTTTTTTTTTACAAAATGTACATTTTTATTTTATTTTACTTAATGAGTAGAAACTAACAACTGATCATTATATGTTGGTTGAGAGAATATTAAGAGTGTGCAAAGCTGTCATATAGGCAAAAGATGGCTACTCTAAAGAAGTTAAATATAAGATAGCTTGGGTTTGTTAAACATTTTTGGTCACTACATAATTCCCATCCTATAGTGCCTTGATCCCGCCTCGGAATAAAACAATAAAAAAAGGTCATTCTGACTTTCTATCTTAAAGGGATAGTTCACACAAAAATGGAAATTCCCTCATCATTTACTCACCCTCATGCCATCCCAGATGTGTATGACTGACTTTCTTCTGTAGAACACAAATGATGATTTTTAGAAGAATATTTCAGCTCTGTAGGTCCATACAATGCAAGTGAATGGCCTTTAGAAATATATTTCTCATAATTTTGGAATATAAACACAATTGTGACTATATTTCTCATAATTTCAAGATATATATACTCACAATTACAACTTTATATCGAGGAATTTCGACTTTTTCCTCATAATATTTAAATATTAACTCACAATTGCAACTATATTTCTCATAATTACAAGATATAAACTCACAATCACAACAAATCTCGCAATTGTGACTTTGTTTCCCATAATTGCGAGTTATGCAGTTGCAATTGCGAGAAATAAAGTTACAAATGTGTAATATTAAGTCAGAATTACCTCTTATTTTTTCATTTCGTTGTGGGATCCTTCTTCCATACTATGGAGCCTTGATCCCGCCTTAGAATTCAAAATAAAAAAGGTCATTCTGACTTTATGTCTCACAGTTTTGACTATTTCTCAAAATTGTTACTGTAATTCTCGTAAATGCGATTATGACATACAGTACTGTGCAAAAGTCTTAGGCACACAAGATGTTTCACAAAAACATTTGTCTTAAAACGGTTATTTATATCTTCAGCTTTAGTGTGTCAATATGAAATATAAATGTTAGACTCCCAAACATTACTTTTGCAAATAGAAAAGATTAGAACATAAGAACAGGGAGCCCTGCAACAGATGTCATGGCCCCCACAAAGCCCCCCACTGAACATCATGTCTGTCTGAGATTACATATAGAGACAGAAGCAGTTGAGACAGCCGAAAAAGATAGAAGAACTGTGCCGAATTCTTCAAGAAGCTTGGAACATCCTATCTGCCAACAACCAAGAAAAACTGTGTCCAAGTGTACCTAGGAGAATTGGGGCTGTTTTAAAGGCAAAGGTGGTCACATCAAATATTGATTTAGCTTTTTTATGTTTACTGGACTTAGTTTTCATTTATCACTTAATGTCATATAATTTATTTCATTATTTTTGAAGACATCCTTACTATGCAATATTTTTCACAAGTGCCTAAAACTTTTGCACAGTACTGTATAAACACACAATTGTGACTTTGTTTCTCGTAATTACAGATAAACTTGCAATTGCAACTTTTTTCTCGTAATTACAAGATATAAACTCACAATTGTGACTTTATTTCATGTAATTACAAGATGTAAACTCGCAATTGCAGTAAAAGTCTAAATTACCTCTTTTATTTAGTTTTGTTCCTTGATGGGATCCAGCTTCCATAAATTATGACTTTACTAATTTATTAAACTAAGATAGTAGTGGAAAATAATAAGTAATGAGTAAGTGTATTCATTGCCCGGAAGTGCATTTTCTTGTCTTTTTATTCTGGTTCTTTTGCTAAGTCCACTCTGTTTAATTAGCACTTTGGCACATGATGGTGAAAAAATGTTTTGTTCATGCTTGACCATTTTTCTTTTATTATTTTAATTTTTTTTTATTTTATTTTTTTATTTTTTTGTATAGCATCGATTTTGCGTAAATGTAAAAAAGTTGCATGTTTTTGGGCATCACTGTGTGCATGTGTGCATTTGCGTTGATGTTGGGTAGGAGAAAGAGGACATTGTCCCACGGGGGTCAATAGTGTTTGGAGATGATAATTGGAATTGGGCTGATCTTACACATGCTGTCCTAACAATGGAATCACAATGACCACAAGTAGTGTGTGAGGTCAAAGTGTGTGTGCATTTTTGGGCAGGGAGGGGAGATCTGGTGTGGGACATAAATTGTGAGGAAGAGGAGGAGGAAGACTTCAGAGAATGAGAGGAAGACATATCTCAGAAGGTAAGCACCGAATCTCTTTGATTACACTGAACTGTTCTGAACAGAAGAGGACCTACTGCAGAAATACTTGAAGACAAGACGTGCTAATAGATAAAAGGTAAGAACGGTTGATTTTTGTTTAATTTGCTTGTTTAATTTTTATTTTGGTAATAACTTCAGAATAAGAATTGATTGTATTATAACTTATGCTATTATTATTTTAATATGACTGTAATTATTATTTTAAAATATAGCTTAAATTTCCCCCCTGAATAACCCAGGATACAATTAGTTGCATTTACTTTATAACACTACTTGTCAATGAAAACGTAATGATCATTTAGATTGTGTGCATGTCTGTGTGACAGATTTACAGATTGTTACTCTCTTACTAAGTATGAATCTTAATATCAACATGATATTTAACATTGTCTATATCTTATTGTATTTATTGATGACAGATTGAAAATGAAAAAAGTAAAATAAATAGTGACATTACCATAAGGTTCTATTTGTTAACATTTGTAAATGCATAAGGTATCAAGAACTAAAAATTAACAATATCTTTTAAAAGCATTTATTTATGTTTAAAATTAAAATTGTTCATTGTTAGTTTATGCATTTACTAATGTAAACATATACAACTTTTAATTTTAAAAATGTTTTAGTATATGCAATTAATGTTATATGAATTTTAAATGAATGTTTCATGCAAATTATATTAAATGAACATTAAATTAACCAAGATTAATAAATGCTTTAAAAGTACTTTTTATGTTAGTGTATGTTAACCAATGTGGTTCACTAATGTTAAAGAATACAACCTTATTGTTAATGTAAAGTTTTACTAAATCAATTTTGACCCACATATGTAAACTATTAATAAAAACTCCCTTTTAATGTATACATGAAAAAAATAATCATCACATGATTAAAACACAAGATCAAAGACACCTTAATTGAGGAATATATGTTAGAAGATGATTAGACCACTTTATGTGAATATATATATATATATATATATATATATATATATATATATATATATATATATATATATATATAGGCTATGTATGTATGTATGTAAATTGAGTTAAAAAGTCATTGTGACATTGTTATTGTGTGAAGATTTTATTGACTCAGTTTTGCAACATTGTGATCATTTTGCCACAATCGTCACCATCATGTTATCTGAAGCTCTTCTGTTGGACATACATATTGTTCTGAAATTGTTTCATAAATAAAAAACAATTACGACATCATTTAAATGTGTCAGTGTAACTATTGTACCCCTCTCGCTCTCTGTTCGTCTTTTACATCTTTATTCTATTTTCTTACTTCTTTCCCCAGTAATGGTGCACATCTGCAGGCTGCTTTTGGTGATGGGGATGTTGCTGTGTCTTAGTGCCCAGTTTGCAAGCTCACAGCACTGGTCTCACGGCTGGTACCCTGGAGGAAAGAGAGAGATAGACACTTATGATACCTCAGAGGTGTGTGAACCAATGCTCAATGCCAAACCATTGACTATTTTCAATTACAGACAGAACAAGGTCTACAATACAGAATAGGACTGTCTTTTTACGATGTGGCCCGTAAGATTGTGCTCTCTGTAAAAGGTTTCGGAGGAAATTAAACTCTGTGAGGCAGGAAAATGCAGCTACCTGAGACCCCAGGGGAGAAATATTCTGAAGACAATACTGGTGGGTACAGATTATGTTTTGTCATGTTTTACCGCCCAGAAACAGTAGTTACATAAGCTGATACCATGTCAGGATATTGCGAGGGTGTTTAACTATGGTACTTCTTAATACTAACTTGTTTCAACCACTTTAACAGTTGGATGCGCTCATTAGGGATTTTCAGAAGAGAAAGTGACATCACGATGTCTTCTCAGCCCGTGTCCAAAGAAACGTTCTTTCCAGCCATCATGTTACTTTCCCATCCAAAAGGGGATATTTGTCATTTCTGTGAATTTGTCTATGTTCTGTATTTGGTTAAACTCTCATAACCATTGTGAGAAAAGCTACTGTCTGTTTATTCATTTGCAGCAGTTTCTACAATAAAGGCTTTATTTTAGTATTTTGTTTTACTGTAATTGTTCTGTGTCTTAAATTACAGTTTAAGGTCTGTCAAACATTTTTGCATTCTTTAACAGATAAAGATATTTTAAACTACAGTGAGCTTTTGTTTGTTTGTTTCTGTGTTGTGTTTTTATACCAACAAATTATTTTCAGAGAATGGTGGCAGACAAGAGTTAACTAAAAATGTAATTTAATTTAATTTCCATTACAAAAGATATTTAATTTCGTTTGATTCTGCAATATTGTGATTGGCCGCCAGATGGCAGGATTGGACATTCTTACCAAAATTCAGCAATCACAGGAATGCTCAAATTACAGTTTTTGCTCATTTTCTCTAAACTCTACACACAAAAACCCAAACCCAAAACACACACACAACATGCAAAACGTCACACATCTCTTGCAAAAGCAAACACTTTATTCAAAACTATTTTAACTCTTCTCAAAATGGTGTTGTCGCATCAGAACTCAAAACTCTACACACAAACCATCAAATGATTAGCTCGTATAGGGAGAGCGGAGCACAAACTAACACTTTTTGGTTGTGTAAATGTACTTGGGGTTCGATGTATTTTTCTTTTGTCACACGTGTCTATTACACATATGTGGTCTTGTTTTGTATAGGCTTGAATACAGCGTTTACTTTTTTCGTCATCTACCTCGAAAAAAAGAAAGGAAAATAGGCGGGGCATGTTGTAACAAGACCATATAACAGCTGAAAATCCCCCTCCGACCACTGTATCTGATCTAATTAAAAAGCCTAGAAGATAAACTACATTTTCATGTCAATACAAGCCATTTATTAACTTTGTCATATATAATATAGCAATACTTTTGACACTTGACAATAAATACACAACAAAGCCACAGCACTGACCCAAATAATGCATGGATTGATGACAGAACACACACACACACGCACGCACGCACGCACGCATTAAGGGGAATTATGTAAATTACATATCTGACTGCATGGAATTGCATTTAGTTTTTTGTAAATGGGGCACATTGTAACGCAGTGTTACACCGTGCCCCGTCGGCGCAACGGGGATTTAAACCTGGCTGGTCAATTCTGCTGGCTATCTGAGAATTAAAAGATTATGTAAGATGCTAGCTAAAAGATTGGAGATTAAAATGTTACCAAGTTTGCCTCATTTTAAATAAACAGTAAAAACAGAGATGAACATTTATGTGAATTTTTACTTTTGCTACTTTAATATGAACTTTTGGCGATATCTTCCAGTATTTTTTTTTTTTTTTTTTAATTTTTCCGCATTTTTCCATTTTTTTAATTTTTTTTTTTTTTTCTACACAGTGTTGATATGGCAACAATTATACAAATGAAGTTTCGTCTTACCAGTGTGCGTGGAAACGTTTAAACCACGTGTGTTACAACTAACCCAGCGTTAGTTTGTGCCCGCTCCCCTTACACGCAAACTACACACCGATGAGACAAATATAAAACACTGCTATCTCGTGTCGTTTGCATGCTCAGTGTGCAGTGGAATGCATGGCAGTTTGTCATTGCACTCGCACGCACATGCAGGAAGTGTGGGGAGCGGGGTGTCATTGAATTGTGTGTCAGTGTATTTACTGTTTTGAAATCGCAAACTAAGTGTGAAGCAAATAATGTGCAATTGTGCTATATGCAATATTGATATTTCTGTCAAACCGCTCAGTGTATCAGAATATAAGGTCTGCAAGCATCTCTGACTCTAAAGCAAAAAGCATCATGTGATAAAGATTTGCTGTTGAGTGAATATTCAAGTGAACATTTAGATGTTTGGTTTATGATGGTTCGTCTGGTATATTTAAAGCACATTATTCACTTGAAAACTGTCTTGCTAACACAAGGATTTACTTTAGGGTTAAGGATAGAAAGGCAGACAATATAATTCCTTAAATTTTCTCAATCATAAGCATTGTTTATTTAAGAATAAACAACTTCTGATCCAGAGAAGCTCCCCTCAGTGTAGAGGACTGAAACCTCAAGTCAGTTCCCCAGATTACTCTGCACATTGAAGCTGTTTTGGCAGTATAATGGTCACAAGCGTGTTTTTACTGAGATATTAAATTGGGGACATAGCATAGACTTATTTTGCTTTTATATAAAGCTAATTGTAATTTCTATAAACTCACACCCTATGCTACCCATTAAAGAAAACATTTAGCATTCTTAGAATTAAAAAACAGTATTAGCTTTTTGTTTTTCCATTTCAGGACATTCTAGAATGTCCCCAAAGTACAGTTTGGTCATATTTAGCTCATCTCTGTACTATAGCTAGGTATGAACAAACGCATGAATGCACACACACACACAAACACACACACACACACACACACACACACACACACACACGCACACACGCACACACACATGTTGGTTCAGCTATCATTATGAGGACTCTCCATAGACATAATGATTTTTCTACTTCATAATGTCCTCATAAACCACATTTATAGCATAATACCCTTGTAATTACCAGTTTGTAACCTAAAAAAAAAAGTCCTTGTAAACCACTTAAACCTGCACGTACAAGGAAACAAACATTCACTGACTCACAGGATTGTACATTCTATGGTGTTTTAACACAATACAAACCTTAGTCCTTTTGGAACAAATATACATTATACGTATGTGTGTGTGTGTGTATGTTGTGGGGATCTTCTGGCAAGCACCACATTTGGAAGAACAGAGATTGTAAACGTACATGTTTGTGTACTTGCCATGCTAAGAACACATAAATCTTCCTGTTATGTTCTATCAGTCTGCCAGTTAAAGGGTTCTTGCATACACTTCCAGCATATGGCTGAACTAACAAGTTATTTTTAAGCCATGATAACCACAGATGCTTTTGCTCTAGATGCTGTTGTGTGCAAAAGAAAGTTTCGTAAAATACAATGTCTATTTTTAAGCAGACATTTTACAGTTAATCATGTGAGTTTTGCTGCATTAGTAATACTGTTTCCCTCTTTCAAGTGTATACTTAAAAATGTACTGTAAGCACTAACACATTTATATTTTGAGTCTTCTGTGTATATATAAGATATAGATATAACAGATAACAGGCTACACACATTTCTAAATCTAAAATTAAGGTGTTCCAAATCTTAACTTTTTCTTACAATAAAAAATTAAAAAATTTAAAAATATTTTTTTTAATTATATATATATATATATATATATATATATATATATATATATATAATCATCATCTGTAGCACATAATGTATTTGTATGCGTTGAGTAACAAAATTGAGAATTGACCAAAAATTATAATTATTCAAATAGCAGAGGTTTTATCCAACGTGACTTACAATGCATTCAAGGTATACTTATCTCACAATGTGTGTTTCCTGGGAATTGAACCTATGACACTGGCATTACTAGTGCCATGCTCAGCAGTTGGTGTAGCCTACTTTTTTTCACTGCGTCAAATGGTTGGCTAAGACAGAATAAAAGGAAAACAGTTGTTTCGGGGTTTGATCAAAAATATAAATAAACTTACCATTGTAGGACTACTAAAGTTAGTAAAAAAAAGGTCTCTGCTGAAATCGGTCTGTGATTGCCAAAATTCGAAAAACAGCCTCCAGTGGCTGAAGCTGCAAGTGTTGTTGAGGTGACGTATCCACAGGGTGGCGCCAAAAGCGAGTTATATTTTTAGCTGTAAATGATGTAATACAGTCATTACAACAAGAGTGCATATTTTACTAACCATACTTCCAAACCAAAACCCTAAGCCTAAACCTAATTGTCTGTGGAATAAAAATGTATTTTTTGAGCGTAATGCAACCTCCAAATCATGCTCACCATTATTTATGTGAACCCATTTACGTTCTGGTTGCCATGGGACCAAGTGTCTCATTTCTAGACCATAGTGCCAGAGGGAGAAGACACATCTGAACTGATGCAAAAATGTGATACCACTTGTCAGTAATTCTGTGGAATGGGGTACATTTCAGGGTTTGTGAACATTTGGAAGCAGCATGATTTCCTGTGTGAAAAATTGTGTTGCTCCTATTTTGCAATAATAAAAAAAGTGTTTAAAATGTATTTTTTTAAAGAGGCTCTTTTGAAAACTGATACATATCATTTGACTATGTAAATGCATCTCATGCTTCAAAACATTTCTCCATTACTACGCTGATATCTAATCTAAGCAAAATAGTTTGTCAGCAATGCATGAGTCACATTTGCAACAGAATTTGAAGCAAGAACAGAATAAAGTGAGGCTCTTATCTGCCATCTGCCAATCTTACACCTTGTCCCACTTTATATCTGTAAGTACCCCTATAGAGGCAGATAGTTTGTGCTGTACAAAATTTTGGCATCTTAACATTAGTCAGGAGGAAAATAGTTACGAGTTGATGTAGCGGTGAAGCAGAATGTGAGTATTGTTTATCAAAATGTTGCTTACAAACAATCACTCTGTGCTGTTTTGTGTCATGCATTAAATATTTTCCTACAATGTGCTGTGGTATCGGATACGAAATTGATATCGAGTACTGTGAAATTTCATTGAGTACTCGATATCAATTTCATATCCAATACCACAGCAAATATATGCTAATATGGTGTGTGTAACGTACTCAATATTTAGAAAAAAATATATATTGAGATGTTTCATTGTTTAGGTGTGTATTTTATTTTTCAAACATTTTTAATGTAAACCATTTTTTTATTGTATTTTGCTTTATATCTTGTAAAGATGAGTTCTAATACATTAAGTCAATGAGGACCTGCTTCAAGTTTGAGAGACAGACTGTGATTGTCCAATCAGGATTCAGCTCGGTAGAGGTGGGCTGAGCACTAAAAAAAACTGGGAGAAGAAAAAAAGAGCATCGTGCTATGACAATTGAATGATATCTGAAAATAGACAGATTAATGTTGCTTAACAAGGCTGAATCCCGTCTTAAGTTTCAGTTAACTACTTTGAAGTCTGGACCAGAGTTTTCATCGTGTTGTTTCCGTTCACACGACGGGATTGATCATCACCGAACAGCGGGACTGGAAAGTGTTCGGAACACGGCTTCCACATGATTGACGGATCACAACAAAGAGTTCCCTTGTTTGCTTTTCTCCAACGTGAATCGTGATCTCCTACTAGTGTTCCTGTCTTCTTCATCATTGTCATCCCGGCACGGAGGTTTTCTGCCGGGGGAGGGAAAAGTCATCGCGTTGCTGAGTGAGAAATGGTCGCTGTCATCACGTTGCTGCATGGGAATTGCAACGATTCGTGAGTAACGTGTTTCAGGTCTGATTCCACTTACTATTACTAGGAAGTTGAGATACTAAAAGTACACCAACGGTAATGGGCCCCAACGAGTGACACATACCTAGGTATTTCAGTATTTGTGACTTTTCTTTTGATCTGATGAAACTGTTGATTCGTTTTGATTCCCTGAATGCTGATACAGTTCATTTAATTTGAGTCCAGTTGGTTTGTGAATTGTTCAAAGGAACTAAACAAAGGGTTTATTCATGTCTAAGTGATTCAACTATCCTGATATTGGATTCAGTTAGCTTTTAAGGGTCAAATTAACTGTATAATTTCCTAATTTCTGTAAAATTCCAAATTAGTGTTTTTTTTTGTACGTGTATTCTGAATGTCAATGGAATAACAGCTGAATATTGAAACTGTTGAAGCAAGGTTCTTGTACATTGCAAGGTAAAGGTTTATTTGATTTGTGTTAAGGAAAGAAGCAAGACAGTAACTTCATTTGGGTGGATAACCTTTATTTTATATTTCATATACAACAACAGAAAGGGTTTCTTTTATTTTTTTTCATTGATTATTTTATATGCTTTATTTTAGTAGTTGTTAATAAGTACTTGTTGTTAATCAGAGATATATTTTCTGAGATTTGTTTATACTTTACAGTATAAGTGTTAAAATGGAGGCACCGTTTTAGTTATTTTCTAATACTTTTGAGTGTAACTGTACTAATAACAACCGTTCTTGAAACTACAGAATATTTCTCCATCTAAGAGCTGGGACACCAGGTTCCTGTACACCATCTGAAATCAAGAAGTACCAAGAAGAGGGTTACATTTTTGGAGGCACCGCTGGGATGGCAATTTCCCTGTGTGGTTTTCTATTCTAATTTTTTTCGGTTTATTGCAGTGTTTGTGAGAATCGTCTGTCATGGATATCTCTCAGGTAGCTGAGTGGAGTCGTCAGGTTCAGGTTAGTCCTGCTAACTGTGTCATACTTAATGGTGTTCCTTTAGATGTGAAGGATGAGACCATTATGGAGGTGCTAAACACAGTGAAAGCTTTTGGACGTACCAGAATACGGGGACGACGAGGAGATACCGCAGGAATGAACTTGTTCCTGTTGATTGAAACTAGTGGTGAGATTGACCCTAGAACTGTACCTCCCGAAGTAGGCATTCCTGGAGTTGTGGGGCCTTGGGGCGTGCATATCCTTGAAATTGTAGATCCGGTTGTGGAAGAAGCTACTTTTAAGGAGAAGCTGATGTTTCTGATGCAACAGGAAGGGAAGTCATTGAGTTATGTGAAATCCCTCGTTGAACCAGAACAGTCTCCTAATGTTGATGTAAATATGAACTTGGTGAATGCTTTTGACTGTCTGGTTGATAAGTGTACACAGGGGCCTAGTGATACTTTAACTTACAGGAAACTGAGAGTATTCTCAGGTGTGCATCCTCTTCCACCTGGGGAAGAGGATTATGATTCCTGGATGGAGCAGGCAGCTCAGATGATTAGTGAGTGGCAATGTGCTGAGACTGTTAAGAGACAGTGCGTTGTGGAAAGTTTGAAAGGGCCTGCTGCTGACATAGTCCGATTTTTGAAGGTGAGTAGTCCGGCTTCAACTGCCGCTGACTATCTCAGTGCTCTTGATACCACATATGGTAGTACAGAGAGTGAGTCAGACCTTATGGTGAAGTTTGGTAGTACTTATCAAGAGCCAGGTGAGAAACTCTCTGCTTTTCTGTACAGACTTGATAAGATTCTTCATCGTATCTTTCTGAAAGGATGTGTTAACATGGACGACTTGAACAGAAAATGTATGGAGCAGATCATTAAAGGAGCTCTGACCACTGACATGGTAGCAATGAGGCTAAGAGTGACTTACAGTTTGCGTGATCCGCCAAATTTTTCTGAACTGCTTCGAGAAATAAGGGAGGAAGAGAACTGGATGAGTGCTAGAGATAGGCCCAAAGTTGGGGTGGCTGCTGCTACTGCTGTACCTCAGGTAACTGCCTCAGAAAAGGAGGTAGATAGCTTGAAACGTGATGTGAAAGAATTGTCAACTCAAGTGAGTAAACTACTGAAAATTGTTACTTCAGTTCCCGTTTTATAGTCATCTTCACTTAAAACTGTTTCTGTGGTGGTTTCTGATGACAAGGGTAGGGATGCTGTTCCTAAGAAAGATCTTGTCATGCCGGTTAAGGCAGACATTTTCTGCTACAAGTGTGGAGAAGATGGACATACCAGAAGAGAATGCAAAGGTGAAGAAAACCTGAGGAAGGTTAATCAGAAGCTCATTAAGCAGAGTCACTGGGCGGGAAACTCCAGAGGGGTTCTGTGAAGGAATGACACCGGACTCCGCTTGAAATGCGTTCCAACTCTTTTCCTTCTGAAGGTCAATGTTCTTCTGATCTTCCTTATGGATTAGTAGGTCCAACGTCTGAAGTTCCTGTGCAGATAGAGGGGGTCTATGCCAAAGCATTATTGGATAGTGGTTCACAGGTTACTATCTTGTACAGAAATTTCTACCATGCTTACTTGGCCCATTTACCTTTGAAGCCTTTGGGAAAACCTGGAAATTTGGGGTTTAAGTTCTCATAAATATCCTTACGATGGTCACTTACCCATTCGTCTTGAATTTACGGAAGCTGTTGTCGGAGTACCTCAAACAGTGGATACTCTTGCTTTCCTGATCCAAAGCCAGACCAACGGATAGCAATCCTGGTTGGGACAAATACTTCCTTGATTAGACAGTTGTTCAATGCCTGCGAGGAGAAGGCTGGGAAAAACTTCATGAGTGTCTTGACTGTTCATCCGGTGGTTAAAGCAGCTTATGAGACTATTCAGGATTCAACTGGAGTGACTGCTTGTCCAGATATTTCTAGAGTGGTCCAGCACAAACAATTACTTTGAGGCCTGGAGAAATTCATCAGATTCATGGAAAGCCAAAGTTTTGCAGTGAGTTGTTTGATAAGCATGTTCTAATTGATCAGGCAACTGATACCAGGGCTCCTGAAGAATTATTGGTGAGACCTGAATTACAACTTGCTTCAGCTGTGTCAAACCGAATGGTGACTGTGATTTTGAAGTACATGTCCAGTAAGGAAGTACTTTTGAAGTGTGGTACTCCTGTTGCTCACATCTTTCCGGTAGATGTAGTGCCTCGGCTGACTACCAAAAGCGACGTGTCTGGGCCAAATACTTTTCTGTCTCCTGATTCTTTTGACTTTGGTAACTCTCCACTTCACGAGGAAGCTAAACAACATTTAACTGAAAAGCTTATAGAGAGGCAAGATGTTTTTTCTGCTCACGAATGGGACATGAGATGTTCCAGGAGTACTGTTCATGAGATCTGATTATCAGATTCCACGCCTTTTCGGGAAAGGTCACGCCGATTAGCTCCTAAAGATTTGGATGATGTACGAAAGCATTTGCTTGGACTTCAGAAATGTGGTATAATTTCGGAATCCAAAAGCCCATATGCATCACCAATTGTAGTGGTACGGAAGAAATCTGGAAGTGTGAGGATGTGTGTAGATTATCGTACACTGAATCGCAGAACGATACCTGATCAGTATACGGTCCTGAGGATTGAGGATGCATTACACTGTCTATCGGGTAGCAAATGGTTTTCCCTGCTTGACCTGAGAAGCGGATACTACCAAATTCCTATGAGCAAGGATGAGAAGGAGAAAACGGCATTCATTTGTCCATTAGTTTTTTTAATTTGAGAGGATGCCTCAAGGGGTTTGTGGATCACCAGCTACGTTTCAGAGGGTAATGGAAAAAACGGTTGGTGACGTGAATTTCCTCGAAGTACTGGTGTACCTTGACGATCTGATTATTTTTGGTAGGACCATAGAAGAACATGAAGAAAGGTTGCTTAAGGTTTTTGACAGGTTGAGAGATGAAGGTTTAAAACTATCCCTTGATAAATGTCAGTTCTTCAGAACTTCTGTTACCTATGTGGGTCACGTAGTGTCTCAAGAAGGAGTTGCAACTGATCCGTCAAAGGTGGAAGCAGTGGTTACCTGGCCGAGACCTAAAACCGTAACTGAGTTAAGATCCTTTTTGGGCTTCTGTGGGTATTACAGACACTTCATAAAGGGTTATTCAAGCTTATGCCGTCCTTTGAATCAGCTGCTCAAAGGTTATCCACCACATTCCTGTCAGAAGGAGAAAACAGCAAAAACATCAGTTACTGAGTACTTCAAACCAAATTATCCTTTTGGATCAAGGTGGGATGATAGTTGTGAGACAACATTCCAAGAGCTGAAACTCCGCCTGACTCAAGCTCCTGTATTGGCTTTTGCGGATCCGCAACTACCATATGTGCTGCATGTAGATGCTAGTCTGGATGGACTAGGGGGTGTTCTGTACCAGCAGCATTCTGAGGGATTGCGTCCTGTCACCTTTATTAGTTGTAGCCTTTCACCATCTGAAAAGAATTACCCAGCTTACAAGCTGGAGTTCTTAGCTCTAAAGTGGGCTGTGGTTGATAAGTTGCATGATTATCTCTATGGTGCCATTTTTGAGTTAAGAACTGACAACAATCCTTTGACATATATTTTAACATCTGCTAAATTGGATGCTGCTGGTCACAGATGGCTGTCTGCGTTGTCCACATACACTTTTAGTCTGAGGTATAGGCAGGGTAGGAAAAATGTGGATGCAGATTCTTTGTCCAGACACCCTCACTTCAGTGTAACACCTGATGAGGATTGGCAGGAGATTCCGGCTCCTGGAGTTCATTCCCTTTGTCAGTCTGTGTCCACCTGCCCAAAATTGAAGATGCTCCATGAGCTGCCTGGCTCCGATTTCCCTTGTGCTGAGGTGTCAAAAGTTTTTGGCAGTGTTGTTTCCTTTACTCAGAATGAGCTGAGGAATTCTGACTCAAATGAGATGAGGGAGGCTCAGGGAAATGATCCTTGTCTGAGTAAAGTGCAACTAGCTATTAGTCAGAAACAACTTCCGAGTTGTGTTCATTTTGACCATCCTGATCTTAAGCTCTTGAAGAGGGAGTGGGGAAATGTAGTAGTTGATCAGGGATTATTGTATAGAGTGGCTACTTACAACAGACGAGAAAGACGACAACTCGTACTTTCTACTGCACTTTGCAGTTCAGTGTTGACATCGCTCCATGACGAGAGTGGACATTTCGGGTGTAATAAGACTTATGCCCTGGTCAGAGGCAGATTCTTGTGGCCTGGCATGAAAGCTGAGGTTGAGAGTTACTGTAAAACCTGTGAGCGTTGTATTGTAAGAAAAACATTGCCCCAAAAGAATGCACCCATGTTTCACATGCAGAGCTCCAGTCCTCTTGACCTAGTATGTATTGACTTCCTTACTATTGAGCCTGACAGCCTGCAATGTGCTAGTGGTTACAGACCATTTTACTCGCTACGCACAAGCTTTTCCCACCAAGGACCAGAAGGCCTTGACAGTGGCACGGACTTTGTGTGAAAAGTATTTTGTCCATTATGGGCTGCCTAATCGAATTCATTCGGATTAAGGCAGAGATTTTGAAAGTCGGTTGATTAGAGATATGTTAAGTGTGTTGGGCATTAAAAAATCTCGTACATCCCCGTACCATCCTCAGGGAGACCCCCAACCCGAAAGATTCAGTCGCACTCTTCTCAATATGTTAGGCACATTAGACCCACAACAAAAGTCAAAATGGAGTCAGTACATTCCACAGCTTGTACACGCATACAATTGTACCCAAAATGAGTCCACGAGAAACTCTCCTTATTTCCTTATGTTTGGCAGGGAGCCTAAGTTGCCCATGATGTCTGTTTTGGGGTATCTGATAAGGAAAACTCTGCTGTGCCACCTTTCAGGTATGCTAAGAATCTCAAAAGAGATCTAGAGATTGCTTAATGAATCAGAGCAACAAGAGAAGGTATGATGAGAATGTGCATCATCGTGAGTTGTGTCCTGGTTGATAGGGTTTTCATCAGAAACCTGGACCTGAAAGGGAAGCATAAACTTGCTGATCGCTGGAGTTCCGTAATCTATGTGGTAGAAAAACAGTTGCCACATCTGCCAGTCTACCAATTGGTTCCGGAGAGTATTAAGGGACCAAAGAAGGTCTTGCACAGGGATCATATTCTGCCTATAAAATCTCAAGTTAGGTGAAGACCCGAAATTGGGGAACTTCCAGTTCATCATTCTATCAGAGCAAGCAAGCACTTGAAACAGAAAGAAAACAAGTCATATGTGACTGAGACTTCTGTAGAAATGTCACAGGATGTTTGTTCTTCTGATTCAGAGTATGGTTAATTGCCATGCCTGATTTGTGACTCTACGCTTGTTGAGATGGGTAAGCCTGAGGTTCAGGATTTCACTGTGGTGAATGAAGTTTTACCAAAACAAGTTGATGCTGACATTGTTCCATGTGAGGTTGGTGATGATGACCTTGTTGATCATGAGGTGGTGGAAACTGTTCCTTTGGAAAAGAATGATTGTGACAGTAATGTACAAAAGGGTATCACAACTGATTGTGTTCCTGAGAGACGTTCTGAGACAAGGCCTGAGACTCATGTAAGGAGATCAGAAAGAGACAGAAAACCTCCCAATAGGTTCACTTATCCTCAGTTGGGAATGCCCAGTAGAGAAGCTGTGGTATTTTCTAAACCTGGTGAGGTGTATTTTCCTAAAGTGAAGAGTACTTGCCAAGCATGGTGGTGTAATCCCCATGCCTTGTGTAAGGCATGCTTGGTCAGAGTAAAGATTTTGCCATGTTTTATTCCTAGAGTGTAATGGAACAGAAGTGAAAAAATCCTTCTAGGTGTCTAGCATGGGGACATGCTATTATTTCAGTGGGGGGAGGGTGTAACGTACTCAATATTTAGAAAATATATATATTGAGATGTTTCATTGTTTAAGTGTGTATTTTATTTTTCATACATTTTTAATGTAAACCATTTTGTTATTGTATTTTGCTTTATATCTTGTAAAGATGAGTTCTAATACATAAGTCAATGAGGACCTGCTTCAAGTTTGAGAGATAGACTGTGATTGTCCAATCAGGATTCAGCTCGGTAGAGGTGGGCTGAGCACTAAAAAAAACTGGGAGAAGAAAAAAAGAGCATCATGCTATGACATTTTCGCACGCGGAGACGAATGATATCTAAAAATAGACAGATTAATGTTGCTTAACAAGGCTGAATCCCGTCTTAAGTTTCAGTTAACTACTTTGAAGTCTGGACCAGAGTTTTCATCGTGTTGTTTCCGTTCACACGACGGGATTGATCATCACCGAACAGCAGGACTGGAAAGTGTTCGGGACACGGCTTCCACATGATTGACGGACCACAACAAAGAGTTCCCTTGTTTGCTTTTCTCCAACGTGAATCGTGATCTCCTACTAGTGTTCCTGTCTTCTTCATCATTGTCATCCCGGCACGGAGGTTTTCTGCCGGGGGAGGGAAAAGTCATCGCGTTGCTAAGTGAGAAATGGTCGCTGTCATCACGTTGCTGCATGAGAATTGCAACGATTCGTGAGTAACGTGTTTCAGGTCTGATTCCACTTACTATTACTAGGAAGTTGAGATACTAAAAGTGCACCAACGGTAATGGGCCCCAACGAGTGACACATACCTAGGTATTTCAGTATTTGTGACTTTTCTTTTGATCTGATGAAACTGTTGATTCGTTTTGATTCCCTGAATGCTGATACAGTTCATTTAATTTGAGTCCAGTTGGTTTGTGAATTGTTCAAAGGAACTAAACAAAGGGTTTATTCATGTCTAAGTGATTCAACTGTCCTGATATTGGATTCAGTTAGCTTTTAAGAGTCAAATTAACTGTATAATTTCCTAATTTCTGGTAAATTCCAAATTAGTGTTTTTTTTTGTACGTGTATTCTGAATGTCAATGGAATAACAGCTGAATATTGAAACTGTTGAAGCAAGGTTCTTGTACATTGCAAGGTAAAGGTTTATTTGATTTGTGTTAAGGAAAGAAGCAAGACAGTAACTTCATTTGGGTGAATAACCTTTATTTCATATTTCATATACAACAACAGAAAGGGTTTCTTTTATTTTTTTTTCATTGATTATTTTATATGCTTTATTTTAGTAGTTGTTAATAAATACTTGTTGTTAAAATACATAATCGAGTTACAAGGCAAAACTTAGTGTGAATGTGTGCATGTGGGCGTGTTTGTATTTGAGTTGTAAAATTTTTACCAGATGTTCCATCTACAGTACATAAAGGTGCACTCAGTAATTCTTTTCTTATTTAAAAAGTTGTACACCAAAATAAATTAATGGTAATGTTGTAACATCTGTAAGATCATGATCACTCACATGAGATGAAGATTCCAGTCACAAAATCTGTGAATTTCTCTTGCTTACACTTTGGTACACTGTTGGCCCACAGAAAACCTCACTTTTCACATGGCACTTGGATGGGAGAATAATAATGGTAGCCAAGTTGTAGGATTGTTCCAAACTGAATTTCCAATCAAATAAAATTACCACTATATTTAAGCCCCACACCTTTCAGCCCCCCAAAGCTCTCACAGTGGAGGGCAAAGTCTTTGAAGGGAATAGGGTATAGTGATAATCACTTCTGAATAGATTTTTATTTTGATAAACACAATGGTACATTTAGATTATAGTGGTTTTGACAGGTATTTTTTAATTAGTTGATGCAGGGACATTTGCAATCAAAACTTTTAAATGTGTACACTGCATTGCAACCCTCTACACATTGGAGATCATTTTATTTACATTTTAAAAATTCTGCATTCTAGCAATTAATATGTCACGAAATTGCATATACAGTATAATAATAACACGAGATGTCACTGTGTAAAATGTCATGCCAGCAACAGATTTTCAACTAAATATTCACAAGAATCTAAAAATTAAAACAGAAGTACACATCTAACATTTAACTTGTACTATGAAAAAATAAAATAAATGCATTAGCTGTCCATTGTGATCTTACCTCAGTGCAGTCAAAAAACTATTACTGTTTTATACTAATACAACTAGGTTAACCTTAGGTTTATGGAGCAGGGCTCTGCATGGGTTTTAACAAACCCATCCATAGATGCTGTAGGACTCAATTTGTTAAATTCTTCAATATTTTAAATGCTTGATATAGTTAAAATACACCATAATGTATACTACATAATGTACTGTATTATTGCCCTTTTAACTACATGCACATTTATACATTTATTTCACATTTTGTTACATGCTGGTTTTTGTATGCATAATTTGTAGTATTTACAAGTTTTTGCACTGAGTTTACACTGATATGTATAACAAGCACTACATTGGTATACTGTCTCTTTAGAAACAGCGGTTGCTCAGTGAACGTGTTTTGGTTGAGCAGCTTCTTTTCCACATCCGTTCAATGTGTAATTAGATTTAATCTGACTGTAAAAACAGAAAGAATGTTAAAATAGACTTAAATCAATTAAAATGTATTGCGTGGATATCAACTTAAAAAAAAAAATTGTAATAACAATTCAATCTAACAGATAATTGACTTGGGGGGACCCTAAAAGAAAATTGGCCCCCAGGGCCCTTACTAGTCATAATCTGCCCCTGGATATAGACACTCTTTCAGAAATGATTATTGATTTTTCAGAGACAAAATTAAACATTTGTGCATGCACACAAACATGCATACTCTCAAATTGTATAAACAGTAATAGGCTAATAAAAATATTTAATATTTTGTCATTTGTACAAAAATGTGCCATGGCAACCATAGTTTCAGCCAAAAATAGACATAGTTGAAAGAATAACTAGTTACCATGGTAAAAGGTTAATACATTTGTGAATAATAACATAATAACAGAATAAACAGAATAACTATCAGGGGCATGGCCAGAAGGGTGGCACAGGGTCCAGCTTCCCCCCAGGACAACGTTCCTGCTCTTTTTGTCTGAAAAGTAGAAAAACATGGTTCTGTTCATTGTGCACACTGTAAATGCAATGACATTTAAAAAAGTTCCTAAAAAATAAAGAAATGCAATAATATATTAGAGACCCCTATCTATAAAAAAATCAGAAATGGGAAAATGCATTGGTGCAATTCCATGGAGGTACCATATGGCAACACAGAATTTTCTTTCATTGTGGTGCAGTGTTGCCACATGGCAACATTCCTATCTTCTCAATTTTCTGTAAAACTATGTTAGATACAGTTAATCACTTAACCATTTATCAAAGATGCAGAAAAAAGTCTGGATGTAGAAGAAACAAGCGCTTTAAACACTGCCCTTTAATAACCAAATGATTATTTCAGGCATAGTGAGGAAAAAGAGTGTAGGGGTGTGTATCTGTATCTGTTCATATGACAAAATTATCTGTGTCTGTCTCTGTATTTGGATAGAACCGGGTGTGGGCGGGGCTTAAACCGGAAGTGCGTCAAAACTAAATGAAATGCCATGTTTCAGTTTCTTCGTTTTACATAAGGAGGAATATTCCTAATAGGTAAATACTCTATGGAGCATTTAAACCTTTATGGAGCATTAAACTTTTTTTTCGGTTAATAACCTTAATCGCTGATGTGAATATAAATGTGGTCAACTTTAAGAGATGGCTAGACATGCTCTGACATGAAATCATCACTTCAGGTCAGGAATTTAACATCACGTTCAGGTTTAGGCTATAAATAAATACATTAGAATCACGTGTGAATCGTGTGATACATTAATATAGACATTTCAAGAAGTGGAAAGTGTATATGATGTTGTATCTTAGTTAATATTACGCTTGGCAAGCTCTAGATATGCACAATTAACAGAGACCGATGAAATAAAGAAATGAGTTCCCTTAAATAAAAATTACCATGTGATTTAACTTAAATTCTTCAAGTAAAGGGAACCTAACTGAATCTAGTAAACCCAACTAAATGTACTAAGTCAAAATAACTCAATTTAAACTAATTTTGTGATATGCTAGCTAGTAGAAAATATTAGTACGATAAGTACTGATGGAATACTACTGTGTGCAACCTAGTCACTATGCTGTGATTAGTACAACAATTGCTCATTGGATAAAGCAATACAAAGTACACACATAATATACTGGTCCTCAACCTAGGCTCAAACTCCAGTATTCACCGTGATGGTAAGCCCCAAAAATGCAACATCACAGAAATACTTATAAATCTCACCATAACAAAACATTAAACACTAACAAGTAACCCTCTTCATATTCATCTTGCACAAAGATACCTAAAATAACACTTAATTTTAAAACTTACTCTCCCTGTCAAGTACCATGCAAAGCATGCTGGGAACTAGAAGTCTGCTGCCCAGTTTCAGTAAGCCAAACAAGAATATTCATGTTGCTCCAATGCAAGTGGATTAAGTCAACCTGAAAAGACTTTTTTTTTAATTGAATCAACTCAGTTTAAGTTCCCTTGGTTACATGAATTTTTTGAGTAATATGAACATTGGAGGATTGAGTAAAACTGCTGATAGTGAAAGTACATTTATTTTGAGTGCATAGTAACTTACACGCCACGGTTAACCTGCTCTGTAACAGGTTTTGTTCTGTGTAACAGACAGCTAACAGATAGGGTACAACAGAGCTAAAGCACATTTGATTTGATTTTCACCCAAAACACTAAATAGAAACAAAACCTACCACAGCACTTTCCTAAACCTGTTGTCACTACACACTGCAAAATTGTCCTGATCCATGAGATCATTTTGTGTAATGTCTAGAGATTGATTATGAGGCAATTTTATCTAAAATGTAATCATTTTTAAAATGTTGCAAATTTATATAGCTAATGCAAATCCCTGAAATTGCCACTTTTTTTTTTTTTAGATACATACATTTGAAACAGAAGACTTATTTGTTATTTTCATATATTTAAATTGTTACTCAAAAAACCATATTGCTGTCTCAAAAGTATTTGCATTAGTTGACACATTTTGCCCTACTATTATTGCCCCTATATCTACACTAAATCACCATAAATAACCTAGGGGCCTTTTACCACAAATGTTGGGTTTTTAACTTGCCACCTTTTTTTTCTTCTTCCTTTTTTTTTTTTTTTTTTTTTTTTTTAAAGAATTTTAATCAAAACTACATTCTGTTATTATTTCTTTTCGCACAAATTATGTTGCCCAATCAATATTCAATAAAAATAATTGTTTGTTTTATCTTGATATTAATCCATGTTACTAGTTGTTTTATATAATACCTGCCAATAATGATCGATTTTAAAATATGAAAAGCTTAATCACTCCAGAAGATGGCTATAGAAAGTGATGAATGCCTCCCAAACCCCTTCTTTCATGGACAATGTAAACGGTACATAAAATCTTGTGTCTTTTAAAAAAAGAACAAATACATCTTATTGCTTGCCAATTATTGCAGACAGTAGGCTATTCAGAATGCTATTCTGAGTGCTCCGAGAGAACCACATTATAGTGACCATGAGGAGGTTACCCCATGTGACTCTACCCTCCCTAGCAACTGTGCCAATTTGGTTGCTTAGGAGACCTGGCTGGAGTCACTCAGCACGCCCTGGATTTGAGCTTGTGACTCCAGGGGTGGTAGTCAGCGTCTTTACTCGCTGAGCTACCCAGGCCCCCCAGCTGTTTTATATTTTTTTTTTATCATTTTCAGAATTTGTTTCCAACAGTCCAATCCTTGTTTCACGTGACTGGCTGTTTGCTGCAAATGTCACTCTTTCACGTGTGTGATCTAATCCTAAACACAGGATCAAAGCCAGAGTTGAAAGGGAAAAGAGCAGCATACCAATTAAGCTTGATTGTATTGGTTTTGTCAATTCAAAACCAATTTGTAACCCTTAAAGTTTGTTCAACCAGCTTTATGGTAGAGGCCCCAGTAAATTAATAAGAATATATATTAATAAAATAATAATATGAATTTTCCTATTATTTTGACATCAGCCGTTTTTCTAAAAGCTTCTCCTCTAAACATTCAATAAGAATAGGATCTACATTTGGGTCCACTTTATTAGCAAACCAGTGGCCATAATTTAGGAGCCATCTGAGCTCAGCAACACCATAAATACACACAGACCGTACATGGACTCCAGTGCATGGTGGGTAAAGAGTCTCTTCAAGATACGACCATTTCAGCAGGTGGGTTTTTGATGTCAGTTCTGTAATGTCAGGGTCAGATCTTGGCACCTCCCCTGGTACTCCAGGCACACGAACCAGAGTTGCCCAAAAGTGTTCATCAGGTGAGTATGTATCCTCAGACCAAGTCAAGAAATCCCTGACTAGAGAACTCCACCGAACAAAAAGCACAAATTCCCTTGAAAGAGTAAAGTATGCACTGCCCACAAACATTTCTATATTGTGAGGTGGTCGAGGCTTTGCCTCGGAAGTGCTGATAGGTGACTCGTAGAATTCAGATTTGTTATTTTTCAGGGCATGGTGGAAACTCCAACGTCTCTTCTTTCCTCCAGGCTGTCTGCTCTCCACCATGTTCATGCCTTTAAGCAACTTTAGATCTGACACCAGTTCAGCATTTGTTCGCAGTGGAAAGTCCTGACCACACAGGTTGATGACATATTTCCACTTGACCTCAGACTCCAGAAGATCAGACAGGCAATTAAGATCTGCTTTGAGTCGTGAGATGCCTGCATACTGCACCCTCTCCAGTTTCGAGGCAATGAAGACGTGAGGGAAGCAGCGGGCCAGCCCTTTTATAGCCATAATAAAGTCATCTGAAGACTTCAGGTCGTAATGTATGCAATATACATTATGAGGCATATAAATGGCCCTTAACAACCTCTCCACAACAGCCGCATCCTTATGAACAACCAAAGAGTAAGCAAGGGGAAATTCACGCTCCATCTCAGAGCCCTGTATTACATCATAGCCCTTTGATTTCACAAACCAATCACAATCGGAGGTGGCCTTGGCAATATGCTGGTCATTTGGCCCCACATAGCTCTTTTTTTTACGGATGGCTAAAGTTTTGCCCAGTTCCACAGGTTCCATGTCATATATTGCTGAGCAATTAATGCCATTTTCAACTATCAGCCGTGGGCTTTCAAACACTCCAGTTGGCCCAAAGATGTTAAGGTCGGGGGGGCTGTTCTTTTACTCTTGAAAACAAGGTTATGAAAGAAAAAATTAGGAATATCAGAGTTAAAATGAAAAGTATGACCTTTATCACTTTGTGCTGAATCCACAATCTTCTCATTCTGTAAGGAGAAATAGAGGCTTGTGTTACTTGGTTAGCAAAACTGATGTCACAGGTGTTCTAAGAAACTGATCTACTTCTGAGTATGTAATTCTCACACTATGTGGGTAGCATTTTTAAGATTAAGAGCATAATCTAAAAAAACATGCACATGAAGTTCAGTAACCTTGTTTGGTATATGACAACAATTAGCAGAAAGCGTTTGTAAAAAAAAAAAAAAAAAAAAAAAAAATATGTGGAATGATAAATGATTTCTGTTGCAAAAAGAGTGTTAAATAAGAGTATGACTATCATCAATGAACATAGAGTTTAGGGTTGAGATGCATCTGCCTAGCAAGATCTGCTATATGTTTTTATACATTTATTAAAGTGGTAGACTGGCAGTACACCCAGTCAACATTTTTCATACAATCATTAACCATAACATCCTGAAGAGTCTGATTTTCAGAACACAGAGCCCAGACATTGAGGCTAACTAGATTTCATTTAACTAAATGGGAAATCTGGTACAAAGTTTACAACTCAAATATAAGCACACGGACGTGCACGTGCACACATTCGCATAAGTTTCACCTAGTAACTAAATTATATGTAATGTTTAAAGTGTGCTGGTTCATGTAGTTTTAATTACTTAAATGATCCGTTGTCCTATGACAGCCCATCAAATGCCCAATTTGTGATAAATGCCTGTCATGGCACAAGACAGTAACCGCGAACCCTCAAGTGCATTGACCTTTTTCATCGGGGTCATTTTTTCCTTGCAGCGGACATATTTGTTAACATTAGCGGAAGTAATGGCAGTGAATGGAAAAACACCAGTGAAACGACATCAAAACAAACATCATAAAATTGCTTATGATTCATGCCAAGTCATAGGAAATGTGTACACAGGACTAAAGTCAGCATAAATATTGCCAAATTTGACTTTCATAAACATTTTAATTAATTTTAAGCGAATCTAATCAACTCCAAATGAACTCAGACCATCTCACTAAGCCACACAGTGGACCGCGTTAAGAGGAGCTCCTGAAGTGCGTGCGAAGATTAACCACTTTTGAAGCACTTAAAGTGTGTGCAACCCACGGAGGTTTGCACCAAACTCAACACGAAAATATAAGCAAGGATTTTTACAGTGAGCACAAAGTGCTCCAGTTTCACTTTAATTTATTGTTTGCATTATGGCAAATATTTTTGGGCATGGCAAGTTCATAAACATTTATGCATTTGGCTGATGCTTTTATCCAAAGTGACTTACAGGGACAATCCCCCTGGAGCAACCTGGAGTTAAGTGCCTTGCTCAAGGACACAATGGTGGTGGCTGTGGGTATTGAACCAACAACCTTCCACTTACCAGTTCAGTGCTTTAGTCCACTACTCCACCACCACTTCATACAGGCTGTAATAGCTACTTTTGACTCATGAAGAATACACAGGACGCAACCAAGGCATATTAGTGTATATGACTGAAGCCAGAGCCACACTGGCCCATTTTTCCAGTGATTATTAAGTGTGGGCTTAATTTACATAATCACCGGCCAGTAGGTGAAAGACGAAGCGCACAATAGCGTCTGCCAGGGGGAGGTCATTAATCACTTGACCGGTCAGGACTCCCTGCTGAGTTAATGATTCCAACAGTGGGAAAAAAGGATCAAACATGACAGAAAAAAAATCATTCTGTCGCCGAGGTGGGCTCTTGTGTTCTCTTCAAGTGACCAATGAGCTTCTTCTTTTACAGAAGAACTAACAAGACGTCAAGCTGATCTGAACGTTTTCATCTGCAGTTGCACTCATCGCAAACGTTGATTGTAATCCAAAGTGATTTTTTTCTCCTACACTAAAATGACTAATGAAATCAGAAAGCAGAGGCATAACAGTCTGTTTTTATTGAACGTTATTTCTTTACTCACTGAAAGCTGCATATGGACATACGCGTTCTATGGCGAGCCTTGAGGGGATAAATACACAATCACACACATTCACATGGTAAAGTTACTCCATGAATCATATTTTAAATCACTCTATTTCAATTGTTTATGCTCAAGTGATACACCTGTTGTTACTGTTGTTATTTAGGTGAGCTCCACGTGACAGGGAATCAGAGACTAAGAGATCTGCTGTAAGTCGGTATGTTTGACACCCCTCCACCATTCTTAAATGGCAAGTGTGTCATACCTCCGAAACTGTGGTCATACAGTGGCGTCACATGAAACAGGTCAATGTAGTAGCCAAAAATGTTAGGGCAATGTAAAAATGGTAGCCTAATATGCAAATGTTACCTTATAGATCTATTTCTTCTTGATATAACTTTTAAACTTACATTTGTTGAAATAAGAGAAGAAATAAATAAAATAAATGCAAGTTTAAGGTTTTGGAGCACAAATGATTTTCAGACACGTTAATTTAGTGTTTTTAAGGTAATCTTAGGCAGATTTCTTTAAATGAAACTGGTTATTGGTATATGTTCAGTAACAAAGTTATAAACTTATGTTATAGCTAAATTATAGTTAGTAAAACATACCTGCTTGTGCGTTAAATCGCTGGAATCACAAAACATAGGAAGTGAAAGTCTCTGGTAACTGCAAAAACAATGCAAATTCATTCACATAGGCAGACATATGACAACTAAGATAAACTGTTTATTAGAAATCTGTTTGGTGCGTTGACATCTCACACACTGTGTGTTCGAGGCACTTCCTCGTTCCTGTTTCTATATCTATTTAAAACACACAGCTAAACGGGGCAACAGATTCTCAACCCATGAACTACACATTAAGATACATTATATTTACAGTAACGCAATGGCAATCATTTAAATTTGACAGATTTCTTAAAAGATAATCAATTAGAGGCTTTGAACATTATTTGTCCAAGAAATCCCAAATGCTTTCCAATTTAAGACACCTCATTTTGTGTGAATATTTATCAGAAACCTCCCATGTCAATTAAAGTTACAGTAAGAACGTCACCAGAAAATGGTAAGTGTCCGCACTTATTTATTGCTCCAAAAATACTTTACTGGCTTACACTTGCAACGTGTAGACCTAATGGTCGAAATATATGTTGAGTTATAATGCCTTATTATGCCTGTTCGGTTCTAATGTCTGTCTTGCCCACAAGACATAATAGCCGCTTTTATATGGCAAGCCATTTTGACATTTATTCCTTAAAACTTGCTAGTATCTATTTTTATGTTACTAGTACTTATTTTTTTAGTGACTAGTAAGAATTCCATTAAATACTAGTACTTATTTATTAGATTCTAGTACTTATTCAACAGTACTAGTTATAATGCCTTATTATGCCTGTTCGGTTCTAATGACTGTCTTGCCCACAATCAGAACATCATAGCCACTTTTATGTGGCAAGCCGTTTTGACATTTTTTCTTTTAAAACTTACTGGTATCTATTTTTATGTTACTGGTGCTTATTTTTTAGTGACTAGTAATATGGCAAGCCATTTTGACATTTATTTCTTAAAACTTACTAGTATCTATTTTTATGTTACTAGTACTTATTTTTAGTGACTAGTAACTATTACATTAGATACTAGTATTTATTCAATAGTTACTAGTACTTATTCAACAAGTACTAGTACTTATTCATTAAGCACTAGTATTTATTCAATAGATACTTGTACTTATTCATTAGATACTAGTACTTAATCTAATAGTGAGACTAGTATCTATATAAATGTTACTATCCCAGAAAATATAAGTACTAGTACTTAATTTTAATGACTAGTAACTATTTAGCCCACAGATAACTATTGACAACTAGTGGTAGAAAACTGAAACATAAACATTTTTGAATGGACAATTAATGGCATTGATATTACAGAACTGCTAAGCAGCATGATGAAATAAATAAATTTAATGAAAAAGGGTGTCATATTTTTTCTATATATCCCACACATACTTCAGTGATTTTAATTGTAAGAGGCAATTGTAGTCAGTTACTTTATATTTCTAATGTAGATTGTCTTATTTTTTAATCCATGAAGACACTTTTCCTTAAAGATTATGTGCAATGAATTACAGTAAATTATACTTTATCTGATGATTACAGCAACAAACTAATTACAGCAAACTACTATGACTGTATATAGTCATGTAGTCTTTCTTTGAGGAGAATGCTTCTTTCTGTGTTCATAATCTTATTCTTATTTTTTCATTCACAAATCGATAATTATTTGCACTCTGTATGACCTCGGATCATTCCTAGGAGGAAACAAAATCTGCCTATATGCGTCAGCATCTCTTTGACATATGCAGCCAGTCAGTTCTTGTTGTCGTGCTCAGTCAGTAATGAAATAGACCTATACAACTGTAAGTAAAAATATTCTTGGTTCTATTCTATTCTAAATTCAGTTTTGTAATGGTAGATAAACTGTATACTTAACATTAATGAACAGTAATCTTGGCTCTATTCCGTCTCTCTGTCTGTCTCTCTCTCTCTCTCTCTCTCTCTCTCTCGGCATGACAAATATTTGTACATCTGTACTGCCAAAGTGTTTACAGCTGAGCTGCATACAAATAAAACAGTGCAAATCAAAGACAGGACAAAACAATGTACATAATATATATATATATATATATATATATATATAAAAGACAAGATATACAATGTAAACTTTACATATAATGTAAAAAAGTTGCACATAAAGGAAAAAGAAAATGTTACTAAAAAAAACAATAAGAAAGAGCCATAGTAAAATATTATTGAAACACAGAGTCAAGTCAGTTCACTCACTGTTTCTAGTTATGTTGTAGACAGACACATGTTGTGCTTTTATCATGCAGCAATCCTTGTGTTCTCATAATAAGAAGGACAGTTTTTAATCACTTGGTTGTCTGTGTATTTTATGAATTTTTTTAGGAAATGCAGCTCTTTCTCAATGTTTTTGTTTAGATCACAGTGTGAACACAACCTTTCTTCCTGTGGTAGCAACGTTTTCCTGTGTCTGACCTTTTTTTCTATAGTGAGGTTGTTTCCACTGGTTGAGGTTGAGTCTGAACACTGTCAAGGTGAAGCTCAGTTTTTTATCTGTCACTGTGTACAGATATTCTGCCATGGTGTATTCTCTTTTTAGAGCTGGATAACATTGAATTTTACTCTGTTTTTGATTTTGAGTTTTCCAATAAGTGATATAATTTAGTTTTATTTGTGCTGTAATTCGGCTGTATCAAATTTTTTTAACAATACTTTTCTGGTCCAGGTCTTCAGTGTGATGAGGGTTAGTAGATATTGGTGTAGGGCTTTATAATGGTATGAGTGGGGGTCAATGAATTTTAGATATTTCCAGAATTTGATTGCTGGTTTTTGCATTTATTATAATTAGTGGATATCAGAATCATGTATAAGCAAACACCAGGAGCAGTTGTCTAAAGGATTGTCAAATTAGGTCAATTTAGGTAAGTGCAAGCAGTAATAAGATGATAATTAAATAATTTTTTTTATGGAATTTTAAGAAAAAAAAAATGATATCATCAAAAAGATTAAAGTGTAGTTTGCTTTCCATCCGTATTGTTTTTTAAGTGTTGATCAGATCTGTGTTAGAGGTCTGCAGGGGCACGAAGTTGAGCCAGTATCATGAAAAACAGCCATGACAGGTTTTCTACACTTTATGGATGCATTCTTGTACAGATGTTTTTGCCGCTGCTGTCCTCTCCTGGAACTCTCAATAAAGTTTGTAGAAATCATGGTATTGTTTATTTAATCATCCATCATTTAGTGATAAAAGCGGGCACTGTTGAATATTGAAAACCCTGTTGCTCTTCCACCAAGAATGAATATGTTATGATGTTAACAGCGGTAAAATTAACATACATTAGAACTTCAGTTTTGTAATTAATGAAAGCGAACTATGACTGTCAAAGTTAATGTTAACCCATTTTTGGTAGAGTCGCTTCTTGCTGATTTTTTCTCGCATCATGAGCATTGGTTTTTTAAGACAGTATGTAAAATTGAAAGTGGTTTAACTTTTGAAAAATGCAAATCGAGACCCCTGCATTCAGTTCCATTCTGTTTTGATCTGTCTTTCTATTGGACGCAAGAACGCAGATTGTGTGAACAGCCACACAGTTGAAGCAGATTTTGGGAATTATTGGGTGTGATGACTTTAGGTCCTTCAACTTGTAATTAGACCAGTAGTGTCTATTAAGTAACATTAACATTGATTAAATATTTCTCTTTTAGTGTTTACTTGATCCTGGCTCTGCACTAAATAATGCACTACTCCTCCTGTCTGTCCATTTGTATCCTTGTTACCATACCTTTTAATTTGCTGTATATGTATCTTTTACTTCAGTGTTTTACTGTATTAAATTGTCATGTCATGCTCTAGTTTCCCTATTCTTGTCATGCATAAAAACATAAAACATACATAAAAAGTAAAGAATAAAAGACTAAAGTAATATGTTTTCTTTATGAAGTAATAATAATGCAAATACAGTAAATAGCAACAAAAAGCATCTTCTTTGCACTAAGTGTGAATAGTGTTAGATATTATTTGCACTCCCAATTATATACTAACATGCAGTACAGGGGCATCACTGCAGTGTGTTTATTGTATTTATTTAGAGTCCCATATCATCCTCTACCCCTAAACTAACCTTATAAAAATTAACCACGGTTTTACTGCAGTAAGTAAAGTCATATTTATTTGTATAGCGCCTTTCACAACACACATCGTTTCAAAACAGCTTTACAGAAAATCATGCATTAACAGAAAATGGAACAGTAATATCTATAAAGTCTTAGAGTCATCATTGTGTTTTGATTAAATACGATTATGAAGTGTGTATAAAAATAAGAAATTAAATCATAATTGTATTTAGAACCCCAGTGAGCAAGCCGAAGGCGACTGTGGCAAGGAACACAAAACTCCATAAGATGTTGGTTAATGGAGAAAAATAACCTTGGGAGAAACCAGGCTCACTGTGGGGGCCAGTTCCCCTCTGGCTAACAGCATGAATATAATGCCAATATTACTTATTTATGTGCAGTGCAAGTCATGGTTTAAAAGTATTAAACTAAGTAAGTGTTAAGGGCCAGTGTTTAAACAAAGATTTTGTATGAACTATAAGATTAATGTCTAATGTCTTTGAAGTTGATCCTGGATTAACTGCAGAAGTTCAAATTCATGCATTGTCCTTTGTTAGTTGGCTGATGAAGGCTTTTGTTGGCAATTTATTGATAGTCTATGTATTCCATTTTAAGAGTGTGCCCATCACAGCCACGGCCTGTGCATTTTAAGTCTAGTGCGATTCATGCCATTAAGAAAACACAGTTTCACAATGAATAAGACACCGTATGCCTATCATACATTACGTGGCAGTCAACTAATAATACCAACTGACATTTTAAAAACACGCCCATGCACAAAAGCCAGAACCAAGGAGGTCTAATACCAAGAAAATGCTCTCTAATAATATCTGCGATTTAAATTTTGCTTGCAATAAATTTTGTTTCGTCAGTGTACACGGTTTAGATGCCTATTCACTTACACTGTTGGGGGATTCTGTGGAAATTCTGAAGGTCTGACGGGGTGGAGCTCAGACTCACGTACTGCTTCGGCTAAGGAGCATGGCTTCAAGCATGCAATTTGTGAAACATTTGTCACAATTTGCTTGTAAGCATCGAGGAATAAATTCTGATTGGATAAATTTTTTTGTTTTTTGCTATTCGTTTGTAGAATAATTAGGAGTGGAAAGCGATTGAAAATACATAGACAAAAAGGTCAATGAGAATGAAAGGATGAAAAATAATTATTTATTAGGCATGTTACGCCAACAGAGAAGGCTTTGCTGGCCCTGAGAAATCGCCACTGGTCCATCATTAGACCAAAGTGATGCTGGCCGAGATCAGTGAGGTGCTTCGCAGTTCAACCGGCCGGTCATTTCAGTGAGATCTATCCTAAGTCCAAGATTCAGGCAATTGCGTATGAAGTATCCCATGTCTTATGGTTGGAGTTGGCATCAGTTCATCCACTGAGGTTCATTGTAATAGACTGAAGTGATGTCTGGCTGGCACTGGCTGCATTTAATAGACACGTAGCAGTGGAATCTGATACCAATCAGGAATGCAGCTGGATCCGGCCGGTCCTGGTGACCTCGGGATAGGAGTCCCAATGTTGAGACATGGAAACAAATAGAATATTATTAGTGTAGATGCCATTAAATATTTTGCAGATTTATAGATCATGATCAATGTTTCGGGTTCTGGCAGACCAAACTAAAGCAGCCTAATTGTGTGGTGAAGAATAAATTAGGTGTATGTCTGGCTAAATAGATGAGTCTTTAGTCTAGACTTAATCTGAGTGAGTGTGTCTGTGTCCCAAACAGTGTTAGGGAGACTATTCCATAGTTTAGGAGCCAAATAGGTAAAGGATCTACCTCCTTTTGTGGATTTTGATATTCTAGGAACTATTAACAGGCCAGAGTTTTGCGATCATAATGAACGTGAAGGACTATAGCGTGGTAGAAGGTCACTTAAGTACTGTGGAGCTAGACCATTCAAAGCTTTGTATGTAGTTAACAGAATTTTTTAATTAATATGAAATTGAACAGGTAGCCAATGTAACAATGATAAAATGGGGATAATATGATCATATTTCTTGGTTCTAGTCAGCACTCTGGGTGCATTTTGAACCAACTGAAAACGCATTAATTCGTTTTTGAGCATCAGCAACAGAGAGCATGTGTTGTAACTAAGCAATATTTCTTAGGTGGAAGAATGCTGTTCTACAAACATTGGAAATTTGATTTTCAAATGACATATTGTTATCAAATATAACACCTAAGTTCTTGACGATGTAACAGTACATCCATCGAGGTCAAATTATATTTTAGCGGCTTATTTCAGAGGTTTTTGGTCCAATAACTAATACCTCTGTTTTGTCAGAATTGAGTAGAAGGAAATTTCTGGCCATCCGATCTTTGATTTCATTGATACACTCTGCTAATTTGGAAAAATTTGAAATTTTATCGGGTTTTGAAGAAATGTAAAGTTGGGTATCGCCGGCATAACAGTGGAAACTTATTCCATGATTCCTGATAATATCTCCCAGGGGAAGCATATATAAAATGAAAAGCAGAGGCCCTATAACTGATCCCTGTGGCACTCCATACTTAACTTTTGTTTGATTTGACAATTCCTCGTTTACACAGACAAAGTGGTAGCGGTCTGCTAAATAGGACCTAAACCATGCTAATGCAACTCCACAAATGCTAACATAATTCTCTAGCCTATTCAAGAGAATAACGTGATCTATCGTGTCGAAGGCAGCACTAAGATCTAAAAGCACTAGAAGAGAAATGCAGCCGTGATTAGATGATAAGAGCAAGTCATTAGTAACTCTGATAAGTGCAATCTCTGTACTGTGGTGTGGCCTACTGACTGAAATTGTCCATATATACTATTTCTCTGTAGAAATGAACATAATTTGGAGGACACAACCTTTTCTAGTATTTTCAACATAAAAGGGAGATTTGAAATCGGTCTATAATTAGCCAATTCTCCAGGATCAAGTTGTGGCTTCTTAATAAGCGGTTTGATAACTGCCATTTTAAAGTTTCTTGGGACATGTCCTAAGGATAGTGAGGAGTTAATAATATTAAGAAGAGGTTCTGAGATTACAGGGAATACCTCTTTTAAGAGCTTAGTTGGTATTGGATCTAACATACATTTTGTGGCTTTTGATGTTTCGATCATTTTGTTAGCGCTTCATGACCTATGACAGCAAAGGATTGAAATTTCTTGTGGAAAATTATGAGACACTGTTTTCCAAGGTACTGTGACAGATGATTGCATAATTCCAATTAAATTTCTGATTATTTAAATTTTATCAGTAAAGAAATTCATGAAGTCATTACTATTGTGCTGCGACGGAAAATCTGGTTCAGTTGAGGCTTTATTCCTAACCAATTTAGCCACAGTACTGAATAAACACCTGTGATTGTTGTGGTTATTTTCTATGAGTTTGCTAAAATATGCTGACCTGGGAGTTTTTAGTGCCTGTCTGTAGCTACAGACACTATCCTTCCATGCACAGCGAAATACTTCTAATTTTGTGTTCTTCCACTTGCGCTCCATTTTCTGAGCTGCTCTCTTGAGAGCATGAGTGTGATCACTGTACCATGGTGTGGGGCTTTTTTCTTTAATTTTCTTTAATCAAAGGGGGCGACACTATCAAGAGTGCTAGAGAAGACTGTATTTATATTTTCTATTATTTCATCAAGTTCTTCTAGACTTTGGGGCTTACTGAGTGTATGAGATAGATCTGGAAGATTATTGGTGAAGCTATCGTTAGTGGTCGAAAGAATTGTTCTACCTGAATGATAGCATGGTGTAGACTGATTAACATTAGCTGATCACAGCATACAAGAGACAAGGTAATGATCTGAGATGTCATCGCTCTGTGGTAGAATTTCTATAGTATCAAAATCAAATCCATATAACAGAATTAAATCTAGCGTATGATTATGGCCATGAGTTGGTCCTGTCACATTTTGTCTGACTCCAAGCGAGTTGAGAATATCGATAAATGCTAATCCCAGTGTGTCATTTTCTTTATCTATGTGAATGTTGAAGTCACCAATAATTAAAACTCTATCTACAGTAACTACTAGATCTGATAGAAAATTTGCAAATTCACCAAGGAAATCAGAATAAGGCCCGGGTGATCTATATACTGTAGCAAGGGCAAAAGACGACAGAGATTTTTATTTATATCTGATAGTGTTACATTAAGCATTATTAGTTCAAAAGACTTAAACTTATATCCTGTCCTCTGAGTAACACCAAAAACATCACTGTAAATTGCAGCAACACCTCCTCCTCGACCCTTCAGACGAGGCTCATTTTTATAACAATAACCTGGGGGAGCAGATTCAATATTAAATATGGTATTATAATATTAATGTAGTAACACTATGGTTAATCACATGAAAACTATGGCTTAAAAAAACATGGTTACTACCATATATTATTAGAAAACCATGGTTAATTTTAACCAGATCATACCTTCCTCTCAACTCCCTGACCTTCATTGTGACCAAATCACCGCAAGGCAATCATCATTTATATTTATTATTGTAAGTAGTATTAAAGTAAATATAAAGAGTACAGACAGGAAACAGGATGGGGAAAAGTGGGGAATGCAACCTGGGACTTCTGCTTCATAAAACATTGATTTGAAACTTTTTTATAATTCTTTGATTTCTCTAATGAATAGTTATAAAGCCGGTAAAACATCTCTTCTTTTGTAAAAAAAAAACAAAAACAAAAACAAAACTTTGTATTGAAGATTTAAGATGTATATCTCTCTGTATTTGATGGATAAGTGATGCAGACATGTACAATTTGTGGTATAAGGCTGTTAGTGCATTATGATAATGTTTTCCCTTGTATTTTTTTTTTTTTTTTTAAGGTTTACATGGCAAAAATAATATAAAATAAAATAAAAAATAAAATAAAATCTGCTAATTAAAAAAAATAAATCTTCACTGTCTTTACACACACTTCGCCATTAAGATGAGACTTAGGGGGGCAGTTTGTCTTCAATTTCTGTTTCAACCAGACTTTTTGAGTGTCAATAGTGCCGCTGTGTGGCAGCTGCTGTTTACACCTAGTGCAAACAGTTACTCTGCAATAGAAATAATAATAATAATAATAATAATAATTAGTATTATTATGATTACACTAACAGTGGATAGTATACAATTTGGTATGTACCCACACTGTTACATTATGGTCTGAAATTTTATGTTGTTTCATTCAATGCTATGTGAACCTGAATTTTGTTTTTACAATTTGCTTTTGTTTCAGGAATTCTATTTAGTACATAATCAGAAATCCCACAATATCACTTGACAATTAATGCAAACTTAACCATGAAAATGTGTAATGGCATTTCTTTAAAAAAATTATATAGCACATTTTATGTAAAAGACCCATTGGGAAAGATTACTTTTAGACCTTTAATATTTGTCTTTTATATGCCACGTTGTGTTTATATATTTTTGTTTGAATGCACCTCTTTATCCCTGCACAAATATAGGGACTCTTATTTTGAAGTGTTCCCCCATTCTCCATTCAGAAATGGGTAAAAGTTTAATTTGATGATTAATTTAATTTAATGATAGAACAATCTTCATTTAAAAACTGCATTTTGTGTTTACTTGTGTTATCTTTGACTAACATTTAAACTTGTTTGATGATCTGAAACATTTAAGTGTGACAAACATGCAAAAAAATAAGAAATCAGGAAGGGGGCAAACACTTTTTCACACCACTGTATATTTTCAAAATTAAACATCAGTCAAGTTTTGCCCTTCATTCCAATGGGGTACTTCATCTTACATGATATAACGGATGCAACAATTTTTCTTTGTTTGAGTTTTCATTGATGCTATGCTAACATTCCTAGAGCAAGTTAGCTATAATCATATTAAAATGATCCATTTTGATATGGTTAAATAGATATGGTAAATCCATATAAAATACCACAAATATGTTAATAGCTGAAAGGTTCTCATGTTTATGCAATGATCAATTTGAATGAATATCCACATACTAGTTCCTTTTGTTGTTGGAGATATCTCCAAATTTCAGATACTAGTACTTATTCTGCTTTTGATATTAACTGTTCACTTCTGACTAGTATGTATTCCGATAGTTACTAGTACTTATTATTGAGATACTAGTACTTATTATTTTGATACATATACTTAATATTTTAGATACACTAGTCTTTTCCTATTGTTACTAGTAACATTTCGGATCTTACTAGTAACAATAGTTTTTTTACCCATCAAATACAATGACTAGTCAGAATGGTGACTATTGCAACAACACATCATCAGTAGGGTAAAACTAATGACGGTCTAATCCCAGCTCATGTTCCCTATTAGAGGGTGAACAGTCCAACGCTTGGTGAATTCTGCTTCACAATGATAGGAAGAGCTGAAATCGAAGGATTAAAAAGCGACGTCACTATGAACGCTTATCCCTGTGGTAACTTTTCTGACACCTCCTGCTTAAAACCCAAAAAGCCAGAAGGATTGTGAGGCCCGGCTGTCACGGTCCGTATTCATATGAAAATCAAGATCAAGTGAGCTATTGACCTTCTGCTCCATGGGAGGTTTCTGTCCTCCCTGAGCTCGCCTTAGGCCGCCTCTCTATATTAGGCTCCTCATGTTTGCTGTCCGTTGTCAGTTCGTCTTGTTATCAGTCATGTTTAATGCATCCTGTCGGTCCTGTCTGCTTCGGTTCTGTTTTTCCCTGCCTGGTCCGGTCAGTCCTGTGCCCCTGTCCAGATTACCCTTTGTCCCCTTCGGGGTTGTTTATGTTTTTGTTCCCCCTCATGGGAGTTTTTATGTTAGCCTTGCCTTTTTTATATCAATAAATTACTTTGTTTTTACTTATTGAATTAGTACTAGTACCTAATGAATAAGTACTAGTATCTAATGGAATACTAGTAAGTTTTAAGGAATAAATATCAAAACAGCTTGCCATTAAAGTACTATTATCTAATAAATAAGTACTATTATCTAATAAATAAGTACTAGTAGCTAATAAATAAGTACTAGTAGCTAATGAATAAGTTCTAGTATCTAATGGAATAGTTACTAGTCACTAAAAAATAAGTACTAGTAAGTTTTAAGGAATAAATATCAAAACAGCTTGCCAATTATGTACTAGTACTTATTGAATAAGTAATAGTACTTATTCAATAAGTACTAGTATCTATTGGAATACTTACTAGTATCTACTGGAATACATACTAGTAAGAAGTGAATAGGTGATATCTGAACCACAGATCTCCATAGGATTCAATGGCAAAATTTTGAAATGTGTTACTAGTAGCAATGGAATAGTTACTAGTCGCTATTGGAATACACACTAGTTTCTAATAAATAAGTACTAGTACTTAATGAATAAGTACTAGTATCTAATGGAATAGTTACTGGTCAGTAAAAAATAAGTACTAGTAACATAAAAATAGATACTATTAAGTTTTAAGGAATAAATGTCAAAACAGCTTGCCATATAACTACTATTATCTAATAAATAAGTACTAGTACCTAATGAATAAGTACTAGTATCTAATGAATAATACTTGTTTCTAATAAATAAGTACTAGTGTCTTATGAATAATACTAGTATCTAATAAATAAGTACTAATGTCTAATAAATAAGTACTAGTATCTATTGAATAAGTACTAATATCCATTGGAATACATACTAGTAAGAAGTGAATAGGTAATATCTGAACCACAGATCCCCATAGGAATCAATGGCAAAAAAATGTAATGTGTTACTAGTAACAATGGAATAGTTACTAGTCACTGTTGGAATACATACTAGCATCTAATGAATAAGTACTAGTATCCAGGGGCCCGATGGGCCGGCCGCGAAACGGGGCTGAATGGGCCGTGATAAGATGATGGGGCAGCAATATGCAGAAAAGGACAGCAAACTGCTGATGTTCCAAAAAAGCTGCGGCATCCTACTTCTACCGGGTAGATGATTGTTCTACAGCTAGCCTCCTTGCACTCAGTGGTGAGATCTGAGAACTTAAGTCTCTTCCTCTCAAAGGCAGCTTCTACTCCCTCCTCCCATGGGACAGTTAGCTCATTGAGGAGCACGGTCTTGATGCCACTGGACATCATCACTATGTAAGGGTGGAGACATGTGATGGTAATCTCCCTAGGGAACTGGAGTTTCCTGCCGAGATCAACTCTCATTCTCCAGACCTGGGAGAAAGGAACTATCCTTGGTGGAACCCTTGGCGTGGCGCTTGCGTTGCCCCCACCTTCTCTGACAAACTCGATGTTATGACACACTGGTGGAGGGTGACCTCTACTCATGTCCTGTCTGCGCCCCTCCAGCACCTCGGCCAATCTGCTCAGGACATGGTTGTGTCGTCACCTGTAGCGCCCTTGGGAGAGCGCAATCCTGCAGCCTGACAAGATGTGCTGGAGGCTTACACAGTATGTAAAACACAGAAGAATTTCCTTCTTGAAGACTAAAATAAGAGTTCTATATTTCCACTTAACTTTTCGCTTCTTCCGGCTACCATTTTGTACACTTTTTAATTTAATTTTTTTTTTTTTTTTTTACATTTTATGTTTTACATCTTAAATTGACCTGCACATGGTTTCGGTGTATTTTGGCTACCATATAAAACAGAAAAACCCGATTTGAGCAGGTTTTAAGAGTAACTACTCATGATTACTACATAAATATTTGTTACCACTAGTCAAATATTAAAATCCAACCATCCATCAGTCTGAGTCTTTAGCCAAAACCAACGCTATTGAAAAAGAGAGTTGCGACACTATCTGAACTCGCCAACATGCAGTCACGCAGTTCATGTAGCTCTCAATAGTTCCAAACAAATCCACGCTGTCAACCTGTTTGAATGGATTTAAGTGGGACAGACAGCAGCTGCGACTATATTTGCAGCAATTTTCGGTAAATATTAATGCATAATGTGTAGTGACTACAACACTGACTACATTTATTGTAGCAGTTTTTTCTGGGGAGTGATGGAGAGACAGCATTAATCAGTTTTCCTGTTTAATTTTGGAGGAAAGGGGGATTACTCCCATAATGTAGAATACATTTACAGTATGTATTCATATTTTTCTCGTGCTTCTATGGTCATAATAACTCACATCCTAATGTTATCTTATGTTAAGACATTCACATAAGCATGCACAACAAGTGAATATCAATGAATGCAAGCAACTGCTCAATTTAACCCAAGAAAGAAGTTTGGTCAGTAGTGCAAAATAAACAAGGCAACCAACTGCAATCAACATGACATTTTATTATATAATATATCCAGGGAGAGGGTAGATACATTTTTCCTTGAATGGGCAGTCTTCATAGAAACTCATTCAACCTCCTACAGGGAGAGAAAAATGGCAGAAAGCAGGCCAGGAAAGGCATAAAATTGTTCAAAACAGCCATTGCATTATTTCTTTCACTGCAACAGTAGGAAGAAAAGGAAATCTGGAAACCTGGCCATGAGCACTCAATAAACTTCACTGGAGGATGGCTGCTCAAAACATTTCCAGACACACATGCAAGCACCACAGAGTCAAATTCTGGAAACTGATGAAGTATTCATAACATCTGACTTTTATAGATAGATCTGGATCGATGCATTGATCCAATAACCAACAATCCAATGTTATCGATACAATGTGTAAATATCGATATAGATATATTTTTTTTTAAAGACCTTTATTTATTAAAACCTTTATTTTAATACTCTCATGTCAGCCATGTCCGTACGGATTTCAACATTCATTTCACTTTTGAGCACTAAATGCGCTTTTCATGTGGGACAAGGATGTGCGTGGGGTCTGTGAAGCCAAATTGTGCTCTGCTATCCATGTCAACCAGGTGCTCCTTAAAATGCGAGCTCCCGTGACAAACGCAGAGCGGCTATCGATGTCATTGCGCATGTGACCCTTTATTTGGTCATCAGGAATGACTATTTATCAAACTGCAAAACTGTTTTAATATATCTGCGCATAACCTAACTAATATTCATTAGTTTAGTGAGGTCACAATCAGCGTCCCCAAAACTTTTTAAAACAAAGTGATGCCCATGGAAGCAGGCCATGGTGAATGAGATGTGCCTTGCAGTCTAGCTGGTAGTTGGCAGCAGTTACGTTAAGTCCAATGTAGTAGACCGAAGTGATGCACTCAGCGACCATCAAAGTGTCCCTTGTTGTCTGGTCAGCACACGCTGCAGTTAGTAGTCATTGCACAGTAACATGTAACGGTGAGAGTGGAGCATTAGCTGGACCAAAGCTGAATCGGATAAAGCTCTGTTAACCTGATGAGACAAGGAAATAAATGGAATAATATTAGTGTAGATGCCATTCACTTCATTTTAGAGTTATAGAATATTTGAAGTGTTCCAGCAGACCTAACTAAAGTAGCTTAGTCAACACAACAGCAGTGTCTGTGGACTAAATGGTGGATCATTTTGTCTTTACTTCGATACAACATGCAGCCAAGATCTATCAAAAGTTCATGAAATCTATTCTTACTCTAACGCAACCATTAGCAAAACTCTGTGAATCTATAGCTATTTTTGCACACACTAACATACTGTTTCAAAACTGTTAAATTCATGTGCAAAAACTTAACAGTAAACTAAGCAGAATTACACAACAATGAGCTTCATTTGTACAGTTATTCTGTACTGAAGAATGTTCAAAGATGTAAATAAATAAATACTTTAAAATAGGAAACAATTAGTCTTCAACAGGTAATTGCTTTACTGAATCTGTTTCATAACCTTCTATTCACAAGAGGTTATCTGTGTATTGTAATATCATGTAAACATGGCTGACCGAGGTGATTAGATATGTACAACCATTCTTTGGCAGGTTTATCACTAGGACATAGCCAGTAGATGAGAACTTCTACCTATGTAATAGAAACAGACCATACTGACTATGTTACAGTATGTTTCCATATCTGTGCCAACTGGTATGCTTGCAGAAAAATATGTTTTATGGAAGTTTTATTTAAGTTCCATATTCATTGGATATCCGCCTACGGAGAGTTAGGGACCGTCTGAAAACTCCACACACTAAAATTCTCCAAAATAATAATTTCACATTCTAAAGGTTGTAGTAACTTCCCAGAGGCTAGACTAACTTACTACAGGTGCAAATTTTATATTACAATTTTTATATAAATATTTAATTACAGTATTTATAATAATATGAGTACAATAATCAATTATTTTAGAAATAAATTTACTAAAATGTTATTTTCTCATTCTAAAGTTTGTAGTAACTTCCCAGACGATAGACGGACTTACTACAGGTGAGATTATTACAGTATGATCAATTATGTGAAACAGTAATCAATTATTTTAGAAAATAATTCACTAAAATTATATTTTCACATTCTAAAGGTTGTAGTAACTTCCCAGATAGACAAACTTACTACAGGTGAGATTATTACAGTGTTTATTACAATATGAGTACAATAATAAATTATTTCAGAAAAAAATAAATAGTTGTGCTTTTCCACTTCCACCCACTTAATTATTGTGCTAGTGTCTTCTTTTCCCTTATGAATTTATACTCTGCCTGTTATTTAGCTTTTTGCATGTGTTAGATCAATTGCTTTCTGTCTGTTCCTGTTACTTGTTCAGGGAGTTTTGTATGTTGCTTGTGTGTCTCTGAATGAATGCTTTTTTCATCTGGTTTTCTGCCTCCCTGCCTGTTGCGACCAATGCTACTTTATGTTTTTCTTACCCCGATTTAATGAATTTGCCCTCTGATTGGACTTTCACTATAAATTCAGTTCTGTTCTCCATGCTCTACCCATGAATGGCTGGACAGTGAGAGCCCAGAAAAGAAGCATACAACGAAATGATTACTTCAAATGAAAGTAAAATTGATACACTTGATGCAAGTGGTCCTGACTGAAACAACCATCGATTAAAACCACCATATCCCTTAAAATCTCCAGTGTCACTCAATGCCAATTAATTAGCAACAACTTATTCAGTTATTTACTGAAATAAAATGAAAAACACTGCAAACTGACTTGCCTGTCACATTCTTTATAGAATCCCAAATTAATTTAAAATAGTCTTACAGAAGGACTAAAAAAGTAGAATAATTGCAATTAACTTTTTTGGTGGAAAATATGTTATGAATTTGTTATAAATTTTGTTAATGGAAATGTAGTGAATATACCTAAGTTTAGAAAACAATTTATGACAGCATTAACATAACAACTTGGGGATCATTACAAAAGAGAAGTTTTTGAAACAATAAATACCACAAATGTCCTACTTATTTGTTACTGGGAACTATCACAGTAATATTACTTTTATATCAGGTCTTATCTCACTTCATATTAAATGAAATATCTGATGAAACATCCAGTTGGAGAAATACTCATACAAACATAATTTCCTTGCATAAAATTTGCAGGTGAAACTTCAGCTTGATGTTGCATTGAAAATGGAGAAGACTCTGATTACAAAAAGCTGGTGGATGACTTTGTCTTGTATTGTAGAAAACAACTGCAGCTGAATATCACAAACATAAAAAAGCTGGTGGTGGACTTTGAAGGAACACCTGAATCTGACTATAACTGAGGCACAGGATGTAACAGTACATCAGAGCAGATGACTAAAAATATGTAAAGGAAATGATCAGAAAGGACAGCTATACTAGACTTGATATACATTTACTGAAGTCATGTATAAATTGCACGTCAGTTGAATGAATGAATGGACATCTCCTATGTTTTAGCGTTGTGGGTGGAGTTTTCAGACGGTCCCTTACATCTGCTAGGCATTCAAAGTGCATCAGGCATAATTTTGCAGCCACACCAAGCGTTGACTGTTCTGAGTCTCATTTTTATGCCCATATGGTATAGTTATACTCCCTTTAAACCAAGTGTGCTAATGACATTGTAAGATTGTCGACTGAAGAAAGCCTGGCTAAGAGAAACAGAATATCCAACGAATGTCGAATTTCAAACTAACTTTACCTCATGATGTGTCAACACTTTTGGCTTTTGTTTCACTGCATTCGAGTTACTGAGGTTTTATTTTTATTTATTTATTTATTTTATTTTTTTTAATTGGAATTACCATGCAAAAAAGAAAAAAAGAAAAAAGAAAAAGACAAACAAACATATACATCATAAGTCAGTTGTCAATAGAGGTATTATGTAAGCATTTAACATGTTTGAATCACTTACATGATAAGGTGGATGAGTCATTTTTGAAGAACACCAAACTGTATTCCCGCTTCCGTTAATAACATACACTGTACAGTATACAATACACACAATATAGATACACATTATTCATTAAAAAAAAGTATATATAGTATATACAGAATGTACAGTAGGTTGTATTGTACTGTATTGACATTCAGGCTGTCGGTTGATAGTAAGTTGTTAAGAGAGAATATAATATAATAATATAATTTATAACAGTCCGGTGTGAGATATAAGAGTAAGAATAATAAAGTGCAGTGCTGATGTATTTTGATCGTGGGAGATCAAGAGTTCAAAAGTCTGATTGCTTGGGGGAAGAAGCTATCATGAAGTCGGCTGGTGCGGGTCCTGATGCTGCGATACCGCCTGCCTGATGGTAGCAGTGAGAACAGCCATGGCTCGGGTGGCTGGAGTCTCTGATGATCCTCCGAGCTTTTTTCACACACCGCCTGGTATATACGTCCTGGAGGGAGGGAAGCTCACCTTCGATGATGTGTCTGGCAGTTCACACCACCCTTTGCAGTGTTTTGCGGTTGTGGGTGGTGCTATTGCCGTACCAGGCGGAGATGCAGCCAGTCAGGATGCTCTCTACAGTGCAGGTGTAGAACTGTGTGAGGATGTGGCGGTTCATTCCAAACTTCCTTAGCCGTCTTAGGAAGAAGAGGCGCTGATGAGCCTTCTTCACAACGACTTCAGTGTGGATGGACCATGTGAGTTCCTCAGTGATGTGGACACCCAGGAACTTGAAGCTGCTGACTCTCTCCACTGAGGACTGACGTTGAGGGAGAGGTTGTGCTCCTGACACCAGTGTGTCAGAGTGTGCACCTCGATCTTCCGTCAGAAGGATCGGGTTATCCTTCCGACCTGGACTCGATGGCGCCGAGTATGGCTGCTGCGTTGCGAGCTCCGACACAACATGGAAGTGTTTTGTTTGTTTTGTTTACAATTCTTATGTTTTTTTGTCTTGGATGTTGTCTGCCAAACACTTTTGGACATTGGTTCAGCAATTACACACCGTAAATCGGACTTCAAATTCCTGAAATCCGCTGTTTACAAACACGCAAGCAGAGCTCTTTGTCTGGGCAGCCCGGATGTGGAAACGCAGGAGGAAAAGGGGAAACAGAGCCAGCGTTCTTGGATCAGTGTGTTCTGCAGAAAATGCAGCAGCCGGCGTTTCATCAGAAAGTGCGTAGAGCTACTCATCATTAAAGTAATTTCAAAGCCACCAATGTGCTTACTACTTAGCAAGCACATCTAGATAGCTAAAGTTAGCGATCTTGTTACAAGCCATGAATTAATTGACAGGCAGTGCTCCATTGAATACAGAAATTTACAGCTGTTGTACAAATTACAAATATGTTGGAATTCGGTTATATTATAAAAAGAAATGTTACCTCTTCAGTGTCTGGATCATCCCGCTTTCTCATGATGTCCAGAAAGAATCGTTCTTTTGAACCAGTTCTTTTTAGTGAACGAGTTGACCTAATTCACCAAATCGGACTGAATCATTTGAAACAGTTCGCGTCTCGAGTCAACACTGATCCACAAGTTACTCTATCTTAACCTGTCTCTCGGATGTGCCTGACACTCCGAATCGAAGTGAGCCGATAACCGGGAGTAATATGATCCTAGAACTAGTGATATTTTGCCAACTCTTCTTTGCAATGAACCGCTCCAACTAGTTCACAAATCAGACTGAACGCTCGGGTCACAACAGTTCTCGAGTCAACAGTACACTGAACGGAGAATCGGCTCTGTCGGAGGTGTCCGACGTACTGAGAACTGATGAGCTGCTGACATTGAGCATGTGTGTGATTAAGGGGCGAAATGTATGTTTCAGGTGTATTTTGCTGAACAACAGAGAGTGTAACAAATAAAACATACTGGAAATATGTTTATGACTTGATTGTATTACCGTTTTATCAACGTATGAAGATGATCCAGTCTACAGCTCTCGAGCCTACAATTCACTGTTCCTGGGACAGCAGCTCTCGAGTCAACAATACACTGATCCGAGGACAGCAGCTCTTGAGTCAACAATACATTGAGTCGATCACAGCAGTTCTCGAGTCAACAGTACACTGAGTCGTTCGCAGCAATTCTTGAGTCAACAAAACACTGATCCGAGGACAGCAGCTCTTGAGTCAACAATACATTGAGTCGATCACAGCAGTTCTCGAGTCAACAGTACACTGATCCGAGGACAGCAGCTCTTGAGTCAACAATACATTGAGTCGATCACAGCAGCTCTCGAGTCAACAGTACACTGATCCGAGGACAGCAGCTCGAGTCAACAGTACATTGAGTCGATCACAGCAGTTTGCGAGTCACCAGTACACTGAACTGAGAATCGCCTCTTTCGGACATAATACTGAGAACTGCTGATCAGTGAGCAGCTGATGAACATGCGTGAACCGAGGGCTTCGATGAGGGGGCGAAACGTTTCAGTGGAGAAATGTAAATAATTTTACTATTGAGTATTGTGCATGCAAATTATATCTGAAGTTGTGATGAGCTGGATCATGGTTTCTGTAAATAAGGGTGTGTTGATTAAGACTAGTTGAATCACTTTTTATGCTTTAAATATGTAGAACATCCACGTTTGTATATCAGTGTCAGTATTGGGTGCTTTAGGTGCAAAATTTTAATGTAGGATGTATTGTAAGATCACTGAATGAAACACTGATGAAAATAAACACCCTTATTATTATAACTTAATTAAATAAAATGTTATAATCAGCAATATGCCCTAACATATGGCCAGGGTTGGGAGGGTTACTTTTGAAATGTATTCCACTACAGATTACAGAATACATGCTGAAAAATGTAATTTGTAACACATTCCGTTAGATTACTCAGGGTCAGTAACGTATTCTAAATACTTTGGATTACTTCAGCACTGGTAGATTTTTTCACTTGTTTTGAATATAAAAACTCTGCCAGTACAGTAAGACAAAATACACATGTTAAAAATACATTCTCTGAAAAACCTAAATATCTTATGCAGTGTTGTTTCTAAAACAAGATCAATCAAATTGATCTTGTTTTAAGGATTTTTAGATATTTATAGAGGAAAACAATACAAAAATTATCATCAAGAATATGATTTTTGCCCTAATATCAAAGGTCTTACTAGAAAAAAAGAAATTATGATCCAACGTGAATTTTCTTGATAAAACAATTATGATCGTGCCTGGTGCATGTAAAATGGCTAGAAATAGCATTTTAGTTTAGCATAAAGCTGACAATTTACGCAAGGTTCTATTTCTATTTCTTCTGCTCCAAACTTACTTCAAACTTACTTCTCTGTCTGCTTGTATGAATGTAACACATCATAAGAAAGTGTTTCACCGCTGTTCAAATGCACTTTGGATCGCATCATTTATATAGATATATTTTTCCATTTGAAAGGACTAAATATTAAATGAAACAAATGACAACAAAATGCAAAAAATGCAAATTAAACTCTTCAGTAATCAAAATACTTTTTGAATGTAACTGTATTCTAATTACCAATTATTTATATTGTAACTGTAGTGGAATACAGTTACTTATAATTTGTATTCTGCATATGGCTTTATTGAATGTGTTTGTGCGTGTATTCTACGATGCTGGTGTATTAGCAATATATATAGTGACGTTATTACATGATGACGTAAATGAACTGGTGAGTCGGTTTTTTGAACCAGTTCATTGAAACGAACTGTCCGAAAGAACCGGTTCGCGGAAAAGTATCGGACTTCCCATCACTACTCTGAGGTGCCTCCTTCCCAGACATGGCCAGCAGCCAATCAAAACAGGAGTTCAAGAGAAGGCCAGCAGCCAGTCAAAACAGGAGTTCAAGAGAAGGCCAACAGCCAATAGAATTTGCTCATACAATGTTTTGAGTCCCGCCCCTGACTGCCAAAACTCAAATGTCTCACGCGTGTAGAATACAACTTGTGCATGTAAATCTCGCATGCATGTGTTCAGTTCTGTGCGTGAGGGACCTGCCAGCTGTGCATTTTTTGTTATGTCTCCTTACAGCATGTTGATTGATGTGTACAATCATATTATTTATTTCTGCAGCTTTACATTTCGCTTTCAAGCTTTGTTACTGTGCTTACCCTACTGTAATTCGCTTGCGCGCTGTGTTTCTGTGCTTGCGTATTTTTGTCCATGATTTCACGTCATACTCTCTTTCCTCAACAGTTCCCTGTAACTTTTAACTGTCTTGTCTAATGATAAAAGGCAAATATCAATAAAACTAATAACATATACTGTCGCAAATAAGCACATATCTCGTTTAAAATCTGTGTAATAATCCAACCTCACACAACTTCAACATCCTGAAGCTCATAAATCCTGAAGCTCATAAATCCTGACGCTCATAAATCTTCCTCTGAAGCACGTATTCTAAGTCACTCCTCAACAGTTCCCTGTAACTTTTCTAATGATAAAGGCAAATATAAAAATAACTTCTATTATACAGTATACCGTCTGCAAATATCTCATTTAAAAAGATGTAATTCACGAACCTCATGAAAATCCAACGATTTCTTCCCATCTAGTGTTCATCTAATATCTTCCTCTGAAGCACATATTCCATCAGCCAGAATCAAAAACTTCAGGATCAGGATCAAAAGTTCCTCTGATTCACAAATCATGACGGTAATCCAAGCAGATCCAGGCCGTTTAAGCTGTCAGGAGATTGCTGCTGCTCGCTGGATACGCCATCTACTTGAATGGAGAAAGACCAAAATCTCCAAAACGGTTGGTCAAGATTACGATCAAAGAACATATATTTCAAATCAGTAGTAAAATCTGACAACAGTGGTATTATAAATGGTGCTTCTTAACCTAACATTACGCAAAAAAAAAATAAAAAAAATTTTTATTGACAGGCGATGTCTATCTAAAAGGTGATTGGCTCTCTTACCTGTAAGGCGGGACTTCCTATCTACATCCGTTGACTGTTGGCTACAGTTGGGCATTCTAATTGCTCCCATTCATTTTAATAGAAGTGGCCCATCTCTGCTAAATAGTCTCTGGTGCAACTTCAAGGTAAAAACGCTTCACGTGCGCTATAAATAAATGTCTTATTCACTATGTACTGAATGCACAATTGGTTTGATTAGGTATTCTTTGAGAAAATGCGATTGCTAACGTGGACATGCCATCCATGGTTGCTGGACTGTGTGTGTACTGTTATGTCCTTCTTCCTAGTATATTAATTTCTTCATGTGCAAATAAATTACTAGAATTTGATGACTAAACAGAAATCAGATGAAACTGCTATCTACCATTTAAAATACAATATTATTTTTTTACAAAGTTAAAGTTTTTTAAATAAATATAGTGCTAAATAAGAGTTTTGTTTCAAGCAATTTTATTTTTATTTACTATATAAAAATTATGTTATATATCGGCCACCTTGCTCTCTGGATATGGACATCTGCCATTAAAAAACCCATATCAGTCAACCACTAATTATAATCTTCATGAAGGTAGGATTTATTGCAGGACTGTTAGACTGTATTAGTTTTAGCTCGGTGTACCTAATAAACTGGCAGCTGTATATATGCTTATAGGCTTCATAGAAATACCAAAATTGTATTTTGTAAAAGTAGTGGAGCGCAAATACCACATCCCACCAACAATAACCCAGACAAGTTCTCTTCTACATTTTTGCAAATATGTAAATAGTGTACATGGGACATACAATTAATTCGAGCTACAGAGGCATTTACACATCTTTGCTTTCAGCTACTGGTCTTCACTTTGTGTGTATCAAGGGACAGTCCTAATACAGTGGAAGAGATAGAAAAATGGCTACCGAGACTGCACAGCCTTGTGGTGGGACCGGGTCTAGAGAGAGAAGACTCGTTACTGAAAACAACCAAGGCATGTGGAATATATTTACTCTCCCTTGCATTCAAAACAGTCTCTTAGGCCAGCTGCTTGTGCATAAGCACAAAACTGAAGCCTTAGATCCTCAATCCTCACCTGCCTCATCAAAGAAAGACTGACCTCTGTGATGAGGATCTAAACGACACTTTATTAACACAAAGACAAACAATGAAACTCAGAATATAAGAAACAAAATGCAGGTAACCAGGCACAGAACATGACAACACATGTGAAGACTGACAAACTAACCAGGGGAAACAAAGGCTTAAATACACAAGGGAAAACAAGGAACACCTGGGGAAACAATCAAGGAACGAGAAACACCTGGGGAAACAATCAAGGAACGAGAAACACCTGGGGAAACAATCAGGGAGAACCAATCATGAAATAAAACTACAAAGGACTACAAAACTAACACAGGAAACAGGAACGGGGAACTAAACAAGAATTTCAACATAAAAGTCTAGACAAAAACAGGGAATACATGACAATCAAATTCAAAGAATCTGCAACCAAGTACTAAATATGATCATTTTATTTAGGTTTATAGGAACTTGTGCAATACATTTTGGTCCTCTGAAATTGGCAGTCTGTCAAATAGCTATAATTACTACATGGTTCACTTGATACATCTGAAAATACCCAAGAGTTTGCACTTGAAGTCCATAGTCATTATTTAATTTCAGATTCAATGTACTGGACAGAATTCATGCCAGTGTCCAAATATGTATGGACCTAACTGTAGGTGTGTACTCTCACTTTTATAATCTCTACCTCATTAAAATCTTTGGAAAACATTGGCTTTCGATGTGTATTTAATCTATGTCCTTCAATGTATTAACTTTAACATAGTTTCATCTTTCTTTACTACTCCCAGTTCTCTCCAGCAGCAACAGGCTCGACTCGACCTGAAACCCGGTGTCTGCTACCAGTGGTGGAATGTAAGTACATTTACTCAAGTACTGTACTTAAGTACAAATTTGAGGTACTTGTACTTGTGTATTTCCATTTAATGCAACTTTATACATTTACACCACTACATCTCAGAGGCAAATATTGTACTTTTTACTCTACTACATTTGTCTGACAGCTTTAGTTACTACAGTAGTTACTTTTCAATATACAATTTTTCATACCCTTCCTGTCCAGTGAAAACCATGTATCTCCAAATGTGGTGATTTTGAATGTTTGACATAAACTGAAAGGTTAAGTGTTCCTTTATGGGTTGAGAAAATTCTCCTACTTCTTAAGCTAAATAAACTATTTAAAAAAACCCTTGGATTAGCTAGAAAATACATTGTCACAAAGATGAAGACAGGGCTGTTTTTCTGAGATCATGAAAAGCTGACTTTTTAGATACTTGGTTCTCACAGCGACGCTACAAACATATGATGATAGAATATGATGCATTGCTGTAGATTAAACTACCCAACAGTATATAAAGTAATTAAAATGAACTCAACCTTAAAAATCTACAGCAGTAAAATGCAACATACACATTATTGCAGCAGTAATGTTAATCCAAAAACATCAGATATAATAGTAAAACACTGACAGGGAAAGTTTTTCTGCAGAGTAAATACTTTTACTTTTGGTACTTTAAGTAAATTTTGCTGATAATACTTACATCATTTTACTTAAGTAAGGTTCTGAATGCAGGACGTCTACTTGTAGTGGAGTATTTTCCCAGTGTGCTATTAGTACTTCAGTACTTAAGTAAAAGATCTGAATGCATCTTCCACCAATCTCTGCTTCTGGCAGTGGAATGCCCTCACTCAAAAATTCAAGTAACTGTAGCATAACTTGTGGCATGGAGTTTGAATGTTTTTGCTATCATTTTATGGATAAGAATTTTACTCTGTGGTTCTTGCATGTGTGTCAGGAGATGTTTTGAGCAGTCATCATCCAGTGAAGTTTACTGAGCACTCATGCCAGGTTTCCAGATCTCCTTTTCTTCCTACTGTTGCGGTGAAAGAAAGAATGCAATGGCTATTTTGAACACTGCTTTCTGCCATCTTTCTTTCCCTGTAGGAGGTCGAATGAGTTTCTATGAAGATTGCCCGGCATGAAGCAGAGCCCAAGGGGTAGTGTTGGGGAGTAACGGAATACATGTAATGGGAATACGTATTTAAAATACAAAATATAAGTAACTGTATTCCACTACAGTTACAATTTAAATCATTGGTATTTAGAATACAGTTACATTGCTTTATTTCAGCACACATGATGCGAAGTCGATGCAGTCAGGAGAAGCGGTTGATCCATGGTCACTGTGGCAATGACTGAAGCCGAGGAGGGTGGCACCTTGAAAGCAAGTGGAGGTGCAAAAATAACAGGGGGTATGGTGATTTATCCTATCAGGTGCATGTGAGCTCCATGGGGACAGTGTCATTGACCTTAGCCGAGGTGGGTGGCACCTCTCGGCATGAATCAGAGACCAAGGGGCCTGGAAGAATGAGCAGAACTGGTAAAATAACTAAGTCGATGCAGTCGGGAGGAGTGGTTGATCCATGGTCACCGTTGCAGTGACTTTCTATGAAGATTGCCCATTCAAGGACAAACTTATCTACCCTTTCCCTAGATATATTATATAATAAAATGTTTTGTTGAATGCAATTGGTTGTCTTGTTTATTTTGCACTATTGACCAAACTTCTTTCTTGGGTTAAATTAAGTAGTTACTTGCATTCATTGATATTCACTTGTTGTGCATGCTTATGTGAATGTCTTGACATAAGATAACTTTAGTATGTGAGTAATTATGAATATATGAATACATACATATTTTAAATGTATTCTACGTTATGGGAGTAATCCCCCTTCCTTCCAAAATTAAACACAGAAAAACTAATTAATGCTGTCTCTCCATCACTCCCCAGAAAAAAATGCTAATATAAATGTAGTCAGTGTAGTAATCACTGCACATTATGCATTAATATTTACCGAAAATTGCTGCAAATGCAGTCGCTGATGCTGTCTGTCCCACTTAAACCCATTCAGACAGATTTATTTGGAACTATTGAGCACTAATTTACCACGTGACCGTGTGGCAGCGAGTTCAAATAGTGTCGTAACTAAACAATTTTGGTAACTTGAGTGGTAATGCTGGTGTCATTAACAGGAGAGAAAGAGAGAGAAAAAAGATGGGAGGCGAAAGAGATGTGTTATAACAATGGAACAGCATGGATGGAATAAAAAAAAAGTAATAGAAGTCAGCTTTGTCTAGCACACCTTTTGACTTTCAAACATGCTCACACACAGGGCTGTTTGTTTGCCCTGCAATATAACATATAATGTTTGCTTAAGTCTCTAATAAACCCCTATCTTCCGTCTCTGATCTGCGCTGTTATCTCCTGATGTGCTGATGTAATTAAGCAGTGTTGCTCAATAGGTCACAGAAGAATTAGCCTGGATTAGGTCATAGGTAATAATATATTAAAGCCGGTTAACCCCCTGCCTTCATCCAAGGGCATCTTATGTTAACAAGTTATGAATTGTTTTTATTCTATTCAAATATGTGCTACTTTAGATTGTATGTCCATTTAAAAAAAGCTGATGTTTACAAAGTTGTAATGTTATGTTATGAACTAGCTAAATGATCATTCATGTAATCGACATGGTTTTTGGATGTCAACAGCAAAGATATTGTAGCCTACCAGCAAGTGACAAGAACAGGAACACAAAATTACACAATCACATCACCTATTGACTATATACAAACATGTGAGACAACCTCACCAGCTTAATAATGAAGTAATTGTGCTGTCAGGGAACAGCCAGCACTGGGGTGTAAAGGTTTATTATGACATATACTGTATGTGTTAGTGCAAGGTTGCCATTTTCATTATGTATGCAAGGTTTTCAGTAGTATGTATGCAAAAACCATTTGTGTACAAGGTAAAGTATGAAGAAAGTATTCTCATACAGTAAAGCAGTGTAAATACTGAGGGGCTGGTTGTACACTCTGTCGCCCCCTGCCGTGTAAACATGAATAGAGCTCTGAACATAATGGAATATGGGGTGTAATATCATTTCCAGCTGCTTTTAACCAAGGCGACTTACACATGAGGAATGCTACATACAGTGAGCAATTGATCCTAAGGAGTAAGTAACATGGTAAATGCAACAAGACAAAGTTCCAAAATGTAACTGATACAGTTAAACAACAGAGAGGGATGTTGTTTTTCTTTTGAGTAAACTGTTGGAGGAAGGGGGTTGTGTGTGTTTTTAAATTCTTTAAAGGGATAGTTCATCCAAAAATGAAAATTTGCTGATAATTTACTCACCCTCAGGCCATCCAAGATGTATCTGAGTTTCTTTCTTCATCAAAACAGAATTTAAGATTTTTAGGATTTCATTTCAGGCTGCCTCCTTTAAACAATGCAAGTGAATGTACTCCATTTTGTTGACGGTCCAAAATGCATATTTAGGGTGCATCAAAATAATCCACATCTCCAGTCGACAAATAATATTCTTCTGAACCCAAACGATTAATTATTTTTAGAAACAAAACAATACTTATATACTTTTAACTACAAATGTTCACTTCCGTACATCTCTGTGACACGCTCTCATGAGAGGGATGACGTAAGCTCGTTGGTAAAGTCACGCGTGGAGGAGGTGGCAGGAAGCGCATCACTGTTTACAAGAGAAACTTGCACAGACCAAGCACCATTCACAAACCAAAACAGTCCAAAACTATTTCAAACACGATGTCGGAGGATTGATTTTAGAAGAGAAGAGAAGAGGAGATAGAGTTTTTCACCCAACCCTACCTATTTGAGCCTGAATACACCGATGAGGAACGGAAGGAGTTGGAGGAGGCTGCAGCAGCGGCGCAATCACAAGTCTCGGGGAGGCAGAGATCTGTGGAGACATGGTGGTGTACATGTACAAATACAAATCTAAAGCAAAGACAATTACATTTTTGTACAGCGTTCCTCTTGTAAACAATGACGTTTACAAAAACATGACCTAACCAGCAAGCTTATGTCATCCCTCTCATGAGCGTGCATCACAGAGATGTTTGATTTAAAGACCTTAAACAAAACTGAAAATGATAAATTAGTATTTTCTCTCAAAAGAAATTTCAGGGATTTTCATTAGCTACATAACTTTGCAACTTTTTAAAAAATATTAAAAAATAGCCTCAAAATCAACCTGTAGACAGCACACACAAAGATCTAATGGATCAGGTAAATTTTGCAATGTATAGTGACAAACAGGTGTTTAATAAAGTGCTGTGGTATTTTTTGTTGCTATTTAATGTTTTGGGAGAAAATAAAATCAATGGAGCCTTTTAACCCATGGAGCCTTTAGCCCCATTGTACCCTACATGTGCAGTCTAATATTTTTCAGTAATTATGCCTATTCTAATGTGTTGCTTTAGCACAGGGGTCCTATCTGTTGCTCTTAAGGAACACATCATTGATGAGTGAGTATTTGAGGCTGACATAATCCTCCTGCTTTGATTTGCAAATTTGTCCCCCTACATTTATTTGTATTCTCAGAACAGAAATCCTTCAAACTTCTGTCTTTGATGATTCAAGAGCAGCATCTATTGCAATAAAAGTGACAGGTGGTATAACAATGGAACAACATGAATAAAAATAATTAATATTGTGGACAAGAGACAGACAGAAAATGAGTTTAAGAAATTGACACTTTGGGGGTTATTGGTAATAATTGTTTTAATTTACTTTAAAATCTGTTAAGAAATAAATATTTGTTGTACTTTTTGTGACCCATGTGTAGGGGGGGGGGGGGGGGGGGTTGACTGAGCACTGTGCTGTGGAGAGTAAAGCGAGGGAGATGAGTGGTGAATGATTGCCACCTGTGCTTAACACCTGTCTTGCATTTCAGTGAGGAGTGACTGGGGCTTTTAATGAGAGGAGACAGCACCGGTCGAGAAGCTGAGCTGAGAAGCTGCTCGTGTGTTGGCCGCTGCCATGTCATAACTGTTCGAGTTTTGCTTAGAAGCGTCACTGTTACGCTGTGAGCGAACGTGTTGACTGTGCTGAAATAAAGTAACATTCCTGAGTTGGAATCAGTGTCTCCCACTTCCTCATTACTGAACCTCATTACACTGGTGCCGAAACCCTGGATTGAAGGAGATACGTCGTCATGGAGTCCTTGCTGTTGGCGGACATCATCAAGACGCTCGCTGGCATCCACTAGACTCAACACCAGGCCCTTCTGGAGCTTCGAGTGGAACGCTTTGAGGAGCAACGTTTCAAGGCACTCCTACAAGCCCAGGCAGAGGACCGGTGGGTGTTCTAGAGCTTGCTGCCGTGTTGTACACCAGGAGCGACCCCGGCCGTGGGACCCCCACCTCAGATCACCCTGGCCAAGATGGGTCCCCAGGATGACCCTGAAGCTTTCACTGAACTGTTCGAGCGGGCCGCTGCAGGGTCGGGCTGGCCCCAGACACAGTGGGCGGTCCGCCTGCTACCGCTTTTGTCGGGGGCCATCCTACAGTGGGTCAGCCGGAACCCCGAGCAACATCATAAGTGCTTTCGGGTGCTGACTTACGGGGAATTCGGCCGCCCATTTGCTTTCCCCCCACATCTGCGTGATGCCTGCCGGAGGTGGTTGCTAGAAGAGGGCCACAACATTGGGGGGAATTGTCAACTTGGTGGTGCTGGAACAGTTTGTCTATCGGCTGCCCAAAGGACCACGGAGTGGGTCCGGTGCCACCACCTGACATTGCTGGAGGATGCAGTCCGCCTGACTGAGGACCACTTGACAGCGTATCCGGGAGAGGTCCAAGCTTTCTCTCTCTCGTCTCCTGCTGTCTCTTCCCATACCCTGCCCTGTTCCCATCCCTGCTCCCAGGAGACAGGGGTTTATTCCCCCAAACCCCACTCCATGGGCCCAGGGGGATCCGGGCACCTCTAACCTGCCAGGTTGGAGAATCTGTAGCCGCAGGTGCAGGGCGAAAGTCTGGGCCGGTGTGCTGGCGCAGCAGGGAGGTGGGCCACTTCTAGGACCAATGTTTGGCAATGGATGTGGGCATGTCGGTCCAGGTCCCCGACGTGCCGTATGCCGCCCCCGGCTGAGCAGGGATGTACCAGATACCTGTGAGTATTCAAGGGGGCACATACCAAGCCTTGGTGGAATCGAGTTGTAATCAAACCTCGATGCACCAATGTTTGGTTCAACGGTAGGCTTTGGGTACAGCACGTAGGGTGAAGGTGAAATGTGTGCATGGGGACTTTCACGAGTATCCCTTAGTGCCTGTTGCTATTCAATTTCAGGGGCAAAAATATAGAGTAGATGCGGCGGTTAGCCCTAGTCTCACCCATCCACTGATTTTGGGTGCAAATTGGCTGGCATTTCAGTCGATATTGGGGGGTTTGTGTTTCGGTGTGTGGTGTGCGTTTCGCTGGCTAGGGAGGCAAAGCTGGGGCTGTCTGTGTCAGTTCCGCATCAGGATGACGCAAGGGAGTGGGAAGTCCCGGCTTCCCTGCTGGGGATTTCCCTCAGGAGCAGACACGAGACGAGATCCTGAGGCACGCCTTTGATCAAGTGAAAATGATTGATGGTCAGCGCCTCCGTTCGGACATTGCACTCACATATCCGTACTTTTTTATTATAACTGATCAGTTGTATCGAGTGACGCAGGATGCTCAGACAAAAGAGGATACAACCCAGCAGTTGATACCGAAGAGACATCAGGAAATGTTATTCCAGACAGCTCATCATGCTCTGATGACGGGGCACTTAGGGTGAGAAAAACACTGAACCGTCTAATGGCCCGTTTCTATTGGCCAGGCATACACAGAGATGTTCGCAGATGGTGTGCGGAATGCCGTGAATGTCAGCTGGTGAATCTGCCGGCCACCCCAAGAGCGCCTTTGCGCCTGCTTCCTTTGATCGAGGTCCACTTCAAAATAATTGGTATGGACCTCGAAGGGCCATTAGAGCGGACAACACGTGGGCATCACTTTGTGTTGGTTCTGGTGGACTATGCAACACGATATCCGGAAGCAGTGCCTTTGCGCGACATCTCAGCACGTAGTGTTGCGGAGGCATGTCGTGAAGAGTATGTAGATGTCTTTAGATGTTGTGAGGGAAAATTGGGAAGAGGGACCTTCAAGCAGCAAAAACGAAATTCAATACGTTCTTGACCTGAGAGCAAAACTAATTGGGGCAGCTATCACAGGAGAATTTGCTACAGGCTCAAGAACGTCAATCCTGGCTGTGTAACAGCGGCTTGGCTATGGGAATTTACACAGGTAGATAAAGTCCTTGTATTACTACCCACATCAAGCTCTAAATTACTCGCAAAGTGGCAAGGGTCCTTTGAGGTCACACGGCGAACCGGGGAAGTCGATTATGAGGTGACGCATATGGATAGTGGTGGAGCACGTCAGATTTACCACCTCAACCTGCTAAAACTATGGAGAGAGGCGAGAGTTACTGAAATAAAGTAACATTCCTGAGTTGGAATCGCCGCCTCCCACTTCCTCATTACTGAACCTCGTTACACCATGTTTTCACACCATGGAGATTGGGATGAGTGGCCCAACTCACCTCTTAAGTAACACATGTAAATTACATAAACATTTTGGCAAACAAGTGAACAGGATGTTTGGGAAGATGGCTCTGTTTATGTTTTAAATAATAAAAGATGGGTGCAATAATAAATGATGACATTTTTGTACACATATGCACACAGAAAGACATTCTGATTGCCTGATGATCAGTCATTCCTTACCTATTGCATTGTAACAGTCTTAAAAAAAATTATAAGACAGTATTTTAGCTAAAATAGCACAATACTGCAAACTTAATGTGGATCCTTATTTTAGGATTGCATTTTCACATGCTTCTTATTTTATCCTTACCCTACATTTACTGACCAGCACCTGTAAAGCATCAACTGGTGTGGGCAGGAGGAATTTTCACTGATTTGTACAGGGGAAACAAGTTCTGTCTGATGTTAGTTCACAAATAGGATTTGAATATTTCTCTTTCTTGGATCTGCGTTAATCCACTATGAAGTTTGCCACTGTTATCTCTCTGGAATTTGCATTTTGATTTTGTTTAGCAGTTACACAGAGTATCACATATGTTTTCTGATGACAGCGTGGTAATGACACAAGTAGGTAAGTTTCACTAATGTTAATATAGCTAGGTTAATTCTACATCTTTTCTATTTAAAGAACATCAGTTTCATTTAAAGAAATCTTTACGGTGACCTTACAATGTATGTTGTAAATAAATGTGATATACAATTTGTATGTTCTGTGTATTTACAGTATTAGACTGAGGAAGATATAAAGAATGTTTTCTTTAAACTTAGTTTAAAAGTACTCTTCTCTTTTTCCTGCCTAAGCAATTTCAAGAGTAGACCTATTTATAAATTGGTGATTCTCACGTAACCTGTCAAGAAAATGTCTTGGTCATATCTGACTCTAAATCAATACTAAGAAAAATAAGTTATATTTTGCATAAAGAAAATTAAGCTTACATTTAAGACCAATAAGATTTTTATTTTTTTTAATTTTTTTATTGTAACCGTTATTTTCAAGACACTTAAGTACATTTTACCCCCAAATTCTTCTTACTTTTAAAGTTTTACTTTACTTTTCCAATCTTTTAAGTGATGATTCTCATTAATGTAACAGTATTTTTGTCTGAATTAAAGTAAATATATGCTGTTTTACAATGTTTTTAAATTAAGTAAAAATGAAAGGCAGAACCAAGGGAGTCCTACTATGATGTATAGAATAAAAAGTATACATTACAATTGAAATAAATAATTTTATTCACATTGCGGTAATGAGAATATCATAATGCCCATCTTCTTTTTTTTTCTTTTTTTTTTGGACATGCAATTATGAGAATTGGGGGGTGAAATGTGCTCTTTAATTAAAATAATGTCACATTTTAAAAACTCTTAATGGCTTGAAAAATAGGCTTCAGTTTCTATTTGCAAAATATAGTATCTTATTTGTTTCTTTCTGAGTGAAACAGGACCATTTCTTGACTGGTTTCATGAGAATGAATCAAAGTTTTGGCTATTCAAGAGCCCAACCCGATCAAATAAACATTGAGTTTATGGTTAGGCTACTGTCTTATCAGCCATGCATTCTTTAAATTATCCAGTTGCTCTTTTCCATTCAACCAAATTTATGGTGATTTATACTGTCAAGCTCCAAAAATGCCAGTGAAAAGCATAAAAAAATAGTCCACATGACATGTGTACTATATTCCAAGTTTTCTGAAGACATAAAATAGCTTTGTATGAGAAACAAAATAACAATTTAAGCTGAAAACGTCCCGTTTCATAGCTCTCAAATTTCTGTTGTGCTTCTGTACATTTAAACTTGATACAGTACCTCAAGACCAATCGCACTGATATCAGTGACATCAAAAATCTTTGGTTATTATCTGCAGGATTTTTGGGCTGCCGTCTGAAATTTTTCACACTCAAATTTTAAAGCTCCCTGTTCACACATACAGTGGACTAATTTCATAAAAATTGCCTAATTGTACAGATAACCCCCTACATTTTAAGAAATTATTGTAATAATTTTTTTCTTTTGATTTTCTCCCCTTTTTCTCCCCAATTTGGAATGCCCAATTCCCAATGCACTCTAAGTCCTCGTGGTGGCGTAGTAACTCGCCTCAATCCAGGTGGCGGAAGACGAATCTCAGTTGCCTCCGCACCAGTCTGAGACCGTCAGCCCGCGCATCTTATCATGTAGCATGTAGAGCGCATTACCGCGGAGACATAGCGCGTGTGGAGGCTTCACGCCATACACTGCGGCATCCACGCACAACTCACCACGCGCCCCACAGAGATCGAACCACATTATAGCGACCACGAGGAGGTTACCCCATGTGACTCTACCCTCCCTAGCAACCGGGACAATTTGGTTGCTTAGGAGACCTGGCCGGAGTCACTCAGCACACGCTGTGATTCGAACTCGCGCACTCCAGGGGTGGTAGATTATTGCAGTAATTAATGAATAACATTGTACATGTTTACAATTTTATGATAAACATAAAACATAATTTTTTTTTTTATTTTATTTTTTTTTTTTGTGCCTAAAGTTTAAAAGGATGTAATTTCAGTTCTGTGTCTTCAATTTTCAAGCAAAATGTCTTATTTTATTTTACTGGATGGCAACAAGTACTAGAATATTTTTTTTCCCCCTCTATCACCTTCCATCACATTATACTGATCTTAAATGTAGGTGGTGCTCTAATGCATTTTAGCCCTCACCCATAGACAACAAGTCTTTTTTTGAAGTGCTGAGAGCTTTCACACTGTTTTGTTGAATATCTTGGTGTCATTGGAAAGCAGAGAATCCCAGCTTCACAATGATGCATAACATTTAATCTTCTATAGATGAGAACCTATTTTGCTGATGATTTGTTTCTCATACTTTTCTACCGAACTTCATATTTTGTTCTAAATTTTTTGGACACATTGGATTACTCTTACAAGCAGGCTAACAAACAAGTGAATGAGTAATTTCTTTACATTTAAAGCTAACTACCCAAGGTAAGATTTGATATAAATTTTGAGGCTTACAGATCAGTAGTCAGCAAAGAACAGAGACATTTGCATTTCATGCCTTACCGAAATAAAATTTCACTTTGTGATATTTTTTTAGATAATTCAAACTGTGGTATTATGGCAACAAAATAAACTACAATCATCTTCCTGAGAATGAGAGCTTTCATTTGAGATATGACTTGTCTATTTAAGGTAGGTTACTTTTTGAGTGGATTTTCTGAGATGATGCTTTCAAGCCTGAAAATATATTAAGCATCCTCAGAAGTAGATATTTTTTTAAAAACATTCTACAGTGCTTTTTAACACAGACCTGCAACATTCATTTTTCTATAGCTGATCATTATGAGCCTCTGTTTTTCCCTACAGAATGAGAAGATTGTGGATTATGTGCAAACTGAAAAATGTCATACTTTTCTTTTTAACATTGACAGTTCTTATATGTTCTTTTACAATTATATTTTCAAGAGTAAATGAATATGGCATTAATTGCTCAGCAATTTATGACATGGAACCTGTGGAACTGAACATATCTTTAGCAGTCTGGAAAATGTTTCTTCTTTGGCAGTCTGACAAGCATATTGCCAATGCCATCATCAATTGTGATTGGTTTATGAAACCAAAGGGCTATAATGTAATACAGGGCTGAGGAGAGGTTGCTAAAGGCCATTTATATGCCTCATAATGTATATCACATACATTATGACCTGAAGTCTTCAGATGACTTTATTATGGCTATAAAAGGGCTGGCCTGCTGCATCCCTCACGTCTTCATTGCCTCGAAACTGGAGAGGGTGCAGTATGCAGGCATCTCACACCTGTCTGATATTCTAGAGTCTGAGGTCAAGTGAAAATATGTCATCAACCTGTGTGGTCAGGATTTTCCACTGCGAACAAATGCTGAACTGGTGTCAGATCTAAAGGCACTTAAAGGCATGAACATGGTGGAGAGCAAATGGCCTGGAGGAAAGAGAGGTGCTGGAGTTTCCACTATGCCCTGAAAAATTGCAAATCTGAATATAACATGTCACCTAGGAAGACTACCTTGATGAAATTCCTACATTCTCACAACATAGAAATGTTTGTGGTCAGTGCATACTTCACTCTTTCAAGGGAATTTGTGCTTTTTGTTTGGTGGAGTTCTCTAGTCAGGGATTCCTTCACTTGGTCTGAGGATACATACTCACCTGATGAACACTTTTGAGCAACTCTGGTTCGTGTGCCTGGAGTACCAGGGGAGATGCCAAGATCTGACCCTGACATTACAGAACTGACATCAAAAACCCGCCTGCTGAAATGGTCGTATTTTGAAGAGACTCTTTACCCACCATGCACTGGAGTCCGTGTACGGATGTGTATTTATGGTGCTCCGATGGCTTCTTGACTATGGCTACTGGTTTGCTAATAAAGTAGACCAAAATGTAGATCCTATTCACATTGAATGTTTAGAGGAGAAGCTTTTAGAAAATGGCTGCCCAAAATAAATTAATTAATTAATGAAAAAAAAAAAAAAAAAACAGTAAAATATCTAACATTTTCACTGCATTGCTGTCATCTTTTGGGTTTGGTGTTAAAATGAATATTGTGAGATCATTACCTATAGTAACTAGAGTGACAACAATATGATTTCTTTAGGGATTTTTTACTCAGATTTATCTTTCATGAAGCTCTTAATTACTGAATTAGCTTTTTCAATTAGAGTTCATTAGAACTAAACATATTTACAGAGGAGAAAATCTCAGCTTAATTCATTTGCCCTTAATTCATGGGGGTCCAGGCATTAAAGCGCCTGTTAAATTCTCCTTTGTTGCCCTTATGAAAATTTACCACAGTTCTTGTATAGTATCTAGAGTTTAACTGTGGTATTATGGTAATCTCAGGTAAAACCATGCTCTTCATTACCAGATAATGAAGTAATTATGGTTTCTAAAAAACAAACTATGGCATTTATAGTGAAAAACAATATCCATGTAGAAACTACAACTGCTGTAAAATTGGCTTATTTTCTCCTAATATACAATATTTAATATAATTATAATAATAGTAACATTGATCATAAATACAATAGTTCTGCAAAAGTCACCATAGTTTTTACAGTTAGTGTTATGTAATGTGAAGAGTGAATAGAAAAGCCTGTAATTACAGTTGTCAATGACATGATGTTTTCCTGTTTACCTCGTCACTGCTGTTTAGAATGTTGGGGCTGTTTAATCTGGTTTCAACAAGCTTTACATGGAGCATTTAAGGTTTCCATATTGCTGTGTTTACCACAGGACTGCACGAGCACAGAGCATGGCAGTTCGTCAGCGCAGTGCCGGTGGGCCGGTCCTACTCTGCTCTTTCACTGCAGCTGGTGAATGCCCTGTATGTTCTTTCACACTTTTGGAGTATTGGTGTTTCCCTAGCAGTAAATGGAAGAGCTTATTAAATAATATTATTAATATTTAATAATAAACAAATTATTTTGTAGTTGCAAGGGTGGGAAAAACGGTCTCAAAATGCAATCATTTACTCACATCAGCCCACTCAACTGACCAGCCCACTACTCGACCGGCCCAGTCGGAAAAGTACCGGTGCCCCCAGTGGCCAGTCCATTGCTGGTGCTCTCTTTTATCTGACAGTACAACCAGTAAGTATACAACCATCCTCAGTTTCACTGTGATATGTTTTCCACAGTTCAGCTTTCATCTATACCAGTGGTTCTCAATTTTTTTATTTACTCAAATGCAAGATATTGTGCAAGAAAATATTTTAAGGCCACCTCCCCCCGGAAAGTAGGAGTGTCATTAGATAACAGATTAGATCACAATTAATTCTGTGATTCCAGAAGTTTCAGAAACTGTCATTTCATAAGTTGTAGGTCTCTATCTTTACTTTTTTGTTTTATTATTATTTTTTATTTGTTTTTATTTTATTTATTTTTTTGCAGTTTTTAGCATTTTAATGAAGTTCTTTTTTAAATAACTTATTTTACATGATTTTAAGTAATTTTGCACTGCCCATGGAAGTTTTCTGTGTCTTACAAGTAGGCCTCTGGTTGAGAACCACTGATCAACCCTATTACTACTACTACTACTACTAAAAAAGACACATGCACGATTCCCCAAGATTACCTACGTAAATCCCTAACAAAAAGTCACAGAATGATTCGATTATATTGATTACAATTTGTCATTTTGATATTTTAATGAGTTGTCAGACAAGAGTAAGATTTCAGACTTAATATTAGACTATAGTGTTTATAATTTAAACAAAGGACATCGAGGCTGAGATGCATAGTGTAAAGCAGAGCTATACATTTGAAGTGATTCTCTTTTAAAGAATGTTATATGCCATAATAAACTGTTTTCTCTGTTGTCGCTATCATTTATTAGCATGGATTGTGTATTTAAAGATATTGAGGAATGGTTCCTTGTCACGGGCGCAGCATTATAAATGGACAAAGGGATTTCTCCATATGACATCAATGTAATAAATTGACAACTGTTTAATCGTGAGCTAACATGTAGTGTTATAGATAAATACCAGCAAATCTATGTTCAGGTTAACTGCGTGCATAATAATTAGTAGTAATAATTATTATTACCAGTGATTAGTAATTTATGAGTAGCAGCAACAATTATATATTAAAGAAGAATTATATTTTACCATTATTGTGAGGTGAAAGGATCCCATTTGCCAGTGTCGCTCAATCACTGTTAATTCCTTTAGAAAACAGCATGTGGCAATTTCGGGCGTTTAGACTTTTGCGACTTAAAGGAATAGTTCACCCAAAAATGAAACTTCTCTCAATATTTACTCACCCTCATGATATCCCAGGTGTGTATGTCTTTCTTTCTTCACCAGGGGGGTATTCCAGAAAGCAGGTTAAGTGACTTACCCAGGTAAGTTTACTCAGAGTATGTGGATAACCTCAACTTTCGGTTCCAAAAACTGAGGTAACTTTCAGGATATGTTAGTAGCCATAGCCAGGGCCGGCCCGTGGCATAGGCAACATAGGTGGTTGCCTAGGGCGCAAAATTACAGAGGGCCGCCACACAAGAGGATTTATTTTTTTGATCAGAAGTGCGCCCTCTCATGACTACTGTGCGCCCCTCTAATGAGCAATATGTTCCACTATCATCCTTTCAGTTCTACTGATAAATGGTTACATTCAGTGACCATGCGTCATTTTTTCCAGGACATATCCTCTTTTCAGACTTATAAAAATAACGAAAAAAGCGTCCGGCTGGGATTTCAAAATTGGCTAAAAATGTCCGGGATGTGGCTTTGTCTTCATATTGATGTGCTCTCTACAGGTATCACCACAGAATGCGCACTCTTTCAAAGTTTTTTTTACATCTAGCTCGCACACATGCCTGTTCTCTTTGCGCTCAATGTACAATTTCTGTGTGTGCACGAAAAAGATCGTCAGATTGCTCTGCAGCTCCAAAAATCAATAACGTAAGTACACTTTTAAAAGTACGTTCTCCAACTCTGCAAATTATTCTATAGAACAACTGTTTTTTCATACTCGCGCTTGCCACACATTGTCATTTTTAACTGAAAATGTTGACTATGTCAACACAACATCAAATATAGGCTATATAATATAGGTATGACTATGACTAATATGAGTGATACAGAATAGACCATGATGAAAATGTTACAGCTGGGTCCGTCAGATAATTGTAGTGCAACCTCTTTATGTGACCTGTAAAGCTGGCACTTGCGTGTCAATGGCAAAAATAAATAAATAATTTTTTTTTTTTTAAAAATCAGAAAAACCTCCTAAATGTTATAAAAGTGACAAGCAAATGTCAGCCAAAGGCACATTTGTCATTAAAATTTTATCTTTTCGAAAGTATCTGTGCACTGCAAGAGGACTGGAAAGTGTGAAGTGTAGTATAAAAATTATTTTGAATGGCATCTGATCTTTTCTGTTTTTATTTTATGGCCATAATTAAAAGTATTAATGGAACTAGTCGTTCAATTTATGAAATAAATTACATTGATAACTTTGCCACAAAGAGGTCCAGGCATGTGCAGTTTTGAAACCACATTTCCTTTATTTATTTTTTGTTATAATTTAATTAATCATTTAATAATTAAACTCAAACAAGCTAATTTTATTTAATTATGTAATTAAATTATACCTAACCTTACCCTAACCCTGTTTTTGTTTTTGTTTTTTTAAACAATCAAAAGGTCATTTGGAACTGGTTGTTTGTTATTGGTCCAATTTTTTATTTGTTATTCATTATAAAGAATTTTTAGTTCTTTGCAGTAAATTGGAGTTCAATTGAAAAAGGGGGTGGGGAGTTGGGGCGCCAATCTAAAATCTCACCTAGGGCACCAACAGAGTCTGGGCTGGCCCTGGCCATAGCAACTTACTAGGTTATGCACCAGAGTTAGTTTATTTCAGGTAGATGTCAATACGTTTCAGAGTTTGTCAGTGCATGCGTGCCCTTTTGATAGCGACACAGTGGAGGTGGAAACTCAGATTACGCACACGATTATACTTTTAAAGCAATATTACGATAAACACACAGCAGATTTTAATTCAAAAGTGATCAAATCATGTACATTGTGCTTTTTCTTTTAATGAGAAGTTTTTAATACTGTAATATTTTTAATGTACAACACATTGGAAGGGCCTCCACACTCTTCACTGTAAAGAAAGGGCTTTATGTATTTATATTTAGCCCTTCTAATAAATAATTTTAGGATATTAATTTAATGAACATATAAAATTATTATATCACCCAAATTCTTATTACAGTTCCTTCAGTCAATGAATATCAATGTTATTTATAAAATGACATTCCATAGTATCAATATGCAGGTAATGTCTGTCAATTAAAAGCTTAAGCAATTAATCACTCATTCTTCTTCTTCACTAACTAGATAATATGTGATCATATCATGGACCACAGATATAGCATAGAGGTTAAATATTTTATTTCTTATCACTTTAATTCATTCATTGTACATATAAATGCCCACATTTCCAGACTTGTTCATTGTACTCTCTTTATCATTTGAAAATATAAATAAGACATGCTGTCATTTAGTCATCTACAGTGCCCTCCTTTAGCTGGTGGTCAGGTGATTCAATGAAAAGATGTATCTCTCTGATGTCCAGCCACCTCTACTCCATCAAAAGCTGTACATGGTCCTTCTCTAAATTACATTTTTATTAAATTTTGAATGTAACTGTATTCTAATTACCAATGATTTAAATTGTAACTGTAGTGGAATACAGTTACTTATATTTTGTATTTTAAATACGTAATCCTGTTACATGTATTCTGTTACTCCCCAACCCTGTATATATACACACACACACACACACACACACACACACACACATATATATATATATATATATATATATATATATATATATATATATATATATATATATATATATATATATATCCTTTTCAAAATTAAAGTCCCTAAACATTATTCTTATGACAAGGGACTATTAAAGATATAAAGGGTCGGTATAGGGATAGAATCCCAGACTAAAAATGTATAATATCAGAAATAAAGGGTAAGGTTAAAATTAGCCAGAAGCCTTCCCAAAATCATTCTAAAACTATATTCTAATAATTAATTAATATCTTTGGTTTAAATCTTTTAGTTGTATTGTTCTTCATTTTTTTTTATCCAGTACACCTCCTTCTCGGGTTAATCACAGTCGATTACTTTCTAGGCCTGAAATCTTAAGGTTTGCAACTGAATGCTCTCAAAAATGAGAATATAATATTTTGCCCGGCTCCTGGTGACACACCTGATATAAATGTTGTTTAAAACGAACTGCTAGGGTATGTTTTGTTTCGCCTATATATCATACCTGGTTTTGTAAATAAAATGATCTTTAAAAGATACCTGATATTTCAGCCTTCATCAGAGGATAAGAGAGTGCTAAGTGCTAAGATAGATAGATAGATAGATAGATAAAAGAGTGACAGACAGACAGACAGATAGATAGATAGATAGATAGATAGATAGATAGATAAAAGAGTGACAGACAGACAGACAGACAGAAAGATAGATAGATAGACAGACAGACAGATAGATAGATAGACAGACAGACAGACAGATAGATAGATAGATAGACAGACAGACAGATAGATAGATAGACAGACAGACAGACAGACAGATAGATAGATAGATAGATAGATAGACAGACAGACAGACAGACAGACAGACAGACAGACAGACAGATAGATAGATAAAAGAGTGACAGACAGACAGACAGATAGATAGATAGATAGATAGATAGATAGATAGATAGATAGATAGATAGATAAAAGGGTGACAGACAGACAGGCAGACCGATCGACAGACAGACAGACTCAAGCCTGATGGCCAATGGGAAAGGCTGGCGGCTATTTTTACCCCATCCGATGTCAAACATATATATCCTCTTCTTCAGGTCACATACCACATATGACACTGTGCAAGCTGGCCTTTTCTTATCTAATGCACTGCAACAGTTTCATGACTTTCGTGACATTGGCATACTTAATTTGATCTTTCTTGTTCACCAGCACTTAAAGCATCTGCTTATTGTGTCGCAATGAGGAATTGTAATTGATGTGATGCTTGGATAAATGAGAGCTTAGTTGCTTCTCGTGAGTCGTGACACTAACTTAAACATGAAACACATGGTAATCCCCTCAAATCCTTTACTTTTATCAGGAGATGTTACGTATGAGACCTCGCTCATCCCGTAGATCCCTCAGCTGCACGGGTGCGCGCGCAGCGTTGTGCGCGCCCCTGAGATCACGCTTAACAACAACGGAGGCACCGTGCTTATATTGGGTACTGATTAAAAAAATCGCTCAAAGGAAAATATAATACACAGAAAAATCACATCGTCAGCAGAGTTAAGGTGAGTCAACAGTTTTCCTCCAGTCGCACGCACTGTCGATTGTTTGATCTCGCTTGTAAATGAGTGATGCGAAGGCAAACTGAACTGGCACGGCCCAGTGTGGGGAGGATGAATCTTATTTAGATAAATGTTTTAGATATTAAATGATCGATGTTTCCTCTCGCATCTCTCATAATGTTACATGTTGCAAGGAGTGGAAGAATTTGAGACGTTGTCCTAAAATGTTGCATTATATCGTTGGAGGTGTAACGATTAAAATGTGCACGCGACTTCAGGTGAGGCAAATATTTGGTATAAAAAAAAATAATAATAAAAATGAGCGTGCGTGCTTGACCAAACTTGTTTACTTTCTGGTTTTATCATTTCTAAGTGTTAATTTACAGTAACTGATGCCATTAAGTGTGTATCGATACGCATGCACTATAATTGTAGATGTACTGTTAGTTTTGAGCAGTTTAATTGGCTGTTATGTCTTTGGTTTGAAATCTTCCATCCTCGGCTACATGTTTCATGTTAACAACGGCAATGCATGCATTGGCTGCATTAATGACTTGTTAAAACTTAATTTTGCAGTAGTCTACAACTTTCAGCGTTTACTTTCTAATAAAAGTTTGCCTTAGAGCAGGAGAGTTTCATTAAATTGATATAAGAGTAGTTAAAACGCACTTTAAATCTGCCGGGACAGGACAACATGCGCATCATTTATGTTATTAAACCTTTTCCCGCACACTTTTAATGGTTTATTATGAATAAAGATCATCTAGTAAGTGCAGTTTATGTGTTGGTGAGTTGTTTTGAGGTATGCATCTTGTCAGATATCCTCCCCCCATGGAAAGGGAACACGTTGTTCCCTTTGCACAAGAACAAAGAAAGAATGAGAGGTCCTTTTAAAAGATTCAGACATAGACATTGGATTTTTCCAATATATTGTGTAGAACTTGGAACTGATTGAATAAAGTTAATTACTGACAAAGTTTTTATTTGTTATGACACCCACAGCTGGTTTCTCCTAAAGCAAACCATTTGTTTAATGTAGTTTTAGTTTCTAGCTGATAAATGAACATGTTTGTTAGTGCCTTTCTCTGTCCTTAAGTAATTGTGATCCATATTTCACTATGTTCTAAACTAAAGTTATGATCAACATTACAAGTCACAAGCTTGGTCTTAACTTGTCTCAAATGACAAAGTTACTGTATATAGTGTAGTTTGCCTTAAGGTTGTTTCCCTTTGACCAAACCAGTTCTGTCTAGAACTTGAATTCGAACAGCTCACCCTACCCTCAGAAACTTCACATTTCTCACTCATATCTGAACTGGCGTCCTTTTTTTTGCATACCATGAATGGCATAAATGGAATATCATTCATTTTTGTTACAACTGTGGAAGTTTAAAAAATATACACATGATTTATAAAGGGCAAATGCAAAATAGAATCAAGGGCCTTAAAGCCTGGACCTTTGTGAATTATGGACAAAGCTAGTTTTCCTTCTGTGTAAAATCTGTTCTCTTCTAATGCTCTCTGATAGGGCTTTTCCACCGAAATGGCGATGGTTCTCGTGCCGCACCTGTGCTCGGCTGGTTCATGGCTGGGGTATTCTGGAGCCTATCGTAAACCGGCCGTGCTTTTCCACTGACTAGAGAACCGAATTGTGACGTAATGGGCTACGTGGCTACATAATAGTTTTACGTGACTACCTCACCTGCCCACAAACAAACATGGCGCATCACAGTGTTTGAGTACAGCTTTTGCTTCTGTTTTTGAGGACATATTTAAACATACAGAGAAATGCAGTCCAACGTTACATTACATTGCTCAACGAGACATGTCTGAGATGACATCTACGCTCAATATGACAGACAGGTAGTGTGCGCTTGGCTTAACGTAACTATTTACTATATGAACTTTTTGAATGTGGCTTAACTTGTTAAGTACTATAAACTGTAACAGTGAATCGTTATTAGCATTGGTGTAGCAGATGGTTATATTTGGATTTTTGTCATAAGCATATAGGCTAATATTATGTTTACATTTTGATTGAGAATCCCACCGGTGTACTTGACAGATAGCTGTGATCTTCCTAAGTGTAGTCCCCTTACTGAACAAAATAATGCACAAAATAAGATGAGAAGAGAAAAAGCTAACAAAGTTGGAAAATCGAATAACTTATCGAGATCAGCTACAGAGGACACCAGCGATTCTGTGTTTGTCTCTAGCGTTACTGGCTGAATTCAATGCCTCGTTCGGTGTCTGAGGACAGAGTCCAAGAGATCATTGCTCCCTCCACTGCTGCTTTTTCTTAGGTTCTACTTATGGTCTCTCTTTTTTTATTTTATTTAGTTTTTAAAAATGTGTTTATTATTTGGTCAATTATCCGATGCATTATTTCCTGCTGTATCTCTTCTGAGACTATTTTTGTCCTTTGCGAGCTCTCTAGTTTTCACGGATCGCTGTAGAAGACCATATCGGAAGTAGAACACTCGTTTTCTCCATGTTTCCTGAACGCTTTTGATGTCTGATTTTTATATGTAATTTTAATCTTGACTTTTAATCTAGACTTTTTTTTTTTATTGTTGTTTTCGAGTAAAGAAGTGCTCCTTGCTGCAGACGGTAGCTACTGTTGTTGTTTGGAAATCTTTACCTGGTGACTAAACATTATCCCGCCCTCCGGCCCCTGACGTAAATGGTTCCTGCGTAAAGACCAGCAAGCTTTTGGGGTCAGTGCGGAACCAGTTTTTCCACACCGGAAGGGCCCTTTCTGCTGTGGAAATGCACGGAACAGTTCGAGAATTCACACCGGCCCAGGAACCCGCCCCATGTCAGTGGAAAAGGGCTATGATTGTAGAAAAATATTACTGGTTTTGTTTGCCTTTAAAGAGATAACTGAACTATAATCAATAAGAGCCTGATGAAAGGAGTCCCAACTCAGTCGCACTGTCAGAAAAATTTAGCCCTATATAAATTAGGTATTAACTTAATTTTTTATAGATGTGGATAACATTCCTGTTGTCGATACCAGTAAATTTACATCTGCATACCACTTCAGAATCAGTGTCTGTCATGTTCAGTCAATGTTCAGACAAATTAGCTTTTCAGTGGGGCAAAATATTTCAATATCTTTGGTAATTGCGTTTATTTTTGTAATATTATCACTTATTAATTTCTGTTCTTTTAAAAATCTAGTTTAAAACACTTGTCAAGTTCTCAGAAATGTAATCTTTGTGTCCAATTTAGATTCATACATTTTCTAAAAACCTTTAATAGCATTTTCCACAATAAAATTTAAACTTTAAAATTGTAATGTGGTGTAACCATCAAGTAAAAAGTATAATAATACTTTCTTTTCACCTTGAATACATGAGCATAAACAACTTCATCATTCATTTCCAAGAAGTTTACTTATATATTATGAATTTGAATCAAAAATATCAAGTTTTCTCAGGGTTACACCACATGACATGAACAAAATGTGCCTTTTCATAAAAATGTCAAAATAAATATAAGATGTTTTTTAAAACTTCACGCTCAGTCTTGAGGGTCTAAAGGTTTCCGCCCAATTTTATGTTTTTTATGGTCAACATAAACAACAAAATATCTACCTACATGTTAGTTTCACCCAATTACTTTGATTTGGTGGACAAAAGCATTTTTAAATATGAATCATATTTTAAAACACAATCGTTTCACTGCTTAATTTTTTAAAGAAATAACAATAAAAGATTATTCTGCACTAGTCTTTTTCAGGAATTTCAGCTTATAATGAGACTTTTTTACTGTCCCTGGACACCACATGACATTTTACTTTAAGCCCTGGAGAAAATATAAACTTGACTTGAAAATGTAATCATCATAGAAGAGGTGTATTCAAGTAAATTCAAATTTGTGTAAATATTTTTTTTATATTTATTTTTAATTTAATAGATCTGGACAAAAATGAGCATCACTTCATTGACCCTTAGGGCACATGGCAATAATATACACCTGTTACCCTCTGTAATTGTATTTTATGATGAATTCTGTGAAAAGAATCCACATTATGATCATGAAAAATGTTTTTATCTAGATCGCTCGCTCACTGTCACAGACATGAATTTTTTTTTCTACTCCAATAACAGATCTAGTAATGGAAGTTGAGGCTGTTTATGAAGCATGTTTAAACAGTGGTGTAAAAAAGTTGTTCTACACACAAAAGCGTTTTATGTGCGAATCCCTGAAGTTAAAGTTAAAAACATGCACATATTGTATCTGTACATTTGTCATAGCAATATCTTACCTTCTGTTCTCTCTCTCTCTCTTTTTTTTTAAAGAAAGTCAAAATATTTCCTTGAACTGTTCTCTTGCCCATTTTTGAAAGTGCTTGAAAATTTGAAAACTTGCATTACCTTCAGTGGCGTAACTTTCATGTGAACACTATTAAGGACAAATCAACCCATCGCTTAACTCCGACATACCTGCCAGTGCTTTCAGAAAACCACTGTCTGTTCGCCGTGGAGAGGGAGCTTGCATGCTCAAAGTTGACAGATTGCATGACTAAAGTGTCACCCTGGCAGAATATTTCCAAACTGTAAAAGAGTCAAGATTTGATTGGGGGATTTCACCTATAGAAATCTGACAACCTTAAACATGTCGAAATCTAATTCTGACCGGCAAATCACCGTTATTTAATGTCTGTTATTTATCAAACGTAGAAAATTTGATATTTTACTTGCATGATTAGTTCTAATTAACACATGACACAATTAATCGAAAGGGGATGGAAAGGGGGGATGGTGGTTTTACAAGTGGGATGCTTTTTGGTATTTCTTGCAACAAGGGAGATGCCATCCCCTCGTATCCCCCCTCAACTCGAGTCCTGCTCCCAACCAGTGCTACCAATTGAGGTGCTGGTGACACCAACTGTAGAACTTGCCACTGCTCTCAAATGGTAGTCTGGAGCCCTACGTTACTGTCATTTCTTAATTAAATTGTAAAGTGTAAGGGTAAATGCTGAGTTGAATTTGTGTTTGGGTAGTTGTAAAATATGCTTTTGCATTGCCTCCACAGTAGAGGTGCACGATTCTGGATAAATTGAGAATCACGTTTTTTTATTTTTATTTCGTTGCTTAGAATAAAGATCACGATTCTGAAGAAAAAATGCTTATTTCAGTGATTTACTAAACCTAGACATAAGGGTACTAAACAAAGTAACATGCAATTAACTAGAGGTTCTGACAAAATGTTCTCTGCTTTAATCTGTGCAAAAATGCATTAAAGTTGTAAATCAAATATATAAATGTAAAATGTCCTAAGTCCACAAGAGGGCACAACGAATACATTACAAACCAAACAGCACCTTGTTATTATTGCAAAAAAAAAACAAAAAAAAAAACGATATAGGTCTCTCAAGGTCAAGGATATCTTTATTGTCCCCGAGGGGCAATTTGTTGTACAGTCAGCAGTAAACACGCAACCATCAGACAAACATTAATAAATGGACAATAGATACAACATACACAAAAAAATCACATTGAATTATTTAAAAAACCAATGGCAGCTGGAATAATGAGTTCTTAAGTCTATTTGTCCTACATGTTGGCAGATTATATCTGCAGCCAGACAGAAGCAACTTAAACTCCTTGGACAGGCGGGTGGCTAGAATCAGCCAAAATTGACTGGGCCTTCTTTAAAACCCTGACCTCGTACAGATGAGTTAAGCCATTCAAGGTCATGCCTGCAATTTTGCTGCACACTTTAATGATACCCTGCAATCATTTTCTATTTTTAATGTTAAGTGACCCGTACCAGCTGACAAAAGAAAACATAAGGACAGATTCAATAAAACAGGAATAAAACATTTTCAGTATTATCAACATTAAAACATTGAAGCTTACGATAAATGTACATGCGTTGATGGGCTTTTCTGCACATAGCATCCACCTGATACTCGAAGGTAAAACTTGTCATCAATGACAGTTCCAGGATATTTGTACTGCTGCACAAATTCAACAGCCTGATCATTAAACACTACAGGGGATATGACTGTTAGGTTCCTTCTAAAATATATTGTCATCCCTTTAGTTTTCTATACATTAATGTCCAAAAAGGATGACTTACACCAGTCAGTGAATTCTTCCACTACAGGGCCATGATCAGGGTCATCACTACTGATGAGTGACATGATCACCGAATCATCGGCACACTTAATGATATGATGCCTCACATATTGGCTTTGGCACTCATTAGTGTATAGCACAAATAAAAGCACCCCTGGGGCAATCCGGTGGTGGAGAAAATAACATCTGACAAGACACCATTTACCTTCACACGTTGCGACCTTCCAGTTAAAAAAATGCATCAGCCAACATATCATGCCAAGATCATTGCTGTAGATACTGCCTAGCCTTTCTGCTAAAATATGAGGCTGGATACAATAAAAAGCTGAGGAGAAATCAATAAAAACTAGTTGTACAAAAGTCTTTGCACCGTCACATCGTCCACACCCCTGCGTGACCTGTAGTCAAATTGGAACGGGTCCAAATTTGCCTGCACTGTATTTAGAAGAGCATCCTTCACATTCTTCTCAAATTATTTCATAAAAAGGGAGGTAAGCGTTACAGGCCTGTAGTCATTGAATGACTTGGCACAGGTATGATGATGGAATATTTTCAAAGACAATTTTTCAATTTTCCAAGACAGTTTCTTTCTCACATGCTAAGTAAAAAGCAAAACGAGTAGGAAAAAGCTTCATTAACAGTTCGTGTTGCACTGGTAAGCAAATATGCATTAAAACACTGCTATTTTACAAAAAGATTAAAAGCAATTATATATTTTTTATAAATATAATATTAACAATTTAAATTAAAACAATAAGGCCTTCAGGCCTTCATACGTTTCCCTTGTAAAAATGGTTTCAAGGTTTCAATCGTGCACCCTCCTGGCTAATCGTGGCTGCACCCTGCAGTTTGTAAACCACTGTACTGAACAAACATCTTTGGCTGCTTTGTTTTAGTTTATTCAGCTTCTCGTGCAGGAGCGCTGTGTTTTGTAGATGCCATATAAAGTTTAAAAGATCAACATTTAAAAACATGTCTTGAAGTGAATTTCTAATTTTAATTTGACCGCTTTACAAAGGCGTGCAACGAGAATGTACATTGCAGAATCGTTGTCATTTAGAAATGAGATCGCGTGGGTGTCAGAATTGAGATCACGATATTTTAACGATTAATCGTGCAGCTCTCCTCCACAGCCTTTGACATTAATTATGCTGATTCAACGTTAGTGTTGATTAACCATGGGATAGAAACAGAACAGTTCAACAAGTTCAACTGCCTGCAGAATTTTGCTTTTGTGCTTGACTGCTAATTCTATCTGACACCACTGTCTGTCTGTGTATGAGAGCATGCAGGAGAGTGTATTGGCCCACTTGTTACGTAAGGGGAGTTCTGGTGACCACATACATGCACACAGGCATTACTGTCCCCCAGCATGTCACAACCAGCCGTTCCCCGTTCAGCCAAGATGACTGGGTCGCTGTTTGTTGTTTGTGTTTAAATGAATAGCTGTGGGAACTAGAGGGCAGTGATTAATTTTGCAACATTTACCTTTACCCTCATTTTTGGGTGTAAGTTTGTAGTGTGCAATTCTAGTGTCACTGGGGTCAGCAGAAGTAACTGTGCCAAAAAAAACAAATGTTTACGAACAGGTTTCAAGCACTACAGTTGTAAGGACAAACAGGTAATCACGCCCCAAACTTTTGGTTGAGACATGTTGGACTGCTCAAATAAGCAGAGCAATGTTTTAAAGGGCCACAGTGTTTATACTGTGTAAATCAACTGATGTATAGCTTATTTGATTGTCTCTGCACAATGAACTGGGATTAAAAAAAAGTATAATTTCAACTAGGGCTTTCAAACAATGAAACGTTTTGACTAATTAATTTCGAATTTTGTGTGTTCTTGCATTCAGTCTGCGCTATTTTTAATTGTCGCCTATGTACATGTGCGCTAGAGGGCCACTTTTGGAGCTTCTCACTGATTGTCAGCATCATAAACGCTGCAGTTTTAGGATGCAGTGTCAAATTAAAAGTAGGAAAATCTTTGAAAAATCACGATTCGAGATGCATTCTGTTAATCTTCATCCAGCTGTCAAGAGCGCATCCTGTGTGACTGGCTCTCATTCAGTGGCTGCGCTGCTTGTGAAGTTTGTTGAGGTGCGTTGACTGCCCTCTGCTGACACAGCTCGTAAAAACACGATGTTGCACTTCAACGCAAGCTTGACTTGCTCCGATGTTAGGAAAACACATACTTTTATTACAGAATTTACATACAGGCCAGATGGCATTATTTATTGCATTATTTTTTATCTCACTAAATTAACAAGTTAAATCGACAGCTCTAATTTTAACATTAAAAACTTTACACACTTCACCTGGCAAATGAGATATCACATTGGATTAACCTGAATTCATTTCCACTGCAGTGGCTCTAATGCTTCAACACCCCCTGCTGATTTCAGCCTCGGATTCATGAGGATAATTGGCTTTCTTATCTGCTCTGCTTGCGTGGTACTACACCAGTGGCGAGAATAGATCTAAATGCCCACTGTGAACCATTGAACTGATGACCAAGGATAGAAATGGGTCTTGTATGGCTAGAGAGTGGGGGGTTGCCTTTGTTTTGCGGAAGACCACTGGTGAGTTGGAATGCTGAACACCATATGTGCTTAGCAGCAAACATAGAGTGTGTTTTAAAGAGAGGAAAATAACTACATTACAGAACAGATGTGAATTGTATGTCCAATTCCAAACATTTTAAAAATAACACTGCTTTTAGTGTGTGAAAGTGTTGTGTGTTAAATATGTATTTTATGATTTTCATTGGTGCAAAGCCCATGCATATTTTGGGATTGTAGGAGTTATAAAGCAAATACCCTTACACTAAATTGTTTAATATGTTTTAGAAGTTATTTGTGTAGATTTAAGGTGCTGTGTTAAGTCCTCTGTGTGGAGTGGACATATGCATGCATTAGTGTTTCACTGTCAGATGACTGAGCACATTCTATGCATTCTGTAGTGAAAGCACAATGTGTACTGTGTGGACTCCTGTAGTTTATGGCTTTTCCTGTAGACAGCTGTTATGCAAAACAAATTTGAGGCCCAAGGCTGTGTCTGATTGTGCTGGTGCTATATGAATACATGGGCAGCATAATATTGATATGTCCGTATGTGTGCTCGTGTGTGTCCTTGAAAACCACAGCTGTAAAGACCGTAACATTCTTAAATAGGAAGAACAGTGCTGGGTTATTATTCATAATTTCAATGGCAAAAACACAGCATTGTAACCTTTTATATTTATTGTAACAAGTTTAAATTCTGTAATTTTTACTGTATATGCTTTATGCTTTTTTTCTCCGTTTGCATATCTCTGTGTGTTAGGGCTGCTCGATTATGATCATAATCACTATTATTTTGGTCAATATTGAGATCAGGATTATTTAACATGATTACTCATTGACTTTGGAAACATCATGCATGTATTAAACTTGTCTTTTTAACAGTGGATTTCCTTGAACTTGAAATGTAAACTGCACTGGGTAGGGGAGTAGGCTGTTGTCATATAATTATTTTATGTCACGTATGGTAGTCAAATAAAGGAAAGCCTCCACCACCATCATTTACAGCGGGGTGCCCACACTTCTATGGAACGAGATCTAAATTTTCATCATGTTATTCCAGCAAGATCTATCATGTACAATAAAGGCTATACATTATCACAATACCAACATTTTAGTAGTCGCTAGTGACATTTGACGATTCTCAATACCAGCTTCAATACCACAACAAATAATAACACTAACTAATATGTTAATTATGGAAGAATGGTTTCAAGTCTAGTAAACAGTCAGTAATAAAATAACAATACAAAACAGCAATGAATAGAAATAGATTAAAAATAATAGAAGAAAAAAAAAAGTTTTTAACAGCAGTAGGCTATCAAGTATTCAAGGAAACATTCAGAATTAAATGCAACATAAAACTTCTACTGTCCTTTACTGTATGGTTATAATACATTAATACTTTTTAAAGCTACTAAAGTTATTCAGTCAAGAGCAGTGAGTGTTTTCTAGATTATTATAATGACACACTAGACAGCAGCAGGTCTATTAGCTCACATTTATACTTACAAGTCCGACATTTGAATTCAAATTGACTTTTTTCTCTGCTGTTTACGCTCACTTTAGACATCACTATCTGTGTTTACATGAATACCTCACCAAGACGGGCATTTTGGCAGAATTTTGAAATGTATTTGGCCGTTCAGGTGCGCATTAGCGCGAGCATTTTCAGAACACGTGCATGTTCAGCACACACACATATACCGCCTGTCAATCAAACAGGGCGCAGCTGTTACTAGATCACTTGCAAATTATAAAATTACATGCTCTGGATTATTTTCAACAGCAGAATAAGAATATGAACTTTCTAAAAAGTGACACAGGCCTAGGCTATCACAAATATAGCCAGTTATTTTTTTGTTATTGACGTTTTAATCAGTCTGCTTGTACGGTCGGGAAAGTAACATTTTCTTTCACTTTCCCCTTCAAAAATCCACTTGTCCGGGGACAAGCGTTAATGTCGAGCCCTGATTAAATATTGTATTCAACATTCTCCGATAATTTTTTTTTCTTCTGCAGTATAGCTCCTAAAGTAAATGTATGTTGTTTTAAAGGAGTTTTAGATATTTTGGAAAACACGGGAAAAAAGACTAATCAAAAATGTATTTTGTTCCAGTGTATAATGGGGTGAATGGGAAAAAAAATACTGTTGCCACAGCTTTGATATTTTTTTCTGAAATAAACAATACAATTACATTAAACAGCAGCTCTCATGTTGAACAAGGTGTTAAAACTACAAACAAGTAAATTATTCTTGTTTTGCCCACGCTTTACTTCCAATTTAAGGGTTTTTACTCTTTAAGTTCTCTTTAAAAAATTCTTTATTATTATTATTTTTGCAATAAATAGTAGGAATATATTTCTGTAATAATTTAGCAAGTGGTAATGCTAAACAGTCTCAAGTTAAAAAAAATACTGAAGGAAATGTGTGTGTGGTGTTTCTGTTGACAGCAGTTTTGTCAGACTCTGGTGCTCCATCCAAACGTGGTGAAATGCTCTTATCTTCTCCTCGACCTACAAAACCCTGGTGCCATGGGCTTGCTTTAGATTATTTAGATGCTTGTGATGGCCAAACATACCTGAAATTACACAAATGTGCTATGAGGTAAATCTCAAGCGCTTTTTAGCGTGGTCAACACACGTTAGCGACGCCCCCTGACTGGTCTCGGAACAGTTTGAAAGGCACCTGATTTTCATCCTACTTCCATATACAGTCTCCGAAGGCAGCATGTTCCAGCTTTCTGATGCGAGCCCCATATCAATCAAAGCGAAGCACATAAGAAACATACTCGTAAACATCTGCGGCTCCGTATGTCAGCAGGTGCTCAAAAATGAAAACGTGATTGGTCAGTGGCAAACTTATGAAGAGAGCGTGATTGTCAGGTGATGTGAAAATAGACTTCAAAAGCGCTTGTGATTTGACCTATCATCTGTAGACACAGCATTTTATAAAAATGAGCAACAATTTTCAACTGGCTGATAATTTCTGTTTATTAGCTCACTAATATTGCAGACGATTATGCTTAATTAACCGTGAGAGGCAGAAATCGTGATTGCGATTAAATTACGATTAATTGTGCAGCCCTACCGGGGTGTTTCATTGCAAAACGAAATGCAGCACAATAATCATTGGATCTCGATTATCTTGTTTTCATAATTGTTGTAAGCCAAAATTGTAATTGAAAATAAAATTCAATTAATCGCCCAGCACCACTGTGTGTGCATGTTGCACAAGATATGATTCAGTGCTCTGTAACCTTGAAGGAACATCAGCAAGTAAAAAATATGTATGGACACTGTTAACACCTGTTGAGCAATTCCCCTATATAGACATGTGTGCTATGTATTTCTTTTGGTTACTAATTGGAATACTGTACTTATTCTTTATCTTTTCAGAGCTTGCCTGTTTGTGCGGGCACTGCTATGTGTGCTACTGTTCGGTCTGATTGTCAGCGTGACACAGATAGTTGTTGATAGTAGGGGATTCATTGAGGCCAGCAGAAGTTGGACAGCAGCCAGCTGTCTGTGATTGTCAGAGTGTCTGCACTGTTGGAATAGGCTATGTGAAATACAGATTTTGTTTCCTCTCAGCTTTTTTTTTTTTTTTTTTTGATAAAATGTTTGTATTTTACAGTGTGTGCGAGGAAGCAATGGAGACTCCTCAAACATTCTATTTGTCCTTCTCTTCCTTCTCTTCTTCCTGCCCCTTTTTTCTTTTTCTCCTTTCTTTTCTTCCTCATTTCCCCCTTCTTCTTTCTCCTCCTCATCCTCCTCTCTTTCTCCTCATCCTCCTCTTTCTCACCCTCCCCTCTTCTCCCTTTCTCCTCCTTTTCTTCTCCACTTTCTCTTTCTCCTATTTCTTTTCCTTTTCCTCCACCTCCTGTTTCTTTTCATTATCATCTTCCCATTCTTTGCCTTCCTGCTGCTGCTTCTCCTCCTCCTCCCTTTCTTCTCCTTTTCTTTCTCCTCCCCCTTTTCCTTTTCATCCTGCTTATACTCCTTTTCCTCTTTGTCCTTTTCTTCTCTTCCTCCTTCCTCTCCTTTTTCATTGTCATCCTCCTTGTCTTCCTTTTTCTCCTCCTTTTCCTATCATTCTCTTCCTCATCTTTTCCTTTTCTTCCTGCTCCTTTTTCCTCCACCTCCTCATCTTATTTCTCCTCTTCCTCCTCTAATTCTCTTTCCTACCTTTCTCCTCCTTTTCCGTTCTCCTTTTCTTATTTTATTCTCTACCTTCTCTTTCTCCTATTTATTTTCCTCTTCCTGTTCCTTTTCCTTCTCTTCCTCATTCACCTTTCCTTACTCCTCCTTATTCTCCACAGTTTTCTGCAATTAATTCAGCTTAACCAATTTAACATACTGCCTCTAGCAGTTCAACAGGACGGTGGACCTTTAATAAACATGATGTTTGAATATTATGATTACAGTTTGAAAATTTCCATTGACTTTGTTCTCCATGCAAAATCTAACTGACAGCAATGGCATCACGATATTTGATTAGTAGTTGGGATGGGTAAAAATCTAGATTTTCCGATGCATCGCAATCTTCATTTGAAGGATCTCGGTATCAGTTTCTAAATCCCAAGAACGATCTATAACTTTGATCTTTAATTGCGCAGCCCTCCACTACAAACTGTGGAAATCAATCGCATTAGCAACCACATTTCTTGCTATTCGATTTAAATGTATAAATTTGGCAACTGACTGGTAAATGTTCATATTTCACTCACCAGTATTTGTGTAGTATAGTGGTGGAGTATTCAGCAGTGAGATCATTTCTAGTGATCGACCGATATCGTTTTTTTTAATGGCCGATGCCGATATCCAGAGAGCAGGGTGGCCGATAGGCTGATACAACGTCAATATTAGGACTGCAACTAACAAATATTTTGATAATCGTTTAATCTAATGATTATTTGGCGATTATTGCAAAGATTAATCATTAGCTCTTAACCGATTATTCAGCTTGTGCCCCGACTTAAAATGTTGTATTAAATGAGCTTATTAACAATAAAGAGGACAAAATCATCTTTTAAAAATATCTCTAAATGACATTCACTGAATTAAAGGGGAAAAATATTTTTATTAAGTTTAATTCAGTAAAGAAATTCACTGCAAAAAATTATATTGTTATCAAGTGTTTTTGTCTTGTTTTCCATTTAAAATTGTCTAAAAATCCTTCAAACTAGATACATTTACTTTAGAAGCAACATATAAGATATTTAGACTTGCTTTAAGAGATAAATATAAGTGTATTGTGTGAGTAAGTGTATTTTTTCACTTGGTTATACTTCTGCGAGTGCGGTAAAGACAAAATATACTTGTATTCAAGATCTATTCTCTAAAGCATGTCTAAATATCTTATATGCTGCTTCTCAGGTGAATTCATCTTTGTTTTAAAGGATTTTTAGATATTTTAAAATATTTATTAGTATTATATTCAAAATTCTCAGATAACAATTTTTTCTTCTGCAATATAGCTGCTAAAGACAATGTACATTGTTTTAAAGGAGATTTAGATATATTGGAAAACAAGCCAAAACAAATCAAAAACTTGTTGCAGTGTGTAATGGGGTGAAGACTACCGTCTCTCACCTTTCTGTTCACTTCATCTTTAACTCTCAAAAAACAAACTCTCTCTTTATTAACAAAGCTGCGCATTGCCAATTTCCTTCATGATAAGAAATGCACAGTGACACATATTATGATTCAATAAGTCGCAAGCCGTCACTTTATAATCTAGCTGCATTAAGTGTGCGCGCTCGAGGGAATAGTGTCCCCACAACAGAGTGTGCCTCTGCCGTGTGCAGTTTCAATCTCTCCTCCTTAGATCGGGACATTCGTGCAACTCATAGAAGAGATGCTGACCGCACAGAGAAATGCCAGTTTTGGAGTTTGTAGTTAATTACATGATCTGCTTCCATATTATTTGAACTTTAATAAAGCTATAACGCATTAAATATAACTGCATTAAAGATGTAACGCCGGGATGTTTCCTTTAAAGAGAAAATATTTACTTATTTTGTATTTTTGCATTATAATTCCCTCATACTTTGTGGTCTATATCACCTGAAGCTGTTTGGAAAGTTTAGAGTGCATCTGGATTGTGAGCTGTGTAATTCTTCCTCTCCTCAGTCAGACGCGAACTGCAGTGCTGCTCTTGCGTGTCATCGTTACAGTTTAATGTGATCTCATGTTACGTTAAATGAGATCAAACGACTATTTGACAACGAAAGCTTTTGTTGACGTTGTCGATTACATCGACTAATCGATTCAGCACTAGCCAATATATCACACAATTTAATATAGTAGATAACATAAACATAAAATTGCAAAAAAATAAATAAATAAAAAAGAATAAACTCTTATTTGGCACCATATTTACTCAATTTCACACTAAACTTTAAGTTTATAAAAATAATCTATAAAAATAATATTGTATTTTAAATGGTAGAAAGCAGTTTCTTCTGATTTCTGTTTAGTCATTAAATTTTAGTAATTTATTTGCACATGAAGAAATTGTTAATATATTAGGAAGAAGGAAATAACAGTACACACAGTAGTCCAGCAATCGTGGATGGCATGTCCACGTTAGCAGTTGTGTTTTCTCAAAAAAATACAGAATCAAACCAATTGCACATATAGTGAATAAGACATTTACTTATAGCGTACGTGAATCGCTTTTACCTTGAAGTTGCACTCACGTGCTCGTGCGGATCCAGTGCGAACAGGAAACTCCTGACAGTTTAAAGGGCCTGAATCTCCTGCTTGGATTGTCACGGACTGACCATCATGATTTATGAATCAGAGGAACTTTTGATCCTGATCCTGAAGTTTTTGATTTTGACTGATTGAATTCACTCTTCAGAGGAAGATATTAGATGAGCGCTCGATGGTAAGAAAACGCTGGATTTTCGTGAGGTTCGTGAATTACATCTTTTTAAATTAGATATCTGCATATTTGCAGGCGGTATATGATAGATGTTTTATTTATATTTGCCTTTTATCATTAGAAAAGTTACAGGGAACTGTTGAGGAGAGAGAGGGAGAATGAAACGTGTCTGTCGCGGCTCTGATATGCGGACCGTTTAAATTAGTCTGTGTTGCACACCGGTCTATTATTGTTGTAACATGATGGCACGTAACAACAAAACGAACCGTGACTGGTCGTTTACATGTCTCAGTCGCTTCACATGCAAGCAGGTGATTCTCAGCGCCCTCAAGAAACAAATCGGCCGAAAATTTGTCGGCTGATAATTTTTTTTCTTCACCCAATTTGGAATGCCCAATTCCCAATGCGCTTTTAAGTCCTCGTGGTCGCTTAATGATTCGCCTCCATCCGGGTGGTGGAGGACGAATCCCAGCTGCCTCCGCATCTGAGACCGTCAATCCGCACATCTTATCATGTGGCTTGTTGAGCGCGTTGCCACGGAGACATAGCGCATGTGGAGGCTTCATGCCATCCACCGTGGCATTCACGTTCAACTCACCACGCGCCCCACCGAGAACGAACCACATTATAGCGACCACAAAGAGGTTACCCCGTGTGACTCTACCCTCCCTAGCAACCAAATTGCTTAGGAGACCTGGCTGGAGTCTCTCAGCACGCACTGGGATTTGAACTAGCGAACTCCAGGGGTGGTAACCAGCATCTTTTACCACTGAGCTACCCAGGCCCCTTGGCGGCTGATAATTAAAAAATTCAGAATATCGGCCGATTTATCGGCCTCTGCGATATATCAGTCGACCACTAATCCTTTCACTGCGTGTTGAGAGTAAAAGTTGTTCCGTATAATTTGTGTCCAGAAACGAGATTCAGACAACCCATTTGTCATTGAATGTGTCTTTTAATACCTGTTCTGTTCTCTACAGTCAGCTGTTGATCAACAACAACAACAACAACAAAACACATTTAATTCTAATCATGCATAGCATAGATGAGATTAAAACATTCGAGTCCTTTCTAGTTAACTTCTACAGATGCTCTTTACAGAAATGCTGGTTTTCTTAAAGGGACCGTACTGGTTTTAGCATGTGTTCAACAAATCAGTGTAAATACTTGTTACTAAAACAAAATTATGCAATTAAACAATAAACATGTAACAAAAATAATATATAAAATATATCTTATTTATTGATGGAATACATGGATTTGTTCATTTTTAAAAAGCCAAAATGTGAACAAAATGGTGAAAAACTATATAATTAGTACAATGTATATTTTCTTAATGTACCTAGTTAGAAGCTAGTACAAAATGTATTTCATAAGTAAGCAAAAGGAACATTAGAACTGAAATATATGAATCAGGAAATCTGTATCAATACCCAGCCCTACTAACTAGACTGTGATTGGCCATTTCTAGTTTATATCAATAGATACATTTACAATGCAAAAGTTGTGTTATGTGTTGATTCCCTTGGACAGCTGACGGAAAACAGCTTACAGAAAAGTTGCGTGCTGAGTGTAATGACAGGCAAAGCGGCTTTGAATGTACTCAGAACCAGTGTACAGTTTTAACACTATTCTTTTGCTGTTTTGCATGTACTGTTTGTACTGTCAGGAAATGTAAATCCTTTTTTTTTTTTGGAGTTTGTATGTGGTCAAAATTACATGTGTGGGGGAAAGTTTTAAACCCTTGACCTCCATATCCAATTAGTTAAGACCTAAGCTGTGTACAAATACATACATGAACCTATGCAAGCATCCCTAATGACTAAAGTATCCTGTACACAAACTTAAAAAACAAACAAAGTCATATATTTTGTGCCACACTAATTTACACTAAACAAGGCTCAATTTGACTGCAGAATTCATAGTCAATCAGAGTTTTGCATCAAATAGTCTTGGCTTCATTGGATCAATCCTTCATTGTCTTGTTATAAATCTCCTATTTAGCTACCTTATGGCAAGAATTTTAGCTTTCTGCTGACTCTTCTTTGGCTACATGTAACAAGACCAATTTAAAGATAAAAACATGTGGTAATGTTTTAGAGTCCATGGGTTCCAAGGCTACTTCCATCACAATATGAAATCTAATATTATCATGTCTCTACTGAAAAAACAAAAAACAAAACGATTAGTTGGCTCAACAATGACGAATGAAAACAAATTGCTTCTGCTCAGAAATGTACATATTAATAAAATTAGCTTTACTTAATTTGCATTAATGTATACAACACAAATGATAAATTATAAGGGGAATTTAAAGTGATACATAAAGTGAATTAATAATTCCTTGAAGTTCTTTGGCTTAAAAATCCATAAAATTAAGATTTTAAGTACTGCTAACTCAAACGATCAAGTACAGAACTGAGGTTGTGGGGAATACCCATAAACCCTTGCGCTTAATTTAAGCATGTTTGTTTGGTCCAAAGGAGCTTTTTAGCTCTTTTTAGTATTATTGATGCTGTTTTACTGTAGTTAGTTTCATGTAAAGTCACCATTTGGGTGACTAGTGTTTCCTTTGGGGAAGTTGGATCCTTTTCAATCCATGTCATTTCTCCTTGCACATTTGAATGTGCATTGCTGAAGTGCAGCATTTTGCACGTCTTTGGGGAATCAAGTAAAATGACTGACCCCAGTCATTGTTTTCTGTTGAGCCAATTAAATTAAGTAGAAACAATAATTTAATAAATGTTAATTTGAAACCATGCGCTATTAGTTGGTAACTTATTCGTGTGGCATTCCTTTTTTTTTTTTTTAAGTAAATGAAGTTGAATGAACTGATACGTTCGTGTATATCTAACAAAGGCTTTCTAGTTATACAGAAATAAAATTACCATAAGTAGATTTTTTTTTTTTTAAGAAGTGTGATGCAAAAATGCTACATTTACATTTTTTTTCTGTGAATTAATTAATATATATATATATATATATCACATCACTACCCTCCGGAAGGAAACGGAGAACCCCCGAAAAGAACCGGAGAACCCCCGCGGAAAGCTATTTTCCAAATAACCTGATTGGAGTCTTCGCCAATGTAGATCTGAGCAGATCCGCTCCTGTTCACTGTAACTCCACCTCTGCACACGCTTCAACCACTGTAACTTTGCGCTTCCGTCACTACAATTGTACAGAGGGGTTATCTGAGTTACAGTAACCTTTCTGTCAGCTTGAACCAGTCTGGCCATTCTCCGATGACCTCTCATCAACAAGGGGTTTCCATTTGTGGAACTGCCGCTCACTGGATGTTTTTTTGTTTTTGGCACCATTCTGAGTTAATTCTAGAGACTGTTTTGTGTGAAAATTCCAGGAGATCAGCAGTTACAGAAATACACGAACCTGCCCGTCTGGCACCAACAATCATACCACGGTCGAAATCACTAAGATCATATTTTTTCTCCATTCTGATGGTTGATGTGAACATTAACTGAAGCTCCTGACCCTTATCTGCATGATTTTATGTATTGCACTGCTGCCACACGATTGGCTGATTAGATAATTGCATGAATAAGTAGGTGTACAGTTGTACCTAATAAAGTGGTCACTGAGTGTACTAATATATATATAAATTTCTGGACATTGAGCTTACTTGACAGTGCACTAAGGTTGTTGGGTTTGTGATCTCTAACCCCTGTAGGGATGGAGTTCCCTGTAGATTTGTTGGTGTCTGGGAAACATGAGGATTTGGAAAGTTCAGCCCAGATCTACATGAATAAACTGCTCTACAGCAACCCAGATAACACGCAATTCCTTACCCTGCCCAGCTCCAGAAAGGTAACGGACACCACAGAGCTTACATTAGAGTTAAAGGTCCATGAAACAATAAAGCTCATTTTCTGAGATTTTAACAGATATGAAATTGTTGCACATGAAAGAATATAATGTTAGGACCCACTGATTTTAATTTGAGGAGGAAAGTGGTTAATATAGGGATTTTTTTGCACTATTTTCTTCTTCTGGTTTTAAAATCAACATCGAGTCAACGTCACAGGAGTTGACATTTTCACACACTATAGTGCATCATTGCGTCATCAGTGTCTCATGATTATTCATGACACCATGACTACTTTCACACAGTCAGTGGTGGGATTGACAACCGTAGTTACTTACAGGTGTGAGTCTTGAAATGTCCCGTACATACTACAGCTTACAGTAGCATTACGAGTGCTGTCTGTATGAAAGAACAGTGACAGTGACTAAAAAATGGCGACATCCATAACACCAGCATGTCTTATCACAATTGCCACCATGTAATTAAATAAGTCCAATTAAGGTGTGAGTTCATCATATCATAGTTAACCGACAGCGGCTTTGAATGCTTTTTAACCGCGTGCAGCTTTTGTGTCGCTCGGCTCGTGCCCGTGAGCAGCTGGTGGAAAACAGTGGCTGAATCTTCGTATGACACGCAGCTCATTTCTCCGTAAGTTAACGAAACCTCACATGAAACACACTAGACACATGCGTGTACAGTGCAGCAGGCTCTCACTGTATATGACGTAACTAACAACTATTTGTCCAGTACGGTTCCATTCACACAGCACAGGTTTGCTGATAATGCGGTTGTGAGGCCTGAAAATTTGCGGGTGTCAGTTTGGTTATTGAATGCGGTTGTCACTCTCGTAAATAACCGAACTGTGTGTGAACGTAACCATATTAAACACTCAAAACAGGTCTGACAACCGTATTTTGATGCTGTCTGAATGTTGCCCACGCGATATTCTCATAAGACAAGCAGTTCAAACTCTCAAGCAGCATGCGCTTCAGTTGATACCGGGCCGTGAGTGTTCACGATGCTGACGGGGAACAGGCTTTCAATCTATGGCGAAACCTTCTAAATGTTAGCGCAACACGCTAGCAGAATAGCAGAATAGGCACAGTGAATTACTTAGTATTGTCCGAGTGTGCTTTTGTGCTAAAGGGATATAAGCCATCATTTACTCACCTTCATGTTGTTCCAAACCCATATAACTTGTGAAACACAAAGATAGACATTAGGCAGAATGTTAGGGTCTGAGAGGCTCAATCACCATTCACTTTCATTTGAGTTAAAAAAAAAAAAAAATAAAAAGCAATGAAAGTGAATGGTGATTGGAGCTCTCAGACTGTAACAATGTGCCTAACATCTCCCTTTGGGTTCTACTGAGGAAAGAAAGTCATATGGATTTGAAACAACATTAGGGTGAATAAATGATAACAAAATCATAATTCAATCATAAACACAGAAGTCAGCATAGGGGCAATACTAAGTAATTCACACTTCCTAAGACCTTTGCTCACACACTGCCTGTCACAACCTATTAACTTGCACTTCCCTGCATTATGTTAAGAATAATGTGTTTAGAAGGCACACCCAATAATTTAGAATTGGAATGTAATGCCATAAAAAAAATCCTTTTTCTTGCCTCTTTTAGGTCCGGATTAGTCCTGCCAATGTTGGCTTCGTTCCTCTGTATGGAGTCAACCTCAGACATAAAGTCCTGGCACTGTTTGCTCCTGAGGACCAGTTCACGGGTAGCCAACTTTCCTTCCCTTTGCATTTACCCATGAAAATACCTTGTGTGATCAGTCTTATGACTCCCATATGGACCAACCATGTTACAATTGCTTTAATCTCTTATATCCTTTTATCCTTCTCTTCTTCTCTTCCCTCTTCAGCTGTGGCATTGTTTTTGGCTGATGAGTGGCACGCAGTGCAAGATATTCTCAAAACTTCTGATCCTGCAAGAGAAGGCCTTGTGAAGGTATTCTTTCAATTTTGTAAAAAAAATTATCAGATGTTCCATGTTTCCATTTTAAGCAAATGATACAGACTAATTTTTGTACTGAAGAGAGAATCATTGAATCACTGGAATTATTCACTAATCGGTATGTTTTTTGAAAACTGTATGATTTCCATGTATGGAACACAAAAGCAGTTATCTAGTAAGATCTCCATTATGCTCTTTTCTATACAATAAAGATGAATAGAAAAACTGATGAAAATATGACAGATTGGTGGATAAAAATGACAAAAAAGCATCATTAACGTAGTTTGTATTGTGCTTTATTCCAATTCTTCTGAAGCCATATGATAATTTGACTTGAAGACAAGACCAAAAGTTATTCGGCGAAAAGCTCTGAAATCCCATTTGCGCTTATGCACGAAAGATGCCGCCTAGTGACACTTCACTCCAGGTTTAACGTCAATGACCTCAAACATCACTGGTGTCTCTTGATGAATTATGATGCAATTTTATAATTGTTTTGAATTGAACGCATGAAAAACGAAGACCACGTTTTTATTTTATGTGTACTATTTTTTTTTTTTTTTTTTTTTTTTTTTTTTTTTGTCTTGTTTTGGCTATTCCTTCTTTGCCAAGTCCATAAAAAAGCTACATTTAGTCATTTTCTTTGAGGCTGTATTTTGGACTCTTAAATGGTCTCAAGCACTCCACCAATGGTCTGATGTTTTTTTTTTTTTATACAAAAAGACATTTTGGGTTGTGCTTCATTATAGAAAGACAGAAATTATGAAGGAGGTTTAGGAGGGAAATGTTATGTAGCAGGTGGGCCAAACAAATAAGTGGAAACAGGCAGTAGTTTGTGCCTGATAATTGAAAGGAGTCTTTGCCTCAGTCTCACAGTCATACACAGGCATGTCTTCATTATTCACTAGAGCAAGGTCTTGAAATACATATTTCGAAGTACACACATAGGCATTCTTTCTGTTTGCCTGTTTTGCCTTTCTCACTCAAAAATACACAAAACATCATCTTTGAAAACAGTTCTGCAAAATGAGGGCCTGTTCATTTCACCATGCTGTGTACTGTAATATGCCCCATGTGTTGAAATATCCCGTGAGACAGACTGGATTTCCTCTCCCTGCATCTCCATAGTTTTATTGCTCTATAACAGTGTTTCCCAACCTTTTTCCCTACTCCGCAAGGCACATCAGTAAGGCACAACTATTTTCAAGAATAAGCAAACTATTTTCACGTTTCTATTGTTTCAGAAGCAGATTTGAACTTCTTTTGTACGTTACATCTTTTGTTTGCTGCTGTTTGTACAGGTGAGGTCTGTGGGTGAGAGGATAGTCTTATATGTTCTGAACCGCATCATTTACCGGACAGTGGAGATGAGTTCTAACGAAGTGCCATTCCTGTGCCATGGAGAAGACGACTACGCCAAAATCCTCTGGAAGAATGGAGAGGCAGTGGGCTTCTACTCGGTCAAATCTAAAGGTCGGTCTCTCTCCCAGGAGTGTCAAGCTGTACGGTAGAATCATTGCTCATTCTGCCCCCTGTATAAGTTTTCATCAAAAACTGCCTGGAGTTGCACACTGGTGATGGTTGAGGAGATTCCCGCACTCTTTCTAAAGCATTTCAGTGTGACAAAAGTGCTATATATATGTAACTAATTATTATTAAAGTATAATAATTAAGTACAATGCACAGGATTGTGGCTATTCAAGAGTTCTTAAGTAAATACATATCCAATCTAATGTACAGAATGTTTGGCATTCCTTATACAGGTGCATAATCTACTGTGTTTGTTCTCCCCTACAGGTAGCTTGTGTAATAGCTTTGTGAGCCAGTGCTACCTGCTTCCTGTCATGGACTCTATATTTGTACGAAAGGATCACCGTGGTAATGGTCATGGCTTGCAGATGTTGGAGGACTTTGTGGACTGTTTTAAAGATGATGAACTGGGCTTGAAATACCCTCTAACACAGGCCATGCAAAAGGGTAAGAAATGTTAAATGCTTCTTTAAAACTAGCCTTTGTTTATTTACAGTCTTATACTCTATAAGGAAGCAAAAAAAAAAAAAAAGATTTGAATAAGGGTGGCAATGTAAAATTTAATTATGCAAATAATCAAGATAAAATAACTCATGTTTGTTATTATTGGGAAATCAGGTTTTGATACTTGCTCATAGCTACAGCGACATATTTTTGAAGATTCCTCTGATTCTTAAAGGAATATTCCGGGTTCAATACAAGTTAAGCTCAATCAACAGCATTTGTGGCATAATATTGATTACCACAAAAATTTATTTTGTCTCTTCCCTCCTTTTCTTTAAAGAAAACAAAAATCTTTGTTCCAGTGAGGCACTTACAATGGAAGTGATTGGGGCCAATGTTTGAACGTTAAAATACTCAGTTTCAAAAGTATAGCCAAAAGACATAAACAATATGCGTGTAAACATGATTTTAGCGTGACAAAATCACTTACTATCCTTCTCTGTGTAAAGTAATAACTAATTTCACAACATTGTTGCCATAACGATGTAATGTCAACAAACCCTAAAATGAAAATTATGGTTTAAACAACTTTACTCCTCAAATAATACTTGAGTTTTAACAGATGAATGAAAGTGCTTTTATAAAATTAGAAAAGGAGGGACGAGTCAAAATTATTTTTTGTTGTAATCAACATTATGCCACAAATGCTGTTGATTGATTGAGCTTAATTTGTATTGAACCTGGAATATTCCTTTAAAAATGTGTTGGAAGTAGTTATGTGGAAAACCGGTTCACCCCCACCTCATATTACACTTTATACTGAAAACTGTAATGTTTATGTGCTTTCTCTAACAAAATTTTTACTGAATGGGAAAAAAAAAAAAAATCTTTAAGTTGATCATAAATCTTTTTTTTTTTTTGCAACCCATTTTACTTCCATAAGGTGACATATTTCCAAGTGAAACCGCATATTCAATGAAAGTTAAGGCAGGGCTCCAGACTGCGACTAAAATGGTCGCAAATGCATCCAAAAATAATTTATTGTGACTATAATTTAAAATCTATTTGCCGTTGGTGACAATCGGGTTGTATGCGTTCATATGCGGTTTTGTCAGATATCATCTTGTGAGTTATTGAATACATCTATAGAGCGCGCACCAGTGTGTCTTGCGCCTATTTTCACTAATTCTTTTGTGGTGACGAGCTCGCTGCACCTCACACAACAACTTAAATCTAGCGCGAGAGAGTTATGACCAAATGACTCTTGAACCGGGTCTTTTTCATGAATCACCCGAAAAGAACTGAGGGTTTGAACTCAGGAGCTCAGGTTAGCAGTTTGAAACAGATTCACTTTCTCAGCAAATCAGCCGTCAGTGAGCTCACAACTGGGAGCACAGACATTTCAAAATAAGAATCCCATGTGTATTTTTAAGTCCCATATTGTGTACCACTATTTTTTCTCCTGGTAATTATTGATTGGGATTGGAGTAGCACAATAAACTGCATGGGATTTCAATCAATTTGTACTCTTGTAGTCTCTGTGTCTGGGCCATCCGGTAACAGTAAAAGACTAAGGCAGTATTGTAAAACCATTTATATACTGTGTGTGTGTGTATATATATATATATATGAGTGCACCTTGGTTCTTGGTAAAAAAAAAATGAACCGTACAGTTCACCACCCACGTTCGGGAAGCATTGGCACCACGGTCGGTTCACCAAGTTTAATGATGCATCTGGAGCACAAGTTTTGGTCAAGAAAACAAAGCGTCAAACAGACAGGCACAGTTACAACCACTGCTAATGCACCTGAATGGATCTGTAAATGGATATGCTCCACCTGTGTTTCATGTAAAATCACAATAAAAAGTGATTTGATGTGGGTCAACTTGATGACATCACTGTTCTTTATGGGAACATTTTCTTTTTGCAGTCAATTACAACCAAAATGGGCACGGTTTGCAGACATCGCTCGACACGACTGCCGTACACTGGTAATACATATCAGTAATGCACGTGAGGGTTTATTTAAAACACGCACGCAAGTTCTCCCTGTTTCCTCGCACGGCTGTAATCTATTGCGAGCATCAATATTGCGCTTTTATTAATGGCATTAAGATGCCATTATAGTGATACATGATTAATCATTTACGCCGACATCACCCAGGGAAAGAGCCACTGGTGAGCCAAAACTGCTCACACTCCCTTCCGTTTTTAAGCAGGCACTCCGTGCTAATTCAAACAGACATGAAACAATAACTAAAGTGTTTGGGGTGTTCATGTGGGATTTCCACGTATTATTAAAATACTCGAACAGCATTATCACAACATCCCTTCTCATATGCATTTTAATAGCAAGGATATTCCGTCCATAGTGATGTACAGCTTCAGAATATTGAATATATGTTGAGATGAATTTGAAGTGCACTTTATGTTGATGCATGTAGCATATTGATTTAGTATTGATTTTTTTTTTTTAAGTACCCTGATGAAAATTAACCATGGTTTTACTATAGTAATATTGTAGTAACCATGACTGCTGTCACCATGGTTTTCTGTGCAGAAATCATTGTTTTTATACAATTAACCATGGTTTTAATAATAGTAATATGTAGTTTCTATATAGTAAACATGATTTTATTATATATTGTAACCATGACAGTAACCATGTTTAACTTTATATTGTGGTTACTATGATTTTACTAAAAATAACATGGTTAAACTATGCTTACTGTTGTAAAACCATGATTTTTATTTAAGGGCAAACCTGTTGAAGTGTTTACCAAATAGATTATTCTTTGGATTTGGCAGTAATATTTTTTTCTGGCCAAAGCAAATACCAAACCGTACCGAAACCATGACCCTAAAACCGTGATACAAACTGTTGAGGGACTTGTTCACAACTATTACATAAGGTGCAAACATTCATTGATGCTCAAGAAGACAACAAACTGCTATATGCATACTCTATGTAATTATCTGTAATGTAGATTGTGAAGAGCAGTATTAAATAAAAATGTTATCTCTTATATTTGTATAAATTATGAAAGGGATGTGAACATTTATGAGACAAAAAGGGAATGCAAACTTATCATCTTAACTATATATACTGTTTATTAAACCTTCGATTAATGGGATATCAGCTGACTTCCTTTTCTTTGGCTTTCTATCTTGTTTCTGAACAGCAATCTAAATTGAGCAATTCTGTGATTTGGTGATTAAAAACAGCCATTTGGCTCCTTAATGTTTCAGTTTAGAAGCCAATGGCTGTTTAAGTCTGGAGCCCTGTAAGGCTTTGCTTGGAATTGTAAAAAGTTACGTAGAAGAATGGAGCGAGGTGGTTGGATGGGAGGGGTTGAAAGAGAGATTTATAGTTTCAGAGAATGTTTGTAACTTTGAAGATTATGAAGAACAAACATTTTCTTACTTAAATAATGAGCATAGAAGATGAATCTTGCACAGTAAGACCAGGAACGTTAAGGTAAGAATGCAGTTTTGAGCACTGATTTTTATTATGTACTGGCTCCATAATAGTATTTTCTTAATTTCTAACAACTTAAATGAGAAATCCTCTAGTTTGCTTTAAGAAGGTAAATAGGTGAATTTTAATTTCATGTTCACTTTTATTTAAACACAGATAAATACTACAGTTTATGTGCATCAGTTTATGTGCCTAACCCCTCTGCCACAGTATGCAGCCAGTACCTGAGCACATATCCAGCCGATGCTGACCTGTTTTGGGAGGTGGAGGGAGTCGGAGGTCCCTACCAGAAAGTGAAAGTGGCAAGCAAACTTAGCTCCCTGGCACTCCGATGTGAGTATTGTCATTAGTGCTGCTTGGATCCTTTCTGTCCGTGACCTTTTTATGTTAGTCTAGAATAGAGGTCGATCAATAGTGGATTTTGCCAATACCGATTACCCGGCCCTTGTTTTTTTTTAATCAATTTATTGCATTTAAAAAAAATCTTAGTCTTTCCTTACTATGATTGCCACAGACATAGATGCTGCAAGAGTCCAAAATTAGTAAAATCCCTGATGTGTGTTTGTTGTAAAACCAAAATCCCAATAATAGCCAGAGGAAAGAAAAAAAAAAGATTTGGTGCATAACGTGAGCCTGTTAATTATAATAATTAAAAATAATTAAATACACCTGGGACTCTTATTTTGAAATGCCTGGGCCTTCAGCTAACATAAATACAGTGATGGGAGAACATTGTCTCAAGTTGTTCCTTGCAGGGGACTATTACAATCATCTACGATGTATAACAATAGAATCACTATAAAGTAAACATTGTCATATGGGCTAAAATATACTGTGTGAATCTTCAACAGTAGATCATCATTCACCAATAGTAGATCAGCAGCAAATGTTTGTCATTTGTCATATTTTTTGATAACGTTCCACATTAATAATCTCAAATTACTCCATAAACGGTGATCCTGACAAAGTCTTGGCTCCGTTACAATGCTTTATATGTAAATATTCACCAAATATTGTAATAATACACCAAGTATTGCATTTTGTAGCCTCTATATTCACCAGATGAAGGGTTTTGGCCACATAGGAACATGGAGGATTAAAAAATCTCTCTGCAACTATCATTGAATATTTTTGCCGACAACTGATAGTTCCAAAAAACAACTATTGACACAGATTAATCAGTAAAACCGATATACTGGTCAACCTCTAATCTAGTATAGCCTACTAATAAAATGCTGACCTTTACAGTTATAGGATTATTTCTCAAAATGACCTTTACCAGCCATGCTGGGTAGGAAGGCACTGGTGATAGAGACCAGTGTCACAACACTTGAATGGATTTATAGTTTTGATATAACTAATGTATTGTTTGTGTTTGTTGTGCTGGTCTCCATAAAGGGAACCACAGCTCATGGGCAGAAGAGCACAGCAAAAATGGAGAGGTTGCAAATAACAAAGTGCAAATGACTGAGGAGAGCCTGGATATTACGGTATATTTGAAGATCCTGTGATTTGTCCTTTCATGTTATTTGTTTTAATAGTAGGGATGGGCCAGGATGGTTAACTAGATGTCCAAAACCAACTAGTTAGTTAGTGAGGTCAGTTAAGTTCCTGTAACTCAACTGGTTGAGTACAGAGCAAACAATGCCAAGTTCATGGGTTCGATTCCCAAGGAACTCACAAGCTGATAAAATGTATACTTTGAATGTTTGGAGATATCTTTGGATAAAATCATCTGCCGAGTCATAGTTGAGGATATTTGTTTTGTTTTAGCTTGCTTATAAAAATTATTTCTACGTTCATTATTTTGTAGTGGTAGTGCATTAAAGGGGAAGAATTTAGAGACACGTCTTGGAGGGGGTTTTGGCGGTTTTAGCTGCTGACTGTCTTAAGCGGCTATTCACACTGAACACATTTTTTTGCATCCGTCTACACTATTATAAAAAGTTTTTCTATTTAAATGTGCTATGGATGTCTTTGAACCGTTGCATCGTGCATCGCTGCCATGTGATGTTACAAAAAGCCTTAAACTTTTACAAACGCATCTTGAGACACCTGGGTTCTGTTTTGTTCATTGCGCTGTGTGGGCAAAAATGCGTTTGGTTTGAGCACCACTAACAGTTAATACTAACTCTTTAGAGAAGTAGGGTCTCTAAATTCAACCGCTTGCTTCAACATTCAAAGCTCTACTTTTGTAATAAAGCTGCCAACTTCTACAATAACTTTCAAGACAACTTTACTGTTGCACTTAATGCTTCCTTAACACCATCAAGTCATTCAGACAACCCACCGACTAGTTGATTTTTAAAAATATGTAGTCTTGCACATCCCTACACCCCTTTATAGTTGCACTTTTACCTCTAAATGCCAAATGTAAGCTTTGTGTGTAGTCATTCAGTGATTTGTTCACCTTGACTAAGTTGAGTGAATTGTTGCACTTTTGGTTTTGCAGGAAGAAGTGGTGGTAGTCAAAAAACATCTCAAAGTAGCAGAAGGTTTGTATTTTTTTTTTTTTTCAATTTTACTTCATAAAACACACTTTCCTGCCAATTCAGGCAGTTTAAGTTGGTATTAAAATCCCTGCTTTTGTCTCGCTGCCTCTCTCAGTAAAATTGAATGAAATGCCCATATCCAAACGCACATGGAGCAGCGAGCGCTCACAAAGGAAAAGGCTGAGAGAAGAACCGGAGGAGAGAGCAGAGGAGGACCGACCTGAAAAAATCAACAGGTCTCTAAAACCTCTTATACACGATGCTTAATAGCAGTCGATCAATGAGGTTGTCCTTCAGATCACTATAAATTTACTGTTCTGTGTGGCCCTGTGATAATATGCATATGATATCATAATACAACAGACGGGCTCTTATAATGTTACTTTTCCATTTGTCTGATAATAAAAGCACCACTCATGTGAAAATGTAGTTAAAGTAGCATCTTTTTTTAGTCTGTTAGTATCTTTTCATTTAAAGTTGACTTTTATATTGTCTTTATCATTTCAAACCTGTGATGTGTGGATCAGATTAGAGGAACCGGAAACAGAAACTGATGCTGTTGTACCCGAGACTAAAGAACCAGAGGATGGAGAGAGTGCAGGAGAACAAGAGGACAAAGCAAACTCAGTCCAGGTGCAGGAGGCTGTGGCCACTGAAACCCCTGCAGTTGAGGCAGAGCATGAATGTCCGGTGAGGGATGAGGCCCTGTTTGTCCCCTGCTAAATCCCACACACCCTTTGTTGATGTCTGGCACAATATTTCCTCTTAGGCTTAGTATGAGGACAGTTTGCAGACATAGCTACTTGTTCAAATTATGTTTGTTTTTGTATTTCATAAAACAGTTGTGGAATTGTGTGCCCTCTACAGCAGAGGTGCATATACATATTGTGTTTGTGCGCATATGCAATTATGCACACACCCGAACCACAGGTATCGATCACTATCTCTATGTACAGGTGGCAGAGGTGAATGGAGAAATGAGTGACGTTCAAGAAGAAAAAAACGAGGGAGAATCTGACACTGTTGAGGATGCGCTGGATCAGGGGCGCCCCCTAGAGGAAGAAGCTGTTGTGCAAAATGGCACTGCAGAGAAAGAGGAGATGGAGGTAGAGGGAGAGAAAGAAGCAGAGGAGACTCTGGTTAGAAAGGTATAATATTTTGTTAGTGACTGTTCTATGGATTTTAGTGACATCTATTTGTCTGTTTCAGGGCAAGGTTGTACTGTTACCAGGCTTGACACATCAATAAACAGAAAATTTTCTTTATGATTATCGATCGATGTCTGCAATTGTTCAGATATAAATAGGGCTACTCATTGCACAGTAGTCTTTGTCTCTTCATACATGTTTCTCAGCACAACTTTGGTAAAGTGTGAGCAGCAGGGTTACTTAATAGGCGATCATTAACTGAAGCTGCTGACCTGTATCTGCATGATTTTATGCATTGCACTGCTGCCTCACGATTGGCTGATTAGACAATCGCATGGCTAAGTAGGTGTACAGGTGTACCTAATAAAGTGCTCAGTGAGTGTATATTGTGTATATGTATCTTACATATAGCCTACAAAATGTATTTTCAGTTACAGGTATGTCTTTTTCTGGTTTGACAGCTTGAATGAAACCTATTCAAGGCTACATACAGACATATTAAACTTAGCCATTTCTAATCATCCAGTTTGTGCAGTTACATCAGTTTCAACCACTAACCTGCAAACTCATCAGTGTCACCTTGTACATTCTTGAATCCAAAAACCAAATTTTTTTGTGTATTGTGACTAGATAAGCAACTTTGGACTGCCACCTGCACTAAAAATATTTGGTACTGTGTTGGGTCTAGAGGTCGACCAAAGGTGTATTTTCCCGATACCGATAACCAAGATGGTGGAAAAGGCAGATAACCAATTAAACGTCCGGTATTTTTTTAAATTGAGAATGTTAAAAAAATGTCTTAGTCTTTCCTTACTATGACAGGCACAAACATTGAGGCTACAAGAGTCCAAAATAAATAAAATCCAAGATGCAGTTTATTGTTCAACCAAAATCCCAATAATAACCAAAAAACTAAATTAAAATTTGGTGCAGAAGATGGGACTGTAAACAAACCCCAAACACACAAGGGACTCTTATTTTGATATTTCAGAGACTTGGCTCAGTTTTAATGCTCTATATTTAAGTATTTACCAAATTAAACTTTTTAAAGCCTATATTCACCAGATGAAGATTTTTGTAAATATTGATATTTCGCAATATGAGGTTTAATGAAGAATCTCTAGTTGGCTCACCACTTGATATGAAGTGAAAAATGTGGTTCCTAATCCAAAATCTTTCTCTGACTTGAAGTTTAGATCATCAACATCAACCCTTCAAATTGGACCAGAACTGAATTGGTTGACTGTTGTTTTGCTTTGTCTTTTGCAGGATGACATTACCGATCCCCTAGCAGAATCTGAAAAATCTGCTGCAGTGGCTGATCAGATTGACCAAGAGCCTATTACTGAGGAGAAACAGGAGGCAGAGGTGGAAATTACCCCTGCAGATGAGGAAATGGAAGAGGAAATAGCTCCTGCCATTGAGAAGGAACAAGAAGAGGAAGTAGCTCCTGCCATTGAAGAGGAACAGGCAGAGGAAGTAGCTGCTGCCATTGAGAAGGAAGAGGAAGTAGCTCCTGCCATTGAGAAGGAACAAGAAGAGGAAGTAGCTCCTGCCATTGAGAAGGAACAAGAAGAGGAAGTAGCTACTGCCATTGAAGAGGAACAGGCAGAGGAAGTAGCTTCTGCAGTTGAGGAGGAACACGAAAAGGACTTACCTTCTGCAGTTGAGGAGGAAGAGGAAGTAACTCCTGCAGCCGAGAACACCAAAGACACTGATCAGCCCACAGCTGTTGAGACCTCTTCTGAGGACCTTCAAGCTGACCTGTCAGATGGGGACAGTGACGCAGTGGGGGAACCAGCGCATCCGGAACTCGATGCTCCAGAAGACAAGGCCTCTGGTTCTCCTACTGTGGCAGGGGAGCGAGAGGCCGTCATGGATTCAGAGGAACCACCTCTGAACCAAGAAATTGAAACTGCTTCCGATGTGCCACTTAAAGCAGAGGTGAGCCAACCTGCCATGGAAGACAAAAAAAAAGAGGAAATGGAGGCAGGAGGTCAAAAGAACGTGGTTCCTGAGGAGGAGCCAGAGGAAGACAAACAGGCTGACACTGATGAAAAAGATAAACAAAAAGAAGAAGAGAACACTTTTGCTACAGAAGATGAGGGGAAAAGCTCAGATGAGGCTAATGATTCCTCCACTGATGTTCGAGTCCTTCGAGGAGGCAGAAGCAAACCTGTCCCTCCAACCCCCAAACGCACATCCAGCAGACGGAGCAAAGCTGTGATCGTAGAGGAAATAGAAGGGGAGATGGAGGAAGAAGAAGTGGAGGAGGAGAAGCTCACAAGCACAGAAGAGGAGAAGGGAAGCACCGAGGAAGAGGAAGCTGAAGAGCACAGCACGGGAGAGGAGGATGAGCCACCTGTGATTGATAGGAGGGTTTTGAGGAGTAAAACCAAAGTGATTAAGTCCACGCCCAGAGCGAGAGCAAAGAGACGCAGCAAAATCTGAGTACACACATTCACACACTGTTTCTCTGTCACTCAACAACACTCTATTGTCCTTTTACATACAATACCCAGTTTAATTTAATTTGCACAGTATGTAAAGTTAGTAAGCATCTCTCAATACACCGTTATATCAGAGATCTCTTCTAATAAAGGTGCAGAAGGTATTTTATACTTGGGTTTGGGTTTATAACAGGCGGTGTGTACAAAATCTAGGTTGTGCTTTTAATTTAGGTTTTGTGAGTGACATTTTTTTGCTAAAAGAAACAACATACTGCATATGAAAAAAGTGCAGTATTTCATATTTAAGGAATAATTTGGGTTAAATTCAAGTTAAAACTTTTCACAGCGTCTGTCACCACAGAATACAATTTTATATCATACCTCGATTTGTGAAACAAACCATAAATTGGAGTACAGAGATGCATTTACAATGGAAGTCTATGGGTAAAACCGCTTGGCCCACAGACTTCCATTGTAAGTGCACAACTATAAATCTGAACTTTTTTTCTGTGCCAATTGACAGCATGCCACAGATTCTGTTAATGAAACATAACTTGTATTTAACCTGTAATGTTTCTTTAATATGCTGTAAGCACTGCCCTTTATTTGCATTAAAGGGATAGTCCACCCAAAAATGAAAATTCATTGCCATCCCAGCTGTATGACTTTCTTTCATCTGCTGAACAAAAATGATTTTTAGTAGAATATCTCAGATCTCTAGGTCCATGCAATAAAATACAATGCAGTGAATGGGACTCCAGTGATTAAATCCATGTCTTCAGAAGTGATGTGATAGGTGTGGGTGAGAAACAGATCAATATTTAAGTCCTTTTTTTTTTTTTTACTAGTATCAATCTCCACTTTCACATTCACATTCTTCTTTTGTTTTTGGTGATTTGCATTCTTCATGCACATCGCCACCTACTGGGCAGGGAGGAGAGTTTATAGTAAAAGAATGGACTTAAATATTGATCTTTCTCACCCACACCTATCATATTGCTTCTGAAGACATGGATTAAACTGCTGTAGTTGTATGGATTACTCTTATTTTGCCTTTTTGTGCTTTTCGAAGCTCCAACATTTTGGTCACCATTAACTTACATTGTATGGACCTACAGAGCTGAAATATTCTTCCAAAAATCTTCATTTGTGTTCAGCAGAAGAAAGAAAGTCATGCACATGAGGGGTGAGTAAATGATGAGAGAATTTTCATTTTTGGGTGAACTACTCCTTTAAGGGTTTACAGACATCTCAAAATTATAGCTGTGATTTTAACTGTTTTTACATTATTTTGTCTTACTTAACTTTGCAGCTTATCCTCACCAATCCTGAACTGCTGATAAAAAAAAAAGCTTGCAAATTTGCAAGACTTTAGTTACAATGTGAAGCTCTTAAAGGGATAGTTTTAGTTCACCCAAAAAGGGAAATTCTGGCATCATTTACTCACCCTCATGCTGTTCCAAACCCGTAACTTTCTTTCCTACGTAAAATGCAAAAGGAGATATCAGGCAGAATGACAGCCTTGGTCACCATTCACTTTTATTACATATTTTTTGCTATTTAACGAAAGTAACTGGTGGCTGTCATTCTGTCTTTTGTATCTCATTTTTTTTATTCTACACAAGAGAAAAAGTAAAATGGGAACAACATGAGGGGCTTTAAAGGGACAGTTCACTCAAAAATTAAAATTCTGTTATCATTTACTCAACCCCATGTTGTTCCAAAGCCGAATGACTTCTTGGAACGCAAAAGGAGGTGTTAGGCGTCAACATTATTTAGAATTTCTCCTTGTTTTCCACCGAAGAAAGAGTCATATGGGTTTGGAATGATATGACTAAATAAGTACAAGTAAATAACAACAGAATTTTAATTTTTAGGTGGACTGCCCGTTTAATAGCAATTTGGCCACTCGTAAGTGGTTATTTTTTTCTTACTATAATGACTGGTGTTTTTGCAGTGTATGAGGATTGTACTGTATGACACCATTAGCGTTATACATTTAAACTCACCTAAATTGAAGAATATTGCTACTTTTTTTTTTCTCTGTTTATCGTTTGTATTTCTAAAAGTTTAAAGCCATATGTTGTTTCATTCATATTTTTATTTTCAAGCTGTGAAAGAGACACCCTGTCATTGAGTTTTCCCCGCTCAAGTGTTTTTAGTCTTCGTCTTTGGTTGCACATTTTTGTTTGACCACAAGAGTGCACTCTAGGATGTATTAAAAAAAAATAAATAAAAAAAATAAAAAAAGCCATTGCAAGGAGTAAAATGATTTCACACTCTTTCAGGACAGTCTGTTTTCTGACTCCACTGATATCTCACTGTGAACACTTGAGATCTGTTGCTCACATTTTTATAACAGGTGAAAGTAGAAGAATGCCAGACATTACGTTTTTGGCGGGACTGAATTCTTGGATTTGTTTTTCTCGAATGTGATTTACTTTTGTTTTGAGAAAGGCAAATCAAAAGTGGAATATTTTGGGCATAAGTTGGAAACCTCTTTTTACTTGTTTTAGATGTTTGAGTAATATTTTTCTGAAATACCTTCCTGAATCTGTAAATATCCTGTAGTTAATAAATACCTTTTCTGTATATATTCCTGTGTCCTCCGTTTTTCAACAAAAATGTTTTCAGCCCAATTCGTTTTACATTAGTAAATATGAATATTCCTTGTACAGTGTTTTTTATTTGAACAGCAGAAGTTGAACCTGCCCCAATTATGTAGCTTTGCTGTCTAGATTTTCACCTCAAATAGGCATAACCTTATAGTCTTTTTCTGGTTAGACTTTTATCATGACGAGTCTTGATGAGGTGCTTGAAACTTGATATTTCAGCTGTGTGAACATACATACACATGTGCAATGCTGAGTGATTAGTGCATTTCTGACACTACACTCACTTTATACAGTGAACTGGGCACTCTCCTCAGCCATCATCAGTGTGCAGCATCCACCTGGATGATGCGACAGCAGCTCACCACACACCAGCTATTAGTGGAGAGGAGAGAGTAGAGTTATAGAGCCAATTAATGGCGAGGGATTATTAGGAGGCCATGATTGATAAGGGCCAATGGGGGGGATTTGGCCAGGACACCGGGGTTTACACTCCTACTCTTTATGAGAAGTGCCCTGGGATTTTTAATGACCACAGAGAGTCAGGATTTTGGTTTAATGTCTCACCTGAAGGACGGTGCCTTTTGTACAGTATAGTGTCCCTGTCACTATACTGGGGCATTAGGACCCACACAGCCCGCAGGGTGAGCACCCACTGCTGGCCTCCCTAATACCTCTTCCAGCAGCAACCTTAATTTTCCCTAGTAGGTCTCCCATCCAGGTATTGGCCAGGCTCAACCCTGCTTAGCTTCAGTGGGCAAGTGGTCTTGAGCTACAGGGTGATATGGCTGCTGAAGAAAGGGTTGAATGATTATTTGGTGCCAATCATTTGAAAAGCAAGGTGTGTGTGAGAGTGTATGTGTCTGTTCTTTTGTGTTTTCTAACAAAAGCTGCCCAGCTGGCTTCCTCCTCTGCCTTGCCCTGTCTGTTTCTCTCTGCTTTTATCTATTTTAGCAAATTTCATGTCATTTTCACATCTTTTGTATTTCATTGAATATGTCTATATGCTTGTAACCTTGCAAATCTTCAAAAGGAGTTGGTTAAGGGGTATGTTGAAGATGTATTGGACTGTAAGAAATGTGGAAAGAGGGATTTAGAGACTGAACACATAGACATCCTCTTTATGTACATTTCCCATCTTTTGAATGGTTTATAGTTTATAGTTCTCCATAAGTGAGTGCATTTGTGCATTAGTGTGTGTATCTGCACATACATCTGTGTGTTTGTGGTGTGGTGCACCAAGGCTCTGTGTGTGTGTGTGTATTTTATGGTCTTGGCTGATTAAGCTTGGCACTGTCAGGAGTGGGTTTGTGTGTGTAATTAATGATGTGTCTCCTGCTCTCTCCCCTGGTAAAGGCTAATAGGATTTTCCAGCCCCAGGCTATAGCGAGGAGAGGCTGGGCACATGTGGAAGTGTGCAGGAGAGGAGAGGGGAGGCAGATTGTGAGAGGTGATAGGAGACGTGACAGCGCAGGAGGTTTGAGCAGGTGGAGGTGAGAGGTTGGAGAGGATTCTCGATGGTCTGGCTGTGCTCGAGAGTAGAATTTGAGACCAGTGTGGGAAAATGAGAATGTTAAGAAGCATTTGTGTTCAAATGGAAAATCCTCAGGAGAAAGAAACTGGTTGAAAAAGAAAAGAAGATGCATTCTTTGAAGTCCTTAAACATGTAAAGTGAGAAAAAAAAAAAAAAAAAAATTTAAAAAAACATTATTGTTATTAAGCTGTTATTAATTTTAAACTATTTTCTTTGAAATAGTTAAAAAATGGCTCAACACTTTACAATGAGGGTCTATCTGTTAACATTCGTGAACAATTGTATTTTTATTATCATTAACAAAGGTTAAAAATGCTGTTACTTTTTTTTTATTTATTTTTTTTTATTATTGTTTTAATGGAACCTTACCTTACATTGTTAACATTTTACATTAATATTCCCTTTAAGAGTTTATAAAGGGATTCATAGTGACTAATAAGTCATTTACAAGTGCATAATAAATCATTGCTATGCAGTTAAAACAATATAAATAAAAAATGACTCTTTTTTTTTTTGCAATATTTGCCAAAAACTGAGCATTTTGACTTGCTTTATAAATACACTTATTCACTTGTATTAATCGAAAACATAAAATTAGTTAGATTTAATGGAGGGATCATGCCATTTTGCTAAAGTCCACTTTGTGTTTGTTAATTAGGCTAATGTCTTGACTAACTTTTTCTTGTTACGTTGATGTCAAAAGAATGCTGCTATTCCTAGTTACCAACATTTCCATTTTCAGGTCTTCGTGTTGTTTCCCAACATACTGTATATTAAAGCCAGATGACCTTTTAAAAGTGAAAAGTGTTTCTGTGAAAAATGCTTTGAAAAGTAATTAGTATCAGTAATGTGATTGCTTTCCAGATGAATTAATCTGTATACTGATTACAATTTAATATAAGTAATTAGTCATTTGAAGTGAACTACTTTTTGTGTATTGTACTCTGTATTGGTTGGGTAACACTTTACAATAAGGTTCCATTTGTTATTTAACATGAACTAACAATGAACAATACTTGAACAGTATTTATTAATCTTGGTTAATGTTAATTTCAACATATACAGAACATGTACACAATTTTAAAATCAAAAGTTTTATTTGTTTACATTAGTTAATGCACTATGGACTAACATGAACTAACAATGAACAATTGTATTAAAAAAAATAATAAATGCTGTAAAAATATATATTGTTCATTGTTTGTTCATAAGACCTTATGCTTTAAAAATGTTAACCAGTGGAACCCACTCGTTGTTATAAACGCATATCAATGATTTATAATGCATTTGTAAATGAATTCTTACTCAATAAAAAACCCCTTTGTAAACCCTTAATAAAGGAAACATTTTGCAAAGTGTTACTTAAAATCTTCATTTATTTTCAATAATTTAAGCCAAAAATAAAATAGATTTCAAGATTTATCACATTTTAAACAGCATTTACTGCACACTCTGTAAACCTTGTGTAAAATCGCTGTACTATGTCCTATACATGCAGAATACAAAATAACTTAACAGACCCTAAAATAGTTCTTTCTAAAGTTTATGATGCGAAAATGGAAATCAAATTTTGAGCTGAACTAAAAATACACAAGAATTATGAAGCGTTATTATATTTTGCATTAGTGTGTTCGGCAAAAATACCATCAATAGTTGATTGACAGTCATTCTATTAAATCTTAAAAGCAAAAACAACTGAAACATTTTTCAATTCCATGCACTTTGCTCTTAAATGGATAGTTCACCCAAAAATGAAAATTCTCCTATTTTTTATATATATATATATATATATATATATATATATATATATATATATATATATATATATATATATATATATCCCAGGTTTGTATGGCTTTCTTTCTTCACCAGAACACATTGAAGAAAATGTGAAAAATATCTTAGCTCAGTAGGTCCTTAAGATGCAAGTGAATGTTGATTTCTCTTTTGAAGCTCCAAAAATCACAGACAGTCAGTGTAAATGTCATCGATACGACTCCAGCTGTTAAATGAATGTCTTCTAAAGTGACACGATCTCTTTTGGAGTGAAAAAGATCAATATTTAAGTACTTTTTTTTAACTCTAAGTCATGCTTCCGTTCTGCAGTGGTATGTGCATGTGACATAATCGCATTAGCATTTGAAACACCCGAGAACTGACGCACGTGTGTCACAGCCGGAAGATCAGCTCTGTTTACAAGTGAGAAGGAGGAACGCTGTACAGTAAGTTGGTTTGTTTTGCTTTAGATCTGTATTTATATGTTTCTTTACTCACAATGGTGCGTTTGTGTGCTTATCATGGATGTCTCAACCGGGTGGAGAACATGAGATTATGTCTTTATCATGGCAACGCGAATACGTCAAATGAGAGACCACTTGAACTCCACCCTCTTGTCAAGCCTAACGGAATTGATGGTTTATAGTTAAAAAGTACTTAAATATTGAACTTTTTTTGCACCAAAAGTGATTGTATCACTTTAGAAGACATTAATTTAGCAGCTGGAGTCATATCGATGATGTTTATGCTGACTGTCTGTGATTTTTGGAGCTTCAAAAGACAAATCTCCATTTACTTGCATTTTAAGGACCTACTGAGCTAAGATCTTTTTATTTTTTTCTTCAAATGTGTTCTGGTGAAGAAAGAAAGCCATACACACCTGGGACATCAAGGGTGAGTAAATAATGAGAAATTTCATTTTTGGGTATACTATGTAACCATGTACCAATATACTTCAACATGTTTGAACATTAAAAAAAAGAGATGTTTAAGTATCACCGTAAGCTTTAATGAAGAGAAGATGGATGGAGCAAAGTGGAGGAAGGGTGAAAAAAGGAAATGAGAAGGTCTGAGTTAACTGAAGATGGGGTGAATGAGGGATGCTGAGAGGGTGTGGGGTGAAAGACAGGCATACTGGGGGGTTCTTGTGTGGTGGGGCTGATTGTGTTGCTGGGTGGAGGGGGGCATTGTGGGAAAGCATGGGCCGGAGAATGTGAGGGAGAGGGAAGGAGAGAGGTGTGAGAGAACGAGCAGGTGATTTAAAACAACAACAGAAGGCTTCTCCCCTCCACCTCCTCCTTGCCTCTCCTGTCTCACTGAAGCAAAACAAGGAAATCCATTACAAAAAAGGCTTGTGTGATAAAGGACTTTGCTGTGTGTGTGTGTGTGTGTGTGTGTGTGTGTGTGTGTGTGTGTGCGTGCGTGCGTGTGCGTGCGCGCAGAGGCAAGACAACAGATATACAGTATCTGAAAACTAAAGATTTTTTGCGATATATAAGTGTGCCCATGAAGCTCTTGTCCAGTTCGAAAGTGTATGTGTATATAGACACATTTTCAGTCCATTAATGTGGTCCCCTTCTCTTCCTCACCTCCATGAGATAAAGACCTCTATTCTATCTCGGAGAAAGAGAGATGGTGTTGGCAGGCTCCAGAGAGCAAACAGAGAGAAGCAGAAGTAAATAATAAAGGGATATGGAAGGCAGTAATGGTATGGTGGCAGTGAGCACCACGTTTTCCACCACAGGTGGGGCTGCACACGAGATCTAGCCTAGCTCTCAGTCTCCCTCTGGGGGAAAAGATAGGGTGGAAGAGCCCGTCTCTGCTCCTTTCACATTACCCCTTATGTTAAAACCAGTCAGGGGGAAAATTGGGGCCTGCGTGGTCCTCCACAGGCCCACCTGAGCCCACTGAGACAGGAATGGAGGGAAAAATGAGGGAGGCAGTGGGAGCGACAACCCTGGAAACCTACAAGTCTCTAAATGCATGAGTAATAAGAATCATAACCTTGAAAACATGCTGGATATTAAAACATATATATATGTGAAAAAGAAACTGTGTTTGTTAGAATTTGATAGTGTGTCTGTTGGCTCCTATACATGAAAGAATAGGAGAACTTATGCGTGTTTACAGTGTAAAGGTATGGATAGTGCAATCATACCTATTCATTTCAAACTTCAAATTCAGTAAAACTTTAATAGATTTACCTGTTCTTATTGTACATCTTATTGGGTGTTTTTTTTTTTTTTTTTTTTTTTAACTTTCAAATTGGAATTATTGGATTATTCATAAAGCACAATGGCATTCCCATGTATTGATTAGAAATTGTATTTGGAAGATGTGATTATACGAAAAATGCTCATAGCTCATCCATACTATACATATATATATATATATATATATATATATATATATATATATATATATATATATATATATATATGAGTGTGTGCGCAGGGTTGGGGAGTAACAGAATACGTGTAACGGGTATTACGTGTTTAAAATACAAAATATAAGTAACTGTATTCCACTACAGTTACAATTTATATCATTGGTAATTAGAATACAGTTACATTCAAAAGGAATTTTGATTACTGAAGAGATTACTTTGCATTTTATTGTCATTTGTTTCATTTAATATTTAGTCCTTATGGATGGAAAAGTGTGTACATATAAATGATGCGATCCAAAGTGTATTTGAACAGCGGTGAAACACTTTCTTATGATGTGTTACATTCATACGAGCAGACAGAGAAGTAAGTTTGAAGTTTGGAGCAGAAGAAATAGAAATAAACCTTTCAGCTTTATGCTAAGCTAAAATGCTATTTCTTGCCATTTTACATGCACCAGGCATGATCGTATTTTTTATCTAGAAAATTCACGTTAGATCATAATTTCTTTTTTCTAGTAAGACCTTTGATATTAGGGCAAAAATCTTATTCTTGATAATAATTTCTGTATTGTTTTCCTGTAAAAATATCAAAAAATCCTTAAAACAAGATCAATTTGATTTATCTTTGATTAAACAACACTGCATAAGGTATTTAGGTTTTTCAGAGAATGTATTTTTAACATGTGTATTTTGTCTTATTGTACTGGCAGAGTTTTTATAGTCAAAACAAGTGAAAAAATCTACCAGTGCTGAAGAAGTAATCCAAAGTATTTAGAATACATTACTGACCTTGAGTAATCTAACGGAATACGTTACAAATTACATTTTACAGCATGTAATCTGTAGTGGAATACATTTCAAAAGTAACCCTCCCAACCCTGTGTGTGCGTAGTTAGTATCAAAACTATTAACTAACTAATATTATAGCAATGCTTTGGTTTCAATACAACTTAAGCTCAAGCAACAGCATTTGTGGCATAATGTTGATTACACATTGTAAGTGCCTCACTTACACCCAGTTTTTGCTTTTTTAAGGAAAATGAGGGACAAGTCAAAATTATGTTTTTGCAGTAGTCAGCGTTATTCTGTTCATTGAGCTCAATTTGTGTTGAACCTAGAATATTCCTTTAAGTCTTACAAAATTACTATGCCCCCTTATTTCTATGTAACATTTGCCTAGACAGTTGTTTTTCTTCCCTAGCCCGTCAGATGGCGCCTGGTTTCAGACTTGGGGCTGTTTAGGGTGCAGTGGTAAGGCACAGATGTTGCCTGTCCTGTCCTTTTGTTTTCCCCCCATTGAGAAGAGAGACCTCAGCTGTTAAAGGAGATTCTTCATTATAGCTCCAATGTTCTTTTGAAAATCATTTCCATTAAAACATGTTTTTTTTTTCTCTCTCAAAGGAAGGTACCAAAGCGAAGGTTAAATGAAGTTGAACAATGCACAGGCTCGTTGGGTGCTTCTATGACATTCTCAATGACAGATCACATTGTGGGCAAAGGCCTCTTGAAGAGGACAGGGGGATGGAAGGTGCTGTGGCTAAGGCAGATGTCTGCATGTGTTGCAGTTGCATTTGTTTGTTTGTTTGTTTGTTTGAAGTATTTAGTGTCACAGTAAATTTGGAGAATTTGAGAATGTTGCTACCGATTTCATCCTTTGGTATAGTAGTGATTTTCTACTGTGTGATGTCATAAATGCCAAAGCCAATTGTCATGGAAGTGATATGTAATATAAAGATGCATAATGTCTTGAATTAACAAACTAAAAATTGACCAAATGACAAACTATTATTATTATTATTATTATTATTAAAGGTGCTGTAAGCAGTTTTAGTGTTATGAAGCTTTCACATGACTGAGCCTTGAATTAGCCACGCCCCCTCATTCCAAAACCCCGCCCTTCAAATATTATTTTGAGATCAAAACTGAGCAAAAGAGCAGAATAGACCTTTTTCACAATAGCAGCATCTTTTATTTTTAATGGAAATGACGACGAGGCTGTGAGGGATAGACTTACCATCTCTTTAATGGCACGAATGGTATAAAGCTGTGTAAAGCTCCTAGATCACATCTGATTTTCCACAACTCATGTTGTCTGGAGTTCTTTGTATACTGAATGTTCTTGGACAGATATTTTATCAATGTTTTGTCTGCGGAACGATCCAAAAAACACTTGAATCTGCAGTACAGCCCACTGAAGAGACTGTAAGTCTATCCCTCACAGCCTCCTTGTCATTCCCATTAAAAATCAAAGATGGTGCTAGCGTGAATAAGGTCTATTGTTTGTTCCTGTGGCTGTCAAATTCAAGTGGCACAATAGTGCCCACAACTGACAAACATGAATCATAGCCTCAATGATCCACTTCAAATACAACACTTTGAGAATGAGCAAAGTGATTGACAGGTGAAAAGCGTCAATGTCTATGGTCTGCGGACACATTTTTGTTTGCTGTTTACAAAGTCTACAGCTGTCACAGAGTCTGGTGAGATATCTCAGGACACTTATTTCATTAATATCTTTAAGTAAGAACATTTTTAGCATACTTTTCCGTGAAAAAAAAAAATCACTTACAGCACCTTTAAGACAATTATCAAAAGTGTCATTGACAAAAACAAAAGTGTATGTGGGTAGTTGTCTGAACTCAAAAGTACATAGATTACCGGTAAAAAAATTTTTAATATAACATCAACATTTTAGGTTAAAACTTAATGTATAATGGAGGGTTTTTTTTTAGGTGCTGTTGGCCACTAATTCTCTTAGGGTTTGCACCATTTTTACTGTCTCGGTACAGTAATGAGTATTTGTTTCAAAAACGAAAAAAATGTAATAAAATAAAAACTGCATGCATAACAGTTATGAAATAATTAGCATAATGCTGTTTAGAATGGTGTTTTTTTTTTTTTTTTGTATTTCATGTCAACTACACACATACAGGCCTCATGAGGTACTCTATGCTAACTTTTAGTTACCAAAAAGGTTTTCAAAATCAGTATAATAACCAAAACTCAAAATCAAACTTATTTGTACTTTAATAGTGTATTAGCAAACAATGTATGTTTTCTCTGATTCGGTAAACCAAATGTCAATAAAATTAAATAGTCATACATAGCAAAGTTTGTTTTGAGAGGCACAGATTTATCAGAACACGGGTATACTTCTGTTCATCAAAATGTTTAATGAACCAATTCATCAATTAATGAATGAAACAAAAATGTTACAAATGGACCAGTTTTATGACAGAAAAAGAAAACATTTAAAATTTGAACAAATTGAGCCTTAGAGTCTTGGAAAAGCAAGCAACTAAAGCCAACATAACAATGAAGATGCATTTACCTTTAAGTACTAGTTCACTTCTGAAAGTAAACCGACCATCAAATGCAATAGCGCATTCGTCAGTAGTGCGGTCATCAAATGTACTTCTGTATGGAAGCTGTTTGAAAAAAACAAAAAAAAAAAACAAAAAAAAAAACGACAGACATTTGAGCTATTGTTGATTATGACAATCATAATATTGAACTTAGGAAACTATAGAAATGGAATCAAACCATTGTGGTTGGTCATATGACCACTGACAATACACATCCTTTGACAGTAGAAACTAAACTGAGACAGAGAGTTGTATTTTGTCTTTTCGCCTCTTGGTTTGTGAAGAGTCCTCTGTTCAAATATTCGATTGAGTACCAAGACCAGCCAATAATCCCTGCCTCAGTAACCTGTTGCACTGAGGTGATAACTCTGATAGATAGAGGAAGGTTTGGATAGACTGTTAAGGGTGGAAGAGCCCCTGTTTGTCCATAGTCCATGGCCTTATCCCAGACCACCTCTCATATTCAGAATTCCCGACCCTACCAAACTGTGTTCTCCCCCATCTCTTGACCAGGATGGGACATGGGGCCGCTGTAACTGGTGTTGCTGGCCAGGGGGAAGGGTGGACTAGGACCCCCTGCGTAGCCACCTTCCTCCTGTGAATTGGGATGGAGTGGCCCAGTCATGCCTGGTTCAGGGCTGGGGGTGTCTGCGTGGGAAATCATGTCAGTGAACCTTTGGTTGTCTGAGGGGTGGTGACCAGGGACTGGGCCGCCCTCCAGGGCTCCTGTACCCGTGCTTAAGAGGTAAGGGGACTCGGCTGGAGACTGTGCCTGTGAGGAAGGGGGTCCGTGAGGAAAGAAGTCATAGTTGACCACTGGCCCGTAGTAGTCACCCTGGTATTCTGTAGAAGACATGACAATAATGAGTCCAATTAGAAAATGCTTCCTTAAATCTTTGTTAATTGTTAACCCTTAAATGCCTGGGTGTTTCGCCAAACATTAAATACCTTGGGTCTTTAGTGACCCAACACATACACTCACCAAGCACTTTATTAGGAACACTTGTACACCTACTTATTCATGCAATTATCTAATCATTATCTAAGTTATAGTGCCCCCTAGCATCACAAATTGATGACATTTTTGCATGTGACCTAAGAATGTTCTTTTGTCCATGTGTGTGTTAAGTTTTGTTAAGTTTGAATTTTTCGCTCACAAGATACAGGCCAATTAGTGATTACAGGCCACACCCAAAAATGTATTTGCTTATATCTTCCAAATGACTTAATGAATCAAAATTCTTTTAATACATTTTTGTTAGGAGGGTCTAGATGGTGTATACTAAAGTTTTGTGTGAATCGAGGAAACAGCCTAGGACGAGTTCGAAAAATTAGGTTTTTCAAAAAAATGGTTGAAAAGTTTTCATTCGAAAATTGAAATCCATGTGACCATATAATTTGGTGGCACTGAAGGATTTGGAGAAACTAAGAAAAATTATTCTAGCCTATACCTTTCCGGAGTAATTAGCAAAAGCACAAATTAGCTTATTATAGTGCCACCATTTGGCATATTCTCACAAAATTTTATATACAGCTTCAAGTAGAGACCCTTCTTGTGTATACGTTTCATGACCATTGGCCATTCACAATTCAAGTTATTAGGTGCTGAAGTTTGGCTGCTGGTGGCCATTTTGTTTTTATATGTTAAGGATATGTTAGCACTTGAACCTTAGAAGGTGCATATTTCATTTGAACTTTGTCGATCAAACGACTGCAGAATTATGACAGTTTTTTTAGTTGTAGCGCCCCCTATGGGTACAATTTAACAAATTACGTACATCCTCAACATGGCCTGTTGACTATGTGTACTGAGTTACGTGTACCATTACATTTGGAGTTTGCGTTGAGTAGATATTGATCGATGAATCAAAGTGTGTTCAACTGAAGGAATTGTATCGCTAATATCTTTGGAATAATTTCACGTATCGGAATTCTTTTGATAGCTTTTTGTCAGGAGGGTCTGTAGATGATGTATAAAAATTTTTGTGCAAATTGGACAAACGACCTAGGAGGAGTTCGAAAAAGTATGTTTTTCAAAAAATTCAAAATGGCAGAAAAATGTTATAGATGGAAATTAAATTGGAGATATATGTTTTGTAGGGCTTGACTCAAGAAATCGGAGGAAATGGAATTTTTATTCTAGCCCTTATGGTTCCAGAGTTATTCGCGAAAATGCAATGCTTATTATAGCACCACCTAGAGTCGTATGGAGGTGTGTGTGTGTGTATGCCTGAGTAGCGGTGTGCATTTGGAACCACCCTGCCAAGTTTGGGATCTGTACGACTTACGATCACTGACACTCAGACATTTTAGGGAAGAAGAGAAGAAAATCCTAACAAGTACAATAAGGTTCCAGCACCTTCTGTGCTTGGCCCCCTAAATATGATTTATGGAAGCACAAAAGCATATTAAATTTCTTGGGTCACTAACGACCCTATGCACTTTTGGTTACTAAGCAATTAGAAAATATAAACTCAGCAAAAAAAAAAAAAAAAGAAACGTCCCGTTTTCAGGACACTGTATTTTAAAGATAATTTTGTAAAAATCCAAATAACTTTACAGATCTTTATTGTAAAGGGTTTAAACAATGTTTTCCATGCTTGTTCAATGAACCATAAACAATTAATGAACATGCACCTGTGGAACGGTCGTTAAGACACTAACAGCTTACAGACGGTAGGCAATTATGGTCACAGTTATAAAAACTTAGGACACTAAAGAGACCTTTCTACTGACTCTGAAAAACACCAAAAGAAAGATGCCTAGGGTCCCTGCTCATCTGCGTGAACGTGCCTTAGGCATGCTGCATGGAGGCATGAGGACTGCAGATGTGGCCAGGGCAATAAATTGCAATGTCCATACCGTGAGACGCCTAAGACAGTGCTTCAGGGAGACAGGAAGGATAACTGATCATCCTCACAGTGGCAGACCACGTGTAACAACACCTGCACAGGATCGGTACATCCGAATATCTCACCTGCGGGACAGGTACAGGATGGCAACAACAACTGCCCGAGTTACACCAGGAACGCACAATCCCTCCATCAGTGCTCAGACTGTCCGCAATAGGCTGAGAGAGGCTGGACTGAGGGCTTTAAGGCCTGTTGTAAGGCAGGTCCTTACCAGACATCACCGGCAACAACGTCGCCTATGGGCACAAACCCACCTTCGCTGGACCAGACAGGACTGGCAAAACATGCTCTTCACTGATGAGTCGCGGTTTTGTCTCACCAGGGGTGATGGTCGGACTCACGCTTATCGTCGAAGGAATGAGCGTTACACTGAGGCCTGTACTCTGGAGCAGGATCGATTTGGAGGTGGAGGGTCCGTCATGGTCTGGGGCGGTGTTTCACAGCATCATCGCACTGAGCTTGTTGTCATTGCAGGCAATCTCAACACTGTGCGTTACAGGGAAGACATCCTCCTCCCTCATGTGGTACCATTCCTGCAGGCTCATCCTGAGATGATCCTCCAGCATGACAATGCCACCAGCCATACTACTTGTTCTGTGCATGATTTCCTGCAAGACAAGAATGTCAGTGTTCTGCCATGGCCAGCGAAGAGCCTGGATCTCAATCACATTGAGCATGTCTGGGACCTGTTGGATCGGAGGGTGAGGGCTAGGGCCATTTCCCCAGAAATGTCCGGGAACTTGCAAGTGCCTTGGTGGAAGAGTGGGGTAACATCTCACAGCAAGAACTGGCAAATCTGGTGCAGTCCATGAGGAGGAGATGCACTGCAGTACTTAATGCAGCTGGTGGCCACACCAGATACAGACTGTTACTTTTGATTGTTACTTTTGATTTTGACCCCCACTTTGTTCAGGAACACATTATTCCATTTCTGTTAGTCACATGTCTGTGAAACTTATTCAGTTTATGTCTTAGTTGTTGAACCTTTTTATGTTCATACACTGTAAACACTAATAGTAATCTCAAATTATAAAAAATAGTTTACTCAACTTAATCTTAAATTTTTACTATTCTTACTAGTTTAAATTAAGTTACAGTTACTCTCTAAATCCTAAAGTTGTCATTAATATAAACATTTAAGTGGTCCTAATTAAACATTACTTGAAATGTTACATTTTAGAATCATAACTCAAATACATAAGTTCTTTAAAATTGGGTTTAGAGTACTACTAATTTAAAATTACCAAGTACAAAATTGCAGCTGTGTGGAATACCCATAAACCCTTGTGCTTGAATAAATTATGTTTGCTTGGTCAAAACAAGGGAACTTATGTAGTAAAATAATAGTTTTTTTATTTAAAAATGTATTTAGTTTTAATTCTTATGACTATTGTTGTTGTTTTGTTGTAGCTTGTTGATAATTGAGATTTTTGTTAAGTCACCATGAGGGTGATAAGTGTTACCTCTGGTCAAATTGGAGCCTGTTCAATTTAAGCCATTATTCTTTACTCAATTGTACTTTACAAAGGGCAGATTTATGTGCACTATGAAGTACTGTGTAGAGTCCAGTGTGCCCTATGGCTAACTTAGAGTCTAGTCATAATTTCCCTTATCCCTCATATCTTTCTGTATAAGACATGTTATAACCCAATTTAAATCATCAAATCAAAGCAACGATACTTTAATCATAGATGAGTTAAGCTTACTTGTAGCTAGTTAATGTTACTTAAAAAAATTACGTTCAGTTTACTTGAGCCAAATAAGTATGTTTACTTAGAAAAAGCATGCAAACCGATTGCCTTGAAAAATCTAAGTAAGGTCAACTAATTAGATTTTACAGTGTACAAATATTTTCACATGATAAGTTTGCTGAAAATAAAAGCAGTTGAAAGTGAGAGGACATTTCTGTTTTTGCTGAGTTTAGTTACACTACTTAGAAGGGAAAGCTTGAGGAATACTAAAGAGGTGGGGAAATAAGAAATGATGAGGTAAACGGGCTGGAATGTGGTCCTGAGTCACTAAAGACCAAAAGTACGCATTTAAGGGCTCAACCTGTTGTTTTTTCTTTTTAGCTGTTCAGCACATGGCTCACCACCACAATCATAATTCGATTAACTCATTAGGTTTTGTTATATTTATTTGATGCCCAAATTAAGATTTTTTTTTTTTTCATTATCCCACACAATGAGTCAGAATAATTTAACTGTGACCAAGTGATTTACAGAGGTAGTGTAAGACAAGATTGAAAAGGAAAATGTGCTAATTAATGAAAGAAATCACAGAGCTCTAATAAAAGAGGATGAAAGAGGACCAAAATAGATTTAGGAATAGTGTAAAGGAGTAAAGAAAGACACGTGTGCATTGCCACACATACTGTAAATTGTTCTGACACATCCATCCTCCCTCTCTCTCTCATACCTCTTTGAGTTGGCCTATATAATTAGTGCTACAGAAAGTCATTAACTGTTCTCCCAATTCCATTATTTTTTTCCGCAGTTGTGATACTTTAATGTGGTAATCAATCATCAAAAGACAATTTACTATAAAGAAACACCACTTGCTCATTAGGTGATAGATAGTCAAATCATCAATGCCAGACTTTCAGGAATCAGTACGTCCATCTACATGCAAACATCAGATTTTTTACTTCTGAAATCTAGGTTATTCGATAATGATATGGTATTGGGAATATCTGGGAATAACGTGGATTTTAAATTCCAATTTCTAAAATGGTTGGTGCCCAGTGGTATGTTTCCAATGCAGAAATGCAATATACAGTATGCTGTATCTCCGTCTAACTCCTGTTAATAGGTCAGATGCCAGGTGTGTACTGGAATGTAGTTGTACTTTTCATTTTTACATGTGACTGAATTTTAGGAGACAACAGAGCGCTAGATGCATAGAAAATACAGCCTTTGGAATTCTGCTTTAAAGTTACGATGGGTGATAAATTGTCTTGATACAGAGAAAGAGTGTGTATTTGTGTGTGTAAGGGTGCAGGGAGTCTTTGCTTTCAAGGTAAGAGGAAAGCCCAGAAGTTAATGTGTAGGTGTGCATGGACAGATGATTTTATTGTGCATAAATGTGTGCTTTGTGAGAAAGAACATTCTTTGTGTTTGTGTGTGTAAGGAGAATCAGAGAGTGGGGGAGAACATCTGTTTATATACCTCCATAGTAACTGTATCCTCCAGGGCCCAGGATGTCTGGGTCCTCTAGCCTTCCTCCGAGTGGCCTCATTCTGCGGGGTCCCCTGAAGAAAGCGTGCCTTCGAGCACCAAGAGCACTGAGCTGCTTCATCCTTCGCTCTTTAGACCGTCGATTTTGAAACCATACCTGCAAGGAGAAGCCACAATTAGGAAGTCTGTAATTACCACGAAGATGTGTTAAGCATCTGTGATTTACTACATTTTTGCCAACTTTGCAGAGAAAACAGTTTTCAACATTGTGTAATTTTCTGAGATTGAAGATTGCTTAATACCTATGACCTGATTTAGGTACCAAATTAAACCATCTAGAACATGTTTACTGTCATCATGACTCGTTTTTTGTTGACGTCAAAGCTTAAAGTTGTTTGAACCTTTGCAGAAGGAGATTTCATAAGATTTTATTGTTTATTTATCAGAAGGTACACAGAAAGGTTAAAAACTATAGGCATCTTACTCTTAGCACTCTCATATCAACAATTATTTTGTATATTTACTGCTATTGGCAACACATTCTTAAAGGAATAGTTCACCCAAAAATTACCACCTACTGGTTGGGGCTGGTCAAAGGTGGAGAATGTATTTTATATATATATATATATATATATATATATATATATATATATATATATATATATATATATATATATAAAAGGACTTAAATATTAATCTGTTTCTCACCCACACATATCATATAGTTTCTGAAGACATAGATATAACCACTGGAGTCATCTGGATTACTTTATTGCTGCCTTTATGTGCTTTTAAGAGCTTCAGAATTTTTGTACCCATTCACTTGCATTGTATGGACCTACAATCGCTGAGATATTCTTCTAAAGATCTTTGTTTGTGTTCAGCAGAAGAAAGTCATACACAGCTGGTATGGCATGAGGGTGAGTAAATAATGAGAGAATTTTCATTTTTGGGAGAACTATACCTTTAAATTAAATAAGGAAACTAAATAGTAAATTGACACTCAGATGTCACTGTTCATGCGTAATGTTTTCCGAGCATTGTAATGTAATTGATAACCATGATCAGAGATATGAAATATATACCCTTTAACCTCACTACACCAACGTTATGACCATGAAGATTTTGCATCAAAACAACATATTGTTCGATTTCTAAAAAAATAAGCTGTAATGCAGAACAGGCTATATTGCAGACAAATAAGCTGTAGGATAAACACGAAAACAACAGAACAGCCACTGACAACATCTAATCAGTTATAAAACTATTAATGAAGAGAACTGACACATAATTGATCAGTTGAAACTCATTAAATAAGTCAGACTTTAAAGCCTTATCTTCAGCTACAGAGCTTAATGATAGAGCAAATGCTGCCCGAGATATATATTCCTGCAAAAATGAATATGCTGTGATGATAATCGTTTGTGTGCATGCATGCACATAATTTCTGAGCTACCACAGTGCAGACAGGTATCGTTTGATCACAACACCAGCAACTCATTACAAATTGAGCTGATATAGAAGTGTGACTGATGCAATATCAAACTCATCACTGTCGAACATTGTTTCAATCTTCGACAGTGACCAAGGCAATTTGGCATACCACTGTGCCACAGAAACTCCAATATAACCATTTAGTCAAAAGAATAACTGCGTGCTTCAACAAACACCACGAGGGCCATTTTCACACTGTTGTCATATAAACTGCTTGCACAGGAACACAGAGAAAAGAAATGAAAATAACATAAGGAGACATTGTTATGCATAATGGTAAAATGTAACACATTCATGCCCGAATCTGAATTGCCACTGCATAATATATGCTAACAACAGTTACTCTGCTCTGGAGGCAGAATCCTACCGTGTTTGAACGTGAGAGAGACTATATTGAGAGTGTGTTTGAGAGACAAATCATGTTCTCTAACTAAAACCACTTAAGCATTCCTCTCCATGCTCAGCAAAGGCAACACCTGCTTATTGAGAACAATCGGCTAACTGTTTGGTACATTTTTATGGAAATGTTTTGCCTCCTCCTGAGTGAGCGTTGCTTAGGGATTACACACACATGCTGCTGAACCGGCATGGCTCCGGAGGACTCCCCGCGCAGAGCACAATCCGCATTTAACACATGACAAATGAATGGGGACGCATGGCAAAGGCTGTCTCCATTTTGGCTCAGAAACAAAGCAGTGAGAGGGTTGTGATTTATTGATGATGACAGTGACACGGGAAGATGAGCTACCAAGTCTGCTGTGTGCTTGTTCACACATAAAAGACACCCAACGTACCTTTGGCAATTAGAGATGAAGAATCAAGTTCCTATTGCTATTACAGACCTTCCTTTATTTTAAGCCAATAAACAGGTGAACGAATAAATAAAATTGGTACTTCTAAATGGAATGACCAGACTATGAGGATGTGGCATGTGCCTTTATGGTTATTGTTAATAAATCCATGTTGGGATTCTGCATTTTCTGCTAAATCTGATAGATTCTCCAGTTATTTAAACAACATCTTCATTTTCAACTCGTACATTTTTTATTAAAATAATAGTAATAAAGATAAATAAAGCCTTTTTCTGGACTAAATTACTTTTAGTATGTTTAGAAAACTGGTGGAAAACCCTCATTCTCACATAAGGTGTTGATCTGAAATCTGCATGGATTCTATGCAGGGGCAGGGCCAGAAGGGTGGCACAGGGTGGCAGTTGCCACCCAAAAAATTAGCTTTGCAACCCCACTTGCCACCCCAACTCAGACCCCGCTCGTGTCCTGGAGACGGTGCGCAACGGTTTAACCCATCCTTGTCACACAAGGACCATAAAAATGTTCTGCCCGTGTCTGGGAGGATACAGCGTTCCAGCTCAGTAGACAAACCACACTCTCAGACGGAAATCTCCAATCCCCCCCAGACAAACTTACTGGATGCCACCCCTTACTTGGCGCTTGTCAACCCTTTGCCAACCCTGGCAAAAAATCCTGGACACGCCCCTGATTCTATGGCATGGCTGTGTTTACTAACACCGTATGCCACCTATCTTTCATAGGATTTTGCATATGCCCACCTGAAATAATTTATGATATGTATGGCCGCCAGAACAATGAGTAGTCTTTTGACCTGGAACTTTTTCAATCTACTAACGCGATGCCGCAACACTGTTGAGTGAACTGTGTATATATAAGTGTACAGAGATTCTCTCTGAATGCGCACAGAGCTGTGGGAGCGCAACTGATGTCACTGGCAAGACAGACAGTCCGACTAAGCTGATCCACCAAGCTGATTTCAATTAATATTTCTAAATAGGAAAACAATTTCACTATACACAGAAAATCACATAATAGCACACAAATAAAACAAATAACCATTAATTTTTATGTAGGATATATATGTTAATACAAGATAACGTGTTAACGTGAACATTACTCTCTTTCATAAATTCACAATATGCACATCTCTTCAGACACTACCACACCACTACAACACCTCTATAGTTAAGTTCCTCATTGTCTTAGCAATTTATTAGCAAGATTGTTTTTTTTTACATTTAATGAGAAAAGTTGACTGTAATTTCTGTCAAAACAGATAGTCTTTCACATTAACATTTTCTCAGTGGGAACTGACAAGGCTATCACATAAACTTTTAGCTGATGTTTTCATCTTAGCTACTTTTTGCCTTTTTTAATCAAGACCTGGCTGCTACCTTATATAAATTACCTGATATTAACAACTTTAATGAACTGCTTCACAAGATTTACAACAAAGAAAGGAATGTGCCAACATATACACCGATCAGCCACAACATTAAAACCACCTGCCTAATATTGTGTAGATCCCCCTCGTGCCATCAAAACAGCACCAACCCGCATCTCAGAATAGCATTCTGAGCTGCTTTTCTTCTCACCACAATTGTACAGAGCGATTATCTGAGTTACCAAAGACTTTGTCACTTCGAACCAGTCTGGCCATTCTCTGCTGACCTCTCTCATCAACAAAGCGTTTCCGTCCGAAGAACTGCCCCTCACTGGATGTTTTTTTGTTTCTGGCACCATTCTGAGTAAATTCTAGAGACTGTTGTGCATGAAAATCCTAGGAGATCAGCAGTTACAGAAATACTCAAACCAGCCTATCTGGCACCAACAATCATGCCACGGCCAAATTCACGGAGATACATTTTTTTCCCCATTCTGATGGTTGATGTGAACATTAACTGAAGCTCCTGACCCATATCTGCTTGATTTTTATGCACTGCACTGCTGCCACACGATTGGCTGATTAGATAATCACATGGATGGTTGTTGGTGCCAGACAGGCTGGTTTGAGAATTTACTTTGAATGGTGCCATAAACAAAAAACATCCAGTGAGCAGCAGTTCTGTGGACGGAAATGAGAGAGGTCAACAGAGAATGGCCAGACTGGTTCAAACTGACAAAGTCTACGGTAACTCAGATAACCACTCTGTACAATAGTGGTGAGAAGGATACCATCTCAGAATGCTATTCTGAGATGCGGGTTGGCGCTGTTTTGGCGGCACTAGAGGACCTACACAATATTAGGCAGGTGGTTTTAATGTTGTAGCTGATCGGTGTATATGTATTTTGTAGTATGTTACACTATCAATGAGCGAACCAGTATAGGCTACATTTGACAAACAATGCATTTGCGAATAGAGGTAAATGTCCAAATAAATAGATTTTGAGTGTTAGTGTGAATACACCAACACATGCACAGCCTACATAACAAAAGAAGGCTTAAAAGGTTGACTACATGGCATAATATAAATAATGGAAAAAAATATATATATATAAAATAATTCCTAAAAAAAAAAATGGATGCATAAATGAATTAGAAATAAATACATAAATAAAGACCTAGATAAAAATGTTCCTAAAAAAAAAAAAAAAAAAAAAAATTATGCACAAATGAATTATATATATTATAAATTAATATCCCAGGTGTGTATCTTACCTGTATGACTCGCATGTTGAGGCCGGTCTCCTGCGCGAGTTGCTCGCGGATATGTCTCGTAGGCTTCGGCGTGGCCACGAACGCGGCTTTCAGCGTCTCCAGCTGTTTGGCCTTGATGGTGGTGCGCGGGCCTCTTCGCTTCGTGCACGAGTTCTGCTCCTCGTTTTCATTGTTGTTAGTGTCCTTATCTGATGATGTAGAATTGTCCGTCTCCTTCGTGTCGTCCTGAATCGGATCCGGGAGATCAGGCGATAAACTCCGGTCCGTACACGATGACACTGGAATTATTATTATTATTATTAATAATAATACAAAAAAAAAAAGTTAATAATAGTAATAATAATAATAAATAAATAATAGAAACACACACACACACACACACACACACACACAATGAGGGACTTAATACGCCCATTGTAAAACAAATACAAATTGAAGAAAAAAGAAAAGAAAAAAATGGTCCAAAAGTAAGCTTTTTCTGCTTTTCAGTCTAAACTAAATAACTCGGGCTTAATTTAGCCCAGTGTTTCTTCGACAATTAAACTATCCATGTGAAACTATAAAACAAAATATATGCATGTGCAATTATAGCAATATCCATGTGCAACACGCTGCCCTAGACGTTAAAAATATTGAGGCCCTTCACAAAATGTTCTATTATGGCTCAAGCTGATTCGAATATCCAAAAAAGAGAAAACAAGCAGAGGTCTGACGTGAATCATATCCTACGATCACTTCTGCGAAATATCGGAGGAATTAAGTCTGGATGTCTCTTGGGACAGGCTGCTGTGCTTGATAACAGCTTGTCATTGTCTGAGGAGCGGGGAAATACGACTACAGGCGTTTATCTGACAAGAACGCATGAGCTGAGGAAAATGAGTTATGGACATTTCTCCAAAGACGGACACAACAACACCAAACCAAAACAGTGCTCAGCTGCAATGGAAAAAAGACTGACTAAAATCATATTCTCGGGCACATGGTTTATCGTAGCGTAAAATCATTTCAACCAGGCCTATTCAATTTACAGGTTAACTTTTATTCTAAAATGTTTGTTGAAATAGTGTTAAAATATTAATAAAATGTGTTAAATATTATAAAAATACAAGCATATATATTTTTTAAAGAATAGCATGTTAATAATTCGCCCAAATATTAGGCATGTTTGCAAGATCAATTGCAACAGACAAGATTTTTTATAAACATAAAAATATTGGGGATTTATTATTATTATTATTATTTTGTCTTACAAACTCAAATAAATAGACTACGCTTTTATAAAAACTATTAAAATCATAATCTGTATAAAACTGGCATGCCATCAATTTCAAAAGACCATGCCTGTTGTAGGCCCAGTGTCTCTTTAAAATAGCAGCCTATAGACGAAGCAATCAGTCGCTGTTAAATTCGTTAATTGGACAAGCGCTGACCCATGAGTGGAGGCGATAATGATGTCATTCCTGTGTTGGGAAACAAACAGCTTGTCCGTAGTTCTGAACACTAGTGGTCAATATATTCATGGGGACATAGCCTACGTGAACGGTGAACCAGCACTGAATTACGTTTTCTTTTCTTTTCTTTTTTCCTTCTTCTTCTTCTTCTTCTTCTTCTTCTTCTTCTTCTTCTTCTTCTTCTTTTTTAATGTAGGCCTTCTCTTCCAATTGATTTTACATTTGAATACAGTGTAGGCTACGGGCTCTCTAATGTGTATTTACATTTAAGAAAGCTACATAGAGCATGTTAGCTCATTTAAACTAAGGCAATTTATAAGATGCCAAACAAATAAACAAAAATGTTAATAAAGTTAAAATGTGAATTAGGCCCCAATTTTAATGCGAAAGCGATTTTAACACGATTGTTAAAAAACGACGTGCACGCGCTCGTACTCAGTCGTTTTATTTATTTATTTTTATGCATTTTGAAGCTCTGCGAACGATAAAAAATATAGGCTATTCAGTCTCGTTAAAAAGCCCAACCTATGCGTTTTCACATATTAGCCTATTCAAACAACTAACTCAGACTCCTTCAGAAATCAACTCCTCCCTCCCCCTCCCCAACACACACACAGAGACATACTCCAGCTCCAGTCACCTATCTCACCTGAGTTTAAATTGACCTCTTTGATAGCGCTCGCGCTCAGGTAGTCCTCTTTGCACACAAATTTGTTTTCGTCTATGACGTAGAGCTCCTCGCCCGTGGACAGTTGTTTGTTGCACACCATGCACGTGAAGCAGTTCAGATGGAACACCTTGCTGCGCGCTCTTCTCACGAGGTCGCTGGGCGAAATGCCCTGCAAACAGCCCGCACATTTCGTACCAAAACGCCTGAAGGGGACAGACAGGTGAAAATACACAACAGTATTTTAATAATAATAATAATAATAATAATAAATAAGCGCACCATGGTAAGCCCAATGGTAAACATAACGGTGAAAGTACAGTAATAAAACAGGTAATGCAAAATCAATTCATTAGAAAATTATGAAATGATCGTGTGAAGGCATACTATAGTAAGTAGTTAATATAGACAAAATTATCTTTAATAGACTCCCCATGCAACGCCTGTTTATAACGGGCATCTCCTATTTCTATTCAGCATTTAAACAAACCATGCCGTCAACTCTAAATAATTCTTTCTAAAGGAATTTGGCAATAGACTCAATATATTTGTATATAAATCGACACGCTGAAAATGGAAGTAATAATATGGGATTAGGCAGAATACCAAAGGTAAGGCGTTCAAAGCCTTATTCATGGTGTAAAGACAGATTATTACAATAAAATAATAATAATAATAAAAAAAATAATTTCTTCAGTATGACAATGTAAGCTTGACGTTGAAATATGAATTTAGCACACCTTATGACCTGTGTGTATTGCTGCCTCCTCTTTCTGCATAGAAGCATATATATATATATATATATATATATATATATATATATATATATATATATATATACATACATACATACATACACACACACACACACACTATATTTATATCTATCTATCTATCTATCTATCTATCTATCTATCTATCTATATATATGCTTCTATGCAGAAAGAGGAGGCAGCAATACATACAGGTCATACGGTGTGCTAAATTCATATTTCAATGACAATGAGACGGGAATGGCAAGGTATACAGGCTGGTCATGATTTTCAGCTCCAAAAGGGGAGTGAGGCACGTCAAGCGCACTCCCTTCTGTTTCTCCCCTCGGGTTTATTTTAACACTAATGTACTAAATCTTCCCCCATTTGTTATGGTATCGAGTCGCTCTCGCGCTTTTCAAATGCATCTCTCCCAGTGAAAGGCCATAACACTACTTACACAACAAATGGACGCATTACGGATGATTACTGATTCGCCCCACTAATGGCTCCACATTCAAGCTCAGAGTTGGATGGGCCCCATAGAACGTGATGGTCAAGGCCGTTTTGGATAACAATGGCATACATGAAAGCTTAAACACTGTATGACATTAAATAGCACAGTAAAATGTAAACAAGAAGAATACTTGACAGAACTAATTTTCTGATATTAAACATTAATAAAAGTAAATAAGCGGCCTATTCTGCCTGCAGTGTTACTTCAGAATCAATATCATAGCAATATCATTACAGGTGTAGCACACGTGAGGCTATGTTGTTTTTAATCTTTTTTATTATACAGATCTTATGCCGGGAGTAAAACGATTTTATATCCGAAAGATTGTGAAAAACATGAACAATTATTTTATGTTTGGTGATTTAACTTGCCCATGGTTGCAGAGAGCAGTTTATAATATTTCAAACACATATGCGTATATATATATATATATATATATATATATATATATATATATAGCAATAAATACACAATACATTTGAATTATTAACATATTAAATGAAAATAATTTAAATATTTTAGCTATTATATCTATCAATTTGGATGCCATGTAGAGTTACAGAACTGTATGACATGCACATGTTAAAAGCTAAACACTATTTACTGGAATTTTCTTTTATAGGCTACTCCTAGATGAATGTAAAAATAATTACAAACAGCGGCCTGTTGTGTTTCAGTAACCCAACGACCAATCGTGGACCAAGCACCTAATGCCTTTAAATGGCAAAATAATGTGTTTTCGAGAATAATAAACATTTGAATGTTAATGTTTGAAATGAAGGAACAGACACTTTACTCCCCCACGATCATGTGTTCAAAAGGCCGCAAATGCTTCTAGAGGAATTCTCACACTGAAAGTGTGTGAATACAATAAGCAATGAATGGTCATCAATCAAAAGCTATTAATGAATGACGCGATGTTAGGGAGATCAAAGGTTTAACAGCACATTACAAATTTTTAGGCAGGTTAATCCACAAATTGAGATTTATCCACACAGAGGAAAACAACGGTAGGAAATCCTACATGACACATTCTTTACATGGGGATTAAAGTCCAGAAGTTTGACGAAGTGAGGCAGCCCAAATGCGTGCAGCTTCATATCTTACCTGAAAAAGTCAATTTTGCAATAGAGCTTTCCGTCCCTGGAGAAGCATTTTTCAGTCAGGTTGCAGTTACACTCGCAGCACTGGACACACTTGGCGTGCCATGCGCGATCGAGAACATTTAAGAGAAACCGATCCAGAATGGGCCTCTCGCACCCCGCGCAGTGCGCCATCATTCCGCCCTGGAGGGGACCGAGAGCTGACCTTCCCGAACGGGCACTGCGCCTCGGATTGGGGCCACACAAATCTGTGCTGAGCAACGTCTTGGCTTCTTGGAGAGGGGGCAACGGCAGAGCAAATGTTCCGTCTTGAGAGTGAGTTTCCACCACGCCTAGAGGTAAACACTCCGGACGTGATTGTTATGCATTATAGGCTACCTGTCAGCATCCAGAAATCCAGGTTGTTGATAAACCGCCAGTCAGGAAAATAAAAATAGTTTCAAAAGGTTTCTTCAGTTAGCACTATTTTCATTTGATCAGATTCCGCCTTTTCTATTATTTTTCACTGTGTTTTGTGTTCTTGATCCACCTGCTTGTGTCCACTCACCTCACAACGACACTTTTCACATCACTGTTCCAGTTCGCGGGAGCTTTGGGCATCCGTATTCAGATTTGGTGACGTTTTTCTTGTACTTGCGCCGCGGTGGCCAATCACGGACGAGTTGCCATGGTAACGGGTTTAAATATTGGTACTCTCAGATTGCCTCCAAAGTTCCACCGTGGGTTTGCTAAATCGTCTTGTAGTGCGTGTATTAGTAAAAGCTAATAATTACTGCAACGTGCTGTTTTTCTTTTCCTGACGAACTTGCAACTTGGATTCGACTAAAAAAAGCACACCATTTGCACGTGGGTATTTACTAAGAAGTTCATCTCTTAAGGATAACAGGCCTTTTGGCCTCAGCAGACACGGATCCTCACTGAAAACAACACCAAATATGGACCAGAAGAGGCGGTTCAACAACAACAACAACAACAACAACAAAAAAAAAAAACAAACAAACAAAAAAAAAGCTGATAAGACACTACTCCATCGGGTCTAAATTTTACGTGTAATTATTATAGCATTTCATGCTTAATATTATGACATTGGCTACAAGAAGGAAATCACTTGTTCTTGTTAGAAATGTCGATAATTTACTTAACAAAAATTGTTTAGCATGTCATTTGCATGATGTCTGGAGTGCAGTGTAGAAAATCCAAATAGCCATCAATGCGTCTTAATTCTGAAGGAGTGATCTACGTGCGCGCTGTTGGGGGGATCCCGTTCTTTTCTCATGCATAAAGCTATTTACAGGGAAATGCAGTGGATTAAGATACTGGCTCGCATCGATAGAGTGTACCGGGTAGCCGAGCGGTTTGACAAAGTAGCCACAAATCGAAGGGATTTTAAATATTTACCCAGGTAATCATTTTGTTAGCAGTGGAAATGCAAACACTACGTATCGGCTACTCTAATGTATTTCAGCGCGCTAGAGACTGAATTGACTTTTTTTTTTCTTTTTTCTTTTTTTTTTTTTTAATCGGACAATGCAGTTAAGGGGGTTGTTTTAAATATTTAGTGAAAACTGACTAGAATCTAAATTTAATTTTGTTAAAATTATTATTATTATGATTATTTACAGATCTGGGTATTTTGTTGCGTTTAGAGGTAAATATTTGGTTAATTGCTGACTATTTTTAATTTCCCCAAGCTATTCTATATTAAACATTATCCCATTGAGAAAAAAAAAAAATGTGTGTTACCAATGTGGGCCGATTCTAATTTTTTTTAACCCGACATTTCCCTCTACATTATCATAGCCTATAAAAGAAGACTGAGGCATTTTGTCAGAGTGCTGTGTTTTCACGGTTTCTGAAAATCACATGCATGTCTGATCATTGGAATAAATCCGGATCAAGCCACCCGTGGTCTGTCTACCTGCTTCCCTCTCTCCATGTAAACAATGGCACATAGTTTACAGTTGTGTTAGTGTATCGGATTAGAAAGCAAATGCAAACACCGTAACCAATGTTGATTGTTAAATGGAATTTATTTTTGGGACATTTAACAAGCTATTAACCAAAGAAAATCGTAGTAATGTCAATAATAAAAATAACAACAACAATAATATACAATGTAGGCTATTATTATTATTATTATTATTATTATTATTATACATTTATAAAAAATATTATAAATTATAAAAAAAAACATGGGTTTCACACAAATTGTTAAGAAGTATAGATGTAAAACAGGGTGACTAAACAAAGAATGAAAATAAAAAACAAAATAGTTTAAAATAACTAACCCACCCACAAAGCTATCTATCTATCTATCTATCTATCTATCTATCTATCTATCTATCTATCTATCCCCTAGAATTAATAATCCTTACTATAACAAGAGGGGTTTAAGCAGTATGCAGACTACATAATAGCGTTTGGTAATATCTGGAGTCAGGGGATGCCGGTGGGCTGCATGCTGGAGAAACGGAGAGCCGAAGGCGAGTTTCGGGACCCCCGCTGTTCTTGGCAGGCAACAACGGCAGTGAGCTTGGCTTCGCTTACATTTCTAATCCCTTCGCGATCCACGCTATTTATTTTCTCACTAAGTATTGTTTTCTTGACTTCCTATTTAAGAAATCCTCAGTTTCCCCCCTGACGTTACACTCAGCGCATAAGCAAATATGAGTGAAATGCACGCTTGGGCTACTTCCAGTCATTTGCATATTTGTAAATAGCTAAATGCTAAAATTAAAGGTGCCATCTGTTTACAGTCGCCTTGACAGAAGAGCCATTAACAGGCTGGCCTAACCTTGTCGAGTCTTTTTGGTTAAATAGCGAATCAGCCCACAGCTTGCGTTTACATATTCACCCCAAGACTATGTAGGCTATACGCACCTCCACTGTGAATGCGCAAGTATGAAAGCAACAACTAATTAAAAGCTGATATTAAGTGACACGTTCATGGAACTTTACCAGTCTTATTTCACCTTCTTTTTACGGTAAGCTACGCGTTATCATTTGAGGCATGTGAAAGCTAACATTTGGGACTCGAAGCTCTCCAGTAGGGAGAGTCCATTTGAGAGTTAATGTCTGAGAGTCAATTTTTTGTGCAATCAATAGGCTGCAGTTCAATGAAGTACTAGCAAAAGGGGCTTTGGTAAAAACGGTCGTCGAACACCCAGAGCCACCTGTGCAGACACATGGAACTGTCCAAGGTGCTGAATATATTTGTGCTCTTGATACACAGTAAAACGTGGTAACCTACATTTGCTACCTAAAGGAGCTATTTCTGCCTGATCTAACCCTTACAATAAGGTTTGTTGTTGTCGTTTCAGTGATGGTAAATATTTTTGACATGAAAACTGAAACAGTTAATTTAGATGTAACCACATGAATCAAATTGTTTTAAGCCATGTAGCCTATTCTGTATATAGTGGTGGGCACACACACACACACACACACACACACACACACACACACATACACACACACACACACACACATATATATATATATATATGTACAAAAGTTTGGAATAATGTACAGATTTTGCTGTTTCGGAAGGAAATTGGTACTTTAATTCACCAAAGTGGCATTCAACTGATCACAAAGTATAGTCAGGACATTACTGATGTAAAAAGTGGTCACCATCACTATTTGAAAAAAGTCATTTTTGATCAAATCTAAACAGGCCTCATTTCCAGTAGCCATCACTCCAACACCTTATCCTTGAGTAATCATGCTAAATTGCTAATTTGGTACTAGAAAAACACTTGCCATCATATCAAACACTGCTGAAAGGTATTTAGTTTGTTAAATGAAGCTTAACATTGTCTTTGTGTTTGTTTTTGAGTTGCCAGAGTATGCAACAGATTGGCATGTCTTAAGGTCAATATTAGGTTAAAAATGGCAAAAAAAGAAACCGCTTGCTATAGAAACTCATCAGTCAGTCATTGTTTTCAGGAATGAAGGCTGTACAATGCTTGAAATTGCCAAAAAACTGAAGATTTCATCCAAAGGTGTACACTACAGTCTTCAAAGATAAAGGACAACTGGCTCTAACAAGGACATAACGAGATGTGGAAGGCCCAGATACAACTAAACAATAGGATAAGTACATCAGAGTCTCTAGTTTGAGAAAAAGACGCCTCACATGTCCACACATTGAATTCTACCCGCTAAACACCAGTTTCATGTACAACAGTAAAGAGAAGACTCAGGGGTACAGGCCTTATGGGAAGAATTGCAAAGAAAAAGCCACTTTTGAAACAGAAAAAAAAGAGAAAAGGTTAGAGTGGGCGAAGAAACTTAGATAGATAATTAGAAAAGAGTTTTATGGATCTTAACTCCATTGAGATTTTGTGGGATCAACTAGATTGTAAGGTGCATGAGAAGTGTCCGACAAGACAGCCATATCTATGGCAAGTGCTAGAGGAAATGTGGGGTGAAATGTCATCTGAGTATCTGGACAAACTGATAGCTAGAATGCCTAGGATCTGCAAAGCTGTCATTGCTGCACGTGGAAAATTTTTGATGAGAACTCTTTGAAGTAGTTTAAGAAGTTCTGGCATTTTCTTTTTCAAATTGTAATGGTAATTTGTCATGTTATTAATGTCCTGACTATACATTGTGATCAGTTGAATGCCACTTTGGTGAATAAAAGTACCAATTTCTTTCCATAAGAGCAAAATCTGTACATTATTTCAAACCTTTGGCCGCCAGTGTGATATATCTATCTATCTATCTATCTATCTATCTATCTATATATATATATATATATATATATATATATATATATATATATATATATATATATATACACATACAGTTGTGGCCAAAAGTATTGGCACCCTTGGTAAATATGAGAATAGATGGCAGTGAAATATATATCCTTATTGCTTATCCTTTTGGGCTTTCATTTAAAATATTCACAAAAATCTATCCTCAAATAGATATCAAACAATTCCAAACACAACACACGTTTTCTAAAAAAACAAATATTTTTGTCAGATATATGTGTGACACAATTATTGGCACCCTTGTATTCAATACTTTGTGCAACCTCACTTTGCCAAAATAACAGCTCTGAGTCTTCTCCTATAATGCCTAATGAGGTTGGATAACACATGGTAAGTGATCTTAGACCATTCCTCCATACATTATCTCTCCAGATCCTTCAAATTCAGAGGTCCACGCTGGTGGTCTCTCCTTTTCAGTTCACAACACAGGTTTTCTATGGGGTTCAGGTCAGGGGACTGGGATGGCCATGGCAGAATCTTGATTTTTTTGGTCAGTGAACTATTTTTGTGTTGATTTTGATGTGTGTTTTGGATCATTGTCCTGCTGGAATATCCAACCACAGCCCATTTTAAGCTTTCTGGCAGAGGCAATCAGGTTTAGATTTTTTATCTGTTGGTATTTGATAGAGTCCATGATGCCATGTATCCAAACAAAATGTCCAGGACCTCTGGCATAAAAACAGCCCCACAACATTAAAGATCAACCACCATACTTAAACGTGGGCATGAGGTACTTTTCCATATGGCTACCTCTCTGAGTGTGCCAAACTCATCTCTGGTGTTTTCTGCCAAAAAGCTCTATTTTTGTTTTATCTGACCATAGAACCCGGTCCCATTTGAAGTTCCAGTAGTATCTGGCAAACTGAAGACACTTTAGTTTGTTGTTGGAGAGCAGAGGCTTTTTTCTTGAAACCGTTCCAAATAACTTTTGATGATGTAGGTGATGTCTGGTTGTAGTTTTGGAGTCTTTCTGACCCCAAGACCCAAATAATTCCAGCAATTCTTCAGCTGTGATTCTTGTAGAATTTTTGGCCACTCGAACCATCCTCCTCATCATGCGTGGAGACAATATAGACACACATCCTGGCACTTCTTAATTATTGCCATAATGGTGGAAATGTGTATTTTCAATGCTTTAGCTATTTTCTTATAGCCACCTCCCATTTTGTGAAGCTCAACAGCCTTTTGCTGCACATCATAACTTTATTCTTTGGTCTTACCCATTGTGATAGATGACTAAGACAATTTGGCCTATGTGTTACCTCATATTTATACCCCTGTGAAACAGGAAGTCATGGCTGAACAATTTCATGTTCCTTGTCACCCAGGTGTACTAAAAAATGTCAAATATGAATGGGAATATACTTCAGATATATTTTACTCATAACAATTTCTAGGGGTGCCAATAATTGTGGCAAACGTGTTTTGGAGAAAAATGTTTATTTAATTATGAGGTTTTTCCCCCCTTTCAATTAGTTGACTTCAATTAAATGTTAGATTGTTGTGAATATTTTGAATGAAAGATAAAAAGGATAAACAATAAAGACATATTTTTTCACAGCCTTCTTTGCTCATATTTACCAAGTGTGCCAATATTTTTGGCCACAACTGTAGATTCTAGGCAAAGGGTGACTACTTTGAAGATGCTAAAATATAACACAGTTTTGATTTATTTTGGATTTTCACAACATAATTCCCATAGTTCCATTTATGTTATTCCATAGTTTTGATGACTTTACTATTATTCTAAATGTGAAAAAAAAAAAAAAAAAACAATTATAATAAAGAATGAGTAAGTGTTTCAAAACTTTTGACCGGTAGTGTGTATACATATATATATATATATATATATATATATATATATATATATATATATATATATATATATGTGTGTGTGTGTGTGTGTGTGTGTGTATATATATATATATATATATATATATATATATATATATATATATATATATATGTGTGTGTGTGTGTGTGTATATATATATATACCGATCATCCACAACATTAAACTGCCTATTATTGTGTAGGTTCCCCTTGTGCCGCCAAAACAGTGCCAACCCGCATCTCAGAATAGCATTCTGAGGTGCTATTCTTCTCATCACAATTGTACAGAGCGGTTATCTGAGTTACCGTAGACTTTGTCAGTTCGAACCAGTCTGGCCATTCTCTTGTTGACCTCTCTCATCAACAAGGTGTTTCCATCTGCAGAACTGCCACTCACTGGATGTTTTTTGTTTTTGGCACCATTCAGAGTAAATTCTAGAGACTATTGTGTGTGAAAATCCCAGGAGATCAGCAGTAACAGAAATATTCAAACTAGCCGTCTGGCACCAACAAATGCCTTGTTGATGAGAGAGGTCAACAGAGAATGGCCAACTGACACAGTCCATGGCAACTCAGATAACCGCTCTGTACAATTGTGGTGAGAAGAATAGCATCTCACAATGCTATTCTGAGATGCGGGTTGGCACTTTTTAGGGCAGCTGTGGCTCAGGTGGTAGAGCGGGTTGGCCACTAATCATAGGGTTGGTAGTTTGATTCCTGGCCCACATGATTCCACATGCCAGTGTGACACTGAACTCCAAGTTGCTCCCAATGGCAGGCTAGCACCTTGCATGGCAGGTCTGCCATCATTGGTGTGTGCGTGAATGGGTGAATGTTTCACAGTGTAAAACGCTTTGGAACCACTAAGGTAAAAAAAAAAAAAAGTGCTATATAAGTGCAGACCATTTACCATTTTTGGCGGCATGGGTGGGATCTACACAATATTAGGCAGGTGGTTTTAATATTATGGCTGATCAGTGTGTGTGTGTATATATATATATATATATATATATATATATATATATATATATATATATATATATATATATATACTAAATATATGTATTTGTGTTCTCTAAGATTTTTTAGAAAATGTTTTTATTAATATTTTATTTAATCATAATTATTCTTTTATATGAAAATTAGTTGTCTAAAATTAGCAAATATCATTATTATTATATAATATATTAAACATATTGGCCACTTCCCTATATCTGGTATCACAAGAAAGCCCAGGATGTCATCTTTAAGGTACAACAAGACTTATGACTTGCATGCTTCCACAGATCTTAACAAAAACATCTATGTCCACAACAGTGCACTAAAATGAATTGCTGTGTCACAAATGGAACAGATCAACTTTGGTCTCAGACAATGTTTCTGCACTGAATTAACAGTCTTTAACTTGGACGAGCTCTCTCTGTGGAATTTTAACTCCACAATTTGAACTTTTCAGCATTTAAATTTAATATCCAGTCCTTTAATTAGACAAAAAAAGAATTATTGGATTAGGTTTCTTACTGTAGCATTCGCAGATTAGGTGGTGACTCTTACATTTACTTCTGTCTCTCTTTCTTGATCATGGTCGACTTAATCTATGTTGGCCAAATTGTGATTTTAAGTGGCATTTGTCCATCTATTTGCACAAGTGACAGATGCATTTTGTATTACATCTGACATCTCTCTCTCTCTCTCTCTCTCTCTCACACACACACACACACACGTTGGTGCGGCTATCCTTATGAGGACTCTCCACAGACATAATGATTTTTATACTGTATGAACTATAAATTCTATCCCCAAACCCAAACCCTATCCCTAAACCTAACGTTCACAAAAAAACTTTCTGCATTTTTACATTATCAAAAAAAAAAAAACATAGTTTAGTATGTTTTTTTTTTTTTAACGATTTGAATTATGGGGACACTAGAAATGTCTTCATAAACCACATTTATAGTATAATACCCATAATTATCAGTTTGTATCCTAAAAAAAGTCCTTGAAAACCACCCAAACCCGCCCCCCTCCCACACACACACATACACACAGCTATTTCATTACATCTCAACATACTGCACAAAAACAATGAATCAGTGCATTCTACGACACCTCATGCCATCCGAGATGTGTATGAATTTCTATCTTCTGCAGAACACAAACAAAGATTTTTAGAAGAATATCTCGGTTCTGTTGGTCCTCACAGTGCAAGTGAATGGTGGCCAGACCTTTGAAGCTCCAAAAAGCAGATAAAGGCAACATGAAAGTAATCCATTTGACTCCAGTAGTTTAATCAATGTCTTCTGAAGTGATCCAGTCAGTTTTGGGCATGGTTGGGGAGTAACGGAATACATGTAATGGGATTACTTATTTAAAATACAAAATGTTAGTAACTGTATTCCACTACAATTTAAATCATTGGTAATTAGAATACAGTTACATTCAAAAAGTATTTTGATTACTGAAGAGATTACTTTGCATTTTATTGTCATTTGTTTCATTTAATATTTAGTCCTTTCAGATGGAAAAATGTATTCATATAAATGATGCGATCCAGAGTGCATTTGAACAGCGGTGAAACACTTTCTTATGATGTGTTACATTTATACGAGCAAACAGAGAAGTAAGTTTGAAGTAAGTTTGGAGCAGAAGAAATAGAAATAAACCTTGTGTAAATTGTCAGCTTTATGCTAAGCTAAAATGCTATTTCTAGCCATTTTACATGCACATGTTACTAGGCACAATTATATTTTTTATCAAGGAAATTCACGTTGGATCATAATTTCATTTTTCTAGTAAGACCTTTGATATTAGGGCGAAAATCATATTCTTGTTAATAACGTTTGTATTGTTTTCCTGTGAAAAATCTAAAAAGCCTTAAAACAAGATCAATTTGATTTATCTTGTTTTAGAAACAACACTGCATCAGATATTTAGGTTTTTCAGAGAATGTATTTTTAACATGTGTATTTTGTCTTACTGTACTTGCAGAGTTTTTATATTCAAAACAAGTGAAAAAATCTACCAGTGCTGAAGAAGTAATCCAAAGTATTTAGAATATGTTACTGACCTTGAGTAATCTAACTAACTAATTAAATTTTACAGGATGTATTCTATAATCTGTAGTGGAATACATTTCAAAAGTAACCCTCCCAACCCTGGTTTTGGGTGAGAACAGACCAAAATATAACTCCCTTTTCACTGTACATCTTGCCATTGAAATCTCTAGGCACGATCATGATTTCAAGCTCAATTACACTTCCCAGTGTCTGGCGCATGGGCAGAGCTATAGGAAGTGTAATTGAGCTTGAAATCATGATCGCCATGGGGTCTGATGTCAAGAATTATAGTCAGAAAGGAGTTATATTGTGGTCTGTACTCTCTGTACTGGATCGCTTCAGATGACATTGATTAACTCACTGGAGTTTTATGCATTACTTTTATGCTGACTTTGTGATTTTTGGGGATTCAAATGCAATGTAAGGACCAACAGATCTGAAATTCTTCTAAAACATCTTTGTTTGTGTTCAGCAGAAGAAAGTCATACACATCTGGGATGGCATGAGGTTGACTAAATGACGAGAGAATTTTCATTTTTGGTGAACTAACCCTTTAAGAATGAGTAGACCTAATAGTAACAGTGATTTACCTTAAACACCTGCTAAGATTCGCTCTGTATCAACTGAACAACATTGACAGAGAACTGAGTAGGGATGTGAATCGAAAGGAATTGAATGATTCCGGTTCGGATCCTTCTTAACGATTCTGATTCCTTAGCAGTTCCATAAATGATTCTTACTTTTGAGGTAGGAATATTTGGAAATAAGAAATGCAAATTTTTATTGCATTTACTGCACTTAGCAGTCTGTTGCCAAATGATGAGATCATTTCAGATTTCAACAGAGTAGATATAACAAATCAGATTTTTTTTTTATACAGTTCTCCCAAAGACTATATCATGACTTTTTAGAGGCATAAATTAAATCCAATTATTACACGGCTCTCTGGAATACTCGATTCTGATTGGTCAATGGCGCCATCCAGTGGTCAGATATTGCTCTTTAACTACCGCACATCTGGGGATTTAGATGTATCAGACCGCTCATCCAGGTTCTGCAAGACATCTCTCCTGCTTCTCAGCTCACTGTGCGATCTTGACAAGTAAGCTAATAAAATAATTCAACTCAAATCAATGCTTCTTGTCCATTTATTTTTTTTATCTGGAAAGTAGTCTTGTAATAGGCTGATTATTGAGCAGTCAGACAAAATAAACATCAACAGAACAACAGAGGTTGATTCCAGCTGTTCAGCAATTTCTTTCTTCTCAAATTACATACTTTCAATGCAAATCAATATTTTATGTCCATGTATTTATTTATTTGGTTAGTAGCCATGTAATAAGTGGGATAATGTACAGTCAGTCGGTTGTTGTCACAGAATAAGTTTATTGTGCAATAACAACTGGCTGACTGTACATTATTCCTTACATATTAGTCCTAACTACTGTATATATTAAATACAAATTCCAAACAAACAAAAACGATGTGATAACAATCTGTATTTCATTCATTCATTCATTACAAAAAAATAAATAAATCCATAGATTTCAACAATTCTCATAATGTGTAACGTACACTGTTAACAGAACCAAAAGACAAGAAAATCATATGATTTCGGTATTTTGTGAAAAAACAAAAACAAAAAATGGTACCGTTCCAAATAAGAACATTGCATCTGACAAGCTGACACAGCAACATTGGCTCAACCAATGATGTGAGTTTGGGGTGGGGCTATCTATTTGTCCAACCAATGACAAATCGGGAAAATGTTGGGGAAACCTGTTTGAAAACATTCATTTGTTTTTTGCAATTCTGGTTGGTGCTGCTTAGTGGTACAGAAAATAAGCTTACAGGAGGGCAAGACAGAATGAGGATAATTAGATAAAAGGACAAAATGAAAGACACAGAGAATGACAGATCAGATTGATATGTGGATGTCATGATGAAAATGAGCAAGAAAACTAGAATGTGAAAGATACTGAATCAGTAAAGAAGGAAATAAATGTTTTATGTAGGTGTGAAAGAGAAAGAGCGAGCTTGTTACGGGAGGAATAATCTGAGCTCTGTACGTGTGCTTGTGCCCTGTTGTCCCCTGGCTGGCCGCCCCAGCAGCCACTTGAATTAGCAGCCGTGGATTATGGGGGAGAGGCTCATTAATGGGGCAGACAAACAGCAGCCAGTGTGAATATTTGCACCCAGAAATTGAAAAGATTAAGTCCTATTTGACAACTACTGGCAGGCTATGCGCTCCGAGAGAAGCTACTGTTAAATATTCATATGCTGCCCACAAGGCTGTCTGTGCGTGAGCGTGTATGTGTGAGTCCTGCTCTATACATGCATAGATGTGTGTACATACAACATGTTCTGTGTATGTCTTTCTCAGTACATGTTTTAGATATTTGAGAGCATCTGTTCATTTGTGTGTAAATGTGTGTACTTTTGTCAATGCGAATCTTTGAAAATTGTGTGTACCGTAGGTGAGGAAAATGGGAGCTCAAGTCCAGCGATTTTCTAGCCTTTGGTATTATGCACAGTCATATAAAAAGAGGCCACCAACTTTTTTTTCCCACCATATGCCCCGATGTCAGTTATCAAGGACAGTGACATCACCATATTAAATCTCTAGGCATGTGCATTGGACAAAAAAGGGTTCCAAGTATCTCTGAATGCCCTAAGGATGTTCCTCTATCCTTTAAAAAATTTGTTTGTACCTTTGACACACTCACAAACCAAATTCTGGCCTTGGGCATTGAAAACAAATTCCTGGCACAGTTGTGCCAAGCTCTGTATTGTTTGTGAAATGTGATGAAATGTGAAATGGCTTTTTCATATAAAGCGCATTATTCATAATGGATCTGGTACTGGATAAATGTGTCACCTGTCTTAAAAAATGGGAAATATTCCAGTACGGTAAATGAGAATTGTTCGTTTTTCAAGAAGGACTGGTGGTCCAGGCACTGTATCAAGAGTATAAAGCCCTGCCGTGGTAATTTTAGGTCTGCATTAAGACTTCAACCTCTTGAAAACTACAGTGACACAAAAGAGCTGCAGATGCGCTAAAACAGGCTCACAAATTTTGATTAATCCTTCATATGCTATTTGTACAAAGGTTCTGTCTTATGTCACATGCGGATTCGATGGTTGGTCCGTGTGCCCACCTACATAGGATGGTGATTAATGACGTGCCCTTTAGGTTTGTGGTTAATGCCAACCCCCCACTGGCACTTCCCTTTAAATGGCAAACTCATGACATAGAGAGGGTGCTGATCTGACAACTTGAATTAATCTATTGATCGTTTTTCCAGGCCCACCATTACACCAGAAAGCATAATTTGTGAGATAAAGTAAAGACTTATTTGGATATTTGGGACCCAGAGAAAATGTTAATTGCTCCGACGTTGCTCTTTCATTGCTCAGGAAACTTAAAGGATATATTAGGAATATTCCGGGTTCAATACAAGTAAAGCTCATTCAACAGCATTTGTTGCATGATGTTCATTAGCACAAAAGATTATTCTGACTCATTTTCAAAAATCGAGGTTACAGTAAAGTACTTACAATGGCAGTTAATGGGGCCAATTTTTGGAGGATTTTAAAAGGCAGAAATGTGAAGCTTTTAATTTTATAAGAGCACTCACATTAATTCTCCTGTTAAAACTCATGCATTATTTGAGCTATAAAGTTCTTTAAATCTTCGTTTACTGGGATTACGTTACATCGGCATGGCAACAAAATTGTAAAATTGGCTCTAACTTTACACAGAAAAGGTTAGTTAGTGATTTTATCACACTAAAATCAAGTTAACATGCATATTGTTTACATCTTGTGGCTATACTTTTGAAACACTGTATACTTCCATTGTAAGTGCCTCACTGTAACCCAGATTTTTGCTTATTTTAAAGAAAAAGAGGGACATGTCTAAACAGATGTTTATAGGGATAGTTCACCCAAAAATTGTCTCAACATTTACTTACCCTCATGCCATCCCAGATGTGTATGACTTTCTGGTAGCACTTTATATTATATTATATTGATATATATATATATATATATATATAAGTATACTGAAAGTACACATACTGTAAAATAAAGTGCAACCGACTTTCTTTCTTCTACAAAACACATAAGAATATTTTTGAAAGAAAATTTCAGCTCTGTTGGTCCTCACAATGCAAGTAAATGGTGACCAGAAATTTGAATGCCCAAAAGGCAATATAAAAGTAATCCATAAGACTCCAGTGGTTAAATACATATCTTCTGAAGCTATATGATAGGTGTGGGTGCAAAACAGATCAATATTTAAGTCCCTTTTTTACTGTAAATTTACACTTTCACTTTCACATTCTGGTGTGGAAGTGACTTTCAGCCACCTACAGTACTGGTTGAGGCTGGTCAAAGTTAGAGATTGATAGTAAAAAAGGACTTAAATATTGATGTTTCTCACCCATATATTGCTTCAGAAGATTGATTGATATTGATTTAACCATTGGAGTCATATGGATTTATTTTATGCCTCCTTGATTTCATTTTTGGACCTTCTGAGACCTGGCCAACATTCACTGGCATTGTGATGACCAACGGAGCTGAGATTTTCTATAAAAATCTTCATTCGTTTTCTGCAGAAGACAGAAAATCATTCAAATCTGGGATGGCATGAGAGTGAGTAAATGATGAGAGAATTTTCATTTTTGAGTAAACTATCCCTTTAAGATAATCAACATTATGCCACAAATGCTGTATTGAACAAGGAATATTTTTTATTGGTGCTTGGTCATGTTTCATTTAAATAGATTTTTCTCTTAAAATTCCTCAGGAGAAATAATAATAGACACAAATTTACATACTGTAAAAGTATGGAGCTATAGATAGTTATGGATAGCATAACTCAGATAATTTGTTCGGAAGAATTTATTGAGAAATGTTTGAATTCACATTGAGATCTCTGACATTTGATTGCAGACTTTGATATCTTGGCAAATCAGAGAACTGTTTGAGACATTGTTGAGGAGACACATGTAAGATTACTGAGGTCTGTTTCTCATGAGAAAAATCTGAGACTTAAGCCACGTTCACTCTACACTTCACTTCCATTCAAACGTACCTGAGGACCAGAAGGGCAAGCTCATATGAGGAAATTTCCTATTGCGTTGTGGACAAAAGTTCGGTGAATTCTGACCTGTGAATTCGTATGAAAAGAAGACATGTGATCAATAGAAGATTGAAACATCACACACTGACCTTTTGGCTCAATACAAAGAATACATATTTCAAAGCTGTTTTTTTTTATTTTTTATTGTTGGAGGAAACTGAGTAGACAGAATTTTTTACATTTAGAATGTAATTATAATATATATATTATATATATATAATGTACAGTGTATATATATATATATATATATATATATATATATATATATATATATATATATATATATATATATATATATATATACAGGGTTGGGGAGTAACGGAATACATGTAACGGGATTACGTATTTAAAATACAAAATATAAGTAACTGTATTCCACTACAGTTACAATTTAAATCATTGGTAATTAGAATACAGTTACATTCAAAAAGTATTTTGATTACTGAAGAGATTACTTTGCATTTTATTGTCATTTGTTTCATTTAATATTTAGTCCTTTCAGATGGAAAACATATAAATGATGTGATCCAAAGTGCATTTGAGCAGCGGTGAAACACTTTCTTATGATGTGTTATATACATATGAGCAGACAGAGAAGTAAGTTTGGAACAGAAGAATAGAAATAAACATTGTGTAAATTGTCAGCTTTATGCTAAGCTAAAATACTATTTCTAGCCATTTTACATGCAAATGTTACCAGACACGATCATATTTCTTTATCAAGAAAATTTACGTTGGATCATAATTTCGTCTTTTCTAGTAAGACTTTTGATATTAGGGCAAAAATCTTATTCTTGATAATAAGTTTTGTGTTGTTTTCCTTTAAAAATATCAAAAAATCCTTAAAACTAGATCAATTTGATTGATCTTGTTTTAGAAACAACACTGCATCAGATATTTAGGTTTTTCAGAGAATGTATTTTTAACGTGTATTTTGTCTTACAGTACTGGCAGAGTTTTTATAGTCAAAACAATGAAAAAAATCTACCAGTGCTGAAGAAGTAATCCAAAGTATTTAGAATACATTACTGACCTTGAGTAATCTAATGGAATACAAGCAGATCAAGCAGATATGGGTCAGGAGCTTCAGTTAATGTTCACATCAGCCATCAGAGAGGGGAAAAAATGTGATCTCAGTGATTTAGACTGTGGCATGATTGTTGGTGCCAGACAGGCTGGTTTGAGTATTTCTGTAACTGCTGAACCCCTTGGATTTTCATGCACAACAGTCTCTAGAGTGTATAGAGAATGGTGTGAAAAACAAAAAACATCCAGTGAGCGGCAGTTCTTTTGGCAAAAATGGCTTGTTAATGACAGAGGTCAGAGGAGAATGGCCAGACTGGTCCAAACTTACAGGAAGGTGACAGTAACACAAATAACCACATGTTACAACAGTGCTATTCAGAAAAGCATTTCTGAACATACAACATGTCAAACATTGAGGCGGATGGGCTACAGCAGCAGATGACCCCTCTGGGTACCACTACTGTCAGTTTAGAACTGGAAACTGAGGCTGCAGTGGGCACCGGCTCACCAAAACTTGACAGTAGACGACTGGATAAACATTGCCTGGTCTGCCAAATCTCAATTTCTGCTGCGACATGCAGATGGTGGGCCCACTGCAGCCTCAGCTTTCTGTTCTTGGCTCACAGAAGTGTAACCCGAAGTGGTCTTCTTCTGTTGTTGCCCATATGTCTCAAGGTTTGATGTATTGTGCATTAAATGAAGCTCCTGTCCCATATCAGCTTGAATTTATGCATTGCATGGCTGCCACACGATTGGCTAATTAGATAATCGCATGAATAAGTAGGTGTACAGGTGTACCTAATAAAGTGGTCGGTGAGTGTATATATTGTTATTCATTATTTTTTTAAATCAGAAGTCCTCAAGGGTGACATCATATCCTGCCAGTTGCAGTGTCCGAAATAATTTTGCATGCTCAAAGCCTAGTGTGACTGCTGCTTTAAGCAAAAGTCTCCATTTGCTATCCATTTAATCTCATGGCTGACTAAGAGAAACAATTATGATATTAAAGAGATTTTTCTTTCCCAAGGACAATCTATAAATGTACAGCACAATTCAGCTCAACTACTTGGGTAAAACAGCTGTGGTGCACATCTGTTTTGGAATCAAAATGGGAATCGAAAACTAAAAAAGTAGGTTTGTCCCCTTCCTGCTTGATGTCTCATTGAAGTTTATGTTAAAGATAAGGCAATTTAAACATAAATTACCAAAAAATAACAATATTTATAGAGAGCTCAATGAAGATGCACATTGAAAACACACTCATTAATATATATAACCATTCACACATAAATACGCAAAGAATTCTACAATGCACTACAAACTACTAGTATTGTTTCTATGCTGCACACCATGAAGCCACTCTGACACCCCGTCGATCAGCCTGCCGTGAGCCTGCCTAGCTGAAGATCACCTCCAGTGAAGCCCAGCAAAAACAGTGCCAATTCATTTCCTTGACAGACTGGATTCTTCAGACCTGATAAAGCTATTTACCTAGTGCGCACCGGTGCTAGCCAATGCTAGCATTAATGTTTTCCCTTCCACAGAGGAACAATATCTTTGGAAGTGTACAAACAGCAGTCCCTTGGCAGAACAGATCCTGATGTGAGTGGCTAACAGACTGGCGGGGATGGCTGACAGCAGCTCGGTTCTGAAGAATCAACAGCAGAGTGAAATCAAATCAACAGCACATGCTAATGGGCCTCAGACTGAATCAACATCAGTGAGCTGTCAAAAACACTCTGCTCCTTGCGCTAATCAAAGCCAAATTAGACAGAATCAACACCATCCAAGATCACACCAGACTATATCAACAAGTTGTGTAAATCCACATTGACTGAGATACTGAGTTTAATGGCCGTTCCAATTTGATAGTGACTGAATCAACATAAAAAAACTTCTACAGTCACACTACAAAAACAGATAAAATATTTTGTTATTACAGTGTGAAAGAATATCAGCAGTGATCAGTACCAGTCATTTGAACACAGCATTTGCACAAAAATTTGGTCATTTAAAAAAATCCCCATACTGGTAAGCTTAAGAACTCGCAAATAATATTTTGGGCAGTTAAGGGTACACATTATGTTTGGAATCAGAAATCGGATTAAATTGATTCAGACTGATGAAAGCGAGTTCTTCTACCACTATGTATATACAGTATCATGTTGTGTCATGTTGTATATATTATGTCAAGGCTGTTGAGTATGTGACCTAAAGGTCAATGACAACACAAAGAGGAGAATGGGATACTTAGATAATAAATAAATAAATAAATAATAAAAAAATTATTACACTCTAGTTTGGTAAAGCCTCCACTGGGTACACACTGAAAAAAATGATTTGTTGGCTCAACAGCTATTACGTATCAAAATAAATCGCTTCTACTCAGAAACGTACATATTTATAAAATGTTTAGCTTTACTTAATTTTCATTAATATGTAAAACACAAAATATACGTTTTAAGGTGAACTTAGAGAGTTACATAAAGTAAATTAGTAATCGTAAGTTCTTTGAACAATTTGTATTTGTACAAATCCATAAATGTAAGATTTTAAGTACTATTAACTCAAACAGTCAAGTACAGAGGTTTTGGGGAATACAGTACCCATAAGCCCTTGCACTTGAATAATTTAAGTTTCTTTGGTCAAAAGGAATTAATGTGAGCATTTAATTAGTTGTTATTAAGAAATCGAAGAGATTTTAGCTATTTTTTAGTATTATTTATCTTGTTTTACTGTAAATATCTGTTTCGTGTAAAGTCAGTGTTCCGTAAGTGGTCAACTAGGATCCTGTTCAGTCCATGCAATTTTTCCTTGCACACGGGAACATGCATAGCTGAAGTGTAGCTTCATGTGCACTTCTTTGGGCAATCAAGTTTAATGCCTGACCTTAGTTATTATTTTCTTAAGAGCCAAGTAAATTAAGTAGAAACAGTGATATTAATGTTAATTTGAAACAACATTGGATACATTTGAGTATATCTAACAAAGGGTTTCTAGTTGTACTGAAATAATATGAAAGTGAGTTGAATTGACTTAAAAAGTGTGATGCAAAAATGCTACGTATATATTTTAAATAAATCCAACACTTTTTCATTTTTTCAGTGTACTGCATCTGTGTCAAATAATGCTTTGAATGATTAATGAAAAATGTTTTGAAGAAAAAAAGAATGCAACTTATTGGTCTGTGGCTGTATGTGCATGATGGACATTTTACATGCACATCAAATTGTACAGTATATGTGTGAAATTTGACAGGTGGTTCTGCACAATCTGTGTTTTTGTATGCATATCATATGTATGTGTGTGTGTGTGAATGTTTTAGCATGTGTGCACAAACAAGGCAAGGTGAGCTGGTTGAGTGTGTGTGTGTGTGTGTGTGTGTGTGCGAGGGTGAGTGTGTAATCGCCTGCTCGGCTGTGATAATGCTGAAGCCTGTTATCAGGTCCATCTCTGCCTGAGGACTCAGTGGAGGGAGGCATGCTCTCTCTCTCTCTCTCACACACACATGCACTGCTCTTTATATCTCTAGCTTACACAGCTCTCTCTCGGTGTGCAGGTACAAGGGGGGCCAAGACAACCGCTGTTCTCCATAAACCTCTGACACTCATTCTGTGTCTGTCAGTTTTAGTATTGTGCTTCTCTTAGAAAACACCTGCTTCAATCAGCACACCGAACATTATCAAAGCGGCCTTTACTAACATTTATTAGTCATTCTTCATAAAAGGAAGATGGTCTGAATATATTGTAAACAGCATTGACTCTTATGAAACGTGGACCCTTTGACCAGATACAACATTTATGTCAACTTACATCTCCATGTTAAGGCCATGTCTGTCTAAAGCACTGTGACAAATGGGGAGACCGGGGCAAGTTGTCACACTTTATACCCCAGTGCATATTTCTCAGGAAAGCTTTAATTTTCAAAATTAATTTCTAAATAGGCATTTACTTTAAAGTATTGGCAAAAAACAACAACAACAAAATATATATATATATATATATATATATATATATATATATATATATATATATATATATATATATATATATATACATATTTAATATTGACCAAAAAAAAAAAAAAAAAGAGAAGAAATGAAAAGGGGATTCTCAGAGCTCAAGCCCAGTCCCAATGCTCGAGCCCCTCCGTTATGGACAGCACGTCAAATCCATTTACCTTAATGCAAACTAGTGAACTCGTGAAATGTAACGTACAACAATATCCAATTTTACCATTATTTATAAATAAAATATAACACAACCATTATTTCGGCCAACAAATTCTGTAACTGTATAAATGAATAACATTAAAAACACGTGACAACTTGCCCCATCCTAACATTAATAAAAAAATACCCTTGTCCTGAGAATACCGTTCACCTTTCAGTTAAAATCAACCTTCATTATATAGCTATATCTTGTCTGAATGTATGCCAGTGTGGTGTTATTGTGCTCACTTGTTTATCTAACAGCTATTAAAAATATGATGATATTTTGGTTTTAGATTGAAGGATGATCACAAAAATTATTGCTTTGAACTAGGTATTTGAAACCATAACGTACAAAACCAATACTAGACAAAACACAAATTTTTGACTCAAAACCTTTTCAGTACTGAGGTGTTACCCTTGTGACAACTTCCCAGTGTGACAACTAGTCCAAGTCTCAAATGCCAACAGAGGGACGTATTCCTCCTAGGGCTCTCAAACAATCAGATATTCCTGGAATCCACATTTAAGAGCAGGTAGATTTGATTGGAAGAAGAACCTAGCTAGCATGGGGGTCTGATCTTTCCATTCAACTAATAACCCCCCACCCAATTTGTACCCAACCCCCCATTTGGCTAATCATTCGTTTTTTCAAATGCAAAACGGTCAGAGAAAGTGAGATGATTTCTCCTCAGCTGCTTAAAAGGCTGAAGAGTGAAGGCAGGGAAAGAAAGCCACCCGCAAAAAAGGAGAAGACGGAGGAGCGTATGAAAGAAATGACTTTCTCCTTCGTAAGGCGGAGGTCTTTGAAGTCGAACATGATTGTGAAGAAAGAAGGAGGGGTGGTCATAAAGAGGGGGGGCCCATAAAAGTGAGGGGAGATTGTGTTAACGAGATGGCTTCTAAACATAAATTAAATGGTGGGAGAAAAGAAACACGATCAAACCTCTCCTACTTAGGCTGCTTACAAACCCCTTTCAGTGCCCATAAGGTGTTTCAAAGCCTGAATTCCTGGCCACCGAATCTTAAAGGAGCATGGTGTTGAAGAGCCTGTTGGAGAGGGTGAGTTTTAGGGAGGGTGGGTGATAGACTATAGACATACATCATAGGCACTGAATAGGGAGGTCAGGGACTTACACGTTGACACCAGGTCAGAAGTGCTAAAGGATTACAAGCTCACTAAGCCCTCAGGATCCCTTGTTTTCACTCCTACTCAGTGTTTGTTGTTTTGTTGCAGCGCAGACGTGGGGAAGAATGGAGAGAGTGGACTGACGGACGGGAATTAGTGTAAAAGCCTGCTGAGGAGAATGGCATCTCATTCACACCTCTTGTTGGCTGTTTTCGAGGCCCCCCAAAACAGCCCTCCCATCTCTTGTTGCTGTGAAAGCACGTTAGGTTGGCTTTGTGCAGACAAAAGAAGATACCCCTCCCTGCTCTCCGGACCCCGCAGGAGCAACAAGAGGATTTGGCACAGCAGGCTAAACCCTGAGCCGCTCTCACTTTGATTGGCTTCGGTAGGAGAGCTCCCTCTCTCTTTGTTGATTAATCAAGAGATTTTCCAACTCTCTCTTTCTGGCTCCCCCTCTCTCTTTTACATTGCTTCCAACAGCTTTGAAGGTATTTGTGCGCTATGACATCATGTTTGGGGGAATATAAGTTTAAACGAGTATGCTGTTTATCAAGGTCACCTGTTTTTGTTTTTCCTAATTAGGATTAGAATGATTATTGAGCCTTTTCTATTCTGCATCTACTTCACAAATGTTGGACCGTGTTGGAACAACTCCAATTGTGGCAGTTTTCTGTATTCATTCAAGAGGAAAATGGTGGACAGGAAATGGCAGAATGCCATTAGAACGAGAAATTGATCAATTTTCATGTTTATTCATTAATAATTAATGGTAAAAGAGATTATGATATCTGAAATCAAGATATATAACAGTATGATGTATTAAAACCTAATTTCTTACATTGTGACACAAATAGAGTCATATCAGGCATTCAGTCGTTATCAAGTGCATCATACAGTATGTGTGTAAATAATTATACATTAAAGGGATAGTTCACCCAAAAATGAAAATCTCTCATCATTTACTCACCCTCATACCATCCAAGATGTGTATGACTTTCTTTCTTCTGCTGAACACAAACAAAGATTTTTAGAAGAATATCTCAGCTCTGTAGGTCCTCACAATGCAAGTGAATGGTGATCAGTCCTTTGTAGCTCCAAAAATCACATAAAGGAAACATAAAAGTAATCCATACAACTCCAGTGGTTAAATCCATATCTTCAGAAGTGATATGATAGGTATGGGTGAGAAACAGTTCCAAATTTAAGTCTTTTTTTTTTCACTCTAAATCTCCACTTTCACTTTCAGATGTGAAAGTGAAACTGAACAGGCACCACATGTGACTTTCAAGAGTGAAAAGAGTGAAAGTGGTGACTTAAGAGTAAAAAATCTCCATTTTCAAGCTATTTTTTATGGCCTTTTCCACTTTTTATCCTGAGGACAGTAATAAGAGGACAGACAATGTTTAGGATAGACGAGGCACGGGATCCAGGAATTTTGCAAGCCGGATTCAAACTACCATTGCCCATATCAGCAGCACAGCTCAATGTGCCACTATGCCACAGCTCCAAAAAAAAAAACTGTTTCTCACAGCTCTGGAGACATCAGTGTCCAGGTGGGCAGATATGAGGACACAGTTTTCAGTGTGACAAACTTCATATTGTTAAAGTATCACACTACATATAATTTTACAGTTTACATTTCTGCAATTGATTGTTCTCTGAGCATTTGCACCAATGTGGGTGTTCGAATTGGAAAAAGATGAGGGAGTCAGCAAGAGAATGTGAGAGATTGAGCGAGAGAGATAAACAGAAAAAAGGGGGGTGGTTTTCAACAATAAATCAAGTTCCAGACTAATCTATTTAGCATGCTTTCACCATTATCCTGTCAGTGAAACAGCTAATTAATTAACTGATTCCACAATGAAGAGCTTTTGAATGAGCCCATTTAGGTAATTACTACCAAGAGCTGTTTGGGCTCATCATTTACTGCAGTCACACAAGCACGCTGGCAGCTGCAATAAAGTCCCTATCCGCTAAAATTAGAAAAATTAAAGATAATATACAGTAGGTTATGGGTGTGTAGGTGTGCCTGTGCATATGTTTGTATTTTCACAGTGTCTGTGAGAGTGAGTCAGAGGGAAAGATGGGCAAAGAGAGAGACCAAGAGTAGTTTGCACCTGGAGAGTAAATGATAGCATGTGTCTTATCCAAACAAGTTTTAAGGGTATACCATTTATAAAACAAATATATATATATATATATATATATATATATATATATATATATATATATATATATATATAATGCTGTCAGTCTGTGTATTGCTTGGTGAAAAGCAAAGGTTGATCCTGCTTTGATTTCACTTGGAAATATTTTTGTAAGCTGAGCAAGAAGAGACAAAGTAGCTGTCCATATTGTGTCTAAAATATTAGGTACTCAATATTAACTTCCTGTTTATTGCTTTTTTTATTTTTATTTTTTTACTGTAGTTCTATATTACACTAGTAATCCTACCAAATCACAGCTGTATTCAATAAATTACCACTCTTTCTCATGTGATATAGTTTAAAGGAATGTTCTGGGTTCAACACAAGTTAAGCTCAATTGAAAGCATTTGTAGCACATTGTTGATTACCACAAAATATATTTTTGACTTGTCCTTCATTAATTTAAAAATTGTGATAATATTTCCTACTATAAATCTCCACTTTCATTTTTACATTCTTCTTGTATTTTTTGGCGATTTGCACTCTTCATGCATATTGCCACCTACTGAGCAGGGAGAAGAATTTATAGTAAAAAAGCTTAAATTTTGATCTGTTGCACCCAGACCTATCATATCGCTTCTGAAGAATGGGTTTAACCACTGGTTGTATGGATTACTTTTATGCTGCCTTTATGTGTTTTTTGTTGCTTCAAAGTTTTGGTACCCATTCACTTGCATTGAATGGACCAACAGAGCTGAGATATTTTTCTAAAAATCTTCATTTGTGTTCTGCAGAAGAAAGTAAGTCATACACATCTGGGATGGCATTAGAGTGATAAAATGATGAGAGAGTTTTCATTTTTGGGTGAACTATCACTTTAAGGCACTTACAGTGGAAGTGAATAGGGCCGGTCCATAAATGTTTAAATACTCACTGTTTTGAAAGTATGGCCACAAGACAGTTTCTCATTTTAGTATGATAAAATCTCTGTTATTAATGGTTTTAGAGTGATTCAAATTGCTTATAGAATTAATCAGAGTTGCATCATCACGGCAACAAAGTTGTAATATTGGATCTAACTTTACACAGATAAAGTTAGTAAGACCTTTTATCACACTAAAATTCATGATAACATTTATAATGTTTTTGTCTTGTGGCTATACTTTTGAATCAGTGTGTATTGTAATGCTTATAGACTTGTACCTTTCACTTCCATTGTCAATTTCTCTAGTGTTTTATACTGCTGTGCAAAGGCAAAATGCAGTAACAGCATATTTTGTCAAATCTGACATATGACTTAGATAAATCCATACTAAACTCAATACACTTTGAAGCCATTTTTCCAGTTTAAGTGTTAGCGTAGTTACTGCATTTTGTTGTAGTAGGGCAGTACACTTTGTAAGCAAAATACATCTTTACTTAAGAAATTCCATCAAATCAGTCTAAATCCTTAAAACCTATAAACAAGTTTGACTCAAAGGAATGCTATTCACAGTGGACTCAAACAAAAGATTTCACTACCAGGCTATTGGTTCACTACAATACACAAGACAGGATCAAGACAAGTTTAAAGTGTGGGAAAGCACATCATCCGACTCTGACAATGCTGACATCAGTATAAAGAGAACAACAAATTGGACAAAAGACTTTATAAGAGATCTTTTGCACCTGGCCTGGTGTCCGTGGTCAGAGGTTTATCACCTTTGAAGAAAAGACAGAGGACAAACCCTTCTCATCAGATCAGCCCCTCTTCATCAGTACATCTCAATACTGCATTAATGAGGAAGTACCCCCTTTTCAGTGCCCTGCTTTCAGGATGTGCATCTTCTTGTTGTGCCTGGGGCTCCTGTGTTTGTTTGAGACTTGAATGCCAGTCTGAAAGGGTACAAGCAAATTAAAGGAAAGCAAAGAGACCAAGACATTTACAAAGACTGCACAATAAGGGGCGGTAATCAGAGATTTGGGAGTGCAGTGAATGTGTTTTAATGCAGTGGTTCTCAACTGATTTCGCTTCAGGACCCGGATTTTACATTGACCAACACAATACTAAAACTGCTTGTCTTCAAAAAGAACTAAAATGTCCTTATAATTCAACATTGATATTTATTAATTTTACCATGAGTGTCATAGGGCCAATAATATGCAAAATTATAAACATGGCATAGGCTGAAAGGGTGATTCTCATGAAACCAATCAATAAAATGTCCTGATCATATTTAACCTCAAATCAATACGAAAAAATAAAATAAAAAATAAAATAAAATAAACAATATTTTGCATTAAGAAAATTAAGCTTATATTTAGGACCATTCATATTTTCATGTTTATAATTTTTTAAATTAAAATCAGCAAAAATGAAAGGAAGTGCAAAGCTATTATTACTATGTGTAAATACATCACAATTTAAATTATATATATATATATATTACTTTGCGGTAAAATCATAATGCATTGCAGTAATAAGAATTGGGGACTAAATTGCACATAACTGTTTAAAATCTTAATCATAAAAACATCAATTTAGAGTAAAATAGGACTAAGGCTGCATTTCCCAAAAGCATCGCAAGCTTAAGTTGATCGTAAAGACCATTGGCGCCAATGGTTTCTGTGATCTACATAGGCTTACAATGCGTTTGGGAAACGCAACCCAGGACATTTTCTTGACAGGTTTCATGAGAATCACTCAAAAAACAAAAAACAAAATACAATTTAGTAAATGCATAAACAACAGTAAAAGTGTGATTTACATTCTTTATAGTTTGAGTGCTTGAATTTATAGTTGCCATTGTGTTTGGTGCAAAACCATGTTTATCCTTGTTGTAAGTGACCGTGTTTTTAAAGTAGTCTGGGTCATATTTATTTTACTTTGTGTAATTTTATTCATGGTCTTTGAAGAGAAGGGCATGGCACACAATCTGCCAATGCTGGCATCTGCCTAATTTAAAATATCTTCTTCCAAGAGACTGGTGAGTTTGTGCGGAAATACCATAGTTTGATTGGACACATAGCCTTTGAAATTAACAACAAAATATATATATAAAATATAAAAACGAGATGTTGTGTCGATGTAGTGACACTAGGGGTTCGCGCCCCAATCACCTTTGCTTTATTCAGAAAAGGCCAATGAAAATTGGTGAGTGGAATTTGCATGCCACTCTCCGCCCCGGAGATGGGAGCACCACTCATTCAGAGTTGTGCTGAGGAGCCGAGAGAGAGTCCCGGCCATATCAGCAGTCGGTTCAGCGCCGCAGCAGGAGGGACACAGTATCTCATTCCCTCCATCAGGGAACAGAGGATACATCAGTAACCAAGATGTTCCCTGTCTGTCACTCACTCGAAGTTGTGTCGATGTAATGACACTAGGGGTTCCTATATGAAGGCGCTGAACCGTATCACGAGGTATGGAGAAGCGGACACGGGCAGGCTGCTGCGTGCCTTGCAGTGAGTGCTTGACCACGTCGTGACCATACAGCAAGTTAGGTAAGGCATCTCCCTGGTCCTGATTAGGGTTGGAGGAGGCACTTACCTGAGGAGGCTACAGATGGTGGCCTTTTCTGATTTTTGTATTAAGCAATTTCCCACCGAGCACCTGCTAGAATAGAGCTGGGGAAGTGCTCTTCCCTCTCCAGGAGGGAGAGCACTACGGAGACCACATCCTACTGGAGGGAGGTTAAAATATGGAGAATACCTCACATGGACTTACTGACAGGGAAGTTCACATATGAAATTATGCCACTGGGGAGGACCCTATCTACAGAGAGGGTACACAGCAACAGTGGCCGAGGCAGAGCAGAGCTCTGATGAGGGGAAACACAGGGTTCACCTGAGGGGAAACTGAACAGTGGAAACGCATCAAACAGGATTACCGAGGGGGGAATCACCATGTATGGAGCACTGAGCCCAAGTACACGGGCTCACCTGAAAAGGGGCATACCACAAGTACTGGGCCTGGCAGCATTACTCCTCCGCCGAGTTCGCCACCGAATAGTGCTTAAAGAATTAAGAGGCGTCCAGTGTTCACCAGTTGCGGGGAACTGCTTTGGACAAGATAGCGCACATTATCACCTTAAAAAAGGTGAAAGGCACAATGCAAGCGATACACCCGACCAGCTGCCCGGCCTACCTGTTGTCACCCCGTAACATTCGGGTGTCTCTCAGCCCCTCCTAAAGGACAACACAGACTCGACTGCACATCTCTGCAGATCTTCCCTGCAGGAAGAACACAAATTTGCAAAGAGACACCACTTCAAAGCGTACAGCCGCCTCATGGAGGGGGCTCTGGCCTGAGTGATCGTGTGTACCACTGCTGGCGGAAGGCCTGCTAGGTCCTCCGTGTCCCATCCAGGAGCCAGACATGGAGATTCCAGAGGTCTGGCTGCGGGTGCCGGAGCGTGCCCTGCCCTGAGTGAGAAGGTCCTGCCTCAGGGGAATGCACCAGGGAGGGGCTACTGCCAGGACCATCAGGTCTGAGAACCAAGTCCAGTTCGGCCAGTACGGCACAACCATCAGGACTTGTTGCCTATCCTCCCTGACTTTGCACAACGTCTGTGCAACGAGGCTCACTGGGGGAAACGTGTACTTGCGCAGCCCCCAAGGCCAGCTGTGCGCCAAGGCATCCATGCCGAGGGGAGCCTTGGACAGGGATTACCAAAGGGGGCAGTGAGAGGACACTCGGGAGGCGAACAGGTCCACCTGCGCCTCCCCGAATCTCTCCCAAATTAGCTGGACTGTGCGGGGGTGGAGTATCCACTCTCCGCGGAGTGTTACATGCCATGAGAGCGCATCCGCTACACGGTTGAGGACGCCCGGGAGGTGAGTGGCTCGCAGAGACTTCAACATCTGCTGACTCTAAGGGAGGAGGCAGCGGGTGAGTTGCGACATATGACATAAGTGTACGGCACCCTGGCAGTTTATGTATGCCACAGTCGCTGTGTTGTCCGTCCGGACCAACATGTGCTTGCCCTGGATCAACAGCTGAAGCCTCCACAGGGCCAGCGATACCAGTAGCAACTCTAGGCAGTTGATGTACCATTGCACTTCGCCCTGTCCAGAGCCCCTGCACCTGCACCGCGGTGGAGAGGACGCCACTGAACCTGGGCGGTCGTCTGGCAAACTGGATCGCGTAGCTGAGCCGGATCGTCCTGATGCGCCATCACGAAGGGCTGGAAAGCGCTAATCATGCACTGTGGCAGGATGTGTTTAATGGCCTCTGTCTGCTTCTTCACCATCGAGAACTTACAGGCGAATTCCTCGACAGTCTCGCCAAAGAGCCCACCTTGGGAGACGGGCGCATCGAGAAAGCAGACCTTCTCGGCGTCACACATCTCCGCAAGGTTGAGCCACAGGTGTCGCTCTTGGACCACCAAAGTGGACATCGTCCGACCCAGGGCACGTGCCATGACTTTCAGTGCTCGTAGAGTGAGGTCGGTCATGGTGCGCAGTCCTGCATGTGCCCTGGGTCGGCTCTACACTTGTGTATATCTTTAAGCACCTTGGCCTGGTGAAGCTACAGGATGGCCATGGCGTGCAGGGTGGAGGCGGTCTAACCCACGGCATTGTAAGCCATCGACCAATAACGATGAAGAAAACGTACATGCCTGGGAAGGGAGCCTTGGTTGGTTCCTCCAGGTGGCTGCACCCTGCGGGCACAGGTGCACCGCCACGGCGCGCTCGACCTGGGGAAGCTCGACATATCCCTTGGCTGCCCCGCCGTCGAGGGTAGTTAGGGTGGACGAGCTCGCGAAGCGTGTACTGGCCAAGAAAGGTGCCTTCCACGACTTCGCAAGCTCCTCGTGCACTTCCGGGAAGGAAGGCACTGAGCCCAGAAACTAATCATCCAGCCGCAAACGCTCAGGGCGGGGTGGAGGGTTCCACTCAAGCCCAATGTTCGCAGCCACCCGGGCAAGCACGGCTGCCAACTCAGCATTCACTTCGTCCTGAGATCTACTGCCCAAGAGCGGGAGCTCAGTAGACTTGTCTGCTTCCGAAAGCAGGAGCCCAACCTCTGATGCTGCGACCGATACCTCATCCTCGTCGCGAGCCATGAACGAGACATTAAATCCGCCCTGAGGCAGACCGCATGCCTCGCTCGTGAACTCTACCGGGCAGAACGAGCGTGCTGGGGGATAGGAGGTCCGCAGGAACTGAGCTGGCAGAGAAGCTCCCATATCCATATCCAAATTGCCCACGGCGCTCGCCGACCCAGCCGCCTGAGTTTCAATGCAGGATGGACTGGGTTGGGAAGCAGCCGCGGTGGCTCTCTGCTTCACAGAGAAGAAAGAGAACCACAACCGCAACGTTCTCATGGGCAAGTTCTCACAGTGAAAACATGACCCATCCACAAAAGCTGCCTCGGCATGCTGGTGACCCAAGTACTCGAGACAGATTTCATGACCATCCGGTGGGGAGAGATAACAGCCAATGTCGAGTGAGTGACAGACAGGGAACATGTTCTCTACCCTTTTAAAAGTTGATCCGCCTATTTATTTTGCTATCATATCTGTGAATGATTATATGCTAAGTTGCATTTTAGTATCTGCATTAAGCATTTTCCCTGCTGTCCGCAACACTATCAGAACAGACCTGTGGCCTATTTCTGGCAATTGAGAACCACTGTTTTAATAGGTGCAAGGCATGGTGTTTATATGTGTAGAAAGAGAGTGGGAGGTGTTGGGGTATAAAGTTGGTCTGAATGGAAAGCTGAAGAAAGGCCATCCTGAGTCTACGAATGTCAGTTTTCACTGACTGCATGTTCACCTCACGCTTTGTTTCTCCATTGTACAATACAGGCAGCGTTCAATACTTCTTCACCTGAAGCTTCACAGAGAACACTGGCCCTGCCTCCCATTAATGAACCACTGTGAGGGCCTTTCTTCAAGGTGTCATTCGTTAGCTTTCTGAGACATTAAAGATTTGGACACAGCAAGCAAGACAGAGAACGAGAAAGAGAGAGAGAGAGAGAGAGAGAGAGAGAGAGAGAGAGAGTCTCAAATGAAACCATATTTCACAGTTTATTTATCCAACTGCCACCTGTCACTTGAACATATACAGGCAAACACCAGCACATGAACATGCAACACACAAATGTGTAATCACATAAACACACTTTCTTTTCTCCCACACTATCACAGTGCACGCGCACACACACACACACACTGTACTTATTGCACCTTGTGAAGGACACAGGGGGCCATTAATTACTGGAATGGGCAGTTTTAAATCTGGCAGAATGACGCAGTGTTGTTCCTGCAGAATGGAACGTAATTAAGGGGAAAGGCCACACGTCAGCGCCGCGCAGCCCGCGGACAATGCTGATGGGAATTTATTACTTGCCGAGCTTGAAGAGAAGGAGCGAGAGAAAGAAACTGCATTGGGGCAGCAGCCAGGGCCTCACACACTTGCACACATCTGGGTGAAAATACACACAAACAGCCACAGAGTTGTGCACATTCATACAAATGCACATTTGCACATATACAACCAACTCTCTCGCACTCACCGCGTCTGCGCACTCCCAATCGCGACAATCACGATATATCCTATGGTGCCAAAATGGTCAGAAACAGCCATGTCCCAAGTTTAGGTTAACAGAACTTTCAGATTTTTATTTTGAACTACAAGTGCATGTTTATTGCTCTTCACTTGAAATATTGGGTAAGTTAACTCAGACATTTTGACGGTACTTAAATTTACTTAAAGAGTACTTCTAATTTAACTCTTTGGCTGAACTTAAAATTACCATGTAATCTCAATTTAACTTCAGTAGCAGAACCTAACTAGTTAGAACTAGTGCAATGAATGCTAGCATGCTGAATGCATGCCAACTGGTAATACTAGGCTTTGATAAGCCCTAACAATTATTCAGTGAGTTAAACAATTTGGAAACATCTTAAGTGTTCCTGTCCTCACCCTAACCTTAAACTCCACTCTTCACCATGATGGTAATCCCCAAAACTACAACATAACAGAAACTCTTCTAAATAACACAACAAAACAATAAACACTACCATGTCTTCCCTTTTACATTCATCTTGCACAAAGACACTTTATATACTGCAACACTTAATTTTAAAATGTACTCTCCCTGTCCAGTGTCACGCAAAGCATGATGGGAAATAGAAATCCCCTGCAGAGTTTCAGTTAAATTTGAAGTTCATTACACTCAAAACAATAATACAATTCAGGTTACTTAAGAGATGTCAGTTTTGTGAACTCAAAAGAAAGTTATAAATACTCATAATAAGTTAATTTATTTGAACTAATTTGTATGATTTAATTTTTCCCTACTGAATAATTATTTTGAGCAATAGGTTTTACAGTGCATTTAGTAGATATTTATAAACTGTATGTGTTAACCTTCAGTTAATTATATATATATATATATATATATATATATATATATATATATATATATATATATATATATATATATATATATAAAATTCTTATTTATTTTTTTCTTTACATCTCAAGACATTTTATGGTATTCCATCTAAAATTCTTGATGACCAAAACATGCTTATTTTTAATATTCATGATTCAATTAGTAGATGGTATTTCTATAGGCACAAGTAATTAATAAGTAATTTTTAACTTATTGCACCCACATCTGCTTTGCATAGTTTTAAGATACATGTGCTACAAAGGATCAAGATTCTTTATTGCCATATGCGATTCTCACAAATCCTGTAAAGAAAATGTCCTGGTCTTATCTTACTCCACAATTAAAAGAAACAAATATGAAAACAGATTTTGCATATAGAAAATGATAGCCATCAAGATTGGTTACATTGTGACATTATTTTAATGACAGTTATACACATTTACTCCACAATTCTCAATACCACAATGCGAAAAAACTTGGTCATTTTGATATTCTCATTACTGCAACGTGGAATAAATAATATATTCACTGTAAAAAAATATCTGTAATTTTAACGGTAAAACACTGTAAAAATGCTATCGTAAAAAAACATTAATTGGTTAATGGGTAGTTACCTTGAAATATATGGTAAAAAGTTATAATATATTAAAAAAGAAAATACATGTAATTTTACGGTAAAATGCTGTAAACATTTTATATTTTTAGATGTAAAAAAAAGTATGATTTTCTTGTATGATTAACAGTAAAAATGTATATTACGTTTAACAAGAGAGTACATGTACTTTTTATTGTAAATTATTGTTAAAATTACGGTAAAAAACAAGAATCGGGCGTTCCCAGAATTCCCTGCATGACCCATTACATTTCATAATATTTTATGGGAATAGTTATGTTTCCTAAGCACTGTCTATATATAATTATTAGTCATTGCTTCTGTAAAGGCTACTATTGATGAACTTCAGGTCATCATGTGACCTTCTGCAATTACTACAGTGAGTAACAATACATTATAAAGTGAAAAGCAGATTTTTACAGTTTCAGAAGTTTAATATATAAAGTTAATCATTTAATAATATAAATGGTAATGCACCGTAAAATATAGAGGCATCAAAATTACATCCCGTAAAGCCTGAAACGTGGTAATTGTATTTTTCACGGTAACTCTCTGGCAACCACAGCTGCCTGTTTTTTTTTCCCACAGTGTTGTTTAAATTGTGAAGTACAAAGTTTTTATAAATCATAGTAGTGTTCGCTTGGAGCTGCCTTTCATTTACGCTGATTTTAAGTTTTTAAAAACAATCACTGTACAACAGCATCTTGTTACTGTAATACTGCAAAAAAATCTGTTACGGTAATAAAAATCATCATTGAAGACAATGGGAATAGTAAAAGTAAACTGTTTGGATGCATTACGGTAATGAATATTGGGATGTATAATGTGCTTAAGCATCCTGAAAAAAAATGTCACAATGCCAAAAAATTTATTGGTCCTAAATGTACACTGCAAAGTATTTATGTATTGTTTTCCAGTAAAAAAAAACATAACATTCTTAAAACTAAATTTACTTGAGAAGCAAAAGAACATATGCTATTTTGTCTTGTTTTCAGATAAATCTAACACAGTTTAGTAATGCTTATTCTTATAACAATAGGGGGTACCAGTGGGGTATGAAAAAAAAAACTTGATTCAAAGGGAAAACAAGTTTAATTTTCTTACCCCATTGGCAAATAGTATTTTATTGTTTTAAGCATAAACCCTACCACATTTAGTGAGATTTCTCTAAAAACAAGACAAAATATCTTATGCCATTTTGCTGATTTGATTAATTGATTGATTTGTGATTAAATATCACTTATTCACCACAACATTTCCTTGACAGGTTTCTTGTGAATCACCCGTGTACAATCACTACACTGAAATGCCTAAGCCTTGAGCTTAGAAAGCACAACCAAACACATAACATAATAAAATACAAATCAGAAATCAGAAATGACAAAATCAATATTGTGTCACATATGCCCTCAATTTAAAATTGCACATTAACTCCTTCCTATATATTGTGCACTTTCAACTGTCGACAGATGTATAGTTAGACAACTCCATGCATACTCTTAATGATAGTTGTAAAGATTTATCTTTATAATCTCAAGATTATTTGTTTTGAATGTTTGGTGTTTATGGCTCTAATCTAATTACCCAAACAAAGCCACTAAAGAAGCCTTAATTAGCTATATCTGTTTGCCCAAAAGACACTAGGTCAGTTCTCATGTACCATGAAGGTGCAGTTGTTTAGTTAGGCCTAAGGAAACAGTAGAGGAACACCAAGATGATGAGCCATATAAACACACCACTATTCCTCCTCTGGTGTTCTTTAGACCATGTTAGTTCCTCTGTAAAACAATAACCCCAGAAAAGAAGTTATAATTGGTAAAGGAGGTAGAAGAAACCCACTTGTATGTTTTTTAATTTCCTTCCCCTTCCAACTTCAGAAGTAAAGCATGTTGATAGCATGATGACTCAAATTACACCTGGACTCCACCTGGGCAGGTTTTTTGGTATTGTATGAGCAAAGAAATCATCTATATCACTGTAAAAGATCATTCAGGGGTAACAGAAGGCTTATGGATTGAGAGCATTTTTTTTTCTCACCCCTGTCATAATCTTACACACATGGGCGCAATTGTTCGTCTTCACAGAAGCGGAACACCTGAGCACCCACATGAGACGTGAGACTTTCCAAAGAGCCTGTACAGTGTGGAGAGGGGCCAGGTGTCCCGAACATAACACATTTAGCGAGAGTGATGATTTCAGGTGAGCTTTGACTGCACAAAAAACGATGAATTCCACAGACAGAGGCATTTCTCTCCCCCCTGAATGCTGATTTTTATTGACAAGAGGATCTGTACATTTCTGCCAATACAGCACATGCTATTCTCTTTCCCTTCCTGGCTCCCTCCCTCTGTTCCCGCTCTGAATGGCTTCACCCCTCTCCGTTCTGTGTTCTGCCTCCTCCATCTCTCTCCAGCCATTCCTTTCTTTCTGCTATCGCCCCATAAAACACTCCCTCCCTCGGTTTCTGCCTCCTTCTTGCTCTCGCCATCACTCGCTTGTGAGATTTGCCTAACAATGGGTGGCTCTGCCCAAGGTCAGATAAGAAGCCACAGTCCAAGAAGCCACAGTCACTGTTTCTTTCATCCGTCTATTTTCCCTCTCTCTCTCTCCCCTCACAGCTTTCAAATTATCTCCGCAGCACATAATAATAATTACTGAGGACGGCGGAGAGGAGATAAGGGAGAGGCGGTGGACGAGAGAGAGAAGAAGGGAGGGTGAGCGAGGAGAGAAGGAGACTGAGAGAGGGAGTGTGAATAAATACGGCTGCCAGTAAAAAAGAAAGAGAAAGAGAGAGTGGTTGAAGAATTATCATTGCTAGTGTACTGGTGATGGAATTGGGTAAGTGGGGGTGCAGGGAGAGAACAACTCCGCTAATGTGCCTGTAATGAGCAAATCTCTTATTCCTCATATGAGTGTTTTTTTTTTTTTTCAATGTATCAATTCCTGTAAAGCCCCAGAAATCTATTATTACATTCATTCAATGTTATCTCCATGATTTCTGCTAGTTTAGTGACACGAAGCTTCTTATTTTCAAGGTTGTATTGAGTTTTGATTGTAAAACATTTTAAAAGTTTCCACGTCAAGTCACGAGGTGAAAGTTACAGTTTTATATAAAAATAAACTGTTCAAGGTACTGACACACTCTGTCAAAACACTTATTAATGATTCCGTTTTACACTCATTAGCAGTGTTGTGTAACATTACTTTTAAAAGTAACTTGTTCGAATATTGCGTTACTCCTTAAAAAAGTAACTTAATTAAAAGTTAGTTTTTATGGAAAGTAAAGTGTTAAGTTACTTTTGCATTATTTTTGCGCTACTTTTTCCTCACAACCACTTTCTCTTCTGCTATGCTATGCATTCCATACAAATAAGCAATGCATTGCATACAAGAGACATTACAGGTCATGCTAGCTACTGTACAACACTCATGTCAAAACAACAGTAAACAAACAGATATTTAGAAAGTAGTTCTTCACATCATATTTATAATAAAGAATCAACAACATGAATATACATGATTTGTTTTTCCATCAACATGGCAGCCAGTATGAATAATGAAGAATAACCACTGTCTTACCTAAGCAGCAAAGTCCAACACTTGAACCTGCATCATATATGTCATCATGTGTTGTGCCCATCGACAATGTCAGAGTCAACTTAAGATGTTTTTCAAAAGTCAGGATAAAATTCAGTGGGGGAATGTCAGCCTAACATGTTCAAGGAATGTGTCTGATAATAAAATAATATTTTTCACTTAAGTCATCTCAGTGCACGCTTGTTTTGAATTGATCCACGGCGCGTACAGACGCCACTGGTTGATCGCATACAACTTCAAAGTCATATGTTGATACAACTTGAATGGAATTATTTTTAACGCTACCAAAATGTCATAAAAATGGTTTGTTTCATGAATCAAACTGCTTGTTTATTATAAAACAAAAATGTTGAATCTTTTTAGAAACTAAGAAATTTTTTCTGCACACACAATCGATGTAGAACATTGCTCAGAGCCACTGATCCAGAGTCAGCTTTTCTCATCCCATTCTCCCAGTTACGGGGAGCTGTAACACGGAGCAGTTCGGCTGCATAACTCAGTGAATTGAGCGAGTATTTCACCCTGTGTATCATGTCGTGGCCAGTGGAAGACTAGCCTTACAATCCCTCTGCCTAAATGCGTTTACTGATTTTTTTAATGCAGTGTGTATTAACACATGAATCAATCGAGTTTCACTCTACCGAATGTTGACCTCACATTACGCAAAAACACGCAATTTTCCCGACTTGTATAGCTAATGCCCATGCGCGTTAGCGAGTTGATTGACAGGTGATGTCTGTATCTAAAGGTGATTGGTTCTTTTACCTGCAAGGCGGGACTTCCTTTCTACATCCATTGGCTGTTGGGTACTAGAGCTTCTTGGTTGGGCATTCCAGTTTCTCCCATTCATTTAAATAGAAGTGACTCATCACTTTTAAATAGTCTCTGGCCTCACACTCTATAGAACTACAATGGCCATCATGCACTACGTCTCCTCCCCAAAGTTTGCACACTTTTACTCCTGATTTCTCGCAATACAGGGAAAGTAGGGGTGTACAAATTTATTTAAAAAGTAACTCCGATATTATGGTCTAAAATAAGAAAGTATTTTGTTACTTTACTTGTTACTCAAAAAAAGCAATCTGATTACTTAACACACGTTACTTGCAACACGTTACCCCCAACACTGCTCATCAGTGATACTGATTCTTTATGATGGAAACACAAAGTCAGAAAGTCTTAGTAAACAGACACTATCTGGGCATTTTGTTGATCCATTTGTGATATATATGTGCTGGGTCACTAAAGACCTGAAGTGTAATAATGTTTGGCAAAACACCCATGCATTTAAGGGTTAAAGTTATATACTGTACATTAACATTTGTTAATGCATTATGAACTAACATAAACGAACAATGAACAATATTGCTTTGATAAATGAACATTAACCAAGATTAAGAAATGCTGTAAAAAATCGTTGCTGATTCATGACACCTTCTGCATGAAGTGATGTTAATGAATACAACCTTTTAAGTGTTACCAATCTCTTACATGCTATATATATAAAACATTTGTTTATATATATTTGTATATTTCTATACTAATACATCTTTGTCAAATTTAAAGGAATTTTAATCAAACGATGGTCTCCATTCTAAGTTGCATTGCTTGAACATAAATACCTCAAAATCCCATACTGTGCACCCTAAAACTCCTTTCTAAATCACTCGTTTCCACACACTTCCGCACCCCCTAACCCTTCTGACCCCCATTATGTTATCGGGAAGCAGGGTAAGCCTCCTAATCCTGGGTCTTGTGGTGCCCCCCACCCCACAGAGGAGCTACTATCTGCCCAGCTGAGGTGCTCTGTGCTGGGCTGATACTTGCGGGATGACAGGGGGTCTGGAGATGCCTATCAGACAGCCTCCAACACACACACACACACACACACATACATCTCCCTTGACATGTAGATCGCTGGCCATCGTAACAATATTCTGAGGAAGACTTATCTCTAAACTCAAGCTCCGTTGTCTGGATGACCCACAGAGGACTGATGACAAGGTGGGAGGGGGGACCTGTCTATGTCCAACCCACCTGATTCTCAATGGGTCAAGACTTGGCACCAGTCTGCTCCTGCTGTCCTGGTTGTGGTTGCCTTTATAGATCATTCTGGCCATTAAATATGTTTGCATTTGTGTTAATTTAGAAATCAGGTGCATGGAAACCAAATACCCACAGGACATCGTTCATGCTCTATAGTGAAACGTATAGGTAGAAAAAAAAAAAGACTCAAAACCTTCTGATAAATCTCATAAGTCCACAAGCATGCATTTCCACTCATACCTGCAGCAGTTCTGTAAAGTCAAACTAATTCTAAAAGTCACCTTGTGCCAAGACTAATCCACAGCATATTTAGTTCCACCACTGTTTGCTTTAGGCATGAGGAGATCTGAACAATTCATACAAAGACCTAATGCCTAATACTGAAGACAAACACCTAAACTCTTTATCAATTCAGATTTTATATTCATTTTTCAAAAATGTAGATCTCCACAGAGCGAAATCATATCAGAGATTATTGTTCAGAAGGACAGCATGCAATGGACAGCTGATTCACCCTAACTTATTGTTGCTCTCAGTGAATGTCTTTCTTTTAAAGGAATACAAACAAGCTATATTAACGTTAGCTATTTCTAAAAACAAAGGATTATATGTGTACAGTAATCCACTTAAAAATGAAGCCTTTAGCAAATATGGGACATGAGGGTTTGTTAGCAAAAATGTGAAGCTTGTATTTTTGTTAAAGGATTCACTTAAATTCTTCAGTAAAACATTTTAATATTTGAGCTGTAAAGTTCATCTAAATCTTCCTTTTGAAGCAGAACTACTTTTCTAGGTGGATGAACTTCTGTTTGCATGCTAACAACATAATTCCAGTGAGTGTAGTTTGCTCCTTGTAAAAAAGAATTTTGAATATGGTCTATTCTTGGTATCCTTGCACAGACATCATGTGGAAATGACTGGGTTTAGCGGATTAACATATATACTTCTGAAACAGTGGGAGAAATGCATATTTTAAATGTTTATTTGCATGCTATAGACTTGCCCCATAGACTTTCATTGTAAGTACATTACTGCAAATGTTTTTTTACTTTTAAAACAGTTTAAAAAACGTAAGTATTTATTGAAATGTAATACTGTGCCCATAAATGATAATTCTCTCACCCTTTCCAAACCTTCACAACTTTTCTTCTTCTTTTGCAGAACAAAAAAGGAGACATTTTCAAGGATGTATGAGGTATACATACAAGAAAAGACAATGGGGATAAAAACTTTCAAGCTCTAAAACGCACATAAAGGCAGCATAAAAGTAATCCAAATATTCAGGTGGTATTTTTCACATCTTCTGAAGTGAAACAACAGCTTTGGGTGAAAAAATAAAAATAAAAACACCAAAATTTAAATCCTTATTCACTATAAATTTTGGAACACAGTGCAGACTTTAAGAAGGCGATGCTTTGCGGATGTCAAGATATTTGTGAATAATGACTTCTGGTCTGTTTCTCACCCAAAGCTATTGTATTAATTAATCAGGGATCAAACCACTCAATCATATAGATTACTTTTATGCTGCCTTTATGTCCTTTTTGTTGATCTTGAAAGTTTTGGAACCCGTTGACTTACATTGTAAAAACAAAAAACAGCGGAGACATTCTTCAAAACAACTTCTTTTGTTTTCGGCAGAGGAAAGAAAATCATAAGATTTTGATATGACATGAGGGTGAATAAATGATGCATAATTTTTATTTTAGGGTGAACTATTCTTTTTAAGTCAAGCTTCAATTCTTCAATTCCATAGAGTAAACACTCCAACAATAACCCCAAATTTGAAGTGAAATAGACCAATTTCAGATTTCATCGCTCCAAAAGGTGAAGGAAATGACACCAGGAGCATAGTTCTTGATGACAATGAGTGTGGATCCATCTAACACAAAGCCTACGTGTACTATAATACCTTGTGAACTTTACTGATGACAATGGAAAATGTTGGGTGTTAATGTTCAGATGGAAATAGAAACACATAGTTGAAGTGTTGAAATTCATCTAACACCCAATATTTTACCTGCTTGAAAATTTAATTTACGAAAAGAACAATATTCCAGGCAAATTATGCAGTCCTGTTTCAAATTTTGACCCCAGCATGTGTGTATTTCTGCATATGTACTATTCGTGTACTTGTTTAATATGCATGAAAGCTTCCTGCAGGCCTCTGGAAAAGAGAGATAAAGTGGACATATCTCTGAGAGTTATGATAAGTGTGTGTATTTGTTTGCATGTATGTGTGTGTGCGCGCGTGTGCCTCAGACATATCTCTGAGCTGTATGATAAGACACATCAGCACGTAACAACATGGCAAAACGGAGATGGGGGGATGGAGGGAGAGATTGGAAAAAAATGAATGACACAAGGGGGCGTTTCTATTTTTCTCTCTCCCACACGTCTCTCGTCTATGTCCTCTCTCTCTCCCAGTGTGGGTCCTCTGGGAAAGGTCGTGCAGCACAATGCAAACATGTCTGTGTGAATAGCTGGATGGGAAGAGGACAGCTGTTTGAGATGACAGCGATGGCTGCTAATGCTCAATCTGTCTCGCCTCCCCACAGACCTATTCACACAGACACACGCACACTCGTACAATGACCACAATGAGTTAGCCTCAAAGCACAAAAGTGCTACTAACACATATACTGTACACACTTGCCACTTGTGCATGACAGGATGACAGGCTGTGTGCCTGTGTTTTGCTTTAATGAGCAAATTATACTGTCTCTTATGTACACGGGCATATAATACATCAGGGCAGGAGAGAGAGTTGTATTATAGAATGTTGTGACTTGCATATTATAGCATCCTAAAAACATTCACAGACATATGTATTTTTGCAGATACAGACCTAAGATTGTGCAAACACTTTCTGTCACACTGTTTCTCTCTTTCTAAGGCTAAAAACACTATGCAAGTACATAAATGCAGACACTAATGCTTGGTCAGTGCATTGCAAGCTTAAAGGGATAGTTCACTCAGAAATGAAAATTCTGCTATCGTCTGTCATTTAGACACTCTGGTGTTGTTCAAAACCCACAGGACTTTAACCAATAATTACATGCTAGGCAAAATCTTAGCCTCAGTCACCATTCAATTGTATGGAATAACATGCAATGAAAGTAAATGATGCCAGAGTTCAACATATTGCCTAACATCTCCTTTTGTGTTCCATGGAAGAGAGAAAGTCATATGGGTTTGGAATAACATGCAGGTGAGTAAATGATGACAACATTTGAAGTGAACATTTCAAGGTACAGAGTGAACTGTACCTTGAACTTGCGTTCTTGCATTACTGTTGCTATATGAAATCAAGCACTCAATGACCCGATGGATTTAAGGTCAAATATAAAAAATGTAATTTTTCAGGTTGCTAGCTACAGTATAAACATGTCGACAGTTCAACTGAATTGAACTAAGCTGCTCTGTAGGGTTGCATGATTATGACTAAAATCGTAATTGTCGATTTTTTCCCTTGATATTTAAATTACAATTATTTGATTAATAGAATTTACATTAAAATATTCTTTTTTTCTGGGGAAAGAATATACCATATTCTTTATGTATGCTACACGTCCAAAACAAGCTGATAACTGTGAATTACTTCATTTACATGAAAAACAAAACTGTTATCCAAATTTTGAAGAAATTATACACAGAAAATGAGGAACACAACAATTCTTGAATACAAGGTTTGTTACTGATATGCTGATGAGACTCATTTAAATGTTTCTTATTTGTCATTGCATCCCTGCACATTCACAAGTTTACTGATTCATACTGTAGTCCTGGAGCGCATTAAAGTTAAGGATTTGGCGTACCATCTATAAGGGAGGATGCTTGAGCACAGGACTGTTTTTCAACTCTGAGACCCCCCCCCCCCCCCCGCTACAAATGCATTGTAAATATACGATTTTGACACTATGGGAGTAGATTGCGCTCAAAAGTTTGCATACCCTTGGAGAATTGCTCATATATGTACCATTTTTAAAGAAAACATGAGTGAGCAGGAAAAACACATTTCTTTTGGGATTCATATTCAACTGTAGGTTATAACAGAATGGCACAATCATAAAACAAAACATGGCAACAAAGAAAAAAATGAAATGACCCCTGTTCAAAAGTCTGCATACCCTTAGTTCTTAATACTGTGTATTGCCCCTTTTAGCGTCAATGACAGCGTGCAGTCTTTTGTAATAGTTGTCTATGAGGCCCCAAATTCTTGCAGGTGGTATAGCTGCCCATTCGTCTTGGCAAAATGCCTCCAGGTCATGCAAAGTCTTTGGTCATCTTGCATGAACCGCACATTTGAGATCTCCCCAGAGTGGCTCGATGATATTAAGGTCAAGAGACTGTGATGGCCACTCCAGAACCTGCACCTTTTTCTGCTGTAACCACTGGAGGGTCAACTTGGCCTTGTGCTTAGGGTCATTGTCATGCTGGAATGTCCAAGAGCGTCCCATGCGCAGCTTTCGTGCAGAAGAATGCAAATTGTCTGCCAGTATGTTCTGATAACATGCTGCATTCATCTTGCCATCAATTTTCACACGATTCCCCATGCCTTTAGAGCTCACACACCCCCAAAACATCAGTGAGCCACCACCATGCTTCACAGTGGGGATGGTATTCTTTTCACTATAGGCCTTGTTTACCCCTCTCCAAACATAGCGCTTGTGGTTGTGACCACAAAGCTCTATTTTGGTCTCGTCACTCCAAATTACAGTGTGCCAGAAGTTGTGAGGCGTGTCAAGGTGTTGTCAGGCATATTGTAACCGGGCTTTTTTGTGGCACTGGCGCAGTAAAGGCTTCTTTCTGGCAACTCGACCATGCAGCTAATTTTTGTTCAAGTATCGTCATATTGTGCTCCTTTAAACAACCACACTGTCTTTTTCCAGAGCAGCCTGTATTTCTCCTGAGGTTACCTGTGGGTTTTTCTTTGTATCCTGAACAATTCTTCTGACAGTTGTGGCTGAAATCTTTCTTGGTCTACCTGACCTTGGCTTGGTATCAAGAGATCCCCGAATTTTCCACTTCTTAATAAGTGATTGAACAGTACTGACTGGCATTTTCAAGGCTTTGGATATCTTTTTATATCTTTTTCCATCTTTATATAGTTCCATTACCTTGTTATGCTGGTCAGTTTTGACAGTTCTTTTCTGCTTCCCATGGCTCAGTATCTAGCCTGCTCAGTGCATCCACGTGAGACCTAACAAACTCATTGACTATTTATACACAGACACTAATTGCAATTTAAAGCCACAGGTGTGGGAAATTAACCTTTAATTGCCATTTAAACCTGTGTGTGTCACCTTGTGTGTCTGTAACAAGGCCAAACATTCAAGGATATGTAAACTTTTGATCAGGGCCATTTGGGTGATTTCTGTTATCATTATGATTTAAAAAGGAGCCAAACAACTATGTGATAATAAATGGCTTCATATGATCACTATTCTTAAATAAAAGACAGTTTTTTGCATGGTCAGTCATATTTTCAAAATCAATGCCAAAATTTCACAATTTCTGCCAGGGTATGCAAACTTTTGAGCACAACTGTAAATGGATTGCTGTAATTGACACTCTTTAGGATTAGTTCATTGTGACAGCTGTATTGTTTTCTCGATAATTTTTTCGATTAATTGTGCATCCCTGCTGCTCAGCAAAATTCTTTTCAAACTGTTGCTGTATCATGACAGCAGTTAATGTACAAGAGAAAACTGACTGTAAAAGAACACGAAAATGCCAACTATAACGTCTTTTAAGGCAACGCCCAGTCCCCATTCACTTTCATTGTACAGAAAAGAGCAGCGAGGACATTCTGCAAAACTTCTCCTTTTGTGTTCTCATGGAAGAAACATAGTCATATGGGCTTGGAATGACACAAGGGTGTGTAAATGATGACAGAATTTTCATTTTTGTAGGAACTATTCCCTAGATGAGCATAGTAGAGGTAAAACACCTCCAAGGACAGAGAAAACCTGCAAATAAATAATAGGGAGATGGTGTGAGGGAGAAATAGAAAGTAAAAAGGAAGAAAGAGGGTTGTAGAAAAGAAGAAAGAAGTGCCAAACTAATTAAAGAAATCCCACAGGCAAAGCTAGGGGGCTGGGAGGAACGTTGAGGAAGGTGTCATCACACACACACGCTTTCTTCTTCTTCGCAATTCCGTAATCCTTCCTTCTCTGTCCTTTGATAAGACAGAGGTGCTAGACTGAGCCTCACTAGCATCGTGTATAATAATGATGGAGAGAAAGCGAGTGTGAGAGTGTTTATGAGAGAAAGAGAGGTTTGTTTGGCTGTTTAAGAAAGTGCTGCTCTGCTCTTGGCCTTGTTAGTGCTCATTAATGACTGGCTGCTTGCATGTTTTAACTAGCTGCATATCTGTTCTGTGACCTGTTTTTATGTTTTATTCAATGTGTGTATCTGTTTGGTAAACTTTGTGTGGCAGAGTGAAATATACAGTATGTGTCAAGAGGTATGCTTTCGTATTGCAGTCATGCATATGTGAGCTAAATATGACAAAATCTCACTATGGAAAGAAAATGTATTCATACATAAAGAAAATATATATGTTTTTTTAATTCTAAAAATGCAAAAAGTTTCCTTTTAGGGGAAGGGTTGGTTAGGGTTAGGCCATATCCACACTAATGTGTTTTTGGATGAAAATGCACTGATTTTGCTTAGTTTACACCTCTCAACCAACATGATAACACGTAGTCGACATGTTGCTATCAAATGTTCCAGTAACCTGACATCGACCCCATTCTGCTGAGTTACTGACAAGCAGCATCTCCCATCAAACATCTTTGCATCAATTCAAATGTGTTTACCTTTTCCTGTGGCGTTACTGATGAGTCTCAGAGATATGGGTACTCATCCAGTGTTGAAACCAGTAAGTAATAATCCCGTTCACATAATCAATGGCCATCACCTTCCGGAGATTGTAGTTTCCCTCTAAGATTACATTTTTACTTCATTGAAGGTTAGGTTTAGGATTGGGGTTTGGGGGTAGAGTTAATAAAATATGAATTCCTCTTTTTTCAAAAAAAAAAAAAAAATTGCTGTACAACTCGCTTTTGGCACCTTTCTGTGGACATTTCACCTGGAAACCTCACACTAGCCCATACATTCAACAAAACATCCCGCTTTGCCTACCTGGGAGCAGTGATTAAATTTACGGTAAGCACAGACCTGTCACATCCATGTCAGCCTCTGCTCCTCCAACCGCCTCTCACTCACCTGATTACTAATCAGTCTCACCTGTCCCTCATCAAACCATCAGCCAGTGCCGTATAAAGCCTCACCACTCCAGTCACCGTCTAGTCTCGTTTGAACTCACCCTAGCTAACTCAGCTCTCTATTCATCCTAGTCTTCAAAAGTAATATTCCTGTAATTCTTCAATTCGCTAGATTATTATATGTCCTGATTTGCCCTTTGGTTACTTCTTTGTGTTTGCTCTGCTTCCTCCTGAGTTTGTTAATAAAACTGCATTTGAGTTCAACTCATCGTCTTGGCTTCCTGACAGAAGACTAGACCATCAAACAGAACTCAGCAGTAACGGCGTCTACGATGGAACGCTTTCTTGAGTTGGAACAACAACTAACACAACATCAAGAGGCCCTTCACGATATTCAACGCCGACTGGAGAAACTTTCACTTACCTCAAATACGTCAGCATATCCTTCAACTCCAGCACCCGATTCTTCTTCGTTTGTACAACTTTCTGGTAATTACTGCCCACTAGCTCCTCCCCAGTGTTACTCTGGTGATGCTGAAACTTATAGCGGTTTTCTCCTTCAATGTTCTTTGGCTTTTGAGTTACAACCCCAAAACTTCTCCACCGATCGTTCCAAGATAGCATATATTATTTCTCTTCTATCCGGGAAGGCACTACAATGGGGAAATGCCTTTTGGTATCAGGGAGGTCCCGTGATGCAGTCCATCGATGCCTTCACTACCCATTTCCGTGAAGTTTTTGAGTCCGCTACAGGAGCTTCCTCCGCCAGTGAACAACTCAGCCGTTTTCACCAAGGCAGACTATCAGTTGCTGATTACGCCCTATGTTTACGCACGCTCGCTTCCGCCAGTCACTGGAATGAACCTGCGCTAATTACCCGTTACCATCAAGGGTTAAGTAAGTCTCTTCAAAGGCACCTGTCAAGTGTAGATGATTCTCGTGGATTGGAATTCCTCGTCCAGTTTTCTATTCATGTGGACTTTTCAGCTCCGCCACCTCTCAAAACCAGGGCTGAAGAAGAGGAACCGATGCAACTAGGCACGACCCACCTGACACTGACTGAGCATAAGAGATGTATTTCCAACAATCTTTGCCTCTATTGTGGTGCCGCCAATCACAATATAACCGCCTGCCCCATTCGTCCTCCCAGTTTGCTGGTAAGCTCCGTGTCCTGTGAACCTGTATGTGAGAAACCCTTTTGCATAGACATTTCTGTTTCAACTGCCACTTCCTCAATTTCTGTTCATGCCCTCTTAGACTCCGGTTCTGCAGGCAACTTCATTGCTCCCTCTCTAGTTCAACAACTTAACATTCAGACCGAACCTTTAACTAAGCCTTTACCCATCCATTCTATTGTGGGCAAACCTATTGGTTCAGGTGTAATCACTCTTCAGACAGCCCCACTCACCATCCAAGTCAGCATACTCCACATAGAATCTCTATCATTACTCATTCTCCCCGATGCTACAACAGACCTCATTCTTGGTTTACCTTGGTTTCTTCATCACAACCCAGTCATTTCCTGGACCACCAAAGAAGTTGTTGCCTGGGGTGAACACTGCTTTACTCAATTCCTCTCAAGACCCACTCGCCCTTCTCCTCCCAGATCCATCTCTTGTCTAGCCACTTCCATAGAGAGCCCACATGTCTCACTCAATACCACCATCCCTTCTGCCTACCAAGACTACTTACCAGTTTTCAGTGCCCAAAAGGCCTCCCAACTTCCTCCACACCGTCCATGGGATTGTGCTATAGACCTTCTCCCTGGCTCTCCACTTCCTAGAGGCAAAATCTATCCCCTGTCGATACCGGAGCAGCGAGCTATGGAAGAATACGTAGACGAGGCTCTGAAACAGGGGTATATTCGCCCTTCCACCTCTTCGGCCGCCTCAAGTTTCTTCTTTGTTGCCAAGAAGGATGGTGGTCTTTGCCCATGCATCAATTATCGTGCCCTCAACAATATCACCGTTAAGTTTTCCTACCCGTTACCCTTGGTTCCAGCAGCCTTGGAACTCCTACGAGGGGCAAACATCTTCACCAAACTCGACCTCTGCAGTGCCTATAATCTCATTCGTATGCGCAAAGGGGATGAGTGGAAAACCGCTTTCATCACCTCTAGTGGCCACTTTGAATATCGGGTGATGCCGTACGGCCTGGTCAACGCCCCCTCAGTCTTCCAATTTTACATGAATGAGATCTTCCGTGACATTCTCCACCACTTTGTCCTGGTCTATATTGATGACATACTTATCTATTCCACCTCCCTAAACAAACACATCTGCCATGTAAGACTGGTACTCCAATGTCTGCAGGAACACCGCCTATACCTGAAGGCCGAGAAATGCCTATTCCACCAGTCATCCATCCAATTTCTGGGATACGTCATCAACCCAAATGGAGTTCAGATGGACAGTTCCAAGGTGCAGGCAGTGACCAACTGGCCTCAACCTACCACCGTAAAGGAGTTACAGAGGTTCCTAGGTTTTGCACATTTCTATCGGAGATTCATCCTAAACTTCAGCACCATAGTTGCCCCTCTCACCAGTCTCCTAAAAGATAAAGCAAAGATCCTCTCTTGGTCCCCACAAGCCACCAAATCCTTCCAACAACTAAAGACTTCCTTCATCACAGTGCCTATTCTCTGACATCCCAACCCAGACCTTCCCTTTGTTGTTGAGGTGGATGCTTCAACCTCAGGAGTGCGGGCAGTGCTCTCCCAGCATCAAGGTGATCCTCCCAAACTGTACCCTTTCTCCAGCTGAGATCAATTATGACGTTGGGAACCGTGAAATACTGGTCATAAAACTGGCGCTTGAAGAATGGCACCACTGGCTGGAGGGTGCTCAGGTTATCATCCTCAGTCCAATGGCCAAACAGAGAGAAATATCCAGGAGATAGGGCGGTTTCTCCAGACCTACTGCCATACCAACCAGCAGGAGTGGAGCCGCTATCTTCCTTGGGCGGAATATGCCCAGAACTCTCTCCATCACCCCTCCACTGGTCTCACTTCTTTCCAATGTGTCCTTGGTTATCAACCACCCCTTTTCCCCTGGTCTGGAGAGCCCTCTGAAGTGCCAGCCGTGGATCACTGGTTCCGCAATAGCGTATGGATCTGGAACGCCACTCACTTCCACCTTCAGCGTGCTGTCCAACGCCAGAAAACCCAGGCTGACATTAGATGATCTTCAACACCCAAGTACCACATAGGGGGAAAGGTATGGCTATCCACCAGAGACATCCATCTCCGACTCCCCTGCCGAAAGTTAAGTCCTCGTTTCACTGGTCCATTCACCATCACAAAACAAATCAACTCTGTCACATTCCGCCTTGCACTACCTTCACAATATCGTATTTCCCCCTCTTTCCATGTATCCCTTTTAAAACCTTTTATATGTTCTCCTCATTCTCCCCCCACAGAGCCTGATGAGGGTAACCTAACTCCGCCGCTGCTCCTGGAAGATGGCCCCACTTACATCATCTGGGCCATCTTGGACTCTCGACATTGCCAGGGCCGACTAGAATACCTCGTAGACTGGGAGGGCTATGGTCCTGAGGAGCGGTCCTGGGTTCCCTGACATGACATCTTGGACCCATCACTCCTTACCCACTTTCATAGTCAACATCCTGATGGTCCAGCTCCTCGGGGTCGAGGTCGCCAAAGACGTCGAGTGTTACGGTCCGCGGGAGCTGCCCGTGAAGGGGGGGGTACTGTCACATCCTCGTCAGCCTCTGCTCCTCCAACCACCTCTCACTCACCTGATTACTAATCACTCTCACCTGTCCCTCATCAAACCATCAGCCAGTCCTGTATAAAGCCTCACCACTCACTTCAGTCACCGTCTAGTCTCGTTTGGACTCACCCTAGCTAACTCAGCTCTCTATTCATCCTAGTCTTCAAAATAAATATTCTTGTAATTCTTCAGTTCGCTAGATTATTATATATCCTGATTTGCCCTTTGGTTACTTCTTTGTGTTCGCTCTGCTTCCTCCTGAGTTTGTTAATAAAACTGCATTTGAGTTCAACTCACCGTCTTGGCTTCCTGACAAGACCTATTTCAGCTGAAGAACTTTTGTATTACTGTTGCTGAATTCACAGTGAGATCTGGCTGTCTCATGATCCACACTGGAAAGCGGAAAGGCTTCGAAATACACGTAATTTGGAAAACGATGATGTTAGGAAACTGAAAATAAAGTTTTCAAATGAAAACGGATTAGTGTGGATGTGGCTTTGGTCAATAATAAATCTAATTACCTTTATATACAACAAAAGAATTCAATGGTATGTCTCCATTTAGATAGCGACATAAACGTGAGTGTATGTATATAGAGTATATATGTGTGTGAGGGAGAGAGATTTATGGAGAAATCCTGAGATGGAGTAATTTATGTTCAACCTTTTAGTGGTTCTATGTTTTCTTACGCCGGTTTACTCAAAACGTGGTCAAATGACTTATGTCAATACCTGAAGCACCTGCTAAGAGATGTGCTAACAAAGTGTAGTCACACACGCACATGGAAAGCTCGAACATCAGAAAATGCTCATTAATAAGTAGAAAAATCTCTTACTTTGCACACTCAAAAAAAAAATTACATTTAAAATTTAAAGATTTCTGCATTAAAACATTTTTCATTACAAAATTCCATAAAATTGAATCTAGTAATCTTAAAAAAAAAAAAAAAGTTTAAGTTTTATTACTTTCATTTTGTTTAAAATTACACAATTAAATCTGATGGAATTTTATTAAATTGAAATGCATAAATCTTAAAAACAGGCAAAAATATTTGTTTGAGTATAACACCAAGTAAACAGTTAGAAGACAATTAGAAAACAGGCAACACAACTTTAAAGCATAATTTCTGTGTCATTAGCAATATCGGAGTAAACGGAATTTGCAGTAAACGGAATCACATAAATAATAATTGTTCCCAAACAGGATTCCTAACACTTCCCACTGTCTGCCATTGTTCCACAAAATGGTCAGCCTCTAAACAGCTTATTACAGGTAGTCACGCTCCAAATTTATACTGGTTAAATCAGAATTTTGCAGAACAAACATGTATATTAACATAGAGAAAAGTAGATACTTTATCTTACATTTGACTTTTCTTTCAAACTTCTAATGACCATTAAGAGGAAGACTGTTGAAGTATGTTTGCACTGGCTGACATTTTTGTGCATGTCAGGTTTTGGTTGTTTAATTGCAATTATGTTTAAAAATTACAATTACAATCCCACTCCTGGCATCAGAGGACCTACAAAGGCAGGTTGGGGCTGGCAAGCTGACACCTCAGCGCCCTGTCATCTCATCCCCCACTTTCTTTTCCTTCACCCCCTCTCCTCTATAATGAGGAGAGAGAGAGAGAAAGAGAGAAAAAAAGTGTCTTTTCCAAGGGTAAAACAACGATCCAGTCCAGAGTCCAAAGAGGAGAATTGAATTTCTTGAGAAGAGGCAAAGAAAGTGATTTCCAAGGTAAATTTTATGTCTACAAAGAGAACTGTTTTCAGACTTCTCTGTTTTAATTGTGACATTTCTGTAAACATTAAACAACATTGCACCTCTTTTCTTGTTTGATAAAGTCTGAATAATGAAACAGAACAAGACGAACAGAAATGGATCCATCCATTTTAGAGGCGGAAGCCACTGTACCTCTGTAACAGTGTGTGAGTGAGTATTGATCACAGAGAGTTATTCTCCAGCCAGTGTTTATTAACCTCTGTGATAATGACAGAGCATTTATGTACAGAGAGTCTCAGAGGAATTGTAGAATATACTGAACGGGATCCTGTATCCCATGATGTAATGCGCTTGACTTGTCCTTCCATTTCTAATGTGATGAATGAAATAGAATCAATATCAACCATAATTTTTAACGTCTTGACTCATGATTTGACTGGACTACCAGAAGTTGACATTTTCACACAAAATGTAAAAAAAAAAAAAAAAAAAATATATATATATATATATATATATATATATATATATATATATATATATATATATATATATATATATATATATTCAAGATGATAACTGAATGCTGTCCATTAATTTTAAAATGTAGTGAGGTCAACAATATAGCATACTACTGTTTAAATTGTATTGTTGCAAAATATCACTGCATATTACATACTGTTTCACATACAACTATTAGAAAGGTGTAGGCAGTATACAGTATATACTGTGTAGTTTAAAGTATTCCAAACATAGCTAACATTGTGTCAAGTTCACAATATTATACAATGACCTGAGAATGGAGCCCAGATCTATAACAAAATGACTCAGATCAAGACTCAAATACACTTACAGCTATTTCTTATTGGTAAAAAATAGCAAGTAAGTTAGAGGTTTTCCTTCAGTGAAACCTGAGCTTTGTAATGAAAATCTTAGAAATGTTTAGGACAGCTCTCTGACACTACGACAATGACACTAGATTCATTTTCCTCCATTCCTTGTCTCCTTCTTAAAGTCCCCATCCCCTCCCCCTCCAAGCTATACTGAACCAGCTTTCTCTATAATTACCAGTTATTAATTTTAAATGAGTCTGTTAAGGCATTGCATGATTTTAATACTGCCTGTTAATATCAGATCAGATGAGAATGAGGGAAGAGGAGATGAGAGGGGGATGATGGAACGAGTGTCTTCTCACTGCCATCATTAGAGGGATGACATCCGTCCATCAGTCTACCATTACTAGACTCACTCAAACATTTGCTGTAGATGGGAACGCTCACTCTCTTTTAAGAATAAAAACACTTTGGTAAAGTATTAATCTTTGGACTTTGCCACATTTACTGAGAGGAGAATAGAAAGGAGACAAAAATGTTATAGGGAGAGTCAGACTTAGAGATTTGGGCAACCCAACTTTAACCCGAGTAACTGACAAGAGCTATTTCCCATGAAACATCTTTGTATCAAAGCAAACGTGCTTTTCTTTTCCTGTAACACAACTGATAGCGCATTGCATCAGCAGTCTCCAAGACAGAGGTTCTGGTCCCATGGAAACAAGGAAGTAATCGTAATCACATAATCAATTTGCAAGATAACATTTTTCCTCAGTGATGGTTAGGTTTAGGGTTGGGGTTTGGGTTAGGATGCGTGGTTAATAAAATATGCATTCCTGTTGACCGCTTTAGGGAAATTTCGGTAAGCACAGACATATTTCAGCTGAAGAACTTTCAATCTAATATCGCCTAAATTTACAATGAGACCAGTCTGCTGTGATTACCACTAGGTCACAGTCTCAATATTTAAGTCCTCTTTTGCTAGAAATTCTTCTCCCTGCCCAGTAGGGGCCAATATGCATGAAGAATATGAATAACCAAAAACACATGAAGAAGAATGTGAAAAAGAAAGTTAAAGCGGAGATTGACTGAGCAGGGAAGAGAATTTATGGTGAAAAAGGACTTAAATATTGATCTGTTTTTCATCCACACCTATCATACGCTTCTGAAGACATTGATTTAACCACTGGAGTCTTATGGATAACTTTTATGCTGACTTATGAGATTTTCGGAGCTTCAAAATTTTGGCACCCATTCACTTGCATTGTATGGACCAAAAAAGCCAAGAAATTCTTCCAAAAAATCTTAATTTGTGTTCTGCAGATGAAAGAAAGTCATACACATCTGGGTTTTGCATAAGGGTGAATAAATGATGAGAGAATTTTCATTTTTGGGTGAACTATTCCTTTAACCCAGATTTTTTACATTATGTAGTATTAAACCAATACATTAAGGAAAGGTCCAAACTAATATATTTTCAGTTGAAAACTATGTTTTCTGCTTTCTAACATCATCGTTCTCTAAAGTACGCAGTACTGGAGAGCATTTTTTTACATTTTTGGAGGAAGATAATGCTGTTTCAGTGTGGATGAGAGGTGTACACATATTTGCGTTTTCAACGTATATGACCGGAGTGCAGCAGTATGCTGCTGGTGCTCACAAAAATCTACACAAAGACCTAAAAATAGACAAATAAAAAAAACAACAGGTTGACAGACAGGATACGCTGAATGAACAGTATAAAATGAACCAGGTAAAGCATGGCACAAACATTGCCAAGGTCAGGGAACACAAATACAGATAAAATGCTTATATAGAATGCAATGTAAGTCGCTTTAAATAAAAGTTAATGTAAACGCACTTGGTGTGATTTACTTATACAGCTCTGGGGAATATGGGAGATAGAATGCTTACAACCTGTCCGCTCATACGAGGAAACTCTCTCGGTCTTCTCACATCTCTCTTTTATTTTTCTCTTTCTCTTCGTCCCCCCTCCACCACTCTTTCTCTCTCTCTCTTTCTCTCTTTGTGTTCTGTATTCCAGGGTCCTTTCAGTGCCTAAAGTGGCGCTTGCTGCAGCTGAAGTGTCTGTGCATGTGTGCCCCGAGCCTGCAATTCACCAATTTCACTGCTAATTAGCCTACAAAGCCGGCGCCTCACAGAGGGAGGAGAGGAGGGGGTGGCGCACGCGGGGGTCTGGGGCCTGGGGGCTGAGAGGAGGAGGAAAGAGAGTATGGGAGGGGTGCTGGCACAGCTGACACATATGGCTGGGTACCAGAGACTGGGTGAAAAGGGTGGAAGTGGAGAGAGATGGAGAAAGGCAGGCTGACAGAGGAAAGGATGAAGTGGGGTGGGGTGGAGGGGTGAGCTGTTCTTGTAAGAGCCCATAATATAGAGGGTGATGCAAGGAGAGAGGGTACAGATGGAGAAAGGTGCTAGAGAAGATGGAGAACAGGAGCAGGTGATGAGAAGAGGAAGGGCATGTATCCAGAGAAACAGGCAAGAGAGAGACAGTAAAGGCACTTTCACATGACGTGCATCAGGGCTTCAACACTGTTCAATGCAAGCATTCATCACTTTGACCTCCAAATAAAAAGTGTTGCAGATAGCATCACAAAAGGGCAATTTTATGAGGTTACAAGAAAGCAAGAAAGAGGAAAGTGTGCACTAGTAACAGGGGATGGGAAAACATGTAGTTTGTAGTGTAGTATATATATATATATATATATATATATATATATATATATATATATACTGTATAAAGTGACATAACAGAAATGTTGACAATTACAAGTTCTAGGGAAAGCAAACCAAACAAACACAGAAAAAAAATATATATGGCAGGATCTCTTCGCAAAGTTTAACTGTTTTTAATGACTTGTTGCATTGTACTCTAAAAGACTCTTACTGAGGCAAAATCATGGGTGAAAATGACAAACTTAGGTGCAACATTGGACCTGTCATTGCAAAGACAGACATATATCTTGAGAACTGTTCAGTGATCATCGTGGACATCTTTACAATATTATACACTAAAAAAATCTAGATGCAGCCCAACAAATAGACCAGAACGCCGGTGCCTCGAGATGTGTTTTTAAAAGTTGACATTCTTTTTTGCAAATTGTCTGAAGCTGATTTGTCTCATAGCTCTGTCTTGTGTCCCAAGAGAAAGTTCTTTTTTGTATAAAGTTTTCAAAATAGTCTCAGAAATACTCATGTTCAAACTGAGCCAGCTCCCATACTCATTCTAGGAATGTCATATTCCATACACTAAGTAAAGCTCAGTGGGAGTTTTTTTTTTTTTTTTTTGCTTATGGTTTAATCACAGCCAAAAAATTACATTCCATTAATTAATGATTATTATTATTAAATAATTTTATTACCATTATTTAAATTGTTCTTTTTCACAACACTTTTTCTGTTAGATTACTTGGAATACGGAATTGGATTTGTAAATTTATTTTTATTAATTTGTTATTGAAATGTTTAGTTTTTGCAATTTCTTTGCATTAAAAAAAAAATGAAAATTGAAAATGCAAATTCAATGTTATAAATTCAGAAATTCTGCTTCTCCAATAAAAATCTTATTTGACAAAAAGTTAATTCTTTTTAACTTGACAAAATGGCTCAAAATCGTCGTGCTGCTGTGCGAGACACTAAAAAAAACAGCTAAATGTATCGCAATGGTCAAATACGTCCATCTAGTGCATGTTTAAGTACAAAAACAATTGGAAAACAGAACACAAAAATGCATTCAGTGTGAACAGCCAGTGTACTCAATACAGTATTGTGAGGTGAAATATCGCGATTCTTTGAAATATCGATTTTCCCCCACCTCTTCTGAAACACTGGAAAGACTGGAATAACCAAAGTCTTTCTAGCAAGTCAGTCCACTGTCGGCCATCTTTGCTCTCGGGAGGCTATTTCCAGTCATGCCAGTGCAGCTCATATCTCAAAAACGGCTGGTCAAGATTACGATCAAAGAACATATTTTAAATCGGCAATGAAATTTGGTAATATTGGAATAATAAATTGTGCTTCTTTACCTCATATTACGCTAAAACATGCAGTTTTCACGTCTTGTATAGCTAATGCGCATGTGCGTTAGCGAGTTGATTGACAGGCGATATCTGTATCTAAAAGGTGATTAGGTATTTTACCTGTAAGGCAGGACATCCTTTCTACATCCGTTGACCATTGGGCGCTAGAGCTTCTTGGTTTGGCGTTCCAATTTCTCCCATTCATTTAAATAGAAGTGGCCCATCTCCGATGAATAGTCTCTGGAATAACTCAGAAAGGCTGACATTGAAAGACAGAGTTCATGTTGCACACAGGGGTGGCCACAGGGGCGCTGTAGCACAGTTTGATTGGAGTGGTTTTGGGTGGAGTAGTAGGACAAGGCTGAGTGGGGATGCCCAGGCCTGGTAAGCCTACGCTGGGCACAGCTGCACCACAGCCAACCCTGGCACCGACCACATGCCCTGGCAGACATAGCAGGTTCTAGAGCCTAACTAAAACACAGACACACACAATCCACCTAGTCTGTTAGCTGCCAACAGCCCTAACACTGTCTCTGCCATGCTGGCATTCGTCCTGCCACCTATCGCTGACAGCGACGGTTTCCACAGAGACTGGAGTTTGGAATAACGCCCAGGAGATCACTGGAGTATGGCATTGGCAGCGTTTGAGCTTAGGCTTGTCTCTCTCCCTCTCTTTCCTTCTCTTATTCGCTCTCTTGCTCTCTGATTTGCTGTTTGTGTGTTGTATTTGTTTGTTGTCTGTCTCTCGACGCTTGTATATTTAAGGCTGTGGATGTGGAGGAGGAGAAAAGGATTATTTCGGAGGCACACAGGGGTCACACGCCTCTGGGGTAACATGACCACCTTGAGCGAGTCGAGTCTCCATGGAGAGAGTGCTGTAATACGCACATGCACAAACACAGCACTTAAAACACTATCACGATGAAATGTACACCCTAACAGCTCCTGTCACAACATATGTGACAACATATGAGCATATGTACAGTATTTGTTTATATTATTCTTTGAGAATATCATACACTAAGTGCACTCTAAGATCAAACCCTCTGAGGTATACCAAACTGCTAAAAGCGACAACTACACTCAGTGATTTGGAACTAAATGAGAAAATGCCAACTAGACAGCTGTAACTGTAGCTCTCATCTTAATTCCAAGTGGACAGATGCCATCTACTATAAAATCCCTCTTTAAAATGAAAAAAATGTGTAAACATTCTGTCGACCTACGCTGCTGGCCAGCACCATATTATGTGGATCATACACACTGGGCAAATAAAATGTTACTGTGTAAAGCTGGCTATTATTCCAGCCTATTTTCATCCAAATAATTTACATAAAGTACAGATGACAACTTTGCCAAACTTTTTGCAGCAATTCTGACTGCCTACAAAAGCAAAATTTCATACAAAACAACCATGCACCATACACTTATTATGTACAATTTTACAGTTACTGGTGTACCAGTAAAACACAATTCTTTTTTTGTGTACAACTGTACATACAGGTTTGGGGTTCAATTGTATGTAATTGTTTTGTGTACATTTATACTTAATTGGCAACTGCTCTGATAATCAGGACAATAATAATAATAATAATAATAATATTTATATATATATATATATATATATATATATATATATATATATATATATATATATATATATATATAGATAGATATATATATATATATATATATATATATATATATATATATATATTGTTAAGCACCTTTCATGAATGAAGTTCAGCACAAAGTGCTTCACAGAAATTGACTGCATTAAAAGTATTTTAGAAAATATATATAAAAACTAAATTCAACTAAAATTCAACTTAAAATAAAGCAATAAATAAATAAACGAACAACAATAAATTCATTAACGCAAAAGTAAATAAACAAATAAACTACAACTGTATTTATCTCTACCAATTTTTTTTAAAGTTATATTTTTGGCATACAGTATTTTGCCTATATATCAGTATATAAGAAAGTGGAGGGAGACAGGAAATGACCAGAGGGGGATCAGAGCAGGGACTGGAACTCAGGTTACCCCTGTACGACAAGGCTACAGCTCTGACTTCTCTCTACAATTTATGATTTCTTTATTTATCTGGATTAAATTTCTCTCTCAATATATAAAAAGCAATACATCTATAAAACATAAATAAACATTTCAGGATGATCTCAAATCATTTATCTAAAGTCACAGAACCAAAAATCAACTTCACCACCTGTTCACTCAAAATCAGATTTGGACAGCATTGTGGCCCTCCTCTGTCTGTTTGAACCATTACTGAAGTCCAAAATCATGTCTTACCCCATTATACTACCTTTAGACAAGCTCAAAAATGAATGAAAAGGTAGATCTATCTGAAACACTCCTCCCTTCTGCCTGTCGCTCTCCCTCACTCTCTCTCTGGTCTGCTTTATTTTATTCCTGGGAGCAAGCTGAATTTAATAAATATATGCAAATGTGTGCGGCGGAACATGACGAGTTTAAATCAGTCGGCACTGCTCTTTGAGCGCTGCTGAGATTGAGGCTGAGAGCTGACCCCAGGTTAATCATTTTTCACTTCCCTATCGCATTCAATTCTGCTGCTGCTGTGCATGTGCGTGTATGCGTGTGTGCTTGCCTGTACGTATGTGTCTAGATGTGGGTATGAGTGTGTTAGTGTATCCCTGTATGTGTTTATGTGTGTATTATTAATACAGAGGGAGGTAAGTCATTTTCATTTTTTTTAAACAGATCAATGAAGATAAAGTCTTTTTATTTATCTTATCACAGATTAATCTTAATAATAAGGAATTTTAGTGAAAGAAAATATTGTCTCTCACACCTATTTACACAGCGTTAAAGCGATGACCCTTCTGACCTGCTGTTCTCACCTCTCTCTTTCCCTTTCTCTCCATCTATAATTTTTTCTCTCCTTCTTTTCCTTCAGAAAGCACCAAACTTAAAAATGCAAAGCCTCTGGTATTAAGTACATCTTATTTTCTTTTTCTCTTTCATTACTCTCTGTTCACTCCATTTTTATTCCAAGCAGGGACATTTTCTTCTTTTTCCACTCCTGTGCCATCATATTGTAATTTTTTGCAAATATGTAACATTTTTCATCCCAGCTGCCTAAAGAGAGAGAGAGATATTGTGTATTTTTTATTTTTTTAATTTATTTTTTTATGTAAAATCATGTACTTGTACTGATGTATGATGTCCTATTCAGATGATTACTGATGGTACCAAGGAAGGAAGTTAATAATACCTAGATACTGCAATCCTTTAGCATTCCCATTCATCACAAAGGCATTTGCTTGCTGGCACATACACCCCGAAATAACAACCTGCATACTGGTCATTCAGTTCTGGACACAATTTTTCTTGAGCCAATCACCTGAGCCGTAAATGCCATGTGACTCATCACTCTAGAGATGCAGGAAAATTAAAGGAGTATTCTGGGTTCAATACAAGTTGAGCTCAATCTACAGTATTTGTGGCATCATATTGATTCTCACAAAAATACATTTTAACTTGCCCCCTCCTTTTCTTTAAAAAAAAGCAAAACTCTGGGTTACAATGAGGCACTTACAATGAAAGTGAATGAGGAAAATCTGCAAACATTAAAATACTCATTGCTTCTAAAGTATAGCCACAAGACATAAACAATATCTGTGTTAAAAAAAAAAAAAAAAAAAAAAAAAAAAAATCACTTAATAGAGCGCAACAGTCTGGTTCCAGAAGGAAAAATCCCATTCATTTATCCCATAGACTAATTGATTTTTCAACAATAACTTATAAACCTTTAAAGACAGACCTACCATGAGCTCTGAGGTTGTTCATCGATGGTATATGCTTCTGTTGAAGCCAACTATCTGCATAATCTCAACTTCATTGTTTAAAAATCGTGTTTGATAGCAGAATTCATGGTAAACAACTACATTACCCATGGTACATCATAGAAAGATCCACCAATCAGAGAACTGCATCCAATGACGCCCGCGAAATGTGGCTCTGAGCGACTGCACACTCCCATGATGCACTGTGAATGACGTAATCGAGACGGCCCCTCTTCACCCTTAAACAAACGTATATATTTGAACATATCGGGATATTTTGCAATAAACGTAAAATACATTGCTGCTATACTTATAATAAATAACCTAAAATCAATAGTTTTATATGTTCCCATCGTGTTTTATTCAACGACATCATTCGCAATGCTTCATGGGATTGTAGTCTGTGCCCTCGTGAAACACGATAAGTACACAGCCTTGTACCTTTGTCTTTATGTCCGATTTTCAAAATACTTTTTTGCCTCAAAACAAAGTTTGTGATGTTGTGATTCACCTCAGAGCTGTTTGGTTTGGTTCATGGCTCACAACTCGTTTATGAAGGATTTAATAAAAAGTCTATGGAAGAAACGAATGGGGAAAATACTTCTGGAACCCAGAGAGCTGAAAAAGTGGATCGCGCTCTATTTTACAGCTTCGTTGCCATGACGATATAATGTCAACAAACCCTAAAATAACCATAAAGAAACTTAAAAGCTCAAATAATACACAAGTTTTAACAGAAGAATTAATGTAACTACTTTTATAAAATGATATGCTTCACATTTCTGCATTTAAATCCTCCAAAGATTGGCCACATTCACTTCTATCGTAAGTGCCTCACTGTAACCTCAATTTCGCTTTTTATTATTAAAGTAAAGGATGGATGAGTCAAAATTAATTTTTGTGGTAATCAACATTATGCCACAAATGCTATCGATTGAGCTTAACTTGTATGGAACCCGGAATATTACTTTAAGCCCTGAAACACTGGCTGATGGCACCACAAGAACGTGCACAGTCCCAAGCCCTTTACTAGCAACTATTCTGAGCCGTAATGTCAAAAGCAGTAAACAGGGAAAAATATTCAAAAAGCTCATTTTATGATTTTAAGAACCATCCAAAAAATAAATAAATAAATACATTTATTATTTATAATAAATAAATAATAAATAATTTGGTCGCTGGTAAAACAGTCATCTACAGTACTATAATATTATGATTTACTTGCAATTTATGTCATGCAAAACATTTTATTTCATCAGAATACATGGCTTCTTTTGAATGGCCGTCAATGGAGAAACATGCCTTTTGCCCACAGAATTGTCCACCAAAATTGCCATCTAACAGCAGGAGGTAACTGCCCATGCTAACCAACCTACCTTGAACCCCTTAGATTGTGCGCACAGTATGATTGTAAACAGTGGCGGATTTAGGCATGGGTGACATGGGCAGTTGCCCAGGGCAGCATCTTGCGGGGGGACGGCACGAGATTCACCCCCCCCCCCCGCCCAGTCAACAATTTTGGGGGCGAGTTGAAGCTGGTTTCGCCCAAGGCACCATACAAGCTAGAACCGCTACTCATTGTAAATAACCTATGCAAACATTTTCCTCAGTATACTCACCTGGCTCTGTCTCCTCAGACTATATAATGTATTATATGACAGTGAAGAGCGGCCCCATGACCTTACCTCAAGAAATAAGCTGAATGAATGATGCACATGCATGAGTTATTAGACCACTGGAGAAGTCAAAGGTCAAATCTGTACCATCGATTGTTTCTTCCATTGCAGCTCCATCTATAGGTAAAGAAAGATAGAAATTCAGTGTGTCATGGTTTGGCTAGTTAGCTTCTACAGTTAGTCCGTGGCTGGTAGATAGCTTAGCTATACCATTATACAGGCAAAAAGCATGTTTCTCCATTGACAGTCATTCAAAAGTAGCAGTGAAGCAAAACGTCATGGTTACTTTCGTAACCTCCGTTCCCTGATGGAGGGAATGAGACGTTGTGTCGATGTAGTGACACTAGGGGTCACTCTTGGGAGCCCCAAACACCTCTGCTTTTTTTAAAAAAAGGCCAATGAGAATTGGCGAGTGTCGCCGCCGCTGAGGATGCCATATGCCCCAGGAGCCTCTGAAAAAGTTTCAGTGGAACCGCTGTCCTCCGTTTGAATGCCTTCAGACAGTTCAGCACCGACTGTGCACACTCGTTTGTGAGGTGCGCCGTCATCGAGACTGAGTCCAACTCCAAACCGAGAAAAGAGATGCTTTGAACCGGGGAGAGCTTGCTCTTTTCCCAGTTGACCCGGAGTCCAAGTCGGCTGAGTTGCTGGAGCACGAGGTCCCTGTGTGCGCACAGAGAGAGTGAGCTAGGATTAGCCAGTGGTCGAGATAGTTGAGGATGCTGACGCCCACTTCCCTTAGCGGGGGAAGGGCTGCCTCTGCGACCTTCGCGAAGATGCCCTGAGCCTAGGAACCAATCGTCGAGCCACAAGGGTTCAGGGGAGAGTGGAGGGTTCCACTCTAGCCCAACGCTCGCGGCCGCCAGGGAAAGCATGTCTGTCATTTCCGCGTCGGCCTGAGACTGGGCGACCGTTCCCGAAGGAGGAAGCCCAGCCGAAGCCTCTGCGTCAGATGCTGTGTTCGATAACTCATTGTCTTCCCAAGCTCCGAACGAGAAATCAGACAGCGATCATGGCCGTCAGAAGTGGAGAGACAACGACCGCAACCAGGAATAACACACAAACGGAAAGACATCTTTAAAAAGACGTTCCGTGTGTGCCGCTCTTTTTGTGAATGAAAATATACTCTTTTAGAATATACTCCCAGGGGCGTTCTCTGCACTCCACGGGTGCAGAGGGGGAGAAGCCGCTGAAATGCCCCGTTAATCCAGCAGTTTTGAGGTGCGTCTTTGGAGGGAATTGAATTCAGTGCACAGAATACAACCACTCGGCTATGAAGAGAAAATCTGAATGAGTGGTTGCATACCAGCTCCTTTTATACCCGTATATCCGGGGAAGTGGCATGCAAATTCCACTCGCCAATTCTCATTGGCCTTTTTTCAAAAAAGCAGAGGTGTTTGGGGCTCCCAAGAGTGACCCCTAGTGTCACTACATCGACACAACTTCGAGTGAGTGACAGATAGGGAACTTATCACAAGTGCCTAATTTTATTTATTTATTTATTTTTTTCTACTTTTTTGTGCGCTCTAAATATAATAAAATAGATTTGGATTCTCTGTCTGCTGCAAGAAGTTTTAATATAGAATGATCAGTCACAAGGCATTTTTACAGCTTATAACTGGCTCTAAAATATATTTCCAGAACTGAGTTGTGGAAGCAAAGATGGCAGCAACCAGGTTGCGTACTTCTGGGGCTGTCTGGGCCAGCCAAGCAACTACCATTTAAATAAATGGGAGTGCTATATAACTCTCTCCAGTTATTTAAGACCACCTTATAGAAATGTATGAACTGGCACACGTGCAGTATGGAAATAAGTATGTATTACAGCTGTTCATATGCATTTTTACCATTATAGCATTGAAGGTGTGACCTCTCACAGATTCTCATGGAAGATATTTTTTCAGTCAAATGTAACAACAATAACAAAATATGCAAGAACTGAACCTTGAAAAAGTGCATTTGCATGTTCACTTTCTTTTATATATATTTTACACATCACACCCACACATATTGTATATATAGTTCTTCAAACACCTCACCAAAGCTGCACCCCCCCCCAATCCTGTTTGTACCTGCCTAACTGATCTAAGTTCTAATCAAACATCATTTAGACTGCATCTCACCCCTTTCCTGCGGGAACATCCACCCCAACGACCGTCGCCAGGCAACCACCCTCTCATTTTTTAAGTGTCAGTTTGCATTATTGTCTTCACGCTCTCTAGTTATACCCTGAGTCTTACTCACACACACTTTTACGTGGACACACATGTGTACCTACATGCACATATTCAAATATGTTTCTGAACATGTAAAAAAAATAAAAAAAAATGCAATTGAAAGCATTTTGTTAAAAAAAAAAAAAAAATTATAAAAAAAATGTAACCAAAAAATTTATTTATGTATGATTTTCACAGAAATTTGTTCTGCTCAAGTTTCAGTAAATGAAGCCCATTGTTTTTATCAAAGAGAAACACAATTTTCACATTAAGCTGACATAGCTACAGTATCTTATTTAAATCATTATCATCACACACACACAAACACACACACACACACTCATATCCACTGTATTGCTGTCAGACACAGAAATTGGTGAAGATTATTTGTGGCACAAACATACCCTCTAAAACAATTTGTGTTGATGCCAAAGTCAATATTTGGCACTAATCTGCAATAGATTGTATGGTGTGAATACCAAACAGAGAAGAAAGATTCCTAAACAGAAAATATGTGGAGAAATAATCCATACGTAAACACATATGTATGTATCTCCGAAATAATCTTACACCACTTATATGTATTTATAGATCTAAAAAGTGTAAAATGAAGATGAAGATAGTCATCTGATGGTGACATCACTCACAAATACATTCAGTGCATACAGAGAGAGAGAGAGAGAGAGAGGTTTTGATCTTCTGTTGAAGTAGAGTCAGAAAGATACATTTGTTGCAGAAAAAGGAGTTGTAAGCCATTGTGCAAATGAAGAAGAATAATGGAGTAATAAACTAACACCTTAAAAAATACAGTGCACTAGCAGGTATGTTGTATTGGTTATGTCCTTAAAGACCCTATGTGATGGCTTAACAAGTGCAGTATTCCTTCCCATGTTGACAGATTTCATATTGAAACAGGAAGTTGGGGTGAGACAAATTAAAAGGCAAGTTCCTTATTTTTAAAACAGCTAACAGCTTTTAGTTTATGTCACAGCCAGGGCTTGACATCAACACCCGTCCTACTGCCAAATGCCGGTAGAAATCAGCAGTGGTGGGTAACTCTCCACTTTGGCAGGTGACGTTTTAGTGCTTTAGAAGCACTAAATATTTTTCTTGTTTGAAATGCAGCTGTGTCTTTTGTGCTGCACGAATGAAGCCTGGTTTTCTGAAGTGTGGTTCTGCGCTATCCTATCTCTGGAGTGCGCACATCAATGGGCTTCCCTCATTATCCACGCATTACTATGTGTGCTCCAGACATAGGATAGTGCAGAGTTGATCACATACTATAGATTCAACTAGCCTTCCCTCGATATTCCAGCACAGATCACACAACTTGTGCAACCCATTTGAAATTTTACGCAGATTGTACAGCGCTTTGAAGGAAGTCAATCATATCAAATGGCTAGACAGCCTCGACATTAAACAGCACTGACGAGGAAAAATGGAAGCACTACTGTTGCATGTACCAACATAAATTACAAGACTTTTCAATCTCCATATTATCACCCTTACTAAAATGTATCGATTTTTTTTTTACTGTAGTAACAGCAACTGGTCTTATGACAAAAATGTTACAGATTCATATTGAATATTATAGTAAATCTATTAGACCTACAGGTATTTTGTTATTACAGCTGTGTATATTTTTTTCTTTTTTTTTCTCCCCAATTTGGAATGCCCAATTCCCAATGCACTCTAAGTCCTCGTGATGGCGTAGTGACTCGCCTCAATCCGGGTGGCAGAGGACGAATCTCAGTTGCCTCCGCATCTGAGACCGTCAACCTGCGCAGCTTATCATGTGGCTTGTTGAGTGCTTTACCACGGAGACATAGTGCATGTGGAGGCTTCACGGCATCCACCGTGACATCCACGCACAACTCACCACGTGCCCCACCGAGAGCGAACCACATTATAGCGACCACGAGGAGGTTACCCCATGTGACTCTACCCTCCCTAGCAACCGGGCCAATTTGGTCGCTTAGGAGACCTTTCTGGAGTCATTCAGCATGCCCTGGTATTCGAACTCAGGAACTCCAGGGGTGGTAGACAGCTGTGTATGTTTTAGTTAAAGTTTCTAAATGTGTTTAGGCAATTTTTTCATAATAAATCCTATAGTTTATTTGGTAACACTTTATAATAACATTTCATTTGTTAACATTAGTTAATGCATTGGGTATCTTGAACTACTAATGAACAATATATACTTGTAAAGCATTTATTAATTTTTGTTAATGTTAATTAATAAAATCTAATCATTGTTAGCTCATGTTAGTCTATAGTGCATAAACTAGTGTAAACAACTTTTGAAATTAAAAATGTATTAGTATAGAGTAAAATTAACATTACCCAAAATAAATAAATTCTGAAAAAGTGTATATCATTGTAAGTTTGTCTTAACTAATATTGTTAACTAATGTTAACAAATGCAACCTTACGGTAAAGTGTTACCGTTTATTTAATTTTTTTAAAAGACTATCTACATTGACCTAACCACAAATGCCACTGTTAAACAATGGAAGAACAATGATAAACTTTCATAAGGCAAGTCCTAATGAACTATTTGGAATAAAGGGGAATAAAGTCAGGACTTCCATGAATTATGGACAAATTATTTAAAAATGTTTCCTCATATTCATATCATATTATATTCAAGTCATATTCTTACAGAGACAAATCCACAATCAGAGAACTGCGGCAAAAAAAGCGTGCCAAAAGAGCTATGCAGCAACTTCCCACTCTGAACCACTGTGAATGACGTAATCAAGTCGGTCTCCCAACACTCTAAAACTACTTATATATTAGTATAGATCTGAATATATTGCAATAAATGTAAAAAGCTTTGTCTTATACTTATTATCAATAACTTTAATTCAGAAGTTTTATATTTTTATTTGTTTTATTATTAATTACGTAATTCGTAGTACTTCATGGGATTGTAGTTTAAAGATGACAATTACACTTGTAGTCTTGTTGTTTTGTCTTTTTGTCTAATTTTCAAATACATTTTTGCTTCATAACAAAGTTTGTAATTTTGTGATTCACCACAGAGCTCGTTGGATTAGTTCATGGCTTAGAACTCTTCTATGAAAAACAATTATGGTAAAAATACTTCCAAAACTAAGATGGCTGAAAAAATTAGGGCGGGGGAAAGTTTTCATTCTAGAAAGCATTTTATTTGGCAAAAAGTTGGATATGCCCCTGAGTACAAAATAAATCAGCATTATTGTCCAAAACCCGTCCGTTGTCCCAGAAGATACTGTAAATTGTAAATGTGTATATTTGCTTTAAGTTAATATTGTCAACTTTCAGGAGTATTCAAGCATGTAGATTACCTCAAAGCTAATAGACATGGACTAAATATAATAATTAAAAAAGCCACAAAATATTTTGATTTCATGGGGTCTTTAAAATATTAAGAGCACATTTCAGAAAGCTGGAGCTTGTTTCATGGTAAAATAAAGAAAAGAACAAACACTTGGTGGTGGTGGGAATACATAATCTCATGGGTAAATTGGATGTTACAGTAGGAGATGTGTGAATATGACGATATAGACGTGTGTAATATAGGAGAAATATCTCACTTTTAGCACTTGCAGTCACAGAAAAATTCTATATTAACTCACTCTCTTTCAATCTGACTTTACTCTCCTCCACCCCTGAAATACTGGCTGGTCTATCACGAAAACTTTATTTTGGAAGTGCATGTTCTGTCTGGGTGGATTCGCAATGTGCTTTAGCTGTCTTTCTCTTTTTCTGTCTCTCTCAACCTCTTCTTATGCCACGTATTTCCACTCTCCACTGGTTAGAGCTTGTCCTTGGAATGCCTACAATACCAGTTTATGCATAGATTACAGCAACTGAACTGAACTGGGTAAAACAAAATAGATCTGAAAAGAGCTGAAATGAACCTTGAAATAAAACAAAATCTGATCATAGAATTACAAAATTCAAAACAGTTGAAACAAACACCAAAAATAACAGCAATCCTCTTGAACACCAACAATGTCAGGTGTGATCTGTGTAGGCTACAGACAAACAAGATCAATCTATAATGACATGTCGTCTATGCTAGATTTAACAGTCTCAGCAGCCATCCCATAACATCAATATCACATGTTAGGAGACTCGCCGTCTGCAAGGGTGACAAAATTCACTCTGAATTATTCACTAGGTTTCAAGATAATATTCCCACTTTGCAACGCATGGCCTCTATGCACCTAAAGTAAACCTAAAGTGTTGACAGATGATATGGTCTGTTTTCTCCGTGTACATTGAAAACTATACATTTGTGTATACTTTTGCCTTAGCGCAAGTGTAGCCTTTGCAGTCTGTGTTTTTGAGTGTTTGAATCTGGTGCCAGCTAGGAGAGATGAGTGAGCTGAATGCATAAGCACCGAGCGAGCAAGGCTGTGAATATTATCATAGTAAATATGATTCATAAAGAATGTGGTAGCTTAACAGCCCAGCGCTAGGTAGGAACACGTCAAGGAAGCTAGCCAAATTACCACACTCTTGGAGTGAGGCAGCTGCTTATTTTTAGGCCTCTGGAAATGTGTTAGATGTGCCACTTAATTTCCCCGCTGTCGATTCAAACCCTGGGATATCATGTTTCTTTTTTCGTATGTTTGTTTTATCATTTTCTTTTCTCTCGGCTAGTCCAATTTTCAGAAACGTACAACCTAAAATGATCCTGCATGTTATGAAGAGATAATTTAAAAACATGTCACTGCAAAGGAGTTAGCAGAGAAAAGGAACAAATAAAAGACTAAAAGGCAAGGGGGCATTTTATCAGGCATTGAAGATCGTTTTCCTTAGACACAATGGGCTGTTTTGCTGTTGAAACAATTGTGGACTGCAATCTATGTTAAGCATCTATGTTAAGGCCATGACAAGGCAGTCAAAAATCATATAAATAAATGAGGATTTAATTTTTTTTATAAACTTTTGTCAATGCCTCAGCTATAATAGTAAAGTAGTTATGAAGCTACACTAACAAAAAAGTACTAAACAGGAATTCTTACCTTGGATTATCATGCAACTACCATGGTATATGAACATGGTAACCATTCAGTACCATAGTACATATCAAAGTACTATGGTATTACCATCTGATCCCATCAATGTACTAACATGTTGTTTAGGGACATGGTAAAATATTAATACCTGCAATGAGGCTGCAATGGTGCACAAAATTCACAGTATGGTACGTACCTCGGTTTTGGGGTCACGATACGGTATGGTTTCGGTACAGCAAGGAAAACAAAGAATCTTTTTTTTTAAATATTTATTTTGAAAACAGTGGCTTATGGGCAATAATTATTATTGTGAAGGCTCATTTATATATGACTTCACTATGCATATTTCTTCAACAAAACTACAATTCAAAACTTAAGAGCCTCTTACAGTATAAGCACACTGTATAAAAAAAAACATATTAATACAAAGTAAAAAAAAAAGTGCAATTATAATAATTGTTACAAAATTCAAACATAAGCAGTGCAGATTTCTGTGTCTTTTGTCTTTCAGCTCACCACTTACTACAGAATTGATGAAATGCGTTCTTGTCGGAACTTATAACAGGACACAAGCACGTTAAGCAGATGCTTAAATCCTGTGTTCTCGACGACTGAGTATGTTCGCATATCTGCAGCAATAAATACTCCAATGGCATTCGTTATTGCTTTAACCCTGTCTGAGCTCGCAGCGAGAGGCTGCTTGAACGCCGTGGTGAGACCAACAGACTGTATATGCTTTGCTCCTGTAAGCTCAAGAGACACATGTGGATGATGTTGCTGCAAATTAGTCATCATGTTAGATGTGCTTCTTGAGACATACCCGACTTAGGTGAAACAGAGCTGACACACAGCCTTCGTCCTGTTCACTACTCGTTGCCCAGTATTATTGTAGTTTACTGCGAAATCATAATGCTCCCAAACAACAGATTTTAGAGACAGCGGTGGGTCTTCAATCTCAGGCTTATTTAAGTCTGACATATTTAAATTTTATTTAGTTCCATCACAGTTGGGAAAAATAGCGAGCTAGCTAGTATAACTTCACATGCATTTATTTGATCCACAGTTTCTAGTGTACAGTGTGGCGCTCTGTTCTGTTAATGTTTGGTTTCATGCGGTCCTGTGTTGCTCTGCAATCTTTTTTCATTTTAGTTCCACGTTGTTTGTGTGTAATGTTGTTTTAATATTGGTCTTACGCATGCTAAGATGTGTAATTATTCGTGTGACTGCATGTACCGTATCGAAGGCCCTGTATCCATTTGGTTCGGCGCGGATACATGTACCATTGCAGCCCTAAAACCATGTTCTTTGGACATGCACATTGGCAAAACCATAGTTTTTTATATTTTTAGACATTTATCATGGTAGTATCATTGTATTCTTTTAAGTACCTTGAAGTCCCATGCAATATAAACATGGTAGTATATCATCTGATACCATGTACCCTGGTACCAGCATGTTTTCGGGACATAGTAAAATAGCAATACCATATTTTTTGGAAATGTACCTTAGCCATCTTTGTTTTTAGACATGTAGCACGGTATTACCATGGTATTCTTATAGGTACCTTGGAGTACCATGTAAATCCCATGGTATATGAATATGGTAATCATTTACTCTCTAACAAAAAAGTACCCTCATAATACAAAAATACCTTTTTTTTTTTTTTTTTTTTTTACATTTACCATGGTAGTATGAAGGTATTCTTTTAAGTAAATTGTAAAAACCTTAGTATGAAGATGGTAATATATCAAAGTACCACAATATTACCATCTGACACCATTACTTCACTATGGTATGACCAGAATACTTTTATGTAAATGTTAGTCACTATAATCTTAATAATTTATATTCTTTACAATTCTAAATATTAACATAGATTTTTTACATGTATAAGCATAGCACATACCATATTTGGGTAACAATTTATTTCACAGTACTGTTCTACATTTACGTACTATATAATTGCAAGAACTGTAGTAATTACTAGGTACCAACCCTAAACCTAACCTCAAACCATATGAAGTATATGTAGTTACCTAATATTACTCAGTACCTTCTTGGGTAAGTACACTGTAATATACTGAAAGTACACATACTGTAAAATAAAGTGCAACCCATATTTGAAACAACTGCACAAAATTCACACACTGGAACAGCAAGCATGGATCATTCAGTTTAAAGTGGACATGGATATCACAAACGACTTTACTTCTATATTGTGACATGCTTCCAACTGAAATGCATATGTTTTATTACAGAATTACAGTAGCATTTCTTATTGCTTTATACAACTTATTTTAACACAACAAGCACCTAATTGTATCTACACAACCAGAATGGGGTCATGATTCACTGTAGTGCATATCTGAAGCAATTGTATACGATGTTCATAGTAGTTCAAGGCCACTACAGCAACCGATTAAATAGTGTCAGCTAATTTAGCAACCACCAGTCTGTGTTTGGACCTTTGCTATTCTGAGTTGCGCTTATTTTCGTAACCATATGGATACTACTAATTCCAAAGCCAATCAATAAATACATCATCTTTGCCATTGAAGTCTACACACTTCTGTGTAGCTGTATATTACAGTTCATACAGACATATCAAGTTGTACTCATACGCACAAGCACGTTTAGACTCACACACAGGGGAACAAGTGCAGATGGCACGCAGGGTGTATTGAGAGTGTACAGAAGGTTTAAACATATGGTGTGTGATGGAAAGCAAAGTCTCTGAAACCTCCAGCTTTAAAAGAGGTTTGATACCCAGCACTGCGCTCTGACGCCAGGTGAAGCTGCTCTTTTTCATTGAGCCAAGTTCACATAACAAGTGCATGTGCAGTTTGGGTTGTCAGGGGATCAGAGTGAAAAGACAAGGTCTGCTTAACCTCCTCACATACTTAATTCCTGAAGAGCAACCAACTTTACTAGCTGTGTCCCAAAAGACACACTTTACACTATGCACTTACAAAATATACTATGCACTCAGCCATGTAGTGTATGAACTTTCAAAATGTAATATCTTCCCAAATGGAACACTTAACGGTTTTTACTACACAGAAGCTTTCGCTGTTTAACAGCTGATGGAAGTGACGTTTCAAGCGCACGTGATGTGTTGCCGCTAGCTTAAGCGTGTTAGCCAGCCTCAGTTCAACACTTGTATCTTAAACAATGTACATATTCACACAGCTTGGGGTGATGGTAAAGCATTCAACTCACATTTGTAAGGTGCTGTATTGACTTAAGTTTTGTTAGCTGCTACATTCTTCATTATTTACAACTGTTTTGTCAGACCAGCAGTGCAGCCAGTTAACTTCTCCCCTTCCGCTATGTATGGCAAGCCACGTGCGCTGAGTGCATGAAGTGTCCAACATTCCATACTCTGTTTTGACAGCTGAAAAAGTGCATCATCTGGGTAATTAAAGTACACTTCTTTTTGCTGCATTTTCAGTATTAACATACTACTCGCACTACTTACACTACAGAATGGCGTAGAATAGTACAGAAGTATGCAGTTTGGGAAAGCAATGCCACTTTGTGCATGGCTTTTTGGAATTCTGATCTGTAAATTGCGCATTCTGCAGTCAAATATTATTTTTGATGAATGCTAAACTGTAGAATTGTTCCAGGAAATCAATTTAAAGGCTGGGTGCTCGACTCTGTGCGAGACAGAATGACATGTGGAAAAATGAAGGATACCCTAGCTTTTACATGTATCGCAGCTGTTTTAAAGTGAAATGTTCACACTGTAGCACTAAAAGCGAGATAAACTTTATCCCAAACAGATGATATTTTTAGCGGTGCACGCAATAACTTTTTCCTTATTAAAAAGGTTTTACTCCTTAAGAAATTAATTTCAATTTTGAAACATATGTATAAAATCATGACTACTCACATGAGATGAGGACTCTAGTCATATCAGTAACCTTATAAAAGCTGTTTTATTGTACATGGGTCAGGGGCGCCCTCATGAGGGCTGCCATTTTAGAATCACATGACCAGCTGAATACTACTCGCTTAATCTCAGTAACCGTCTTGTTACAGGACACTTTCACTCTTGGATTAAATTAATCATTACTGATTGTGAATAGTGAATTTCTAATAGTAATTGAAAACTATTGATTTTGAATGATGCTGCATCCACACCACTAGGTGTCACTGCAAATCCAAGATGACACGAACAAAAAGTTACTGAGTGCACATTTAAGGTTAATGTTCTATCAGGTTTTAAATCAACAAAACTGATGTCCCTACTCTAAACCATAAACCTAATCGATAGTGTCATAAAAAGCAAATGTAATATGAAAAACGCAAATGCTGGAGCAACCATAGCATTTTAAAGTGCTTCTATGACACTTTTACCTCATGTGTCGACTCACGTGCCCTTGCGGACTCGCATCCTGGTCCATGCATCAGATGTGCAATGCTCTATCACCTGAGCTAATACGTAATTGAATCTCACTCAAACAAGTAAAGGTAGTTGGTTATGTAATGTCAAAATTTTTACAAATGTATCGCCTTACAAGTGATGCACTATTGTAAAAGTGTTTTGATGTTATAGGATAGCAGTGTGTGAGAGATGGGGTAAAAAGTAAGAACTGATAGCCACATAAAAACTTTACAAAAATGTAGGGATAGTAAGGCGATTCTATGAGACCAAACTGGATCCGTCAAAATATCTCTTAGAGATATTAAAACTGGTTAAAAAGTAACACAGTGAATTCATAAAAACATAAACAAACAAAAACAAAATATGACTGTCACAAACTGTTCTGTGTTTTCCCCTGTCTTCTAGACTCTTATTTTGAATTTACCTTCTGTACTACACTTCCCAAGAAGCCCAGTCATCATCCTCACCTTCATCATTGTGTTCAGCTGTTATATGTTTGCCTTCATTTGTGCCCCTATTTATACCTTTCATGTGTAATTGTTCCTTGTGTAGTCTTGTCCATAGTTGCAGTGAAGCTAACTTGCCACTTTGGTTTATATAGCCTTGTGCTATTTGCATTTTTATATTCTTCTTCATTAAAATACTGCATTTGGGTTCAACCAGCATCTCTCTACTGGTTCATTGCATGACAATAACAGAGCTGCATAGCCCTGTACAGCCAGTTACATGCTTGTTTTTAGTCAAACTGACAAAACATCCACATCTTTTGTGAAAAGGCTGTCAGAGATCCCCTCTGCAACCCCCCTTTCACTCACCAGGGCCTGTCCCAGCCCTAAAGGTTAATATTTGAAGGTGGATGGCCATAAAAATGGAGAGAAGGACTTTTAATTAAATAAGCACTTCTTAAATGCTCTCTGGGGAAGCACTGCTTTTGTTTAAAGATGACTGATTGACTGCTATCTCTCCAGGCTAAGTCATTTGTTTCCTCTCTCCTTCCCTCCTCCCTCCTTTCCTTTTCTCTCTCTATTGCTCCATGTCTGATAGCTCTCCATCCTACTCTCTCACTCTCATTCAGTCATTTACGAGGCCAATATTTCTCCTCACCTGTGACACAGTAATGAGCTCGCTCTGCATCCAGGGGCCACGCCCCATCCCTTTTCCCAGGGGGCCATGGGGCAGGGTGCACTGTTAAACATGAACTCAATCTAACACCCCTGGCAGTGTCGAGTTATCATTTTTCAGGAGGCCACAGAACGGTCAGACTAAGCATTATGATGTTATTGTGCATCACAGGCCTGATAAACAGGGTAAACAGACTCCAACCCACTGTCACATTATCTTGCCTATCCCTCAAACACACATTGGACATTGAACATAACAATTTAATCTAAAATATTGGGCCCACATAACGTGTAACCCAGACCACACCGCGATTCTCTCACACCGTGACCATATGCACACTTTGCAATAGCAAGCATACGGGCTCTGTTCTGAAATCTAGTGAGCTGCCTAGCTATCTACTGCCTTAGTGTAAATTATAACATTATACTTTGTATTATATTGCCCTGGAATTTTAAAAAATAAGTTACCACAGCTACCACAGTTTTCTAATAAAGATTCTGAGGGAGTGACAGTAAATTTGACATCTGTCTCTTTCCTGACTGCTGTAATCCACCACTCTCGTTTTTCCCCCTTTTTTTTTATTTGGATAGTTGTGGAAATGTAATACGGGAGTTTTTCATAGAAATATAAGTTTACCCTGCTTTGCGTTCCAAAGCCGGATATGTGAAAACGGTCCATTGTGAAAATAGCTGAGCTACTGTCATGCTACTAAAAACTGTAGTAAAGTTAGTAGAGTCACTACTTTTAGTTAACTACTCTTCAACAATGAAATATGTATCACAAACTTTTGTTTTGTTTCTTGTCTGTTTGCCCCTTTTATTGGCTCTGAATGCCTCTTTTGCCCAATCCGGTTATCTTAACCCTATTCCTCTTTACACCGTTCCCAGCATTCCTGCCTCCCAGCATTGTTTTGTTCTCAATCACTTTTTCTCTACCTCCTCTCTTTTTCTTTCACCCTCCCACTTTTTTCTTCACCCTCTGTCTCTTTCGCTGTCTCGCATCAGGCCGATAAGGTCTGATGATTTCTAGCTACTCTAGTGCCAGCGACAGGGGACTTCCTGCCGGCTACAGCAATCCCGGCAGTGTGGAGTTCTGATTTTTCCCTCTTCTTTTTTTCTTTTTTTTTCTTGGCTGCCTTTAACACAGGGTCTTCTGATTTCTGTACGATGTGCTGAGTGAGAGTATCTCTGGGAAAAGAAAAGGATCACTGCATAAGTCCTGGCCTGAATCAGAGAACCACGCTTCATCTTCATCTCACATCTCTGCTGCAGCACTATAGCCACTCTGGGGCTGTAGATCACAGACAGGCTGTCTGCTGCTCCAGTAAGATACAGCTTACTGTTTCAGATCAAATTTATTGGGCCTGTCCGATGTTGCAGCCACTCTAATCTGATGCAATAGTATGCTTTTTGTAAGAGGTCAAACTGTATGAGTAGATGGTCAGCAAATCTAAAATATTGAAATCTGTCTACACAAGTCTATCTGTTTTACAAATTCCTCAGACAGACAGAAAGATAAACAGACAGACAGACCAATAGATCAACACTTTTCCAAATTCCTCTTATAGACAGAGAGACAGAAAGGCAGATAGACAGACAGACAGACAGATAGATAGCTCTGTCTAAACTTTTTAAAATTCCCCTTACAGATAGACAGACAGACAGATACATAGATCTGTCTACAATTTTTTAATTTCCTCTTACAGACAGACAGATAGACCTATCAACACTTTTCCAAATTCCTATTATAGACAGGGAGACAGACAGGCAAATAGACAGACAGGCAGATAGACAGATCTGTCTACACTTTTTTAATTCTTCTTACAGACAGACAGACATACATACAGACAGACAGACGACAGACAGACAGACAGATAGATAGATAGATAGATAGATAGATCAACACTTTTCCACTATTCTAAATTCCTCTTATAGACAGAGAGACAGACAGGCAGATAGACAGACAGGCAGATAGACAGATCTGTTAACACTTTTTTAAATTCCTCTTACAGACAGACAGATAGACCTATCAACACTTTTCCAAATTCCTCTTATAGACAGAGAGACAGACAGGCAGACAGACAGACAGACAGACAGATAGACAGATCTGTTGACACTTTTTTAAATTCCTCTTACAGACAGACAGATAGACCTATCAACACTTTTCCAAATTCCTCTTATAGACAGAGAGACAGACAGGCAGATAGTCAGACAGATAGATAGACAGATCTGTCGACACTTTTTTAATTTTTCTTACAGTTGACAGACAGACAGACAGACAGACAGACAGATAGACAGATAGATAGATAGATAGATAACTAGATAGATAGATCTGTCATCACTTTCTGAATTACTCTCATTGACTGATCGACTGACAGACAGACAAACAGACAGACCGATAGATCTATTGACTGATAGATATACACTTTTCTAAACTCCTTTGTTGGCTTTGTCAGGTGGGTAGTCACTCACTGTGTGATGGTGACCACTGCTGAGAGGACATGCCTTGATAACATGGAGAGAGACTGATAGAGGAGACTGAATGAGGACACACACACACAAATTAAGATACAGAAAGAGAGGGGAGTCATGTGATGCTATGTGTAGGTTGGTCGCTTAAAGGCCTGCTCTGCTTAAACTTTTCTGCAGTTATCCTTTAAGCAATATTAACCAGTGAAAACTGTAACAGTTTTGTTTGCTAACTGTGCTGGGATGGCAGGTGTCAAATAATTTGAAATCGTCTGCCTGTTGGGACATTAAAAAGCACTTATGTTCTCACGCATCAGACGCCTCGCAGGATCAGGATGGCAGAGGTCCAGTCGGTGGTGGCAGCGAGCTTCGTGAAGTAGGTTTGGAGATCTCGAATATTTATGCAGCGCTGACGAAAATCTTGACCAACTTGGTGGGCCTTTCAGAAATACATTGAGCGATCACATCTATGGAGGCAAAACTTTCCACCCTGATCACAAGAATGGACGATGTTGAAAAACGGGTAGAGTTTCTGGAGTCGGCCGAAAGAGAGCTACAGGCTAACCCACCTGATAACAAGGCTGATGTGGAATGCGTGTGGGAAAAAACTTGAGGATATGGAAAATCAGAGCAGGCGAAATAATATTCATTTAGTTGGAATCTCAGAGGAAAAGGAAGGTCAAGATATGGTGAAGGACTTGGACTTAGACTTTGTTTTACGAGCGGCGAGGAATAAAGCATGTTGTGCTGGGAGGACCACAACATCATGGTTTTACCGAACTTTGCTAGATTGACTCAAGCAAAGCACAACAGATTTAAAGAGTGTAAAAAATTGCTTCACCAACAGAAGGTGTGTTTCACACTGCTTTTTCCTGAGAATTGATGCCAAGAGTGGTTGCAAGACTTTTACATGCCTACAACAAGCTATGGCCTTCATTAAATCAATGGTGTGAGTGGGTAACACTGGAGCCCCGCAGGGCTGTGTTCTCAACCCACTCCTATATTCCCTGTACACACGACTGTGTGGCAACACATAGCTCCAATGCCATCATTAAGTTTGCTGATGATACGACGGTGGTAGGTCTGATCACTGACAATGATGAAACAGCCTACAGAGAGGAGGTGCACACTCTGACACGCTACTGTCAGGAGCACAACCTCTCCCTCAATGTCAGTAAGACCAAGGAGCTTGTGGTGGACTTCAGGAGAAAAGACAGAGAACACAGCCCCATCACCATCAATGGAGCACCGGTGGAGAAAGACAGCAGCTTCAAGTTCTTCGGTGTCCACATCACTGAGGAACTCACATGGTCGGTCCACACTGAGGCCATTGTGAAGAAGGCTCACCAGCACCTCTTCTTCCTGAGACGGCTGAGGAAGTTTGGAATGAACCACCACATCCTCACACGGTTCTATACCAGCACTGTAGAGAGCATCCTGACTGGGTGCATCACAGCTTGGTATGGCAACAGCATCACGCTCAAACGCAAAGCCATGCAAAGGGTGGTGCGAACTGCCAGACACATCATCGGAGGTTAGCTTCCCTCAATCCAGGACATCTATACCAGGCGGTGTGTGAAAAAAGCTCAGAGGATCATCAGAGACTCCAGCCACCCGAGCCATGGGCTGCTCTCACTGCTACCATCAGGCAGGCGGTATCGCAGCATCAGGACCCGCACCAGCCGACTTCATGACAGCTTCTTCCCCCAAGCAATCAGACTTTTGAACTCTTGATCGCTCACAATACATATATCAGCACCGCACTTTATTAGCCTCAGACTGGACTCACATTTTACACTTCTCTTAAGAACACACTGGCAACTGACTATCAACTGACAGCTGAATGTCAACACAACACTTCATATTTATTTCCACTGATTACATGTTGGGGGTCCAGTGTAATTTTATTGTATACAGTTTTCTTATTTTGTGTATACTGTATATTGCATATTATTTTTATTGTATACAGTCTTTTTATTTTGTGTGTACTGTATATTGTATATTATTAGGTGTATATTTTATATTGTGTTGTGTAACAAGATGTGTAAATTGTGTTATGTGTAAATCAGATGTTTATTGTAATTGTCATACTGCTGTGTTGCTTGGAACTGCACACAAGACTTTCACCCACTGTTGCACTTGTGTGTATGGTTGAGTGACAATAAAGGGATTTGATTTGATTTGATTTGATTAGTTTTGCCTGCACTCTGTCAATTATACAGACATAAAAAAATGATATAGTGTTCCTTCAAGAACCGCACCTTTCTTTACAGGAAGCTGAAAATTTGGTAGGGCATGGAGTGGGCATGTGTTTTGCAGTGCTGGTTCGAGTAAGAGCAGGGGAGTCATCACATTGATAAGTAAGCATTTAAAATTCAAATGTTTCAAACAATTCAAAGATAATTTAGGAAGAGTCATTATTGTTTTGGCTGAAATACAGGGGCAAAACCTTATTTTGGCTAATATTTATGCACCCAATGCTGATGATCAAAACTTTTTTATAGATCTTGAGGGGAAGCTACAAGTCGCTGGGTTCCTTCATGATATGGTTTTGGGTGGAGACTTCAATCTTTTAATGGATCCAGTCCTTGATCATAATGATGTAAAAGTGTGTAGACCCTTTAGAGCAGCGTTGGGAGGAACTACACATTTTTTTAATCAGTTCATAAGATTTACTCTAGAATAGATTTTTTTATATCTAAGTCACTTATTCCATCTACCACTGACTGCTCAATTGGGAACATTTTAGTGTCAGATCATGCTTTGGTGTGTTTAGAGATGTTGCTGCTTATAGAGAAAAGAAAATCATATAGATGGCGCTTTAGTACATCCCTGCTATAAGACCCTGAATTTCAACAAATGTTAAAGACAGAAGTCAGTGTTTTATGTAGAAACCAATTGGTCCTCAGTGTCCTCTGTGGGCATGGCATGGGAGGCGCTTAAGGCAGTTCTTAGGGGGCGGATCATACAATATGCCTCATTCATTAAAAAGATCAAAGCAGAAGAATTCATAGAATTGGAAAAGAGTATTAAAAGTGCTGAAACAGAGCTGAAGTGCCGAATGTCATCCAATGGTCTTAGAGAGTTGACCCAGCTAAAATATAGGTACAATACTATTCTGTGACAGAAGGTTGAGTTTTGGTTATTCAGGGCAAGACAGACATATTTTGAGTCTGGGGAAAAAACAGGGAAACCTCTTGCCAGATACATAAAAGAGAGAGAGTTTTTTTCCTACCAATCCTTCAGTGAAGTCTTCTGAGGCAATATATTTACTTCTGCCACAGATATTAATAAAGACTTTAAAGAATTCTATTTCGATCTTTATAGTTCCACGTCTTTGTCTACTGATTATATCTCTCTTGACTCAGATATAACTTTTGAGGAGCTTTTTGAGGTAATTAAAGCCTTGCCAACAGGTAAGGCACTGGAGCCAGATAGTTTTGCCACAGAATTTTTTTAGATCTTATGTCACAGAACTGGCTCCACTTATGTTGGAAGTTTACACAGAGTCATTAAAGAAAGGTGAACTACCACCAACCATGACCCAAGCCCTGATCAGTCTCATTCTTAAAAAGATAAGGACCCAAATGAATGTAAAAGTTATCGTCCAATTTCCCTGATCCAGTTAGATGTAAAAATATTGTCTAAAATTCTGGCTAATCGATTAAGTAGGGTAATTACATCCATTAAACATATAGATCAAGTGGGGTTTATTTATGGTCATAGTTCTTCTGATAATATTGGACATTTTATAAATATTATTTGGTCAGTAGCGAATGATCAGACCCCGATCGCTACCATCTCACTTGACGCCAAGAAGGCGATTATTAGGGTGGAATGGGACTATCTTTTTAAGATTTTGGAAATGTATGGGTTTGGGAACACTTTTATTGGGTGGATTAAGTTACCTTATAAACAACCGTTGTCAGCAGTGCAAACTAATAGATTAATTTCTGGTTATTTTTCTCTTGGTAGGGGAACCCGGCAAAGCTGTCCTCTCTCCCCTTTATTGTTCTGTCTTGCCCTGGAAACATTAGCAGCCGCAATAAGAAAAGAGGATGATTTTCCTGGTGTTGTAGCAGGAAGTGTGGTGCATAAACTTCTACTCAACACAGATGATATATTATTATTTGTCTCTGACCCTAGTAGATCTATGCCTAGCCTCCATAAAATTATTAATTCCTTCTCCAAATTTTCAGGATACAGGGTGAACTGGTCTAAATCGGAGGCTCTTGCTCTGACAGCATATTGCCCTGCCACGGCTTTCCAACCTGGCACCTTTCAGTGGCCTAAGAAAGACATTAAGTATTTAGGCATTTTATTTCCAGCAAATTTTAGAAATTTAGTTAGTTAATTCTGATCCATTAATGAAAAGGTTCTCGTGTGATGTGCATAGGTGGGCTTCAATACATTTGACCTTGGCTGGGAAGGTCAGTGTTATAAAAATGAATTGTATCCCATAATTCAATTATCTACTACAGTCTCTCCCCTTAGAATTTCCTCTTTCTTATTTTAAACAATTTGATAGAACATCTAAGTCCTTTATCTGGAATGGTAAACGACCTCGGTTGCATTCCAGTAAGTTACATAGACCAATTGACAAAGGAGGTTTAGGCCTCCACAAAATTGTGTTTTATTACTATGCTTTTAACCTTAGACACTTGGCCCATTGGTCTCTTCCACCTAAGAGAGCCCGTCCCTGGTAATACATTGAACAAGCGGTCCTTGCCCCAATCTTGCCATTGCAAAGTCTTTTTATCAAACTGCCTGGAGAAGTAAAAATGCATCCCATTATTTCACACTCACATTCAGTATGGACAAAGGTTTCCCGTTTGTTCAGTTTTGATATTTACCTAAATGTTTTCCTCAAGCATATGGCTGAACCCCAAATGGTGTATTAATAAGTCCCCCTTTTGCTGGAAAGAATGGAATGGAAGGGTGTTGCTACACTTGGTGACCTTTATGAAAATGGAGCTTTGAGATAATTTAAATATATAACACAGCAATTTGAGATTTCTAGGTCTCAATTTTTCAGGTATTTACAGTTGCGCCATTTACTTTGTACTATTTTTGGTGGCAGTACTCAGCTCCCTAAATCTGCAGACACCCTCTGTATGGTGCTCACATCCTTTGGAAAGGGGCATGAAGTGTCAATATATTATTCCTTGTTGATTCAGAGTCTTGGTGATGGGGCCTTAACAGCTCTTAAGAGGTTATGGGAAAGAGATTTGAACTTGGTATTGGAGGATGGGGAGTGGAAAATAATTTTTAAACATGTTAAAACTATGTCTAGGGATGCAAGGATACACCTTATTCAGTTTAAGATTTTGCATCGTTTTTACTGGACTCCCTCTAGATTGTTTAGGCTTGGTTTAAAAGACACACCTACCTGCTGGAGATGTCAGTTGGAGGATGGAGACATAGCCTATGCTCTGTGGTTCTGCGCTAAGATTTAAGAATTCTGGGCAAGAGTCTAGAATATTCTCTTTGAGGATTTAGATATTTAGATTTAGAATTTAATTTACCCCAGACTATGTATATTGGGTGATGGGGTGGTTATTAAACTAGGTGACAATTATACAAAAAGCTGGGTCCAAACTAGCTTAAAGGTTGACAGACAGATAATTCTTAGAGGATGGAAGTCAATTAGATTAGATTTGCACTACTTATGTGTATGTGTGTATGTATGTATATATGTGTGTGTCTGTGAGTGTATGTACGTATGTGTATAATTATTTTTTATTTTTATTATTATTATCTATGTCTTGCTGCTGTTTTTGTATTGTTTTTGTATTGTTGTACACTGAAAGCTCCTGTCACCAAGACAAATTCCTTGTATGTGTAAGCATACTTGGCAACAAAGTTGATTCTGATTCTGATTCTGAATTGGCGCTCCCTCATTTCAAGAATGGTTCACCGAATTGGGCAGGGTGGCGACACTTGAAAAGATGTCATATAAACAGTTTGGCAGATTAGATGCATATGGTAAGAAATGGGACAAATACATGACCTTTCTGGAAGGCTCTCGGTGAGGACCATTAGGAGCGAATCCTTTTTTTTTTTCTTTGTGTTTATATGTGTATACTCAGTCTTGGACCACAGGAATGTTTGTTGGGGGTTGGGGACTGGGAGAGGTATAAGGTATTAATGGGGGTTAAAGGGGGATAATGGTTGACTCTGTACATGTATACTTTGCTTTATTCTGTATTGTGTTTGAGAATCAACCAATAAAAAGAAAAATTATCTGAAAAAAGATACAGAAAGAGAGAGGGCAGGCAGGAGAGAGGAGCACAGGGCTGTCAGGTGGGGAGAGAGGAATGGAGGGGGGTTAGGGGTGTTTGAGTTTGGGGAGTGGACAGCCCGGCTGGCAGGCAGGCAGGCCCATTAAAAATTCAGCAGTGGGGAACAGGCCGGGGATTCACAGTAATTAGATGACAAAACGGCAGGCTCGCTGGAGATGAGAGAGAGAAGGGTCACACACAATGCCTCCACCGCGGGGTAATTTGTAAGTGTCAATCACTACCAAGCCAAGGAATGAGAAGGAGAAAGAGGGAGGGAAGATGAGGAAGGGAAAAGGATGTGGTGGGGGAAAAAGGGTGAGAGGAGAGAAGGGATGGAGAGAGGGAAAAGAAGACAGCTGAGGAGAGGAAACAGAAGAGAAAAACGGAAGCAGAGAAAAACATTTTACTGCCCAGTTTGCTCTTGCGTAGCTCAGAAGGCATAATTGAGTTGAATATCAAGTTTGTCGCAATTGCAATCACCAAAATTTGCACTATGCAACTAAAAATGTCTGTGATTAGCCACTGGCTGGTAAATTTTGAGATTTCACTCATCACTGATTGGGTAGTACAGTGATGAAGATGTTTAGCACCGAGATATTTTCACTGTGTGTTGTGAGTAAAAGTTTTGTATGACACAGTTCATGTAATGTTTATCATAGATGACCTCTACACCCATCTGTCATTGAATAATGTCTCTTTTAATATCATTTCTGTTCTTTACAGTCACTTGTTGATCAAAAACAACAAAAAGAGAAACATTTAATTCTACTCACACATAGCACAGATGCAGTAAAGAAGCTGTACCGACTACTCTCTCGTCAATGTGCGCTAAACCAAAACACCTCTGTGAGACGCACGCTGAACTGCCACTGAAAAAGACAGAATCATTTTAGCACTTGTTCTACATATTGTAAATACTTGTAAATAATATAAATGATGCATGTAAATAACAAACATGTAACAGTATATACTGTGTATATATACACACATACATACTGTACATACATATGCAGTATATGCAATTTCAACACATCATAGTTTTTGATAATACATGACATTTTTACTTTAAAAAAATTAAAAGATCAAATGTGATCACATTTATGAAAAACAAATGATTAAATACAATTTGAAAATTAATATTTTTGTAATGCACCAAGTTAGAAGGTCCCCGGAATGATTAACAAAATTAGCTAAGAGAAAATGTCTTTCATATGTAAGCAAAATGGACATTATAAGTGAAATAAACCCAACTGAATCAGAATTGAAACGTGATGTGATGTGTGTCGCAATGCGCTAAAATAATGTAGTCTTGGAAGAATTTAATGAGAAATGTTCATATTTTGATTCATTTTATTTTGGTGTCTGAGCAATCTGAATTAATCTCATGTTGTCTAGGAGAAACCACTGAGATATTAAAAAACATCTCTCAATTGTCTGTATCATCTCACAGGACAGAAAAATCACAAAGAAGAATGAGAAAGTGAGGTAAAATAAAATGATTACAATTTGTGGCATTGAAAATAAAAACAGAGGGAAGTAGATGTAAAAAAGCAGAAGGGGAAAGAGGGAATAAAGAGAGAGAGAGAGAGACAGACAGACAGACAGAGAGAGAGAGAGTAATATTGGTGCATAAAGCACCACCTTTGGGAAACTATAAGAAAATTAGAAAATGTGTCATTCTCCACTATCATCCTTTAAAAGGAAGTGACAGTGAGTCACCAAGACTATAAACTTGGGGTGACTGTAATGAGGGCGATCTTCAGAAATCTTTTCACAAACCGCCAAGAGGAGGCCATCGCCCCATGATCTCCAAGAGTCTCAAGGCTGCCACAAGTGCACACCATGATTCAGGAGTTACTTTCAGAATTTAGTTTGTGTTGATTTCAGGTCAGTAAGGGGTTTACAGATGGATGCAGCTCAAGCAAAACGTAGCGCTGGAAACCAACACTTTTATCTATGATAGCGCCAAGCTTTGCTGAGGTGGTTAATATCAGACTGGAATACAGTCTGACTCCATTGCATATTTGGTTTGGAAGAAAGATCCGAGAGAAATGCAATGACTGGTTAGAAGGAGAGGTCACGGAGTCAGTGCTTGCTTATTATTTACTGGTTTTGTGTGTAAGAATGCGGAGAAGTGCGAGAGGTTTAGTCTGGGACGGTATAGGTCATGGAGACAGGGCTGACTGGCGTGTTTCTCGCTGTAAAGACAGGAGCTCTATTCATGCAGACTCAAAGAACAGCAACACCAGCACAATGAAGCAGGCATGTTAGCATATCTCTACAGACACAGAGCCTCTCTCCGTAACACAGACACACACACACTTACAAATGTACACACACCACAGGGTTCTCCTTTTCTACATATATCCTTATGCACTCTTTCTATGTTGCATACAATTAAACACACACACACAGAGAGTAACAGAAAAAAGAAAAAAAAAAGAATGAATAGTGTATAATGACAGACATGAACCTGCCTCTTGACATACACAGAGGGGTCATAAGAGACTGTTTTTTTCCCATTGCAAAAACAGATCTCAACAGATATATGCAACATTCTAAACGATGCATTTCACCTTTTTGCCACATAATGCTCTTCAAATTCATGCATAATCTGTGTTCAATAAGCTCAGCGGTAATGATTACACATGCTTAATTGGATAAATTAAAGCCCATACATATTGAAAATCAGAAATATGGCCTAAAAATGGAAAAATAGGACCAAGATAGACTTGCACTCTCACCCAGTTAATGAATGGGACTCTTTTAATGCATGGTCTCCAAACACCTTTTACATTTTCTTTTAATTGCCAGATGATTAAATCCCCACTTTTCCACCCTGTTCATAAGCTAACTATAATTAGCAGCGTGTGAACCCCCACACTATACTATTTATTTGTTCTATTCTATTATTATAATTTCATGTTGAATACTGAGTAATAGAAAGTGTTTACTGTAGAGATAAAATAGACAGAGACAGACAGACTATTTTACAGATTTCTATTTTAGCAGAGCAACACAACAGAATACAGGTCAAACCAACCATTACTGTTTTGATAGCTTTTGAAATAAGACAAAATGCAATCACAGAAGAACCACTGATAAGCATTCAGTTCTGCAGAGTACTAAATCCAATCAAGTTTCAGTGACAGTGCACATGCACAAATGTAAATCTTTAAAACACTGTTTGCTAAATTACTGTGTCCAAATACATCACAAAATGAGAGACTTCTGTAATGAATGTTTCTTAAGCCTTCAAGGATCAAGACTTTAACATCCCTTTAATTCTGTGTTAATTTTTATGCTGAATCTGTATGTGTGTGCCAGTATAAGAGAGAGAGAGACAGTTTTGTTAATTGAAAGTAATTGTTTAATCTCGATAAATGTAAGATCGTGCCTTCCTGCTCATTGACATTGACATGCAAGAGGACTAGAATTGGAACCCTACTGGATTTCACTAAGTGATCTTTTAACCTCTGGATCTGCTTTACAGACAAACAGTGGAAATGCTGATTTACCCAATTCACACCACTATATCCTGCATGCTATTTTACATGGTTCAGCCAACATCATTTCTTAAAGTGAGACTGAATGGAAGTCTAAATTTCTGCCCTGATGGCTTTACTCATGAGGGTGTGCCATCCATTTTCAGATGCTTCATGTTAAACACCACAGTCAGAAATGTGACAAAGGGAACCTGTATTCTTCGAAAATAAACAAAGACACAACCGGTCAAAAATTTGGACACATCTATTAATTGTTTGTTTTGTTTGTTTTTTTACTACTACCACATTTAAAATGATAAATTAATCCATTTTAATTTTGTAATCCAATACACTGATACAGTAACAACCAAAAATCTGCTTATTCCGAAAAAAAAAAAAAAGAAAAAAAAGAAAAAATGCAAGAAAACATCATATACATGAGATTTGAAATCATCAGGTTATTCTCCACTTTTGATGTCAAAATGCAAACTGTCATGCGCACAACACTTGTGCACATTGGATAAGCTGGTAAAAATGTGGTAAAGGTGTTTACATGCAACATGAAATTGAGGTAATGGGCAAAAACCTGTGTGTCCATTGGTTTATGATTAAACTGTGCACGTGGCATAATATTGATTACCACAAAATCTAAATTTCGACTCGTCCCTCCTTTTCTTTAAAACAGACACAAATCGAGGTTACAGTGAAGCACTTGCAATGGAAGTGATTGGGGCCAGTTGTTGGAGGGTTTAAAAGCAGAAATGTGAAGCTTATCATTTTATAAAATTCTTATTTTATAATTAATGTAATATTTGAGCTGTAAAGTTGTTTAAATTGTCATTTTTATGGCCGTATAAGTGTTTACTGCGTTACAACATCATGACACCGAAGTTGTAAAACTGGATATAACTTTACACAGAAAAGGTTTGTAAGCAATTTAATCACATTAAAATCATGTTAGCATATATATTGTTTGTGTTGTGGCTACACTTTTGAAACGGTAATTTAATAGAAACAATATTTTAACCTTTATGGATTGGCCCCGTTCACTTCCATTGTAAGGGCCTCACTGTAACTCAGATTTTTGCCCTTTTTTTAAAGAAAAAAATGAATATTTTTGTAATGCTGTCAATTGAACTTAAATTGTGTCGAACACTGAATTTTCCTATAATATTTGTTTACAAAACTACTCTGTAAAAAATTACTAGATCAGTTCATGGAAACTTCTTTACATTGTTTTTAACTCAAAATAATTCAACCAATTTCAGCAACTTGATTTTATAAGTTTTAGCTCAATTTTTAATATAATTTAAATTCAAGGGGGGCAAATAAAGTCTAATCAACTTAAAAATGTAAGCTTTAGCTTTGATTTAGCATAGCATTTCAAGCATGTAAGCATAAGCCTTCAGATCAAAATGTTTTAAAGTCCATGAAAAACATAAATTCAGTTAAGTGTGTTCAAAACTTTTGACTGGTACTGTAGATACAACAAGCAATGATACAGTGTCAAGTTATTATAAAAAACAAAGAGAATGGAGGGAGGGAGGATGTTGACTGGGCGAGAAGAAAATGATGGGATGGGAGTGAATGAGGAAAAGGAGGGAAAAATAAGAGGGAGAGCAAGAGAAGGGAGGGAGAGATGGAGGAAGACTGGCTACACTAACTGTCGAGGCAGTTAATATAAGGTTTTGGAGATAAGGCCACACAGACAAACATTGACAAAATCAGGTGTTCCACCGCAAAGCCGAAGCTGTCAGTCAAACTGAGAGACAGGCCAACAATCAGCACTCGCATTCCGATAAGCACGCCAGAGAGCGCGTGCAGAAACTGCATCTACAGGCACACAGTAATGGAGAGGGGGGAGAAAGAGCACAGACGAGGAGAGAGAAAGAGCAAGTGTGCTAAAAGTCTACACCGTGCAGTGTAGTACAATGTGGCAAAAAATAAGGCAAAAAAGATGATTAAACCAAAGAAAATATAAAAGTGAACAGTTGATAGCAGATGTTTCTCACATTTAAATATAAAAACATACTTTTTTAATTTTAATAACAGGTCCTAAAGGTATAATTATGTTCCCAAAACGAGTTATACATTTTAAATAGAGGTACAAAAAAGGTCCCCTTGGGGGTACCACCCCAGTGACAGCCATTTTACCTTAAACTGTACCTTTTTTCGGCGAGTGTAGGTTTATATCAAAAGCTGGCAGAGGGTTGAATGTGTGTCTGTAGAATTCAGGCCTTTCATCAGATCCATCCATGCTACATATGCCTCACACTGAGGGGGAGGGGGAGGGAAAGGGGGCGAAAGGTGTGAGATCAGACTAGTAAAAATAGCACTTCCTCTCTTGGCCTCAACACCTGGGGAAATGCCAGAAGGTGAATGAGGTTGAGAGGGATGGAGCAAGAAAATACATCGTGAGTCTAGGAGGTTCTGAAAGACAGCGAGATAATTTGACCAAAAATGAAAATTCTGTCATAATTTTTTCACCCTTTTGTTTCCATATGACTTTCTTTCTTCAATGGAACAAAAAGGAAGATGTTAGGCAGAACGCTAGCCTCAGTCACCATTCACTTTCCTTGCATCTTTTTTACATTTAATGAAAGTGAATGGTGACAGAGGCTAACATTCTGCCTAACATATCATTTTGTGTTCCATGGAAGAAATAATAAGTCACACAGTAAAAGAAAAACACGAGATTGAGTAAATGATCGCAGAATTTTAATTTCAGGTTGAACTATCTCTTTAAGATTTAAAATCAGCTGTTTGACAATAAGTGCTAATAAAGCTGCTGATCTTAAAGTCAGTGCTCTGATTTTCTTTTTAATTGTTTTCTCTTATTGTTTCAATATGCTAGTTAAACTGTGACCACAAAAGCTGCTTAAACAGTGCAAGTTCTTCTGTTTTTCTTCATTGAAACTGCACATTCTGCAGTTTGGATGTTTGTATATTCATTAAGTGTGGTTAGTTTAGTGTAATGAATTTCTACACTGATTTTGTTGATGTCAGTGCGGAATGGTAGATACTTTTTTCTTGATGGTTCCTCTGAATTTCATATACTTTTTATTGTGCTATGATTATAGTCATGTTGTAATTAAATTAGAGGTGTTCAAATTTTACAAACTCAGGACCCCCATTCAGACTATCAGCCAACCCATGAACCACGAATGTAAAAAAGTTAGATTTTCTCTGTAACATTTCATAATAATTTTAAACTTTAACAAACATTATTGCCTTTTCAATGCTTTAGGTCATTAACGTACCACATTTTTATTCTTATTATTTTTAAAGAAAATCTCAACCTTATCTGTCCCTGTTTGAAAACAGTTAAGTTGGATAATCCGTCTGAAATAATATCTCTGGTGTATATGAATAAACTTTGATTTCGTTTTGCAAAACTGAAATTCTCAGCCTATCACTTCTGCACAGTTATGCCATTTCTGAAATGTTGAATCATTACCATAAAGCGAACTATTATCTGTTGTAAATAGAGCCGAAGAGAGCATGTTTTTGGGAGACTCTGTAAATAACACACTGCTTTACATGAGTGTGAATTATTGGGAGATCTATTCTCTGGTGTCATCAACCAGTGAACACATGCAGTACTTTTATTTGTTTGTGTGCTCTGAGATACAGCAAGCGCAATATTATTTCTGGAGTATTCTGCCTGAGAATGAAGCCTTGTCAATATGTTTATTCTGTGAGGATGTCAGCTAGATATTAAAAAGAATAGCTTTCTTATCCCTCTTCTGTGAGGCAACAGATATGCATTACTTTGTTACTGGTTCACAATAAGATATTGTCATAAGTGCCATGTGATTATTTTCCTCCTGCTAATTCTAGGCATTTTCCGAAAACTGTCTCTCACAATTTTTATTTTTTAATAAAAAGATAAAAATTCATTTTCAGTTATATGGCAATCCCTGACCATAGGAAACTGCCTTTTTATTATCTAAAATAAATTATTCAGTTGTTTTTTGATATTGCTGAAGAGCTACTTGCATTCATTAGTTAAATTGAAGTGGTTGTTTAACAGTTTGAGTCAATCTGGCATTTTAGTATTATTAAAGCAATACTTCTCTTTGTGTAAGGATTATGTAGATGCTTTGACTTTTGATATTACATATTTTAAGAGACCTCAAAAGATCTCGATTCTTGCAATATCACTGCATAAATTATCACGGTCACCACTATGGAAGAATATAGCCCCAAGAATAAACAATGAAAATTACCATAAATCTGCCCTGCTAATGACTAAGGTTAAGTCAAACTCTCAGAAATAGAAACAGTCAAGCAAACAAATATGTTCACAGCAGTTGGAGCGTGCTAGCTGACGGGTCCTTTCCTATACATGCTGCCAAAGATATTCTCATAAAAGCATGATGCCACAGGCAGGGCACATGAGGAGGGTGAAAGTGATGTACCAACAATCTCAGCAGCCAAGTCAGAGTAGAAACACACTGCCCCCAATTGGCTGGTTTCGGAAACACAGGTAACCACCCAACCAAGGTTCACCTTTGTTTGGTCAATTTGGAGAGAGTTGTGGCAAGATATTACAGAAAACCCACAGAGAGAGATGAATAGCATGACATTTAACATGACAATACAATTATGCCACAGTGGTAATCAGTTTCATTAATTAAAAGTGTCTTAAAGCATTTTTCAGAGTTAAATATGTTGTACATTTGACTTCCAATCAAGATTTTGCAGCACTGTCAAAATTATTTTCTGTGGTCAAATTTCTGAATATGACAGCATACCACAGATACAGTCCTGTTAATAGCTTAACTTGAATTTAACCCAGATTATTCCTTAAATAAAGTTAATCAAAATGCTCTTTGAAGTGTGCTCTGTTTAATTTGTTCCTGTGCATTTTGTACTAAGGAACGGGGGTGGATTTCTATGGGAGAGAAAAGTACTTTATGTCATTTGTATGCAACTTCAAAAGAAATAAGAACACTGAGATGTTTTGAATTGAAAATGAATCCTTTAAAGTATAGGTGCGGTCACAAAATAGGGATAAAAGATTGATCTACCTGTAGTAGAAGTAAGCCACCCCCCCTTGTTTCCTCATAGAGACCCAAACACACACATTTGGGGGTATGAGTGTGTAAGCATGTAAAGGGTTAAAGAGGGTTCCTGCTGTGCTCTCTGCTTCTGTGTCTCGGCCCATTACACTTGCCGGAGTACAGCAGTATGGTGCCATCAATTACAGCCTGGCTGCACTGCCATCAATACAGAGAGCAAGAGAGAGCAGCACCACAGTCACATAAACACGACAAACGGCCACATTAAAACCTCCAGCTCACCTCTTTCACTCTCTCACTCCCTATCTCGAGGTTTCAGCCTCTTTCACTTGCACACACACCTATTTTCTTTTTCTCAAGCTCCAGAAGCTCCCATCATTTTTTGCTTTCTCCACAAGTGTATGTCTTTGTCTTCATCCCTCTCAGTCTAGCAAACAGAAGCTTTTCTTTTCTGTCCACCTCATGAGCACTGTTCTTTCCTGTACTTTCCTGTGTGATAGTTATATCTATCCTTTTCCTAAAAGTCTATATAGTATTTCTATTGTGATCCTTTTAGACCTCTCAGATCATCCTGTCATGGTTTACTCACATACACATACACACAGGGATCAATATATCTATAGACACTCAAGACAGAGAATTATATTTATACTGTGTAAATTCCACAGTTCTCTTGCAAGTGCATGTACACACATTTACATAGCTATTGTATATAAATGGGGACACAGTTAACTTATATTGTTTTAAATAAAGCTAATTATAAATACTTAAGATAAACATTTAACAATTTTTCAATAATTTTTTTTTTTAATGTTTCAGCATTATTGAAACATTACAGTATTTAGTTTATGAACTTTTTCCAAATGTCGACGTCTCCAAATGCCCCAAAAGGGAGGTTTTTCATATTGCATTAACTTCTAGGGACACATTTATCTACAAAGTATAGCAAAGTAAACACACACACACATACAAAGCTAATAATAAACACTACTGACTAACCCTATGCCACAACCTACCCCTAAAAGGCTTTTTCTGCACTGTAAGGGGCCATTCACACCTAACAGGTTTTTGCATCCGTCCGGGCTGTTTTGACTGTCTGTTTTGATTTTTTTTAGCCTCTCATGCAGGAGCTCTGCATTTTGGACACTGTGTGAAGTTATAAAGAAATTCAGCTGGTAAAAACACATCTTGAGACACCTACGTTCTGTTCTATTTGTTGCATTGCATCTGGTTTTTTACCACACAAATGCGTTCAGTCTAAATGGACCCATGGAATAATAATTACAAAATAAAAACATTATATTATGAATGAATTGTTTTTCCAATTGAGGATGTTCCTGGATGTCCCCAAACTATAGATATGCACACACAGACTGCACACACCCTTGATAACTTAAGTGAATAGGTGTGAAACCCTCAATAAATTAATTTCATAGAAGTGCCTCTCCAGTTAGATCCATTTTCTAACAAACACTCTCTAAAATATGACACATTTTATGGCATGAAGTTCTGCTGGGAAGTACCATTGAGGGCTGAAGTGCATACAACTTATTTTTACCTGGGAAGGGTATGTTGATGTGTGTAATATTATTTTGATGTTAAAATGCTTTCTCCTATCACAGCTTAATGTGCAGTGAAACTATAAATGAACCATAAAGTATATATGCAGATTTCCCTAAAAATTTTCAACACTCTGGCTCTGTCGCACTTTCAACACTTTTGTTTGAGAACTGATAGCAGTGGAATTCATATTTATGAGGAAAGCGCTACCTGATTGGTTAGAGTTGGGTTTTGGGGTAGGGATAAGGTTGTGCTATAGTTTCTCCGACCAATCAGGTATCGCTTTCTTCGTGAATATAAATGACTCTTCCGCTGTCTTCCTACGTTTTCGGAAATTTGCAGCCAGACATGTCAGCTTCTGGCACAACCAATGGTCTGAGATTGGGACTGGATCACCTGTTTGTTTAAACAATAGCAGACACTGGTGAAGGTTCTGGGAAACCTGTTAGGTTTGGTCACTAGTGATATAGAAATTAGACACTTTGCTCAAATGACTGGTAGTCAACAAACGCAACTGGGTTCCATTAAAATGACATATCACTGCAAATCAAAAACCAACTAATCTTCATGGTGGAGAAACTTTCTGTGGTTAGTAGAACTTAAAATGCTGAATAGAGACTGTTGAATACGTGTTATACATGTACAATACGAAACATTCTTATGGGCATATTGTGGAGAAAGCTGTTGTGCAGTCTGTGAATGTGTCTGTGAATTCACTTCAATCCATCGACCTTGAAAGAGAACAGACAGTCTGCCTGGCATTTAGCAAAGAAATGTACAGAATAAGCCACTGTTTTTTTGTTTTTGTTTTTTTTTCTAATGTATGTGGTGATTTACAGTCGGGCCACTTACAATGCCCACCTTAAGTATTTGGACAGTAAGACACTTTTCATATTTTTGGCATTGTACGGCACCACAATGGATTTGAAATGAAGCAATCAATATGTGATTGAAGTGCAGACTGTCAGCTTTCACTTGAAGGGATTTACATCCAAATTGGGTGAATGGTTTAAGAATTTTTTTTTTTACAGCATTTTATACATAGCCCCCACCCCCCCTTCAGCGGCTCAAAAGTAATTGGACAATGAACTGATAAGCTGTTTCATAGCCAGGTGTGGGCTGTTCCCAGGTTATCTTATTAAAAATTAAGCAATTAAAAGGTCTGGAGTGTATTCCAAATGTGGAATTTGCATTTGGAAGCTGTTGCTCTAAACTCTCATTAGGTCCACAGAGCTGTCAATGCAAGTAAAGCTGGCCATCATCAAGAAAAACCCCTTCAAAACATCAAGCCAAGTCAAGAACACTCTCCAGGAGGTAGGTATATCATTGTCAAAGTCTACAATCAAGAGAAGACTTCATGAATGTAGGTGCAAAACCACTGGTAAGCCTCAAGAATAGGAAGTGCACATTAGACTACCAAAAAGCATATAAAAAAGCCTGCCAAATTCTGGAACACTTTTCTTTGGACAGATGAAACTAAAGTGAATCTGTACCAGATTCATGGGAAGAGTATGGAGAATGATCGAAGCATACCACATCAACTGTAAATATGGTAGCGCCAGTGTTATTGCATGGGCTTGTATAGCTGCCAATACAAAAGGGTCACTAGTATTTGGTGAAGGATGTATTCTGATGTGTTTAGGGCTATATTTTCTGCACAGATTTAGCCAAATGCTGCATAACTGAGAGGACGACATTTCACAGTACTAAATGGCAATGACCAAAACATACTGTGAAAGCAGCTTAAGAACTTTTCAAGACAAAGAAGTGGAATATTCTTCAATAGCTGAGTCAGTCACCTGACATCAACCCAATTAAACATGCATTTCAGTTCTTGAAGACAAAACTGAAAACAGAAAGACCCCAAAACAAGCAGCAACTTAAGACAGCTGCAGTAAAGGCCTGGCAAATCATCACTTGGGAGGGAATTCAAAATTTGGTGATGTCAGTGGGTTCCAGACTTCAGACAGTGATTCACTGCAAAGGATTTCAACCAAGTATTAAGATTATTATTGTATTGATTAATATGTTAGTTTGTCAAATTAATTTTTTGCCCCTGAATATGGGGGGTCTGTACTGTATATAAAATGTGCTGGTATTCCTAAACCCTTTTCCCAATTTGTATGTAAAGCCCTTCAAATTAAAGCTGACAGTCAGCACTTCACTTCACTTATTATCATTTCAAGTCCACTGTGGTGGAGTACATTATCGAAAGTGTCTCACTGTCCAAATACTTAAAGAGGGCACTGTATATAGCAGTTTTGCTTCACTGACATAAACTTTTAGTTTTGAATAAAATAAGATCTTACTGGACAAATAACTGAGTATGGGAACTAAAGTTAATCCATCAGGATCTTATGGTTCTTGTTTGATCCAGTTAGAACTGGTTCCAAATTGTGATAAAAATTCCATGATCATTTCCTTAGGAATTTTATCGTGAGGAACAGGTGCCAGATTCTTGAAACATTCTTCAGAATAAAGAGAAAAAAAAATTACGAATATTTGGTATTACCCAAAAGACTGTCTTTCTTATCTTCCAGAAACTTCTTTATTTTACTTTAGAAGATTTTTGTATATCTGGCTCAGTTTCTATTGCCATCAATTTTAAGTGTTTGTCCTCTTTTTAAAACCGTACCCGTAACACCATTCTCAAGTTGTTCACATTGAGAGTGACATTATTTTATTCATATGCCTAAAGCTCATTGTTGAAGAGACACTCTTTAATCATTGTGCATGGCTTAACATTGGCCTCCGCTCAAACTGTGGCTATACATTACAAAAACTGCAGTATGCAAGCAGAAGAGCACTTTCATTGACCATGTTTCTTTTAAATAGACCATTTTAAAAGAGATCATTTCACTCCATATGATATATGAAGTATGCTGATCAAGAGTGGATGTCCAAATGAATCAAGAAAGCAATCACACATTTCTTAGAATGATTGTAACTGCATGGAAAAATGCCTGAGGAGCTTGCATGAGAAACAAAGTCAGCACTGCTTAATAATAATAATAATAATAAAAAAGTGTTTATTTTGCTTCATATACATGCGTTGACTTTTAGCAGACCGGTTTACACAGCCATGTGCTTCATCATGTTAAATATTTATACAGTATGTATCTGTGTACAAAACTTGGGACATGGTTTTTACAGAGGGTATGTTAACCAATAGCAAAATGCAAAAGTAACCAAAAGCAAAAAGCAAAGGTACTATTTGAGTAATACACTTGAAAACAAGCATACAAAATAAATCAAAATATAAAAACATATAAGCAGCATTTCACACGTCAATCTATATATCACTGTCTAGTAAATATCAAGACAGGGTCCTCTAAAACAAACAGATCAGGTTAAATTTCAAAAGTGGAACATTTTGAATAAAGAATTGATGCATTTTTCTTAAATTACTGTTTTGGTGTGAATGTGTAAACTCTATTCAGGTCTGATGGTCCCACTAGCAACACCACAGCTGAAAATACACCATACAAAATTACATGCATAAGCTTCAGCTATGGTCTCTCAAGATGCTAATTTTATGTAAAACGAGGTTTTTCACTCAAGGTATCCCAAAGGAGATAACTATAATGGCTTTACAACAACTGTAATTATTTAGAGTGAAAAAAGTTTTTTTTTCCAATTCTTCAGGAATCTCAATGACAGGAACAAAAGAGTGTAACTTGAGTGAGTTTAATATGTAGAACTTCAGTTGGAGGTGAGCTGAGAAGAGGAGCTGCTACTGCCAGAACTCTTGGCGCTCTTCTGCCCCCTGGTGGCGCTGACCTGCCGTGGCACCCGCTGACTGGAACCATCTCTTGCAGTCTTCTCCCCTTGCCCTGAACTTGTTTTACTGCGTACTGAACCACAAATACACGCAAGAAAGTAACACACAAGAAAACAATGATTAAGACACATAAATATACCATGACATTATAAGCAGGCCTCGAGAGAATCTGCAGACTTTTTTTTCTTTGCATTTTTGTAGCGATTTTGGGGCACAATTGGATTTACAAATGGATTTAGACATGGTAAAATACCACTCTTACTGGGTGATTCTCACGAAATAACCCAGTAAGTTGGGTTACTTGGCGGTGCCAAGGGAGTTCAAGTATGAAGTTTACATACTTTAATGCAAAAAAAAAAAAAGAAAAAAAAAAACCGTATAATGATAATTGGTGGATAAAACATGCGTAACTGTCACGAAAATAATGTCACATTGTAAAAATTCTTAATGGCCCTAAAATATGCTTAATTTCCTACATGCAAAAGAATTTCATAATTGTTTCTTTAGATTTTAGAGTAAATTATGAGCATGACATTTTCTTGACAGGTCTTTATTCCTGAGAACCACCCTATTGCTAGCTGAAAGTATTATCAATTCAGCAAAAATATTTAAAAATGAACATGAGAAGCGGGAGATGCATTTGTAAGTTTTTAAATGGTGGCCGTTCAAATTCTGTGGAAATCTGCAGAGCGTTTTGCAGAGTTCTGGGGGTGCAGATTCCTTGTGGGCCTGGGGAGTTGGAATATGTAATTTATAGTGATTTGCAAAATTTAATTAGACCCTTTTTTATCCAAGGCAACTTATAGGAAAACAGTTGCATAGTAATTAGCAATGCAGTGCCAAAGTGAGCAGATACCAACAGTTTCAAGCTAATGAAGTTGACATGCATGCTTTTCGTTTCAATGTTGATGGCAGACAAGTTTGCGGGATGCTGGTTTACTAGTGCATTTATTACAGGGTCAAAACCGACACACACCATTAACAGACACTCATTTACCATGAAAAGCAGAGGACCCTACTGCTGGATGAGTCACAGAGTCCGTGAGACACATGAAGAGAGCAGATCTAGGGGATTGAACCCCAAAGTTCAGAGCATAGAGCCTGTACATGACAGACACAATCAGCGGAGCATGAGGATGAGAAATTAAGCGGCATGAAACTGAGGCAGGAATTAGTTAAGACAAGTTCGTTATGTCAGCGATGGGAATGAATAGAAGACCTTGAACTTGAAAGCATCTGTATTAAAAGGGTAGGATGGACCCAAGCTAAAAGAGATAGAATGAGGAAAAACCTTGAGCGCTTGTGTCACCAGAGCTGTAGACCACTATCTTAGCCCCTCCCCTTAGTGGGCGGGTTGCAGAGGAAGTGGGAGGGGCTGCAGTTTTAGCGCTCTTTCCAGAAACCACACACTCCTCCTCTACAGGAAGTCACACGCAGATCACCAAATTGAAATATAGTGGAACAAAACAGCAGAGGAAACATGGATAGGGTAATCAGAGGATAAAGTCCGAAAGGTTCGATGTGTAACAAGTATTACCTGATAAACACAAACTATTATCTGATGGTAAATTTACCTGGAAACATCTTTGCAAATAAAGAGTGCTCATCCTTCTTGCATTCTTTATGAAGGTCTAATGGCTTTGCTAAACTTTTTTAAATAATACATCCAATATTTTCCCCCAAATTCCAAGCTTTAATTTTTTATTTTTTTTTTTATTCAAATTCATCATCAAAATTGTGTTTAGTGAAATGGATCCAAACATTAATACCATGAAAATAAAACGAATACTTTTCAACATACCATTGCATTTGTTTTTATCTAATGAAGTTCTTCAGTAAGGATCTTCACAACATAATCTAAAACACAACATTGGTCTAATTTTTGTTAAATAAATTGCTGCACAAAAGAGCATCACATCATAAATGAAAATGTTGATGAAAACTTATATTCAGTCCAACAGCTTGCTTGTGAGATATAGGTTAAATATAATAATAATAATAATAATAATAATAACACACATTTTACTGAACACTAGTATTATATTTGTCGCAATTTCGAGCGTCAAACTTTTATTTTGTCGTGAAGGCTTTTCCGGTTCTGTGTTGTAAACAGTAGTTTTCACACTTCCGGATAAGACATTGGTTGTCTGATTCAGTGTGATTATTAAAGCACAAAAGTTTGTGATCTCATTATATAAAGTCTGTATATTGTCTGCAGGCGCTACTCACGTCACAGTGTATGTGCGATCTCTTCTGTCATCTACTTCAATAAGCACAGCGTGTGATGCTCGTTAAATGGGGTTGTTTTAAGCATATGAGCAGCTTCACATGTTCACTTTGCAGCGCGCAGTACATATAAACTGCATATTTATTTAATTAAATTGCACATTTGTGGGTTAATAATCGCAGAAGGAAATATCACAATTTTAATTTGATTAACTGTCCATTTCAGTGTAGAATGATCACAGAACACGCACTCAAATAAGCGTTTGAGCATTTGTAAGAGGCCGTCTGTATATCAGAGTGCGCCATTACCGAACTGAGTCGGTGCTTGGTACTTCCTGTAACAGTGGTATCATTACATCTTTATTATTTTAGTGTCAACTTGGTTACGGAGTACCAATACTTTTGACAACACTAGGTAGGGCTTCATGATTGTGAGAAAAATCTGTTATTTCCCTTGATATTGTAATCACGATCATTAATTTTTACTAATAGAATTTACATTAAATTCCTTTTTTGTGTGGGGCACATTACAAGCTACACTTCTCAAAACAAGCATAGAACTTTGTTCCTTAATTATCGCTATTATATCGTTATATTATAATGGCAGCGTTCTAGTTGGTGCACCATTACTGATAGGCTTATGAACTCAACAAACATGTCTGCGATTGGTTATAATGCTCAACCACTGAAAAAATTTTTTAAATACAACATTTTAAATCAGCGGGAGTAGATCTAAATTAAATGCTGTAATTGACACTTTTCATGATTAGTTAATTGCAGCAGCTGTCATTGTAATCTCAATTATTTTTCCGATTAATTTTGCAGCCTTAAACAAAGGAAAAATAGTTTTTGTTTTGTAAGAGACGATAGCTGGACAAAGATAAAGCTGCTACCTCTTTTTGGATGTTGCCTACAGTATTGGTCTGACTTGGTTTATTTTAAATCCATGAGTTTTACATCAGCAACATTCACCTTTAGACTCTGAAGGTGCAGTGGTGGTGTGGGACGTTGTGGATGTGTCACCAGTGGACGTTTCAGAGGCCTTCTGTCCAGCACACATGGTCTTTAAGGTCTGAAAGACTGCCAGAGGTGCAACATTCATCTTCAACAGGTCCACTATGGTCCTGTGGAGTCAACGTGACCATTCAGAATAATCAATAGACACAGATATTAACCGAAAAACAGATAAGCAAAAGTATAATGTAATTTTGATTTTCAAAGCACTCACTTGAAAACCTCTTGATCAAGGATGATCCCAGCAGCCTGGGTAAGTTCAAACAGCTCAGTCTCCTCGGCATTTAACACTTTTTTCTTCTTGATATTGTATTTCTGCACATTTCCGCTGACGGTCACGCTGAGAGAGGGGGAATCTGGGGCAGCGGGCATCGTGCCGGGCTGTGCTGACTGTGACATATGTCACCAATAATGCCTACATATAAAGCAACACAATCAAGGCATCTATATATTAGATATTACTAATCTGTAAATCACTGGATTTAAATCAGTTAAAGCCAGAAAATGAATGCATTAAAACTGAGATGTGTGGGGTTTCTTACCTGATAACAACATTTAAATAATAATATATTTTTAATATTATAAATATAAATTTATTTTATTTGTCAAATCAAATCACTTTATTGTCACACAACCATATACACAAGTGCAACAATGGGTGAAAGTCTTGGGTGCAGTTCCAAGCAACATAGCAGTCATGACAGTGTTGAGATATATACCAATTTACAATAAACATCAGATTTATACAACACAATTTACTATCTAATATACACAACACAATATACAAATAATAATATACAATGTAGAGTATACAATACACACAATATAGAATACACATACAATATAGAATACACAGTATACAATAAAAATAGAATATATAAAATATACAGTATGTTGTATTGTGCTATATTGACATTCAGGCTGTCGGTTGATAGTCAGTTGCCAGTATTGTTAAGAGAGAATATAATTTATGACAGTTCAGTGTAAGATAATAAGATTAATAAAGTGCAGTGCTGATGTATATTGATCGTGAGAGATCAAGAGTTCAAAAGTCTGATTGCTTGGGGGAAGAAGCTCTCATGGAATCGGCTGATGCTGCGATACCACCTGCCTGATGGTAGCAGTGAAAGCAGCCCATGGCTCGGGTGGCTGGAGTCTCTGATGATCCTCCGAGCTTTTTTCACACACCACCTGGTACAGATGTTCTAGAGGGAGGGAAGCTCACCTCCGATGATGTGTCTGGCAGTTCGCACCACCCTTTGTAGGGCTTTGCGGTTGAGGGTGGTGCTGTTGCCGTACCAAGCAGTGATGCAGCCAGTCAGGATGCTCTCTACAGTGCTGGTGTAGAACTGTGTGAGGATGTGGTGGTTCATTCCAAACTTCCTCAGCCGTCTCAGGAAGAAGAGGCGCTGGTGAGCCTTCTTCAGAACGGCCTCAGTGTGGACGGACCATGTGAGTTCCTCAGTGATGTGGACACCGAAGAACTTGAAGCTGCTGACGCACTCCACTGGTGCTCCATTGATGGTGATGGGGCTGTATTCTGTCTTTTCTCCTGAAGTCCACCACAAACTCCTTGGTCTTACTGACGTTGAGGGAGAGGTTGTGCTCCTGACACCAGTGTGTCAGAGTGTGCACCTCCTCTCTGTAGGCTGTTTCATCATTGTCAGTGATCAGACCTACCACCGTCGTATCATCAGCAAACTTAATGATGGCATTGGGGCTATGTGTTGCCACACAGTCATGTGTGTACAGGTAATACAGGAGTGGGCTGAGAACACAGCCCTGCAGGGCTCCAGTGTTGAGGATCAGTGATAAGGAGATGTTGCTGCCCATTCTAACCACCTGGCGTCTGCTTGACAGGAAGTCCAGGATCCAGCTGCACTGCGAACTGTTTAAGCCCAGAGCCCGGAGTTTCTCATCAAGCTTGGAGGGCACTATGGTGTTGATTGCTGAGCTGTAGTCTACAAACAGCATTCTCACATAAGTGTTCCTTTTTTCCAGCTGGGAGAGAGCAGAGTGTAATGTAGATGCAATAGCATCGTCAGTGGAGCGGTTGTTGAGGTATGCAAACTGCAGTGAGTCCAGTGAGGGAGGTAGCACAGAGCAGATGTAATCTCTGTGTCTGTAAACCCACAAACCAACCCCATGCTTGAGTAAAACAATATACAGTGGATCATATATTGTACTCGAGATAACAATACAAGTGAAGTCCATGTAAAGTCATTTCACAATGACCAAAAAGGAGTATTCATTGAATGGTTTCGCTTACAACCCCTTTTATAAATCAAACGAGGCAAACCAGCGTGGCTATAACGCATTAATATATCAACAACTCAATGGTAAAATATTATGTAAAAAAAAAAAACTTTTATTAAACAATGCAATGTTCATACACATAAATACAGCATGCATTGTCAGACCACTATCCAATATTCACAACCAAACTAATATTACAGCCAAGCTTACATGCAAGCCAGTTTGCCTGTATAGCTATTAGCTGCCTAGCTACCATACTTTTATAGGTTAGAAAGAAATGTTGTTTCTGCTCTAAATTCAACTGTAAAGTGTAATACGATACTCACAAATAATAGTCGACTAAAGTGAGACGTGCGCCCATTCCCTCTAGGTTTGTGTGTTGTAGGTTGTCAATAACTCTACACACAGGATATTTACTGCCACCGTCTGGACTGGAGCATAAAATGATTCCTACAGGGGGCGCTCGACGGCTCAGAAAATTAAATTCCTCTTAGAGCTGTATTCAAAATAGAGCACGTTTTTGCCCTACCACTGCAGACAATTGTACTTTAAGAGAAGAATAGTCGTTAAAATCTATTGATTGCAAGGATTAGTACCTGAAATACGAAAGTAAACACGCATTTAGCTTTCATTCAATTTAGTTTTCACACTTGTTAATTTTAGTTTAGTTTTCATTTTCTCATTGTTTTAGTTTCCGTTTAATTTTAGTTTTATTTAATTTTTTAAAACTTAGTTTTAGTATTTATGCCAAATCAAATGAATGTACTAATATCATTTAAAATGTCTCACGTCATTCAGTTTCTTAGGGCAGGCTTGTGTTACCTCTGTCTAGTGGCATTTTCATGTTTATTTAAGGTAGATTGGAAATGTTTCAAAGATGTGTACAATGGTACGGTTAAGCTTGACACTATTGTATACACAGGGTACAACGGAGCTAAAGGCAGCCCTTAAGGAAAATTCACTTTTTTAATATTTGATTTCCTTGTATTAAATATTGATCAATCAACATAATTTGTGTGAAAAGAAACAATAACAGAAGCTTGTTTTGATTAAAATTCTTAAAATAAAAAAGGTGGCAAGGGGGTTATAAAGCCCCAGGGAGTTTATAGTGAAATAGTGTAGAAATCGGGGCAATTTTATAGAGCAAAATTTGTCAACTGATGCAAATAATTTTAAGACATCATGATACTTTTTTGAGTAACAAATTAAGAGAAAGCTTATTCAAAATTACTACTTCAGAAAACAGTGCACCATTGTTCCAGTTAATTTCAAACACAATTGGCATTTCATTACATCTAAAGTATTCTATAAAAAAATGAATCTCTATTGTGGTTGGATCAGTCAATGTAAGCCCACTTTGAACATTTTTCATAACAAATCTATTTGCCTCTCATAAGAAAAACAATGTGTTTAATGGGGGCCTTTGGCCCCTGCAACGGGGGCATTTTACTCCAAATACCATCCTTCTGCCAGGATCCTTCACTTTGTCAGTCATGTTTGTTGTTGTGACAGGATCCTGACACCCATTTTCTGTTTTTGTGTTCAGAGCATGATGTCTAGATGCTGACTCTTCAACCTAGTTCGGTTTCTGTTCAGAGTTGGGATCAGGACACTCGTGCTCCATGTCTCATCTTTGTGAGCGCATGGCTTCGGGTTCGGTTCTCTTGCCATGCGCTCTTCTGTCAGTCTTGTGTGAGTGCACATGGCTGTGTTTGGTTTTTTATTGCCACGTGCACTCGTGTCTGTTTGGTCTTGTATGTTAGCACATGGCTTTATGTTTGTTCTGCCATGTGCCTCCTTGTTTCCCTCATCACTCTCCCTTGTTGAGTCCTTGTTATGTTAATTAGTTTCACCTGCTCCTCATGTGCCTTCCTGCCTATACATTGTGCCCTCTTCCCTAATGTCTCCGCATTTTGGTTAAGGGCTTAGCAGCCAGAGGGACGTGTCCCCTGCACTCTTTTTTAAAAAAAAATAAAAAATTGTGATTTGTGATTCAGTCCCCCACACTTTCCAAGCTAAACTCATACCGAGTCTAAATGGTGGATTTGTATAAAGCATTCTTTGCGTTTTGTTATTTTGGGCTGATTGAGCAACCATCCATCCAATAATCAGACAGTCTTATCAGCACGGCTCCGTTCATTTCTAAAAAGTTGCTTTCAACAATGCTCATTTATCCATGTTTTTTATTTGCATTGATGTTGATCTAAATTTATAATGAGATGAGGAACACACAAACGAGAGTTATTTATCTGCATATCATTCTTGATTGGCAGCATTACGTGAAATGTACTGCAGAAAAAACCACAACAAAGGACAATCCTTTTAAGCATACATTGTAAGTTGAGTTTATATCAGCACCTGAGTTTTCAAGTTATGCTTTTTACATTTATGTTTGTGAGGTAATGGTTTGGTTCTTTTTGCCAGTTTTAAGCAGATTACAAGATCTGTGTCAAATATGTAAAGCCATTTTTTTTTGTACCTCTATGTTGGTGTGCAGTCAACAAACTGTAGGGAAAAAGATAGGTCTGCTGTATTCTCAGAACACTTTTGCATTTTACTCAATACATATGTAGACACTTTTTTATACATGAAAACATACGGATGTTATTGAAACTCAATAATATAAGACTATTATTGTTGTCTTTTGATAGAAGTCATGCTCAAAAGCTCACAAACTGTAGGTCAATTATAGATTTGCTTTGTTGTTGTAATGCATAAAACCTCTACTAAAGTCTCTTTGTAGGTCTTTAGACATACAAATTTTAAAGGATTAAAATTATTTTGATCGTTTATTCAGTGACTAACTTCTTCACACAAGACATCAACTGGTGGAATCACCAGAAATGGTCACTAAATGAATCCTTAAATGGATCTGAACGAATTTTGATGAATATAGTCCAAACACTCAAGCCATTTGGATAAATTTAAATCCTACAATGCACAATCACAGAGTAAATGCACATGCACATGCACAATTGGCATTATTGTCATTGATTAAATTTATTCAAGGGCCAGCTTGTGCTCAGTCTTTTATTGTCATGTGTGAAACAGAAGCAAGTGCTCCAAAAGATGCCCTTTATTTCTGCAGCTAATTTAGCTACATTTTGCATTTAATTTGCACTACCTGAATCTTTAAAATACTACATGTATATAATACTTATACTTGTATATTAATATATACTGTAATATATCAATACTGCACTGTAAGTGTTGGGTCTGTGAGAGCCACCTACTGACAGCTGTGACATTTGAAGTTTTAAATGTATGATTTTTCATCGGGATGTGTGGCAGAGCTAATTTCATAACCACCAGTGGGGAAAAGCAATGGTAAAGAAAATGACAAAAACTTGACAGATCTTTTTAAAGTGACAAACTAAAAGTTGACTTAATATGTTACATATGATGACTTATGTGAAAGAGAATTAAAAAATAATGTAGATATTTTCTATAAAATAATTTTTCCTCTGTCCCACTTTACCAACACTGCTTGAAAGACATTTGGGATCTAAAAAAGGGTCTCCAAAGGTGGTTCTTCCCAGTATTGTGCATTTCTTAACTTTTGTTTTGACTAATGTAGGAAACATCCTAAGCTTTCTATGAAGGTATAATGTCAGGTTATGTGGCATTTGGATCATAATTAAAAGTGCTAAAAAAGTATTATTTCCAAAAGTGTCCTACTTGCCCGTATTCACCCTACTGTGTATAAAAATATACATTTAAAAATATATATATTTTATTTTAGTTAGTTTTGGAGTTATGAAAAAGCATTTTAGATTAGTTTCCATTTTTTCCAATCATTTCAGTTTTTATTTTCATGTCAGTGAACGGATAATTACACTAGTTCCAATGAAAAGTTCCAAAAATATGACTGCATCAGTCACTTGTCTCACTGAACGTATCACTCAACATCGTGATTTTTTTTTTAAACATTCTACCATTTATTCCAATAACGTTTATACGAAATCAAGACGCAGACCTCACGTAAATTACATGTGTCAATGAAGTTCTAAACAGACGTCATGTCACTGATCTGAAGTGATTAGTAATTTAGCTAAAACGTTTTGCAAAAGGGTATTTAACACAGCTCAGTGAAGCCTTTCTTGCATGGGATATAGGCCCCGTTTACACTTGGCATTAACATGCTATCACCTGGTCAGAACACAGCACATTTACATTTGTCCACATCAAGTAGCTTCTTTGTCCAGATTACGTCATCAAATACACCCTACCACCATGGCAAAGACCTCACCTGATTATTAACCAAGGATAAAGTATGAACGGTGTGAAACATGGAACAGGATAATCAAGGATTCTGATTACCCGGGGTTAACAATTTCAAGTGTAAAAAGACCATAAGAGTTGAAATAGGATTTAAAACAGGACTACCATTTACTGTAGATCTATAGTTCCTGACTAACCATTTATGTCACCCTTACATGAAATCAAAATTGACCCTTTCTACTTTTTTAATTCTCGTTCCTGGTCTTGTTCAAAGGTCAATCTCTGTAATCTTTCATCAAATTGAGTTTTCTTTTCGGCTAATGTCACCCTTAGACAATCCAATATAAACATCCTTTGAATCATAAGAGCATCAGAGCACATTTGAGAAGACAATGTAGCATAAAACAGCAACATTTAGTATATAAAACATGTGTGGAGATGTGGGCGTGGGCAAGTGACGCCTGTGGAGAGTGAGGCCGGGAGAGGAAGAACAGTAAGGACACGTGTAGGAAATTATCTCTAACAGCTGTTGTGTTACAGTGAGAGCTGGAGAGGGATAAGAGGGCAGTCCAGATGGCTGGAAGGGGAGAGACAGAGAGATGCATGCAGCAGAGTGATTGTGTGTGCATTGTTAATGAAAAGCAAAACCCTTTGTGTTTGGTGGATGCTGGTGAGGGTCTTGAACAGTTCAGCCAGCGGTGAAGACTCCATGATGGTGTTTTCTTCCTCCTAATCCCGGGTTTCAGCACCATTGTGACAGGTTCTTTAACTCTCTTCGTGAAGGAGGAAGCGGGAGCCGGATCAATCTTCGTAAGCTTTTATTTTCCACACTTTTCAGTCTACACACAAAGGTCTTTGCTTTTTAGCAACAATGCACACACACAATCACTCTGCTGCATGCGTCTCTCTCTCTCTCTCTCTCTCCTTCCGGCAGTCTGGACTGCCCTCTTATCCCGCTCCAGCTCTCACTGTAACACAACAGCTGTTAGACATAATTTCAATCCTTACCGTTCTTCCTCTCCCATCCTTGCTCTCCACAGACGTCGCTCGGCCACGCACACATCACCACAACATGTATGCATGGTTACAACCTGTGAATCAAAATGTCCAGCTCTGCTTGAGTACATACAGTAGTTTACATATAAATATGTACAATACATTTTCTGTCGAACATTTTGGATCATAGAAAAATAACAATCACTCATGATTTGTTTTGTTTTTTTTTTGTTTTTTTGCCCACTACTAGTAAGGCAAAATCAAATACCTGTATCTCTAAAAACAGATAAAACTGTTCAAGTGTATTTCACCAGGGATAGAATATGGACAGATCACTATACGTATATAATTTTTGGCCAGCAATTGTGTGGCCAAGGTAACCACAATTCCTAATAGTGGAAAAGGAATGGCGTATTTGTAATGTAAAGTGACTCTTAACAGACTCTCTGTACTTTGGTTTCTACGGTCTCTTCGGAGTCATCCACTGAGCTGCGTTTCTTAGGTGACATAAACGCCAATGTCACTTGCTGTTTATCCTCTAAAACCTTGGATGTGGTTAAGCCAGTGTTTGGCAAATCTATGTCCAAGCTAGGGCTCTCCAAACGGGGCACTGAATCAGCTGGCTCTAATCCCATCTCTGAAGATTTTAACGCCTCATGCTGCTCAGTTTGTAGTTGAACATCCATATCTTCCAGTCCTGTTAAAGTGCCACTGATTGCTTCAGCTTGTGTTTCCTCTGGATCTACACTGAGCTCCAGTGTCCCCTTGTGGCCATTGATTGGCATGTTGTATGCACCAGTGAGGAGCTCTCTCCTGAGTGAGGCTAGCTGCACCTGCAGCAATTCTTTATGCTGAGCTTCAAGACTCTCCATCTAACAATGTAAAAGAAAGAACAAAAGTAATCCAGTAAGCTTGCTGCTTTCCATTTTTCAAAAAAGTCAACATGAATTATGCAACAATTCAGCCCTACAAAGCCAAACGTAGTAACTATGCCAACACTGAGACTAAGAAAAATGGCTTCAGAGATTTTCAATTGTCAAACGAAATGTGGATTATAAAATATTCAATAAATTTTCTCTAAATCTGAGCAAAATTAAGCCAAACCCATCTGTCACAGGAAAGATCAGTCTAAGAGACTGGATTTCTGTACCAGATAATTCAATTTTGACAATGTGTACAGAATTTACAGCATTTTGCCTTTGCAGGGCAGAATATTACTCCCCTAATTAGTATGCGTGGTATATCATTAGTCACAGAGAGACATACTTAGCAAATATACATACAAATTGCTAAGGTGCAGGGGCATACTAAAAAGTGATTGAAGTTCAGGCATGAAACTCTACATGGCACAAACACTACAAAGGTTCTTTGAACTTATATGTTCACCAATCGGCTCGCTCACATGTGATATGTTAAGCCAATCGGCTCGCATGGTGCAAGCTGATAGGTCCTTTGACATGTAATCTGGTAGCCAATCAAGACGTTTACTCTTTTTCTAACATTTAAATTGCAGCACACTGCAAAAGTTTTATCTCTGAAAATTATTTTTGCTCAGATGGTTAAAAGAGTTTTCTTCTTGTAAAGAGTAGGGGTGTAACCCTGGTGTCCTGAACAAATTCCCCCATTGGCCCTAATCATTCATGGCCTTCTAATAATCCCCATCCACAAATTGGCTCTATCTCTCTATTCTCTCCTCTCCACCAACAGCTGGTGTGTGGTGAGCGTACTGGCACACTATGGCTGCCGTCGCTTCATCCAGGTGGATGCTGCACACTGGTGGTGGTTGAGGAGAGTCCCCTGGTCATAATGTAAAGTGCTCTGAGTGTAGTGTCAAGAAAGTGCTTTACAAATGTAACATTCATTAATTCATTCATTCTATCAGCTTGGACAGTTAGGTCTGCTTTTGGCCATGACACATAGAAGCGTGTCTTTAACAAGGTAGGCCTTAGCCAAATCTGGCCTTGCACACATCGATATCTTAGACCATTAGTTTAAATAAATCCACACATAGCAAGGCTAAGTCACTATTTAAATAAGTTCTAGGCTTTCTGATCCAGGTACACATTAAGCCAGTGTCACACTAGCCGATTTTTCCAGTGATTTTCAGGTGTGAGCTTTATAAACATAATCGCAGGGCAAGCGGAGGAAGACCAGAAAAAATCGTGCTGATAAGAGCTGCTCTTTTTACTGAAGAACTGAAAAGACGTCAAGCTGATCTGAGTGTTTTCATTTGCGATCGCTCAGAGCGGAGACACAACAGTCTGTTTTATTGAATGGAATTTCTTTACTCACTGAAAGCTACATATGGACATACACATTTAACAGCAAGCCTTGAGGGGATAAACACACACAAACACACTTTCACAAGGTAAAGTTACTCCATGAATCACATCCTAAATCACTCTATTACAATTTGTATGTTCACACAGTTCTCCTGTTATTTCGAGAGCTCCACGTGACAGGGAATCAGAGAGAGAGAGAGAGAGTTGTGGTGAGTTGGTATGTCTGTCACCCCTTCACCATTCTTAAATGGCAAGTGTCATACCTCTGACTAAAGAGAGAGAGAGATCTCGGCAAAAGAGTTGGCATGTGAAACACCCTCTGCCAAAAAAGTTGTTTGCTAGTCTTGATTCCAGCTTTGTGTCAGGTCACTAGCTGTTTAAGCAACTCAACCAAGCTGGCCAAGGCACACATAACTAGCAAACACCGTGCACATGGCTCTTCGGAGCAGAAGCAGTACACAGGTTTTGGCAGTATGTCTGCTTGCTTTGTGCTATACGTTTGTGCAGCTTTCATGCTTTATTGTGGGATAGTATATATGTCTAATTGTGCAGCAGCATGTCCTACATGCTTGATGCAGCCTGTCATGTGTTTTGTCTAATTGTGCAGAAGCAGCAGTATGTCCACATGCTTAACTCAGCATGTCTGTGAATGTTCTAGCAGTAGCAAGTCTCCGTACCCGCTCTGCAGAAGAAGTGTAGATCTAGTGCAGCAAGACCAAAATCCTATGAATGTCATACCCAAATGCCTTTATTCAATGGCACAATGGTGACTGGACTGTGTTAATACATTTCTAATTAGCACTTAATCTACCTCTACTATTCTAAAGAGCGCATATACATTCAGAACACTTACGAGTTTGACCAACTTTTGCTGGCTGTGGTCTGGACATTGATATGCTTGCAGTTCCTCAAACATCCTTACATTAGACTGAACCAGGCTTGCAACCTTATAACAATGAGAGGAGAAACAATAGAAGTTCTCAAAAACATGCATCAGACATACACTTCTTCAACAGCCATATCAAGCCTTACTGAAGAAAATTAAGGAATAATTCACCCAAAAATGCAAATCCTGTATTCATTTCATGACAGAACATCAGAATTTTCATTTTGTGCAAGCTATTACTTCTTTTGTTTCAAAACAGTTAAAAAGAGTTCATACAAAAATGTAATCAAGATATTTGTCAACTTACTCTCAAAGGCATACCTGCTCTTTAAGCTGTTTTATTTCAGTCTGTAGTGTCTTCTCCATAGTCTCCTTCTCTTGGCGTAGTGTGTCAATCTGTTGGTGGAGTTCCAGGAGTCGTTTCTGTAGCAAAGCCTGTTCAAAACCCTCAGCCTCCTGAAATCACACAGACAAAGATTTTAGCAAGACCCTTGACACTTCTTAAAAAGCACCAACAATGACAGATGAATGGACAAATCAAAGTGCCATTTTCTATTGTCTAAGTTCAGGAAAAAAGGTTCACAATGACGATACCTGTTCAGTGAGAATACCAGCGGATGTGTCATAGATCACACTGCTTCCCTGTCCATCAGGGTCCATAAGGACTAGAGTCTGTGTCCCATCAGATGGATGCTGGGAAGACCCCACCTCCTCCTCAGCACCCAATGGGATTCCATTTCTCTCACCATCTTCCTTCAAAAACACAATGAAGTTTTCAACACTATTTCAACGTCAAAGATGCTCAGTATTAACTTATGCTCTCTGATGAATATGCATTGAAAGGACAGTTCACTCAAAAAAAGAAAATTCTGTCATCATTTGTTTACCCTCATGTTGCTGCAAACCCATATGACTTCCTTTCTTTAATGGAACACAAAAGGAGATATTGGGTGGAATTTTAGCCTCAACCACCATTCACTTTCACTGTATGGAAAAAGGATGCAATAAATGTGAATGGTGATTGAAGCTAACATATCCTTTTTTATTCAAGAGTAGAGGAAAAACAAAAAAAGGCATATGGCTTTGGAATAGCATGAGGTTGAGTAAAAGATGACAGAATTTTCATACATCATGGGGGAACTAGCCATTTTACTGAAGCTTTGAAATGCTATTGTTAGTGTTTGAGTTTGTCTACCTTTGGCTCCACAGTCAATAGGGTTTCAGAACCAGCGGTCAGGATGGGCTGGGTTAAGATTGATCCAATGCTAGTGTCGTCTCCACCTGGTCCAAAACTCACTGCCAGTCCTTCATATGCTTTAGCATGAGCCTCTGAACTCTCTCCATAATACTGTCGACAATTCACATTCTGAAAGAGCACATAAGCAAAATTAAGAGTATTATGCATTTGTTATTGAATGGAATGGCAGTATCAATCTGTGAACAAGGATCAGCTGGCAGGCATCTAACCTGTGAAAACCCCATGTTATACACCTTTACCTGTGTGACTTGTATTTGAAATGTGGTGTGGGGATTTCGAAAGTGCGTCTTATAGTGTTTGATGGCTTCGTCCCTCCTGTTGAAACCATTTCTGCAGCGGTAACAGTGCCAATGAGCACCCTTAAACCTTTTTTCTCCTTTAATAGTGCCCACAATTTCACAATGGTTACAGCATCGAAGCACCTTCAAGCCTGCTAAAAAAAAAAAAAAAAAAAAAAAAAAAAAAAAAAAACTGTATTACAAAGACTAACACCTCAAATGGGACAGATCAACAAACATGCATCACTAATGTTTTATTAAATCTAATCTATACTATTACTTGCATCTAGATACACATTGTGAGACAAAAGCAGTTGTTTATATATAGCCTCTATAAGTCACTATACGTAATGATTTTATAGCCTCAATGTTTATCACCTGCAAAGTCTATGCCTTTGTCCACATGTTTGATGCGGAAGTGAGCTCGCAGGATGACAGGGTCTTGGTAAGCCTCTGCAACAGAACACAGTGGGCAGTGCATGTGCACTCCTTTCTCCTGCCCTGCACACTTCTCATCCTGACACAGCACAGGTGTGTATGTATTTTCTGTTCCCCTGATACGAACCGAGGGATGGGCCTAGGAAAACAGCAGAAAAGAAAGCCACATGTTGTGCATGCATCTCTAAAAGTTAGCTGATTAAGATGTCAATCACTATGGTGTCGACAGTTTCTACCATTACTCATTTACATATTATTTCAACTTAAATTAGATTTATTAGTATAGATGTTCACAACACATATTGTTCCTAAGCAGCTTTACAAAGAAAAGTGTCTTAAAAACACCCCAGTGGGCAAAGCAAAGGTGACAGTGGAAAGTAAATTTCCATAGATGAGGAAGAAACCTAAGGAGAAAACAAGTTTAAGATGGGGGAGCCTACCTCCTCGGGCTGGCACACATTTAAACACATGCTTATGCGCATGAATACAAACACAAATGTTATTTTTACCAGATGTAATCCAGACATTTTACTGATGATAAAATTAAGTTTTTGTAAACTACAAAGATAATTAAAATAATGTATGTAGTCATAATTATTAATTTCAACTTGAATCAGCTGCAGAATGTGTTAACTCATAATTTAAGTGAACTGCAGATGTTTTACACCTTAAGATTTTCTTTTAATCTGTATATTTTAGAGCCCCTAGTGGTAAACACAAGTAATGCCACAGAAAATCAATGAAACTTGTTTAACAATTAGGAAAATCATTAACAAATGCCAAATCGTCCAAAAAGCTCTTGTCTGCAGACAGCATTCTATTATTCATGAATATGAATGCAAATGAATTACAGATGCTGAGACATAACGCTTCACTTTGCAAGTATGTCTAGCCTATATTTTATAGGGCCTGTAGCTCAATGAATCTCAATAAAATACTAAGGAGTTATTATCTGATCACATAAGGGTTAATAACATAAATATTGGCTATTGCACTTAAACACATTGGTCTAAAAAGTAAAAAAAAAAAAAAAAAAACCTCAATGCAGCTTTTGCGGTTTATCAAGCTAACAACTTTAGCACGCTAACGCAAAATTCACAGTATTTTCCGTTTAAACTGTCACTCACCACAAAAGCTGACATGCTTCTGATATGATACAGAGATCCGCTTTAAAATCAGTTGTCCGGTGGTAGTCTTTAGCCTACCCAAAATCCCATATCAGAGCGGTTGTGTGCGGTTCGTCATTTCTGCGTACACACATTCATTCACTTGCACGTTTCTAGCCACATAAACACTGATGAACGCGATGACGATTCGTCGTTGTTAGAATTCTACTTAAATGAACCTCATTGGCCATCCATATGTATGGTGGAATTGTAAACCAATCACCGCTGTAATCGCTGAGTAAAGGAAGTTGACGCCTCGTCAACCGCAATAGAGCTTTTCTTTTATTTATTAAAAGGCTTCCGTTTTAATTATCGTTAGATACGTAATTATCATATGTATATTATTTCTCACTCTTGTACTATTTATAAAATTATTTCTATTTTTAAATGTAATAATGGAGGTGGCTTCTAACGATTTAGTTATTAAAGAGAGTGTTTTGCTATGTGAGAAGCATAACATTTTGTCATGGTTTAGTGTATGGAAAGACAGGACCTATTTCTTAAATTAAAACAGTGATTTGTTTCGTTTTAGTCCATGAAATTGAACTACTTTTCTCTTTGAGATAGTTTTAATAAGTTGTTAGCAAACTAATTCCATAAGGGGATGTAGCTCAGTGGTAGAGCGCATGCTTTGCATGTATGAGGCCCCGGGTTCAATCCCCGGCATCTCCAATTTTTTTTTTCAGAACTCATCAGGCTTTTACAGTTATCATCAACGAATGTAAAATATAATACGAAATAACAATAGACAACATAAAGCGGCAATGTAAAAAGAAACTGCAGAAAGGGGCAAACAAAAAAAAAATTTTCTTTGCAATTCTCTTCCTAACCAGAAGAGGTCTTCCTCCAGCATTATAACATGTCCATTCATTGGACACTCAGTGGGCTCATTAATGTTTTGGATTTAAAGCCTAGATAAACATAGCATATAATAATAAACGTAGCATATAATAATTGAACAGACACCAGTCATCTTATTTCCAAATAATACAGACCAAACTCTCGTCAGTGCATAATTTTGTTTATTAAAATGAAGGGGTCAGAAAGTGCTTTGCATGTTAATTTGTGATATCATGCACCTTACTTCCTTTTTCTTATTTACTTCACTCTTCACCTTGCATCAGCAAAGGCTACAAATCAAATTAAAAAGAGGGGGAGAAACAAAAAAAATTCAGACACTCTCTGCTCAAGTTTGGCCTAGCACCACAATTATTTTTTTTTCCATTTGTATTCTAATTCTGTATTAATTCATCATCTGATCATATATATATATATATATATATATATATATATATATATATATATATATATATTAGTATACTGTATATATTGAGGAGTGTATGGTATATCTTAATCTATGTATAATCTGAAATGTAATCTTGGTTGTAGTGGCAAATAAATAAATAATAATACTTTCTCTTCAGTTTCCGAAATTTACTTAACGAGTTTGCGAAAAGAGCTTCAACAGGCAATGCTTTATGTGGTTTTGTATTGCTTTCATTTCTCTTGTTTCTACAGAGAGACAAATTATTAGGAACAGCTACAATCAGATCTGACATTAATGAAACACTCGAAACAATTCAATGATAGGGCACAATGGGGCTAAAAACACCCCTTGAACAAATTTTGCTTTTGTCTGGTCACAAAATGTATCAAGATTCAAAAATATATATATTTATTTATTTTTATTGAATATTGATGGAGCAACATAATTTGTGTGAATGGAAATAGTAACGGAAGGTTGTTTTAAAATTCAGTTTTTAAAAAAAGGTGGTGAGGGAGCCTTTTACCCCACTTGGGGTAAAAGGCTCCCTCACTTGGGGTAAAAGGCCCCTAGGGGGGTTTAACGTGAAATCATGTAGATATAGGGGCAATAGTTATAGTGCAAAATTTGTCAACTAATGCAAATATTTTCGAGACAGCAAAATGCTTTTTTTTATAGTAAAAAATGTAGATGATGCTTACTCAACATAATCACTTCAGAAAAAATTTAACCATTTCCTGTTCATTTCAAACACATTTTATTACATCTCAAGTATTCTATATGTAAACAGTGGGCTATGAATAAACAACACGGGATAAAAAATATATATTTTGGGGGTTTAATATGATGCTGTAAAAAAAGAAGAAGAAGAAGAAAAAACGGTCGATGGGGCCATATTGTATTTAAAAAAAAAAAAAAAAAAAAGAATAAAGAAAATAAAACAAATGAAATAAGGTACAATGAAATACAAAAGTTAAATGTGAAAATTAAATATGAAAATGAAATATGATAGAGTCCTCACATGTGCACCAAACGTGGTCAAACTCCACACATGCAATCCATATGCATCCCAAATAATTCTCAAAAGATGAACAAAACCAGGAGCTCTCTTGTACAATGTATGCTCTCACATCTCTAACATGAGAGAGTGCTGGAAAGAAGGTGTTGCAAAACTCTGGTTCTTAAAGGGGCCACGTCCAATTTAAATTACTTTTCACCTCAAAGACTATCCTTTCACTTATTGGACAGTTTTTGAACAATTTGTGATTTAATGACCTTAAACAAAACTGAAAATGATAAATAAGTATTTGTCTCAAAATAAATGTTTTAATCTCAGGGATTTTCATTAGCTACATATATTTGCAAAATTTTAAAAAATATTACAAATTAGATTAAATTGCCTCAAAATCAAACTTTAGACATTACATGCAATGATCTCATGGATCAGAAATATTTTGCAGTGCATAGTGACAAACAGGTGTTTAGGAAAGTGCTGTGGTAGTTTTTGTTGCTATTTAGTGTTTTGGGAGAAAATAAAACCAATGGAGCCTTTTACTCCACGGAGCCTTTAGCCCCGTTGTACGCTAATAATTATGATTTCACTGTAATAAGAGTCTTGTTGCTATCGGTAATTAATTGTGTAAATGCATTTCAAACAGTATCTGCCCAACTTAGTTGCCATGATGACGTAATGCCATAAACCCTAAAACGACTGTAAAAACAACTATTTACAGCTCAAATAATCCATACGTTTTAAAAGAAGAATTAATGTCAGCACTTTTATAAAATTATTAGCTTCACATTTCTCCCCTTAAACCCTCCAAATACTGCCCCCAACCCCCCCCCCCCCCCAACTGGCCTCACTGTAACCTAGATTTTTGCTTTTTTTTTTAAAGAAAAGTAGGGATGAGTCGAAATAAATTTTTGGGGGGTGTTCAACATTATGCCACAAATGCTGTAGATTGAACTGAACTTTTACTGAACCCGTAATATTCCTTTAACAGGGTAAAGTGTAGGTTGAAAATGCCTTTAATGTGGTATTAGGATTGCAGAGTCACTCACATTGTCAGGAGTAGTTTCTCATCGATTCCCAACAGGCTGGAGATGAGACTCAGAATGAAGATGGCCATGCCAATTGAGATGTCGATCGGTTTCACAAGGGCTCTAACTGCCAAAGGGGTCTAGGGCAATAAGAAGGCCCCTAGACCTACAAACCACTATCAAGTCATAAGAAAAAGCACAGGGAGATGATGTCAAGCACCATTCTTATGGAATTTGATGGAGTAGAAGTCCATACATATAAGGAGCTAACAAGCATGGAGCAATGAAAATTGTGTGACATGTTAGTCATGAGGTTCATATACAGTACACTGGGTAGCCCATATGTAGTACCTGCCAAGTGAACAGGGCCACTGTGGAGATTCCAGTCCAGCTGTGAAGGGAATACAGGTGAGGGATGTTGTAGGCACGGTGAAAGACAGCACACACGCCAAGCATGGCGAGCACCATTGCAACAAACATCAGCCCTGCATGGGCCATCTTACACCACCACCTGCTCCAGGTGAGAGGAATTCGGTATAGGACTATGACTATAAGAAAATTGAGAATGACAGAGACATCATTACAAAGAGGGAGAGAAAAAAAGAAGACTTGGTCACAAAATTGTTAAATACAGAGTCAAAGGTGAAGTCTGTAATTTTTCATTGTTAAAATAGTCATTTTTTAAATCCAAGAATTTGCAGAGAAAACTTTAAGGTATTTGTAGGTTCCCTGACAAGTGTTTACTCTGGCACTGTGGTGATATCAAAACATTACTCTATATGTTTGAGGTTTCCGACCAGCCACAAACAGCAACACTGGCTCAACCAATGGCATGAGTTTGGGGCGGGACTATCTGTTTGTTCTACTAAATGGCAGACTGAAGGAGTGATTGGAAAACCAATTTGAAAAAATAATTCTATTTAGTGACACTATACAGATATTTACACACATTTCACCTTTAAAGAAGGCAAAGACACTTGCAGATATTCAGTGAGGTTCTTCACTAACAATGTTTTAGACATGTATCATGGTAAAATACCATGTTTGTTTTGACATGCACTATGGAATTCTTTTTAGTACCTTGAAGTACCCAGTAAATATCATCAAGCATACATATGGTAATGACCACCATATTATATATTAAAGTACCATGGTATTACTATCTGATACTACTACTGTACCATTATGGTTCTCCGGTGTTATTCTACACCTGTCAGAAAAATGTCAAGTTTCTAAGTCTTCATCTTCACATCTATGCTTCACAAACAAGCAGCTTTCATAACTCGCTATTCATTTTGATTATTAATTACTGTGTGCACAGCTTGAAACAGGTATCCATTAAAGATGAGCACAGCTGCCTGTTTATTTAAAAACTACTTGTTATCTCATTATGCATTTCCTGACAATTCCTTTTTTAATTTGTGGAAAATATGTTTACACAACTTCAGAAGAGATATGTTAGAACTTTTGTCAAGCACAAACTTTGACAAAGAAATACTTCATTTCCACATTTAGCAATAGTGCCATTGTAAGCATTAAATAAAAGAGTAGTTATTTAAGACCTTTTGTTAATCTAAATGTCTTTGCAGCGCTTTTGTTTCAAACCTGAATCAGCAATGGCTTTGGACTGCATGTTATGCAACCACCACTGTAAAAAGTGAAAACATATGTCATAGGAAGGGACCCCATCAGTGCCCACCGGTGATGGAGGTCTGACCTCCATCTGTGAGATAGACTGGCTTCCATTCTTTGACTTCCTCCTAGCTATTACTCGAGTGTATACTTTGATTATTTCAGTTCATTTTTCTCTGCCATTTGTCTTCACAATGCCCCCTTTTCTCACTGTTCTTCCTGAAGTATAAGAGTGACTTTTGACTTTGATCGCAAAGCAAAGGGTAGGCTACCGCTAAAATGAAAAGGCGTTCTTTCTTTTGTGATGTCATCACATCAATCACAGACTGAAAGGCAACAATAACTCTTTGATCAAATACGATGTTCAAAAGTTCATTATTAAAAGCCATGGCTCTTAAAAGTGGTTGAATCAAATTTCAATCAAACATAATTATTATTCTGTTCAGGGTCACCAGCAATTGGTAACTGGTAATAATTTGCTCTGCATCATTCTATCAGCAGAAGTGTGAAGAGGACAAGAAAGACTTTTTATAACTATCTAGTGTTTAGTCAATATAAATTGTGTTCCAAAACGAGCAGAATAACAACATTCCTACTTCTGTGTGTGCAGAGTTTCAGGTGCAATTTCTATGCTCAATTCAGGTAAGTTATCAAGTACATCAGAGCTTTGGGATACTTTGAATACAGACACTACAATATTCATTATGACATGCAAATGTCAATACACGCTTCATTCTGTCACATGGTCTGAAAGACCTTTCGGACCTGAAGAACAGAAAGAGATAACGGCACATAACAGCGAGAGAATTATCAGTGGTTATTCAACAAGGTTTGGGCAATCCAACTCATTCTTTATAATTGCTCCTTTTACATGTTTGAATAATGGTCATCATAAAGTTATCAAAGCTATGAAATAACACAAAGTATGGGAATAATGTAGTTATATATATATATATATATTTTTTTTTTCAACAAATCAACTTCAGGAGGCGTCAACCTGAGAGGCTTTTAAGTAGTAATTTAGTACAGTAGTTCCCATGTATGCCGGACAGTTTTTGGCTGTTTTTATTTCACTATCCATTCCAAAAGATCCATAACAAATTTAAATAATAATTTGTCTATAGAAGTAATTTCCAGCATTCAATCATAGACCTAAAGATCAAAAGGTTTTTAAGATTATGAGAAATATAAATTGTGTCCAATTTTTAACTGGCAGTGTATATATAAGGCTTCCAATGCCTTTTAAAAATGTCACAGTTCGTGTGTATTTACATCATTGCCTTTCAAATGACTTTTGGAAATGTTCATCATATTGAGACATCATTACATTATCAAGCTAGTTGCAACATGACTTCAACTACTCAGAAACATCCACATTTTCATAAATGTGTACAGCACAAAATAACAATTAGAAGGTGAACTTAGAGTGAGACATTACATAAAGCAAATAACTAACTGTGAGTTTCGAGTCAGGTTAACTCAAACATCTATGTTCCTTAAACTTCTTTGGCTTAAACTCCAAAGTTGTGGGGAATACCCATGAGCCCTTGCGCTTGAATTGAATTATGTTTGCTAGGTCAAAAGGAACTTATGTGGGCATTTAATTAGTTGTTATTAAGAATTCATAGAGGTTTCAGCCATTTTTAGTATTATTGATGTTTTACTGTAAATAGCTGTTTCATGTGAAGTTCCTGGTGATTAGTGATCCCTTCGATCCCTTTCTTTCCAGGAAACACCCATTAGGAGCGAGAGAATGAGATTCAGAGAAATTGAATCCACCTCACATGGTGTTAGATTCTGCTTTTTTCATAAGTGAATTCATGTCTTTTTGAGAGGAGAGAAAATGCTTTCTGGTATTGTGTCCTTATCCATTTAATTAATGACTTTTAGGTGAAACCATTACATTTTAATGTTGGGTTTGTCGATATATATGCCATATTTTCTGGCCAAATTTCTTTAAAGGTGAAGTGGAAAATGTATGCACAACTAGCAGCACCAAAGGAACTGCAAAAATCCCACTGCCCCTTTTGTCCTGCCCTCCATCTGCCATTGGTTGATCAAACAAGTAAACCCTCCCCAAACCTACACCTTTGGATGAGCCAGAAATTGACATGTCAGATCACTCAAACAAAGTATTGTTTTGAAATTGTCAAAGAGTCACAGTGTTCACCAACTCGGTGCCATGACAAGTCGTCATGATTATTACGAGATGGTGAAATTGTAAGAAAACGTACAAAAATGCATAACTTCAAGTCCCAGAGATAAAATAAATGAACCAATGAACAATGTTATAATTTTTTTTTTAGTTTAACCCCCAACCCAAATCTAATCCTAACCATAAAGTTTAACCCCTCACTCAAACTCTAACACCTAACCAAGATTTTAATAGGAAAATTACTTTTGTGTACCAATGAAGAGAAAATAAAATCAGGGTTTAGGAGGATGGAAGCGTATTACAGGTTAATGACATACATCAGTCATTTGTATTGCATGAATAAATATAAAATGAGTAAAAAACATATCATTTCATACATGCCAAGTCGTATGATATGTTAAGATTACGTACGATCTTGTACAAATAATTACACGTTTTCATGGGACAGTGTAGGTGTTTACACTGTGATTTTCAAGAAATCACCCTATGAATGTCTTACTTTTTAGTTGTGCCTGCACATTAACCTGGTATAGGAGATTTAGGTATCTAACACTTAATAACAAAACAAAAAAATGTAATAAATGATACATCTAACATTCAATCATTGTAATTAGGAAGCGGGACTCAGTTCTTAAAACAAAAACAGACAAGAAAACTCTTTGCATATTAAAGCTTCCGTTGCTCTAATAATAAAAGAAGGCAAGTATCATACGGCCATACACAGGGAGTCAAGAGTCTATGGCAAAAGTTAAACAAAGATAAGAGCTGGACACTTAAGCTCCACAGCTCACTCACAGCTGCTGAGAAGGAGCCACGTTGAGGCTACACTGGCTCCACATCTTTGCCTCCATGTGCAATGTGTGGAGTGCAATTTTGCAGCCTGATCGCCTCAATGAAAAGTCGAACTGGTGTAATTAAGAGTTTTACCAGGGATTGACTGAGCTTCATTTGACTCTTCAAAAAGCTTCCTTAGACCACTGTTGTAGATGTCATGAAGACATATGTATTTACATTGCTATTTTTCCAAAATTAAGACACATGGCAGTTTTCTGGGCATATTGAATTGACCATATAGGAATCATAAATTTGTCAGAGCAGGATCTCTTAAAGAATATCAAGAAGTGGTATGTTTTATGAACTGGCCCCATTAACTTCCATTGTATAACCACAATTTTTAAATAAACGACGAGTTGAAAAAATATTCTGTGGTAATTAACATTACGCTACAAATGCTGTCAGTTGAGGTTAAAGGGATAGTTCACCCAAAAATGAAAATTTCCTCATTATTTACTCACCCTCATTATATTTCAGGAGTGTATGACTTTCTCTCTTCACCAGAACACATTTGAAGAAAATTAGAAAAATATCTTAGCTCAGTAGGTTCTTAATATGCAAGTGAATGGTGATCCGATTTTTGAAGCTCCAAAAATCACAGACAGTCAGCATAAATGTCATCCATACGCCGCCAGCGGTTAAATTAATGTCTTCTAAAGCGACACGATTGCTTTTGGTGCGATAAAGATAAATATTTAAGCACTTCTTTTAACTCTAAATCATGCTTCCGGTCAGAAGCGTACGCGCGTGTGATGTAATCACATTGGCATTTGAAACACGCGAGAACTGACGCACGTGAGTCACAGTCGGAAGAGCAGCGCTGTTTACATGTGAGAAGGCGGTATGCTGTACAGTATCATGGTTTGTTTTGGTTTAGATCTGTATTTATCTGTTTCTTTACTCACAATGGTGCGTTTGTGTGCTCATGCTGGATGTCTCAACTGAGTGTAGAACATGAGATTACATTCGTATCATGGCAACGCGAATACGTCACACGAGAGACCACGTGATCTCCACCCTCTTACTGGAAGTGATGATTTAGAGTTAGAAAGTACAAACAAATTTAGCTTTTTTCGCACCAAAAGTGATCATGTCGCTTTAGAATTTAATTTAACTGCTGAAGTCGTATCAATGATGTTTATGCTGACTGCAGAGGTGGGCCTACGGGACAGGCAAGGCAGGCAATTGCCTGGAGCCCCAAGCTGGGAATATTTACTGAATTATCCCTTCTCATGAAAAGATTGCCAAAGGCTGCTGCGCGAGTCGTGATGAGAATTGTTTACAGTCACTGCATGTTATTCTCCATACAGTTCTTATTTAATCATGACAAAATATAGCTACATCATTAGAAAGGGGTAATCTCCAACTTTGATATTTCACCACTGTATTATGATAGAAATGTTACAGTGAGAGTAATTCCTTAATTTACATCAGGAGTACACATCTGACATGCAAAATCAAAATGAGAGTTACAGACACAATCATGTAGCCTAATAAAGACACACATGCCCATTAAAGCAAGCTCTCATCTTTTTGTCATTGCGAGGCTTTAGCATACAATGTCCATTAAAAGTAGTAGTCCAAATATGTATGCATTTAGAGACAATTTTATAGATTCTCCATATCTTCAGAAGCAATATGATAGGTGTGGGTGAGAAACAGATCAATATTTAAGATTATTTTTTTGCTAGAAATTCTTCACCCTGCCCAGTAGGGGGAGGTATGCATGAAGAATGTGAATCACCAAAAACACAAGAAGAAGAATGTGAAAGTGATCTGTTTCTTACCCACACCTATCACTTTTGAAGTCATTGACCACTGGAGTCTTATGGATTACTTTTATGCTGATAAACTGGAATGTGATTTTTGGAAAAATGCATTGTATGGGCCAAAACAGCTGAGAAATTCTTCTAAAATATTTTCCCATTTGAGTTCAGCAGATGAAAAAAATTCATACACATCTGAGATGGCATGAGGGTGAGTAAATGATGAGAGAAGTAACATTTTTGGGTGAACTAATCCTTTATTCTGCGATAGGAGAAAGTATTTTAACATTGAATATTCAGTGCATTCTTTTAAAGATGTGTGTATTTTCAAAGTAAAATTATATAGAATCAATTAATTTATCATTTGTTATGACCACCTGTGATTCTGTTGGATAGTAGTGGCAGTACCAGTGCTGAAGAAGATGATGGGAAGGGTTATGAATTGCCTCATTGCCTACACCTGTATAGGTGTGAGCATAAAAGGAGGTGCCTTTTTCCCTCTGGCTCTCGCTCTCTCTTTAGACACACATTTTTCAACCAGGCACACACACACACACACACACACACACAAACACACATGCTGATGCAGCTATCCTTATGAGGACTCTCCATAGACATAATGATTTTTATACTGTACGAACTATAGATTCTATCTCCTAAACCTAACCCTACCCCTAAACCTAACCCTCACAAAAGAAATTTCTGCGTTTTTACATTTTCAAACAAACATAGTTTAGTATGTTTTTTAAGCGATTTGAATTATGAGGACACTAGAAATGTCCTCATAAACCATATCTATAGCATAATACCCTTGTAATTACCAGTTTGTAACCTAAAAAAAATGCCCAAACCCACCCACCCACACACCCACACACACGGTTCGGGGATCTATTGCTGTCTTTGCTGATGAGTGGAATAATGTGCTTTATTACATTGGTAGATTCAGATTGTCTCTATCAAGCTTTTGTTGCAGTTAGGGATGTTAATGATTAATCGAAAATCGATTAATTGTAGTTAATAATTTGAACGATTAAGCTTATCAATCATCGATTAATTAATTTCAGGACAAATGCATTCTGTAATCATGACAGCAGACGTTGATAAGGCTGTCTATTCAGTCACGCGTAGCTAGAGGATGCTTGCGGGACAGGCCCCTTGTTTCATCCCAACCTACAATTACGTCAGCAATCACCAGGAAAGCAAGAAAGACCTATTCAGCTGACATCTCACCATTATCAGAGAAGCGGTAGCCAGTGTTATGTACTGCTTATGCAGCATGTTATGATTTGACTTAATTTCTAATAATAATAAAAAAATAAGTCCAAAGGTCCGAAATATCCCACGATCCACAATGGGAAGTTTTAATGAACTCAAATATGTATATAAGTTATATATCTTAAGTATCTTAGGATATAAGTTATTTATAACAGTAATTCATTAAAAGTAATTAAACAATTCACAAATTCATACTAAACATAGCCTAAATGTATTTAAATACACTGAACTAAGAAGACTTTAAGAGGAAAATGCCAATGCTTGCATGTCTTAAGTGTATTAATTTAAATTATATTTAAACAGTAGGCTATATGCACATGTTATTTGGGGTCCTCCACATGCATTTTGCGATATTAACATTAAAGATTAATCGATTAATGGACCGTTAATTTCCATGAAAATATCTGAAAATTGACATCCTTAGTTGCAGCTCAGAAGTCGCTAAAGAGGATACAGTGTAAAATGATGAGGGTATTAAATAAGAAAATGGAGTCATGGAATTTTAAGCCAGGGGATCAAATGTTGGCAATGTTGCTGTTAGTCAACAGTCCCTTTTAAGCAAGGTTTGCTGGACCATATACAACTGCAAAATGTCTCTCTGATCAGAATTGCATGGTACACAATCCTGATCGTAAGAAGAATGTGCAGGTCTGCCATGTTAATTTACTTAAGTCTGTTTGCGTGGTAACATCTGTGTCTCCTCAGGGTATGGATCAGAATCAGAACCAGAATGAGCTTTATTGCCAAGTATGCACACACGCACAAGGAGTTTGTCATGGTGACAGAAGCTTCCAGTACAAAGAGAATACAAAAATATACATATACAACATATACATACAAACATTTGAAATATACATATAAACATATATACGTAAACAGTGAAATAAGAATGAAACATAAGATGCAACAGATAAATATATAGAGGAAACTACAGTAGGGCAATAATGTTTTTCAAATACTGTTTGTTATATACAGATATTCAGTTATGTGCTAGGTGATTTAATGAATTATGCAGAAGAGGTAGGATATGTCAAATAAATATAAATGGAATATAAATATGAATGAATAGTTGAATATGCACATGATTGTATTGCCACAATGGAGAGTATTGGGGGCACTTTTAACTGTTCTTAAGGAGAATGGCCTGAGGCAAGAAACTGTTCTTGTGACTGACTGTTCTGGTGCTCAGAGCTCTGTAGTGCCGGCCAGAGGGCAACAGTTCAAAAAGGTAGTGTGCTGGGTGAATGGGGTCCAAAGCGATTTTTCCAGCACTTTTTCTCACTCTAGAGGTGTACAGTTCTTGGAGGGTGGGAAGGTGAGAACCAATAATCTGCTCAGCAGTCTGGACTATCCTTTAAAGTCTTCTGATGTCTGACTTGGTAGCTGAACCAAACCAGACAGTTATTGAAGAGCAGAGGACAGATGCAGTGACTGCTGAGTAAAACTGGACAAGCAGCACCTGTGGCAGCTTGAACTTTCTCAGCTGGTGAAGGAATTACAACCTCTGCTGGGCCAATGGAGTTAAAGGGGTCATGAATTAGAAAATCAAACTTGCCATGATATCTTGACATATAAGAGTTCATAGCACTATAAAAACATACTGTAAATTTCAGAACCAAAAACTTCTTTGTTAGTCCAAAAAAAGGCTTTATTGAAACCAATGTGCCAAAACGACTCGTTGTCTACTTCCTCCTCACTATTACGTCATAGTGAGGTATTACATCAACACAGGCCAGCCTCTGCATAAACAGATCAATGCCTACTTTATCGTCGACACTGCTTAGGTCCGTCCACCAGTCTTGCGGTTAGAGTAGAATGGTGAGATTACTTTTGGAGCAACAGGAGGTATCACAATGGCCACGAAGATGTCAAGACGTTGCAGTGCCAGGTTGTGGGAAACTAGATTTGTTGCATTTGCTTTCCAAGGATACCAACATTAAGAAAGAGTGGCTGACGTTTATTTTAATGAAGTCCCAGATTGCGTCGGTAAGAACGTGTTTGTTTGCTCGCTTCAATTTACTGTGGATACTTTCACAAACAAGACACAGTTCGTAGTAGGCTTTGCAGAGAGACTTAAATTAAAAGTTGA